>NC_134535.1:112357230-113604730 GCF_050624435.1 Tenrec ecaudatus | reverse complement strand
CTACTATAGGAGAAGCCTATCTCTGCACAATTTAATGACAATAGTGAGCAGTATTACAAAGGCAATTGTAAGGATTCAATAATTTTGAGTTTACAGTAATTTTGACATTTACTTTAAGATTAGAAAGTTGCTAATTTGTTATTCATAGAAAGGCAAATTTCATTAAAGAGCCTATCTCTGCCTGCATATGATTTCTCTAAAAGGAATATTTAACCTGAATTCTCAACCATGTCCACATTTAAAATAAAAATAAGATGACAAATCTGTTTGCCTCCAGGCAGCTATCAGTTTGCACTAAATTCAATTATTTGGGGGGTATCACTCCAGCTTTATTTGTTACTGATTGTTTCACTGATTTCAGACCTGTTTTTCTTGCTTTTATGACAGATACATTGCCACCATTTTAACAGTTAAAATGCAACTGTAGAAGGCCGTCAATTATTGAGGAATGATACAGCTACGCAGCAGCACCATCTTTTGGCCTCCTAAGGAAAATGATCCGCACGTGTCAATTATGAAGTAAACGCTCGCAAATAATGTGTGTGCACTTTGTGAACCACCTTTTCAGCATAACATAATTAAAGAAAGGACATGTCTTCAAGGGGAAAAAAATCAATATTTTACATGAGAGAAGCTCTCCATACAAAGGAAGATTACGTGAAACAAACAAAAATATATGAGTATTTTATTCATGTAACAAACAGAAAGTAAAATGTCATTAGGAAATTATTTGGTTTTTTTCCCCGATTGCTAATGCTTTATTTAAACTTATCAATTGAAGATACATATATCTTAGATGAT
Organism: Tenrec ecaudatus; assembly: GCF_050624435.1. Taxonomy (NCBI): domain Eukaryota; kingdom Metazoa; phylum Chordata; class Mammalia; order Afrosoricida; family Tenrecidae; genus Tenrec; species Tenrec ecaudatus. The sequence goes on along the minus strand of NC_134535.1, from coordinate 113,603,929 downwards.
TATTTAATAATAAGGGATAACAAACAATAAAAATAGACGATGTTTCTGACGTATAAGACTTTCTGTAATTCGTCAGGCAATCAGTTTGTACTGTTAGACAAAGGAGCCACGATCCTCTCTCTTCTCCATATTTACGGAAGACTCACTCGCGTACGCACTCATTCACTTCCATCAAGTTAATGCCTGCTCACCCTCCCTACGTGACAGAGGAACTACCTCTGTGGGTTTTGGAGACTTAAATTCTATAGGAGTAGAAAGCAGTGTCCTCCGTCCATATAAAGGAATAGTTATATATAGTTCCATTATGTACTCATGATTTAAATATATGTATGAAATATGCCATTTATTCCCGCATCCTATTCCTTAGGATTGTCTGAGGGATTTTTTTAGGAAGTACAAATTCTATGAAAACTGGATTTTATTAAATTGTTTTAAACAATAAGACACGGGCTATCTTGGCAATGTCATATGTTGTTGTTGCTAAGTTAGTTACAGCAATTCAATAAATTAAGTTCTGACCCTTACTATGACTTTCTAAATGGTGACTGAATTTCTATTTCATATACATACTTTCTAGGATTAATCTAAAAATAACCTTTCTACAAACATGGGGGTTCCCCAGTTGTTGTTGCTCTTTCTAAGTATTTTCTTATTAAGATAATGTCTATTCAATTTAAGACACAAACATACACACATGCACATAGAAACACAGAAAATGAAGCTTTTATATTTATTCCTATATTTTGGCCACTATAATATTTTGTTTTGTTTTGTTTTACAATTCTGTTGTGTCTAGATGCACAAATCTTCAAGAAAATGCCTTTTTTTTTTCTTTCTGCAACTTAAGAAAAAAAATATTTTTTTGTTTGGTCACCGTGTCGCTCGCGGTTAAAAGGGCAGCCTGCAGAGGCTTGGCGGCCCCAGTTATGTGCCAGCACTTGCTGTGGCGCTGCAGCGCACCCCCCACCCCACCAGCGCCACGGGCAGGCGCGGCGGGTTAGTTGTATTCATTAAAATCAGGATCATAACAAAAAATGTATAACTTATTTTTCTTTCAGCTCAATATATAGTTTTGCCCACTCTTCAGATAAGTCATAATATAACTATGAAATAATTATATTTTATTTTAAGGAATATGTGAGGTTTTTAATAATACTTCCTAGTAGTATGTGAATAACTTGAAATTATTAAAATTAGATAAAACTTAAAATTTAGCTACTTGACTCGCTATTTTTCAAGTGTTCATTAGTAACAAATGGCTAGTGACTTGGACATTGAAGTTAAAGAATGTCTCTATCATCAAGGAAGCTCTATTATACAGCACTGAGTATTATTTACACTTGAGGTAATATTTTTATCCAAAAGTTAATACAAGTCTAATGGGATGCAAGATTTTCAACAGTGAATTGTAGCACATAATGTTTATAAAGACTTTTAAATCATTAATTTTCAATATAAAAATTCAATATCAATTGGGCATTAGGATTTTTAGCAGTTGAAGAAATAAAGGCTTAAACATTATGCTACTATTATTTATTACATTTTCCTGGACTTGAAAAAGTCAGACTATGCATATTTCTGATTTTAAATGTAATAATTTACTTTATTAGATGATAAATGTTTGGCTCAACATACTGTGGCAAAAGATAATTATAAGAATTTTGAGTCAAATGGAAGTCCCATTGAAACTCGGTATGGCCTGAAAAAAGTCTGTGTAAAATATCTGCTTATATATTTCTTCATAAATAATCCAACTAAGCCATAGGTAGAGCCACGGACAGACAACAAAGCCGACTAACAACTCCACCAATTATGTTGATTAAAGAGAGAGAACGCTATCATACTTTTAATGTGCTTTTGTTCAAGGATAAAGAGAATTTGAAGAGTGGTTATTCTCAAATGCCCAGAACAATTCTAAACCAGTGGTTCATGAATACAGGCTATTTTAAAGTATGTAGCTGTCCTTGATAAACAAAAACCACAAAACAAATGCCACTGGGATTCGATGGTTTCCAATACAAGGTTTTAGAGGTTGTGAATATCTACTGAAGCAGACAGCCTCATCATTCTCCCTTAGAGCTGATGTTGGGTTTGAATTGTTGGCCAGGTACTCAGCAGCCCCCAAAATGCCTAATCTACCATGCCACCAGTTGTCAAAGGTGTTTTTAAAAATCTTTTGTGGTTTTCTTATACCTTCCTCCTTTACAAATGATGTAGATGAAGTATGTTGAGCAATACCTGTGTGCTTCAACAATCAATCAATTATTCTTACTGTCTGTCAAGCGGTGCATCCATGATAGCCATGTTTGTTATAAATGACACTAAGTTTAGGTTAATTACAGTGAACACAGGTTACAGAGTTCAGATGTTCTTGCTTGGAATTTATAAATAAAATATTAATTTAAATAGTTACTCTTTATGCACATCATGGACTCTTGATTATATATTTGGGAATATGGCAGTCTAGAATAGGTGAACCAGATTTTAGAGGAAAATAATGAGGCAAGGAAGAAACAATAACATGAATACGTCAGGTCCTTAAAACAATGTAATGCATATCTTAGACTAGAGTATTCAGTCTCATCTCAGTTAAGGAGCCCCGGTATAGTGGTCGCAAGTTGGGCTAGTAACATTGGTCCAGCAGTTCGAAACCACCAGCTGCTCTGCAGTAGAAAGATTGGACTTCCTAGTCCTGTAACGAGTTACAGTATTGGAAACTCACAGGGATACTTTTGCCCTGACCCCTAGGGTCACTGTGAGTGGGCATTGATGGGATAGCAATGAGTGAGTGAGTGAGTGAGTGAGTGAGTGAGTGAGTGAGTGAGTGAGTGGATCAGTCATATTTATAGCAAATGACCTAGCAATCTTTATGATTTTAGATATTATTTTATGATAAAAATATAACTATTTAGATAAGCTGCAACTCCACTTCACTGAAACCAGTGAAATAAAGACTTATAGTACTTAGGTAGGATGTGACAGTCTTGTGGTGAAAAAATGTTTTTAGGAACATAGATTCACTTTATCACTTCTTTACAGAAAAAGGCACATGTAGCCCCTCTTATATTTCAGGGGATAAACTTTACATATAAGCCTGATTTCAGTGAAATAAGAAAAATGATACTCTTTCAATATCAGCATGTGTACAAAGAAATGAAAATATAAGAGCCTTCAAAAAGTTTATGGAAAAACTTCATTATTTTTGAATCTCTATTTTCCACGAACTTTTTAAAGAACCTTTATCTATTGAAAATTTACCTCAAGGCTTAATATATATTTGTTTTTTGGTACTTGGAAACTGTTCTAAGACAGATATTAACACAGATGCATTTATTTTTAAATCAACAATGGGAAAAAACAACATAGAATTATGTTACTCCTTACAAAATAGTAAATATTGTTTAGTGAAAACAGGAAGTTCTGAGATATATTGGTGATGGAGATAATAGACATATCTTTTTCCAATTTACTCAGAGAATTTAATGTGAATTGTGACACATTGTATCACTAAATAGGGTACTTACAAAATGGCTGGATTATCTTTACTCTCCCAGATGCATAGCTTTTGAATATTGCTGTACAGAATCAAAATGAGTGAGTTTTCTCATTCTCTGAGCTGGTTTATATGCTCTGTAGATTATTTTTAAGTTATAGGAACATGGCGAGTTTCAACCTATATTTTGATAGTTATTTTTATGATTTCTTTTCTTTTTTGTTAAATCGTTTTATTGGGGACTCTTACAGCTCTTATCACAATCCATACATATATTCCTTTTGTCAAACATATCTGTACATATGTTGTCATCATCTTTTTCAAAACATTTTCTTTCTAGCCTCCCTCGATTATAGGACCAAATGTGGGCTGGGTCACAGGTGGGTAAGGACTGTGGAATACAGCCGAGTCAGTTCAGTTAGCCCCACTGAAAACAAAGCATGCGAGAAAAGCCAGGCAACACCATTATGGTGATCTCCAGCTGAAGTCTATGTAGAAGAAGCACATCAGTCTGGGTGATCCAAGCTTCGTGAATAATTATCCAAGTCTAAAGGAGGGAATACTATCAGGACTTAAATTACAAACGCTCGGTTTGCAGAAGGCTATGAATGACAGTAGAAGCCCCAACCCGCTTGCAGTGTGCCCATGTGGATTAAGCATCCGGTGGATTCCCTCTGACATTAGGGGGAGGATGTCAATAGCCTTGGTATCACTCAGAAAGCATTAGAAAGTGGATTATTGCAGATGCCAGGTACATTAAAATTTAACACCTTCTCAATCGATCTCCTTTTTTGACCTATTTTACATTTTTCTAGTTTTTAATATTTTAGGTTTTTATTTTTATGTTTCAATTGAAGTGTTCCTTTGTTTGGCTGTGTTGTTTGGTTTGTGTTGTTATTGCTCTTTTCTATGATTTTATGAAGATGGAATCCAGGAGAGGTAAATCTATACAGACAGTAACTGGATGTAGGGTTTCATGGAAGAATGTTAGGGACATTGTGGGTGAAATGAGCAGCTAGCAACAATTAGTATAAGAAAGTGTTCTAAAATTGATTGTGGTGATTATTATATAATTCTTTTAAATATGATTGAGCACTTGAATTGTGTTATATGTGAAGTAGATAGTAATAAAACTGTAAAAAAGAAAGAAAAGAATTCCCAGCAGGACCAAAACTAAAAAATAATTCCTAAACTTTTTTTTTCCAGACACATTTTATTGGGAACTAATATAGATACCATATCATTCCATAGTCCAATCACATCAAGTATTATGTAATTGCTCCTGTTTGGTTTCTGGATGGGGCACCTGGGTTCTTGCTTCACAGCACTGACAAAATTCCCACTGCAGAAGCCCTTTGGCAAATCCATGTGACTTTTATTAGGGAAAGGGAAGTTTCAGGTGTTACAGTCTCCAGAAGGTACATGCTATCTTTGGAAAGTGCACAAGGCCACGAGGGGACCTAGCAGGAGCACGTGAATAAGATGGCCGCTTCAGGAGAGCTTGTAAAACTACGTGAAATAAATACCAGGAAAGGAGCAGAAAACCATGCTGGCGCAACCGAAGCAGGAAGTTCCTAGAGGCCAAGAGAGGCCTGAGAGACAGCTCAGGCCCCGGGCCCAGGTGGTGCCTATGTGTCCCTGTCCTCTGACCTGCAAGAGCCACCAGAACATGAGGACGAAAAAGGGGCAGGGCCTGCCTGTAGCTGGCTTTTCTTCTCCCTGGCTGCTTTGGGAGGCGTGGTTGAAGGTTTTGGCTGACTTTATTGACTGAGGTTAAGTGCCACTGTGTGATGTCATGTTGCTGATGCCTAACTAACATTGTGTGTGGGCGCAGGTGGGATTTGCCCATAGATGTCTAATCAATGTGCCCGATTTCTTTCCAACCCCTCTCTTGTGGCCTGGACAGCTAATCTAGAGACCTGTCATTAGCACAATCAGTTTTGAAATAAGTAGCTTTTGAAAAAGACTTGTACATATATCACAAACCGTTATAATGCTTCCTGCCCCCTCACATTATTTGTTCCCCAAACCCTTCACTTTGTCCCCAGCCCCCCACAAATCATTGCCTTCATCATTTTCTCTATGCAGCCATTCCTGCTTCCCAAACTGGGGAAACAAACAGAAACACTAAAAAACAAAAAGAAAATGAAAGAGAAAGAAGAAAATAATAATAATATAAATATTTTTTTTAAAACAGTAAGAAAGAAGAGACCACCAGCCATATTTAAAATGCCAGAGAGGAAATTTCTGCCATAGAATAATTAAGAAATATTTGAGTCTAAAGCAAATTCTCGTTGGGTCAAGAGGGAGATAACTGACCCAGTATCATGGTATACCATGGTTCTATGCACTGTACTCACGTTTACAATAACCTTGTCTGATAGCAAAACTGTTAGATTCTCCAGCCTGTGGCTAGTGGGCATCTCCCAGAGGCTTAATCTGACTAACTACCGGTATTATAGAGATGGATTTTGGGCTCTCACTAATTGAGTGTTTGCAATTTAAGCTCTGATACTTTTCCATTCATAATATTTGGATTTTTTTATAATCATTTGGATCACACAGGCTGGTGTGGTTCTTTGATGTGAACTTTATTGACACCTCTCACAAGCATTTAAGAGCCCAGACACTATTCCATTTGATGGCCGGGCACCATCAGCTTTCTTCACCACCTTTTGCTGTAGCACCCTCATCTTCAGTGATCCCTTCATGAAGGTGAGCATTGAGCAGGGCCATGTTATAAGGACTAACTGTTCTTGTATTGGTGCTGGAATTATGTAGCAGCCCAGAATCCATCTGCTTCAGCCTGAATTTCTGACTTCTAGAATGTTATGCTAGTTAGAGTTGTTTACAATGACTAAATTTGGAGTGATTTTTTTATGCAGCACCAGTGAATAAATTCATTCTCTAACTTAAATCTATTCAATAGTTCTATATTACTTTTTTACATATGTAAATATATATATATATTTTAAACATTTTATTAGGGGATCATACAACTCTTATCATAATCCATACATATACATACATCAATTGTATAAAGCACATCTGTACATGCTTTGCCCTAATCATTTTCTTTTTTTTTTCTCCTCTTTTCTTTTTTTACATTTTATTAGGGGCTCCTACAACTCTTATCACAATCCATACATATACATATTACTTTTAGGGAGAAATCACAAATTATTTAGAGTAACTTAATCCAGAGTAGGTGCCTGATAAAATACATTTTAAGTATTGATTAAACCATCACCTTCATATATTCTAGGCTGCTTTGGGTACATTTAAAATATACACTTTGGAAAATGAAAATAGCTATTTCTCTAATATCTGTAGAAAAGTTGAAAGGAACAATACACTCAATTCCCATATTACAAAAAGATCAATCGCTAACATTGTCTTTAGAAATTTGTAGATCCGTCAATAGGTACCCATCATCCTTATTTTTTTTAAACCCAACCGGAAAAGTGTCCACCTTATTCACAAGATTAGAGTTGCCCAAACATCACAATATCCAAACTAAGAATGGTAATAATTCTTATTTGGCTTTATCTTACTTGTTCTTTTTTTGAAGGAAAGGAGCCTTGTTGGCACAGTGGTTGAGCAGAGGGATGTTAGTGTGCTGCTGTTGGACCCCACTATCCTGCCATTCCTCTGAAGATGAGGGTATTTCCCGCCTTAGAAACCCTAGGAAACAGTTCTAATCTGCCTACAGGATCGCTTTTCATTGGCATGGATTCCATAGCACTAGCTTTGGTTTGGTGTTAGTGTGAGACAAAGCAGGAGCCTTTTCAATTATTTTAAAGCTGTAAATAAGTGAAGGTGATTGTGATGAAGATTTTTTTTCTCCCAAATAGTTGTCCATTTAATCATTTCAAAGTGAGAGTAAATTTATATAACATGAAAGCAGAACTTCAGAGGTGGCAGCTTGATGATCTGAATATGTGTGACTCTCTATAGTCCTGCCAATAATTTAATCTCTTGAGTCAGGGTAATGAAAGGGCTCACTCTGCCTCTGTTGAGTCTCCCATTCTAGGGCTTTCCACCTATAATGTTTCCCATTTTAGATACCATGTTGAATCATCCAGATTGTAAACATTTCAGCGTATTCCTATTTTACTTTGTGATCTATAAGAGAACCAGTTCAAAGACCTGAATTTAAATGCAAGTAGAAGTTGTCTGCAAGTTAGAGAACATGTATATAAGATTGTCAATTAATTAAACACGGTGGGCTTCTTCCTTCCGCTGTGTACTCAATAACTGAAAACAAGAGTTCATCCTAATAATGTTATGCTGCCTAGCACTCAATCCTATTAATATAGAATGTTTATAATTAGAAAAGCACCTTGTTGGTATAAATGACAACAATAACTTCAGTCACACCTACTCCCACACATAGAAGTTCTGTCTGAAACTTTTTGAATTTTTACAGAGTTCCTAGTTCAAATGTTTTTGGTACATTTTGCAGAGTTTCTAGTTCGAATGAAATGGTTGGGTGGATTTTCTAACCCTATGCACCAGCAATTTCAAGCATGTTGAGGCAAATCAACACATTTGGATGAAGCCTTTGCCAAGAGCTGTTAACAGATTTGCATTTGGTACATATTTGTAGGTGGTACTTAAATTTAAACATCCAGTAAATGAGTAATTAGTGGGTTTTGTTATGTTTATGGAAATAAGATGGGAAACACAAATTCTATTCTATTTCTAACAAAGTACATTGTTTACCTACTGAGTGATATGGCCAAGGATGAAACCTGGTCTAAGTGATTTGAGAATTCAGGACAACTGAAATAATATAATACCAGTCACATTAAAAGTGGACATAGTGGTCACATAATTTCCCCCTTTATTCTGTGCTATTTTAATTAACTTTAGCATGTAAGACAGCCAGTTCTTATTTGATCATTTTCATTAATTCATTTGATCAAGTCATCAAACAATGACAATTGTCTCTTTTAACTACTTCTCTAATGTACTTTTTCCACCTCCACAATCATTGCCACTTCCCTTAGTTAAAGTCACATTCTTCTTGAATATCAAAACTTTCCATTTCATTCTCCATATCTACTCTAACTCCAAAGGAGACATCAGCTAGCCAGTGCAAATTATTAAGCCCTTGACTATTATTCTAAAGTTTTGTGATTCAAACCTGCCAGCAACATCTGCAGCACATCCTGGGTAATCTGCTGCTGAAGCGCAGAGCCTTGGGAACCCTGTAGAGAGGTTCCCTCTGAATATGAATTTGTCCAAGAGTCACAAAAACAACATCCCATTATTATTCTCGTGGTAGTCTGTTTCAAAATCCCTTCTAGCTTGGATGAAATTGATATTTCCATCCTCACTCATAATTTCTGAATTATGAGTAACTGCATGGGTAGCCATGCAGGGTGGTGGTTATGGAAGGTAGAGTGGGAGCATATAAGGTTGAGAGAGGATACTTGTATATGTGTATTTGGCTGCAAGTATATCCATTAATGTGGTGGATCATACGGGAAATTCCTTAGCCATAACAAAGTCATACTTTGAAAGAATTAATCACTTAGCCTGGGGCTCACAAGCATGGTCTCAGTGATACTAACGGTGATTGGCATAACATAGCCCATGAAAACAATGTTCTGCCTGTTACATTCATGAGTAATGACTCGGGTCTTATAAACTCCAGAATGGCTACCTAAGGTACAACAGCTGGTCTCTCTTTGGCTGGAGAAAAGAAGAGTGAAAACAATCAATGGCTTAATGGACCACAACATCATTATCCATGACTCTGAGGTCAGAAAAATTAGATGCTCCCTGGCTACCACGAGAACAGCTGTTCTGAAAGCGATCACATTTGCAGGCTGTGAAAGAGTAGAAGAAAAACATAAAACAAAACTCAAAATCACACACAAAAAATGCCAGGATTACTCATTGGATAGGGTCTTGTTAAACTTCTAAGATTATGGCTCTTAGTCACCATACACATCTAGAAATGAACTCACCCTTGTGGCTCAATTTTCAGCCAAACCACAAACAGATATATATGGGAAAAACTGCTTGGGAGGTATGCATAGCATAGAACAATGAACCTTTGACATCTAAGAGGCAGCATCTACTAAGAATACAAGAAAGAAGAGGAATGAACAGAGGAAACACAGGGCAGGTATCAGAAAGTGAAGTTATATTGTGGGGCTTGGGATTACATGAAAAAATGTGTACGAATTATTTAAAACAAAACTGCTCTCGTATATGAATCTTCACTCAATTCACAAAACAAAGTTTTAAAATAAGAATGGAAACCATTAGCTTATGACAGATTCACTTTTTTTTTCTTGAAAAAATAAAAACAATGGGAGGGTAATTCCCAATACGAAGGAAAGGAGGAACAAGTAGTCTCAGCTGCCCAATTACCAAGCTGGGACTTGTGTCAGAGGTTGAATGTTAGGCCACTTGGTTCGTGGAAGGCTGACGTTTTCAGCAGGACCTTCACTCAAATTTGGGGCATTTTGAGGTCAGCCAACAATTGAGTTCTTTCTGGCTATCAACCACTCTTGTGCGGTTTCACCATATGGCCAGGCATGTTTTACCCCAATGAGCCATGGAGCAGGAAGTCAATTAGAGCAGGACCCTATCCTGATAAACCTTTTAAATCTGCAGTTGTGTTCTCAACCCAATTATGGTGCTTCCCATGTTCCTAAAATTACAACAGCAATGAATTGATCTGTCACTAAGCAGCCTTTCATGATGAGCTCCTATATACTCATCATCTAAAATTAGCCATGTGGTCCTGAATTCTTTCACCAATGTCATGGTCTCATACTGATCATCATTCTCCCATTTCTTATCCAGATGATCTGTCTCTCTCTTGCTTAACACTTAATAAAAAGCCAAACACATTGCCATCAACTCAATTCTAACTCATAGCCTTATAGGACAGACTAGAACTGCCCCTGTAGTTTACTGAGATTTAAACTCTTTATGAGCATAAAAAGCCAAGTCTCTCTCCCTTGGAGCATCTGGTGGGTTCAAACTGGTGGTTAGAAGCTTAATGCATAACCACTATGCCACCAGAGCTCCTGTCAGACTTATTAAAGGGATCTCTATAAAATATTTTTGAATTGGGGATTGTGTTAGTCCTATTAGACTAGAGAAACAAATCCATAGAAACTCATATGTGTATAAGAGAGAGTTTTATATCAAGGTAAGTGTACACTAAGAAAGCATCCTAATCCAGTCCAGTCCAAACTCATAAGTCTGATATGAGCCCATATATCTGATACTGATCTATAAAGTCCTCTTCAAACTCATGAAGCACATGCAATGACGCCGAATGCAGGATGATCACAGGCCAGTGAGTAGAAAGTCCTTGGATCCAGTGGCATTGTATGCATCTCAGCATTGGCAAGGGTCTCCACGTGGCTTCTACAGTTCCCAGGACTGCATCAGGGTAGGTCCATGTGGCTTCTCCTCAGGGATCTCTCACAGGAAGTCAGCCTTGTCAGTAGAGTGTCTCCCAGTGGACTGAGAGAGAAGCTTCTCCGGACTATGAGGAAGAAAGATGGGATTTCCCGGAATTCTCAGGAGAAGACCATGCCCACACAGAAGCCCCATTGGCTATGACCTGATTCACAGGTTAGACACCACCCCTACACTCTGAATCCCCAATTGACAAATGATTATATAACTACCACAGGGCTCTTTTTTTCCCACAAGAACAGACTTATTAATTCCATTTCCCTTCCATCCTCACCTTCAAATGTTAACCTCACAGCTTATCAACTGGATTTTAACACCTCTTTCTGATTTAAGGACCTAACTTTCTCCACATATTTTCCTTATCCAATATATTCCTCAGTGTTTGTTGTTGTGAGGTGCCATTGAGGTAATTCTGTCTTATAGCCTTGCCGTGGGATGGAGTAGTCAACTCATTGCCATCAGGCTGATTCGGACTCATTGTGGCCCTAACACTGCCCCTTTGGGTTTCTGAGGTTGTGAATCTTCATGGGAGCAAGAAGACATCTTTATATCTGGTGACTCATAGATTTTAACTGCTGAGTTTTTGGTTAGCCTGTGATGGTAAGGTTTTGTATCAGGAATTAGATTTGAAATACTACATACAGCCTGATTTAATAAAAAACAGAGGACAAGAAATGAGAAAATAATATGTAACACTCTAGAAACATCGTGAAGGTCACAGGTCTTAGACACAGACCCATTAAAACATTGATGTTTAATTGGAGAATTAGACAATGGTTATCTTTCCCCCACAGGTCCAGTAAATTAACTAGATTGCACCTAAGAGGGCCGAATGATAGTCCCTGTGGAGTAATATTAGACGAAGTGCAACCATTATCGTTTGATACTAATTATTTTCTGTGTTTCTTAAAAGGTTTTCTTGTTTTGTGGGGTAGCTCATTCTTGTGACATTTATCCAACCCAATTGATGGCAATTTTTCACTTCTTTGCCATTTTCTCTCATCAGCCTTACTCATCAAAGTTGTAGTGACTCAGGGCTCTATCCTGGGACCTCATTCTTACCTACACTCATTGCATTCATGATTTTATCATCTCTCATATGCTTTCACACATTCCAAATGCTCTCCTTCCATTATTAATCCTATGCTTGCTTTCTTTGGTCAGTGAACAGCAGCACCTTTCTAGCTGTTCAAGCTGAATCCTATGACACTTTCACATATTGTTTCTTTCTCATATTTCACATCCAACCATTTTAGTCATGTTGTTAGGTGTTCTCAAAGTAGTTCTAACTCATAGCAAGGCTAAGTACAACCGAACAGAATACTGCCTGGACATGCACCCTCCTCAAAACATTGCCGTGTCTCAGCCCATTGTTGCAGCCACTGTGTCAATCCAGCTCCTTGATGGCCTTGCTCTGGAGGAGGCCCTTCTACTTGAGGACGGATGATGTCGTTTTCCAGGAATGCATCTCTCCCAAACTCATGTCCAATGTACACAACATGAACTCTCTCCAGCCTCACTTCTAAGGAGGATTCTTATTATACTTCATCCAAGACATGTTGTTTTGTTCTATGATCTTTTCAAACATCACTGGCCGCATCAAAATTAAGATGCATACGTTCTTCTGTGCTTATCCCTCTTCGTTTTCTAACTTGAATATTCATCTGAGGTCATGGAAAGCACCATGGTTACCTTATTCTTTAAAGCTCTTGCTCTCAAGACTTTAAAGAGGTTTACTGCAGCAGATTTACCTGATGCAATGCATCATTTAATTTCCTCAGTGTTGCTTCCATGAGCATTGCTTGTGGATCCAAGCAAAAGGAAACCCTTGACAATTATTATCTTTTTTTCTGTGTGTCATGATGCTGTCTGGTGGTCCATTTGTAATGATTTTGGTTTGGTTTAGATTGAGTGACAATCCAGCCAGATGGCCGTGGTCTCTGAGTTTCATCAGCAGGTGCTTGCAAGTCCTCCTCACTGTCACCAAGCAAGGCTGTGTTGTCTTCATAACACAAGTTGTTAATAAACTGGCCTCTAATCCCGACACCTTATTTTTCTTTTTGTTTTCTCCTCAGATACTAAGTTATCAGCAAGTCAAGGCAGTAGCATACCTTATTTTTCTTCATGTAGTACAATTTCTTGGATTACTTACTCATTTTACAGGTTGAATAAGTATAGTGAAGAGATACAGCCTCGATCCAAAATTTTCCTGACTTTAAATTCTGCCTAATTCCTGCCTAGGGATCCTTTACAACTGGGCAGTCATGTGCTGCCATTCCCACAGTGCGTCCCTTGTATATCCCATCATAATTTTTCTCCTGGGTTTTGCAACGTTCCTTAGCTCGTCGCCCTTTCATTATTTTCCCTGTAGTTACTCAGTCTGTTTTCGGAATAAAAACCAGGGACACCACACACCCTTTTGTTCAAAATATTTAATAGTTCCCCATCCCGCTGAGAGGAAAAACAATAATCCATGAGGCCCTATATTCCTGGCCTTGCTTTTATCCATCTAGTAAGAGTTCTATGAATATCTGTTGAGTTACGGAGTGAATTAATACTGAATGGGCAGGTGACCTACCTTATTTTGGCGCTCCGTCACATCTATCTACAAATATTATCAGATTGCTCTATTTTGAACACATTCTTCAATGAGTTTCTTTTGTGCTTCCGATGAAGTCACATGCATAACCGCTACACCGCCAGGGCTTTAGATGATAGATAACGACGTCCCCTGTTTTTTCAGCCTTGTCACTTGCTCCTCACTACCCAACTCACACTCTGAGTCCTTCCTACACTGCCTTCTCTTTCTCTTTTGCTGCACAAGACATCTTTATCTCTATCTCTCTCTCTGCCTCTTAGTAAATGTTATTAAGGTGGGGAACTGAGAACTAAGAGAAATCTTCAATTTTGAATTTGAAATTTAAGCTAATTATCAAAATCCACTGTAGTTTACCCTATGCCCACCACCCTCATATTTCATTGCTCTTCTCCGTCTTGTGGATTACCCTCCCCCTTCACCCAATCTAACACCAGTGGACATTCTAGCCTCCAGTTTCACTCTCCGTGCCTCACCATCCATGCCTTGGTAACCTTCAAAGTCTCTTCATACCCAAGAAGTAAATGTTCATACCCAAGAAGCATTCTTTAGGGCCCTGAACTCAACACCCTTTCAATGAGTAGATTTTTCCATCTGATTTTTCTCTTACCTAGAATAATCTCCACTCATCCTCAGTTCTTTTTCCCAAATTAAAACAAATTCTGAGTTCAGTAATAGAGAACTAAACAATATTTTTTGAGGACACACCACAAACATTAGCTCATTAATGCAAGAATAACATAAAATTTTACAAATACTTTTTATAAGAAGTAAATAGATAAATGAGGTATTGAAAGATCACCAAAATCTCTAATATAGTACTTTTATGATATTTTGAAATACATTTTATTCATGTGTCACCATATGCAGGATAGGTGTTTAATAAATAATTAATGAATAAGGAAATATAATTGGAAAATGCCTGTGTGTCAACTTGCTTTAATATGGATTATTGAATATTGACTTCCTTCTCTCATCCTATAAATTAAATTACCCCGAATCCTGCCTCGATACTGAATTATTTAATCCAGTATACCCATGTGGGCAGAGTAACTAAATGCGTTAGTACTCTCAGTTCTCTCACTAACTTGCCAACTTCCTTCTTGGTTTGAAGAAGCATTCCTTTGATAGCTTCGTTTCCTTGACAAAGTTTTACTTCAATGATGCTGCTCTTGACACTGCGTTAAGTGAAAATGTTGTTACTATACTACTTCATAGATATTCAGAATTTTTCTACTTTTGGATGAAGAGGTCTGATTGAAAATCAGATACAGATACATATGGAGCATCCTAAGTTCCCAGTTGCCTTGAAGCTAAGTGGAGTGGGCACTTGATTATTATGAAGGCTAGAATTGGATTGAAGAATCATACTTAAAGGTGTAATAGAGCTCTGAAAGTGTCAGGCCTTCGAAGTACCTGCCCCTTGATTGTAGCAGCTAGAAGTGATTTAACAAGCTCTTGAGGTGACAGAATCAAATGCTTTATGTGATGAATGGGCCGTTTCAATATAGTAAATCATTTTGCTCTTTAAAAATCAGAATTAAACAGTTTATGTTTCGTGAAAAAAATATGACAGTAACACAAAAAGGAGAGTAGGGCCCAAACAATAGATACATTGTCATACTTTCTTTAGACAATTAAACACAGCTTTATGAATGTGGATCTTATTTGTTCTCATATTAACTAATGGGAATTATATCTCAAAGACTATGCCATTGCATTATTTGTTAAAGTTCTGTTTTATATGCAAGATAGGTGGTTAATAAACAGTTATTGAATAAATAAAAGGTTATGCTTACTCATTTGCAAAATGCATGTAGGTAAATTTAAACTGTGATTTAAAGCAATACAACCTTGCTTAGGACATCCAGATAGGTCAAACAATTGAGCTTTATTTTACTTGAGGAATTGATATATTTATTGTTGCTATATTTTGATTTTCTTATTCCAGAAACTAATCGGGGAAGTTATTTATACATCTGATACATTAATTGATATGTTATTTGCGTGAATTTTTTCTAGGTACCATTGCTAGTTCCTAGGAGTAGGAATAAAAGAGACCTTATTTTGGAAGAGATCGTGTGTTGTTAGCAATAACCTTAAATGAGAAACTTTCTACTATCAAAGCAATCTCTCTTTTTGGATTATATCTGAAGAGTTTACTCATGTCTGAGCATTATTATTCATGGATATGAACAGGACTACTTTTATGCTGTCAGTACTCTCTGATTCCCTTATTTGCATATTTTAAAATAATGAAATAAGAATTATAAAAAGTTCCAAGAGCAAACTCTCTCTCTCCTCTCTCTTCCCGAAGATCTAATCATATAAGTGGTAAATTGAATATCATATGATTTAAATAGATAAAACATGTTTTTTAAGTTAAATAAATGATAAAATTCCTTATTTTAAAAATTAAAATAATATTTAATTTTTAATATTCTACAATCAAAACTACAAAAGCAAAGGAAGGCCAAAAGGCTGGAAGTTTGAACAATTAATTTAATAAGGAATTATAATTGGAAAATGATATTAATGAAAAAACACATTTTATATGTAAAATAAGAGAATTAAATTACTAAACTGCATCTGTTCTGAGGTTATGAAATTGAAAATCAGAAATCTATCTAGGAAAACTAAGTCATAATAAAAAAATTGACTAGAAAATATATTTTTGAGAAGGAATCAAAAAATAATTTGGGGTAATTATAGTTTTTTATGATTGTCCCTGCTTTTGTTAATTTGAATTCACATGAATATTTGACCTATCAGTCAAAAATATATTCTTCAATTATAGTTACATTTCAGTTATGTACAAGTTTCCTCAAATTTTAATTTGATTTTTAAAATTTATGTGGAAGGAAAAATTCCAGAATTATTTTGAGTTTATTTTTATTTGAGTCATTTATTTTACCACATGAAGCATACAATCTCAGACTGATATCTACATTAAGTCAAAACCAAGCCCTTTCTGTTGATTCTAATCAGGCTCAGAGAGACCCCATTGGACAGAGTAGCATTGATCCCTAGGGTTTCTAGGGATGTCAATCGTTACAGAAGCAAACGGCTTTGCATTTCTCCCTAGAAGCGGCTAATAAGTTTGAACTGTTGACTTTTTGGTTCACAGCTCAATGCATAACCCACAGTGCCACAACTGTGCATATGCATTAGATTTTAATTATTCCTGAGAAATAAATGCCATAAACTTTATGAAAGCTCATCTAAAGTAGATACATAATGACTCCATGCATCATAGTAGAACTATGCTGACGCACAGTTTAATTTGCTGAATGTTCAAGTTTGTCACCACCACCACCATTTTTGCATAAGGCGCGTGCGTGCACTTCAGCCTCTATCCCTTTAGCAGATGGGTGTGTTAGTCATTGATATAACCCAGGGACTCCTAGAGTGGCTCTCTGCCATGTCAATGATATAATTATTATATCACAAACATGATTCGGAATTATACTCTCCACAGCTATTCACTCATAGAACTTGCTAAAGTATAGCTATTTTAGAGAATTTAGACTTTCAAATTCTACTTATCTCTCCAAACTCTATCACATCAATCAAATTAACTGAACAAAATGAATGTTCATAATTAGAAAATATAATTTAGAAATTTAAGTATGTTATTTCATCAAAAATATATAAAAAATTACTGTAAATTTAAATTGAATAAACTTTTATTAATGAGTCCCATTTTTAGCATCACAAAATTTGAAAAATGTGGGAATTTTTTTCCTGTGGCTTTTGCTCTGACACTAATCATGATTTTATGTTGCTAAGTTTAAACTTTGGTTATGAATTTACAGATGTTTAAAAATAAAGTCTAAAAGTTATAGTACTAACCTTTAACTTTTTGTTTATGATATCTCCCAATATTTAAAAAATGTTTTCCACAAATCATTGTTCTTGATTTTTTTTGCCTTCTTGCCAAGATATTTTTCTTTATGCATTAGAAGCTCTATGGTACACAAGGCTGACTGCCCAGCTGCTCACCCAAAGCTTGGGGATTATATCGGCCTCAATTTGGAGGTAGTTTGCAATGATCACTTATGATCATTGTACATCAGAATCGACTCTAGGGGACCCAACAAGAGGTCCACTTTAGGGTCAAATATTTATGGGTATGGTGTTGGTTAAGCATTGGGCTGTAAGCCTCATGGTTGGCAGTTCAAAACCACCAACACTCCTGTGGGAGAAATTCTGGGTTTTCTATTGCTGTAAACAGTCATAGTCTCAGAGGGCCTCACTGTGAGCCTTGACTCAATGGCTGTGAGATTATTAGTGTTGTCATGGTTTTAGGCTTCGAGGTACAGATTTTACCAATCTATTCTTATATTTTTCGTATCACAGTACATTATGAAGAAGTCTTATATTCTAATTGGCTATCATTTGTCTGATTCTCTTTCCATAATTATTGTACCTGTTCTTAACTTCACATTTAACAAAAAAAATTCCACCAAGCATGTTCCATGATTTCAAATATCACATTGAGTTTGTAATTTAATAATATAATTTTAGAATCACACATCAAGTCTCTATTTTCCAAGATTTCTCACCTATTTATATATAAACAACTATGTGTTTTCATTAAGTGTCTATTCTTAATTTCTTCTTATTTTGCTATCTGCTTTTTATTGCTATCAGAAAAGTTTATTCCATTATATATTCTTGGTGATTATATTGGTATGTATATATAGTAATACTTTAAATGTTATGTTATTTCAATCTTACCCATATTACTGAATCAGTGTATTTCAGTTGACCTTAACCGCTCTATACAATCATATGTGTGCTAATGAAACTCTTCCTCCGCTACTCTCACTAACCACATCGTTTTTCTTCCATGTATCTCATGGTCTGCAAGAATGGTGAAGTAACCACTTTAATTATTAGCCAAGTTTCTCTTTAAACTGTCTGCTAATGTCCCTAAAATATAAAACTATAAGACTGATTTACAGACACCAGGACTTTAATGATATTTATAATTAGTTTCACAATACAAATCATGAGCTATGGACTTCTTCTTCCAGAGATTTAATGGTGCTGTGTATTCAGTCTAATTTACTAATTATATTACTTATTACAATAACTTCATTTAAGCAGCTTTAGATGATCGTAATTTCTAAAGACAACATGAGAGATGCTGCTAAGTGTGTATAGAATATCTCACTTTCCTTCTTGCAAAGACAAAGTCAGTCATGTTTGAGGTAATAACATGTGCCTTTATAACCACTTGCCTCCATTGCCACTATGAAAAACTATTAAAAAATAAAATAAAGAAAAATTATTGCTGTATATCTTGATAAAACGTTCAGAGAGTTAGCTAATATATAGTGTGTCATTGCTCATGTCTTTCTTCTTTCTATGTAAACAATATATAGGTAGGTCAGCAGACACCTTACAAGTATGAAGAAGATAAACAGAACAGAACAAAATAATGTCACCTCATCTGAGTTGACTCTAACTCACAGGACCCCTATAAGACAGACCAAAACTGCTCCCGCGGATTTCTGAGGCTGTAGATGTTTAAAGGAGCAGACAACCCCCTAAACATGTTTGACTTAGTAGATCAAAACATGAACAAGACTGCTGTTGCCACGTAAGCACCATTAGTACTTAAAATATACCAACTCACGGAGATCCTATGCACCACCGAACCAACCGAACACTGCCTGCTTCTGGGCTGTCCTCGCAGTGTTAATGTTTGAGTCAATCAGCGCGACCACTGTCTAATCTTGCTAAAAGTCTGCGCCTTTTAACTGCCCCACCAGTCGTTCTGCAGACTAGTCTGTCCTGACAACACGTCCGAAGTATGGGAGAGCAAGTCTTGACAGCTTTGCCTTTATGGAGCATTCTGATAGTATTTCTTCTGAGACAGATTGGTTAGTGCGTTTGGGCATCCATGGTATTTCAACATTATTTGCTAGCACCATAATTCAAATGTATCCATTCTTTTTGGTCTTTCTTATTCAATCCAATTTGATATGTATATGATGCAACTGAAAATAACCTGGTTTAAGTCAGGCACAACTTAATCTTCAAAGTAACACCTTTGTTTTTCAATGTTTTAAAGAGGTCTTGTGCAGTAGATTTACCCAATGCAAGTGTGTTTTGATCTCTTGGCTGCTGCTTCATGGTTGTGGACCCAAGCAAGACAAAATATTTGTCAACTTCAATCTTTTCTCCAGTTGTCATTGTAACCTAGTGGCCTAGTTATGAAGATTTTTGTTTTATTTACATTGAATTGCAATCCATACTAAAGGCTGCAATCTTTGATCTTCATTCAGCAAGTGCTTTAAGTACTTCTACTTTTAATAAGCAAGACTGTGCCATCTACACATCCCACGTTGTTCATAAGCCTTCCTCCAATCCTGATTTATTCTTCTTGTTCTTATGCCCAAGCTTCTCTGATGATATGCTCATCAGACAGATTGAATGAGTCTGTAGCCATAAAATCACTTGAAGCAAAGTATCAGTCTTTCTTTGGTCTTCTTTTTTAATTTAATTTTATTGTTTAATGTTTGTGTGTATATGGTTTGGGAAAAATTCGCAAAGCTAATTAGTTTTCCTTTCAATAGTACATCTACATTTTGTTTCGTGAAAAATTGAACGCAAATCCTCATGATGTAACCCTTCCACATTCTCCCTGTGTTTGCAAAATTCATCAGTTCATCTTCCTTGTCCATATGAGTCTATTAAACTTTACCAAAAAGTACAGATTCCTTTTGGTCTCAGATCAGTGATTGCTCCCAAGTGTGGACTGCTCCTCTGTGCTATTGTTCACTCTATAGTCAATCATTTGTCTGTCTGAAAGTTGATCCATAGTGCTTCAGGAACTTCTTACTACCATTAAATTAATTACCTGTTTAAGCCACTCCAATTTCGGTCACATAGACTGGAACACAATTCTGGAGGAATTTAAGTGTTAGCTTTAAAAGAATAGATTAACTACAATAAATTTAGACAGCATTATTAACCAATCTTAGTGTCTCCTGCTTAAGTTCACACATCATATAAGTTGATAGGCAGTAGTTTTGCTGTTGTTTAGCAGTTGGCTTTCACATATCTGACTCTTTAGAATCAAACATGCAAAAATGTGCCATTAGTTTTATTCCTCAATCTCAGCTTCAGACATGGCTGATGTCATAAAAACAAGCAAACAAATCAATATACCTTTCAACCGTCTTGCTTACTGCATTATAGAAAAGATAGCCAATGCAATTCTGCCCCCTCCCCCCTAAATCAAGCACCACCCATTGCTGTGTTGTCAGTTCTGTCAGTGACCCTATAAGACAATGTAGAGCTGCCTCTCGGTGTTACCAAAGCTGTAATGTTTTACTAGAGGATTTCTGGGAAGGGGGTTAGCCATCAGCTGCTAACAAAGAGATCAGAGTTCCAATTGGCTTCACAGGAAAGAATTGGCACTCTGCTTTGTAAAGGTCACAGCGTAGCAACCCCTGTGAGGCGGTTCTGCTGGGTCCCATAGGAGGAGTATGAGTCAACATTTGCTTAATGGCAACGGGTGGATTAATGCTCTTTGGCCACATCTTTCTTCCGCTGAGCCACTGGGAGGAGGAAGGGATGGGGGTCGGTATTCAAACTGTCTGCCTTTATATTAGCAGGTGAGGACTTAACCAAGACTCGCCCAGAAAAACTAAACCGAAATAAAAACCAAACCCATTGTGGTTGGCTTGATACTGATTCACAGGGACAGTGCAGGACAGGAGTTGGACTGAGTCGGTCTGGAAGTCCGGCAGCTTTAGGGGAACTCACTGTGACATCGTCCTTCCATGGTGGTATTGGGCTCTAACGGCTGACTTTTCAGTTGGCCGCCAGCGTTTGAATCACTGCACCACCAGCATCCTTCTAGAAGAGTGGGATAAATATTACATCTGTGCTGAAGGTTCAGCATCTTCATGTCATCTTTAGTTCTTTCCTTTATGTCTTCCTTCCTCTCCCTCTCTGCCATCCGTAGCTCATTCCGAAAGAAATAATTACCCACCTCCCAAGAGGTAACTAAAGGTTTCCTACTCTTTCTTCAAAACATTTACGTATTACACAAAGTCATGTGCGGACTCATTAACCTAGCATATAAAACACCCTGATACTCTAATTGTATCTTGAGCTAGTGACCACAGGGACAGCCCGCCTCGGCGACAAAGGCACGCCCCTTCACACAAGCTGTAGTGTTTGAATGAAGACAGAAGGCAACGAAGTGCATTCCTTGGTCAGTTTACTCTCAAACTGAAATGGAAATTTGACTGGAATTGTCCATTAGGAGATTTCGCTTCTGCCTCCAATATAGGTGTTCAGATGTGAATAAAACATTAAAAAAAATTATAATAAATATAAATTCTCAGACTTGAGATGATGACTGAACTTTCATTTTTGAAAGAAAGGAAGGAGCTTGAAAAACATTTAAAAATATATAATCCCCAAAGAGAAAATTTTTTAAATACTAATACTTTACAATGAACACAAAATACAGAATATAAAATTTTAACTATGCAATGAAAGGTTTAAATACTCTAATCAGTAAAATAAAAAAGTAGAATTAATTAATTTCTATGCTGAACATCTGTTCCTAGTTATAATAAAGTTGGAGTGGTTTCAGAGTATATTTTCACTTTTAGATCATCTAAAATTAGGCACTTTGAAAAAAATCAATTATATTAGGCATGATGGATTCATCTTGAGAAAGAAAAGCAATACTTAGCATTATTTGTACTCACATTATATGTTCCTTAAGGATATATAAAATTTTTCAAATATTAAGATGATGCTGGCAGATCCTAAGATATATGATAGGACTCATAAAATATTTTAATATTATATTTATTAGATATAAGTTTTGAAATGTCTTTTTTTAGTTTCTATATGCTAGATCTTGAGATTATTAGTGACATGTAGAAGATGAAGAAACTGCAGAGATAGAATCATTATAAAATGCATATCTAGTTTATAAAAATATTTAAGAGCACAACTAAATTATTTCTATATATATATTTATATTTAAAGTCACATCAAAATTATATATGTATTCATGGAAAAGTGTTTATTTAATGTCTGAAAACTGCAGTATATTGTTCTTGGTGGTAATGGTACCAAACAGGAAATTTCTCCTACCAACATATGTTCCATTAACAAATTATGTTCTCATACAAATGCAAGGGACACACAATACCTTTTATTTTTAGCACATTGTTCTTAGTTATACACACACATACCTCTTTCTTTTACTCCTGATATTCTTCTGCTTGACTTTATCTTTTCTTTCTGTTCAGTTTTTCACTGGTGGAACCTTCTCTGCTTTTGAATCCTAGTTCAAATTTCATCTCATGTAAGCTTTCTCTGACCTAATTTTATCCCTCACCTCTAGATAAAATCAGCTTTCTCTTTTGAAATCTAAACAAGAACTGCACTTGTATAAACTTATTCTACAGTGTTAGTACCGAGCACTTGTTTGAGAAGGATGTTTGCTTTTTTTTTTTTTAATTTACAAGACTGTATCCTGTTTGTTCTCCGAGCGTCTACATTTAACATCGAAGAATCCCAGGGGTTCCCATCCAAAAGGCACTCCTTGGGAAGAACGATACGGCTTCCTTTGCCCCTAAAAATGTAGTCTTGGGTATTTTTGCTAAGAGTTGGATTTGACTTCGGGGCTATGTGTTTTTCTTCTGGTTGTTTTATATATCTAACATAACACTGGTTATATGGAACTGTTAAATAGAAGGATCATACCAAATTATGAATGAATGAAACCCTTTGGAATGTCTGTTTGGGTCTAATAAAGAAAGTGGTAATAAGGTATCCCTTTTCAGCAGCAGCAATGCTGAAGTCGTAGCTCTCTGAGTGTAACTAGGAAGGTTCTCTGCTTGTAGACCCTCATGCGACAAGATTGGGCACACTTCAGTAACATAGCATGATACTACCATCTCTAGGTCTTGTCTCCTAACATGATGTACAATTGGTCTTTTCCATGTAAAAATAGGTTCAAAGTTTTCAGAAATCAAATGTGCCTTCTTTTTCATGTGTGGGAGATGGTGGTTAGAGGGTAGCCTGATTTCACAACTATGAAAATGCCAAGGTTTAGGTAAATATTTTAGTGACTGCTAGTAATATATAAAAAATGAAATGGTGAAAAGCAATCTTTAACAATCAGATAAAAAGTTAGAAGATAATATCTTGTGAAGAAATTTTCTTCACAGCTGATGAAGGATCAAATATAGGAGTAAATAATTGAGTAAATCAAATAAAAAAAGTTATACAAAGCAAAAGGAATAGCAAATTTTTGACAAACTAAAGATAAGAAGAATTAATTATGCATAAACCAGCACAATATCTCTCCTGGACTATTAGTTTCAGAATTATAACACTATGTTGATTGAGAATTGGTAGTTAAATTTGAGGAGAGATCTGTAAGCTTGTTTTTACCATCCCCACTTGAAGCATCAGATAATTTTTATTTTAAATGAACTAAAAATGAATAATCCTCTTGTAGTTTTCTCAAATAGATCAAAGCACTGCTAGGGCATATTTCCTGATATTCAGGCTGGGATTTCATTGACTCAGTTTCATTACATCATTCCTACTTACTTATATTCCCATGAGCCACATCCAGATAAACACAGCCATCACATACTTGTCAATAACTTCAATTAAATTTTATTAGAGATGGAGGTCATATCCCAATATCCAACAGACCAATAGTTCTCAACCTGTGGGTCGCTACCCCTCTGGGGGTAGAACAACCCTTTCACAGGGTCTCTCAATTCCTAACTGTAGCAAAACTACAGTTATGAAGTAGCAATGAAAATAATTTTATGGTTGGGGGTCACTGTAACATGAGGAACTGTATTAAAGGGTCATAGCATTAGGAAAATTGAGAACCACTGGTCTAGGTGATATTTGCATTTTGTGAAGAATACTGGCCTTTTTCTTTTATGAGAAGAGATAATGGAAAGGAAAAAAAAGACTGCGCATGGGGTGACATATTAGTAAAGAGTTTCAGGCTGTTACTTGCCTGTAAGCACTGTTAAAATATACAACCCTGCGATAACAGTGGACATACACATGGAGCAGATAAAGTGCATGTGGTAGGGCATAAGGAGCTAAATTTTGAAAATGTTGTAAACATAACCAAAGGCCTGAAGGGAATGAATCCTTGAACACAGGAGTTCAGAATCAGTCTCAGGGGGCACCAAGGTCAACTGGCTTAACATGGTTATCAAAGACAATGTTCAACACCCTACTTTGTTAATTAGAGCCTGAGGCCTTAGTAGCTAGTGTGTGGCCATTTAAAGTGTGATCACAGGTCTTTTTTTTCTTGGAGAAAAGAAGGGCGATGAACAGTGAAGATGCATAGGAACAATTAGTCTACTTAACTAATGAACTACACAAACATCAGCTTCAACAACCCTGAAACCAGAACTTGATAATACCCAGCTAAGATTATCAACTGCACTGAAAAGACTCACACTAGGACTTCCTGGATAGAGTAGGAAAACTTGTTGGGAAACATCTCAAAAATTACTGTTTAAATGATCAACTTTACTGGTCAGATAGGGACTGATGGAGCTCTGAGACTATGGCCCTTAGTTATAATTATGCTTTATAACTAGAAATTAATTTACTGCCTTGGGTCAACTTTTAGCCAAGTAACAGATAAGTCTGCATGGGGGACATAACACTAGAGAGATGTGCTCACTGTAGACCAATCAACCCCATGAGAACAATAAAACAGCCTTTCCCCGCGGACAAAGATCAGAAGGGTCAGGAAAGACAGAGGAATGGGAATAGGAAAAACAAGGCTTTACAGTCAAAGTTTTTAACCATTGTAATATTTTTTCTCTTTTCCTTGTGATGCTACATTGTGAGGGTTGCAATAAATAAAATGAAACAAAATACATGAATTGTTAAATGGAACATTGATCTGTTGTGTATTCATTCACCCAGTGCACAAAAAAAGGTTTAAAAATAATCTAGTAATATAGGTGGCACACATGCTAATATTTTTGTGGTAAGAATAAACTCTCATCATATAATTGGTTCTTAGATTCTCATAGGGTCCCTCTGAAAATTCAAGACTTATTTCTAAATGCCCTTATAGGAATCAGACAATTTTCTTACTGATCATGTGAATGCCCTGTCAAAAAGACAGATAATGACTACTGCCACAGCAAGTTAGACTTCATGACATCACATTTTGGAAAGCAAGGAAATCTGTAATCTTATCTAGTTTGACAGATCTAAAGGACATTTCAAAAACTGATTGTATCTGCTATGTGTTTAAGAGGGTTAGCTTACAACTGGGGGTGGAGGCAATCTTCTTAAACCTCCTCCCTAAGGAAGATAGTCTAAAAGATTTTGATTCCGAATTCATAATACTCTCATCTCTTTCTTTAGATACAATATAGATAATTATGAAATATGATATTGTCTACCACTACATGATAAATATTTCATGTTATACATTTAGGTCTATCTACAGCTCACTATATTCTATTGAATAAGTATCCCTTTCAATTTCTGCATTTTCAATAACTATTTCTATTTGTTTCGATATTTTATGTTTTTGAGTAATTGGAAATTATGTGTTTATATATAAAATTCAAAGATAACTAATGATTATCTAATTTCTTAGATAAGTGAATTGATAGCTCTATGTAAAAAATGAAATAATGCCAGTCACATTTATTTTACTTGCTCTGAGCCTATTTATCATAATCTAACCCTTAAGCTGAAAATAATGTAGTAAAAAGACTTGTGAGCTTAGAAATAAAACTTTTACCATTGGCATCTGTTTTCAATATTAGAAACATTGATCTTTTGTGAATGGAATCCAGACACATGACTTTCTCATTTCGTGGACAAGAAATACAGTAAAACGTGTGAAAGCTGTGACTCAACAGGACTGCACTGTTTTCCACAAGTTTTGTTCCTGGCAGGGTGCAGTGTAAAACTTTTCTATTGCTTTCTGTGAGTGGATAATATTAAGTGTATAGTACCAAAAAATATAGATATGGGTATATTTAAATTTGTAATATTCGATTCATTTTAAAATAAAGATTAAAAATAAGAACAAAAACTCATAATTGTGCTCCTTTATAGGGTCGCTATTGAAGTATAGTCTATAGTTTTAACTGTATAGTTATTTTACATGAGAATAACATTCCTAAAGAATGGGTAAAATGGAAATTCTTTCTTTTTAATGCAGCAATTGATAAGTAAATGTTTTTGACTATGTGGATCATAATTGACTATGGATAACATTGTGACGTATGGACATTCCAAAACATTTCCTTGTGTTCCTGTGGAAACTACATAGACCAAGAGCCAGTTGTTCAAATTGAATGAAGGGAAAATGCCCAGTTTAATACAAGCAAACATGTGAGTCAGGACTGTATTTTTCCATTAATTTTATTCAATAGGTATTCTGAGCAAATAG
Source organism: Tenrec ecaudatus (assembly GCF_050624435.1). Taxonomy (NCBI): domain Eukaryota; kingdom Metazoa; phylum Chordata; class Mammalia; order Afrosoricida; family Tenrecidae; genus Tenrec; species Tenrec ecaudatus. Next base: position 113,576,932 of record NC_134535.1, on the reverse strand, counting down.
TCTGAGACATTGGTCTATATGAAGCAGACCTTGGCATCCAAATTGGAGGAAGAATCACTGACAAGCTGAAATACACAGGTGTTACAAGCTTCCTTGGTGAAAGGGAGAGGAATGTCAAGTACTTGCTGATGAAATCAAAGGCTGCAGCCTTCACCATGGATTGCAAGTCAGTGTAAAGAAAAAAATGCTCTTTATATTTGGAACAATAGATCGTTTCATAATAAAAGGAGAAAAGATTGACGTTTTCAAGGATTTCATTTATTTGGGATCCACAATCAATACCTCGAAGCAGTGGTGTATGGCATACATGATGCACCACTAAACAACTATACTGCACCAAGCTTTTTAAAAGTGTTAAAGAGTAAAGAAGTTACTTTGAAAGGTGCACCTGCCCCATTGCCCACTGCATTTTCAATTGATTTATATGCATGTGAAAGGAAGATCAAAGAAAAACTGATGCAGGTGACCTATGATATTAGCCAAGAATATTGTAAGTAAAGTGGACTGCATGAAGAATACACAACCTTGCCATGGAAGAAGTACAACCAGAGTGCCCCTTAAGACCAAAGAAGGCAGGACACCTTCTCACAGTCTTTGGAAAGGTTATCAAGAGGAACCAGTCCCTGGAAAGGACAGCATGGTTGGCTATGTTCAGAATCATGGAGAGGGAGGCCCTTGATCAGATAACTCAAGCCCGTGGCTGTGACAATGTGTTCTTGCATCGAAGAAAAATTGTGAGAATGGAACAGGATAAGGAAATGGGCCAGGTTGACTAGAGAAATAAGAAAGAGCTTTATATCAAAAGGGCATTCTTTATCTAGAAAACATCCCAGCCAAGTCCAACACTAGTTCATATGTCCAATCCTAGTCCATAAGTCCCTCTTCACACTCATGAAGCCACCTGTAATGATGCAGAATGCAAGCACCTAAACACTGGCTGGTGGGTGCAAAATCCTGTGAATCCAATGGTGGTGGCTATGGCAGCTTTCCAAGTGACTCCTAGCAGGAAGGTGAAAGCAGAGAGAGAAGTGGCGAACCTTCCTCATGAGAGGGCCAGGCCCACAAGGGGGCACCCTCAGACCGTGACCTGATTGGCAGGATAGCCGCCATCCCTACACGTCTATGTCTTCAAGTTGACATGAAATTATGTGACTACCACAGTAGCTAAGAGACTGAAAGCAGTCAACGACACTTAACAACAACAAACATAAAAAGTCCTCTACAACATGTAGATTATATATTCCAGTTATTTATTTAAATAAAATAGCATGGATGAAGTATATGTGATTATTCATTTACATATATCTCAAAATAATAAGGGGACAGTCATATAGCAACAGTGACTTCTTAATTTTATTAATTCTGTTCTAGTTTGCTTCATCTAGAGGAGCTGTAGTGATGTTTGGGTGAAGTATTTGTACTCCTAACCCTAAGGGTGGTGATTCAAACCCATTAGCCAGTGAGTGGAGAGACAGATGTGGCAGTACACTTCCATAAAGATTTACACACTTTAAACCCTACGGGACAATTATACTTTGTCTTACAGGGTTGCTATAACTTGGAATCAACTGGATGACAATGGATTTGGGTACTTTATTTAAAGACCTCATCTAGCTTTACAAATAGTCATATCTCCATTTTCTCCAAGAGATAAGTATCATTATCCAAGTCTTAGACAGGAGTGATGAAAGAAGAGGGAGTAGATCATCCTCTCAATGTTACTATCAGTTATTGTTAAAGAAAATAGAAGCTAGATTTACAAATCTTAGTCTTATATTTCAGTATTAACCTAGTTGTATTGAAAAGTACATGGACTATAGTTTAATATTAAATACAAATAGAAGGGATTGTGTTACCATACATGACAATTTGTTTTCTGAAAGTTTTAGAACTATATATAATGGAAAAATGATCACTTCACTTGAATATGTTAAAAAAAACTGCCACTTAGTATTGAAAAACAAGCCAATACAAATGCCATTTTTTAATAATTCATCCTGTCATATACTAAATGCTTAAAAAAAATCTAAGTGACCTCTATGTAAAGCAAGATTTTGATTGGCAAATAAAGCCAATAAAATAAAGACTTTATCCTTATATTCTGGTAAATCAAACAAAAGAATCATCTTTGGACACATTGTTTAAATAGTCATAAATCCTACACCAATAATATATACTTGCTTAAGGTTCTGGCAGCCTTGGGTTGCTAACCATGAGTCAGCAATTGAAACTCCTCAGGCTCCACAAAAGAGAAAACAGAGGCTAACTAGTCCTGCAAAAATTTCTCTCTTGGCATCACTGTGTAGAGTCGCTATGGGTCAGGATTGACTCCAGGATAATGTGTTTTACATCATGATCATTTAAAAGAAATAAAGTAGTCCTACAAGAGAGTGCTGATATTCTACAACAAAGCTCTGCACATTTCTTTTTTATTATTTAAATAGTTTACTTCTATAAAAACAGTGTAATTTTTATTATTTAACACAGTGTACTAAACAGTGTACAGCTTATTTAAACAGTGTGCAAAGGGATTCTGAGCATTAAGAACTAACTACCAGATTATTTTTTTAAAAAGAAGAAACAAACAAAATCAACAATGAAAGTCAAGTCATTTGAACAATCTTAAAGTTACTATGAGTCAGAATCAACTCACGGGAAAAAATTTTTTGTGTGATTTCGAGTTTTTGCTTTGAGCCATGAACCAAGCTTCATTTTTTGCAAATGGAAGATATTCACAGACTCATTGGTATCTACAATTAGATGATTTTCCATATCCCTCAATTTTGTTATCCTTCCACTTTTATACCAGTGGCCTTACCTATTCATAGTCAAATGTGAAAGAAACAGTGATCATGAAAAAGTCATTTGCACCAGGCTTATGGTATATCTAATCTCTGGAAGGCTGATGTTCTCCTTCCATTACTTCTGCCCACTTGTCTCCAAGGGTACCACATATGTGTTAGAGATCGGGTCATCTCTACTCATCCCATCAAATGAACAAGGCTGTTTTTGTTGGTGGTATTAACATTTAATCCCTTTATAAAGACAAATATGTACAATAAACTACAAAAACCTAAGTGCACATTTTGATAAGATCTGGTATATTTATACACCCATTGCACCATCATTGTTATCAATATCATGAAAATGTCTATCACCCTGTACCATTGGCCCTTAAAATTCTTATGTTCTTGACTTCTTTAATTCAACATAAATATTTTGCCACTCATCTATGTTGTATTTTGTATAAATAGTTTTCTTTTTCTATTGCTGACTATTATACTGTTATATCAATATACTACAGTTTATGGCTGCTGATGGCTCTCTGAGGGATTTTCAGTTTGGGGATTTCACAAACAAACCTGCATGTCCATACGACCTTTCATATATTGTGTGTGTGGATACACACACACATATATACACACACATATATATGACATTTCATGTATGTGTGTATACACACACACACACATATATAAACTTTCATTTATCCAGGATATATATGTGGATTTTGAATATTTGGGTCTTATGATAATGTATATTTAGCATTTTAAGAGACCATCTAAATGTTTTCTGAAAGGGTTATACCACCTCCAGCTACAGAAGAACACCTGGTTGGTTTATAGTCTTATTAGCTCTTGGTATTTTAATGTTAACTCTTTTTAAATGTCAACATAATATGAACATAATGGTTTCTCATAGTTTTGATTTGCATTTTCTTATTGACATGTTTCTCATCATCTATAGATTTTCTTTAATAGAATAACTAGACCAATTCTGTGCCTATTTTGACTTCTTTGTTTAACCTAACATCCATGAAAAGGAAGGATGCAAGATATCACCAATTGTGTTAGTCCAGGTAGACGAGAGAAACAAATTCATAGACATTCATCATCTATGGATTTTCTTTAATAGAATAACTAGCCAGATTCTTTGCCTATTTTGACTTCTTTGTTTAAGCTAACATCCATGAAAAGGAAGGATGTAGAGCTGATAGAAAAATTTGAAGTCATCAAAAATGAAATGGAATGCATAAAGGTTATACTCCTAAGTGTCAGTGAGATAAAATGGCCTGGCACAGCCACTTTGGTTCAAGCAATCATATGGGTTACTGTGCCAAGAAAGATTCAAAAAATGACTTTGCATTTTGAGTTTAAGAAGACATTTCAAGATATATCTTGAAGCACAGTGCTATCTAGGATAGGATAGTATATATCCAAGTACAAATAAATCTATCACGAATACTATGTCAAAAGTATGCACCCACCAGTAAACCTAGTGATTGAAGAATTTCACCAATGTCTTCAGTCTGAGGTTGATCAAATAAGCAATCAATATACACATAATTATTGGCAATTGTAATGCAAAGTTGGAAACAGCAAAAGAAGCCATAGTTAGAAAACTCAACTCTCACTACCGTCAATTCAGTGCTGACTCACTGTAACCCCCTGTGTGTTTCTGAGACTGAAACTGTTTAAAAGAGTAGAAAGTCCAGCCTTTCTCCACTGAGCTTCTTGTGGTTTCAAACTGCCTACCACAAGGGATCATAGGCCAATGAGAACCAGTAAACCACCAGGGCTCCTCCATGTCTGAATTGATAGAAACAAAGCTGGAGATCACATGATAGAAGTTTGATTAACAAAAACTTCTTCATCACAAATACCTTTTTAAAAAAGTAACAAAAATTATTATTGTATATGTGGACTTCTCTTAATGGAACACATAGTAATATAATTGACTACATCTGTGGGAGCAGATGATGGAAAATTCTCAATGTAAACAACAAAAAATTAGCTAGAGGATGACTATGCAGCCTATCATCAATTACTCCTAAGTGAGTTCAGGTTGAAGCAGAACAAAACTAAATTAAATCCATGAGAGCCAAACTACAAACTTGAGTACATCTCATCTGAATTTTGACAAGATCTCAAAAACAGGTTAGATACATTGAACACTAATGACTGAAGACCTAATGGCCTGTGAAGTGACATCAAGAACATTGTAAATGGAAATGAGCAAAAGAGTAGTTGAAGGAAATGAAAAATAAATAAAAAAAAGTGGATGTCAGAAAACAAAAAAGTGAATGTCAAAGCTGCAAGATGACATCATAGAGCCCACAGATGGTTGTAATAACACTGAATATCAATAGCCTGAACTCAGGCATTAAAAGGCACAGGCTAACAGACTGGCTCAGGAAACATAATCCATTGATCTGCTCCCTCCAGGAGACACATCTCAAGCTTGCAGAAAAAAGTAGTTTGAGAATTAAGTCTGGAGAAAAGTATACTAAGCAAATGGCAATACAAAAAAGCAGGGGTAGCAATCTTAATATCAGACCAAGATACAAGGTATAATGAGACAAGGAGGTGCACCATATAATGTTCAAGGGAACAGAAGACCAAGAACCAGTGAGCAAAATAAACATATATGCACCATACAAGAGACCTGCAAAATTTGTAAATCTAACATTTCAAAAGATGAAAAAAGAAATCATAGGCTCAACAATTATAGTTGGTGATTTTAATACATCACTCTCTAAAAAAGACAGATCATTGGGAGAGAAACTCAACAAGGAGGCTTCAGATCTAAATAGGACAATTTGACTTGATAGATATTTTCAGAGCTTTCCACCCACAGGCAAAATTATTTCACATTCTTTTCAAGCCCACGTGGCACTTATTCGAAAATAGACCACATGCTGGGACAGAAGTCGAACTTGAGTAAATTGAAGCACATAGAGATTTTATGGACATATCTTTCTGATCACTGTGCCATAAGGCTGGAAATTAACAGGACAGTGAATAAAGCAAGGGCAAACAATTGGAGGATGAACAATTCTTGATTGCAAAAGGAATGGGTATTGACCAAGATCATAGATGAAATCAGGAAGTTTCTAGAAACCAATGAGAATGAAAATATGATGTACCAAAACCTGTGGGATACAGCAAAGGCATTTATCAGAGGAAGGCTGATAGCAATAAATGCATGCATTAAAAAAGAAGAGAGACTCATGGTTGATATGCTGACACAAAACTTACACCAGTTAGAGCAGAGTGAACAGAACAGCCCTAATAATAGCAAGAGGATAGCTATAATAAAAATCAGAGCTGAGATATATGAGACAGAAAACAAGAAAACTATGGAAAAATTAATGCTGCTAACAGTTGGTTCTTTGAAAGAATTAGCTGGATTGATAGGTTTCTGGAAAACCTAATCATAGAAAGGAAAGAACAAACGACATTTGCAAGGATGAGGGATGAAACAGAGGGCATTACAATGGACTCTACTGAAATCAAAAGGATAAGTACACAGTACTATGAATGCCTATACTTTAACATATTCAACTATTTGGAAGACATGTACAAATATTTGGAAACACAATCCCTCCCTAGGCTATCCCAGATGGATGTCAATAACCTCAACTGACCCATAGCAATAGAAGAATTAGACAAGTTAATCAAGTGATTAAAACAAAAAAATCCCCTGGGCCAGATGGCTTCACAGGAGAATTCTACCAAGTATTCAGGGAAGGACTGACACCAATCCTATACAAACTCTTCCAGAACATAGAAAAAGACAGAAAACTCCCAAACTCTTTCGGTGAAGCTAGTATAACTCTGATTCCTAAAGCGGGCAAAGATACCACAAGAATCGAGAACTACAGAAGAATATGAACATTGATGCAAAAATCCTTAGCAAAATAATGAACATTGATGCAAAAATCCTTAGCAAAATAATGGCAAATAGAATGCTAAAGCATATTAAAAATATAATCCGCCATGACCAAGTGGGATTCATACCAGGTATGCAGAGATGGTTCAACATACAAAAGACCATCAGCATTATTCACCACATTGGCAGGAAAAATTATAAGAACCACATGATAATATCGATAGATGCAGGGAAAGCGTTCAACAACATCCAACACACATTCCTGTTTAGGACACTCAAAAAGATAGAAATCGAAGGAAAATTCCTCGGTACTATAGAAGCAATATAGTAAAATCCAACAGCCAATGTGGTAGTCAATGGAGAAAAGACTAACACAATCCCACTGAAAAAGGGGACCACACAAGGATGCCCCTGTCTTCACTCCTATTTAACATCGTACTGGAGGTCCTAGCTGACAACATAAGACAAATAAAAGATATTTAAGGTATTCATTTGGGGAAAGAAGAGGCGAATTTATCATTATTCGTAGATGATATGATTCTATATATTGAAGATCCCTTAAATTCCACAAGTGGAATGTTGGAAGCAAAAAAGGAGTATGGGACAATGGAAGGATACAAAATCAAGAAAAAGAAGTCTACTGGACTTCTCTACACATCACACAAGATCACAGAATGGAAATACCTAAGGATATACCTGAGTAAAATGATGAAAGATTTGTATGAGGAAAATTATAAAACCCCACTACAAGAAATCAATAATGACCTCAACAAATGGAAGAATATCCCATGCTGGTGGATTGGACTCAATATACTAAAGATGTCAGTTCTTCCCAAGGCACAGGTAAATTCAATGCTATCCAGATGAATAACACATCCTTCTTCAAAAATTGGAAAAAAAATGATCACCAGATTCATATGGAGAGGGAAGAAGGCCAGAATTAGCAGAGAACTCCTCAAGAAGGACAAAGTGGGAGGGCTTGCTCTACCTGACTTTAACACGTACTATACAGTCACAGTTGTCAAAATAGTGTGGTACTGGTATAACAATGGATATTCAGACCAAAGCAAAGGAGCTGAAGACCCAGAAATAAAAACATCAGCATACAGGCAACTGATCTTTGATAAGGGCTCCACATTTATTAAATGGGAAGCAGATGCCATTTTCAATAAATCATGCTGGAAAAAATGGATATCTACCTGCAGAAAAATGAATCAAGACCCTTACCTCACTCCATGCACAAGAGTAAACTCAAGGTGGATCACAGACCTTGAGATAAAACCCCAATCAATTAGGGCCATTAATGATAGAATTGGGATAAACCAGAGAACCTTGGAACAGGGAATACATAGGCTATCTGAAATGGGAAGGATACAAATACAGAGGAGTCACAAATAGACAAGTGTATACATCGAAAGAATTCACCAAGAGAGTAATAAGAGAGCCCACCAACCAGGAAAACATCTTTGGCAATGACACATCAGACAAAGCCCTTATTACTAAAATCTACAATACTTTGCAAGCTTATAACAAGAGAAAAACTAACTGCCCACTGAGGAGGTGGGCAAAGGACCTGAAAAAGAAGTTTCACAGAGTCTAAAATCCAATGGCCAATGAACATATGAGAAAGTGTTCCCAATCATTGTCCATAGGATAAACCCAAATCAAAACAATTATGAGATACCACCTGACACCCTCAAAGATAACCAAATTCAAAAAAGCATAAAACAAAAAGTGTTGGAAGGGCTTTGGTGAGACAGGAACTTTCATCTACTATTGGTGGACCTGTAGGTATGAACAGCCACTATGGATACCAATTTGGCGATTTCTAAAACAGATGGAAATTGAGCTACCATTAGACCCAGCAATCCCCCTACTGGGCATCTACCCACAAAAGGCAAGAAACAAACCACGGCCAGACAGCTGTGTTTCAGTGTTCATTGCGGCACAGTTCACAATCGCAAGGAGTTGGAAACAACCCAAACTTCCATCAACAGACGAATGGATTAAAAAACTGTGGTACATACATATAATGGAGTACTATATATCTCTAAAAAGTAGTGATGAATGCATGAAGCATATTGCCACATGGGAAGAACTAGAGGAAATTATTCTAAGTGAAATAAGACAAGGACAACATGAGTCTACTGATGTAAGTTTATAAAAAAAAAAAAAAAGAAAGAAAAATGCAAAAGGGGCACAGGGAAAAAGCTACTGTATACAAACACTCCAGGGGTGAGGTCCAGGTAGTATGGCAGGAGCCAGACCAAATTCATGGGTACATATGGTAGCCAACTAAAATGGAGGGGTCGAAGGGAGGAAAGGGGGAAAAAAAGAGATGTGTGGTGGGGGAATAGGGTACTGATCAACCCAAGGGAAGGGTATTATTTGTGTCTCTACATGGAAAGTGGGGCCAGACTTAAATTCAGTGTTCAGGGATGTGAATGCAGCGTACTGGCATGGAGAGGGAAGCCAGTGGAGGGGCTTGAAGGCTTGGCCCCCATACCAGCTACATGGACAACTGCCCTTCCCCTCAGAAGAATTTACTTTAGAGGACAGCACTGAAGCTGCAGCTAGGGGAGAGGGACATGTCTGATCAGAGCAAATGGGAGCAAACGAAGGGGGAGGAAGAGAGAGTGGAGTGCAGTCTGGCCCACAAGGCCTGGAGGATGATATCCCTGCTCTGAAAAGCCAATTCACAGACTGGACCATATGGCTGATCCCACTGTGAGACACACCGTCCTTTGCTGTCCCAGGGTCCTATGGGGGACAACATTGGATACTTAGTGTTGGGACTGGCCCGGACTGCACCAAATTTCCATCAACAGACAAATGACACAGAGGCAAAACACTAAAGGCATGAGCAGAGCAACGGAGGAGGGGAGCAGAGCAGGGAGCTCCCGAGGGAATACAAAGCACAGACTCTGGGGCCAGAGCTTGGCACACCATCAGACTTCACTGGAGGACATGCCTAGAGTTCAAAAATGAGGCCTTGATCTATTTACATGTTCTTCTTTCTTTTTTATATTTTTTCTTTTTTAATTAATTTACTCTTTTATGGGTCATTGGTTTTCTTTTTTGTTGTCATCGCTGTGTTCTTATTCATCACCTGTCTTGCTATGCTTTGTTTTTTGGTGCATATTATTATGTCTACAGATCTATCTCGATAAGATAGGCTGGATCAACAGGCTGGAGGAGAAAACAACTGGACCAATGGTTCCAGGGGGACATGGGAGAAGGGAATGCGGAGGTAAGGAGGTAGTGTTGACCAACCCAGGGACAGGGGAGCAATAAGTGATCCAAAATCAGTGGCAAGGAAGCTGTGAGAGGCCTAGTAGTGATTCAACAAGGACAATGTAACCGAGAGATATTACTGAAAACCAAATGAAGGCTGAGCATGTTAGTGGGACAAGAAGAAAGTAAAATAAAATAGAGGAAAGAACTAGGTGCCAAAGGGTGTTTATAGAGGTCTAAATACAGGCATGTACATATATAAATGTATTTATATAAGATGGTGGGGAAATAGAGCTATGTGCATATAATTATAGGTATAGTATTAAGGCAGCAGGTGGACATTGGACCTCCACTCAAGTACTTACTCAATGAAAGAACATTTGTTCTATTAAATTGGCATTCCATGATGCACACCTTCCAAACACGATCACTGAAGACCAATGACAACATAAGCAACTGTGGTGAAGAAGGGTGATGGTACATGGCTATCAAAAAATATAGCGTCTGGGGTCTTAAGGGCTTGCAGATAAACAAGCAGCGATCTAGCTCAGAAGCATCTAAGTCCACATGGAAGAAGCATACCAGCCTGTGTGACCACAAGGTATAGAAGGGACCAGGTATCAGATATCAAAGAACAAGAAATCATATCAGTGGCTGCCCACCTTCCCAATATGATCACTGAAGACAAACGTGAGCATAAGGAAGTTAATTGCCTAAATGAACTTTTACAAATGTTCTGATCATTGCTATATTACAATTACTTTTTATGATGAGATATAGTAATAACTATATTCTTATATAAATGCAGACCAAGTTCACCAAAATATTTATTTATCAAAATCATTTTATAACACTTTTAATGCTTATAAACATTTATGGATGGGTCAATTCATGTAGTTTTATTATTTTTAGATTCATTTTTTATTCATGCATTATTTTATTATTAATTTTTAGATTCATGTATTATTTTTAGATTTTTTTGTGTATTGTCTATCTCAGGAACTGTGCATGTCACAAATGCCAGGAGTTTGATAAATGCTAGGTGTAGTTTTTTCTTTAAACACATTTTGAATCTAGTTTTTTTACCTTTATTATTACTCTATTCTATCTGAAACTTTAAATCAACTTGAGAAAACTGCATTGCTCTGTATTACTTACAGAATAATAAACCCATAGTTCTCATAGAAACAGCAGGAAATACACAGTATTTTAGATCTGTGTTCCAACGTGCTCATATTGCAAAATTTTTATCACAAAAAACTCACAACGTAGGGAAAACATATTTATTTTGTCACACATGAACACATGATCTAGTCAATAATCTATATGTCAAATAAATGTCAAGTTGCCCTCCAAACAAAACGCAGTTGTTGCATCAATTCTGACTCATAATAACCCTATAGGATAGGCTTGCCCTTTGGGTTTCTGAGGCTGAGCATTTTCATGGGAGCAGAAATCCTTATCTTTCTCTGAGTAGCCTGTGGGTTCTTGTGGTTAGCAGCCTGACTCTTAATCTACTATGCAACCAGGTCTACAAAGTTGCGATTAATTTGTATGTATTTTTCTGTATGCTTCTGTGTTGGAAAGGGTTCTCTAGAGAGACAAACCAGATTGCTAGTAATTATATATAAATATATTTATAAAGATAGATATGTAATACAAGAAATGAACCATTAAATTATATACAGACAGATAATACAAGAAATTAACAGTTAAATTATAAAGCAGTGAGACACTAGCAGTCCTTTAAGACTTGAGAGCCACCAGTTGCCAGTCCCATTCTGTAGAGAGAGCTGGGCTATATATACCCAGGGAGCAAACAGCAAGGCAGGCCACCAACTGTCACCAACTGTCAGTCCCCAGCTCCAGAGATGAACATTCCACTCGTGTGGGCTTAAAGGGACCTCAACTTACAGCGACACAGTCCACAGGCTAGGCATCCCACAGGTAGTGTACCCCTTTAAATTCAGGCACAGAACAACCAAGGCGAGGCTCACCGAGCCATTTATTCCTCCGCCCTTCAGTTAATCCTACTTGTGTTTATCGGCCAGGCTGGCACAATAGACTATGTATTTTTCTGTATGCTTCTTATGGATGCAAATTGTCATGTGAAGAAACTATTTTCATTTACATTGCTTTCCAGTAGCCTTCAGATACTTGACATAGAATAAAATCTAAACTGTGCAACTTCCTTGATGACCGGGGTTTATTCTTCTGATTTGGCTGAATGAGGAAAGTCCTTTAGAGTCTTGGTGAAAGGTAAATAAATTGGTGCCTCCATCCACTCTCTTCACCTGCAAAAATTTTTATCAATCCCAAGGCAAGCCACAGATGCCAATTATTTCCTTAAATCTTCTCTGGTTTTCCCATACTGTTCTCTCTTAAAGCACACTGCATTATTAACTAGATCATTTTCTTATGTAAATGCCTCCCTGACATCAAATAGGATGTCTTTTTGGTCTCTATCACCTGCACCTAATATAATTTAATTTAATACATATACCTTTCTATAATGTTATGTTAAGTCCTAGAGTTGAAAAAATGAAAAAAAAATCTGTTCCATAAGAGGGCTGGAGGAAAATATTGGTGGCAAATAGGTTACATGCTGGACTGTGGGTTAACCCAGTGCCTCCGATAGGAAGCCACCAGCTCACTCAGTGGGAGGAAGACAAGGGTGTTTACTCCCGTCAAGAGTTAAAGTCTCAGAACCCCACAGGGGCAGTTGTACCCTGTTCTGTAGGGCCGCTGTGAGCTGGAGTTGACTCAATGGCAGTGAGAAGAAGGTTGGAAAGCACAAAGTTTAGCAAGAATATAGCCAGGAGATATAATGAAACAACAACAATTCAATAAGTACTCTAGCAGGCATACATAGAAGATGTTCTTTGAAGTCATAGCCAGTGGAAGTCGAGGAGAGTAATCCTAGAGAAGACACCTAAATTCCGTGTAAAGCAATAATTAAGCACTAACCAGGTGGTGTAGGTGGGGGTGAGCAAGGAGGAATATTAGCATGAAAGACTAGGAACAGTAGAGGGCAGTGCAGACCTTGAAAGTGAATCTTGTGTGTTGTGCAGAGCAACCATCTATTTCCATTTGCTCAGCTTTATGCCTTTTGTGTTGATATCATCATAAATCGCACTTTCTTGCAGTCATAAATGTGCCCTAATTAGGACATTACATGGTAAGGTCAATGGAATAAAAGATTATCTTCTAATAGCTTGGTTCTTTTCCAAAAGTAATAAGAAGTCTTTGAAGAACATAAAGAATGATATTGATAAGAGTGGATAAAGCATTTAGAAAATTTATTCTGGCAAATAGTAGAAAGATGATGATATTTAAAGGGAAAGACTAGGCCGTGGAAGTTAGCAAATAAGGAGATGCCTGCCGCAGTACAAGGAAAAAAATTAATCTTTTGATGATGGATTGAAGATAGCATCTTTGGCTCTGTGTTCCAAGATGCTCAGATTGCAGGAAGATGAGAGGGAAAACAAGTAGGCATCAAAGAAATAGTATGTGGAATATTGAGAGTAAGTGAAGTCACCGTAGAGAACAATATCGGATGTGTTCCAAGATAACTGAGGAGCATAGCCTGGGTAGAGGGTGAAAGGTGTGTATATGTGACTAGAAGATATCCTTGGTAGAGTCTCATGGGTCCAAATACTAGATGGTCTTACTGCCAGCATTTTGAAGTGTGACCCTAGAGAACAAGACAAGCAAAAGGTCATCAGGAGCCTGTGTGGACAGGACACCAGTGGGGGTTGGGGGTGGGGGTAGAGTCAGCCGTCATGGTTTGCAAAAAGTTCCAGATGTGAAATTACCCAATTAGGTATCAGAGCCAGCAAATCAGAGCTCCAATCGAGTAAACATTTTGAAACTGAGGTTAAGGGTTGAGAACAAGTTAGTTGAGGTAAGGTTTAAGTAGGCAATGGGCTGAGGCACAAGTAAGAGCATAAGGAAGAACACCCAACTTGGACAAAGAACCAAGACTGGGAAACTTGAAAAGATAGAATGGTAATTGGTGGATAAACTGATCTATGTGTGGTTGAAAAGTTGTTACCTCCAACAGAGAAGCTGTAAGGATAACAAGGAAAGACATAAGCAGAGAAAATAAAAAGAAGCTTGCTGACATTGAATCAAATTTTACTCATAGTGACCTTGTGGGTTTCCAAGACTGTCAACCTTCATGAGAGTAGAGAGTATCATCTTTGTCCTATGGAGTCTTGTCTGGTGGCTTCAAACCATGGTCCATGTGATTGGAAGTTCCATGCATAGTCCTTTGAGACACCAGAGCTCCTTAAGAAGTAGGCATAATGACTGAGTTATTTGTTTGTTTGTGTTTTAATTCAGTGAGGTCAAATTTCAACACAAACTAAATAAACCGCTGAATGCCACTACTTAATTGGTTCGTTTGGAGGTATCACTATAAATGCCCTATTAATGTTCCCCATCAGTAAACCACGGATGGTTTTAAAAAGACTAGTATTCCTTGCCTCATCTCGTAAAGATGCCTTTGAAATGATGAGTTATTGAGTTCAACTCATAGTTAATAATCAAGAGGAAGTAAACTGGGTGCTAAAACTATCATGACATGTCAGTTTGGGAAATTAATGCATAGCAGTTGGATTTTAGAACAGGAAGAACTTTTAAGTGGCATCTCTCAGATTTATGCTAATATATCTAGTCTTAAATATCATTAAAGTTAAAACTATTGATCATTACTTCTATTTTTATTTATGAGCTTACATAGACTTGTTGTTGTACCCAATGAACTCCAATAAAATAAGAATAGCTGTTATTTTCCTGAACACTGTATTAAATTAAAGAAATTAAATGCAAAAACACTCTATCACATTTGGTGTCATTTGAAGATCATCTGTTTCAAAATAAATATCTTCAGATTTATTAAAACGAAAGGTACATACAGCTAGTTAATATATGAAGGAGGAATAAAGACAATAAATATAATCGTTATCTGTCAAAACTCAATAAAATTACTACTTGCTAAAATAAGTACATGCATTGATCCTTGGTTAATAGAATTTAACAAAGTTGCTGTATAATTCTGTTTTTATAGTAACATAGTTAATATGTCATTAAAGCCTCTTGTTAGTTTCCATGGGAAAATATCTTTTCATTTTCCAAGCCAAATACAATTCATTTTATCATATCTCATAACTCACTTCTTACGGCTTTGTGAAAGCCTAGTTTCACCTCTAGCTCTACCCCGTGTTATACTATATCACAAACTCATTTAAACAGTGATATTAATGATTTTAGAAATCACTACAAATGTTTGGCAACATCATTGTCATTAATGTCTCTAGAGAGTCATACAGGCCAGTTTTATCAGCTTAAGGCGGAGGAATTTGATGAAGTCATAACAAACTAGCTTTGAATTGTCTTTCATTACCCATTATCTCTCCTATAGAGAATATAATCTTATTCAAATTATAATGGCCTCTGTTATCAATGAGCTTTGCTATTTATTTACCTACATCCAGACAGGCAAAGGCACATGCATTTTGCTTTTAAACCTACCTGTAATGAAATTCCTTCACTATCAGAATCCTGCACAGTCACAAATTTCAAACTAGTTACTAGTACAATTTAGTTAGAATAAGAACAAATAAATAAAACCTATTTATTCTTTTTATACACTGCCTTGATTAAAGGAGTAAAATTCAATCATTAAGGCTGAAATACAGTATATTCAGCCAAACAATTTAAAAAATAAGCTCACTATTTCAATTAGGAGATTGTTTTCCCTTTAAACGAAGCTGTTAAATTGTACAGAGAATATGAGCAAAGCTAAATTAGCACTTTCAAGACTAACTTATTTTTGCTTTGGATTTTTTGCTGGAGCCATGCTTTTTCAGTATTGGAAGGCATTCTGGATAAAACGGGAAAATAACTTTCTTGAGATAATATGTATTTTGATACAGTTGTTGGGCACACTTATCCCAAAGGGACCTTGGTCTTGGAATAGTGGGATGAGCCCTGTTCATTCAGTCACACAATTATTCAGGGTCCCACCAAATGGCATCACACACTAAAAATGGTTTAATATTTCCACTAAGCAACTGCTGCAGAAGCTCTAGTGGCTCAATGGGCTACTATTAATCAATTTGGAAAGTAGCATACTCTTGTCAATTGCTTTGAAACTGGATCCAACTCATGGTGTCCATACACACAGGAGAACAAATTATTGCCAACTCCTATACCATCTTCACGATTGTTCGTTTGTCTGAGCATGTATTTGTTGCCTCTCAATGGAGGGCAAGTACGATGTAGGGTAAGTACAATTTACAAATGGAGAAACTATAGTTAGAGAAGTTAAATACTTTGATGTCATGTTAAAAGATGATCAAAATAGAGGTACCTGTCACTAGAGTCAATGATCTGTCCTTTCTGCCAATCTGCCTTTGGCCATGGGAATAAGGTTTCTTTGTATTTTTTTTTTTGTAAGTCAAAGATCTTTATTTTCAAGTTTCTTTTAGACAGTGCTTACAAGAATCACAGATGAAAGTTCACGCCCACATTTTTCCCTCCATAAAAAATGACAAATTCTATAATTAAGAAAAGTCAGTTCTTAGTAATCCGCAGAGCTGGTAAAACACTGCCGGGGCTTTTCTGGTCTCCACAGAATTTCCCAAACCAATCTTGTGTATGAGAAAAGCACCTTAGTCACAGGGACACGTTTCTTTCAGACAAGGGGCGGAAACCACCTTGGGAGGCAAGTTGGTAGCTGCGGTTGGCTGCAGTGACTCTGGGAGCCTGGGCTCGGGAGCTGCTCACATCTTCACCAGCCAGACCTCGTTGCGACGCCTGTAGGGCTTCATGGGGGGATCATAGCCGGCGCAGAAGTAGACGTCGTCCCGCCAGGTGCCCGTGCCCTCCAGGGCGGCGCGCAGCTGGGTGGCATGAGCCACGTAGTCGGCTTCCTTGGCGTAACCACCAAATTGCGTGGAATAGACCGTGATGCCGTCCCTCTCCTCGATCTTAATGCTTTCGTCACTGGGCACGGGAGGGTTACTCTGAAACTGGTTTGGGATCCGGAACCAGACCTTTAATTTCTTCTGTAGGGAGCCATTTTCACCGGGGAACACGGCAAAGGACACAGGGAGTGTCGTCCCCATCCCGATTCCCTTGTCATTGGTGCCTCCCGCATACTTCATGACTTTGGGCATTGCTTCCCGTAGAGCCTCATCCACAGGCTTCCCAGTCACTTCTAATGTGGCAAACTTGCCCCCTTCACAGGCCCTTTCCTCATAGGAGACGTCTTCCTTGCTCCCTTGGCTCAGGATCTGCCAAGGCCACGATTCCACGCTCCGGAACAGCGAGTTCCTGATCAAGCCCAACATGACGCCGCCTGGCGCTCTGGAAGCACAGGCAACACCACCACCAGAGCGGGAAGCAGGGCGGCGGCGACTCCGCCCCGGGACGGCGCTCCGGGAGCGGTTTCTTTGTATTTTTAAGCATACGTTAGTTAAAAATGCAGAAATTATTTTCACAATGACCTTTGTTGTCAACCTGAAATGATACTTTTTAACTGACCTTTGGTTAATTCATACACAAAGCATTATTAAATACCTGCTTTTTACCATGTTCTGCTCCAGATGCAAGAGATTAAACTGAAGATAAGCATGTAGATCCCTATCTTTATTGTGAAAAGACAAGAAGTATTTAAAATAAGAAAAAAATGATTAGTGACAGGACTTTCTAAGCACTATGAAAAACATAACATCATGTAATGTTTCTGGGTAGAGTGTAGTAGTCTTTCTAATCATGATAAGAAGTACACCTCAATAACAGTGATAAAATAAAAGGTAATGAGGCAGTAAACATATACAAATATGTTAATCACAACTTATAGGAAACCTCAATTGTCCTAAAAAATAACTTCCTGGGCATTACTATTCTCCATTTTTCAAAATGTTGGTGATATATTATCAGGTTTTATATTCTCTAATAACTTGAGCAGTAGGCAGAGCAAGTAAGGTTGACTATCCCCATTTCACAGATGAGAAAGTGTTAGGTGTCTCGGTTATAAATACCTCTAGGTCTTTGGTGTCTTAGGAAAAAAGAATTCATGCCCAAGCCTGCTTCGTGATCTAAGTGGCTTTTTTAAAAAATCATTTTATTGGGCGCTCATACAACTCTTATCACAATCCATACATACATCAATTGTGTAACACACATTTGTACATTCGTTACCCTCATCATTCTCAAAACATTTGCTCTCCACATTAAGTCCCTGGCATCAGCTCTTCATTTTCCCCCTGTTTCCCTCCTCTCCCCTCCCCCATGAACCCTTGATAATTTATAAGTAGCTTTTTATAAAGGATGGAAGGAGTTTCAAGTTTTACACAGGAACCCTAAGGGCACTTCACCCCCACCTGTGGCGACCTGAGGCCAGAGAAACCAGCAGCCCAGCCAAGAAGCTGCAGGACAAGAAATCAGTGGTCTCAAAGTTTCTGACTTTTCCGGGCCCTCCCTGGGAGGCGTGGTCAACAGTGCTGCTTGACCTCATTGGCTGAATTAAGCCCACCTGGCCTAGAGTATGGCCCACCCACGCAGACTGCCCACCTAGGTGTACTGGCCCTTGGCTCAGGGTCTGAGTGTAAGCTTGCCCTCTAGCCTTTATGGCTGGCTGGGCTCGCCTGATTCTCTGCAGCAAACTCCTGTAGGCATAGAGAGGGACAACTCCCTATCCGGCTAGTTTACAAAAGTGCATTTGAAGAAATGGAATGTTATAAATATCCAAACAACAAAAGTCCATTGCCAAGTTGATTCTAACCCATAGCAACACTTTAGGACAGAGTACTGCTTCGTCTTAGGGAAGTGGTTCTCAACCTGTGGGTTGTGACCCCTTTGGGGGTCAAATGACCCTTGCATAGGGGTCGCCCAATTCATAACAGTAACAAAATTACAGTGATGAGGTAGCAACGCAGATACTTTTATGGTTGGGAGATCAACACAACATGAGGAACTGTATCAAAGGGGGGCCCGGACTCAGGAAGGTTGAGAACCATTGTCACAGGGCTCCCAAGATGGTCATTCTTGACATTAAACACTGCACTGCCAGGATTTCTTTCATAAACACACCTGAATAAATGCCTCCCTGTCCCCCTGTGATTCTCACTGTCAGTGCCACTACTCCCTAGCCTTTCCAAGGCTGTAAATCTTTACAGAAGCTGACAACCGCAGTCTCTTCTTTCTTCCACGGAGAGGTTGGTGAGTTCGAGTTACCCCCCGTATAGTTAGCAGCCCAACCCAGAACCTATCATTCCTTTAATTTAATATTTTTCAGGTCAATGGACCTAGCTTCATTTGTGATTCTTACAAACTAGTGTCTTTAAAACAAAGATCTTAATATTAAACTAGTCTATTGTGCCTACAAAGAGAGAATCATATCTGTGTTATTTACTAATGATTTATTATCAGTCAGTTCATTAAGACCAATCAAAAATAACCTTTCCTGTTTCAAAAATAGACCTCTTATTTTGCTCTAAGATTTCTGTGCCTGGAAAATTTAAAAATATTTGCTAATACATTGTTTGACAATTTTTCCATTTTTACATTAGGCATATCCTGATTGTTTCCTTAGTTTCTGAAATGGCATGCCAATTGATTCTCAAAACAATAGGTATTGTAATTCTCATTATTTTTATTTTTGTTTTACCCTAAGTAGACTATGAAGTTCCTGAAAGCAGAGTTATCAGTATCGTGCACTGTTGCTTTTCACTCCAAGATATTCCAGTCCTCATAGTGGGTATCTTGCATTTGAATATCCAAACTAAGCTCATTTCCACTGAGTCAATTACTACTCATAGAGAAACGTTCTGAGTTTCTGAAACTAACTCTTTATAAAAGCAAACGTCATCTTTCGCCCACACAGAGACTGGTGGTTTTGAATCAAGATTGCAGTTAGCAACCTAAATGCCTAGCCCACAACACCACTAGGGGTCTTTGTATTTGAATAATAACTCTCAAATCGTGGGGCCACTCCAATTGTGCTGTTGCATCAGTGATGACAAAAAAGAAAATTTTTAATTAAAAAAATAATATATTAAAGCTGTCATAGGCATCGAGGATTGTGTACTAGTCTGGTTAGACTAGAGAAACAAATCCATGGACACACATATGTGTATAAGAAAGAGATTTATATACCAGAGCAATTGAACATCGAGAAAACATCCCAGTCCAGTGCAGATCAAGTGCATAAGTCCAATATTAGCCCATATCTGATATCAATCTATAAAGTCCACTTCAGACTCACAAAACACAGGCAGTGATGCCGAAAGTTTGTTTTATTTGAAGTACCTTGAAGAGCTTTCCTCTTTAATTCTACCCTCTTCTGCTGTCAGGTGAATAGTTAAATATTTGCCCCCCCAAACTCTCTTTTGATTTGCAACAAGAAGAAATGTTAGTAAAAGTGAAAAAAAATACACATTTTAATCTGATACTTATCTAAATGTCTACTAGAAAGCTGAAATATAACTGGCGGGAGAATATAATTCCATTCATATCTAAACAAATATCAGTGATGGTTGCCATTTCCAAGATATTAACTTTTCAATGTTTTAAAACTAGTCCTGAAAAGTTTTTATCATAAAATGATAAAGATTATTTCTCAAAGAAATCAAATATTGGGGAAAAGGTGGATTTATACAAGGCTTATCCACACTACCATAAAAGGTTAACTATCTCCCCTTCACCATAAAGCTCCTTTATTATTTTTCAGTTTATTACACTGTTGAAATTTTCATGATACCAAGATGCTAGAACTTATGCCACTGCTATATCACATACCAGCAGGACGTTCCATGGTTAATAGATATTTTTGTTGTTTACAGACTAAAACAGACCAGGGAAAGGGAATAAGTGATCCACTTCTAAGGGATGGCGACTGAAAACCTTGTGGATAACAGCTGAATGTTGTCTGATAGAGTACTGAAAGGCACTCAAAGTCGACTTGGGGAAGAGCTGCTTCCTCAAAATAAACTTGACCTTAAAGATGTGACTTGAGTAAAGCTTTCAAGACCTTCAGCTACTGGTGGTCAAATGAGCAAAACAGCTAGAGACATTCATTGATAAATTAAATATGGAATGTATGAAGCATGAATCAAGATAAATTGGAAGTCGTCATAAATGAAAAGGAACACACAATGATCAATGCTGTATCATTAATGAGTGAAAATAGACTGTTATCAGCAAATTTGAATTGGACAATCATAGCTTACTATGCCAAAAATGACAATAATTTTATTAATAGTTGGGACTTAATACATATATCATATCATTCCATATTTCACTCATGTCAAGTAGAATTGTACAATTGCTACCACAATCAGTGTCTGACCATTCTTTTTCTACATGGTCACCTTCACAGTGTCACCATTTTACCCCCCCACCATCACTGTACCCCACTGCCTCCGAACCTCTTATTCTACTTATGCCGATAGATTAAAAAATCCTGGGTTTGATATACTGAAAATGGAAAAACATATAACACAGCTTCAAGATACTCTCTAATATGAACAAACAGAAACTAAGCAAACCAATGCAAACCAAAAATCCATAAAATTCGGGAAACCAGTGCCGATCAAGCCTGCATGAAGGAGGGGTCTACCGACAAAGTGTTAACTGTTCGGGTCTGATTTATGCTTTTGATCTTCTAGACTCCTCTCTTCCAAGCACTCTCTTTAGTGACCGCTTTCCTTTCATCCCTCAAATTCAGATATGGGAAGTGCTCCAGATGCTTACTTCCTATATAGTTCTAAAACTAGATCTTGGGTTCCCACAGTTATCCATCCCATTCTGCAAACCAAATTCTCACAACTTAGGCTCAGATATTGATCCCTCCTTTGACTTCAGATTACATGGTTTCCAACCCTTCAGTGACTGATGATGGTGTGCTTCTTCCATGTGGACTTCGGTGGCTGCTTGTTTGGAGACAAGCCTTTAAGACCCAGATGATATTTTATCTGATATCCAGCCACCATCTAAATGCTTTGGCACATTTTGCTATGGTACCCGTATCTTCCTCAAATAATAATATCTGGATTCTATGGGCAAGATATTAAATGATACAGGAGGAATCAAAGGGAAATGAGAAGAACACACAGAATCACTGCATCCATTTCAAGAGGTAGCATATGATCAAAAATGTATGTAATTAAAGGAAGCTGTGCTGAAAGCTTTAGCAAAACAGGACAAGCCTCCAAGAATAGATAGAGTCTCAACTGAAATATTTCAATAAACTGATTAAGCCACTAACTAGTCTATGCCAAGAAACTCTGGTTAACCAATGGGAAGAGATTCATATTGATGCCCTTTTCAAAGATAGGTGACCCAACAGCACTAAAATGATCAATGTCATTAATATCAAATATGCACAAAATTATGCTGAAGAGATTAAATATGTACTCAGAAACATATTGACAGGTATCTGTCAGAAATTTAAGATAGATTCAGAATAGGATAATGAGTGGTGATATAGCTAATGCCAGATGAATCTTGACTGAAAGCAAGGAATATCGTAACAAATATTTACTTGTGTTTTACGGACTATGCAAAGGCATTTTACAA
This sequence comes from Tenrec ecaudatus, assembly GCF_050624435.1. Lineage (NCBI taxonomy): Eukaryota > Metazoa > Chordata > Mammalia > Afrosoricida > Tenrecidae > Tenrec > Tenrec ecaudatus. The sequence continues at coordinate 113,554,438 of NC_134535.1, read as the reverse complement.
TGTGGGGCATAAGAAATCATGGATAATGTTGCAAAAATGGAAATCCCAGAACACCTCGTTGCGTTCATGCAGAACCTGCGCATGGACCAAGAGATAGTCGCTGGTAAAGGTGTGGCAAGGTTGAATCCGTTCACCATAATTGTTCATTTTTATTTGCTTAGTAAATTAATCTGAGAATCTCGAATATATGAACAATATAACATAAAGATAAGAGGAAGACTCATTAACAAACTTGCTTACAGAAAGATAAAAATTTTCAGGCACTTGCTGACAAAGATCAATGATTGAAGACTCCTGTATGGATCATAATTCAATGTAAAGAAAAATTAATCATAATGGACCAATGGGCAAGAACATTTTGTTTATATCTCTATATGTGTGTATGTATATATATAGATAGATAGAGAGAAAAATAGATAGATAGATAGATGATAGATAGATTTGTCCTTAGGTATTGTGGAGTCTTCAAAATTTATATTATAACATATATGTATATATACAACTTTCTAGGTATGTACACTAAACTGTATTTAATTTAATATAGCTATCATTAAAAAAGTATGAACAGACAATTAAAACTAGAGGTGAGGAACTTTAATAATTTTACCTACTTCTTCAGTCTGAAATTTCTTAAACATGCAATCCAAGTGCATTATTGGTGATTGGGTGTGAAAGTCAGAAACAAAGAAATACATATAAAATATGGCATTGGTGATAAAAATTAAACTAGAGACCATACAATAAAATTTTACAAGACAGATTACCTCTTCATTGCAAATACCTTTTTTCAATAGCATAAACAGTGAGCATACACTTGTGAGTTGTAGTGAGTTAATATGGTCCTAATAGCCACATTTCCTAATGTGATGTATTATACTTCTGCACTCTACACTGGTGACTATAATCTCAGTTCAGAGAGTGTCCTCTACTATTCCAATGAACAGGATTCGGGTGGAAGTGAAATCTGATTTTTGAAGACAGTGTGGACCAAGTCACCCCCGGTGTTTCCGTGGAGGCATCTTTAAAATGATTTTACTAGAGGACGTGAGTCATCTTTGTTTTACTTGGATGGAATATAAATGTTCGTACCAGCATACACTTCTCCCACACATAACCTTTCCTAGCCATAACTCCATTTCTTGACTGAGCTTTGTTATAAGCAGGAAGGCTTGTTGTGACTTTTGGATATTTTGGCTTTGGCATCTGGACTCTACTTTATACTCATTTCTGCCTTACCTTCAGGTTTAAGACCAAAGATGGAAATCGTTGATCTTCATTAGCAAGTGCATCTAGTCCTTCTTGTTTTCAGCAAGCAAGGTTATGTCATCTATAATCAAGGGTTGATAATAAGCATTCACAAATCCTGATGCTACATTCTGCATGGAAGTCAGCTTTTCCCATTAGCTGCTCAGCATACGAATTGAAGAGGATGGTTAAAGTATACAACATGATGCACGTCTTTCCCGATTTAAACCATGCCATGTACCTTTGTTCTGTTTGCACAGCTCCTCTCGATCTGTCATCAAGTTCTGCATGACCACAATGTACTGTTCTCGAATTCTCATTCTTCTCAAGACTATCCATAGTTTGTTAGGATATACAGAGTCCAATTTCTTGACATAGCAATAAAACACAAGTAAACATTTTTTAAAATCATTTTATTGGGGGCTCATACAATTCTTATTACAATCCATATATACATCCATTGTGTCAAGCACATTTGTACATTTGTTGCCATCATCATTCTCAAATTATTTGCCTTCTACTTGAGCCCTTCATATCAGCTCCTCATTTCCCCCCTCCCTCCCTACTCCCCCACCCTCATGAAACCTTCATAATTCATAAATTATTATTTTTACATATCTTACACCTTCTGACATCTCCTTCACCCCCTTCTCTGTTGTCTATACCCTGGGGAGGAGGTTACACGTAGATTCTTATAATCAGTTCCCTCTTTCCACCCCACATTCCCTCCACCCTCCAGGCATCACCACTCTCACCACTTGTCCTGAAGGGGTCATCTGTCCTGGATTCCCTGAGTTTCCAGTTGTTATCTGTACTCATGTACATCCTCTACTCTAGCCAGATTTGTAAGGTAGAATTGGGATCATGATATTGGGGGGAGGAACCATTTAAGAATTAGAGGAAAGTTATATGTTTCATCATTACTACCCTGCACCCTGACTGGCTCATCTCATCCCCGAAATCCTTCAGTAAGGGGGTGTATGGTATTCTCTGACAACAGCAAAGATATTCCTTATTCCAAGTCCTCTTCTGAATCCAGCCTGAGACCCTGGCAGATCCCTGTCCATGTACTACTACAACCACTATTGGATGATCTTCAGCAAAATCTTACTTGCATGTGATAACAATTAGATGGTTCTATAACTTGCACATTGTATTCTTCTTCAGAATGGGTACAGATATGGATCTCTTCTAGGCAGTTGACCAGATAAGGTGTCTTCCAAATTTCTTGGCATAGCAGAATGAGTGCTTTCAGTCTAATATCAGCTTGTTGAAACATTTCAGTTCCATTCCATCAAAGACTAGAGTCTCGTTTTTGGCTTCTGCTTTCATTGTAACTTGAACTTCTTTCAGCACCATTAGTTCTTGCTCATATGCTACCTACTGATGGTGGAAGCTGGATTTGTTCTTTTGGTGCAATAAACCTGTGTATCCTTTCTATCTTCTCTTACTGCTTCCTGCATTGGATAATATAATGCCCATAATGGTAGTAAATTTCCCCCGCATGTAGTTCCATGTCACATATACATATTATTGACAATTGATCCAATAACCTTTCTGAGCTGCACATTTATCTAGTCCTATCATGTCCTTTGATGTGAAATGCAAAGCCTATGCCAAGAAGTATTATATCAAGTAATTCAATGAACCACAAGAATATTGCATTTGATTTCTTGAATGCTGCTTCTGTGAGCATTGATTGTAGATCTAGATACAATGAAATCCTTGAAATTTTCTGTTATGATGCTGATTTAGGTCAAGTTGTGAGGATTTTGTTTTTGTGTGTTGAGATGTATTCTATACTGAGGGTTTTGATCTTGGATATTGAATCTTCATTAATAAATTTTGTGTGTCCTCCTGTTGAAGGCTATTAAGACTCAGCTTTGAAACGGCTGAGAAGTCTCATGGCCTATGTGTCAGTGTTTGCTGACTTCTGTGACTTTACATTTTGAACAGACTGTTAAGAACAAGGACAAGAAAGCAAGCAAGGTCTGGTAAAAACAGGTAGTTTAATTTTCTCAAGGATGTCTGGCTTGGCATAAGATAGAGTTGCTATGTGTATCAAATGAGCTTGCTTAACAATGAGATAATTAGCCCTGGATTGTTTCTGTGTGGATATGAGGAATGTGTAGAATAAACTCGGGTGCTTCAGTCCATCAGACTGTTGCCCTCCCAAAACTTTCTGTCTCTCTTTTATTCCTTAATCCTCACTCCCACTTTCAGGACTGTTCGATTCGTTGGCTGACGCTGGCACCTCCTCCTCTGGTGGCATGTTTGTTACACGCTGGGCTGCTAACTTCAAGTTCTGCAGTTCAAAATCAGTAGTCACTGCCACTAGGGAATGATGAGGTTTTCTTATCGTGTAAATAATTACAGGAATTCTTGGAAACCCACTCATGAAAACATTATAGGACATGGTAGAATTGCCCCCTGTAGTTTTCTTTAATTATAAATGCATTTGGTTGGATATTTGATGAATTTCAGACAATAAAAATTGGTAAAACTCTTTGATTTAATATTTTACATTAGTGGATGCTACCTAATTTGAATAGTAGTTGTATTAACTCATCTTATTTTAGGCTTATGAATATCCAGTCTTGTACTTCAGGATAAATCTTAAAATATACTTTTTGACAATTAATACACCACCATTTTTTTCAATTTTCTATTTCTGGACTGGAAGAACAAATAATTTTCTTGTCTAAAATGACTACTACCAGTCTTTTTCAGTACAGTAATAACAAGGATAATGAGATAATGATGTTTTCTGCACTTGTTTATAAAGTAGCAGAAAAAGTAAGGCCAAAATTTACTAGGAATGTTTTTTTTTCTATTTCTGGGATATGCAACAAAGAATATTCTGGAAAGACCAGTATAAAATAAATTTTAAACATTTCTTTTAAATCTTGGAAACATTGAGGATAGTACAAATAAATGAAAGATCAAATGACAAATAAATAAAAGATCAAATAAATGAAAGATCAAATGGAAGCTCTGTTACCTCTCATTTCCCACCTGGCCTACAAGCAAACCTATAGGCATCCTTACACTAATGCCTAAAGCAGATATCATAAGGGGCTGCTTCCCTTAGAATACAGGTTGTTACCTCAAAAGTGATTAAATATATATGGTTTATATCTGTTAAGTTTAAAGCAGGAAGAAGGGTATGATGGAAAAGCCATAAAGGATAAAAGTGTAACTAATGAACTTGCTATTTAGTGACATATTTGAGCTTCAATAATGACTTTCTTATTTGGGGCACTGGCAAAATACATTTTATTAGAGTATAAATCAAATACAAAACAAGTAAATAAATCATTAGTAACAACCAGATAAAGACATAGACTCTTGACAATACCATAGAAATGTCCACTGTCCCTAGTAAATATGACTAGAGCTCTCAGTTATATAAGAAATTGCATAAGTTGGCTTAGCTACTTTTGAACATTAGACAAATGAAATCATAAAGCCTGCTTTTATTCAATATTATGATATTCCATTATGTTAGGCAATCTTGTCATGATTAGAGATTGGAAGTTTTAAGACACTCAGTAAATGACTAGTGGCCATGTCTGATATCTTTGTCTTCAGTAAGGAGAAAAAACCCAACTCTACACCCGTGAAAGGTCACTTGCCCCGAGGCTGAGGTCAAACATGACTTCAAGCTCCATCCTTCTTTAGCCTAGGCTTACACCAGCAGTGCTCAACCTGTGGGTCGCGACCCCTTTGGGGGTGGAATGACCCTTTCACACGGGTTGCCTGATTCATCACAGTAGCAAAATGACAGTGATGAAGTAGCAACGAAAATAATGTTATGGCGGGGGATCACCCCAACATGAACTGTGTGAAAGGGGCACAGCGTTAGGAAGGTTGAGAACCACTGGCTTCCATCAACAACACTATTTTGTTGGGTTCAATAACCCATTGCCAATGCCACCCATAGCTCATGGACAATACTCAGGATTAAGAGCTTTATTAGGCAAAGCAATAGGTTCCCACAAGCAGGAATCAGACACCTTAAGGATACCTTCCTTTTGTGCACAGCAGTTCTGTTCCGTCCGACGGCAAGCTCATCTCTCTTCTGACAGCAAGCCTCAGCCTCTCCATCACAGGTCTCTGGTTCTTTACCCTGGTCGTATCAGTGTTACAAACCCCCTTTAGCACTGATAAGTCCCAAAGAGAACCACAATCCGTAAATCAGTCTCCTGCTGGAAGCCACTGGCTCTACTAATTTGGTGGGCGGCTGGGAAGCCTACTACTCCACTTGCAGCCTCTGGTGCCGCCCCCACTTCATGCATGAGTTGGCATACACTCCACTCATAGCGCTATTCTTTGACGCATTTCTAAAATGATTTACCTTCCACCCATTAGAAAAGCAAAATTTGCCCGTGCTCTGTGAGTCCTCCCCACCTTATTTGAATGCTCCCGCCGAGTTGTTTAGTGGGCATTACAAAGGCTCTTGATAAAAGACGCCAAGTAATTTCACCTGGCCAGAGATACTGATTATAATTAGTTTTTCCAGTCATAGATAATAGTTCTAGACATCTCTAAAATTACCAAAATGGAGTAAAAATGAAAATATTATTAATTCAAATATGATTCTAATAATTAGCAACAAAATGCATACTTTTACACCTCTACATTAAATTGGATAAACAAAAGCAATAAAATGTTCACAGGCCATTATAAAGAGGGAAAATATTAAATTTAAATGTTATCTATAAAATTATAAAAAATAAGCATAATCTCTTATTAAAATAGGAATTTTCTTATAGGCTCATAAGAAGTTTAACTATAATATAGCAATATTTTAATGTATAGTCATACAGAGTCTTTTTAGCTTGGCCTTTTTTGGATAGTGGAATCTGTCAGGAAACTGTAGATTTCCAACTTGAATTTTTTTCATATTTAAATAGATAACATTTTGTATTATTTCAGGATTTAAAAGAATTCATACAGCTATAGTCCTGAGGTGAAGATCATTAACTTTAGATTCAAAATTTTACAGATATTTAAAAACAAAATAGAAAGTTCTTTGGTTAGAAAGAATTTCAGATATAACATCAATGGTGTCTTTCACCTTTAAAAATGGCTAAATCCACATGGAAGAAAGTATCCCAGCCTATGTGATTCAAGGATAATAAATGAGAAAATCCAAATCTGGAGGAGGGAATGATATTAGAGTTGAAACTCTGAACACCCAGTTTGCAGAAGGCTATGGATGGCATTGAAAGTTCAAAATCCATTTGCAGGGAGTGTCCCCATATGGATTAAGCCTCCAGGGAATTCCTTTATGGCTATGCAACAGAGATATACACGGCCTTGCTTTCAGATGGAGAGCATTGCAGTGTGCATTACTATAGATCTAGTTAGATTAAAATGGAACATTTGTTATTTGATATCCCTATGGACCATGTTTGTTTCCACATTTAGTATTTTCTCCTTTCTTTCCAATTGAGATTTATCTCTGCTTTATGTTTTCATTGTTGTTAGGTTTAGCTTTTGTTTGGGTTCAGTACATTTCTCTGTATATGAAATCTAAGATAGGTAAATCTAGAGAGACAGAAATTGGACTAGTAATTCCCTAGGGCCATGGCAAGGAAGGTTGGGGGATTTGGGAAACTAAATACAAGAAAGAATAAATAGTCTTAAAATTGACTGGTGATGGGTGCACAAGTGTTTTTAATACAACAGAATTATTGAATTGCATATGTGAATTATATGTTAATAAAATATTACAAAATATAATAATAAGTAAAGAAATAGCTGGCTTGTCTGCCATTGAAAATTAATGCTTCCTGGCAAGCTTTCCCATACCCTACAGAGTCATGGGACTTTCTTCTATCTCTATTTTTCTGAAAGTTCTATTCTATCATGAAACTTTACAAAAGCTTCAGAAACACTCTCATTTCTCTCCTTTGATCACTTCACTGTTTTGTGAAAATGGCCATATCAATCAGGATTCCGATGAAGCTAAGGGGAATTGTCCTAAGTATTTTATTCTGAAAGGTATTTAATGGAAGATATTAAATGTTATCAAAATCATTGGAAACTCTGAAATATACAATTGTAGTTTCAATGATTATGAGATAACAATATCGCATCATCTTTCAACTGCCTCTCACAAACTCAGAAAACTACAAGAGAACACGGCAATGACCAATTCTGACTCTATCACCCACAGTCTTAGCAGAAAAGTTAGTACAAGATCAGAGAGCCAGGTGTTGCTTTGGGGAACATACAATCTGCTATGACCAGAGCTAACGACCCACCATCTGACCCTGCCGATGGGGTTGCAATTCCTCAGCCAAATTGATCGTAAGCCTCTCCTTTTATATCACCTTGAATTCAAGTGGGATATTAATACACTAGATACACAGAACTAAAATTATATCCACAACACCTGCTACAATGTAGTCCTAGAAATGAAGTGTCTGGCTTTTTATCTATTCAATGCATAAAATAGACCATAAAGAAGTAGAATAGATGCTGAGTAAAATAACCTACCATAGAAGTTACAGACACGTGACAGTGTTCAATCATGTCTTCTTAATGATCAGGATGTGATTATCACAGAACACCAGAACACCAATAAATTCTCATAATAAAACAAATGTAAAGGCTTTAATTTAAAATTAGTGTTACATTGTATTTGAGAAAGTATATAGATTTGAAAATGTACATCATAAATCCAATATATAAAGTACTAAAGATTGCTCACAATTTGTTCTTGTACTGAAATTATTTTCCCATTAATTATTTTTGATGCAAGAGAGCTAGAAATCAACTAGGCCTTACCATTTGTTTTGTTTTTCTCCTCTGTTCTGCTCTCCAAAAAAATTTCAGTTCACTTGATTTTTTTTGTAGTTGAATTTGATCTGAACACTCTAGATCTTTATAAAAAAATGGAATAACAAAATTAACAAAAAATGTTTCTTCATGTATTTAATTAAACTTTCTTTTACACAAGTTGAATTACAAACAATGTGCATTTGTTTCAACCTTTGCTACTATAATAGCAATTTCACATATGTACCTCCTGTTTTTAGTACACAGAAAACACAAATTAATTTTTTATCTTACTTTGAACTCTTAAGTGTCAGACTACTTTTGAACTCTAAAGGATCTGCAATTGACTGTGTGCAATTATTTTCTGATAACCTATGTTTACTAAAAATAATTCTAGCTGTAATTAAAAGCTGAATGTCCTTGTTGTCAAGTATGGTTAATATGAGGAAAATAGGTTAGCTATTGGAGGGTGTACTAAACAATAAATATAATCTATCAAATACAGAAAGGAAAAAGGAAAAAATAACCTCACAGCCATCAAGTTGATGCCAATTCATAGCAACCCAAGCAGGAGAGGGTAGATGTGCTGCTGTGATTTCTGAGGGAGTAGAGTGTCACTTCTTCAGCCAGAGGCTTGTGGTTTCCACCTGCTGACCTTTAGTTTCATCCAACACGTAACTACTATGCAATCTGGGCTTTTCTATCAACTATACAGAGGCTTCAAAAAGTTTGTAGAAAAATTCCATTATTTTTTCTTTCTATTTGTATATAAACTCTTTACAGCCACTCAAATATAATTACTCCTTTCATGCATGAATCCTAAAACACAAAGCAAAACCATCAACTCCCAACTATTTGCTATGCTAATACAGAACTTTTAAAACATTTCTCTTCCAGTTGAGCTTTACTCATTTAAGGATTATTACCAAGTTACAATATCATTTGTTATATCATCTTACTCAACACGGACTTCTAGTTAGCAAACATAGAAAAAGATGAAAATAAGCCATTTGGCGTTGCCCTGCACTACACACTCGTGTTATTGTTAGGCGCCATTCAGGCAGCTGTGATCCATAGCGATCCTGTGTACAACAGATCAAATCACTGCCTGGTCCTGCGCCCTCCTCACAATGGTGCTTATGTTTGAGCCCATTGTTGCACCCATTGTGTCCATCCATCTTGTTCAGATCTGTCCTCTTTTTAGGTTCCCCTCCACTTTACCAAGCTTGATGGCTTTCTCCAGGGACTCATCTCTAGGGACAACATGTCCAAAGAATGTGAAATGAAATCTCCCACCCTTAACACTAAGGTCCCTACTGGATGCACAGTTTCCAAGACAGATCTTGTTGCTCTCCTGGCAGTACATGATACTTTTAATATTCTTCACCAGCACTGTAATTCAAATACATCAATTATTTTTGGTCTTTCTTACTCAATGTTCAATGTTGACATTCATATGAGGAAAATGAAAACCGTATGACTTGGGTCAAATGCACCTTAATCTTCAAAGTAATACCCTTACTCCTCAATGCTTTAAAAGAGGTCTTGTGCAGCAGATTTACCCAATACAAAGAATCATTTGATGTCATGACTTTTGCTTCCACTAGCATTGATTGTGGATCCAAGCAAGATCAAATTCTTGACAATTTCTATCTTTTCTCTGTTTATCATAATGTTAATTATTGGTTCACTATTGAAGATTTAGGTTTCTTTTATATTGAGTTGCAATCCATACTGAACTCTGCTGTCCTAGCTTTCATCAGAAAATGCTTCAATTCTTCTTTTGTCAAGCAAGTTTGTGCCATCTGTAATCGAACGGTGTTCATAGCCTTCCTCTAGTTCTGATGCACATTCTTCTTTACATAACCCAGCTTTTTAAATTTTTTTGTTCATCATACATATTGAATGAATATACTGAGGGGATTTAACCCTGATGCACATCTTTCCTGATTTTAATCAGTGAAGTATTTCCTTGTTCTATTCACACAATTCCCTTTTGATCCATACGTAGGTTCCTTATGAGCACTATTAAGTTTTCTGGAAGTCAATTTTTGTTCCATGCTATTCACTTTATAGTATGATCCACACAGTTGAATGACTTGACATTGCCAATGAAACACAAGTAAACATCTTAGCTTTCAGCCAAGACCATCTGATATCTTTTGTTTCATTTCTTCTTCTGAATCCAGCCTGAGCCTCTGTCAGTTCTTTAAAATTGACTTGTTGAGTGTTCTTCAATAAAATTTTACTTGCACGTGATCTCAATTATATTGTTCTATAATTTTTGCATTGTTAGGTCACCTTTCATGGGAATGGGTACAAATAGAGATCTCTTACAGTCAGTTGTCCAGGTAGCTGTCTTCAATGTCCCTGGCCTGGAGAAGGGAGGGCTTCCAGTGCTTCAACAGCTTGTTGAAACATTCTAAGTGACAGTCCACCACTTCCTACAACCTTGTTTTTGGCTCCTGCTTTCAGTGTAACTTGGACTTCCTTCGACACCATTGGTTCTTGCTCATGCACTTCCACCTGAAATGTGGACCGTTAACTGGGCATTTTGGGTACAGGGACTCTCTGTGTGTTCCTTCCATCTTCTCTTGATGGGTTCTGTATCATTCAATATTTTGCCCATAGAATCATCATTCAGTTCTAGGTTTGAATTTTTCTTGAGTTCTTTCCAGTTAAGATATGATGGGCATGTTCTTCCTCTTTGGTTTTTTAACTCAGGGTATTTTGCGTACTTCATTATCGTATTTTCCTTTGTCTTCTCAAGCTTCCCTTTGCAATTTTCTGTCCAATTCCTTTGGTCCATCCTTCCGTCCATTTTCCTTAGCAACTCAAAGATTAGCGCCTAAGTTTTAAAGTCTCTTCTGATATCGACTTTGATCTTTTATTTTTCCTTCTCTTTATAAGGAATGACCTTGTGCTTTCTTCATGTATAATGATCTTAATGTCTTCCCACAACTCAGCAGGTCCTGTCATTAATGTTCAATGTATCAAATCTATTCATGAAATGTAGTTGGGATATACTCAATATTGTGGGGTTTGTTTTATATGTGTGAAATTGTTTGAATTTTCTTCAGCTTCAACCTGAATTTACATATGAGCAATTGATGGTCTGTTCCACAGTCAGCCCCTGGCTTTATTTTAGCCTCTGATATTTAACTTCTCCATCATTTCTTCCCATAGATATAGTTCATTTGATTTTTGCATATTCCACCTGGAGGAGTCCACATACATAGTCACTCTTTGTGTTGGTGAAAAAAAGTCTTTATGAGGAAGCAGTCCCTGGTCTTAAAACAGTCTCCCAGCAATCTCCAGCTTCATTTCTATCACCAAGGCCACATTTTCCAATTACTGTTCCTTCCTCTTTGTCTCCAACGCTTGCATTCCAAACACCAATAATTATCAATGCACCTTGATTGTGATCAATTTAAGACGGAAGACTTTGTTATAATTCTTCCATTTCTGCATCACTAGCATTAGTGATTGGTGCATAAATTTGACTACATCAATTGACTACATTCATTTGTACCTTGATAGATGCTATAACATCACAGACATCCTTATTCTTTGACTTTGAGATGGCTGCTCTTCAGTCATATTTTGAGTACCTTTGAACATGAGGATCTCATCTCTTACAATGTCCTTGTGATACCCATGGGGTTTTCAGTGTCTGACAATGTTTTGCTGCTATCCATAACATTTTTCAATGTCTGATTCTTCTGAAGTGGGCAGCTTTTTCTTCATTTTTAGTCTGTTCTTAGTCTGGAAGTTCTGCTGGAATACCTTTACTTTGGGTACTTTTGCAGGTACTTGAAATACCAGTGACATAGTGCCCAGGATGACAGAAACACATAAGCCAACAAAGTACAACAAACATACAGACAATGGATGGTAAACATTCATAGACATTGTTAAAGAATGATCACTGGGGGAAAAAAAAAAACACCAGACTTACTGCCATCAGGGGTATTCCAACTCACAGTTACCCCATAGAATGTAACAGAATGGATCTATGGGTTTCTGAGACTGTAGCTGGTTACAAGAGTAGAATGGCTCATGTTTCTCAAAGAATCATTGTAGACAATAACAAATATGAAAACATAAGGCATAATGGAAGCTTGTTATGTGCTGTTGAAATTTACTCTAATTCTTATTAGTAAAATGTATATCTAAATTTCTCACAATTGCTGGGGGGAAATGTCTCACTTTTAGAGATTACCATATTTCCAGCAATAGATTTCCAGCCAGTACACTTTGCAGCTTAGTGTTATGGTTCTCATCTCTGGGGGTTTCCTCTTAATTTATTGCTGGACTCTCTATCTCCAGTAAATCTTTGGTATTAATTGTCTTTGATATGTGCATGGTATAGGAATCAAGGTGTGAGAAAGTACGAGTAATGACAAAAGGCTCATTCTTCTCGATATTTACAGAATTGTCCCAATCTTCTCCCTGCTACTATGAGAAAGTATCAGCAACTCTCATGGAAATTAAGATTTAGGCTAAAAAAATTTATTTTTGCTTAAGACCACTTTGTCATTCTGAAAATTATTTTGATTAAATTTAGATAGGATAAATAACACACTGATCTTTAATGTTATCAAAAGATTTATGTAATTACACAAAATATAAGTAAATATGCTAGCCTTTGAAGCCTACAGAGTGGATTCTCAGTGCATGTTAAGTTTCCTTCCTGTCATTACCCAGCTATCCCAAAACTATATGTGTACTTCCTCTGGTGGCACACGTCTTACACTAATCATTTGCATAAATATCCATATCAAATATTGATTTTTATTTCAATAGCACAACGACCAGAAATTAAGATATTATGTTTAAAATTAAATACCCATGGGAAATAAACAAATGCATAACTTATAGTATTAAGAAATACCAAATGAAATATTTACAATAGCTAAAGTGAGAATACAAAAAATGAGAAAATAAACACTACAGTTAGAGAGAGGACAAAACACATGTTGCTTGTTCAGCCTGGATGCAATATTTATCTGGTTATCACAATGACAGTTCAGTTTAAGAAGGATGATGTTGTTTGCTCTTAATTTACTCCTGGGCTGTTTAAGGGCACCAGCCCTAAGTGCTTGTGTTTTTTGTAGACACATCTTTTGAAGCTACCTCTATTTTATAGAAAAACTGCAGAGGCTGGGAGGTTTACAGAGTCAATCTCCTGCCTTAAAAAGTGATTTTACACTCCATTTTTGTTTTTATCTGTACTGTAAAAATATATTAAGCATTTTAAATATTGAGAACCAATTTGCTCATTATATTCAGATTCTTTTTTTAATCATTTTATTAGGGGCTCATACAAGTCTTATCACAATCCATACATACTTCAATTATGCAAATCACATTTGTACATTCATTGCCCTCATCATTCTCAAAACATTTGCTCTCCACTTAAGCCCCTGGCATCAGCTCCTCATTTTTCCCCTCCCTCCTCACTCCCCCCTCCCTCATGAACATCTCCCTCCACACACTTTTCTGTTATCTGACACCTAGGGAGGAGGTTATATGTAGATCCTTGTAATCCATTCCCCCTTTCTACTCCACCCTTCCTCTACCCTCCTGGTATCAGCACTCTCACCACTGGTCCTGAAGGGATCATCCACCTAGGATTCCCTGTGTTTCCAGTTACTATCTGTACCAGTGTACATCTTCTGGTCTAGCCATATTTGTAAGGTAGAATTGGGATAATGATAGTGGGGTTTGGGGGAGGGAGAGGAAGCAATTAAGAACTAGAGGAAAGTTGTATATTTCATCGTTGCTACATTGAACCCTGACAAGCTCGTGTCCTCCCTGCCACCCTTCCATAAAGGTATGTCCAGTTGTCTACAGATGGGCTTTGGGTCTCTACTCCGCACTCTCCCTCATTTGCAATGATATTATTTTTTTGTTCTGATGATGCCTGATACCTGATCCCTTCAACACCTCATGATCGCACAGGCTGGTGTGTTTCCTCCACGTGGGCTTTGTTGCTTCTGAGCTAGAGGGCTGCTTGTTCGTCTTCAAGCCTTTAAGACCCGAGGCATATCTTTTGATAGCCGGGCACCATCAGCTTTCTTCACCACATGTGCTTATGCATCCATTTTTCTTCAGCAATCATATCAGGGAGGTGAGCACACAATGATATAATTTTTTGTTCTTTGATGCCTGATAACTGATACTTTCATCATCTCATGATCATGCAGGCTGGTGTGCTTTTTCCATGTGGACTGTTTTGCTCCTGAGCTAGATGGCCGCTTGTTTATCTTCAAGTGTTTAAGACCCCAGATGCTATATCTTTTGATAACCAGACACCATCATCTTTTTTCACCACATTTTTTATGTACCTGCTTTGTCTTCAGTGATTGTGGTGGGAAGGTGAGCATCCATCATGGAATGCCAGTTTAATAGAACAAAGTATTCTTGGATTGAGGGAGTACTTGAGTGGAGGCCCAAAGTCCATCTGCTACCTTAATACTAAACCTATACATATATGCACATAGATCTATTTCCCCATCCTCATATAAATATATTTACATTTATATCCTCATATAAATATATTTACATTTGTACATGCCTTTATTTAGACCTCTATAAATGCCCTTTGCCTCCTAGCTCTTTCCTCTATTTCCTTTGACTTTCCTCTTGTCCCACTAGCATGTTCAGTCTTCATTTGGGTTTCAGTAATTCCTCTTGGTTACATTGTCCTTGGTCATGTCCTACCAGGCCTCCTACACCCTCCTCACCACCGATTTGAATCACTTGTTGTTCCCTTGTCACTGGGTTTGTTAACACCACTTCTTTCCCCTCACCTCCCCATCTCCCATGTCCCCCGGAACTGTCGGTCCCATTATTTTCTCCTCAAGATTGTTCATCCAGCCTATCTTGTTTAGACAAACCTGCGGAGATAATAACATGCACAAAAACAAGACAGAATAAAATCAAGCAACAAAATAAAACAAAACAACAACAATCCAATGACAAAAAAACAAAAACAGAACTCAGCAACACAAAAGAAAAACTGGTAGTTAGTTCAAGGACTGTTTATTGGATTTTAGGAGTGTTTTCAAGTTGAGTCTGTTGGGGTGTCAAGCCCTGGCCCCAAAGTCTATTTTTAGTATTCCCTGGGGACATTGTTGCTCTGTTCTCCTTGCTGTTCTGATCCATGCCCTTAGTGTTTTGCCTCCGTGCAGTAAGATCAGATCAGGCGGAATTCCCTCACTGTGTCTCCAGTGTTGTCTTCTATAAGGCTATGGGTTAGTGAGGGATTTCCTGTCTCATAATGGGGCCTGCCATATGGTCCTCTCTGTGGATTGGCTTCTCTGAGCAGGAATATCATCCTCAAGGCTTGGTGGGACAGGATGTGCTCTACTCTCTTCCTTCCCCTTCATTTGCTTCTATGTGCTCTGATCAGACATGTCCCTCTCCCTGAGCTGCAGATTCAGTGCTGTCCTTTGAAATATTTTTTTTCCTGGCGGAAGGGGTAGGTGTCCACATAGTTGGGATCGGGGCCGCCCCTCAGACCTCTCCACTGGTTCCCTACTCAATGCCGGCTCTGTCTTTTTAATATAAGTTTTTGAGTCAGGCTTTAAATCTTAACCATGAGCTGCTGCTCGTGTTCTTACTGAATAAATGGTCACCTGTGTGATTGACAGAGGCATCTGTGCTTTATTCTTATGAGCTCACCTTCTTCAGCAAGGTGAACATGTCAAAACAAAGTTTTAAATCATGTAAAGTTGGTGCAAATACATTAATATTTCAATTTGCATGTGACTTAAAAGTTGAAATCTAGGAACCATAGTAAACTGTTACCCTGAATATTTTAGCATTTTTCCTATCTGTATTCAAATGCTTCTTGAATATCCTTAAAAATTTATAACAATTAGCTGAGCTAGTATTCATTAAATAATATTTTCTTGGGAAAAAATAGAGTGTAATTAATAGCAGAGATATGTAACTGTTTGTTTGGTGACTTTATTTCCATTTTTCTCCTTTTTAACATTGCTTATCTCCATGTGTTGTCTGCTGTAGATCAGAAACATTCAGGGCAACAACATCAATAGACTTATGACAAAAAGCAGATGTTATCATCACCTTTTCTGTCAGTTTAATTAGAAATATTGAAATGTGTTACATCCCTGTTAAGATTAAGACAGTATAAAATAACTTGTTTTCCAAGTTCTTACAATTCCTAAACAGCTACTGCTTCAAGAAATGTTTGATTTTTCACTTTTTAATGGGATCTGAGTAAAGCATAATTTGGTCATTTTATTTTTAAACAAATACTGTACAGTGTTTTCATAAGGCCTGATTACATTTGACATTGACTTTAATCCTACTTTAAGACTGTGAAACAGAACTGGTCATAGTCCTAGGTTGGAGACATGTCTCATTTTTAGACAAAAAAGAACAAGACAATCAGGTTTTTATTATTTGCAGTTGATTGCGTGCATTTCAAGGAGCATTGGTGGTGTAATGATTTCTGTTTTGGGCTTCTAACTGCAAGGTCAATGCTTCAAACCCACCAGTTGCTCCATTGAAGAAATATGGGATTTTCCACTCCTCTAAAAAATTACACTCAGCCAGTGCGATCACGAGGTGCCCAAGGGACCAGGTATAAGGCATCATGCAAAAAAAAGATATGTGTGTGTATGTATGTGTATATATGTGTATATGTATATATGTATGTATATATGTATATATATATCATATTAAATGTAGGGTGAAGTGCAGAGTGGAGACCCAAGGCTCTAGTGTCGACCAATGGAGATCCCCTCATAGAGGGGTTTAGGAGAGGAGATGGGTTAATTAGGGTGTGAGGTAGTATCGATGAAGAACACAGCTTTCCCCCGGATCCTGGATGCTTCCTCCCCCCAACTACCATGATCCGAATTCTACCTTGAAGGGCTGGATAGGACAGAGGCTGTACACTGGTGCATATGAGGGTTGGAGGTACAGGGAATCCAGGGTGGATGATACCTTCAGGACCAAGGGTGTGCGGGACGATGCTGGGAGAGTGGAGGGTGAGTGGGTTGGAAAGGGGGAACTGATTACAAGGATCCACATGTGACCTCTTCCCTGGGAGAGGGACAGCAGAGAAGGGGGGAAGGGAGACTCCGGATAGGGCAAGATATGACAAAACAACGATGTATAAATTACCAAGGGCATATGAGGGAGGGGGGAATGGGGAGGGAAGGGGGAAAAAAAAAAGAGGACCTGATGCAAGGGGCTTAAGTGGAGAGCAAATGCCTTGAGAATGATTGGGGCAGGGAATGTATGGATGTGCTTTATACAATTGATGTATGTATATGTATGGATTGTGGTAAGAGTTGTATGAGTCCCTAATAAAATGTAAAAGAAGAAAAGAGAAAAAAATGATTAGGGCAAAGACTGTACAGATGTGCTTTATACAATTGATGTATGTATATGTATGAACTGTGAAAAGAATTGTATGAGCCCCAATAAATTGTTAAAATTTAAAAAAATTACACTCAGAAACCCAAGAGCCAGTTGGACACAGTCCTATAGACTATGAGTCAGAATTGAATCCATAGCTGTGAGTCTTTTTAGAAGTTTTTAGAAGTGCATTGACAAATTATAGATTGCTAGCTAGAGACCAACTTATTTTCTGTCAAGTAGCACTTAAGGGTCTTTTCCACACTGTCTTTCAGAGACTAAGGCTATTGCCTTTGCTTCCTCTTCCATACATGCCTTCTAATGCTCTCTGAGTATCAAGATCCAATTTCACTAGGAAGGTAGAAAAGGTCATTATATCTGTAAATAGTGTGAATCATTTTAAGTAGAAATGAACCAGGAGTCATCCTATGGCTACATCTCTCTGAAGAAGGGAGAAGAGCAAGTGTAGGGGAGATGTATGCCCACTGACTGCCATCTAGTCAATTCTGACTCATGTAGATCCTAGAGGGCAGAGTAGAACTTCCCCGTGTATTTTCCAATACTTTAAATCTTTATGGAGCCACACCTCTCTCCCAGGGATCTGCTGCTGGGTTCAACTTCCTGAACTTGTGGTTATCAGCGCAACATGTAATCTACTCTGCCACCAAGGCTCCTGTATATGTACACACACGCACACACAGAAGGAAATAGAGGGATAGAAAGAAGTGTTCTGGTGGCACTGTATAATAAGAGTTAGTCAGCTAACTGCAAAGTCAGAAGTTCAAACCCACCAGCTTCTCAGAGAGAGAATGATGATCGTGTCTGCTCCAGTTAAGATTTGCAGCCTAGGAAGAGCCATATAGGATCAATCTATGTTGTAATTGACTAGACGGTGGTTGGTTGGTTTTTTGACTAGGTAGCTAGATCATTGTGGAACATTGGTGGTGTTTTGAGTTAAGCATTGAACTGCAAACCATAAGATCAATGTTTAGAACACACAAGATGCTTCTTGCAAGAAAGAGGAGGTTTTCAGTTCCTATAATAAAGGTGTGTTCTGTACCATAGGGTTGTTCACTCACTCTCTGCCATTGAGTCGATTCCACCAAATAGTGACCCTATTGGACAGGGAAGAATTGTTCCTATATATTTCCAAGACTGTAGTTCTTTATGGTAGTAGAGAGCCTTATTTTCTCCCATAGAGCAACTGGTGGTTTTAAACGGATGGCCTTGTGGTGAGCATCCTAACACAGGGGAATCAGTACTTCCTTGATAGCAGTATTTTGATTTGGTATCCATTGATCTAGCTCTCTCTAAATCTCAGGTTGTCGAGGATTTCAAGTTTTTCAAGAATTGAAATTGTCCCAGCTTCCATTCTGCTAGTCTCCATAATCAAATCAGATGGAAGCAGTAGTAAGGAGATCAAACAAAACATTGCATTGGGTAAGTCTGGTGTGCAAGATCTTTAAGTGTTAAAGAGCAAGATATTACTTTGAGGACTGACTAAGGTGCCCTGACCCAAACCATAGTATTTTCAATTGCCTCATATGCATGTGAAAGCTGTACACAGAATAAGGAAGACTTAAGAATAAAGAGTGCCTTTGAATTATGATGCAATCTAGGAATATTGAAAGTACCATGGGCTGACAAAAGAACTAACCAATGTGTCTTGGAAGAAATCCATACAGAATACTTCTTAGAAGTGAGAAAATGGCAAGAGTTTATCTCCTATACCTTGGACATTCAACCAGGAGAGTCCAGTTCCTAGTGAAAGGATACCATGCTTGGTAAAGTAGGGGGGGGGGGTCATTGAAAACTAAGACCCTGGACAAGATGGATTGATGCCTTGGCTGCCACAGTGGGCTCACACAGAACAACAATTATGAGGCTGGCACAGGTCTGGGCAGTGTTTTATTCTGTTTTGCAGCACCTAACACCAGCATGTCCAAAAATAAAGTAAATGGTGCAATTCCACTATCTTCACGTTTATTTTTTCCACGAACATTTTGAAGCCCTTTCATATAACATTTAGCAATCCCAGGTATACCTTGCCTACCGGGAACCAAGTATCCATTTGCACATTACTTCCAACTTGCAGAATATATTGACTCTTAACTTATTGTCAAGAAGCACTGGGTAAAGTATAAATTTCTCAAGTTCACAGGCAAATACAATAATCAGTAAATTAAAAAGACTAAATATTGTTCCGGTCCAACAATGCAAATTTGGAGACCATGTTCTGGCATTGAAGAACATCGCTTCAATTAGATCTAATTAGATTCACTTTGCATCCACAAATTCCCAGGAATTTTCAGAGTCACTGATTCCTTTCACTCTCAAGTTCTGTGCTGTATTTTGCTTTTGGTTTTCCCCCCCCTCCTTTGCCATACCCAAGGAGATTACTTAGGAGTATGGTTGCTTTTGTAAATGCTCAGATCCTGCAACCTGATTCTTATATCAGTTTCAAGGCCAAACTTAGTTTTAAAACTTGAACAATGAAAGACTTCTGCATCACACACTGGAAGTTTCCCCCATTTCACTAACAATTTCCTTTGATTCTTGTTTTTCTTGCTATCACACATGCCTCTCTTTTTCATTCTTTCTAATATTGATTATACTTTTAAGCTATTGGGTCCAGTCACTTTTATTTTTTAAAAAATCACAGACATAAAAATTTGTTCTCAGACCAAGTTTTCAACTTGAGTCATTCTTTGCTTGTCTTATCTGTAACATATGTTTCTTTCAAATGAAATAAATGGCAACAAACCAACAACATCAAGGCCATTTAAAGCAATACACATAGAGAGAAAGGCAATAACATACTGTTTTATCAGTCTTGTGAAATACTTTTATTTACTCAAAAGTTATCTCAATTGAATCCATGATTCTTATCTATATTTTGAAATAGTGAATTTATTTAAAAGCAATAAATTTAAATATTCAAATATGTAAAGTATGGGTCACATAATCAAAGATTGGTGTGTATAGAAGAGCTTTGCATCAGCATTAATTTGACTCTTGGTTTGGGTGAATCTATAAACACCAAATAATAGTTTTGTAACTATTTAGCTATGAACTCATATGCACAATAATTTAAAACATTCACCAACATTCTCTTTTATTGAAGTTACAACCTGCTTTGAGGGTAATTAGTATTCGTTTCAGTTGGGAAATCAAAAGAACGGTGAGTGCTGAGTTGTGGTCTAGAAGCTAGATGGTTGATAACCACAGGGAACTTTGGCAGTACAACAGGGGGGCTGGGGGCTGGGGAATGTATATCCTTCCAGGGTAGAGCAAAGTATATCGGTGAAAGATCATCCAATTGCATACTTCTTTGTAAATAAGCGAACAAGTAAATACAGAATTCAACAAATCAACCTATCAATCAATGTTTAGTGGTTGAAAGCAAGTTTATTCAATCTGCTGCTGCTGCCATGTAAATGTATTCTCCTAGAGGCAACATAAAGAAAGAAGGAGCGAAAGGTCAGTGTGCATGATCACTACAGGGTCCCTCTAACCTGGAATGGACACTGTGGCAGTGACTTTGTTGTTGATTTGTGTGCTAGAGATGATTTGGATGCCTGACTCTAATAATTTTACTCTCATCAAGGACTTCATGTCTGGTGCCTGATTTCTCTACCTGTAAAATGAAATTTGTATATGTTTCCTAAATCTGTTATTTCTGTCTAAAATTAATCTGGTGTATATAGTAATAGAAAAACTGGGCATGGATGCTCAAAAATAAAATTGAGAAACATATTTTCTGTTATTGCTAGATGTCATTGAATGAGTTCTGATAGTGACCCTACATATTACAGAGTGAAACTCGACTTGATCCTGTCCATCCTCCCCCTTTTTATCATATCTGAATGCCCTTTGCATACACTGTGTCAATCTACTTTGTTTTGCTTTCCTCTGACCCTCTACTTGACTGAGCAGGATGTCCCTTTTCTTGATGTCCCGTCTTCTTGATGCCCAAAGTCCATCTCACCATTCTTACTTCTAAAGAGGATAAATTCTAGATGGGAGTTAATTACATCTGAGGCCACTAAATCAGAAGTTAAAATAAGAATAATAAGAACTCTGCATCTGAAATGATCATAAATGAACAAGGATCATAAATGAAATATAGGAAAAAGACAGAAAAGATATGAGATTCAAAACCAAAGGGATTTGTGAATCACAAGTTAATAACTTATTGAAAACGTAAGTGAACATATGTATTTCACATTATGATATACATATTCCACTAGTGTGAGGCTAGATCATAAATCTGGGGTGGTGAGACAGCTTAACCTTGCTGTCTTAAATGAAATAACAAGCAATTTAATAACCTGAGGTCACCAGAGTCACAAAAGTGAGAACCAAATGGGTGAGTAAGGGGAAACACTGTGGAACAAAGTTGGAATACAAGCAAGATATATGACAGGCTTGTGTTTCTTTTTAGAATAAAGAGAAATTAAGATTTGAGATCATTAGAAATACAATAGTTCAGAAACAATAAACTTCTGACATAAACACTGTGCTTAAATAACACACATCCTATCACACATATTTGTGAACAAATAAAATACATGCATTTATTTTGGCACAAACAAAATCATATAAATGTGTTTATGTCTCATAGAAAAAAAACACCAAACATATTTTCAAACTTAGAAATTAAAAAGACTTTTATTCAGATCATTGCTTCACTGCTGGTATCCTGTTTTAAACATTACCATAGAAGCTGTTGTAAGTATTCTAATTCCTGGTCTTCTGTTACTTAGACTGTAACGTGAGAATAATAACTCCAAAATGTACCTTATACGGATGCAACACAAGATAGTATGGGTGAATACAAGTGATAAGAAACCAGAGGTAATAGTAATGAATAATTTGCACACCTACCGATCATTCATTTTTCCAAAATGGAAATACTAGGGCAAATCATAAAGTACTGCTACTAGGATCCCAGCATGTACATACAGAGGTATATTTCAAACAAAATGTTTTTAGTCATGCCTCTGTGGTCGGTGGGTAACTGAAGACAATTGCTCTCAGTAATATACTGGTATTTGTTTTATTAGGATACCTCAAAAAGAAATCCAATCAAAATAGGTGCTCCTCGGGTGATCTTCTGGGACAGTTTAAGACAGAGAGGTCAACTCAGGTCATGGCAACCAATTTTGGGGTCTAATGATAGATGGCCTCAAAAGACACAGATGATCATGTGGGACAGGGCTTACTAAGATGTTTTAACAAAATGTGAAGCTGCATTGGTGAGAAAAAGGCAAGAAAAAATGAGTCAAGGATTTCCCTACCCACTACTCAAAAGTACTTGCTCTTTCTTCAATGATAGCAGAGTCCATGCTATAAGTATTTTTCTGAAAATTCTTACCCCATTCACCAGACAACCCTGATTTTGCAGGGTTTTGTCTCTTGACCTCCTATGAGATAGAGACAGAGATGAGATAGAGAAAGACATCTATGGTAGAGGAAAACACACATAGCCATGAGTTTAGGAGAACAATAGTGAAGAGTTCAGAGAAAACTAGAAAGTCAAAAATGGCCATGAAGTCTATTGTGTAGTAATGACATGTCCTCATACTGAGAGGTTACTGTATGTATTTTTTGTAGTCATAACATTTTCCCATACTGAGGTGTTACTGTATTTCAGCCCCAAATTTATTGCTTTATATGTATAAAATACTTGATGCTTGTGTGTATTGTGATAAGAGTTGTATGAGCCCCTAATAAAATGATTTTTAAAAATTATATCCAGAAAAGTCTTAAGAGAATGGGGCATATACAAACAGGGATGGGAGCAAGACTTCCCAATAACCATCTTTTACTATTGTTAATTAGTAATCACAAGTATATTAGGAAAATACTATCATCTGAGTTATTTTGAAGAGGGAGCTGAAAGACAGGGGAATTTAATAATTTCTGATGGCCATACATCTATTAAGAAACCTTAGTGGCATATTGATTAACTTTGTGCTACTAAATTTAAGGTCAGCAGTTTGAAAACTTATTAGCAGAAAATCTCCCTTGGGAGAAAAAGTTTTCTCCTCCTCCAAAATGTTATCATCTGGGAAACTCAAAGGGGTAGCTCTGTCCTGTCCAAATGAGTCTCTAGGAGTCGGTATTGACTCCATAGTAGTGATATTTATTTGTTTTTATTTTGCATCTAGTCTAGAATGTTAAAGAAAGCTAATGAGTTTGTCCTGGTTGACTCGATAAACAAATTCATAGACATGTGTATGTGGATAAGAAAGAGCTTTATATACAAGAGAAGTTGTATATTGGGAAGATATCCCACCCTAGTGCAGATCAAGCCCATAAGTCTGATATTAGCCCATATGTCCAATACTGATCTATAAATTCCTCTTCAGACGTACACGAAACATGCAATGACCCCAAATGCCAGAAGATCAAAGGTCAATGGGTGGAAAGTCTTACAGATCCAGCGGCAGTGGAAGCATCGCAGCACTGGCAGAGATCTCAACATGACTCCTCCAGCTCCAGGGCTCAAGCATAGCTCCATGTATCTTGTCAGCAGGAACACAAAGCAGAGCATGGGAGTCCATCTGGCCTCTGAGGAGCTATTTATCTCTGTGTCACCTCCAAATGAGGTCATCAAGCGGAGACTTGATTGACAGGCTAGACTCCACACCTTTGTAAGTTGACAGGAGACTATGTAACTGCCACAGACCAACCCTTGTCAAATTGACAGTTTTACACAACTTTTTAGCCATACATAATTTTTACCAAAACAATAATAAAATCATATCTGCACCTAACAGGTTAAAACTAAAATGCCTGCAACTCAATGTGTTCCAAAGTCTCATTTAAACATAAAATTCTATAAGTGAACAACATAACAATTGCAGTTAATTAAAATCTATACCTTAATCCTATAGTCCTATGAATATATTTCCCCACCTATACATGTTTGTAAGCCAGCCACTTCATGCCTTTATCTATGCAACTTGGGGTGGATAATTTATATTCTGCCCACTTACATCCACCCTGTGCTCTGAGGAGACACTCATATTCATTGATGTGAAGAATCTTCATTCCAGTTGGAACCTTGTGAGTCTGCATCCTTAAGCAAAGTCAAATCAGGACAGGATGTCCATAAAATCAGCAGCAATATGCACTGATTCACAGGATCAAATATCTTCTCTGATCAGGATCCCGTCAACTCAATGTGGGCTGTCTCACTTATCCTGACGTGGGTGCCCTTTGGTCTCCTTGCCTTTAGACCATGACCCCATCACAAATTTTCAACAACTCTAGTTCCCTTGTGCTAGGTCATGAACTTCAGGCTAGGCAACTGCTCTCATATTCTCTATATTCTATGTGAATCAGGTCCAAGGGTGTCAGTGACCAAACTCAACCCATCTCTTTATTGCTTCATTTCTCTCACTTACACTCAACAAGTGGAGCCAGGTGGTCACCTTAAAAGCATTTCAGCCTGCTCACAAGCACCCTTTAATGTTTGTCCTAGAGAGCAGAGTTTCTTTATTGCTCCAAAAATTTTCCAGCTTCAGACACAAACCACTAGTTCAAAATTCAAAAAGCCAGGGTTTCTTTCTTTTTTTTCTTTCAGTCTGTTAACAGCCCCCTACGCAAGTCCCTTCACCTTCAAATGTCCTGAGCATTGTAGACACTGGGTGTGCTGAGCTTTTCAGAGCATTCTTTTCAGGCATGTCCTAACCCATATAAATATCCAAATTAAGGGCTGAAGGAAAGAGGGCTTACGGGTTCTCTATTTTTATCCTCCACAATAATCCCTTCTATAAATCATTATATAATGTCAGAAGAAAACAACATAAATCTAATACAGCCAAATCCTAAACTCAATTCTTAAAACAGTCAAGTTCAATCCTTGTCTATCTTATTTAAATCCTTATCTAAACTATTCCATTGATATAAAATATGGCCTTAGGCATCCATCTAAGCCCTTCAGTCAGCCATTTTGACCTTCTGTGACCCATTTTCACTAAGCAGCATGGTCTCTGAGAAATTCAAATAGCAATTATTCTGTGCCCTGAGCTCAAAATATGAATTAATCACATTCATTTTTGGCATTCCAAATAAGAATTACCAAAGACAACAACCAGACAAAATGATCAAAAGTTTAACTTCACATATTCTTTCCAGAAAGCAACCCAGTAAATGACATGGGCTTACCTGACCTCTGGCTAGCCAAAGAAGAAAAACTACCATGAGGCAGAGGTCAACAAAGCATCCACCCTCTGTCTTCACAATGTGTTTCTCTAAAACCCCACTCCTGGTACTATAATGTACTAGTTTGGATTTACCAGAGAAACACATTTTTAGACACTCATATGTGTATAAGAAATAACTTAATATAAAAGAGCAATTGTAATTTTGAGAAAACCTCCAGCCTAGTCCAAATCAAGTCCATAAGTCCAATAAGTCTGATACTAATTTATATATTCCTCTGCAGACTCACACAAAATATGAAATGACACTAAATGCAGGAAGATCATAGGCCAGTGCGTGGAAAGTCTTGTGTGCCCAGTGGCAGTGGAAGCATCTCAGTGCTTGTAGCAGTCTCTACTCAACTCGGCTCTAGCATTGCTCTACATGTTTTGTCAACTGGAAGACAAAGCAGAGCATGGGGGTCTATCTGGCCTCTGAGGAGCTACTTATCTCTGTGGCACCTCCAAATGAGGTCATCAAGCTGTGACCTGATTGGCAGACTACAGACCACCCTTTGCAAATTGACAGATTATGTAACTGCCAGAACTACTTTAATACTTCAACACTTCTTGTAAAGAGGACCCTTATTAAAGCAGTTTTGGAAATCTATTTCATTTCCTGTGGTAGTTACATAATCTGGTGTCAATTTGAAGATTGAGACTGTAGGGGTGGAGTCTAGCCTGTTAATCAGGAGATAGCCAATGAGACCTCAGTGAATTCTGGGACTGCTGTATTTTTCCTCCCTGGAGATGGGAAATACTTCTCTTTCTCGGCTCACTTCTTGGAGACTCTCTACTGACAAGACATATGGCACTATGCTGATAGACCCTGTGCCCTGGGGACTGGAGAAGCCATGTGGAGACCCTGTCAGTGCTGAGATGCTTATAATGCTACTGGATCCAAAGACTTTCTACCCTCTGGCCTGTGATCATACTGCATTCAGCATCATTGCATGTGTTTCATGAGTCTGAAGAGGACTTTATAAATTGGTACTGGACATATAGACTAATATTGGACTTATGGGCTTGAACTGGACTGGGTTGGGATGCTTTCTTAATGTAAAATTACCTTTTACATAAAACTCTCTTTTATCCACACATGAGTTTCTATGGATTTGTGTCTCTAGTCTACCTGGACTAACACATTTCCTGAAGGATTTTCCGTTCCAGGTCAGGCACATGCCTCCTTATAAATGATAAGGCAGCTCAATGAGTGAGTCTTTGATTTATAAAGACTTGAACTCACGTGGCTGGTAGGTACAGCAGACTCTGAACTAAGATGGGAGCCTAGTGCTCAGAAGAGGCTCTTGGAATTAGGATCAGATTAGTAGCAAAGGAAGGTTGTTGCTGAGTAAAAATATACAAAGCTGAAGAAAAATAATACTGACCTGAACTAGGTGGTAAGAATAAGATGCTTGTTTTCTGATGAGGGAGCCCTCGTAACACAGTGGTTAACACACTTGGCTATTACCCCAAATGTGCCCTGGGAGAGAAAATATCTAGTGATTTGTTCCAATAAAATCCTAGAAAATCACAGATACATGAGAAAAATTAGTTCAATGAACTCATGGATCATATGAACTTCAGCCTCCACAGCCTTGAGACCAAAACTAGCTGGTGCCTATCTACCCCTACCAACTTCTCTGAAAGGAACTACATTAAAAGATCCTGGATAGAGCTGGAGAAAAAATGTGGAACAAAACACAAAATCCTAACAACGACCAGGCTTACTGGTCAAACATAAGTGTTGAAACCCCAAAGTCCGACTCTTAGTCCCCTTTTAGGATGGATATCACTTCTGTGGCTTGATTTTCTGCCAAACAATAGACAGGTCTATGAGGGCAACATTAACACTAGCGAAGTAAGCTCGCCTCATAATAGGAAATTAAGCACCCCTTATAATAGTAATAATAATATAATTTAAGATCAAAAGGCCCTGAAGGTCCAAAAACAAAACGGTTAACAAAGAAGGAGGAATGAAAATAGGAAAGACAGGGATGAAGTAGAAGAGCTATTTTAAGTAATTCTCTGCCGTACACATTTTATAGGGGAAAAGGAAGGGACTTTTTAACTCATTAAGAATTAATTACAGTCACCCACGATTGATGAATCCATAGGGAAAGCATGTAGAATAAGGGTTTCTGGGAGATACAGTGGTGGTGGTGTGTGTGGAGAGAGATAAGGGGTTAAAAGGGAGCTGATGTCAATTTTGATAAAGAAAAGAATGTTTAGCAACTGACTGCTAGCTATTGTACAATACTGCTTAATGTGATTGAACCATGGGATGATAAGATATCTGTTTAAACTCCCCGTTAAATGCTACAGTCTCAAAAACACACAGGAAAACCACTATCTATAATGTTGTTATGAGTTTGGCTGTTTGTTTGTTTGATTGGTTAGTTGGTTTTGGTTTTTCACACCTTACATTCAAGAAGTTAAAAAAAGTAATGATTACATTCTAGGAAGAAATACTTTTATCAAGTACAGTCCTCATTTCTTCAA
Organism: Tenrec ecaudatus; assembly: GCF_050624435.1. NCBI lineage: Eukaryota > Metazoa > Chordata > Mammalia > Afrosoricida > Tenrecidae > Tenrec > Tenrec ecaudatus. The sequence continues at coordinate 113,526,290 of NC_134535.1, read as the reverse complement.
TTAGTCACTTGGCCATAGCTTGATATTTAGACTACCTTCTTCCACCACCCATTCTGTATTCCTTGTTCCTTTAACAAGTACCTCAGTTGGTCAGATTTCTTTCCAGGTGGGAAAACCCAAACGTGCATTCCTGAAAGTTCTGGATCATTAGTAATCATGTTGGAATTGGCTTTGTATAGTTTATCATTGACTCTAATAACAAAACATGGTAATACTGAGACTCCGGAAGAATCTCCTGGATTTGAGATATATTCTTCTTTATCTTTCATTACATATTATCAATACAATTTCTTCTGGTAATTTCTTCTGCCTCCATCACAGTGCACATTACAGTAATATTTGTGTGTTGATCCAGTTGCGTGAGGCACCCCAAATGGCAAGAGTTCCATTCAGTGAAATCAGTTCTGTGACACCAGGTGGGAAAATCCCTCCTCTGGACCTGATATCTCTAGACCCAGAGAGCAAAGCATTGCATGGTCAGGAAGCACAAATACTGCAGTGGGTCACTAGGTATAATAATGGCACCATGCCCATTTCCACACCTGGGTTCTGGTATCCCTGAATCCTGGCTATTGGAGAAATAACACCATATATTGTCTGCTAATTTAGAGTCTGTACAGCCTACAGGGAAAGTTGGTCCAAATCTGAAAGGTATTGACGCCTAACTGGCATTTCAATTGTTCCATTAGAAGACCATTCCATCATTCTATCAAACCATCTGCATGTGCTATTAGGACACAGAATATTGTAAAAACCAGTGAATTTTATACACATGGCCCCTTTGCCATATTTCATTTTTTGTAAAGTGAGCTTTTTGACCTTAGAGTATGCTTTGTAGAAAACATGAAATTAGAGAAAGCATTCTCTAGATCAATGAATAGTAGTTTTACCTAAATCATTATATACTATGAAGACAAATCCATTCCCTGAGTGTCTATTAAATTAAGAACAAAAGACTGCCTTTTCCATGACAGAAGTGATCTCATACTCTCAATCTGCCAGCAGGTTGCTAGCATACCTGGACTCAGTATTAGGCTCTGCTGTTGACAGATTAAGTACTTAGCAATGGCTGTAGTCAAGTCAGCCTTGTTGAATGGAGGTCCATGTTGCTGAGGCTCATAACTTCCATCTAGTCACTATGGCTACTTTATTTAGATGTCCATTGGGCGATGACAGGGGTGTTAAAGAAAGAGGAGGTCTTATTTCTATAGCATGTCTTTTCTATTTATTGGATTGTTAAAATTATCCTCTGAAGAAATAGTCTTTGGTGAGCATTCACATGAGACACAAACATCTTCAGTTATTTGGCCCATTCAGAGAGATCTGTACATATACTTCTTCCCCATAATTTCTTATCACCTGTGTTAGATAGGATTCTCTAAAGTCACCAAACCAGGACACTTATGGATGTATATATACATATATATATATCCACAGTAGTACAAAGGGCTCAGTTCAACTTACTTCTGTGAAACTGCTAATATACTGGAAGTCCTTCAGCTCATGAGGGATGCTCGGTCCAAGGTAAAGGAAGTAGAGAGACAAGCCTTCCATATGGAGTTCGGCTAGAGGCAGCAAAACAGCAGGGCAAGTCATCAACAGTCATCTAGATGACAGGATCCAACAGTCCCAAGCTAAAGCAGTGTATACACCAGCAGGGTGGTGAGGCAGGTCTCGAAGGAACCTCAAACTCTAGTGACACGATCCATGGATTGGCTGTCCCACAGATAGTGTAGCTCACAAGTTGAGGTAGAGAACTAATTAAGGCAGCGGCACACTGGTCCGATCACCAGAGCGCATGAGAGAGAGAGAGAGAGAGGGAGGAAAGGCTCGCTGAGCCATTTATCTCTTTGTCCTCCAATCAAACTGCAACCTTATTAATCCCATATGTTCTTATTGGTCAGGTTGGCACAATAAACCTACCTATCACATCACCAATCTTCCAATCATGTTTTTTCCAATTATTTGACCATCCAGCCAAGTCATCGGCCATCACCCATGAATCAGTATACAATTACACATCTGGCCAAATGAGCAATCACTTACATGTTTCAAAATTCTTCCCATTGACAGAATTTTCCTTAAATATCATACTTCAGGGAGGTTTCAGAAAAGAACTGTTACTGCCTTGTTCCAAGTGATTTTTGTATATTTTCCTGAATCATCTTTAAACCAAGTGTGATAATTAGGTTTTATCTCAACTTGGTTTGGCTTAAATTCTTAGTACTTTGGTAGTTGATGCCTCCCTCATCGAATGACCTAACAGCATAATCAACTCCCCAGTGGAATCTGCCTTAGGCAGCAGGAGAATGGTAAAAGGATTAGGGGAGAGTACAACCACTCTCTCAGGTCACATCACCATGATAATGTTGAAAGTAACTTTTCACAGGAGTGACCTACTCCTTTTTGAAGTAGTCTCGCTTCAAAGCCTTGTCTCTTCTTGTTGATATGGATCCTGCATCCATTACGTCAAACTCTGGTGCTGTGGATTTGAGCCAATGAACCACCATACTTCCCACTAGCACTGTGAGATATCAGGAGTCAGCCATATTACCTGTCAACCTTGGAGTCATTTGACTCTGCCACTAGAAGCTTGTGTTCTTCCTGTTTTCTGGTTTGTCTTTCTGCTTCTTGGCTCCTTAGCTCAGTAGATGAGTAAGTCAGACAAAGTCTCCAAGTTAACCTCTGACTCACGAGCTTGAACCAGACTAGACTACCCTGCCTCCACAACTACATAAGACTTTCTGTGGACATCCATTTCTTTATATGTATACAAAAGCATCGCTGATTTTGAGAGAATCATGTGTTTTTATCTTCTTTACTCTACTAATTATAAGAAACTCCCTATGAGTTCACAGGCACAGACTTGGAGACAAAAAGGTAATGTGATACGAGTGCACCCCCTAGTCATTTGGGTCACTTCCTCATGCAATTTACTTATGCCTTCATGTCTTCTTCTAACTGTATCTCAGATATCACACTTCCATTCATATGTTTTGCAAATAAGTCTAGAGTCATTAATAAGTCTTCCTTAATAGGTCAAACCAGCATAATGCAGTCAATCAAATAGGTCAGAGACAGCTTATAGAAAGAAAAAGTATTCATGTTATCTATCAGTTAAGGGTTGTCACTTGACTCCTACCACCACACAGTTCAATCATTCTCATTTTAGTTAGGCAACTTCATTCAATTACAGGAGTTTACATGGTCAAATCTAACTTACATGAAGTAGCAATTGCAACAATCTCCCGGGATGCTGGAGCTCTCATTGCAAATTTGCTCCTCACCATTGTGGTGTCCTCTGGCTCTCCATCTGTGTGTCTATGTGTCTGTGATGACAAAGCCACTCTAAATGCCACTCTCTCTAAGCCTGGGAGACCTTCTTCGATTATATACTAAGGCAAGTCTGGCACTTTAACTTGATATATTGTAGGTCACAGCATAATCCATGTTTCAGTGAACCACTCACATAAACTATTAGGTAATTTATTAATATCTTGAGCTAACTATTGAATGAAAATGTAATATGAAATATTGAATGAATCTGTGCTTAATGGGCCCATATCAATACAAATCAGACCAATCTAATGATATATTTCTGGCATTATTATCCCAAATCCTTGTGAACCATTCTCACGCTGATATGTCAGATTTTTGTTTGTACATATTACAAAACATTGAAAGTTCTTTTAGAGTATAGTATACCTCCTCCTGTGTCAGTATTTTTACTTCACCTTTAGGACTCATGGGACTTAAGTCTAGTTATAGGTCTATAAGCAATAATGAGTGGTGTGAGTATATTCTGGGAATATTCAGCAATGTTTTTTGTAAGGCATATGCCTCAGAGGATGCTCCAGGCAATGTCCTCATTGTTCTATTAACAGGAACAATTGGGTTAATCTCCTCAAATGCTGGTGGACCGATAATTGTTTAATGACAATGAATTAGCAGACAAAGATGGAGTCATCTCCTCAAATGGGAAGTGCGGCACTGCTAAATCGAGTACACTTATTTATCTAATGAATATGATGAATGTCCCTCATATGTTCCTAAAATGTAGCTGAGAGGAATTACTGAAACCAGAATGAAGTCCAAATATGACAATGGGGCAAGGGGAAAATAAAAGATAATAGAGGAAAGAAGTAAGAGGCAGAGGACGTTTATAGAAGTCTACATACAGGCATGTACATATGTAAATAAATTTATATATAACGATAGGTAAATAGATCTATGTACATATATTTATATGTTAAGTATTAAGGTAGCAGACAGACATAGGGCCTCTACTCAAGTACACCCTAAACACATGAATGTTTTGTTTTAATAATCCGGCATCTGTGATGCTCACCTTCCTGACATGATTGCTGAAGACAAAATGGTTACATAAGCAAATGTGATGAAGAAAGCTGATGGTGCCTGCTTATCTAAAGATATAGCATCTGGGGTTTTAAAGGCTTGAAGGCAAACAAGCGGCCATCTAACTGAGAAGCAACAGAGCCCATACGGATAAAAGCACACCAGCCTGTGTGATGATGAGATGTTGATGAGATCAGGTATCAGGCATCAAAGACCCAGAACAAAAAATCATATCAATGTGAGTGAGGGGAAACCTGGAGTGGAGACCCAAATCCCATCTGTAGGTAATTGGACATCCCATTACAGATGCGTCACAAGGAAGAGACGAGCCAGTCAGGGTACAGTATAGTACTGATGAAACATGCACCTTTCCTCTAGTTCTTTAATGTTTCTTCCCAACCCACCCCCAATATCAGGATCCCAATTCTACCTTACAAATCCGGCTAAACCAGAGCATATACAGTGATACAGATAAAAGCTGGAAACAGGAATCCAGTTTATATAAACCCTAAGGACCAATAATGAGACTAGCAATACTAGGAGGGTAAGAGGAAATTTGGGTGCGAAAGGGGGATCTGATCAAAATGATTTACATATAACCTCCTCCTTGGGGGATGGATATCAGTGGGTAAAGGGAGAAAGCGGTGGGTATAAGACATGAAAAAAAATATGTATAAATTATCAATGGTTCATGAGGGAGGAAAGGTAGGGGATGGGGAAATAAGCTGATACCAAGGGCTCAAGTAGAAAGAAAATGTCTTGAGAATGATGATGGCAACACTTGTACAAATGGGCTTGATATAATGGAAGGGAGTATGGATTGTGATAAAACCTGTAAGAGACCCCAATAAAATGATTTTTTAATATTAAAAAAACAAACCTTAAACCATGTAGCTACAGTTTCTGACAGATGAACTAAATAAAAATTATCTGCGTAAAGTCTCTAAATTTATACCTACAGTTCTTCTGTTTCCCCAAGACTTTTTCAATATCCCTTTGCTGGTTTGTGCTGTGAGTTTCCCGCTGCTTGCAAATGCCTATAGGAAGAGACAATGAAGAAACCAGCAATTGTACAATTATGCTTGATCTAATTGAATTATGAATTGTTACAACATCTATAAGAGCTCCCTTTTTTTTTTTTAAACACTCACTGCCTCTGACTTGATTCTGACTCATCATGGCCTTCTAAGACGGTAGAACTGCCCCTGTGCGTTTCTGAGACTGTCACAGTTTAGAGGATTAGAAAGTCACATCTTTCTCCCCACTGAGTGGCTGGTGGCTTCAACTTGCTGACCTATTACATTACATGCCAACACATAACCACTGTGCCACCAGAGATTCTATCACAGGAAGCCCATTCCTACCAACCGAAACAAGGTCAGGGGCCAACTGTGGAAGAGATAATCAAGTGTTTATCTGTAATTTTTACTTGAGGCTGAAGAAAATTAAAACAATTCCACAAAAGCCAAAATTCAACCTGGAGTATCTCATAAAGAATATAGAGACCAAATCAAGAACAGATTCAATGCATTGAACACTAATGAAGTTAAGCCAAGTGCATTATAGGATTACATGCAGAACATGATACAAAGAGGAAGCAGAAATTCATTTAAAATGCAAGAAAAAAGAAAAGACCAAAGTGGTTGTGCTAAGTATTCTTATATATTTGACAATAAGAAATGGAAGAGATGAAGTAAAAGTCCTGAACAGAAAATTTCAAAGCCCATCTTGGGAAGATAAAATAAAACATTAAGATTAAACTCTCAAAGACCTGAATTTAGAAAAATGAAAGGTAAAGATGTGCTCAGCATATAATAATCTGAAAGAAATTAAGAGAAATATTCAATCTTTGAATTTAATATTGTAGGATTCTATGAGCAAAATATTGAATGATGTAGGAAGCATCATGGATGATGGTAAGAACATAAGGTGTAATGAAAATAATCAGCATTCAATTATTTCAAGAAGTAATGTATGATCAAGAACCAATGGTACTGACAGAAGAAGTTGCAAGTTAACTGCAGACATTAGCAAAAAATGGGCTTTCAGGATTGACGAAACACCAACTGAAATATTTCCACAAGCTGATGGTGCATGAAAGCAGAGATTTTGAAGCCAGAGATTTATATTTGTGTCCATTCCAAAGAAAGGTGACAGAATGCAGAGATTATCAGATGGTATATTTGATATCGCGTGTAAAATTTTGCTGAAGATTATTCAAAACTGGACACAGCAGTGGATTAATAGGGAACTGTCATGAATTACAGCCCAAATCAGAAAAGAAAGGGGAATATCAATGCTGATATCAGACGGATCCTGGTGGAGGGCAGAGAATACACGAAATATGTTTACATGTGTTTCGTTAACCATGAAAATTAATTCAATTGTGTGGATCATTACAAACTATGAGCAACATTGCAGAGAATGGAAATTCTAGAACACTTAATTGTTCTCACGTGGAACCGATACACAAACTAAGATGTAGTCATTTGAACAGAGCAAGGCAGTGCTGCATGCTTGCAAAACAAGAAAGGTAAAATTTGCTGTTCATTCTCACCCATCAGAAAACTTTCAAGTAGGAAATTCAAGTACTTACCTGATAGTTTCACTAATTGGCTGCTCATTTTATCAGGATTCCAGCTCCTCCTGACCAGCTCTTGTACAGTCCCGGTTCTAATGTAGCTCCCTGTTCTCAGAATGTTAGAGCTTTCAACTAGGTTCAGGATTTACATTTTGCTACTACCACCTAAGTTTGTTTGTTCATTGTCTCCTTCTCTTTGGGTGCCTTTACCGACACTGAGTTGACTGCCATTGAATACAGATGGGTCATAATGGAGGGTCCTGTCCCCAGAGTGCGTAGATCAAGATGCCCATTTGAACCTCCATGATCTAGGGGTTTTTATCAGTCACTGGGCAGCCCCTCCAGTCAATATAGACAAGGTAAAACTACTTAACCTAAGTTATGTAGAAAAGCCCTACTAGGGTAGTGACCACCAATCCAACACAGGTCAGTTACTTAATGAGTCCCCTGACTGTGACTTGGATAAATGTTAATTCATTCATAGGGTCAACAGTTAAACTAGGTGAAGGTTCAACACTTTGTGGGCCTTGGGACCAAAAGGTCAAAGTGCATTTTTGTGAATTAATTCTGCACTATATAAAAGCCTATCCAGATAAATCTTTTGCTACATAAACTGCATGATTTTTTCGTGTAGAACTCTCTTTCCATTTTGGAATCTGAAAAATCTACAACTATAAAAACAATTTAACTAATATATATTCCCAAAGATATATATGAGGATGGGGAAATAGATCTATGTGCTTATATTTATAGGTTTAGTATTAAGGTCGCAGAAGGACATTGGGCCTCTACTCAAGTACTCCCTCAATACAAGAATATTTTCTTTCTATTAAATTGGCATTCTATGATGCTCACCCTCCCGACACAACAGCTGAAGATAAAGCAGATGAATAAGCAAATGTGGTGAAGAAAGCTGATGGTGCCCGGCTATCAAAAGATAGAGTGTCTGGGGTCTTAAAGGATTGAAGGAAAACAAGTGGCCATCTAGCTCAGAAGCAACAAAGCCCACATGAAAGAAGAACACCAGCCTGTGCGATCATGAGGTGTCGAAGGGATCAGGTATAAGGTATCATCAGAACAAAAATATCTTACCATAGAGAATGAAGGGGGAAGTGCAGAGTGGAGATCCAAAGCCCATTTGTTGACCACTGGAGATGCCCTTGCAGATGGGTCTAGGGGAGGAGATGAGTCAGTCAGGGTGTGATGTAGCACTGATGAAGAATACAGCTTTCCTCTAGTTCCTAAATTTCCTCCCCCCACCCCCGCCACTATCATGATCTGAATTCTACCTTGCAAGTCTGGATAGAGCAGAGGATGGACACTGGTGCAGATAGGAACTGGAGGTACAGGGAATCTAGGGTGGATGATATCTTCAGGACCAGAGGTGTGAGTGGCGATACTGGGAGGGTGAAGGGAAAGTGGGTTGGAAAGAGGGAACCAATTACAAGGATCTACATGTGACCTCCTCCCTGGGGGACAGACAACAGAAAAGGGGGAGAGGGGAGATGTCAGACAGGGAAAGATATGACAAAATAATAATTTTCTGGGGGAGAGGGGAGCGGGGATGGAGGGGGAAAAAAGGACCTGATGCAGAGGGCTTGGGTGGAGAGCTGATGCTTTGGGGGGTGATGAGGGCAACGAATGTACAGATGTGCTTTGCACAATTGATGTATGTGTGCATTGTGATGAGGGCTCTATGAGCCCCTAATAAAATGTTTAAAAGAAAAAGAAAATCTCATATTCAAAATCACACAGCATTGTTTGTTTCTGTTCTTTTTAAAAAATATATATTTTAGGAGTTCATATAACTCATCACAATCCACACATACATAAATTGTGTAAAGCACATTTATACATTCATTTCCCTCACCAGTCTCAAAATATCTGCTCTCTACCCAATCCCCTGCCATCAGCTCCTCGTTTTTTTCCCCTCCCTCCCTGCTCCCTCTTCCCTCATGAACCCTTGATAATTTATAAATAATTATTTTGTCATATCTTGCCCTGTCTGACATCTCCCTTCACCCACTTTTCTGTTGTCTGTCCCCCAGGGAGGAGGTTATATGTAGATCCTTGTAATCGGTTCCCCCTTTCCAACCCACCTTCCCTCCACCGTGCCAGTATCGCCACTCACACCACTGGTCCTGAAGGGACCATATGCCCTGGATACCCTGTGTTTCTAGTTCCCATCTGTACCAGTGTACATCCTCTGGTGTAGCCAGATTTTTAAGGTAGAATTGGGATCATGATAATGGTGGTGGCGGGGAGGAAGCATTTAGGAACTAGAGGAAAGTTATATGTTTCATTGTTGCTATATCGCACCCTGACTGGCTAATCTGCTCCCTGCAACCCTTCTGTAAGGGGATGTCCAGTGGCCAACAAATGCGCTTTGGGTCTCTACTCCACACTCACCCCCTTATTCACAATGATATGATTTCTTGTTTTGATGATGCCTAATACCTGATCCCTTCGACACCTCATGATCGCACAGGCTGGTGTTCTTCTACCATGTGGGCTTTGTTGCTTCTCAGCTAGATGGCCACTTGTTTATCTTCAAGCCTTTAAGACCCCAGACTCTATATCTTTTGATAGCTGGGAACCATCAGGTTTCTTCACCACATTTACTTATGCACCTACTTTGTTTTCAGTTATTGTGTCAGGAAGGTGAGCATCATAGAATGCCAATTTAATAGAACAAAGTATTCTTACAATGAGGGAGTACTTGAGTTGAGGTCCAATGTCCATCTGCTACCTTAATTCTAAACCTATAAATATATGCACATAGATCTATTTCCCCTTCATATATATACACCTTTATTTAAATCTCTATAAATGCCCTTTGCCTCCTAGCTCTTTTTTCTATTTCCTTTGACTCTCCTCTTGTCCCACTACCATGTTCAGTCTTCATTTGGGTTTCAGTAATTCCTCTTGGTTACATTACCCTTAATCACGCCCTATCAGACCTCCTACACCCTCCTCACCGATTTGGGTCATTTGTTGTTCCCTTGTCCCAGGGTTTGTTAACCCTACTACATTTCCCCCCACTTCCCACTCTCCCATGTCCTTTTTTGAGAGCTTCAGTAGTGATTTGCAACATCAAGAAGACTCTAGGAAGTTAAAAGTCTATGCTTTTCTCAACTTTCTATGAAACCAAAGCTAATGATGCTGTACTTCAAAGTGCTGCCTAATCCATGTTAATCGTGTGCAGAGTATTATGGAAGCTGTAATAACCACAGAGAAATTGATAACGGCTCTAATAGTGTTTGGCTTGTTAATTGTAAAGCTTGTACTATAAAACGAAATTATTTAACAATTTCATTTAAACACTTATGGGGAAATGTTATTAGAAATAGAATTTAATGGTTCCTATAGTATTTTGTGATGGAGATAAAACATTGCTTTTTATTCCAAAAACTGTAATATTCCGATGTTGTTAATTTGTAACATTAAAGATTTTGAAATCATTACATTATATTTTTCTTTCATACTTTATATATTTAAATTATTTTTCTTGACAATAGTATATTGAATAAAACTTTATGACTAATAGAAAAATATTTAAATATTATCATGTCCAGAAATACAAATGATTCTATCAGCTCAGACAGTTAGAGTCCTTTTAGAGAACATGTGCTTTTTACAACCACATATAAAATTAGCATTTGAATGCCTACAGAATGAGCAATTCACTGACAAAAATAGTTTGCCTTACTTGCAACTTCCTGAGTTTTCTGCCCTGGAAAATGGGTTTGAATGAAAAAAAAAACTAATTAAAGATAGAAGAAATATATACTGACTGGCTATTATTTCTAAACAGCTAACTAAAATTTTGTGTTTGTTATCTGATTTAACATCTTAAATTGTATAAGATAGAGACTACTATTTTCATTTTGTGGGTATTAAAGCCAGTAAAAAGGAAGGCTAGTAATTTGCCACATATCTCAGAGCGAGTAAGTGTTGAAATTTATCCCAATTTTCTGTGCTCTTTGAGGGTATCATGAAATAAAAGTGGAAAAGACAAGTAGAAAGTAGAAAGAAAATGGAGAAATTTGGCCCTTAAAATAATGTCAGGCAAGTGAAAGTTAGACATTGAATAAGGAAGACCAGAGAAGAACTGATGCATTTGAATTTTCGTGCAGGTGAGGAATATCGAAAGAGCCACAGGCTGCCAAAAGAGCCACCAAACCTCCTGGGATTCTTTGTAAAGTAGAGGATCAGCAAAAAAAGAGGAAGTCCCTCAACAAGATGGATTGGCACAGTGGCTGCAGCAATGGGCTCCAACATAAGAACAATTATAAGGATGGGGCAGTACTGGGCAGTGTTGCATTCCGTTGTACATAGGGTTCACTATGAGTCAGAGCCAATTCAATGGAACCTAAAATACACACACACACATACACACACACATACACACACACATACACACAAGCTTCATTTGCAGATAGCCTCACATATCTTCCACAGAACTGCTGGTGGGATTGAACCACTGACCTTGTGTTTAGCAGTCCAATGCTTATTAGGCAGCATTGCTTATGGTATAATGTGTGGGCCATTTTACTGTTGAGAAGCATCGATTAGAAATAAACTAAGAGAAAAGTAAGTAGAGAAGATGAGAGAGCAAGTCTGTGAGCCAATCACAAAGAGAGAAACTATACATATTGGGGGGTGGCTGGTAGAATTAGTTCACAATAATACAACATTTACCATTATTCCAAGAGCTAAGCTCACCAAAAAATTAACTTCAGTATTTCAAATCACATGGAAATCTATAACAAGTTGAAGTGTAGTCATAGGACACTAAATAATATGCGGAGCATTTTAGGCCAGTCTAAGGACTATTGACTTTATTCTAAATATCTGGGACTACAGGAATGAGCAGTTTACATTTCAGTTATGTGAACCCTTTTTGTAAACACAAGTTGTGAAAATAAGAGCAAAGGAAAAAATACAAAAATATAGAAGAATATGAGGAGAGATGAGGGGAGAAATAAGGGGTGGAGAATTTCTCTACAATCATAAGACACATGTATGCTACTAGCAGGACTTGGACAAAATGTTTAAACTTCTTTCACTCTGCTTTATAAAGCACTTTCTACATGTATTTGCTTGTTCCTTCTAAGTCATTGACCTCTTTGTGATAATGGATGAAAATTTGTCTAATTGTGGAGCAATTAAATTTATCAACAAAATTTTAAAAATCAGAGATCATATTACCAAATAGAAATTAGTAATTTGAGGAAAATCAAACAAACTTATCCATAAAGTCACAGGCCGACATACAGACAAGGTAGAATTGTTCTTCTGAATTTTTCGAGATTGTAACTATTTACAGCTGTGGTCCTCAACCTGTGGGCCTTGACACCTTTTGGGTCAAATGACCCTTTCACAGGGGTCGCCTAAAACCATTGGAAAACACATTATTTCTGATCATCTTAGGAACTGAAACACCGTCACCAGGAGGGTCTGCCCACATGCAGATACACCCACATACAAGTACCTGGCTTGATGACATAATCATGCCAACCTCATCGCATACACCCCGTACAAATACAGGTGTATGTAACAGGGTTGGCACCATAATGTACTTGTGCGGATCAGTCACACATGTGTAGAGAGCAGCTGCTGTATAAAGAGCAGCTTCTCTGTTGAAAGCAGCAGTATTGGCGATAAAATGACACTTTATGAATTATAATTACTGGGTAAATGTTAAATCATGCACTATAAAATCATCAATTACTGCAAAAAAACAGAATCTGTATCATGGGAACTTAACGTGGATGCTGATGGGTCTTTTTAATTTCAGCTATGGTTGATATGAATACTGCCCCCTTGTGATAGTAACAGGCATGTAAAAAACAAACAAACAGAAATAGTAAACCATAGGAAACTTTAATGAACTGTATTGACTGAAATATGCCAGGTATCATATTTCGTTTTATTAAAGTTATTTTTATGTATTATTTCATTAGGAAACCATCCCATGACAATGGATCGTGTAGAGAAGAACATTAAGAAAAGAAAACATAGTGAGGATTTTTATTGTATAGATTTACCTCAATAATTACAGCAAAAATTGACAAACTACAATGTGTTATTTGTTGTGAAGTTCTATCAGCCGAATCTATGAAGCTGAACAAACTACAACGCCATTTTGGTAGCAAGGATACCAACTACTTTAGAACAAAGCTGATGGACTCAAGAAAGCCAGACTTGACACTGGTGGCAAGAACCACCAACAAAACGTAGCAGACATTGAAGATTCATGTTTGGTGACACTCAGAATCGCCAGAGCTATGAAACCTCACTCCATTGCTGAGGATTTACTGTTGCCAGTGGCCAAAGACATTGTTCGAGCTATGATCAGAGAAGATTTTTTTATGAAATTGAGTGCAATTTCCTTATATACTGACACTGTCCACAGAAGAATAGATGACATGTCTGCTGATATTCCTGATTAGGTAATCCAGGAAATTAAATCTGCTCCACTTCCAATATTTAGCATCCAGTTTGATGAATCTTCAGATGTTGCAAACTGTCCACAGTTACTGGTTTACATGAGATATATTAATGATGGCGACTTTAAAGATGTTTCTTTTTGCAAGCCTCTTGAAGCGACAACTACTGCATGTGTTGTATTTGACACAGTTGGTTCGTTTCTGAAAGAGCAGAAGATCTCTTGGGAACAGGTTTGTGGTGTTTGTACAGATGGTGCTCCAGCTATGCTAGGATGTCCATCTGGATTTCAATGTTTGGTACTGAATGAGTCACCAAAGTCACCGGAACTCACTGTATGATGCATCGGCAACTATTAGCAACGAAGACGCTGCCACACGATGGATTGACACAGTGGCTGCAACAATATGTTCAAACATAGGAACAATTGTGAGGATGGTGTAGGGCTGGGCTGTGCACAAAGCTACTATGGGTCAGAACCAACTTGATGGCGCCTAACGATAATAAACAACATATAATTAAATCACAATGAACCTTTATGTTATGTAAGTTCTGGAGCATTTGTTCTACTTTCTTAATTTTAAGGTCTAAATTTTTAAATAAATATAAATCCCATTAAAAATGAAAGCACTTATCATTTCAAGACCACAATTAAATTATTGGTTGCTTATCATTTATTTGGGAATAATACCAGTTGCTCATTTCATGTATGGATAATTTGATAAAAGTATGCCACTTGATTTTAAATTTATAATTTTAACACACAAGCTTGAGGTTCCCTTTTCAGTTTGAAAGAGTGGAAGAAGACTGTATAGTGTCTAAGAAGGGCACAGAGATTCACTTTCAATACCTGGGGGAATTGCTGTTTTTAAGTGGGGAGTCACCAATGTGTTCAGAGCTCATAAGCATACATTACCACAGCTGTTTATTCTTTCTCTAATATGAGTAAGTTTCCCAACCTCAACTGAAGGTTTATATACCATAGAGGGATGGTTATATTCTGTGTGCCTTGTGGTAACTCAAAGGTAGAAAGGAATCTTGGCCTCATGAATTAGTACAGCCAATTTGAAACTATCTTCTTAACTATATTAAAAAGATCTTTGTGTATACAGTGTGTTTTACCACTGTTGCAGCTACTCCACTATAGAATGAGGAAGATGTAAGCCATATAAAAATTTGTGAAATTACTAAAAATCTGACTGCATTACAAGAAAATGAGAATGTGCACCTTTCACAAAGATAACGAAAGTAGTTTAAGTGATAATTTTTAAATGATTGATATTTAAACTAATCTACATCTTGATATCATTGTAACTGTTCTAACTTTGAGACTTTATAGAAAATAATAGAATTTATGAGCTATGTGGAATTGACCAAAATATGTGAAAAATGAACTAAGTATATGTTTGTTGTATATCTAATTTTAGTAATAGTTAAAATAAATACTTCACAGTAGTAATTTTTAAAACAATTTACAGTTACTAATATTTCCTTTGTTTTTTCATAAAATATAATAAGCTTGTATTGTCTGATATACATAGAAGTTCAGATTTTTATACATAGTCTTTTGATATATTGGCAGAGTGAGTTCCTCTAAAATTGAACTAATGTGTATGCCAATGGCAAGGAATAAAAATATCAACTTTATGATACTGAAACTCGCTATTTTCTTTCTTTGGTTTAATTTTCTCCAAAATAATAGACCTAAATTAAGTATCATGTTTTATTTTTATTTTACTAGTTGCTAGAGTGTTCAAACAATGTTTTCTTAATCTCTTTATTGGTTATTTGTATTACATTTATTATGGTTACTGCTTTTTTATGAAGAATTCTACTCTTTTCTGTTTTCCTTTAATTTATGAAAGAAAAATTAATACACTTTAATAAAGAATGGTTTGGTTGAGTTAAATTGTGAATGATTTGAGAGCCAAAATGTGTTTACATGACACCTATCTAATGCTTCTTCTATGGTGTTGATTCCAATTCAAATAAGTCTATATGACCAAGTAGGAATGCCCCTCAGTGCTGCCTAGCCTATAATCTTTATAACGGCAGATCGCTAGGCTTTCCCTCTGCAGAGCCACCAATAGCAGCCAAGCATGTAAATATTGTGCACCAAAGCTTTCCATCTTTACATGCGTCTTTTCCCCCTTGTTTATGAAGATGTACCAATGCTCTTCAGGTTTTTGTGCTACAGTTTATCTTTTCACAATAACCCCTTTGACAGACGTTCACATCTCTTCCAAGGATTTGAGGGTTTTTATCCTAAGTGCAGCCAACATCCCAATGTATATTTTACTCAGATATGTATCTTGAACTTTATAGCCATATTCTCTCTGGATGTGACTACACGAACTTTACAGAGGCATCCTGAGATTTAGTCAATTAATATGATCCTTATTAGGTAGTCAATTAATAGGGCCCTTCTAGAAGAATCCCTTATGTGATGTATTTTAAATTCTGACCTCTATGCCTGTGGCTATAATCATATTTTGGAGGGAATTTTCTGCTGTGCTAACGACAGGATTTAGGTGGATACATTGAGTCTCCTCCTTAGCAGTAGGGGTAAGGAGAGACCAACAAAATCTTCATCGTTTGTTTCCTTGAAGATATGGTCTGCTGAAAGACAACCATGCCTCCATAAAACCATGCCTCGGTGTACAAGAGTCATCTCAGAATCAGGAAACAGAGAATTTCCACAGTCACTGGATGGAGATCCATGATTGGAGAATGTTCAGTCTCTATTACTGGAGGGCTAGACCAGAGGCACAGAGATCATAGGAAGGAGCAGAGGAGTCAAGCGTGAAACAGAGATCAAAGCATGAATACCATGAGACAGAACAGAGGAACAGACTACAGACTATATGGCCAACCAGTGGCCTTGGGCCACCGAGGCAGGAACGAAGGGACCAAGTGGCTGAGAGGCAGAAAACTAGAGAGAGAGTTGATTGCATTCAGTATCCTTACTGTTTACCACACCTGAATAGGGGTAACCTTTTGAATCCCCTAATTACTACCCCCTGCCCTAAATTGCAAGGATTATCTGTGAGTACTGTGTGGCCATTGCAACAAATTACACAACCCAGGAGAAAAATAGAGTGTTGTACAATAAAATGATCGGAATCAGAATAACTAAAAAAAAAAACACTAGAGGCAGGTCTAACCTTTTGATACATGGCATTAAGAACTCAGATATGGCCCCTCCTCACCTTTTATTCACATATTAAACTCAAAATGTCTCAACCTTAATATATCTTTTTCCTTTTAACCAATTTCTCCTAATATACATGTTGTGCTATTAAAAACATACTGTAAGCCACATTAAATACTAGGTATCATCTTCATTGTCCCAAGCTCTTTTATCATATAATCATTGGTCCATCAATTCTACCATTTTTATAGCTCTCCAATTTGACCCAACAATGTCCATCACTATGTCATACAGTGGGGCCCTGCGTATTGTGTGATGCTGGAAGCTACGTCACTGGTAGTGCAAATGCCAGCAGAGATATCCAGTGTGAACACGTTTCAGCAGTGCTCCAGACTGAGAGCAGAGAGCAGACTATGGGAACAGGCTGTCCAATTCAGAGGGATCGTCCATTGAAAGTAGTCACCGAAAACCATAAAGATACTAGTGGAACATTGTCAGAGGTACTGCAGAAGGTAAGCCCCTCCGGTCAGAAGACATTCAGAATATGATTGAGGAAGAACTGCCTTCTCAACGTAGAAATGGTCATAATGACAAGGACGGAGAGAAACCTTCAGAGGTAAAACCTTCAGGACTTTCATTTGCCCGTGGGGCATGACAGAAAATGAGAAGACACAGCTGTACATATCTATGAATAATTAGAAGTTAGACTATTTTTCCTTTAACAAGAAGAGTAATACCTTTGTCTTTCTGGTTGTATTTTTTCATTCTTATTATTGGGTCTAGATATTTGCTTTTTCTCATTCATAAATACACAGGTATGCAACTGTGTGTGTGTGTGTGTGTGTGTGTGTGTGTGTGTGTGTGTGTGTGTGTAGGTAAGAAAGTAAGAGAAAAGTACAGAGAAATAATTGGAATGTGTGCCATTATAGCTATATATAAAAAAAAAACTTCCCAGTAAATTCAATTGAATTTTTCCTTTTCCCCATTTTTGACAGTTAGATACATGAAGATAAGAATCATGATTGGCTGTTGAATAGTTTATCTGTTTGTAGTTTAGCTTCAAATATATGACTCTAAAATTCAGAATAGATACATCACTTGGTGTAGTTCAGATAATTGATTCATAAGTCAGCTACATCAGGCAGGTTTTGATGGTATCTTTATAAATAGGCTGAGGCTTTCAAATGCCTGATGATATCTCTAATGCTGACATGAAAGGCATTTAGAGGTTGGGATATGCTACCAAGACAACTTGTATTCTAAAGACAGTTCATGAGGCCTATTAATTTCCTATAGCACAAATAGCAAAATGTCACTGAAATGGAATAAAGTGAATGATAACACAAGAAATGCTTTTACAACCGTGTTTTAAAGGAGCCATGTGAGCTGATGGCTTTTATATTAGATGCCTAGAAATAAAAAGACAAGCAAGAATAAGATCTTTAAAACAAAGCAAAAATACTCATAAAAGTAAGAGATTTGGAAAGGCTACAGATAATCGCCACAGCTGCATCCTGCTAACGATGATTTCTCATCTGTGTGTGAGTTAGACTGAGCCTGCACGGTAAAATGCTGTCACCCAATCTGTCTTGATAATTCCAGATGGATGAACATACATTCTTTATGGCTGGAATAAGATACAAGGCAGGGAATTTTCACAGTAAGCTATGTGTCAAGCCACTGTGAATATGTAGTTTATGTATGAAGAGCACTGTACTATAGGCCCTTTGCCACGACATCTATTCCAAGGCATAGAAACCTTATATGTGCAAAACCAGAACTGTCCCATAGGGGGTGCAAGGTTGTGACTTTTTGGAAGCAGATTGTCAAACCGTTTTTCTGAGATTCCTCTAGGTGGGGTCAACCTTTAGTTAGTAGTTAAATGTTTGACTTACTGCGTTACCAAGGAACTCCTAGGAGTACTATCTTGAATATGTCCAATTTGTAATTCTAACAGGTCTTCTGAAAGCTGTTGTTTTGGGAAGTTCCTTATCTTACAACTCTGAAAGAATAAGAATTCTGGATCCCTTTCTACATCATCTTCCTCTTTATTACTGTCCTTTCCTGACTTCCATGTCAGTTCTTTTTATATGAATGTCCTCTTCACTAGGCTAAAATTTCCCATCTAGAGGCTTTTTTCCCACCACACTCTCCACCACAAACATATACACTCAACCCCTACCATCTTAGAAATTGTTCAAGGTTTCTTCAAAAAGTTCACGTGAAGATTTTCGTATCTTTTCAGTCACTCTCACTGCCTTGAGTCGATCAAAACTCAAGGAGCCCTATTGGCATCGTGGGTTACTAAATTGTGAGTCAAAATCACCAGCCACGCTGCTGGAGAAAGATGCAGCTTTCTACTTCCATTCCCTCAGAGGAAGTTTTCCCCTGTCCTAGAGGGTCGCTACAAGTTTTTTAATTCAGTATATGGAGAAGGATGCTGGAAGTACCATGGACTGCTAGAAGGAACAATCTGTCTTGGAAGAGTTCTCTTTAGAGGCAAGGATGGTGAGACTTCCTGTCTCATACTTTGGATAGAAGAGACCAGTCCATGGAGAAGAACATCATTTTGGGTAGAGGGCCAGTGAAGGAGAGGAAGCCCCTCAAGGAGATGGATTGGCACCTCCGCTGCAACAATGGGCTCAAGAAGAGGAACGGTGGTGAAGATGGTTCTGTGGTGCACACCTACAGCCAACAGCATATGCTAATTTATGTATTCACTTTTCAACAAATATTTATTGAGCACTTACTATGTGTAGGGGCAGTGACACTCTGTCCTATTGCAGCACAATGAGTTGAGGCCCCATCTGCTCAATGCTAAGGACTTAGATGTTAAATGCTACTCAAAACATTGGGGGTTCAACCCAACAGTTGCTCTGAAAGAGAGATGAGACCTGGAGATCTGCTCTGATGATTTGCCTTAGGAAACCCTACAAGCAGTTCTACTGTGTCCTGTATCAGAAGAGACAAGATGGCACACACCAACCATGAAGTGCCAGGAAATGTGGTTAGCACAAAGATAACAATGTTGAGAAAGACAAACCCTCTCAACCCACAACCACCAAATTCACAGTGATTGTGTACTGATACACTGTTGCAGTCAGCTCCTCTCTTCCTTTCTCTTCCCTCAAAGTTGTAGTTCATGTGTTTGTACATCTGATTATTCAATTTTAACTACAAATTATTATCTTTTTAAGGAAAATAATATTTATTTCTAATGTTTTTAACTAGCACTTAGTCTCTATGTTCTTTCTGCTTTCAATCTTTCATTTTTTTCTTCAAAGTATTATTTATATGCTGATATTTAATTGAATGATAATAATATTTTTCTTTTTATGCTTATAAATATTTTCTCTGAACATTTTCCTCTTTCTTCCTCAAGTATTTCCTTTATAAAATTTTAACACACAACTTCCAGAAAAAACTTGCTTTTTATGCTCTCTTTGGAATAGCACTGCAGTAGTTACATAATCTGTTGTCAATTTGAGTATGGAATGTAAAAGGGGTGAAATCTAGCCTGTCAATCAGGTCGCAGCTTGATGAGCTCATTTGGAGGCTCTAAGAAGAGAAATAGCTCGCTGGAGGCTGGACACACATTCACGCCCTGGGAGACATTGTAGCTGACATGACACATGGAGCTATGTAAGTGCACTGAGTTGGGGAAGCCATATGGAGACCCCTTCCAGTGCTGAGATGCTTACAATGCCACTGGATCCACAAGACTTCATACCCACTGTCCTGTGATTTTCCTGCATTTGGTATCATTGTTTGTGTTTCATGAGTCTGAAGAGGACTTTATAGATTGGTATCAGACATATAGGCTAAAATCAGACTTATGGACTTGATCTGGAGTGGGCTAGGATGTTTTCTCAGTATTCAATTGCTCTCATATGAGTACCTATGAATTTCTCTAGTGTAGCTGGACTAACACAAGCACTATTTACACATTATGAAATAAAATAATATAATAAATAACTATGTATAAGTGTAAGTCAAAAATATTGCTACTAGGATTTATACTAATAATGCATGGGTTTAATGCAAACAACACACGTTTAAATCTGTCTTTCTGATCAGTGGATGACTACAAACAACTTCTCTCAGGAATACCCTTGCCTTAAAAAAAAAAAAAAAACTCACTCCCATTAAATCGATTCTGATTCTTAGTGACCCCATAGAAAGGGGCAGAATTGCCCTCTGTGGGTTTCAGAGACTGTAACTTCTACAGAAGTAAACAGCCTCCTCTTTATCTCACAGAGCAGCTAGTGGTTTCCAATTGTCAACCTTGTGGTTAGCAGCCTAATGCTTAATCCACTTGGATACAAGGTCCCCTTGGTCTCCCAAGGTACTTCAATAAAAACTGTCAGTCAAATCGTGGCTTCCAAGAGCATCTTCTGGATATGTTACATAAGGCAGAGTCAACTCATGAGGTTGTTCAATCGATATGGTGGCCTAGGGGATTTCACAGGGATAATCTCGACAGGATTCCTTGAAGACCATAAGGCCCTCACTAGGGGTTTATGAAGAAGACTTAAGAAAATAAAAAATGATATTGATTAGAAAAATCACAAGTTTTGTTGAGAAATCTTTTTTTCCTATCACAACAGTGCACGCTTTCAGTCTTCCAGGGTACCAAGAGCTGCTGCTGGAGCTCATTTAGAAACCTGACCTGACCCACCCTCCAGCCCAGTCTTACTCTTGAGATTTCCCTTTGTTCTGTAAATTCAGAGAAAAGTTCAAAGAAATGTGATGTAAGCTCTTCAAGGGTGTCAAAACTACAGTTTTAGTATGCTATAAAGAGAAGAGTACAAAATAGTTAAGGAAGGATTAGAGATGCTAATGCGATCTTCAGAAGTGTACAGACTCAGATGAAGTCTATGTTGAGAATACCAAACAATCACTTCCATGGAGTTAATGCTGACTCATAGCGACCCTCTGCGGGTTTTTGAGACTGTAGCTGATTCGAGGAATAGAAATCCCAGCCTTTCTCCCTGGGAGCTGCTGGCAGTTTTGGACCATACGTGTCATATTCCACTGCATAACAATTATACCACCAATGCTCATGTATGTTAAAAATAATAGTGTCACATTTTAATAGAGTTTTCTATGATTTTGTAGCAACATTTTTACTTACCCTTATATATGTACATGAATGTATTTTTATAGTATTATTTTGCCTTACATACTCAATCTGTATATTGAATGGGAAGATGGACCATGAAGAATAAAGAATAAGAAAAACGTATTATGAAGTATGAAGAATAAGAAAAACATATCATCCAGATTGGAGGAAGATTTATTAACAATCTGAAATGTGAAAAGACACAATTTTGCTTGCCAAACGTGAAGGTGATTCAAAGTACTTGGTGATTAAGTTAAAAGATTATAATCTTCAGTATTGATGATATCCTGACATACAAAAAATCAAATCATTACCACTAGCTCAATGTGCAGCATTATGATAAATGGCAAAAAATTAAATTGTCAAGAATTTAATTCTTCTTGGATACGTAATAAATGTCCAAGAAGGCAGCAGTCAAGAAATCAAGGCACATGATTGTATTATAAATAGTTTTCATATATATATAATAATCACAATTGCCAAGGCATTAAACACCTAACAATGAAGAAAACTGATGCACGGACTCTGGGCCAGATAATGGGAGTAGTGATACCATGAGGGTAGGGGAGAAAGAAAGGGGGAATTGATCACAATGATTGACACATAACCCTAGCCCACCCTAACCCTGAGGGGGAAAAACATCAGAAACATGGGTGAAGGGAGACAGAAGATGGTGTAAGATTTGAAAATAATAATAGTTTATAATTTAACAAGGTTTCACGAGGGTGGGAGGGTACAGGAGAGAGGGGAAAAAAGGGGAGTTGATACCAAGAGATCAAGTAGAAAGAAAATGTTTTGAAAATGATGATGGCAACATGTATAGAAGTATTCTCGACACAATTGATGTATGGATTATTGTAAGAGCTGTAAGAGCCCTAATAAAATGTTTTATAAAAAACTAAATTAAAAAAAAGAAAGATGAAACAAATGAAATGTCCTATGATCAGCAAAATTTTACAGACTGTTGTATAAAGATGGAAAAACATATTCAACTATACAGGCTCTATGAGTAACGGAGACAGAACTGAAAGCCTGAGATATACTTAGGCCCTAAACAAAAACTATATTGCTATTGCCTGACATTATGTGATAGTTGAGGTTTGTATCAACTTGGGTAGATCAAGATCAATGCATGGGCAATTAAGATGTCATAGTCACCCATGACTATATATCATGGGTGTGGCCTACTTCCAATATAAGTGGGTGTGGTGGAAAACTTGCTTGCTTTTCGTTGAATCTCAATCCTGCATCTCGTTTTTAATCTGATCTCTCATTCTTTACACTTGAGCCCGCTGCCTGTCATATTGCTGACCAATCCTGGCAACAGAGTCACCAAAAGCCTACTCTCTTACCTGCCAGCCTTGAATTTGCTTACTACTGCCGGCTGAAAGCTGTCATCTGACTTACTGATCATGGGATCATCAACACCTACCAGTTAAGTGAATCAGGGGAAGACTCCATCAGACCCATGACCTTGAAACTTGTCCACATCCACCACTGCAGGAGTCATTTGTTTGATATAAATATCTGTTTATACATACATATAAGTTTCATTAGTTTTATTTCTTTGGTACCAAGGGAAATACTAAAGAAATAAAATCATACAGTGGAGTTTTCTAAATTGGTACTCAACTCTTATTAGGTTTTTTGGTTTATTAGTTTTATTTTTTAATTGATTACTAATTGAGATTTAATACATATATCATATCATTCCATAGTTCAATCATGTCCAGCAGTGTTGAACGATGGCTACCGCAGTTTCCAAACATTCTTTTCCTTCTTGGAATCCTTGACATCAGCTCCCTTTTACCACCCCACCCCCACCACTGTACCTGTCCGCCCTCGCCCCATACACTTATTCAATTTGCTGCCCCTGTAGGTTCATCAATCCTGTGCTTCATATACTGAAAAACATATAACACAACTTCACGAGGGTGACCCCAAGTGACATAACAACTCTGAGATAAGCCTTAGTATTAATAAACAAAAAAAACAAAACAATACAGAAAATGTTGAAAACAAACCAGATCCAGCATGCATCATAGAGGGGAATCTTCTGACAAAGTTGTAACTGCTCTGGTCAGGTTTCTGCCTTTGATCTTCTAGACTCTTCTCTTCCAAGCACTCTGTTTAGTGACCTCTTTCCTCCCATCCCTCAATTTTAGCTAGGTGGAGTGCTCAGGGTGCTTATTTCCTGTGTAGTTCCCAAACTGCCTCTTGTATTCCCACTGTCGTCCATCACCTTCTGCATACCGGTTCTCACAATGTAGGCTCTCATACTGATCCCTCCCTGGACTGCAGATTGATGGATTCCAAGCCTTCAGTGACTGATGAAGGTGTGCTTCATCCATGTGGACTTAGTTGACTTCTCACCTTAGATGGCTGCTTGCTTAGAGACAAGCTTTTAAGTCCCCAGGTGCTATTTTATCTGATAACTGGGCCCCAGCTGTTATCGTCACCATTTTGCTGGAGCATCCGTATCTTCGGTGTTCTCCTGAGAGCAAGGGTTGTGCAGGGCCACAATGTAAGAGCTAATTGTTCTTAAATTGGAGTTAGGATTTACTGTGATCACAATAACCCATTCCTGGGTCTATGCTTTTGTTTGTTTGTTTTTATCTATATTTGGCTCCCTTACAAAACATTCTTGTTAATTTATGGTATAGAATTTTATAGACCATCCCCTTGGAACATAATAATCTTCCATAAATGTTGTCTTTGATTAGCCCTTGGTGCTATTTTTTAAAAAAGGCACTGATAACTCTAACTCCTTTAGTACTGCGAACTCTATCTCTGTTAATAAGAAAGTGGTACTAATCCATGATGTCAAGTGGAAATACAATGCATAAAATTTAGCCACCAAGAGATTGTTTGTGGGAAGTGAAGCTCTAGGTGAACATGGGTTTGATATTTTTTGCAAATTTTTTAGGGTGAGAAGTATAGAGAATCTAGTTGGATTAAGTAGTAAAGGACATAGTTGAACACAGGGCTCTAGGGTAAGAGTTCACGCACAGCATAAAACACTTAAAGGTTTCCAAGTGTGCCATGAAAGACCTAACTCTTCTAATAATTGAACTGATATTGCTGAACACCAAACCAAAGTCTTATAAGACTAACTAAACTATACTACTAACCAATTTCCCAATTTTGCGTCATACCTGATGTTAAAGGGAGGCCTTTGGTTAGGAAGAAATAGAATCCTGAAAGTTGAGTAGGGAACATTGTACCCCTAAATTAATTCAATCTCCTTTTAACCAAGAACATTATTCCTTCCATCTGAAGTGTTACTCCATTTTTGTCTTCTATTTCATCATCAAAACCATTCTTCATCATCAAAACCATTCCTTCATCCAACAATGTAGGAGAATAATAAAGCTATGCCTTTTGGAACACCTGAGGCAGGTCCCTTATGAATTAATGCTGAGTATTACCAGGAAACACCTTCACCATCACCCCCTAGTGCTTCTAGACAAAGAACTAGGCTTAAATCCCAGCGAGCCCAAAAAGGTAAAATACAAATTGTGACGCAGGAAAAAGTAAACTAAGCTTCAATAGAGCTGCTTCATTTTTCTAAGAAGGGCAAGCACATATGTGGGAAGGGCTATTATGGATGTCAGATAATGGTACCAGAAACGTAAATTTGAATCTATCTGATTTTATTGATATGGTTCCACTAAACACCGATCCATTAGGTTGCAGAACAGAGACCAGGGTGTCCACCAGGCATCTGCCAATTTAGGCCCTGAGCCAGGAAGGGATGGTACACTTAGGGGGCCGGTACATCTGGAGTGGCCTAATCTACATAAGGTGGGCTTAATTCAGCCAATGGGGTCAACCAGTACCGCCGACCACGCCTCCCAGAGGAAGGCCCCCAAAAGGCCAGAACTGGGAAACTGCCCTCCCCTTCCCACCCCACCCCCACAGCTAGCTCTCTCTCACCAGAGGCCACTACATGTGGGGGGTACAGTTCTGTGCTTAATTAACTGTAAAACCTGAAACGTCTTCTATGCTTTCTAAAAATTCACTTGGACCACAGCCAGGCCTCGGAGTGATTTTCTTTCTCATGTGAAGTTGTGTGAAGTTGTTAGGTAGTGTAGCTTAGGGACTGGGGCATCCATTATGCATGCCCAGAGGTCTGAGCTACCGGCACATGGAGTGGTACACTGCGCATGCTCAGAGGTTCAGGTTTCTGGCCAGGAAGGGGAGGTACACCTGGATGGGTGCTGCACCTGGCCCACTTAGGCCAGGTGAATTCAGTTCAGCCAATGGGGTCAGCCAGGGTCTTCCACCAAGCCTCCCCACAGAATAATTGAACAGGCAGGACCTGGGAGCCCACTTTCCGAGCAGCTTCCAGGTGGGCTGTATGGGGTGAGGAGCCCTGCAGGTGCCTGTGTAAACCTGAAACTTCTTCTAACCCTCATAAAACGCACTTGGATCACAAACTAGGCTTCAGGCGAATTCTTTCTCGCGCAGAGCCAAGGACCAAGATATATCTCTTCCCTGAGAGATCTAACAAAGCCAAGAATCAAGGTATTTCCCACTGAGGAATCTAACATTCTGGCACCATGCCTCAGATATACAAGGTCAGGTGGCTCTGGAGATTTTCCTGGAGCGGCCCACATTTCCGCCTCCCTGACTTTTAAGACACCTTTCAGACGTTCACCTCACCACCCTCAGGAGAAAATGCATTGTTGGAAAGGACACCAGTCTGGACCTTTCCTGCGAAGACCCGGCTGCAGATATTCCCAGGACCTGCTCTTTGGGACCATGCGTTATCTATTGTGGGTGCCCCATGCCCTCATCTCTGTTTGTCTATCTCTTCTCCCTGTTTTTCAGTGGGGTTACAAGTATGCCTTTCTGTTTCCAGGGGCTTGCATGTACTCCACAACCTCACTTCCCATCCCATGATTCTCTCATCCCCGGCCAGATGGTGCTGCCCAGTGTCTGCCTCCATTTTTGTTGTGGGAAAACTGAGCACATGACCCTGGCCACGATGGCACCCACCCTCCAAACACATGGGGGGAGGGACTTAGTGGGCTGGCTGCCCTGCCCTGGACACTGGCATAGCTGAGTCCCAGTGGTTGGCCGCTCCCTTTCCCTCTCGCTTCCCTTAGCTTTCTCCTGGTTTTACAAATAAGCTGCTTGGTCCTGTTGGCTGTTTGCTTTAGCGCCTGCCAGTGTGTTGGTGTGTTCTTTTTTCTACCGGCTGGTTTTCTGTTGCTGAAGCCTCTCTATCAAAGGCATTCGGGAGCCAGGTCCCCAAGTAACTGCTGCCATCTCCAGAGGCCTTTCCGCAACACCGCCTTCAGCATGTTCCTGGTACAGCTCCACAGCGACAGTTTGCCTAGAAGGTTCCCTGAGACAACTGATCAATTGCTCCTCCCCTTCATAGGTTTGGGAGCCCACTTGTATTAGCAGGCACCTATGAAGGCAGTAGGGGACCACTCCAAGCAGTGGCCCACCTGGCTTGTGGTCTAGAAAATGGTCAGGAGCTCGTTAGCCTACAGGGACTGGGTCCATGGCACCTTCCCTCAAACAGGGGCATCTGCTCAAGGCGCCAGTTTTCATGGCCCCTTTGGAGGGCGTGCTGAAACTGCTGTTACTGACCTTGAGGTATCAAGCTCTCAGTAGCTTCTCGGTTTTGTGTTTTCTAGATGGGGATCATCGGTTCGGTGCCAAGGAGATCCCCCACTTGGCTGTATTCTTTCTGAGATCAATTTGACCTGGAGCGGCTGCAGCAAAAGAAGTTGATTGCATTTTGCAATCCCGTCTGCCCATAGTACATTCTGGGGGAAGGAGAATCCTGGCCAAAGAATGGCACCCTTTCCCTTGCAAGCCTTTTTCATCTAAAACATTTCTGTGGAAGGATGGGGAAGTGGGAGGAGTTCCCTGAGATTAGAGCATGTTTCTGTTTGAGGAGCAGCAAAGACCTTCTTTCCCAGGGTACCCAGCACCCCCTAAGGGGTCCTGAAGCTAGGGGCTACTCTACCCCAGCTCTGAACCTGCCAACGTTCTACCCTTAGGAGAGACCCCCACTGGGGAGTTTGGTCCCCAGATAGTATACAGGCTTTTCACCCTGATTGAACTCAAGCAGGTTAAAAGTGACCTGGGCAGTTACTCGGACAAATCCGAACAGTACATAGAACCCTTCTAGCACCTCACCCTAGCCTATGATTTCACTTGGAGGGATGTAATGGTCAGACTGGGACAGACTTTGAGAAAGAATGGGTGCTCAAAGGTGCTAGGAAGTGTGCAGAGGAGTTACGGGTGATGAGTGATAAGTACCCAGTAGGGGAAGCAGCTGTGCCTTTTCCTGACCCAGCTTGGGATCATAATGACCCCAAGGACAAGTGGGCCCGGGAACATTTCCTGGTGTGCATCACAAGTGGACTGAATGAAGTCAGGTAGGCAAAAGGTCATTAATTAAGCCAAAGGGACAGCGATTCACCAGGGACTTGAGAATAGCCCCCTGGGCTTCTTAGAGAGGCTAAATGAGGCCCTGAGGAATCACAATGCTGTAGATATAGATTCCTATGAAGGGCAAGTCTTACTCAGAGACAGATTTCTCATGGAGGCCACACTGGACATGCAGAAGAAGCTCCGAATGTTAGTGCAGAAGCCTGAAGGGGTTACCCTAGAAGAGATGGTTGCTGGTGCTGATGCTGCCTTCTACAACAGGGAGCAGGAGGGGAGGTGCAGGCTCAGGAGGAGAGAAGGCAGGACTGGCCGCACTTGTTAACTGCACATCCGTCAACCGCCTCCCATTTTTTCCCAGACCTGTGACTGATGTACCCAGTGCTCTGTGTGATGGGAACCGGGACACTGGGCATGGAACTGTCCTAGCCAGAACAGGTCCGCCCGAGGGCCATGCCACTCCAGCAAGCAAGCTGGCCACCAGGGTGGCTCTTGTCCTATGGCAGATAGCCAGGAGGGAAGGGCCCGCAGGCCAGTGGGAAGATGCCCATTGAAGATTAGGCCGGCCCGGCCTGTGAAGCAGCAGGAGAGCTGCAGCAGGTCTGGAACCTTGGGTGAGCATTCAATGGGACAGCAAGGTCAGTGGATGTCCCCCCAGATAGTGGGGCTGCTATCCTGGCCTTACCTTCTTCCCTAACCCTGAGCACCATTCACATGTGAAACTGTTGAGCCCCCAGAACCCTCAGATGCAGAGCATACAGACAAGCACCCTTGAGAAATGTCGGGGGTGTTTCTCTGCCACCCCAGGACAGAGAAATGATCCACAGAGAACCCTACTTCAGACCCATCACAGTCTTTAAGTCAGTGAATGCTTTTACACTATTCCTGTGTTTAAAGCGAGCTATCACCCATGCCTTTCAGTCCTAAGATCTCTTTTCTAAATCCCTGTGACACTAATTCCCACCTCCAAAGGCACTGCCATCTCACAGCCTTTCTCCTGCCTTAAGTAACCTGTGTACCTGCTTTGTTCTTCCAGAAGTCCTCAAGTTACCAGTGTTTCTGAACTCAGTGTGCCAGCTCCTGGACCACCCCACCTCATCCATTCTGGGCCCTGAATGGACAACCTCTTCCAACAGAGCCGGAAGGGTGTGGACCCAAAGCCCCACTCTGTGCCACTTCTGCCAGCAGGAAGCAGCTAGAGATGTCGTTGCCCAGTTCCCCAAAGATTTGAGTCCATATCCCTTCAGTGGGTAAATGTTAAGTAGCAGAACAAGGACCAGGGTGTCCACCAGGCATGCACCAATTCAGGCCCCGAAATAGTAAGGGGCGGTACACATGGATTGGCCCAATCTAGGGCAGGTGGACTTAATTCAGCCAATGGGGTCAACCCAGTACCGTCAACCACACCTCCCAGAGGAAGGCCCCCAAAAGGCCAGAACCAGGAGGCCACCCTCTTTTTCCCGCCACTGTGGTGTCTCTCTCAGGCCTCAGGTTGCCACGTGTGTGGAGTACAGTTCTGTGCTCAGTTAACTGTAAGATCTGAAATTTCTATCCAGTCTAAAAACTCACTTGGATTACTAACCAGGCTTCAACGTGAGCTAATTTCTCATGTGAAGCCAAAAATCGAGGTATTTCCCACCTGAAGATTCTAACAGATCCTTCTTTTAATATTTCAGCTTGAAACAAGGGGAAAGGATCAAAATTGGTTATTTGGTTGGCTCCCCGAAGCCCAGATTGATCAGGGCTACAATCAATCAGATTGAAGTACCAGACTTTCTTTGGTATCACCGTAGAAGAAATCATCCAAAAGCTTAGGGGGGTTGACATGTGACAGTGAATTTATCAATTTAGACCCATAGACCCAAACATGCAGTACCACAGGACATATTTTTTACCACAGTGGTAATGGGAAAAAAATGGTGAAAGGAGCCCAAGATCTCCTGGAGACTGTGGAAACTGCCCTGCTTGAGTGAAAACATCTGCTTGAAATGCTAATTGAAAGCCTGTGTGGTAGGGGTCAAATAGCAGCACCTAATTGACAAAGACAAAGAGGGTAGGGCTGCCCTAAAAGTCAGCAGACTCATAGGCGTATTCAGAATAGAATCATATGCATGGACATATGCCACTAGTTAGACTGGGTGTTCCCAGGAGTAAAATAGTAGGGAAATCTAAAAATTACTAGATCTGTACAAGCAGAACTGTAGGTCAAGTGAATAACAGCCTAAATTTAGTCGCCGGAATAGAAAGTCATGTCCCTTTATCAATCTTCAGAGTTGAGTCAGTTTACAGATCTATCATTCTTGGACCAAACAGCACCTGGTTGCCCTTGAGGAAGGACTCCTGTCCACTACCAAATTATGTGCGTCAGTTTTCCCCCAACCTCCCTCTATGTCTACTCGCATGACTAGGGATCTGCAACTGTTTTTAAGAGTGACTGTTCTTGGTAGAAAAGGACATAATCAGTTTTCTGGGGGATTTGTAGACACAGGTTCTGAATTGACACTAGTTCCAAAGGATCCCAAACATCACTGTGGCCCATCAATCAGAGTGAGAGCCTCGTGGAGGCCAAGTTATTAATGGAGTTTAGGTCAGGTATGATTTACATTGTGTACAGTAGATCCCTGGACTCCTCTTGTCACAGCCTCAATTGTAGAACACATACATGGAATGAATACACTTACAACTGTCATAACCCCATAATGGATCCATGACATGTGCAACAAGGGCTATTACCACAGGAAACATCAAGTACAACCCCCTGGACCACCTTACCCAGGAAAATAGTAAGCAAAGGCCCTGCTGTCGTCCTAGGCAGATTGTAGAGATTAGTGACACAATCAAGGAACTGGAGGACGCAGGGGTGGTGATTCCTACTCTATTTTATTTGGCCCATGTAAAACACAGATGGATTTTGTAGGATTTCAGAAAAATAAGAAAGGAAGATGGCTCGAAGGAAAATATTGCCTTCAACATTATAAAATTAGCACAAGAAATGTTCTCATAGAAGTCTCTTTAGGAGAGAAAGAAAATGGTACAATATTAAAATATGAAATTGCTGGACAATATAAAAGTATTAAAGCAAATAATGTTTATATATTTGAAAATTACAATGAACTTTTCTTATGAAATAATATCTTACCACTATAGAGTATATTTCAAATTTATGGTATACTTATTTTTCCTTGAGAATTTAAAACACTTTAAATAATTTGGGCTTTGCCTAGTTCCCCCAGAATTGTAGAATATGACTGATAACTGCCTTTAGAATCCCTAATAGCTAAATTACAATTATTATGCAAAGTCCTACAATAGACAGTTATATGGATTGTTAAATGACTTTGCCTTTTTTGCAAACTATAATCATTTTCCTTTATTAGCTGAAGGATTTCATAATTTAAGGAAGATGAGAAACCTATAAGTCACGCTTTCAAATAAGGAGCATGGATATTGCAAACATTAAATTCCTCCATAAAAATGTTAAGGCATCATTAAACTAGGTTCAGATTAATACAATTCAGTCAACTCTAGATAGATATCTCCCATAATAAGCTGAAACAATACCTAGTGATCTAAGATGTAAAATATTTTACTACAGCCAATTTATAAACCTATAAAACATACAGGTATCATTCAATCCCTTTATTAATAGCGCATGCCTTGTATTAAATCAAAATCATTTTAAAGGCCCCTCCCCTTTTGCATTCTCTTCCTCTGCTGTTGCCGTCATTATGTGGTGTTTTATTGAAGCTCATCCAAAGTGAATGACAGCATCTCTTTTTTTTTCACTCAAAGCAGGAGAGGCAATTCCCAGCCTAATGGTACTGTTGAACTATTTCAGAGATTTATAGACACACTTGTTACCTCAACCTATGGCCTAGTGCTGATATATTTATACCTTCATAAATAGATGTGTTTTTGCTCACTTTGGAAAACTGCTTCTTTATTTTTTGTAACTTTGGGGGGGGGGAGTTGTTGTGTCTGAATTATATAACCAGAAAACTGATATGGGGGAAACTTGTATTACAATTTTGAATTTGGTGGAAGAATTCCTTTCTCACCATATACTTCTCCAATAAGAAACCCAAGCATTTTGCAGATGTTGAAGTTACTTAGTGTTTTGTTGAATTGCTCATTCTGGTTGTCTGTTGCCATATCACAACCCCAAAGTAACAACTTTTAGTAGCTTAAAGTAACAACCATATTTATTATACTTACTAATCTCCCATCTGGGCTACTTCCTTGGGAAATGCCTCTCCTTGAGGCACTAGCATCATGTGGGGTAGCCCAAATGTTGGAGGCTGCAATTCAATGTTTAGGAAGAATTCTATAGGTTTACATACCTATATGGGGTTGGGCATCACTAAGTCCATGTATCATCTCCAGTCTGGCACCTTCACGGAAGTCAAACTTTATATGTTGGCTCATGGCTTCCAAAATAGATTCTTATGAGAGAAATAAACAGATTGGAAATCTATCTTCTTTTCTAACCAGGCCTGCAATTCAAACACATCACTTCCACCTTTTTACATTTGTTAAAATAAAGTCACTGAGACTGATTGATCAGTAAGGCGATAGTACTAGTCAAACACTATTGATGGACGTAGTGGCAAAGAATATGGAAGCAGGTTCTAAAGCTACCAAATCATCAAAGGGGAATTGACCCAGTACTTTTAAATACCAGTCTGAAAAATAATCAACAGTTCATTTCCAAAGTTCCTTTACAACAAATGTTTAAAATGTAATATATTTTCATGATACTGTTCCATAGACTCTGTTATAAGAATGTGTATAATTCAAGATAAGTTTGACTTTTTTTAACAAAATTAGGGCATAATAAATAAAATTTCAAAAGCATAAAAATATAAGTTATATTCTTACCAGAATTTAAAACTCTGACTCATGACAGATGCGTGTGTATGGTTAATCTACTTATAAATTTTAATATCATTTTGTAGAATATTTATTATATGAATAAACAGCTTGTTTTTATTCAAAATGATTGGAGAATAATTTTTCTCTAACTAGAAAAACCTCAAAAGAAGGAAGTTCAAACCTCTAAAAATGTGATTATCTAGAACATAATGAAAATTAAACAAAATACAAAATAAATTTTAAAATTTCCTTCTCATATGTACCTTCTTAAACTATCTTGTCTGGTATTTACCAAAGAGCTCAACCACCAGTATTTCCATAACTTTTACTTTATCATCAAGTTTATATTTTTGAGGAATAGTACATTTTTATACCACCTGCAGTTTTTCAAACTAAACTGTAAATACTAATTCAACGGTTACTGCCCTGGTGTCAATATTGTGTCTTCCATGTAGACTAATGTTCTATGCTGAACCACAACATACATCCTCAAGTCTAACTCTCTATCAGCTCAAGACCTACTTTTACCAGATCTCTGCATTTCAGTCAATACATATTAACCAAGTATGTTTGATTTGACTGAGCTGAGAGATGATCCCAATTAACAGTTAATTGACAGAAGAAAGGCCTAAGGTTTTGTCTTGAAATGGAGTTAATGGCAAAGCTCAGAAAGACAGTACTGGTAGTACTAGTGTTCAACAAATATCTGAAGGAAATGATCACGAAAGTAGAGTGTGAGGTCCCAAATCATTGTACCTAATAGCCAAATACTTCCCTTCTTGCAAGAATGCCTTTAAGGTTATATATTTACCAAGACGTTTGCATTAACGTTTTCTATAATATACATATTATATACATAGTACCCACTTGGCACTGTGGGTTAAACATTGGACTACTAACCACAAGGCCAGTGGTTCAAATGCACCAGCAGCTCTGAGAGAGAAAGATGAGGCAGTTTGATTCTGTGAATATTTATAGCAATTGCAAACTTATCGAGGGTAACTCTGAGTTAGAGTAGACTTGATGAGAGTGGGTTTGGTCTGAGTTTGGTTTTAATTGTAAGTTAATATATGAGTTAGAATAGACTTAATCTTTACCCCATAAAAATAATTGTATCTATATAAATGACACCATTGTCTGTGATAATTGCTTTTTCTAGTGCAGAGTGCAACAATGACAGGTAGACTGCCATCATCTGACCAACTGTAAACTATGTAGTCATGGGAAATGAGGGAAAAGGAATTGAATTCATTAATGCACAAGCTATAAGTAAAGTTTTTGTTATGTCGATTAATTTATACAAACATTTCAAACAATAAATCCATGATTTTCTAGTAAGTTGATCAAGAAATTTCACAAATTAGTAAGTTAAGTCCTCTAATATATTAACTATGATTATACATATATTTCATGCAAAATAAGTAAACAAAAGAACCCTTCAAACTATAGAAAGGTAAATTTACATAAGATAGTTTATTTAGCAAGATTAAGTAGCCGATAACCCAACCATAGGCTAAACTGAGTGCTATTTTGTGTAGGAAATGAAAGGTCAAATGTCAAGCTGAGTTGCAGCTCGTACACCAAGAAACAGCAAAAGAAACTTTATGTTCGAAAGCACAGCTGTGGTTCATGTTCAATTATTTCAAATCTCCAAGAGATTTCTTTTCATTAAAAAAATAAATAAATAAATACACGTGGGTAAATTTATTTATCATGTGACTATTTAAAATTCCGTGACATGACAAATCCCCTACACAGATTTCCTTCTCTTTCCAAATACATTATTGATTAATTTGGCCATTGATTTGGATCCACTTGGTCTTCTTTTTTCTTTGAGTTTGAAGTTTGTCAGGACGTCCTTGATAACTTTGAGAAACATCGATTCTACCTCCTGAGACTGCTCTGCCGCAGACAGCTCACAGAATTGGCACCGGTGATCTAGTGCCAGCTTTTGACCTTCTTCCCAGCCAACCTCTCTCACATGGCACAGATCTTGCTTGTTGCCAACCAAAACCATTGCTGATTCCACAGTTCTGAAACATAGATTCATAGTAAGATTGGTTTAAAAACAATTTAAAAAATAGAAAGTATGTTTATGACTATTGATCAAAGGGAAGCAATAAATGTGCATGAGTATGTAATTTTACAGTGTAATTGTTTATGGCTAGGTGAGTTTCCTTATGGATAAGAAACTGTAAAGTCATTTCCCTTTTGCAGATTTCTCAAAAATTTAATTGAAATGATAGTGAATGAGATATTAAAGAATAACTACCAGAGTGACAGCTAATGGAAAATGCTTACTCAACATTATTTTTTGTTTTTCTTATCAGTTGTAAAGACTTAAGGATATCCCTGGGTATATAATTACTGTAATTGAACCATTTAGATCTAATTTTCCTATGGAAAATATTTTTCAATATTCATTGTTGTTTTCTATCTATTTTAACCCGCTTTAAGGAAATGTTTACAGTCTTGTGACCTTGTATAATTTTCTATGCAACAAAAAGATTCTCTATTAAAATGATGTCTTCAGCAAATATTCTTTCCCTGGTTTATACCAAACCACTACTAAAAAATAATTTTATTTGGAGACTACAGTGAGACAATCAGCACTTACTTGACATGGAACTATGCTAAACTATGAATAAAATGGGTAAATGCAGGCTTCAACTCTACCTAAGAGAGATTTGTTTCAAAAAATGGCTTAATTCATATGACAGTCAATGTGAGTGTTAAAGAAAAAGCATTTCATGTAATAAACTATTTTTGTGTCAATGATATTTTCCTACTAATTCAGAAAATCACTGTAGAGTATAAATGGTGGAGTGTAAATGTAATTTATTTAAAGGGTGAGCCACATGTATGAGATGTAATTTTACAAACAAGCCTATATTTTCCTCTCCTAGCCTAAGATTGATACTGGAAAATCCTCTAGAATTAGTCAATATATTTAGAAGCATTCATGAAAAATTTTCAAATGTTTTATATTTCAAGTTTCTAAGTGTCCTTAAGTAACTCTTTTGATTTGGTGGAATATCAAATAAATTTTATTCTTGTCTCTAAGGGCAAAATTCGGGTTAAGACAAGCACAAAGATTAGCTTACCTCAGCATGTTGAACAAAAATAAACTTTAAGAGAATGGCTAAAACAATAAAGAAGATAAAAACTACATGGGAAACCTCAGATGCTTAAACTTTTATCTAGTAATTGACAATGGTTTAAAGCTCAGTTTTTCATTCTTTCTCAATCACTTGTACCAAGCCTATTAACAATGCAGAGTTGTTAACCATCTCTTTATTTGGGGATGTGAAATGAACACAAGTGTGTCCTCACACAGGGATATTGTAAATAGTTTGATTATTCATCCTGTTTGGTATCAATAGATTGAACCCACCCAATGACTAGAAATTGGATTTCACAGGATGCCAAATGTAATAAATCTGGATTTATTTAGTATCTTTATCATTTCTCTGGGAATCAAAAGGAAAAAATTGGAAATGAACTATCTTGTGTATGGAGACCGTTATTTTGCAAGTGAGTGTCATGTTAACAATAGGAGCTGTCTTGTAAAAATAGCCATTCACCTAAAGCAAGTAACTGTTTATGTCAGCTAGAATATAAAGTATTCTCATCTTATTCTTTTTACTACATGTGTAACTCCTGTGGAATGGGAAGGTGAATTGTTCAGGGCTGTTAAATTTTGTAATTGGAAGACTGTATTAAACTCTTCCTAATGATGCTTACAACTAGCTATATGATGATTTACTAAAAGGAAAGGAGAAAGAAATGAAAAAGATCATACCTTTTACAATGACTACTTTGTGGCTCCCGAATTCTGTAGATCAGTGCTTTTGCAAAAGCAAAAGATGATCTGTCACTGATATCGTACACAATGACAAAGCCATCGGCCCAATGGAATTCACTCGTGAGGGAGAATTTTGCTCTCTGTGGCTGAAAATAAAACAAGCACAGTGCAAATAGAGAGACATGACACGCTTGTATTTTGCATTTTAAGTGGTTAATTAATGGAGACCTATTATACCTGGAAGAGATTTTAATAAATATAATATGCCCAGAGAAAATAGTATAGCAGTGTTATTTTCTAATCTAAAATGTAATTCTCATTGTCTTTTTTCTTTTTAAAAATGATTAAATTTTGAAATATAAAGAGAAAGTATAATAAAATTATATTTAAACAATTTCATGGCTTTTCTCTAAGAAATTGTATGTCTTTCTGAAAAAATGATGAGCTATAATCATTACTTTTTGAACTAATGTTCACATATATATTTTCAAAAGATACATTTCCTCCTACTTTTAATAAATGGAATATCTATTGATATGTGTAGCTCTATTTGCATCAGTAACAAAAATCAGATGAAAAGGCTTAAGGAAGATTTTTCTTACCGAATAATAATCTGACCCATGGAATTGTATTGAACTCGCTTATTTGTGTAATTTTGTTTAATAATAATTAAACGTTTTTATATTTTAGTGGATAACGAAGTTTGCATTCAAAATCTTCATTAGCTACAGTCTACAGACAACTGACTAATTTAATTACAAGCACCAAACCAAAAACAAACTTACGGGGAACAAGTCAATTCTCACGCATAGTGACCTGGTAGAACTGCCCTTGTGAGTTCCAAGACAGTAATTTTATGGGCAGCAACACCCACCTGCATCCCCCATGGAGTGGCTGGTGACTTCAAACTGCTGGACTTGTGATTAGCAACTTACTAAAAATATAAACTGACTCAACAAATCATTAAACTATTCAGATTGCAGCAGACCAGATAGGAACACAAGTACACTATGAATTTTGATTATTATTGCTTTTAAGTGGTATATTTAAAAAGTGATTATTTTTAAACCAATTTCAGAAATGCCAGAGAATCGAAGTTGTAGCACTAAGATGATCTCTTAAGACTTTAATAAAGGAGAAGACCCTGGAGACTTCAGTTTTAAGGCTGGCAAGTTTCCACATTCTATCTTCTAATCTTCAAGTCATGATGAAAAACAAGCAGAACAAAAATGTTTTTTTGCTTTACTTACTTGAGAACAAGGATCATGTATTTCCAGATTCAGCTGCTTTCCTTCGAAATCTAAATATTTATTGTAGATAGATTCTGCAAAAATAAGCATATGGTCAATATAGAAATACTACATCAGAAAAATATGTACTCATATGTGGATTATATTCTGGCAAATTCTGCCAGCCAAATTTTCCTGAGATAATAAGGTAACTTTTGTTTGCTGCTGGGAAACTGTGTCTGCTCACGTTTACTCATACGTGTGTGGTATTTTATCAATTGTCTCACCATTATATTTGGGCCCCAAGTGGTGTAATGGTCACGCATTGGTCTGTGAAACATGTTTGAAACCACCAAGAGAATGGCTGGCTTTCTGCTCCCGTAAAGAGTGAATAGTCCAAGGGGCAGTCCTAGCCTGCCCCATGGGGTTGCCAGGAGTTGGAATCGTTGGACCCAACGTGATGGCAGTGAGTTTGGTGGTCATTTTTCTTTTCTGTAAAGTTTATTGCAACCTACCTTTCATGTTCATATACTTATCTTTCATTCTTTGGTAGCTGACTTATCTGTGTTCAAATGTAAGTTCAATTTATTCACCGTTGACTAGTTATCATTTCCTATAAGCCACTGAGAAACAAGAGCCCAACATTTCTATATCTCTCTTCTGCATCATGAAATGTTTTTTCTTTAGCATTTCATTTATATTAGTATTCAAACATGCAGAATTTCTACTAATTAAAAAATCATCATATCTCACCATGCTTTAAAATTATTGCACTCTTTTTTTGCTGGCATCTCACTAACTTTATCTAGTCTAACTAATTTAACATCAAATTGAGTGAGTTATTTCATAAAACAATATTCAACTCAAATACAGTGCCGACTGTGTCATTTCAAGCCAGAATGCGTAAATAAAAATGCAGAAGAGCATAAAAACTGCAGAACCTACGAAAATACTTCTGAGCTTAATTGCAATTTAATTATACTGCTACTATTTCTAGGTGAAAAAAAAGTGTAGAGTAAGGACTTACCAAAATTAGAGGCATATTCTCCAATGAATCGCTTGGTAAGGAACCTTACTGTAAGGGCTGTGAATTAAACAAGATTTATTTAGGATACTTTCTGTTTTAAAATATAATTTACTTATTTGAAATGAGATATAACTTGGAATAAAAATCACTAAGAATTAATGAAACCCTAAGACTATCCTAAATTTGATCTTAACTATTTAAATGAAATACACCCCTAATGATTAGAATGCTAAAAAGAAAGTGATCTTACAGTACTGTACAATGAAATTACTGTGGAATTAACTCGAGCACAAATACAGAAGGAAACTTACCTTTTGCCACAGAAACAGATTTCTGATTCAACCTGAGATGCAATCACGATAGCATGTTTGTTTGCTTTTTGACAAGACACATGACAAGAGTGACAAGGAGACACTTGAGCATTTGCGATCGTTTAAGGGTATGCTGTCATTGCTAGTTGGTGCATTCAACATCCAAGAAAAAAGGGGGCGAACCCCAAGCCTGGGGTTGTTTGATTATAGTTTTTGAGTCTGACCAGATATTAAAATTCAGTTAGCTCAGGTGGCTGCAGTGGTAGCATCTTCATCACCATGACAACATGGCAAAAAAGGGAAGGAACTTTGACATCAGAGTACCTAATCCCAGGTCAAAAAAGCCATGCCACTTCAAAGTTCTTTCATCTCTGAAAGCTTCATTTTGTTTCAGGGTCATTGTTTGTTCATTGGTGGGCTTGCGGTCAGGAGTGTGGGGGTCGCATTTAGGTTATACAGGGCTCACGCAGATTTCTATGAGTCCTATGAAGTTTTAACACTAGTGGAGTAAGACATTAATATTTCAAATGTCTTGCTACAACTTGCTTGTAAGTATAGTCATTTGTTATAACAATAAAAGCGCTAATAAAATATGGATGTCATTTCTTGAAGAATATTTTCACATCTATGCCGGTGTGCATGTGCACGTGTATATTTACAGTATCCCTCTTTTTATCTTCCTATACCATAGAAAGCATCACCACTCACCAGATTTGCCTGTTCCTACACCACCCAAGACAGCCAGCTTCACACCATTCATCCTGCTTCTCTCCTCCTTGCTCAGTCCTCTCTTCTGGAACGATGCTGAATTTAGCCAAGCTGGACTTTTCGAATTCCTTTTTATTGCTTGTCCAATATCTTAAGGTCAACTCCTCCCCATAGTCTAGCCATCCAATAATAACTTTAAAAGTGTTTCCCAAAAGTATTTTTCAACATAGTCCATTTTCCATGATAAACATCGGAGTTCCTATTTAGAAGCTAAAGCTTTTTAAGTCAATAGTTATGTACTTGTCAGAGAGGGTGAGCTACCACTTCATCATTTCTGTATACCTGAATCTGCCTTTCCCAAGGGCCTAAGGAAATGGTCTTTCATTTTTTAAAAAATGAGTGACTAAATAAACAGCCTATAAAGTCCCTTTGATTGGATTCCTTTTGCTTTTTCTATTAATCTGATCCTAGAGCTTCTAGAGTTTTTCATGTACAAGGCAAAAGCTGTGGATGGGTGTGTAGATGAACATAATAATATAAAGAAATGAAGCAGCAATAACAGAATTACCTAGAATTTATTTGTTTAAAAATGACAATGCAAATAGATATCCAGATCATATTTTTGAATCATGAAACATTCAAAGAAAAGTACAGGCATTACAGAATTTGAATGTTTAAGTTTCTCCTTCATTAAAGTTATTAAGTGTTGTTTCTGTTTGTTTCTGCTTTAAGTCAAGAGGAAATGATAAGATTCCTGGGCAGGGGCCTGGGGGGTTGGAGGGGAAGGGAAGGTGAATAAAGAAATTTTATGTTCTTTGAAGAGGAGTACATAAATGTGACGTGTTTCTTTCTGCAGTATTTTTGTATTAAGAAACAAAAGGAGAAGAAAAAAAGAGAAAAATTTGGAGCAGTATCTTGGCATCATTCACTCCTGCTGTACAATAAAGTGGTTAAATTTATAACATAAAATGGTGAGTCATCATTTGGTTTATTACTCAAAATTTTCTCATTTCTTTCTCACATCTATATGTCTTACTATAGATATATATGAGAGTTGAGAGAGCAAGGATTTGACTTCTAGGTAGGTTTGAGAGTTGAGAAAAGACTTCAACTTCTTGTGTACTAAATTGAGGCAAGACAGTCCCATTTCCAGATTGAAAAAATAGCAAATAAA
Source organism: Tenrec ecaudatus (assembly GCF_050624435.1). Classification (NCBI taxonomy): domain Eukaryota; kingdom Metazoa; phylum Chordata; class Mammalia; order Afrosoricida; family Tenrecidae; genus Tenrec; species Tenrec ecaudatus. Next base: position 113,485,093 of record NC_134535.1, on the reverse strand, counting down.
TTATATTTATTTAACAAGCATTTCTTAAATGTTAATTTATTCTAAAACTATGTTGAGTTTATAAACTCAGTGACTTCAAAAATGAATTTCCTACAATCATGGAGTTTGTAGTATACTAAGAGAAAAATAGAACAGTAACAATAGCAATTTCAGTAAGAACATTGCTAGGATGAAAAAATGGAGCAGTGGATACCAAGACCTTTAAGGAGTTCTGGGTTGCATTATTCCCAGTTGATATGTCTCTCTGCCCGTTTTGCTTCAACCTATGCTGGATTTGGGGGTATTATTTATGTGCTTGAAGATAGTGCCAGAATGAACATAAACCAGGACACAAGTCCAGCAGATATATCATCACTGTTTCCAGTCAGACTGAAGGAATATAACCCCTAATGGTGACTGGTAGCTTGCCCCCCTCCCTGTTGGGGTCAACAAAAGGTGGCATGGTTTTCTCTTCCAGTCCACTTTGCAATGTAGGTACTAAACATTAGTAATCACTCCACCAAACCCAGCCAATGCAGAAGACCCCATTCAGCATGCATATATTCTCAAAACATTCTGTACAAGGTATACTGGGGGACATGCCTGGTAACCACGGGTAGGCCAGGAAAGCCAAATAAAAGTTGGAGCAAACCCTCCCAGGGTGAGTTAGGTATGTTGAGCACAAAGTGCTCTCAGGCCTGGCCACGTGGTTGGGAATCCTGGATGTTGAAGATGAGGCACTGTCACACCGAGTAATGGATGCTAGCTGATGGACCTCTAGATTGTTCCTGACTAACTCACTCCAGTCTGGGAAGATTGGATAGAGTCAAGGACCTCCTCAGAGTTCCTTCAACAATTATTTTAAGAGAAAACTGGTTCTCATTGTGAAGGAAGGGCTGGACCTCCTCTTGGATCTCTTGAAGGTTGGAGTCCCTGGGACTTCATGGCTAATGCCTCTCCCTTTACCAAATAATGGGATGTACGTGGGAGCACTTGTGGTGGCTGGAAAAACCCTAATAGGCTTGGTAATGGTGCAGGGTTTCTAATCCTGCACCTTCTGCTCGAGTGCTGGAGTCAAGGAACTCCTCAGTATCAACACACTGCACAAGGGTGTCACGGTGGCCAAGAGACTCATAGTGGTCGACCAAGAAATAGGTTTCATGAAAAGCTTCTGGAAGCAGCCAACAGGGGTCTCTCAAAGTATGTTAGACAGGGTTCTCTAGAGAAACAAAACCAATGCACTTATGATTTTATACATAAATACGAGGAAAGATAGATATAGCACAAAGTAATATAACACCCAATTAGTCCACACAGCAACATAGAGGGCTCAGTTCAACTCACGTCCATGGAACAGTTAATAGACTGGAAGTCCTTCAATTCATGAGAGCTGCTGGATCAAAGGTCAAGGAAGCAGACAGCTGAATCTTTCTTAGGGCAATGCAAGCAGTCCAACCACAGGCAGCGAACAGCAGGATGGGTCACCAACAGTCAGCAAGGTGACAAGGTCTGACAGCCTCAAGCTCAAGCAATGCAGACACCAGCAGCGTGGCAAAACAGGTCTTGAAGTAACCTCAAGCTGTAATGACACAATCCATAGGTTGGCAGTCTGACAGGTAGTGTAACCCATGAGTTGAGGCAGAGAACTAGCAGCCGCATGCTGGTCTGATCACAGAGCAAGAGAGAGAGAGGTGGGGCTTGCCAAGTCATTTATCTCTTTGCCCTCCAATCAAACTATGAGTTTATTAATCTCATATGTTCTTATTGGCCAGGGTGGCACAATAAGTCTATTTATCACAGTTTACTCCTTGCTATTTGGCACCTATACACAATTCTTTAACTGTATATAATTTACATATATTAATGAAGTCCCACTTACACCTAACAGCAAACAGCTATCATATATATAAGTGAAAACACACTGAATTGAATTGTATCTGGTGCATCATACATGAACAAAGGAATGATAGCCAATAAGCAAATATAAAGAAGATAAACTGAGAATCACAAACCTCACTTTGTGGTAATTGGTCTTGTGGTCATAACTGATAGGTAGAACTACCTTCTTCTCCTACCCATTCTGTATTACCTTTGCCTTCGGTGAACTCCTCAGCTGGCCATGATTGCTTGCCTGGTGGGGTGACCCAGACCTTCAGAACGTGTAGTCTGGGTAGACTAGAGAAACAAATTCATAGAGAATCATGCATGAATAAGAAAGAGGTTTATATACAAGAGAAATTGAATATTGAGAAAACATCCCAGCCCAGCCTAGATCAAGTCCAATATTAGCCCATATACCTGTTACCAATCTATAAGGTCCTCTTTAGACTCACGAAACACAAGTTTCAGACTCCTGAAACACAGGCTCCTCTTCAGACTTCCTGAATGCAGGAAGATCACAGGCCAGTGGATTGGAAGTCTTCTGGATCCAGTGGCATTTTAAGCATCTCAGCGCTGGCAGGGGTCTCTACATGGCTTCTCTGGCTCCAGAGGTCTGGTTGCATCAGGGCAGGTCCATGTGGCTCTTCCAGTTCCCATGGCATAGGGCCATGTGTCTTGTCAGTAGAGCATCATCTCCAGGAGTGAGCAAAAGAAAGAAGCATCTCCTGCCTCCAAGGAGGAAAAATCGGGAGTTTCCAGAATTCTCAGGAGAAGCCCATGCCCACACAGAGGCCTCATTGGTTATATCTTGATTAACAGGCCAGACTCCACCCCTTCATTTGTCATCCTCTCAAATTGACATCAGAGTATGTAACTACCACATGAAGTGAGACAGCCCTTTAGAAGTTGGGAGGTTTCATTTGGCACTTTTGGAGGGATGGTGAGTTCTCTGTTCCTACTCCAAGTAATTTTTCTGACTTCCTGGGTAGCTGACTTCTAAAGGTTACTTGATGAGTAACCGTGGAGTGTCTTTGACATGGAACAGCTGCAGCATCAGAGGAACTAAACTGTGAGAGCAAGTGCAGAGCCTTTTTGAGTTTGGGATCTGTGTTTGGGGAGTTGATGCTAAAGAGAAATTTCCTTGAATGGAGTGCTCATAAGCAGCCATGTGAGGAATACCAGGGATGACTCAGGAAGTCCACACAGGACACCTGGACCAGGAAAATAAGTTATCTAATTAGAAGGAAAAAAAAGTCTGTCCCCAAGCATAGGAATGGGCAGATCCAGCAAAATGAAGTCACATCAGGAGATGTGTTAGACAGTGTTCTCTAGAGAAACAAAACCAGAATACTAATAATTATAGATAGATAGATAGATAACAAGAAATAAACAGTTAACAAATCTATAAAGCAGTACAAGTGGCTCAGTACTACTCACTCCCATGAGACAGCTGTGAAACACTGGCAGTCCTTCAAGTCTTGAGGGCCACTGGGTAGTCCTCTGTAGAGCAATGCAGGCTTTCCGGGCACAGGCAGGAAATAGCAAGTCAGTCACCAACAGTCAGCCAGATGACAGGGTCTGAGAGTCCACAGCTCAAGAGATGTAAATTCCAATGGTGTGGCGAAGCAGGTTTTGAAGGAACCTCATATTACAGCGACACAGTCCATGGGTTAGGTGTCCCACAGAGAGCGTAGCTTGCAAATTCAGGCACAGAACAAGCCAGGCAGCTGCACACTGGTCTGATGATCAAAGGGCAAGAGACAAGAAGGCAGAGCTTGTGGAGCCATTTATCTCTCCGCCCTTCAATTAATCCCACATGTGTTCTTTGGCAATGTTGGTACAATAAACATTAACTATCTCACGAGACTACAGTGATTTCAATTAAAAAATGAAAAATCCCCAAATTCTAGTGAAAAGTAGCTAGCAGCCTCTAGACCAATGTTTTTCAACTTTCCCAATTCTGCAACCCTCTAATACAGTTCCTCATGTTGTGGTGACCACCGCCACCCCCAATAAAAATATTTTTGTTGCTACTTCATAAATATAATTTTGTTACAGTTATGAATCAGGCAACCCTGGTGAAAGAGTCATTCAACCCCCAAACGAGTCACGATACACATGTTGAGAACCGTTGCTCTAGACTCAGATAAGGATGTTCCCAAAACTATAAGGGATAAACACAAGGGTATCCACAAACCCAAAACACCACACAGACACCTTAGATACTGGTATGGGAGAGTCAGGCCAACTGCCATGCCATACTCCATGATAGCTATTTAATAAGGCTAGATTTTTTTTCCTTTCAGAAGTGTTTACCTCTTATGATTCAAGGTTGATATAAAATAATGAGGCTATCTATGAGTGTAAATGATACATAACCATTTATTGGAACTTAAAACTTTAATTCGGAGAGTTTAAATATGCATGGCCAGGGGATGGAGAGTAGAGCAGCATTTTGACCAACCTAGAGGCTCTTTTCAGAATTGTTCAGAGGTCACTTGAAACCCTCTTCTTATACCCAAGTTCTGCTTGAGACCCTCCGTGTATCTTGCCTGTCCTCAGAGAGAGCAGCTGTTTTTCTTGAAGGTAGTTATCTCTTTGCTGAAGGACACATGTTACATTGGGGACATACATGTGCATGACAATGATCTGCACAACTAAACTGGGCATATAACCTGTATTATTCTTTCAATTTTTGTAAGACACAACTACTCTATTGTCAAGGTGCTCTGTCAGCCCAAAGAAGAGTTCTTTACTTTGACATCACTGAATATCTGCTATGGACTTGATCATTGTAACTGTATTGGATACACACCAGTTTATAATGTGGATAAATTTATTATGGTACCTTGGGAGTGGGTTCCTGGAGAAACAATCATCAGATGCAGAGTAGATGTTTGTTTGACCTCTCCTTCATGGTAGTTTTTCTTTGTCTAGGCAGAGGTCAGATAAAGTCACACTTTATTGGTTATTTTCTGGGGAAAATATGGGAAGTAGGAAAACAGGTTTGCAAGCCCGCTTGCTTTCAGTCATTAAAATTTGATCTTTAGATGGGTTTAGGCCATGCTTGCAAAGAAAGCTTTGAAAATATATGCCCCATCCAGTGCTTTGGAGTACTCAGGAACCAATGGTCTTTGTCAGAGGCCACATAGACCTACCCTGATGCAGCCCTGGGTGCTGGAGCAGCCATGTGGAGACCCTTGCCAGCGCTGAGATGTTTACATATTCACTGACTCAGCTTTCCTCCTGCAGTCGGCATCATTGCATCTGTTTTGTGAGATGGAAGAGGACTTTGTGGATTGGTGTTGGACATATGGGTTAATGGGTAAATGTTGGACTTGTGCTTTTGGGCAGCACTGGGTTGGGATGTTTTCTTGATGTGCACTTAACCTCAATATAAAACTATCTCTTATACATGAGTTTCTGTAGATTTGTTTCTCTAAAGTACCCAGACTAATACATTATGGTACCAGGAGCAGGGTACGAACCCACGCGGACGTTATTAAAATTTTCTCATATAATTTACACATCTGTTACAGATGATAATTAAGCATTTCAAAAGTAAACAATTGATCACATATCAGATATTCATAAATGTTATAATTTTTATCAGTTTAAATTGATATATCTGGAGTCAAGTTAACTAGCCCTTCTAAGGGAATTTCATTGTCCGAATGTTAATGTCAAAGTAGCCAAAAAAATGTTCAGATTTAGAAGAAAAGCATGAGACAATCTAATATTCAGTGAATAAAGAAAATCTTTGTTTCATAAATTATTGTAGAACCACACTTTTGAGGAGGAAAAATTATAACCAAATTATAAGGGGAATTCTTAACAAAATTTAGCTTAGATTTTTTTAACTCATGGCAAATATTTATAGTATGATTACTTTTAATTTGGCCCAGAAAAAGATTGTTGTGTGTTACTATTTAGCATAGACCTGAACTAGTAGTGTGGTCTCCCACAAAGTGTAGAGCAAATAAAACACATAGGAACTGGGGAATGAAGTGAGAGCACTATTTACAAATGGCCGTTTTTCTCAGCTACATTATCTACATGATGTGTATGCATAAGACCATTATATAAGGTTGTCAGATAAATGATCAATATATTAAAATGATTAACAACAAAAATTTCCTACCATAATAGCAGCTAGCACATATGGAGCACTTTAACAAGCAAAATTTTAAAATTCTTTTCAAATATACCTCATGTAATCCTCCGGGAAAGTCTATGAAGTAAATACCATTATTAACTTCAACATAATTAAAATATAATCCTTTCCACAAAGAAAAGATAAATGGAAATAAGAATAAAACTTAATTTATAGTACATTTATGGAGAATCCTCTATTGAATGTTATCAAACAAAATTTGAATTAATAAAGAAAAAAGAGTAGAAACAATTAAAATTGGAATAATCAAATTAATCTCTATATAAAACACAAACCCTTCTTCAAGGGAATTTATTGGAACTAGGTGCCTTAAGTTGGTGTTGGTGTTTCAGCTGGCTTCCTTTAGCCAACTGCCTTGAGGGGTTGTGTTTCACCTTTGTCTTGCTGGGTTTTCCCTCTGGCCTTGGCCTATGGGTTCTGCTCCAGCCACCTTCAGGTCTCCTTAGGGGCTGTTTGAGCTGTGTAAGCTGGGTCTGATAGAAAGTGTTGACCACGGTGCAGGGGAGCGTATTTAGGGGGTAGATTGGGGATCGGACGATCTGTTTCTGGCTAAGGGCACTTCCCACAGATAGGCAGGTGGGAGGGGTGCCTCCACTGGCCTGCAGGGAGGAGGGAGAATGCAGTAGGCAAACCCCAAAGGCTTGGGTCCCTATGCCACAGCTGCAGAAGCTTCTGCCAGACTTGTGTCCACTGCCTGGCAGGCGTGCAGAAGGGTCGCGGGGAGGAAACAAGTCAGTCAGGGTACAGCAATGATGAAACGTATAATTTTCCTCTAGTTCTTGAGTGCTTTCCCACCGCCCCACCTCCCACCCCCACTATCATGATCCCAATTCTACCTTACAAATCAGGCTGGACCAGAGGATGTACACTGATACAGATAGGAACTGGAAACACAGAGAATCCAGGACAGATGAACCTCTCAGATCCAGTGCTGAGAGTGGTGATACTGGGAGGGTGGATGGAAGGTGGGGTAGAAAGCAGAAACCAGTTACAACAATCTACATATAACCTCCTCTCTGGGGGACAGACAGCTGAGAAGTGGGTGAAAGGAGACGTCAGACGGTGTAAGATATGACAAAATAATAATAATTTATAAGTTATCAAGGGTTCATGGGGGAGAAGGGTGTGGGGAGGGAGGGGAAAATGAGGAGCTGATACCAAGGGCTCAAGTAGAAAGCAAATGTTTTGAGAATGATGAGGGAAACAAATGTACAAAAGTGCTTGATGCAATGGATGGATGTATGGATTGTGATAAGAGTTGTATGAGCCCTCAATAAAATGATTTTTAGAAAGTTGTAGCCATTTTAAGAAAAAAAATCATAAACAAATGAAACAAAAATATTTTAACTGAATGTGAACTAGCTGAGGAGGAAAAGAAAATATGCAATAGTAATAGAGAAACTTGTGGGGAACAAAGGATAAGGTAGAATGAGAAGATAATATACCTTATTTCATGAAACAAATTATACTAAACAACAATAATTAATACTTTATTAGAACTGGTTTGAGAATACATGTTAATAAAAGTTAATTTTTATGTAATTTGAAGTGTAGCAATTGAGTACATAGAACTATATTTTATTGCATATATAAATATGAATTTTAAAATAAATCCATATTTTATAAAATCTGTATATGAATATAGATTTTTAAATAAATGTTAAACATAATTTAAATGCTAATCATAATTTAATTTTCATTGATACTTAGGCAGAACAATATGAAAATTAAAAATATAAGCATGAAAATTAAACTAGAAAATGTTCAACAACCTAAAATTTAGACTAGAAAATAGACATAGATCTGAAAATCTTCTGGACACATATTTGAAATTCTTCCATCTAAATCTGAGGAGAATAGAACTTCCTAAGCAATAAACAATCTGAAGGCATCAAAAAAAAACAAAGGTAGGCAGGGAGAAGAATGCATTGCCCCTCTTATGATTGAACATATACTATTATTGGTTATGTTAGTCCCATGGGAGTATTTATCAAGGTGCACACATGTAGATTTATTCATAATGATATTTATTTATACACAAAAATTTATTAGCTTTCACCAGAATTGAGGCATTTGTTCCACTACTAATTAGGAATCAAGGAAAATATAGTTATTATATCTGCAATTGAATAAAAGGTTTTTGAGACAAAATTTATCAATAAAGAGTAGTATATCTTTTACAGGAGAAAGTGATGTGATAATCTCACAGAACACATGATTTCAAGAAGCTAAGGAGTTTAAAGTATATAAAGTGCTTGCACATCATGTTGGAATTAAGTAAATGATCTAAGTAGAAAAACATGGAGTGAAATATCAACTGCTAAACTCTATGGACTATCATGTAGCCCTAGTGAGGCTTTACAGTAAGTTCAGGCCTACTAACTGCGAAGTCAGTGGTGAACCCACTGGCCATGCTGTGGGAGAATGTGGAAGCTGCTTTATAAATAGTTGCTCCACCAGTAAAGATTTATAGACTTGGAGCCCTATATAAGGTCACTATGACATGGAGTCATCTTGATGGTAGTGAGTTTCTCTGTTAACATTGTATGCAATGCCATGCCATGAATAGCACAAATCAGCATTCTCAGTCAGAGATTAGAAGTAAATTTTCCCACAATCACAAGTTCTCAAAAATCTCGTCCCATGAAATTACTGAAAAATTTGGGTATAAACCTACCAAGTAATAAGCTGATACAATACCTAAAACTAAATCTGCTTCCAGCCTGTCAATTCAATAGCTACTACAAAAATACAATACATTAGCCCATAGTCTAATAATCTATATATATAGTTGTGTATATATATATAAATAATACAGATATAATATTGGTATATTTTTCCCAAGATTTTTGGTGGTATTATCTGATCATCATGGGGCTTCTAACCACAGAGGTCAGGTATCTAACCTAACAGCTACTCCATGGGAGAAAGATGAAGTTATTTGTGCATGCTCCATTGCACCATGGTATTTTAATCGCCTCATATGCATGCGAAAGGTGGACATTGAATAAAGGAGACCAAGGAAGAATTGATGCATTTGCTTTGTGGTGCTGGTTATGACTATTGAACGTACCATGGGTTGATGCTCAAAGGATAAACAAATCTGTCCTGGAAGTAGAGCCAGCAGTCCTCAACCTGTGCGTCATGACCCCTTTGGAGGTCAAATGACCCTTTCACAGGAGTCACCTAAAACCATTGGAAAACACATATTTCCAATGGTCTTAGGAACCAAGACACTGCTCCTCTATCCACCTCCAGTTATGAAGAAGCAACAAAAATAGTTTTATGGTTGGGGGTCACCACAACATGAGGAACTTTTCAGCTTTAGGAAGGTTGAGAACCACTGCTTTCGAGGAAAAAATGATGGAACTTCATCTTACATACTGAGTTAGGGCTCTCTAGAGAACAAAACCAGAACACTCGTGATTATAGATAGTTAGATATACTGCATAAAGCAGTTTAAGAGCTAATTAGTCCACAGAGCAGTACAGAGGACTCAGTTCAACTCACTTCCATGGAACAGTTAATGTACTGGAAGTCCTTCAACTCACAAGGGATGCTGGGTCCAAGGTAAGGAAGCAGACAGCTGAGTCTTCCTTCCCAACGGTAATGCAGGCAGTCCAGCCACAGGTAGCAAACAGCAGGGCAGGTAACCAACAATCAGCAGCTCAGTTGCTTAGAGAAGCAGGCCCACATGCGATATAGAACTCAAGCAATGCAAGACCACAGGATCCAACAGTCTCAAAATCAACTTATATACACCAGCGGCGTGGTGAAGCAGGTCTCAAAGGAATCTTAAGCTCTAGCAACATGATCCACAGGTTGGCTATCCAACAAGGAGTGTAGCTCACAAGTTGAGGCAGAGAATTAGCTAAAGCAGCCACATGCTGGTCTGATCACCAGAGAGCAAGAGATGAGGGGCGGGGCTTCCTGAGCCATTTATTTATTTGGCCTTTAATCAAACTGTGACCTTATTAATCCCACATGTTCCTATTGGCCAGGTTGACACAATATATCTACCTATCTCATACCATGAACACGTAGTTAAGAGAAACCATGCGTAGAGAAGGACATCATTCTTGGTAAAGTACAGGTACTGTAAAGAAAGTTTTCAATTAGATGGATTGACACAGTGGCTGAAACAATGGTTCAGACATGGGAACAACTGTGTGGACAGCGCAGGACCTGGAAGTGTTTTGTTCTATTGTTCATGAGGTCTCTATGGGTGGAAACTGACTCATGATGCCTAACCAACAGTTGTGCCCATAAAGAGGGTGCTATGAGTAGATTAACTCTATAGTTCAGTTTATCGATTCATATTCTCACAGTTCATTCTTTACATACTCAACATAAGGTTCCCTATATACTTTGTGTGTGTATATATATGTAAGTGTATGTATGTGATTAATTTCAGGGCTTCAAGCCAATTCAATCTAGTTCACCACCTTCGTGAGTATTTTCATTTCCACCCCAGATATACTGAAACAGCATCTACATTTTAACAAGATCCCTAGTTGATCCTTATGTGAGCATAAGATGCATAGCTGCGAATACGTGTGATGTCTGTATGGAGTTGTGTATCAATTACAATTGAACAAGAAATTTGTATTTATATAATCCTCAGGAAATTTATAAACTCAGTTGACATTGTTAATAGAATTGACCAGTGATAGTCACACTTTATAATTCTAAATCACTTTTAGAACACCATTAGAATGATAATCTTTCATTTGGATATCATATTCTAAAGAAATATCTTATTCAGTATGCAATGTCAGCAATTAACTGAATTATATGTGCCATTTTGAGAAAAGGAAAATAATGAATATCTCACCAATTTTCAAAGGTTTTAAAAATATGTGTGAAATTAAATAAGTGATTGGCTTTGCTAATTTTTCTCAGCATGCAAACTTTATTGAAACAACCTTTTCAACTTACGATTTTGTATTTACTCTTTTAAATCATTCTTGAGATGTTTATTGTTTCATAAGTTTTCAGCTACATGCTGGTTTATAATAACTGAATCGTGATTGCTATTCATAATTAGAGTTGAGCTATTCATTCTTTTTTTCACCAAATTTTTGCAGAAAATGACAAGGCCCATCATAAAGAGTTGACTTTCTGTCTTGCCATTGCTCTAGCAGAAAGATTGAGTAAGCACAGCGTGGGTTCCTTCAGATGGTGTAGTCTTGCAGAAATATAGTTAACAGAAGGCAGAGTAATGCAGATATGGTAAGAATTATTTTCTCATTTTTCCTAACTCCTTTCATTAACCCATAGAAATTAAAATATTTCAAAATTAAAATTTTAGCAATTCAGCTTGCTTCTACAATTAAATGGAATTAAGTGACTAAAAATGTATGCTCTCTTTGGACATTTGTTAAAAACAAATTACAAAATATGGTAATGTTTCAAATAGACAATTATATGTATACACAGTTCGTGGAAAATCCCATTATCTTTCTATTCCACTTTTTTGATTGCAGTTTTTGAAGCTACCTCATATTTCTTGTTACCATCATATACAAAATGAGTGTTCCTGATTAGTGCTAGTTATTCTTCAATATCTTTAGCAAGTGTTTGCCAAACATCTAAGTCAAGGCAGCTGAATTGGAAAGACCAAAACGCATCTTAATGTGGAGGTTATGGTGACCTGACTTGGATGAGCTGTACTTCACTTAAGTTCATAGGCTGTTGGGTAGCATTCGATTACATGCCAACACTAGATGGAAAAGAAGGAGCAAAAGTGAGAAGTGGGAAGCAATGGTGCTCCAGAAGAAAAGGAATTGGTTTGGGGGAAAGTACAGCATTCTCAATCATAAAACTTTATGTCTTAAAAAGTCTTTAAAGTTTGGGCAGGTTAAAAGTTGCTTTTCTCAAAATGCAGGTAAACACACCAAGAGTATTTCAAAACATAACATTTTAAAGGCTATACATTAGCTAAACAATGAGTCCAGGCTCACACAAAGCCCACAGATTTTCAATTACAACGCACTGTTCTTCCCATCAGAAATCTGCCTTTTCCTGAACATTTAAATTTACACTTAATTTTTTCTCTTCAATGTATTTTGAAAACATTCTCATCTTTTCTTAGTATCAATGACATTGTTCTAAGAAGTTTATGATATATGTATATTTCTGTTTGCCTTTCCTCATTTCATTGGGTATTTTTTTTCAAACTTTGAGCCTATTAGATAGCTTCTTCTCTATATTCATAAATATGAAGCAATGATTATGTTTTAGTTATCTCTATACTCATCGTCATTTGGAGAAAAATGCAAAAATTGATCATTCAATTGCTTTCTATTAAGTATTACCTCCTATGGTTTTTACTACTCTAAGATGCAGTGACTCTACACTCTACATTACGAAGAATGTTGTAGCCTACATATATTTTCTATTGCTGCGTAAAAAAATCACCACAAACTTAGCAACTTAAAACAAAGCACACTTATTTTCTCACAGCTTCTGTATGTTAAAAATCCAAGCACAACTTCACTGGGATTTCCATTGCAGGTTCTCACCATCTCGGTGTCAACTAACGTGTGATCCAAAGCCAAATTTGGTTTCTAGGTTTCTGATTCCTATTTTCATCATGGCTGTCAAAGAGGAGCCTCTTTCACCAGCTGTGGACCTCTTATCCTTTAATTGGAAGAGCCCTGGCAGCAGAGTGATTATGCACTGGGCTGACAACTTTGTCAGCAGCCCCAAACTAGTAGATGCTCTGTGGGACAAAGATGGGGCTTTCTACTCCCAGAAAGAGTCAGACTCGGAAACCCTTAAGGGAAGTTCTACCCTGTTCTATGGTGTTGCTATGAGTTGGCATCAACTCAATGGCAGTGAAGTCTTTTTTAAATATGGTTTTCTTGCCAGATGGCACTGTTCATTTGCCTTGGCACAATATGGCGATTTAATTCTTGACAGACAGCACTGGTGGTAGTCCCGCTAGTGCATGCTAGGCAGATGAAAACCACAGAGAAGAATTCTCTTCCTTTAAATTCAGTTTTCCATTTGAAGCCCCATACAATATGAAGGCATACATATCTCATAACATATCCACAAATGACATCATCACTTTTGCAATATTCTATTGTTAGGTCAAAATAAATAGTTATTCCCCCAAATTAAGGTAGGGAACTCAATGAAATAAGGCACATGCTATCTTTCTTATTTTGTCCCACTTAGGAAACCATTCATTTTTGAACCCTAGGGCAGCAATAGAGAATTAGCTTTATTTCTGAAGTTCAATAGGTTCCTAATGAGGGCCTACTATATGCTGGGTACCAAGAGGGCACTGAGAGCATAAAACTGAATGATGATGTGGAGTGATGTCTGACCACTCCTAGCTACCCAGGGGGAAGAAAAAGCAAACTCCCTATCAGCATCACACAGAAAGTATTTCTATTAAGCTGAGGTCAGAAATGCCCCGCCCTCAAACCTTTCTACCAGTCTTGAGACTAACTCCCTCTCACAGCTCCTCAGTTGAGTTTGACAACCCACTGCAATGCTTACACAGAACTCAAAGGTGATGATCACACTTAGGGAGTACACTAGGAAGTAAACAGCTTACAATCCAGATAAGAAATGTCCAAGATACAATTTTCCAGTCAAGACCATCTCTTCTCTCTGCTGTCCCCAGCAGGCATCTCTCTGGTTCATGGCCTTTTGGTTTTGCCTCTGCCCTGCTCATGCCTCATTACAAGCTCTTTTGAGGACCGCTAGCAAATGACTCAAAATCTTGTCAGTCTGCCACAAGCCTCAGTCTAAAGGCACTCAGGTTCAGCTTCGAGGGTGGACAACCCTAACTCCTGTAATGAAATGTCTAAAGGCACCCCACATCACAAGCCGGTTTCAGCTAGAAGCCATGCAGCCGAAATGTTTGGGGATCTGGCTCTTCTGCTGTCACTCGTATCAGTGCTGTCTCCTAGAGCAAGGAGCTTCAAGACACAGGGAGTTTGAAGTGTAAAGGACCCACTCCACTCCTGGCTCTCCCTTACCGCGGGCAGTAAACTTCCTGCTTAATGATTCTGAGATGCTTCATTTCATACCCTATAAGACGGCAGTCACACTTCACCCCATTAAGATTCACTCACATGAGTCCTATCAGTGTGTTCCCCCACCTTCTCCTAGCCAGACCAATTGGAAGAGCACATTTGGTGAGAGTTACAGAGACTATGCCAGAAAGCCCATGTTAAAGAATTCACTGCACTGCAGAGAGTGAAAGAAGATAAATAAAACCAGAGAACACCTCTCCTTGAGGAGTTTTTATCCTATTAAAGCAAGGCTAATATGCATAAAATATCAATTCAGAGGTAAAGTACAGGGTATCTGTGCCACAGAGGCAGTGACAGGAAAATGTTAGCTAAATTCTGAAGAAAAGTGTAGGCTGTATAATGGCCCCAAAATATATGAGTCCCACATCCTTGGAGCCCATAAACTGTGCTGAAATCACAAAAGGATCTTTGTAGATGCAATTAGGGTAAGTATTTAATGATTGAGACATTGTCCAGGATTATCAGAATGGGGGCCCGAAAGGCAATCACAGATGTTCTTATAGGAGGGGGCAAGCGAGAGAGTTGGGAGAAAAAAAGAGGGGTTAATGTGTCAGTGGAGGCAGAAATTAGAGGGATACGGTCACAAACCCAGCAATGCTACCAGTCACTAGGACCTGGAAGACAGGAACCGATTCTCTTGGACAGTTTTGTACAAAAGCTTGAATTGAGCCAACTGAAATTAATTTTGAACTTCCACCCTCCAGAAATGTAAAGGAATAAATATGACTCATGATAGCAGTCATAGGAAACACATACAGAGGTATTACAGGCAGAACAACGGGAACAAAATCATTAAGGCACAAAAGAGCAGCACAATGTCCACTGAGCGTTGGCAATTCGTCTGCACTACTTACAAGAAAAGATTGCAGTGGAAATTGGTAATATTTGGAACTGTCAGATAAGCAGAGAGACTCAGGAATGACTATTTATAGTGTGCTAAAGACATGATCTTATAGTTTAGGCAATCATGGAGCATTTCTATAAAGAAGTGCAATGGTTAGTTTGATGATTACACATTCCACTCTGGAAAGTAATATGGAACAGAGTTTGTAAGGAGAGGAAGAGAGAAGCAAGTAGAGAAATATTAATATTCCTAGAAAGAGGCTGAATTAAAATGGCAATTGGATAAGGGAAAAGGATTTAGAGACATATGTAACCAATGAAACCCAGCAAATCTTTAATAGTTGGTCATCGATTTTCCAGGAAAAAAGTAGGAGAGAGGGAGAATGAACCTAGTAAAAATGCCAAATTTTGACATAAATGATTAAGTTGATTGTGGTACCATTAACTGAGTTCTGACGTTAATTTTAATTTAAGCATGTGAAACAGTATGATACTCTTGATATCTAAGTTGAAGTTAGAATTCGAATGATAATTTCTTTGTTGTGAATTCTTCCTGTTCTACCATTTATATCTTGGGTTTAAGATAACTTTCTCCGATATTAAATGATTCTTGTTCTTAGCATTTATTTAAAATTTTTATCAGCTTGTAGTGCTATGTAACAAAACAGAAAATATTATAAAACTCAATTTCTAAAATAAGTGCATTAAACTGAACAACATAGCACTTAACATATATTCTACATGTCATTAATTGGTTGTTGGTTTACTATCTTTGAGTGTACCATCAGCTTGATCTTAGTTTCCAAGTTTTCATTTTAATAGGTTCTTAGGTGGATCTAGTGAAGTTATTCCAATAACTTCTACTTCTATTCTTGGGAAATGCTTCATTTCTGATAGCATTCAGGAATTTATGTCCACAAGAAAAGACTGGTTCTCTGTTACTTTCATAATCAAATTCTTCCCAAAAGAACTCCAGCTGAAAACAGAAAGGTTCCCAGGAGAATCTGGAGCAGGACTTCATTTTTCAAATCTGTGTAATCTTGTGATCCTTAGTTAGGCTTGCTTTCCTTATTCAGTGGCTCTTCCACACGGGTCTCAAATAAACTACATTTATAGAGAGTTTTAACTATAGTCTAAAAAATACAGTTGCTTAAGAAGGAGTGTGTGCAGTTTTATTCCTCAAGAGTTAATACTTTATGCACATTATTAAGACATTGGTCCGTTTTCTGCCATATATGGGCATATAAAAAAATCTTCAACTAGCCAAGTTGCCAAGAACTTGGAGTGATTCCATAATTCTTCATCCATCAGATTGGCAACTATAATACTATTGAGGATTTGGATTTGAGCAATGGTCCCTCTCTGGAATTTATCCCTATACAGTACAGTTCTCCACAAGGGTTTACTTCTGTGGTTAGATTGATTACCCACATCCACCTTTTCCCAATCAAGCATATCTATCACTATGGCATGCTCTTTTGCTTAAGAATCATTGATACCAAAGTTTTTGTAACGTATGTTTTACAGACAACAAAGTTTCTTCTGTCAGAAGAGAAGTAACATACCAGGAAAAAGCAGTATAATTAGGTGGTTAGCACAATCAGGGGTGCTAGCATATCTTCAAATGATGAGTGGCGATAAAGCTAAATAAACAGTGTTGAGACAATTTGAATATATGTTTCCAAAACAATGTGATAAGGGTAAAAAATAATTTCAGTTCTAGAATCCTGGGACACTAACTGTCCAAGAGAAATGATGATGCTAGTAAGCAAAGACTATTTTGATTTCAAGGTGAGTTAGTTTATTGTGCCAACCTGGTCAATAAACACATGTGGGGTTAATTGAAGGGCAGAGGGATATATGGCTCGGTGAGCCTCTCATCTCTAGTTCTTGGGTCTCTTGCTTTGTGACGGTCAGATCAGGGTGCAGCTGCCTTAGCCAGTTCCCTGCTTCAGCTGGCAAGGTTCACTTCCTTCAAATGCAGCCCTGAGTGCTGGAGCTGTCATCTGGAGACCCCTGCCAGAACTGAGATGCTTACATGTTCACTGATTCGGCTTTCCTTCTGTAGTCAGCATCATAGTGTGTGTTTTATAAGATGGAGGAGGACTTTGTGGATTGGTATCAGACATATAGGTTAATGTCGAACTTGTGGATTTGGGCAGCACTGGGTGGGGATGTTTTCTTAATGTGCACTTAACCTTTATATAAAACTCTCTCTTATATATGAGTTTCTAAGAATTTGTTTCTCTAAAGTACCCAGACTAACACACAAGGCATACATGAGGCTAAATTGATGGCAAGACATTAAAATGTACAATAAAATAAGCCAATCACACAATGAGAAATACTCTATTTGATTAATTCTAATGATGAGATTAATAAAAGAATTATATTTTATCCGTGACCATTTAATAGAAAGCATTCAAGGGGACAATTATTACAGAAAATCTTTCATCCCATACATAAACAAATGGCTTTGTGCATAAATAATCTATGTAGAATGTGTCAAACTTTATGTATTTAAAATAGGCATATTTATATAGCATTAACAAATCCATAGAAGTGAGATTAAATTAGCAAAACCCATGAAGGAAATAGGAACATGTACTTTCTGTATCTATTTCTGCAGTCTATGTATTGCTCAAAGGATAGTTTCTCCATGAGAATGGAAAAGAATAACAAGGGATAATCACCAAGGATTATATAGGCCATGTGCATTTATTTGTCCTCTAGCCTTTAGGTAAAGAAATATAAACTGAGCACTTGAGTCAGGCCTGAAGCACTAGTACAAACACCCTCACAGTCCTAGTCTGAAGATTTTAGATGAAATATTTGTTAGCGAGAAACTGGAGTACTGGCTTGAAGAAATTATGTGCATAATGAAATATCTCTCAGCTTGAATCAGTTTATTAGTAGTAGCTGTACTACCATGGACAAAGTTCTTTAAGTTCATCTGTAAAACGATGATACTAATTTCCACCTAACAAGATAGTTATAAGGATGAAATAAGCAGTACATATGATACAGAGGAGGATATACTTGGGCTCTGCAAATGGTTAATTTTCTTAGCTGCTAACAAATATGTTAATGATTTCAATTCAGCCAGAGACAATGTGGAAGAAAAGCCTGATTATCTACTTTTATGTTGATAGACACGTACGAGAGGGGACACCGCAGAATTGATCCCAGGAGAGTTGCTTAGAGGGAAGTTTAATGCTGCTGGAATGCAGGAGGAACATCATAAAGATAAGTAGGCACAGACCCATGGGGTTTTGAGGGGCTAGGGTCTTTTGACTTACCTCAGTGGAAGCCAGCTGGGCCTTGACCTTGGCCCCACAACTGTCTCTGCCAGAGCTGGGATCATTTGGAGCCCATAGGGGGGCTTGGTATCAACACAGCTACAGTTTGTCCACGATTGCGTCAGGACAGGGAATGGACCCTTGTAGCCCCATGGGCAGTGATCAGGGTTCAATTACATTGTCGCTTTGGTTTCCATCTCTCCTCTCTGTCCCCCCACAGACCTGGAGTTCTGGGCAGGAGCTTTTCCTCGGCACAGCCACACTTTTCTACCGCTGCCTCCGAACAGGGACTAAACCCTAGCAGCTCCACAGGCGGGGATCAGGGTTCAGCTACATTGTTGCTTTTGTCTCCATCTCTCTTCTCTGTATCCCCACGGTCTTGGAGGAATGCACAGGGGCTTTTTTCTCAGCTCAGCTGTGTCTTGCTGCCACCTCCAGACAGGAATTAAAACCTGACGACTCCATGGGTGGGGATCGAGACTCAGGTATATTATTGATTTTGTTTTCCTCTTCTCTATATCCCCCCACATTCTAAGCACTATTACTTTTGATTTTTTCTCCTCTTTGTCTCTTTCCTGTTCTCTTGCACTCCAGTGCTGACCTCCAGACCACTCCCCTTAGCCTAGAAAATTTACACCTGCACCAGACCCAGCTAGGTGAGCTCCACACTGTGTAGTTAGCCTGAGGCTGGGGAAAAAACCCTGCTTTCACTCCAGAGGATACTCTGCCCAACTTCTTACATGGGAATTCCTGTCTGTGTAACTGGGGGCATGAGGCAGCTCGGCTAAAACTAGTCAACATTTCAAGCTGTTACAGAAACCTCTACCCAACCTACTCAACATCAAAGCAGGCAACCCACCAGGCTTCTTAGGCACTCCCCTGAAAGGGAAGCCACAAGAGGATAAATTGGTAGGTTAAATCCATAATGAAATTAGCCGTAGGCAGTTCGAAGAAGAATTCATACAAGTCTCCAAGAGAGAGCCAGTGCTCTTCGACTCCCTGGAAAATGGCACCTGGCTCCTATAAAACAACACAGTGCAAACAGCCATCAGTGCCAACAACTTCAACGAAATAACTGGGGAAACAAAAGGCAATGGCCAAAGATGTCCTGGACATACAACATGCATAGAAGAAGCAAATTTGAACTGCCACAGAAAGAAATTTTCATAAAGCTTCTTGGAATCATGCAGGATATGAGGGAAACAATACAGAAAAAGGATGAAATGATAGAGGAAATAAAGGCCATACACCAAAGGGAAATACAGGGGCTTAGGGAGGAGATAACAAAAACCAGTACCAGAAACACAGACCTTGAGAATCAACTAGAGGAAGCAGAGATCTGCATCAGTGACTTGGAGGACAGCCAAGAATACTTTAACAAATGCGAACAAAAATCTAATAAGGTCATCAGAGAAGCCAAAGAAAACTAAGAGCTATGTCAGATGCTATGAAGCGGAACAACATTAGAATTACTGGCTTACTGGAAGAAGACACAACAAAGTCATCTGCAACAATAGTGAGAGAAATCTTGGAGGAAAATTTCCCCAGCTTAATGAATGAAAACCAGGCAACCATACAAGAGGCTGAGAGAACACCAACTAGACTGAATCCCAAGAAGAAGTCACCAAGGCATAGAATAGTTAAATTATCCAACTTTGAGAAAAAGGAGAAAATCAAGGGAGCAGATAGGGAAAAACAAGCAATCACATATAAAAGTTCCCTAATAAGAATATGCTCAGACCTATGAGCAGAAACTATGAAGAAGAGAGAATGGAGTAACATATTCCAAAAATTAAAGGAAAACAACGCAAACCAAAGAATACTTTACCCGGCCAAATTATTAATCAAGAAAGATAGAGAAGAGTCTTCCCAGACATGGAAAAACTTGAAGAATACGTTAGAAGAAACCCAGTCCTTTAAAAGATCTTTGCCGACCCAGTATGGGCAGAAGAACAACCCTCACCAAATATAAATAAGAGACCACCACATAGAACAGCCTCACCCAGAGGGAAACAAAGATAAAACAGACCCCAAGATAGTATTGGCTTAAGGATGGAAAGAAAGAAGCACATACACATGCACAACAGACTAATGAGAAAGGAAATTAGGAAAACAACCACCACAAAGGTATAAGATGACATAACAGAGTCTACAGATGGAGATAATAACCCTGAAAATCAATGACCTGAACTCAGGCATTAAAAGACTAAGACTATCAGACTGGCTTAGATAATGCAACACATCAATCTGCTACCTACAGGAGGAACATCTCAAAGTTACAGACAAAAATAGGCTTAGAATCAAAGGCTGGAGAAAGGCATATCAAGCAATCAACAATTTTTAAAAAGAAGGAGCTGCAATCCTAATAGCGGCTAAATTGACCTCAAAGTGTGAAACATAAAAAGAGATAAGGAGGGACACTATATCATACTCAAGGGAATAGTAGACAAAGAACCACTAAGCATTGTAAACATACATTCCACAAATGAGAGACACACTGAATATGTCAACCAAACACCCCAAAAGATGAAAAAAGAAATCAGAGTCTCAACAATTATAGTAGATGACTTCAACACACCGCTATCTGAGAAAATAGATCACAGGAAAAGAAAATCAACAAGGAGGCTCGTGATCTAAAAACTACAATTTGACAATTTGACCTGATAGATATTTACAGAACTTTTGATCCAAATACCAATAAATTCACATTCTTCTCGAGCCCACATGGCACATATTCGAAGATAGCCCACGTGCTGGGCATACGGCTAATCTTCATAAATTTAAGCACATTGATATCATACAGACCTCTCTCTCTGACCACTGTGCCATAAGGCTGGATTTCAACAAAAGGATGACGAAGAAAACAAGAGCAAACAATTGGAGGATGAATAACTCTCTACTGCAAAAGAAGTGCATACTGGCACATATCAGAGATGAAATTAGGAAATTTCTAGAAACCAATGAGAATGAGCACATGGCGTACCAAAGCTTATGAGACACAACAAAGGCAGTTATCAGAGGAAGTTTCATAGCAAATACATGCATACCTGAGAAAGGAAGAGAGACTCATGATTAATATGCTGGCACAAAATTTACAACTAGAGCAGAGTCAGCAGGACAATCCTACTAATAGCAAAAGAAGAGAAATGATAAAAATCAGGGCTGAGATTAAGGAGAGGGAAAAATACGGAAAAAAATTAATGCTGCTAAAAGTTGATTCTTTGAAAGGATAAACAGAATCTATTGGCCACTGGCAAACCTAACCAAAGAAAGGAGGTGAAAATTTTCAATAACAAGAATAAGGGATGAAAGAGGGGACATTACAACAGATGCTAACGCAAAAGGATAATTACACAGTGTTACGAAGGATTGTACTCCAGTGAATTCAACAATTTGGAAGACTTAGACAAATTCTTGTAAAACAATCCCTCCCTAACTATCCTCGATGGACATCAATAATCTCAACAGTCCCATAGTAATAGAAGAAACAGACAAGGTTTTCAAGGGATTACAAACAAAAAATCCCCTGGACCAGACGGCTTCACTGGAGAATTCGACCAAGCATTTAGGGAAGATCTAACACCAATCATACACAAACTCTTCCTGAACATAAAAAGACGACAAACTCCCAAAATCCTTCTATGAAGCAACGATAACTCTGCTACCAAAACAGGGCAAAGATCCCACAAGAATTGAGAACTACAGACTAATACCCCTAATGAACATCGATGTAAAAATTCTTAACAAAATACTACCAGCAGAATACAAAAGTATATAAAACAAGTAATTCACCATGACCAAGTGGGATTCATACCAGAGGTGCAGGGATGGTTCAAAGTAAGAAAGACCATTAGTATTATCAGCACATTGACATGAAAAACTATAAGAACCACATGATAATATCAATAGATGCAGAAAAAACATTCGGCAACTTCCAACACCAATACCTATTTAAGACACTTGAGAAGATAGGAATGGAAGGAAAATTCCTCAAGACAATACAAGCTACATATGAAAAAGCAACAGCCAACGTGGTAGTCAATGGAGAAAAGACTGACACAACCCCACTGAAAAAAGGAACCAGACAAGGATGGCCCTTGTCCCCACTCTTATTTAATATCGTGCTGGAGGTTTTAGCTGACAGCATAAGGCAAAGAAGAGACATCAAATGTATTCGTCTGGGGAAGGAAGAGGTGAAACTATGGTTATTTGCAGATGATATGATTTTATATATGGAAAATCCCAAAAGTTCCACAAGGGAGTACTAGAAGCAATAGAGGAGTTTGGCAGAGTGGCAGGATACAAGATAAACAAACAGAAGTACATCAAACACATCGGATAAGACCACAGAAGAGGATATCAAAAAGGTGGTACACTTCACAATAGCCCAGCACAATTTGAAATATATAGGGACATATCTGACTAAATGAACAAAAGATCTATATGGGAAAACTACACAACACTATTAAAAGAAACCAATCGCAACCTCAACAAATGGAAGAATAACCCATGCTTGTGGATTGGAAGACTCAACATAGTCAAGATGTAATTTCTGCCAAAGACACTATAGAAGTTTAATGCAAGGCCAGCACAATTACCCCCATCTTTCTTCAAAAAAAATGGAAAAATTGATTACCAACTTCATATGGAGAGAGAAGAAGCCCAGAATTAGCAGAGAAATCCTCAAGAAGAAGGACACAGTGGGAGGGCTTGTTTTACCTGACCTTAGCACATACTATATAGCCACAGTTGTCAAAACCACATGGTATTGGTACAATGACAGATACTCAGACCAATGGAAAAGAACTGAAAACCAAGAAATAAAGTCATCAGCATACAGACAACAAATCTTTGATAAGGGCCCCTGAAATACCAAATGAGAAGCAGATGCCCTCTTTAACAAGTGGTGCTGGAAAAAATGGATATTTACCTGCAGAAAAATGAAGCAAGATCCTTATCTCACTCCTTGCACAAGAATAAATATAAGGTGGATCGCAGAACTTGAAGTTAGACCCCAAACTGTTAGGGCCATCAATGAGGGAATTGGACCAACTTGATTACTTTGGCACAGGGAATACATTGGCTATCAGAAATAGGGAATGACGCAAACACAGAGCAGGCAAAAATTGACCAGTGGGATATACTGAAGGTAAAACTCCTGTGTACATCGAAAGAATTCACCAGGAGAGTAGTAAGAGTGTCTACAGACTGGGAAAACATCTTTAGCAATGACACATCAGACAAAGGCCTTATTAGTAAAATCTGCAATATACTTTGCTAGCTTCCAAAAAGAGAAAATTAATTGCCCACTTGAGAGGTGGGCAAAGTATCTGAACAGAAACTTCACAGAGGCATTAATCCTAATGGCCAACAAACATATGAGAAAATGCTCCCAATCTTTAGACATAAGAGAAATGCAAATTAAAACAACAATGAGGTACCACCTAACATCCTCAAAGGTAGCCCAATTCAAAAAATCAGAAAGCAACAAATGTTGGAAGGGCTGTTGGGAGACAGGAACTCTCATCCACTGCTGGTGGAGTTGTAAGTATGTACAACCACTATGGAAATCAACCGGGCAATGCCTAAAACAGATAGAAATCGAGTTACCATATGACCCAGCAATACCCCTACTGGGCATATACCCAGAAGAGGCAAGAAACAAACCAAGGCCAGAAATCTGTGCTCCATTGTTCTTTGCGGCACAGTTCACAATTGCAAAGACTTGGCAGCAACCCAAATTTCCATCAACTGATGATTGGAGTAAAAAGCTGTGGTATATACATACAATGGAATACTACACATCGCTAAAAAGCAGTGATGAATGTATGAGGCACATTGCTGAATGGGAAGAACTGGAGGAAATCATGCTAAGTGAAGTAAGTCAAGTACAAAAGGACAAGTACAACATGAGTCCGCTGTGGGAAGCTTTTAAAACACAAACATGCGAAAGGTGCATAGGGAAAATGCTACTGTATACAATCATTCCTGGGGTAAGGAGCAGGTAATATGGCAGGGACCAGATCAAATACAGGGATACACATGGTACACAACTAAAAAGAGATGGGGAGAGGGGAAAAAATGACACTAATAAAAAAGAAATGGGTAGCGGGGGCACAGGGCAGTAACCCATCCAAGCGGAGGGTATTGTTTATATTTCCACAGGGAAAGAGGGACCAGACTACAACCCAGTGCTCCACGATGTGAATGCAACATGCCGGCAAGGAGAAGGGCCCCAGTGGAGAGGTCTGGGGACCGGCCCCAAACCCAACTACTAAGTGGACACCTGCCCTTTCCCCCAAAGGAATTTATATCAAAAGACGGCATTGAATCTGCAGCTTTAGAAGAGAGACATATCTGATCAGAGCACAAGGGAGCTGTGAAGGGGAGGAGGAGAGAGTGAAGCACATCTGAGACCCCCCAGGCCTTGAGGACGATGATGCTAATTAGAGCAGCTAGTCCACAGAGAGGACCACATGGCCAGCCTCATGATGAGACATGACCCCCTCACTCACTCATAGCTCTGCAGGGGACAACACCGGAGATAGTGTGGAGCCGCACCCTATCTGATCCCACCACATCGAGGCAAAACACTAAGGGGGTGCAATAGAACAGCAAGGGAATGGAGCAGCGAGGTCCCCAGGGAATACTGAAGGTGGACTTCGGAGCCAGGGCGTGGTGCCCCAACAGACTGGACTGGAAAACACTCCTAAATGCCAACGGACAATCCTTGAACTAACTACATGCCTTTCGTTCTTGTTGTTGTGGTTTGTTGGGTTTTTTGTCATTGGTTTGGTGTTGTTTTGTTGTATATTGTTGCTTGGTTTTGCTCTGACTTGTTATTGTGCATGTTATTATCTCTGTAGGTCTGTCAGAAAAAAAATAAGCTGCATGAACAATCTGGAGGAGAAAACAATGGGACTTCGGAGTGGGGGGAAAGGAAGTGGTGTTAACAAACCCAGGGAAAGGGAATAACAAGTGATCCAAATTGGTGATGATGAGGGTGTGCGAGACCTGGTAGGGCATGATCAAGAGTAATGTAACTAAGAGGTATTGCTGAAACCCTGGTGGGGACTGAGCATGATAGTGGGACAGGAGAAAGGTCAAGGGAAAAAGAGTAAAGAACTGGCAGGCAAAGGGCGTTTATAGAAGTCTAGATAAAGACATGTACATATGCAAATATATTTATGTATGAGGATGATGGGGAAATAGATCTATGTGCCTATCTTTATAGGTTTGGTATTAAGGTAGCAGAAGGACATTGGGCCTCCACTCACGTACTCCCTCAATGCAAGAATACTTTCTTCTATTAAATTGGCATTCTATGATGCTCACCTTCCCGACACAACCGCTGAAGACAAAGCAGGTGAATAAGCAAATGTGGTGAAGAAAGCTGATGGTGCCCGGCTATCAAAATATATTGTGTCTGGGGTCTTAAAACTTGAAGGTAAACAAGCGGCCATCTAGCTCAGAAGCAACAAAGCCCACATGGAAGAAGCACACCAGCCTGTGCGATCACGAGATGTCAAAGGGATCAGGTATTGGGCATCATCAGAACAAAATATTTTACTCCCTTAAGAAGTGTATAGATATAGATGGAGGATATGTTCATGTTTTGATATTTTTGTTTAAAATGTTTCTATGATCTTGTAGAAATATTTGACCTATTCCAACATTTTAGTATATTTTCACAGATGAAGAAGAAGAAGAGAAGGAGAAAATAGGTTAACTTTTTTAAAACGAAGAAAAAAAGTAGCCTATGGAGCATAATACTACAATTGCATTTCTATAAATTGGAATCAACTCAATGGCCACTAGATTTTGACATTATAACATAGCTAATATGTATTTATTAAATTGTCTTTTAAGTGGTATAACTATATGGCCTAGCTTATCATTTATATTACTCTTAACTTAAAAAAAGAGGTAAACAAAAATGTGTGAATATACATATGAATTAGTCCATCTTGATTAATCCCTATGGGTAAATGAACTATGTTTTGTTTTCAGTAAAAAATAAAGTTAATATTTGAGATCCATACAGCAAATTGGTTAGAGTAGGCAGGAAATTTATTATTCTTGTTTTGTGGTTATGAAATAAACACAGAATATGAAATAATCAGCTTATCTGCATATTTAAAATTTTGCCAATGTATGCTTTAAATAAGTCTCAGCATTCTATGTCTTTCTTACAAAAGTGAAATTACCTTTATGGAGTTTCCAGAATATTTCAGTAACAATACAAATATTTCAGTAGTTGCCATCTTATAAGTCACTAATCAAATATAAACCAGTTCATATAAACTGGTACGATGGAAGAAATGGCTAAAAATCAAAGAAAAGGTGGTTCAGCATATGATATTAACTAAAGAGCCCCTGTCTACCCCAATACAACATACTCAAACACAAAGTCAAAACAACAACAATAATAATAAAAATCATAATAAAAACTGAAAATCTTTTCAGTTTGTCACTAACCCTTAGTTTTTAAAGTCCTCTTATAAGTGACCAAATTCGGGCTCTTTTGTAAATATGTAACTTTTAGCATGGTATGCCACTTAATTTAATTTGATTTAATATATTTTAAGACTTACTCAAGCATAAGCTTCTGAGTCCTTAACTACTTTTTGGTTCAAATCCAGGACTGAAATAACTCACAGAGAAAAACCAAAAAAGAAAAGTGAATACATTACCCCATATAAAGCTGAGAATAAATCATAAGACAAACTAAAAATAAAACAACTGGGAACAAGACAAACATGTTTATTCTGAAAGGAAACTGGCTGTAAAGTTATACTCTTTTTTAACATATTTTGTTAGGTTAAAATGTGAAATAAACTTTTGTGGACTGCATATTGCATGAAGGAGCCCTGGTGTTGTAATGGCTACGTATTCGGCTGCAATCCTCAAGGTTGGCAGTTCAAAACAGCCAACTGCTCCTCAAGAGAAAGGGATTTCTACAATTGTAACTTGGAAATCCACCGGGGGTGTGGGTGGCTATGACTTAGCATCCCTCAATGGCAATGAGTTTATATTATTTATGGCTTATAATGATGTCAGTAATAAAGAGGTTTTCCTAATCCTAAAATTTAGCTACTTTTATGACATGTACAGTCTATATAAATGTTCATATTTACTTTTGTAATGACAGTAATCACCATTAATTCCTGGATGCTGCCCATAATTATAAAACATTTTTTCTTCTGAAATTAATACTTCCTTATCGGCAATATATTGAAAGTGAATTCTCTGTGTAATTTACCTGGGATTGCCATGTTTTGACATATGTACTTGAAAGGATTTTAAAATAAATATTGTTTGGTACTTTATATTTATTTCTGAAATGATTATTCCCTTTATTCTATTTTCTATTGCTGTTTTTCAGAAGTAGCTGTTATCTTTCAGTAGATATAAATTTTTATTCTAGTTTCTGTTCCCATCCTCTCTCCCCCTGGATCCTTAGCTTTGTGTTTGGTGATCCATCATACTGTGGCTACATACAAAGTTTACTTTACTTTGTTTAAATTTTCTATATATTCTTTTAAAATTTATAAATTATTTCCTTAACTTTAGCTGTATTTAATTATAGCTAATAAGCATTTCATTTTATTTTTCAGCAACTCAACCTCACTAAAAATTTTGTTTACCGCTCATCTACTTCTACCAAGGTCTTCCACTTCTGGTTCATAGGTTTCTGTTTCTTTTGTCATCTCTACAACAATTTCTGTAGTTTTTTGGTTTTCTTTTCAGATCTATGAGTGGAGAGGAAGCTATTCACTTCATGAGGTTGCTGATCTTTTCTAGAGAAAGAGCATCAATCCAAAGTTACTTAACAGAAGGGACAGACCTTAATAATATTTCAACTACATTTCTCAGTGTCTCTACTTTTCTGCAATATTTTTTGATTCAGAAACATAAGAAGTAAAAGTGAAGGAAGCATGGTAATGTTATTCACTCCAGTCAATATCAGAGGGAAAAGCAGGAACAACAGGAAGAGCAAAAGAAGGCATCAGTTATTTTTAAGATCATCTTAGTCCATGTAGTATTAGGGTGAAATCTGTCTGCATGCGATTACTATTTAAATTGTTCAAATTGTTTCTTTCAAAAAAATAAAACCAAAGAGAAGCAAGTGTTATTGCTGCACAACATCTCAGGATCATATTGTCTAGAACAGGGTTTGGCCCAAATCATTTATCCAGCCCTTATGCTGAGATTTGCCCATTCACCCCAGGTATATTAAACCAAAGTATTTATTTTAACAAGATTCTCCATGTGATCCTTATATGAGGAATGATCTTCAAAAATGAAATTAAAACAAAAAATTTAAATGTAATACGTATATCTTAAGATAAGGTCCGTCAATGTGAACACATTTGTAAAGGATGATATCAGCCATTCAGTTCATACCTAAAAACTGAGCACCCTGGGAACTTTACCAAGTGAATGCAGTCTTTTTTACATTATTAACTGAATAAAAATGTGTTCGCTTTCTAGATTTCTAAGATTAAAAAACAAAGTATGTTCATGGGGATTCAAATCACTACTGTGAAGCATGCTGCCTCTGGCTACCTAGTTCCTTATTACACTTGAGACTATAAATAGTTACAGGACTAGATTGCCTACTTTCTTCTGAGGAGTGCACGGTGGATTGAAACCTGCGTTTTGTGGCTAGGAGCCCAATGCTTAGCTCATAATGCCACCAGGACTCCTTCAGGGCTGTAAGGTAAAGACCCAAAACTTTTCCCACAGAAACACTTAAAACGATTGCTCTTGGTGGATGAGAGGAAGGTGCAGGGCCATTGTATTGGTGGGAAAATGTTTTGGTGAACCTTTCCCTCGTGCTTTTCCTTTAAAGCTTTGGCTAACTTTCTCAAAACACTCTCCAAGTAATCACATGTTATCATTCTTTGCACTCCAAAAAGCCAACCAGCAAAACAATTTTTTCATCCCAACCATCTCTGACCATGGCTTTTACTCTTGACTCTTCTCTGCCTTACATTTCAGTTTGTCACAATGCCTCAGTTTGCATGTAATTTTAAAATAATTCCAGTGCAGTCTGATAAAGCCTAAATCTGGACTCATGAAGTTTTCTATTTCTTCTTCCCCTTGATCATTTCAGCTGAAACATATTTGCCCTGACTGGACCACTTCTACCTCTTGATAGCCATTACCTTGATTATAGTTTGCCTGAAGGACTATCCTGGTGAAGCCTTGTTTCATCCACTTCTATGAAAAAATGATTCAGGATCTTGATCTCACTTGTTTACATTGGAAACTCTGCTCTCTTTTGCTGCTGTAATGAGCAACTGTTTCTGGTACTCAGTAGAAAGTTAATTACTGTGCCTCCAGGGTGGACGATACCTTCAGAATCAGGGGTATGAGGGGCAATATTGGGAGAATAGAGGGTGAGTGGTTTGGAAAGGGGGAACTGATTACAAGGATCTACATGTGACCTCCTCCCTGGGGGACAGACAACAGAGAAGGGGTGAAGGGAGATGCCGGGTAGGGCAAGATATGACAAAATAATAATCTATCAATTATCAAGGGCTCATGAGGGAGGGGAGAGCGGGGGGGCTGGGAAGAGGACCTGATGCAAAGGACTTAAGTGGAGAGCAAATACTTTGAAAATGATTAGGGAAAAGAATGTACAGATGTGCCTTTATACACTTGATGTGTATATATATGTATGGATTGTGATGAGAGTTGTATGAACCCCTAATAAAATATTTTTTTAAGTTAATTACTTTTATTTTGTCAGTCAGAATTGTGTAAATGGAGCCATTTGAGATGTGTATGTTGTTGGCCTCAGTTTCTGATGTTGTTATTTGTCAATCATCTTCAATTAGTGTATGAACAAGAATGCATGCTTCCTCATAAATTGATGTAATGGCCTGTCACTCTAGGCATTGTCTCATCCTTTTTTTATTTTAAGGAAATAGCAATTTGTAAACTGATGATTCCTTTGGGCATTGTCTCCATAAAATTTTAGAAAGTGAACAAATATTTCACACCATTCTCCCCTCTAATCTTCATAAGGAATTTCATGTTTGTTCTTGTTTTAATTTTAGTAGAATTTATGTTGTTCTGATAGGAGGTCTTTTCAAAACATATAAGTCTTAGTGCTTCAAACTAAATCCTGTACATTCCCATATCATAAATTAGCATGAGTTTATTTTTGTGCATTTAAAAAAATTCCATGCATCTGTAAATGAGAGAGCCAGAGACACCGAGAGCGAGAGGTCCCGGTGGTCTAGAACATAACGCGCTGTGCTGCTAAGCAAAATGGTCAGTACTTCCAAACCACTAGCTGCTCCTGGAAGGGGTTCCTGCTTAGAAAACCACAGGGGCAGTTTGCCCCTTGCCTGTAGGGTTACTAGGCATTGGAATCAACGTGATGACAGTGAATGAGTTGGGATCTCTATGAATCACCTGGAGATTTGTTAAAATGCAGTTTCGGATTCAATGCGTCTAGGGTGGAAATGCAAAACGCACACTAGGTGATCACACTGAAGTGACCTGATTCCAAACCCTACTTTAAAAACATTTTTAGTCAATGAACATTGAATTCTGATGCAGTTTCAAGCATTTCCACTCATCATTGATGTCCATAGGGTCATTAAAGAAATGGAATAAGTACAAATTAGATTTATTCCTTAAAATAGTCACTTGAGAGTAAATATGGCAAACATTTCATTTGCAAATAAGTCTAATACCAACCTGTTTCATCTTCAGTTGAATCTGTTCTTTCCATTGCTATTATCATCATTGCCGTCACCATCAAAGAACCTTGAAATCATCTGTGTGTGACTCAATTAAAGCTTTTCAAAATTTTTATGTAGAATAATATAAAGTATTAAATATAGACATGTCAAATTAATTTTATTCTCGGGTCCACATCCTGGTTTGTGGCAATGCTTCAGTTTGGCATTGTAATCCTTAAATAGTTCCAGTGCAGCCTCATAAAGCCTGAAATCTGGACTCATGAAATTCATTGCTCTTTCTTCCTTTCCTCACTCATTTCAACTGCGATTCAAATAAACAATTTAAAGCGATCTCTGAAGGGATAATTATACCAATTAGATTCAGTTGATTGTGATTCTTAAAACATTAGAGCCCAGAAAATTAGCCTTTTTAATATTGCAATTGAAATCTTTGTAATATGCAACTATAATAAAATTTTCATTAAAACACATCCATAATAATTCATTTAATTAGAAAGATATCAGGCATACTTCCCCCCCCCAAAAAAAAAACTGAGTATAGCATTGTATATTTGTGTATGCTTTATCATTTGTAGAGTTTAATTTATATAAGTTATCTTGAGTATTTGAACTTGCCCTTTGTAAGAATAGTGAGCTAAAACTCTGCAGTTTGTGTGGAGAAACTTGCCCAAGAAGCATACTGTGTAGTCACCAGTTTGAAACCACCAGGTCTGCTGGAGAAAGACGGTACTTTCTACCCCTGTAAAGAGTTACGGTCTCAGAAAACTCAAAAGGAGCATTTCTACTTTGTCCTACAGGGTCAAAGGTCTATAGAGTCTATTGGTAGAAATTCACCCAATTGCAGTAAGTTTAAGGGGATTTTGTTTGTTTCTTTATTTGAGTTTTGATCCCTTTAATAAGGAGTTCTGAGGGCATAGTGAGATATGCATTTGGGTGCTAACCACTGAATGCTCTGTGGAAGAAGATGAAGCCTTCTTACCTTGTAGAGATGTATAGTCTTGGAAACCACAAAGGGCAATTCTACTTTGCCATGTAGAGCTGCCGTGAACCAGAATCGACCCCATGGCAATGGGTTTGGTTTGGCCTTTGGTGTAGCCCTATAGTTTTCCACTCAGTGAAACAAAATGAAAAATGAGTATATTCAAGAATCATTGTTGCATACTTTAGGTCAGGCTACCTACTTCCGACATGCAGCATCCTGCTCATCATTTTTTTTTAAATAGTTTTATTGGGGGTTCTTACATCCCTTATCACCATCCATACATTCACCCATTGTATCAAGTATCTTTGCGCATATATCGCCATCATTTTCAAAGCATTCTCTTCCCACTTTAGCCCTTAATATCACCTCCCCATTTCTCTCCCTCCCTTTCCCACCTTCCCTCCCTAACAAACCCTTGATAGGTTATAGTTTGTTCTCTCCATATCTTACATTGTCCAAACTCACCCACTTTTCCATTATTCAGAACTCCCTGGGAGGGAGTTCTAGGTCAACCTTTGTGATCAATTTCCCTTTCTCCCCCCACCCTCCCTAATCCTCCTGGTATCTCTACTCTCCTTGTTAGCCTTGAGGAGTTTATCCATCCTGTGTTGTGGGCTTTTATCTGTAGCAAAGTGCCTGCTCCGGTCTAATCCGATTTGTAAGTTAGAATTGAGGTCATAATAGTGGGTTGAGAAAGCAACAAAAAACAAGAGTAAAGTTGTATGCTTCATCGGTGCTATACTTCATCTCTTCCCTGTGACTCCTCTGTGAGGGGATGTCCAATTGTCTACAGATGGGCATTGGGTCTCCACTCTATGACCCCACCCCAATTCACATTGGATATGATTTTGTTCTGGGTCTTAGATGCCTGATACCTGATCCCATTGACACCTCATGATCACACAGGCTGGTGTGCTTCTTCCATATGGGCTTTGTTGCTTCTGAGCTAGATGGCTGCTTGTTGATCTTCAAGCCTTTAAGACCCTAGATGCTATCTTTTGATATCTGGCACCATCAGCTTTCTTCACCACATTTGCTTATGCACCCATTTTGTCTCCAGAGATTTTGTTGGGAAGGTGAGTATCACATAATGCCAATTGTTAGAACAAGTGTTCTTGTGTTGAGGGAGTACTTGAGTTGAGGCCCAATGTCCATCTGCAACCTTAATTATTAACATATAGATATGAGTACATAGTTGTATATTTACATATGTACATGCCTGTATTTAGATCTCTATAAATGTCCTTTGCCTACTGGTTCTTTTCTCTATTTCCTTTTACTTTCCTCTTGTCCCATCATCATGTTTGACCGTCATTCAGGTTTAGTAATTCCTCCCTGCTACATTGCCCATGATTAAGCTCCACTAGGCATCATATGACCTTTCTTCCATTGGTTTTAGTTCACTGTGTTCCCTTCTCTCTGAGTTGCTGCCCCTTCACCTCCTTTCTTCCATGTCCCCATTGTTGTTTTGTTGGTTTTGCCTGTTTTTTTGGTTTTGTATTTGTCAACTTGCTCATCTTTTAATTACTTCTAGTTCTGGCGTTGACTTTGGTACACACAAATTCTGACCCAGTTTTCCACCTTCTAATTTATAGTTTATCTGCCTTTTAAATTTGTTCATATTTAGATTCATTTTCAAATGAGTTTACTGCTTCAGTTTGGCCTTTGGCATAGCTCCTCAGCTCTCATCCACCTCACAAAAAATCCACCTCACCCCAAAACCCACCAGTTGAGATCTAAAACCGATTGCTGCTCAGATTTAATTTTCACAGTATCATTTCCCCCACACCAAAAAACCCCTTGTTTTTAAAGATACTTTTTCTAGATAAATAAGAATTGTGCAAGAAATGAGAGATGTCATTGCCATTTCACACCAGCATTAAGCTGACAAGGCCCAGAAAAGGGCTGGCTACCTACAAGCAAAGGCAAGAGCGGAGCTGGCTGGCAGCATATGACCTAGAAGAATCTCAGATTTGTCTTGCTTTGAAGCTGTTGTGATTGGAGAACTCTATCCTGTCCTCTGAGTTGTACCCTGATGTTTCCAAGTTGATCTTGTTCTCAGGTTGCAGGCTATTACCCTGCTCTGATAAAGCACCTGATTATAAGTGTGGCCAGAATTAATTGCAATGAATTATTGAACCAAGGAGAAAAATAAGCGGTCCTACGGAGGTAGTCAGCTGTTATTAGAAATAGTGAAAGGTTTGGAGAACAGAGATATGTCTGATATGTGCTCATAGGAATCAACTTTCTGCTGATCTTCATTCTATCCCTCCATCTGAAGTTATTCAAGTTCTGATTCTGGTAGACCTCAGGGCCCGAGTGAACTAGAAGCTTTGGATGACCCAATGGGACTATTCATTCAGTAAATCACTAGTTGCCTTTGAGAAAACACTAATTGTGGTAGTTATATAATCATTTCTCAATTTGAGGATTAAGAGTGAAGGGGTGGAGTCTAGTCTGTCATTCAGGATATAGCCAATGAGGTCTCTGTGTGGACATGGCTTCTCCTGAGAATTCTGGGAATTCCTGTATTTTCTCCTTGGAGGTGGGACAGACTCTCTCTCTCTGTTCATTCCCTGGGAGACATTGCAGCTGAAAAGACACATGGAACTATCCTAGTTCCCTGAGCTGAAGAAGCCACATAAACCTACCCTTATGCATCCCTGAATGCTGGAGAAGCCACATGGAGATCCCTGCCAGCGCTGAGATGCTTACAAAGTCACTGGATCCAAAGACTTTATACCCTCTGGCCTGTGATCATCCTGAATTCAGCATTATTACATGTGTTTCGTGAGTCTGAAGAGGACTTCAGAGATTAGTATCAGACATATGGGCTTATATCAGATTTATGGGCTTGGACTGGACTGGGTTGTGATGCTTTCTTAATTTATAATTAACCTTTATATAAAACTCTCTCTTATACATGTATGAGTTTATCTAGATTTCTTTCTCTAGCCTACCCAGACCAACACACTAACTCATAATGATTTTATGTGCTCCATAGGGTTTGCAATGGAATTAGATCACGAGGACTTTTCTCTGAATCACCTCTGGATGTACTTTTGCCTCCAACCTTTCAGGTAACTCCAAGCATGTTAACCAGTAGTCTAGCATATCCAGAGGCTGGTCCAAAGACATGGCTGCTGAGGTGTGTTATATGGCCATTTACCTAGAAGACACTGCCTTTGATTGGTGTAGTGAAGTACTTCTCAAATGTATTTTATACAATGAGCTTGCCAGAAATGGAAATGTAAAGTATATGATACTCAGTGGTGAATCAATATGTACATTTGGGATGCTTATGGAACTAAAGCACTAGATGGTTTATATCACTTAATATAGTGTAAATAGGTGGGTTTATAGTAGATGGCTTTATAAAAATAGGAAACAGAACTTGAAAGGTCTTATAGCTTCTAATATTCATTTTAAATTTTATTTTAAGGGGTCTGGGAGGCATTTATAGAATATAATTTTTGATACTAAGTGGAACATCTATAACAAGGAGCAAAAAATGGAAGCAGAAAAACCATACAGAAGGTTGTTATATCAATCTGTACACAGAACAAAGGATTAATTTGAGGAGCTGATACCAAGGGCTCAAGTAGAAAAAATGTTTTGGAAATTTTTATGGCAACATATGTACAAGTGTGCTTAATACAGTTGAAATAATGGATTGTCAAAAGATTTGTAAGAGCAAATAATTAAGAATTAAAACATTTTAAGAAATGGGAAATATTAAAGTAAAATGGATGGTTATAGAATAAATAATATTCATCTCTAAGTTAAGGGAATGTAGAAGTAAAAGGAACATGAAAAGAATCTTGAGGACGTGGGTTGGGGATAAAATGTATGGATACTACCAGGATAATAGCGCTTCAGTTCAGGAACGGGAACTAGGGAAAGCATGGTTCTTATATTGGGCATCTGGGGCCACTGATCTGGCCTTGCTGTTTTATATGAACTCTCCATTAGCCCCTCCTGCCGCTGCTACTACAAGGTCCTAGTAAATGCTAAAGAGGTTATCACTGGTACGACAACAAGTGTGGGTGGTTTCATTCAGGTCAAAAATATGATTTATTTATCTATTCTTTTTAGTAAATCTTTGGTGATATAGAAGTTATGAGTTGGGTTGCTAAATGGAAGTTCAGTAGTTTGAAACTACCAGCCACTCTGCAAGCAAAAAATGAGGCTTTCTGCTTCTGTAAACAGTTACGGTCCCCAAAATCCCACCAAGCCTATAAGGATCCCTATGAGTCAGAATTGGCTTAGTCACAGTAAGTGTTTTGAGATATAAAGTATGTGTACATGAATGTCAGTGCATAATTTTTGTAAGTAAAAGTGGAGTACATGAAGGCACATGACTAAATCTAGAACATATTTTTTAATAAGAAGCATAGAATGTTTAATTAAGGAGAACTTCAGTTCTTTAATGTGTATTTTAAAGAATGCCTCTTTGGCAGCATCCTCTTCTCATTTTTCGTTTTTCATTCTACTTTTGCCAATATATAATAGGTAAGTTCACTATTCATTTTTTCTCATTTATTTTTTGAATATCATATTTTATAAAGCCAACAAGTGTTAGGATCTATTATTTAATTCTCAGTTCATAAGGAATTTATTGGTGTTTTTAAAAATGAAAATGTAGAGTCAACTTTAATATTCTATGTGTTATTTCAATTTAAAACTTTTCTTATTAACCATTTGTCTTCATTTTAAAACTAACCAATCATACGCCATATAGATTACTGGGGTGAAGGGCTGAAAGGCCACAGCCTTGGAATCAATTGAGCTGCTCTAGTCAGCACTCATAGGGTCACCAGAAGTCAATTTGATTCAACAGCAGCTAACGAACCAACAACATGCCTAACTGAGTTATAGACTAAGTAAGAATGTTTAAAGATTTCATCAGCGCTTTTATTTATAAGTGCTCCTTCCAAACCTCAAGGATCCCACATCCGAATGGATGTGGACCATTTGAAAGGATCCCACATCTAAAGTTTGGTTCGTATGTTGAAACTCATTCACAACATTTTATTAATTATATAATGAGAAGGGAACAGGCATCCAAGCTGGACTGAAAATAGCTCAGATCAGGAGTAAGTTTCTGAATCTCTTCTGACACTCACCAAATCTGTGTATTCCATCCAGAGAAGCTCAAATAATGAGCTATTGATCGTTCTGTCAAAAAAAGGTGTGCGAAGTGAAGAAGTCAATGGTCTTGCAAAGTTCTATCATGGGATTTCCAGCTTTGTTTCTAACGCCAAGACCGTATTTCCAACTGCTGCTCCTCCTTTGTTTCCAACTTTTGCATTCCAATCGCCAGTAATTAGCAATGTTTTTATTATCAATGCATATTTGATCTACTTCAGATAAAAGATGTTGGAATTTTTTTTCAATTTCTGCTTTCAGAGGTTTACTGATGGGTGCATACATTTGAAAAATATTTTTGAATATATTCACTTGTGTATGAACACATATTATTCTTTCACAAACAGCATTTTATTTCAAATATGCCTTTTTGATCATGGATGTAGCATCATGACTCTTGAACTTAGTATTCCTCACATAGTAAACCATATGATGCCCAAACCAAACCAAACCAAACCAAACCAAACCAAACCAAACCAAACCAAACCAAACCAAGCTCACTGCCATAGAATCAATGACAACTCATAGCAACCCTGTGGGGCAGGACAGAATTGCCCCTGTCGGTAGGCTGTAGCTACTAATGGGAGTTGAATGCCCTGTCTTTTCCCTGTGGAGCAGCTGGTGGTTTCAAACTACTGATTTTGCAGTTAGCAGCCCACCTTGTAACCACTGTACCACCAAGACTCCTAACCACTTGATTGGCTGATTAAAAGTGGCTAATATCACAAAATAATTATGAGACATCACCTCAATCCCCCAAGATATTCTAATATCTGGAAAGAGTGTAGACCTTTCTAATGCCGCAACCCTTTAATACAGTTCCTCATGTTGTGGTGACCCCCCAACCATAACATTATTTTCGTTGCTACTTCGTAACTGTCATTTTGCTACAGTTATGAATTGGGTGACTCCTGTGAAGGGGTCCTTTGACTCCCAAAGGGGTCGCAACCCACAGGTTGAGAACAGCTGGTGTAGCAGGTTCAGAACTCTTTCATGCTGCTGGTGAGCTAGTAAGCTCATATAGCCATTGCAGAAAGCCATATGGCACTACCTAAAACAAGTGGGAATAGAAAAACCATATGACTCAGAAATACATGGACTCAGTATCCATGTACCTCAAAGAACCAAGAGCCAAAATAGAAGCAGACATATGACCTCCCACAGTCATTGGAGCACCGGTCACAATAGCAAGAAGCTGGAAACCACTCAAAGGCCCATCAGTAGAATGACGGATGAAGAAACTCTGGTATGTACACCCAATGGAGACCACTATTATCAGGACACATACCAAGGCAAAAGCAGGGCCTCTTCTCAGGCCATGACATATTCTAATTTGGTATCCCAAGCAACTGGGTGGTGTGCCTCACCGATGCTCATGATCCACACACCGCCTCCATAGCTGTCCATCTTGGTAACCACGGTGACAGAGGGAGCCTCGCCTACATTGGGGTCACTTTCTCATGTTGTAAGGAGAGGAAGAAGATCAATCTGTTCTTGCCATATATTTTTCTATAATGAATCCAAATCAACAAACACAAGGGTACGCAGTGAAACTTAGTGGGAATTGACCAGAGTTGGGGAGCAGAAGATCTCTTGGTGAAGGTGATTTCACTACTGCAGGTAGGTAAGCCAGGTGAGACAACCTGCCACTGGAGAAAACACTTAACATTACTGATATAGACGCCCCAAGGGGAGAATCCACCAGTAAAAGTGTCCAGTGTTCCTGACTGGTCTCTTAACCTAGTTGCTATGCAGACCTTGGTGACCTTGGCTATGCGCTAAAGGCAATGAACCGGATGTTAGACTGTGTTCTTTTGAGGTCCATAACTTTGTGCATAGGCCAAATCAGGATTAATATCTGTTGGACTTAAGACTGAACTGCCCTAGAATAAACAGAAGCAGATGACTGTGATATGATGATGACTTGGAGGTTGTTGGACGTTGTTTCTGAGCTCTTGCTTGAGAGTGGCTCAGGACCACCATATATTTACTATTTCCGCAATTCTTTGCTTTTTTATGACCTACCTTAATCCAGCAGGAATGCTTATGCTCCTGTGAATGAGTGTTACCAAAAGGATTTCCTTGTCTTTAATCCTCAATGTTTAAGGAAATAGTGATCGGTCACTTGAGAGTTTTTTATCTGTACAGGTTAATACTCCATGGATCTTGATCTAAAAGCCTCTTATACATGTATACTTTCCTTTTATAAAAAATATTTGAAATTATAGACTACTGGATAAATTAATGATACCATTAATATAATTATCATATTATATAATAAGTGACTTAATAATTACTTGGGGTTATGGTAGGGAAGGTTGGGAAATGGGAGATAATAATAAGCACAAGAAAAGAATAAAATATTCTAAAATTGATTGTGGTGATGCCTATACAACTCTTTTTAATTTGTTTAAACTATTGAACTATATGATATGTGCATTATATGTCAATAAAACTGCTGAATGTTTTTAATTTATTTTAATACTTTTGTAGCCCCTAACTTTTTTTAAATCATTTTATTAGGGGCTCATACAACTCTTTTTAAACACTACCAGTTCATTTCTGCTCCTAGGACATCAATATTTATGGATTTTTTTTAACATTTTTGATGACTTACAGTTTTTCTAGGTTCATGCTTCATACACATAAAGTTAAAATTATTCATAGATATTTGCAGGTTCTTCTCATTTTGAGTTGTGACTCATCAGCAAATAAAGGTCGAAAAGGCTTGACTCCGTCCAAGTCATTATGTCAATTTGATTTTGAAAATGCAGCATTTCCTTAGACATATTTTGAGGGTCTCCTAACCTGAGGGGATCATCTTCTGGCACCACATCTGATAATTCTCTGCTACTATTCATGAAGCTTTTGCTATCTGACAATGTTTCACTCTTCATCAGGTGTGAGTGGTGAAATTCCCCCAAAGCAGATAGCCGATTCCTTCTTTTTTGGTACTTTTAAAAAAAATCATTTTATTGGGGACTCGTAAAACTCTTATCACAATCCATACATATACCCATTGTGTCAAGCACATTTGTACATTTGTTGCCATCATCATTCTCAAAACATTTGCTTTCTACTTAAGCCCTTGGCATCAGCTCCTCACTTTCCCCCTCCCTCCCCATTCCTCTCTCCCTCCTGAACCCTTAATAATTTTTAAATTATTATTTTGTCATATCTTACACTGTCTGACATCTCCCTTCACCCACTTTGTGGTTGTCCTTCCCCCAGGGAGGAGGTTATAAGTAGATCAGTGTAATTGGTTCCCCCTTTCTACCCTACCTTTCCTCTACCCTCCCGGTATATCCACTCACACCACTGGTCCTCAAGGGATCATCCAGCCTGAATTCCCTGTGTTTCCAGTTCCTGTCTGTACCAGTGTATATCCTCTGATCTAGCCAGATTTGTAAGGTAGAATTGGGATCATGATAGTGGAGGGCAGGAGCCATTTAGGAACTGAAGGAAAGTTGTATGTTTCATTGTTACTACCCCGCAACCTGACTGGATCGTCTCCTCCTCTCGACCCTTCTGTAAGGGGGTGTCCAATTGTCTACAGATGGGCTTTGGGTCTCCACCCTTTACTTACCCTAATGTACAGTAATATGATTTTTTTGTTCTTTGATGTCTGACACCTGGTCCTAGTGATCCCACAGGCTGGGATCATCCAGCCTATGTTTCATCCATGTGGGCTTTGTTGCTTCTGAGCTAGATCAGTACTTGTCTACCTGCGATCATTTAAGACCCTAGATGCTATATCTTTTGATAGCCAGGCACCATCATCTTTCTTCACCACATTTGATTATGCACACATTTGTCTTCCATGATCCTGCTGGGAAGGTGTGCATCATGGAATGCCAATTTAATAGAATAAAGTGTTCTTGCATTGATTAAGTATTTGAATGGAGGTCCAATGTCTCTCTGCTGCCTTAATACCAAATCTATAAATAAATGCACGTAGATCTATATCCCCACCATCCTATATAAATATATTTACATATGTATATGCCTACTCCTTCTTAGTCAGGAAGCTCTGCTGAAACCTGTTCATTTTGGGTGACCCTACTAGTATTTGAAATAGCAATGGCATACCTTCTAGCATCAAAACAACCTTCAAGACACCACAGTGTAATAAACCAAGAGGCCAAGTAGTGGATTGAGGCAATAGGGTTGGGACAAAAGGTCAAGACTTTGTGGTTTGAACTTTGTACCAGCACTAGAGAAGGGATTCCCCAGACTTCCTCATTAGGTTACTTAGAAAGTGGAGGAGGAATAGCAAAGTCTGAAGATGATCAGTATTGAAATATTAAAAGTAAAATATCAGTCTTTACTATAATAATGTGCATTTTATAATTTTAAATATATTGAAATATTCAAATGAATTAGAAAAACGTGTGGAAAGGATTCTGGGAATATCTTTAAAATATTCATTAGATATGTCACAGTAGTCAAAGTGAATGTTACAATGACTATTAAGGATTTCAGGAAACTTGCAGTAAAGGGACAATTGATAACTTCTTTTTTAACCTAAATTGTTGCCATTCTTCTTTGAAGATTACAATGTTTTTTCTCATGGTACAGGATTAAAAAGAGGCTGGTTTATAATATTAAATATTCTACAATGCATACAAATGTTTTATTTTCTTTTAAATCATTACATTTACATTTAATCTTCTTAGAATATTAAATATTTCCATCCACTTAAAATTATATCCCTTGGTTTAATTGGACATTAGTACTAGAATAAAATGACCACAACATCACAGTGTATTCTAAAATACACAGGGATAGAGTCTTGCTGTCATTAAGAAATGTGTGACTTCACTTTTCATACTGGCTCTTCTGTATTGACTCTTCTGACCTGAGTAAGTCCTAGCTAACTTATGAGAAGTTAATCCTGAAACGACAGTATTTCTACCATAAAGAGCATACAGAGGTCGAAAAGTTTTGAATCTACTCACGACTTTACTGTTTCTACTTTTAGAGCAGGACTGACCTTTCTCAGGCACAAGTCTGCAGAAAACATTCACATGACGTTGAGGTCTTTCAAAAATTAGGGCCCTTCACCCTAGTCTTTGGTATGATTGATGGCCACGCTTTTCTTATTTTATAACTGTCGCATGATAAAAAGTTATGTTATTTTGACAATCTAGTAGTAAAAATTCTAAAGAATGTTCTACTCTTAAAATAGGAAGAAAGGTCTGTTAAAGGATGAGGGGGCTGGTTAATCAAATTCTCTCTCAATAGGAATGATCACCTCTACCTTACAGTCGATGAGTGCAGTTGCATATGTTTGTGTGCACATATGTTGTTTCCTAAGATTGTTGCAGCTTACAGA
Organism: Tenrec ecaudatus; assembly: GCF_050624435.1. NCBI lineage: Eukaryota > Metazoa > Chordata > Mammalia > Afrosoricida > Tenrecidae > Tenrec > Tenrec ecaudatus. Next base: position 113,442,676 of record NC_134535.1, on the reverse strand, counting down.
AGCTATTGAAAACAAAACATTAATTTTCATATGTAAACTGAAATATGTTGAAAGAGCACTATGTAACTAGAACATATATTTCTTGCCCAAGATAAGAGGAGAAATATTTGCACTGTTGCAAGTTAAATTTACCAAACATAGTTCAAAAGTGAATTTTTCCTTCCAGTTTTTCCTAATATGTCCAGAAACATTTTATCCCTTTTATATAACATTCTCACTTTATTTGTCCTTTTCTTACAGCATTTTATTATATTGTTCTTTATTATTCGATTATACATAATTCTACTAAAGTCTTCGCTATAATGATTCATTCTTAGATGTAATGATCTTCAAGGCAGTAGATAAGATGATCTGAGGAGCATGTGGAGATACTGCTCAGAAGGAGCAGAGTGTACTAGAATATTTGTGTCACCATGACATGGCAATTCAAACTAACTACTGAAGCAACTAAGATGGCCCAGCCTGTGAATTTTAGTGAAGCATTTTACATGTGCATTAGGCACAAGTAAAAAGAGTTTATGTCTATAGGATGAAGTATATGTGCACCCTCAAAATTTTCCTCACTGTTGGGATTCTATTTGACAATGTTGCTGCTGTCCTCAACTTGGTTCCGACTCATAATGACCCTCTGCACAGCAGAACAACAGGCCGGTGCTGTGTTATCCTTGTGCTTACATCTGAGCACATTATTTGCCACCGTGTCAATCCATCTTGTTGATGGACTTTCTTTTTATTTTGTTTTTTCTTTTGCTAATCTACTTTATAGAGGAGCCTGGTGACGAAGTGGTTGGTTATGGGCTGGTCTGCAATGCTCAAGGTCAACAATTTCTGAGGGAGAAAGACCAGATTGTTTTCTCCCCTTCAGAAGTATAGTCTCAGAAACTCACAGAAGGCAGGTCTGCCCTGGTCTACATGGTCACAATGAGTCAACATCTACTCAATGTCACTCGAAGTTGTTAAGAGAGGGATGTTTGTCCTAGGGAAGACAGTCATGTTTCTAGTAATTTGGAAGCCATGGTTGAACCCTGGCCATTTTAGGTGCTCTTATGTCACCAAGTCTTCGGGTAAAATAAGGAATTACTGTAGTGTTTGGTGTGACTGTTTCTGATTCTTCAGAAGACAGTGGGTCACTGTCACTCTATAAGGATAGAAATTTTTATCTGGATCCCAGGGTAATCACTGGAAGCCCACATTGGATCCTTTGTTGAGATGGTAGTAAATGCCATGGGTTTTATTACCCCAAACTACAGGAATAAATTCTCCGGCTACCCCAATATGGAATATCTATAAGAGAAACAGGAGTTCTGGTGCTGAATTGATTACATAAATCAAGCTGAAGGACTCCCAACTGAATGCTGATCACAAGAGAGAATAAATTCAGTTGACATGTCGTTTACATACACACACTTCTTAAATGTTTGTGTTCCATCGTCTTAATCCTCTACCTATTTTATACCAATAAAGTTCTCAATTAACCTAAGTAGTTTATTTTATAATTTGGAATAATATTTCATAATAGTCATACAAATATTTTCATTCTTTTAAAAATAACTTCGGGCTGAGTTCAAATACTTGAAAATGTATCCTATTTCAGATGTAATCACTTGGGTTGTAAATGGAGTTTCACTATAATTATTGTAATAGAAAGTGTCCTGATAGTGTTGTAGGCTAGGACGTGCACTAATGTACTCGCCACACGATGGGAGAAAGATGAAGCCTTTGCTGTTGGAAAGATTTATAGTTTCAGAAACCCTATAAAGAGTCATTATGCACTGGGATTGATTTGAGCAGTGTTTTTTTATTTTGATTATTGTAACAATATGAAGTAACTTCAAGAATTTCTGAGGAAACTATTACTGAAGCTAAAATAATTGTTTAAAAAGCTTTTTGAAACAACTTTGTATTTTGACTAATTTAGCCAGGACCTTAGAGGTAAGGATGGAGAGATTTCTCTTAAATGCTTTAGACATATATTGTCAGGAGAGACTAGTTCCTGGACATGGACATAATTGTTGGTAAATTAGAAAACTGAGAATAAACAAAACTCACTGCCATCCAGTCAGTTCTGACTCATAGTAACACCACAGGCCAGGGTAGAACTGAGCTTCTGAACTATGGGGAGCCATGATGGTGTAGCGCTTATGCATTGGCCTGTGATCTGCATGGTCAACATTTCAAAACCAGCAAGAGCATCTCTGGATAAAACTGGGCTTTCTACTCCTGTAAACAGTAACAGTCTCAGAAACACAAGGGGTCACTATGAGGCAGCATTGACTCAACTGCAATGAGTTTCTTGTGGTTTTTTTGTTCCGGGCTATCTCCAGAAAGTGCCTTGTAGTTTCAAACTTCTGGCCTTGAGGTTAGTCTTGTAACTACTATGCCACCAGGGCATCCCTGGTAAAGTAGAGAAGCAGAGAAAAAGAGGTGGGTTCTCAACAAGACAGATTGATGTAGTCACTACAACATTGGGCTCAAGCATCAGAACAGTCCTGAGGCTGGCGCATTACAAGGCAGTGCTTCAGTCAGCTGTGCACAGGGGTCACCAGAGGTCAGAATCTAACAACAGTCAAAACTTGGCTGCTACTTAGGAAATCCAAGTCCTCTCGGACTTCTCTTCAATGACTACTGGTATTCAATTACTTGTGACGTAACAGGACTTTTTATTTTTTAATAACTTAGGAAAGTATGTGGTGATTAAAGGGGGCAGAGTTTGTAAAAGGAGAAAAATTAAAGAGAATAGATTATGTCTACTTTTTTGTTTGCTGATGTAGATGCAGAATATAAAGGCGGGGTTCTTGCGATAATAGGGAAGCCCTTAGCTCCAGGCAATTTTCTTTTGTTGAAGCTAGAGTTTAATTTAAGTCCATAAGGGTAACTACAATAATCTATACAGAACATTATTTCAACTATTGGCAATTACAGGTAATTAATATAGTCTGGGTTATAAAGAGGACTTGTTAATTTTGCCATATGGTCTGTCTGTGTAATCATCCATAGTATTCTAGGCTCTGGATTAATATTTTTATTAATACATTATCATATTTATACATGTTTTGAAGGAACTTGAAAACAGTAACTGTGGCATATATTATATAGCATCATAAGACGGCATTAAAATATGATACACTAAATATTTTCATTACAATTCAATAAAAATCTTGAAAGATTAAATTAGATTGATTACATTGACAAAATGGCTTAATAAACATAACATGGTGAGCAGATGGTCTGACACATAGTAAGTGCTCAATGAATGGTAGCAATTACAAATAATTTGAATGGGAAATGGTACTCCATTTTCATTGGATATGTGATTGTTTATAATCAAGTGCACTTTACAATTGGACTCTTAAACACTTATGTTTACAACTATTTGTGATAAAATCTCTATTAGTATGACATTGACTATCAATGTTAAATGACACATGAGAAAATTAATAAGTGAAATAAATTATGTTATTCATAATAATATTGGAAAAACCTTGTGGTATTGTTGATTTTTCTTCTCTCTTCATTGACTTTCAAGTAAGAGCCTTCCATTAATTTGTCTAAAATTTGCTCACTCACTCTGATATGACAATGCTCAGTCTGAAAAATGTGAGCCCATTGCTGTGATTCTGTCTTTTGTTACTCATTTTTTAAACAAAATATCCCAATTCTCTCTTACTATTTTTCTATGCTTGCCTCTGAATTCTTATTATTTCTTAATTTCTTTCCCTTTACACCTGATGGAGTATAGAATACATTGTGTTAGCATCATCAATTTTTTTTCCAAAATATGATGCATAAAATTACTTTTATAAGAGTGCTTAACTGTAAATTGGGATCTTATATTTGATAACTTATTTATATGATGTAGTAATTCTGGTGATTAGAAACCAGAACAGATGAGCCATTTATGACAAGTGAATGCAAGTATTTCTCATTGTCCTTTTTTCTACCTTCCATTTTTACAGATCCCCCACGAATTTGCCTACACTCTTGTTCATTCTATTGATCTTTTATGTTGCTCATTAAAATGTTACATTTTATACACAGTATTGTTCACACTCTACAAGGTTTTTATCACTTCGAGAGAGGCAATCTTCTTGATGCACAGCTGGTTTCTAGTATGATCTAATTGCTTTTGTAATATGTCTCAGAAACCTAATGCCACACAGAACACTGCTGAGATTTCTCAGATAAGTAAATTAAATTACTTGTAGATGAACTTGTTTTATAACATGTGTCTGAAAAGAGTTTCAGCTCATTTAGTGAGAGGTCTAACATCAAATTCAATGGAGAATGCACATGCAATTACTAGGTACTTTCTAATGTGTATCTTATATTCCTGATGTATCCCATTTTATCACATAAATCTAAACTATAATTTTGTAATGAATACTGCTTTAAATATTCATATCAAATTTTAAGATTTTATTTTTGAGGGTGAATTTTATTTTAATCTCAATGCAAATCAAAATTTATTATAAATAGCCTCTAATGAGCTATATTTTTGTTCTCAGTCTCGGTTTACATGGATGCTTTTTGTTATAAATACATACCAATTCATTAAAAGATAATTAATTTAAAATTCTGAAAGTCATCTGAAGGATTTTAATTTCACATGAATGTGCTCCTTTCAAATGGATGGAATTCTGTCATTTTGCATCAGGTCGTGTTTTATTACCAACTATAAATTTTAAAATTCATAGTATTAAGTCATATTTCTATTAAATATTTGCATAATGTTACATATAAGTGAACTATTTTTGTTTACCCTTGTGCAATATTTTAGGATAAAAAGAAGCAATAAAATCAAGTGAAGACCTCACTAAACCTTTAACTTATCATCCCTTATATTTCATTTTAGAAATTGAGATATGCGGTGGAAAAGTCCTGTGTTTTTTTTAATCTCCATTCCATTGCATTATGATGGGCTAATGAAAGAGTGAGCAGAAGCATTAAGTGGGTGGAAATTGAGGGGCTGTGGTCCCTCAAACAAAGGAAGCACACAAGGTGGGTACCATATTTATCTTTCACTGCAGTCCCTTTCCAGTTTATTGCCTTATAGATATATAAAAAAAGCTCCCAAACAGAAATAAGTGGTGATGCTGGTCAGAGGAAACAAAAAGTTCGAGTTTACACTTGCCATAAAACAAATAAAAAGGTTGCTGACAAATCAGTTCTGAATCATAGGGAGCACAAGTGTTACAGTGTAAAACTGTGCTTCATAGCATTTTTGCTGGCCAAGATTTATAAAGTTTATTTAAATCTGTGATCAGTAAGCTATTGCATATAAATCAATTTCTGTTTTTTACTTTATTTTAAACGAGTTTATTGTATAATTTAAAATAAAGTGTTCTGGCAGTACAACTGTATTTAGCTGCTAACAGTAAACGTAGGGTGATTCAATTCTACAATTATCTGGTTCCTCCATGGAAGAAAGACATGGCAATCTGCTTCTATAAAGATGTTCAGCCAAGAAGACCCTGTGGGACAGCTCTACTCTCTCCCATGGTGTGGCTATCTGCCAGAACCTACTCTACAACACCAAACACTATTCTTCAAGAATGTACATTTGTAGGCCTTTTTTCTTAGCACTGCTGAGTAGATTATAACCACCAACCTTTTAGTTAGTAGCTGAGTGAACACTGCCTTTTTTGAATGAAAGTCATTCTAGGACTTTCTAAGATAAAGGTCTTAGGGTGTTAATGCTTGCAGGAAAGTACTATCCCACATTGAAAAATTATCAGATGCCGGGTTTTAAATATGTAGAGCAAAATTGATTGATGATGACAGCAAGAACCTCATCTATGAATATGCCAATAGCTATCTCTTCTTCCTTGTCAATGTGGTTGTACTATGGTGACTTGCATGATGGTGTAAAGCCAGAAGCTATGTCCCTGCTATTTCAAATACAAGCAGTGTGATCCAAAGTGATCACAATTCACGTCAGAGCTCCCAGACGAAGAACAGACTAACAAAGAAGGAATAGCTTATCTACTGTTGAAGAATCAGCCATTGAATGCCTTACACATAGCAACTAAACATTGCCAGATGCTGAAATCCTCACAAATAGAGGTAGTACCTTGGAAAAAGAGAGAGCAAGAATATTAACTCATCATGTTGGGAGGTCCTCGAATGAGTGAGGAAGGGCTACTTTTTAAAGCAGAATTGAGCATGAAAAATCTGAGTGAGTAAAGTCTTTGGAACCTTAACGTGCTGATGGAGCAAGACTCAAAATGAAAGAAATAGCCGCAAGTATCCATTAGTAAGTGGAACCTAGGATGTAGGAAGTGTGAATTTTGGAAAATTGGAAGGCATCGAGAATGAAATGGATCACATAAAGTTCACTATTTGGGGCCTTAGTGAGCTGAAAGGAATTGTTATTGGCCATTTTGAATGAGAAAGTCATGTGGTTTGCTATGCCGAGAGGACCAATTCCAGTGGCATGGTATTGAATTCATCATCAAAACGAACAATTCAATATCCATCCTGTAGCACAATTCAATCTGTTATAGGATGCTATCTCTCCACATATAAGGACATCCAATTAACGCAACTATTATTCAAATTCAAGTACCAACTACTAAGCCTAGTGATGACAAAAATGAAAAATTCTACCAATATCTTTTGTCTGAAACTGATCAAACATGCAATCAAGATGCATTGATAATTATTGACAGTTGAAATGCACAATATGGAAACAAAAAGAAAGGAACAATATTGGAAAACATGGTCATAGTGATAGAAATGAAGCTGGAGATCACGTGACAGATTTAGCAACTTTTCGCCGTGAATACATTTTTTCAGCAGCCAGTAGACACGTGGACTTCTCCAGATGGATTACCCAAAAATAAAATTGGCTATATGTGTGGGAAGAGATTTTAGAGAAGTTCAATATCAGAAGCTAAAACCAGGCCAAGGGCTGACTATGGAACACTTGCTCATATGTAAGTTTAGGTTGAAAAAAACTAAAACAAGTCCATAAGAATCAAACAAACTTAGATATAGCCTACCTAAATGCAGAGGACATTTCAAGAGTAGATTTGACCCATTGACTACTCTTGATAGAAGCCATGATGAGTTGTGGGAGGACACCAAGGAAATCATCTCTGAAAAAAGCAAAGGCAATAAAAGACAGGAAAGAAAGAAAAGATCAATTTGGATATCAAAAAGAAATAAATGATTAAGACAAAGAGCTGAAGAGAAAATGTCAAAGGATAGTTTGGGAAGACAAAGCAAAATATAACAACAGTTTGTAGTTATATAATCATTTGTCAATTTGAAAGGATTAAGAATGATTGACAGAAAGATTATTGGAAGTGAGGTAGTTAGTTTGTTGTGCCAACCTAGCCAATAAACACATGTGGGATTAATTGAAGGGTGGAACAATAAATGGCTCCAGCGAGCCTCGCCTTTCTTATCTCTTGATCTTTGATCATTGGACCAGCCTGCAGCTGCCTTGCTTGTTCTTTGCCTCACTTTGCATGCTACACTACCCATGGGACACCTCACCAGCGGACTGTGTCACTGTAATTTGGGGTTACTTCAAGACCTGCTTCACCGCACTATTCGAATTTACATCTATTGAGCGGGTGACTGTCAGAACCTGTTGTCTTGCTGAGTGTTAGTGACCTGCCTTGCTGTTTGCTGCCTGTGCCCGGATAACCTAAATTGCTCTACAGAGGACTACTCAGCGACCCCCAAAGACTTGAAGGACTTTCAGTGTCTCACAACTGTCTCATTGGAGTCTCTTTGCACTGAGCCATTTGTACTGCTTTATAAGCGAATTAAGTATTAATGTCTTATGTTATAGAACCATCTGTATAAATATATATAAAATTATTAGCATTCTGGTTTTGTTTCTCTAGAGAACCCTGTCTAACACAGGAAGTATGAAAATTGAGAGTTTGTAAGCCCGCTTGCCTTGAGCCATTAAAATTTGACCTTAAATGGGATAGTACATGCTTGCAGAAAAGTCTCTGAGAAGATAAGTCCCACCCAGTGCTTTTGAGTACTCAGGATATTTGCATTCCAAGAGACTTGCCTAGGGACAAGATTGACAGATTGAAGAAGAAAAGAAACTCTTTGGATTTTGGATTTGTGAACAAGTGGTTTCTGTCAGTAGCTGAAAAAAAAAAACCTTTCTAGGCTGAACATTAAAAGAAGCTTGCAGGCAGGATGAAATGCTTGGTAGATGACCACCTGGATCTACTTGTTGAGTGGAAGAGGGAGGAATGCAGCAATCAAAAGATAGGCTGAGTTTGGCCACTGGCACCTGTGAATGTGCTTTATAAAGAACTAGAGGAGAAGAGGAGAGTGGGAGGAGAGTAGGTTGACTGAAATTCTTGACCTAAACCAAAGGGGCTAGGGTTTTTGAGAATCTGTGATGAGCTCATGGTCTAAAGGCGAGATGCCCAATGGAAACCCTGGTGAGACTAAGTGAGGCAACCCACATTGAGTTGACCAGAACCCAACCAGAGGAAGAAAAGATATTTGAGCTTGTGAACTGGTGCATATTGATGCAGACTTTATGGATAGACGGTCCTGACTTTGCTTATGGATGCGGACTTCACAAATTTCCAACTGGAATGAAATTGTTTGTGTCAAGAATATGATTGTCTCCTGAGAGTAGTAGGTTGATGTAAGTGGGTAGTATAGAAACTAGAGACCCAAAATTGGGGGATAAAGGCTTTAAGTGGTTAGCTTACAAACTTGCATGGTTGGGGACTATAGTCAGAGGATTATAGGATTAAGATGTAGATGTTCACATTATTATAGGATATTTTTGTTTTGTTTAGTTATAAAGTTTAAGTGAGAGTGGCACATATTGAATTGTATACATTTTAGTTTTATCCTATTAGGTATAGACATGATTTTGTTGTTGTTTGTTTGAAAATGGTATATGGCTAAAGAGTTGTTTGAAAGCATCAAATTGACAAGGGGTGGTCTGTGGTAGTTATATAATCACTTGAGTTATATAATCAATTTGAGATCATTAAGAGTGAAGGCATGGAGTCTAGCCTTTCCATCAGGTCATACCGAATGAGGCCTCTGTATGGGCATGGCCTTCTCCTGAGGATTCTGGAAACTCCTGTATTCTTCCTCAGAGGTGGGAGACACTCTCTGCTCATTCCCTGGGAGACATTGAAACCGAAAAGATACATGGAACTAGGCTAGTGCCCTGAGCTGGAGGAACCATATGAAGTGCTCAGATGCTTACAATGTCACTGGATTCACAAGACTTTCCACATACTGGCCTGGGATCTTCTTGCATTTGGCATCATTGCATGTATTTCCTGAATCTGAAAAGGACTTCATAGAATGGTCTCAGACATATGGGCTAATATCAGACTTATGGGATTGACCTAGAATTGGCTGGGATGTTTTCTCAATATTCAACTGCTCTTGTATATAAAGCTCTTTCCTATGCACATATATGTGTCTATGAATTTGTTTCTCTAGTTGTGATAGTCTTGGTACATTAGAGAAACAAATCCACAGAAACTCATGTATAAGAGAGAGTTTTTTAATAAAGGGTAAGTGCACATCAAGAAAACTTCCCAACTTAGTACTACCCAAGTCCACAATCCAACATTATAACCCATATGTCTGAAATCAATCCATAAAGTCCTCCTTCATCTCACAAAACACACAAAATGATGCTGACTGCAGGAGGAAAGCCGAAAATAGTGAGTGTGTAAGCATCTCAGCACTGGCAGGGGTCTCCACAAGGGTGTTCCAGCACCCAGAGCTGCATCGGGGTAGGTTCATGTGGCTTCTCCTCAGGGATGTCTTGCAGAAAGTGAGCCTTGCCAGCTGAAGTAGGGAATTGGCTAACGCTGCTGCACCCTGGTCAGACCATCAGAAAGCAAGAAATGCGAGAACTAGAAAGGCAAGGCTCACTGAGCCATTTATCTCTCTGCCCTTCAACTAACCCACATGTGTTTATCAGCCAGGTTGGCACAAGAAACGTTAACTAACTCACTAGTCTACCTGGACTAACATAAGCATGTCCAAAGACCCAGAGTTAGAAAACCAAAAAGGTAAAACACTCTCAGCATGTCATAAACTAAAGAACTAAAGAAAAAAACTGTAAAACCTTTCATTGCAATATTGATAGATTCTATGGGAAAAATGCAAGAGAACAATAGAACTTTCTATTCCCCTAAAGAGTTACCACCTCAGAAACTCACAAGGGCAGTTCTGCCTTATTCTTCAGGGTTGCTATTTCCGTGAGTTTGTTTGATGTGTTATCAGTAAAATATTGAAATACAGGAAGCATCAAAGGAAGTGAGAAAGAATAAGCAGAGTCATGCTACCAAATAGAACTAGTTCAAACTCAACATTTCAGGGGGTAGCACATGTGCAGGAACCAATGTTTCCAATGGAAGAAGTTCAAGCTAAAATAAAAGGTGAAGAGAAAGCTTCAGAAATTGATGGAATAAAAGTTGAAATGTTTCAACAAGCTAATAAAGAACTGGAAACACTTTTTCATATATGCAGGGAAATTTAGAAGAAAGCAACTTGGCCAACTGTGTGGAAGAGATCCATGTTTGTACTCATCCCATTCCAAAGAAAGGTGACACAACAGGATGCTCAAATGATAGCACAAAATCATTCCTATGACATGCAAATAACATTTTTCTGTAAATAACCTAACCAAGGTTGCAGCAGAACATTGACAGGGAGCTCCCAGAGGTTCAGGCTAGATTCGAAATAGGACTTGGAAGAAGAGACATCATCGTTGAGGTCACATGAACCTTGGCTGAAGGCAGAGAAAACCTGAAAGATGTTCACTTGTATTTTATTGACTGTGCAAAGAAATTCAACTGTGTGTTTCAAAACAAACTATGCCTAACTCTGAGAAGAATGGGACTTCCACAGCACCTTGTTGTGCTCGTGAGGAACTTGTACACTGATCAAGAGGCAGTTGGGTGAATAGACCCAGGGAATAATGTATGGTTCAAAATTAGGAAAGGTGTGAGTCAGGATTGTATCCCCTTAGCATATTTGGTCAATTTGTTTATTGAGCAAATCCTCCAGAGAAACTGGATTATAGGATTAGAATGTATTATCAGGATGGAAGAAAGGATTATTAACAATCTATGATATGCAGATTATATAATCTTGCTTGCAGAAAGTGAGGCGGGCATAAAGTACTTGCTGATGAAGATCAAGGATTGAAACCCCCAGTATGGTTAACAATCCGATGTAAAGAATATAAAAATGGATCAATATTTAACATCACGATAAAGGGACAGACTATTTGTGGTTGAGAATTGTGTCTCGCTTTTATCCACCATCAATACTTGTGTAAGCAGCAGCCAAGCAATCAAATGACACATTGCACTGAATAAATCTGCCACAACAGAACTCTTTAAAGTGTTAAAAAGCAAGGCTACTATTTTTAGGACTAAGGTGCATCAGACTCAAGCAATGGTATTTTCAATTGTCTTAAATGTAGGTGAAAGTTGGATATGGAGTCAGAAAAACTGAAAAAGAATCTGTGCGTTTGGATTTTAGTGTTGGCAAAGAATATTGAAAGTACCCTGGACTGCCAAAAAGACAAAAGAAATCTGTCTTGGTAAACGCAGAGCCAGAATGCTCTGCAGAGGCACGGATGGCAAGACTTCATCTTACATACTTTGGACCTGTTGCCAAGAAAGACCAGGAAGCGGCCCCAACGAAAGGGGTTGACAAAGTGGATAGAACTCTGGGCACAACAATGAGAACTACTGTGAAGATGGAGCAGGGCGATCAGTGTTTCGTTCTGTTGCACTAAGGGTCACCATGAGTCAGACCCAAGAGGACAGTGCCTAACAACAACAGCAATCGCTCCTCTCCCCCCAGGGAGAGAGTTTTGTGTTTGTAGCTTACTAGGATGGAGCGTGTTCACTTCCCTTCTTATCTTACTGAAGACACCAAGAATATAGAAGAGACACTGCTCTTTCCCCTACTTCTTTAAAATCAAGATTTGGACTGCCAATCTGTACTTCGCAACAATTGGATATGTTTATGTTCTAATTATCTAGCACCCCTCTTTTAGAATTGCCTATTAAACACCCATAGCTCTTGAAATGAAGTTTTTACTATCAATGACAGTTCTTAATGTGTTCTTGGAAGAGTGACTGGATCTTAAGAACAATTGCTTGTCTGAACTATTTTTTTCTTTATAAGCACACCTCAGATTCCCCTTTGCTAAGAAAGAATATTGACTCAGATAATCCTTTTATAGAAACTATAAAGTGTTTTCGTTTGAAATAGTTCATAGATAACTGCCATCCAATTAATCCAAATCCAGATGTGCTACCACTGATTGTGTTGATTGCTTTAGTTTGGTGTTGCATTTCAATTTACGTAGGAAACTCCACTGCCACCCATTCCAACATGGGTGCCCCTTAGGAGAGAGAACTGTCCCTTTGGGTTTCCCCATCTGTAAGTCTTCCCAAAGAAGACGGCCTCACCTGGCTCCAGACAGGTCTTTCGTAGCGCAGTGCTTCACCCACTGTGGCAACAGGGACCGGGATCCTCCTTTTCAGAGTAAATGCTCATGAAAGCGTACTTAAACTTCAAAGGCTTTGATACTAACAAGGGAATTTAAAGGGCTGGTTTCGTTCTGTGAAGATAAATAGACCTTTTCTAACATAACTTACTTCGACTCAAAGAGTCTTATTGCCAATATTTCTTTAACCACATTTGCAGGTAAAATGATCAGAAACATACACCTGGAAGAGATCTAGTGCAGCCTGTGCACAAATTTAGTCTTATTATCCATCTACCTTGAATTATCTTTTGGATCAATATGGGAAAGCAGCGCATGTGTAAGAGAAATGTCCTAAAATGACTATAAAGAGGGTCCCGTGTTAACGTTTATTATTTTGAAGACTCGGCATCATTTCATTGAGTTTCCTTATCTTTCACCTTCAATCCTTAAAAAGACAACCATATTAATTCAGCCATGTAATCACCTCCGAATGGTAAAAGTCTATTGATTTTTCCCCTGCTCAAATCTCCCCAGTAAGAACCAACCCAGGAGGATTCTGTAAAAGGGCAAAAGATGTCTCTGCCGCTTTGGCTTATATCGACACTTGGCTGTTTAATGACTCATTGCACTTATAAATGTTCTTCATTAAGCCTTTTTATTTTTACTCTGAATTTTAATTTATATCATTACACTTCACATAAAATGTTCTCATTTTTGTGACCTGATTCACACATTATTAAGTGTCTAGTTAGGCAATTGATGGTCTTAGAAACATCAACTATGTTTTCTCTGGACCTTTGATAATCGTCTATAGTATGTATATTTCCTTTGAATGAAAGTGATTTTCACTGACACTTGTGAGGTGTCATTAATATAGCATGTGAAATAATTTATCATAAAATTTGACTTCAATTGAAAATGCACTCCTATTGAGAAGTAAGTATTGCTAACACATGTCCAATTCTATGGTTATAGAATTTAGTTTTGCCCAAACCTTTTAAAACAATGAAATACTGAAGTGGTTATATTGTTTGTTTTCTGCTATATGACCTAAAGTTTCCACAGCACAGTTTGATAGCTCAAAGCATAAAGTTGTGCAACTCAAGATTAGAATTGAATTTTATACCAAAGCCGCAGTAGATACAAATTACAAAGTAAATTGCTAGATCAAATGTAATCTTTCAAAAGAAAATATATGAGAACTGGCTTAATAATTCTTGAACCCTCTGACCTACTTTGAATATATAAAATAATCACATAAAGGTTTCACAAAGAAATCTTATTTGATAAATGTCTTTTGAACCCTGGTAGCTAGTGGCTATACACTGGGCTGCTGACCTGTTAACTGAAAGATGAGCAGTTCAAATCCAGCAGGCACTCTGCTGGAGAAATGAGGCCTGCTACTTCCATAAAGAGGTATAGTCAACACAAACACAAATAAGAGTTATAGTCTTGGAAGCCCACAAGGACAGTTCTACTCTGTCCTATAGGGTTGCTATGAGTTGAAATCAACTCAATGATGTGAGTTTGGTTTGATTTTTGTTTGTTTGGTTTTCCAAAGACTTCCTTAACAATGAAGTGGATGTGGGCTCATCGCTCTTTTACTTAAACCTTGTAGAGGCAGGCATCTGTGCTAAATCTCAGTTAGGAAGACATTTTCTAAGATTTGAACACACACCCTAACTAATGCCTGAGAAAATTAAAGTCAACTCTGCCCTCTGTTACGACTCTTTCCTGGAACAAGCAATAGATGGATCAACTCTGTGTGTGTGTGTGTGTGTGCATGTGTGTGTGCATGTGCATGTGTATGTATGTTCTAAAGAGCACTATTACATGAGATAGACTTGAATTCTGAGTGTTTTCAGACATGAGACTTACATGTTACCCAGGTAGGAGAGTCATGTACACTTGGATCACCAGAAAGAAGCTAGATTCCTAATATACAGGGGGTAAGGAAGGACTCGCAATCATTCATGCCGGGCAAATTCAAAGGAAAACAAAATAATAATAACCATAGAGATCCAGAGAGAATTAGGTTTAACAGTCAGGGCCAAGAAACTAGACGTAAACCACAAGAAAACAAGATTCAATCACCTCGCCCCCCTTCATTTTGTGTTAGGTTTGTTGAAAGGCAAACTGGCAGCTAACAGTGGAGAACTTGAAGCCACAGTGCCAGCAAGGGCAGATCTGAAGTCAAGTCAGGAATTCTTATTTTTGTAATGAACTGGACATTCCAACTAATCAACCATGACAGGACTTATAAATGAACATGACTTGAAAGATTTCACTTCAAGCAAGCAGAAACAAACAACACCCACAACAAAATCATGGAACCTACCAGAGCTTTCATCCGGAAACAAAATATTTTTGCCACAATAAATATACTTTAAAGAGATGCTTATATTATGCCATGAGATCTGTTTATTCAACATCATCATTGCATATTTTTGAAATATTAAGGAATAGTACTTTAAATGATTGGAAATATATTTTATGGCTAATAATGGTATTTTGATATCAGAGTGATTCCCAACATTGTAATACCAAATAGAAAATTTTATGTTAATAAATATCAGAGCTTAAACTTGTCTAAAATTTTAAACTGGAATCAGGAATATTAATTTTTCTGTTCCTAGTAATTTTGATTTAACAAGTATCTAATACAAGCTTTTGAGAATGAAGACTACATCTTACAGGCCTGTATTTCCCCAGATTAGGGCTAACTTGATGCCTCACAAACGATCTGACCCTAAAAATGAGTTAGTTAATAATGAGCTAGATCATTAATTTACGGATGGCAACATGTTGAGTGTGAATAGGCAAATGTTTAAAATTCATATTACCAGTTTTCAAACATGATTTTGAATCTTCATCAGAAACTATAGGTGATGAATTCATTATCTTCAATTGAAGAAATGAAAACAGATGTTCAGAAGGTTTAATTGCCCCAAATGGTACTATTGGAAAAGCTAGACATGGAAAGCCACGAAACTTCCTCCAAAAGCAACATACTTTCCATTCTAGCATGTTACCCATAATGAGCCAAAATGAATCAGTAACAAATCTACATGTTTCCAAAATATAGTGAACTGAAATAAAAGCAAGCCCGAATGTATTTCCCAGGGAGAGCACCATGCAAAAAACATGATTGAAGAAAAAAAAAAACAACCACAAAAACTTTGAAATCTCTCACAGTTTACCAATTTTATTACTTGAAATGCACAAAAACTTTAAGTTCTGACTTGTACTATTTGTTCCAAATGAGGCCACTTAAAAAGATGGAGAGCATTCATTCATTCACATCTATCAAGTATTTATTGGGCCAATTTGTGCCCCATACTGCTCTCAGCTTTGGAAGTTTATTAGTGAATAAGAAAATAACCCTCTTCCAATGCACTTAAAATAATCACAATGAAATAAACCATTAAAAAGAACTTTAGGTGATATTAAATTTATTGAAAACCTCCATATTATAGAAATTTTCCAAAATAATATTTTTAAATGTTTGGAACAAAATCACTTATATAAAGATTGAAACAAAATACGAATATATTGGCTAAATGAATTTCATTCTATGATACAAATCCTAAAAAGTAGTATCTTCATTTTAATGACATTAAAAACTCAAACCAAACTCATTGCCATCAGTGAATATTGCCTCACAGTACCCTATAGGATAGGGTGGACATACTTCTGTGTGTTTTTTAGAATGAGACACTTGGAGGGAGCCCTATATTTTTCCCGATTGCTGCTGAACAATTGACTGTAACCCTCAAAGTTGCCAGTTTGGAGCCACCAGGTGCTCCCAAATCACAATCTGTAGGCTCACTATAAATCCGCATAGTGAGTTTGAGTTTGAAGGGTTTTGTCTTTAAATATTCCTAGCAGCAATATCTTACAGCACCACAAGATGGTGACATTACTCTACAAAAGGAAAGCATTCTTCAATTTTACAAAGCTAAACAGAAGATTCACATTTTACTATCTGAAAGCACAGACAGCCTATCTAGAATAGACTTTAGAATTAAATTAAGGATTGATGATTTCAAATTAATATATTTTAACTTTATAGTTTAATTTTAAATATAAGTATTAATAAAAGAACCAGCTGGAGCTTTGGGGAATATTGGGTACTATTCTTTTAAATGTTTAATCTAATGATTATGGCTCATATATTATATTTATACCCCTTTTTATAAGTTTTCAAATTTTTATGGATTCCTGTTTGACTGCTCTTCATAACAAGTTGTGGTATTGCTTTTACAGACATTCTTACTATGTTAAAAATAAATATCTTAATACAAAAAGAGATTATATTGATGGTCTCTAATATAAAATATACTTTTGCTTCAGGCTTATATGTAAAGATCTAAACAACTAAGAAGTGGAACTTGCAAAATATTCTAAGTAATGATGTATGGCTTCCCCAGGCATTAGATTTCGTGTTTTCCTATTTAACAGATTGCCTGCTGTCAACTAAAAATGCTAACACAGTCTTTCTGCATTCCTTTCTGAGTCATGAGGAAGAAATACAGAGCTTTATCTCCTAGAACTCCTTCTCAGTGTGGTTGTAGATTCACAGCTGATCATGAGAGGTTCTCAGTATTTGAAAGGCGGCAGAAAAAAAGAAGTCATGAGTTTGCAGTGTCGGTTGCAAGCAGACAACTGCACGCGTACCAACTCCCCAAATGACTTCGCAGTGGGCTCCATGAGGTGGCCTATCTCAGAGCTGCAGGTAGTTGGAATCAGCTGGGTGTTTCCCTGAGCTTGTTCCATTGGATACCACCACTGAAGTGAGCGCGGAAGTGCCCTTCAGAAGACAGCTGAGTTCATTGACTGCAACAGACCTTTTACAACCTTCAGCAGCAGCTTTCCTGCTTCTAGTCCCCACTCTGTTTCAAGAGCTCTGTAAACCTCTGGTGCCCATTTTACTACAAGTCCCCATTGGAATGCGTGGCATGACATCTGCTGTCCTAGTTTAACACAGACTGATATGCACCCATAGACTCCAAAAAAGTAAGGCCAGATCACGTGAAAGAAGGCATGTTGATACTGAATGTGGAAATGTACTTCTAAATTTCAGTATATGAGATTACATGAACTCCTGAGAAGTACAGTGTGCCGGCTATCAAACAAACCTGAAGAATCAGAAAGAAATACGGGAAGCATATCAGAGTCACTGAGTCATCTCTCTCGTGGAATCAATGCTGACTCACAGGGACTGTAGGACAGAGAACTGCCCCCTTCGGATTTCTGAAGCTGTAAATCTTTACCAGAACACGCACTAGCCTTGTCCTGAAGTGAGACTGGAAGCTTCAAACTACTGACCGTGTGGTTATCTGCCCTTCAGAACCCACTCTGACACCAGAGTGCCTTATTGAGTCACCAAACCAAAACTAACTAAATAAATAACTAAACTCAAGGCCATAGAGTCAATATTGACTCATAGTGACCCCTGTGGGTTTCTGAGACTGTAACTCAGCGGTTCTCAACCTGTGGATTGTGAACCCTTTGGGGCTTGAATGACCCTTTCACGGGGGTCGCCAGATTCAGAACAGTGGCAATATTATAGTTATGAAGTAGCAACAAAAATAACTTTATGGTTGGGAGGTCACTACACATGAGAAACTGTATGAAAGGGTAGCAGTATGAGGAAGGCTGAGAACCACCGCTAAGCAGCTGAAGGAATTAAGCAATTTCAGGCAGTGGAAGCAATACGGGCAAATGCAAAAAGATATGAAAGTGGCAGGCGTAGTGAGGACATTGTGTGTTGTACTTGTCACTGGAGACGATGGAGGTCAAGCATGAGGCCACTTTACTGCACTTCGAAAGTTAGTTACTGATGACCCTCTGGAGCCCAGTTCTTCTCGGACACACATTGGATTCCCTCCACGGCAACGCTAAACGAACTTGACAGCACCTGTGACTATGCTTTCTAAGGTAAGAGACCATAATATATTCATTTTTACATTTCCTGTTCTTCACCAAATATGTCCAATTACTAAGATAATTGACAAACATCATGGGCATAAGATTAGTTAGTCATCTATTACAGTAATCCAGGCAGTAAATTATGACAACCTAACAAATAATTTTTCATAACCATACTGTCTTTTTGAGTTTCCAAGACTCTAACTCTTTATGGCAGTAGAAAGCCCCCTCTTTCTCCCAAGTAGCAACTGGGTTTGAACTGCTGACCTTGTATTACACAGCCTGATGCGTAACCACTATGTACCTGAGTCAGCATCGACTTGATGGCAGTTAGAGATTTTTCTTTGTTTTATTTTGTTTTAACAGATAACCTTAACCAAATGCAAGCCCAAATCTATTTACTTTGAGTTGATTCTGACTTAGAGCAAACATGCGTGACAGAATAGAACTGTCCCATAGGGTTTCCAAACAAAGTTAGAGTTTTACAAAAACAAGACTGTTCTGTTTTTCTTCTGTGGAGCAGCTTTTAGGTTAAATGCTGACCTTTCATTAGCAATTGAGTGCCTAAACAGGGAGCCATCACAGCTCATTCTCAACACCTTACAAAGGTCCTCTAATTATTGATGAGGGACGACATTCACTGGTTCTTTGACTAGAGAGCTAAGTAGAAGAAGTAAAAAATATTCTTCAGCGTTCTTCCTAGAAGTAGCCAGATGGATGGAGTTATTAAAGTTAAATAGGAAAAAGAAAAAGAGAGAGATTGAGAGATTGGGAAGAAAGACTTGATGTTATGAACAGGGGTGATTTGAAGTTAACTTTAAAATTCTGCCCATGTTAATCTAATAAAAAATATCAGAGATATACAAAGGTAAGTCAAAAGGTATTACTGTAAATGTATAACCCTCTTTAATAAACAAAAACATAGGAAGGCGATGGTGGAGCCCAGCAGCTACGGAAAGAAGAGATTGCCTCTCTGAAATTCCTGCTGGATAACTTGCAAATTACTGTGACCAAACCAGATCTACAGTTCCTACCTTCTCGTGGCTCAGCTGAATCTCCAAGAGGCCACGGAACGAGCTCATGGCCCCAGAGCCACAGAAAACGGTAGACGCAGCAAATCACCTAGGACCATCCATTGTTAGTGATTATGGTCCTCTTCCCATGATACTACTGCAAGAGGAGCCATTACCAGTGACCCCACCACCTCCTCCATCACCAGCGACACCACCACCACCACCACCATCAGCGACACCACCACCTCTAACACCTGTACCAGAAGGACAGTCTGCTGGAGAACTAGAGTCTCACCTTGGGCCAGTTCCAGATCATCCTCCTGAAGAAACTGATGGTGGAGATCATGCTCCTACTGCACCAATGGAGCAGGGGCAGTCACCATAGACCTCCTCCCTAACTCCATCCCCAGAAACTGCAGGATAGCCCATTGGAGAGCCAGTGTGTTATTGTGGGCCAGCTACAGTGTGCCATGTGCCTCTCTCCCTGCTTCTGCAACAGCACGTACCCTGTAGGCAGCCCAGGTCCTCCATAGTCAGCTCCAGCCAGGGCTCCAGCATCCCAGTCTCTTAACATATATTGTCCACATCAGCTTCTCATCCACATCCAGGAACAGGATGGTCCAGAAGAAGGGCTTTTACTCTCCAAACCCAAGGGGGTAATTTCTTTTGTTTGCTTGTTTTTTCTTTAGTATTTTCGCAGCTATGTGATACTATTTTTAACATGTAGATTTCTCATTAAATAAAGTTGGCCCGAATCATTAAAAAAACAACAACATCAAAATGTGAAGCTGCTGTTTCTCAACCTATCTTCTAAGGTCGTGTTTCCATCTCTCTAATCTTTCTACAAAAAAATGCTGCACTCTGATTTTCACGTCAAAATGACAGTTTGGTCATCCTCTTGAGACTCAAGTCTTATGCGCTTAAAAGCTCTGATGAGGCAAGACCAGGACTGTAGTGTGAATGTAAGGCAGCTTCCCAGTTAGATCCTCACAGAACAGCCGGTGCTACCCTGGAATGATGAGCAGGAGTAGCTGTCATGGAGGGAAAGCCATCAAAGAAATTTTCCTGTGTTTTTCCCCCACAAATTTGGTTTTCACTTTTCTTATTTCTTCTTCCTAACAACTATTATTTATTTTATTAATAAAATGGGTTGCCTTGTGTCCTTTGAGAAAATATATTAAGATGAATAAATTGAATATCCTAAAACCAGTCATCATAAGCTTCCGAGCTGACCTTTAAGTCTTGAATTCATTTTTGAATTCTTCCCAATCTATCTTAAAATGCTTGATCCACCTAAAATGATTAATTTGTATGGAGTATCATTCCTGTAAATTTGTTGCAAAACTTTTATGATTAGGCAAGAAAGCTAAATGAATTTTGTTTAAAATTTGATACTTTCCCTCACCTCAAAATCATTTTTCCCCATGGTACAAATAGTTTCCTTATTTCTAAGGGACCCGGATGAGACTAAGACAAGCATGCTCCTAAAATAACTTGTCTGAAGCTATCCATTGACTGCAGAGACTGTTTTAGATATATTTTTGTTTGAAAGTAACTTGTGTATTCCCTAGTTCACTTTTTAAAAAACGTATCTTCACCAAGCAGGAAATAAGTGTAAGTTAGCGATATGATTTGCAAGTTATTACTTTATAGCTAGTGAACAAAGTTTTGTATTAAATGTGTTAGTTTTATGATACAGCATGAGAAGAAAGATAAAACATGGAAACTCTGCAGTACATGAACAAAATGTTTGATGCAATAGATTGAGTTGAGGATATAATAATAAATAGGCAAAAAGTTCAGAATATTAAGAAACTAATTCCTTAAAATAAGAACTGACAAAGGGAAGGAGTGATAGAGCAGGAAGCAGCATTGAAGGTATCTATTAAGATAAGGAACAATTGAAAGTCAAAATACAGTGGCTGAAAAAAATTATTAGATGAAAACTCTACTATTGATTCTTCTTTTAATTTTCAAATTGACTCCTCTTCTAGAAATATAGCTCTCCTCACTATATGGAAAATTCTATAAAGTTGTCAATAATGTTATGATTGGCTAGTCCATTATTTTATTAATGTTTAGTTACTACCATATTTCTAATTTATCTGCGCTGATTTGTCTGACATAGAATTTTGTAATTCAGAAGAATAAATTGATGTGATCTTCTGGGCATATTGGGGAAATTCCAAATTAAAGAGACAAATATATTCAGACAGTTTATTCAAAAGTTTTACATGAAATAACAATATAACCAGAACAAACTGTAATATTTTGTGTGCAAGAATATTTATTAAAGGTATGTCATATTAATGAAAATTTCTAGTAATAGTAGAATTACAATAATATTCATATCAGCAATCAAAACGTAGAATAATATTTAATGATATGTAAACTCTTAATTATAATCTAGTAAATGAAATGGCAGGTTGACAATCCAAGGTCCCAAAGCTACCTAAAAAGGACTTCATCATGAACCACTTCAAGCTACTACAGCGATACCATGACTCTGCGTAATACAACCTCTTCCAACTCTTCTGGAAAATATCCATGAAGTTATAGCAAAATATTTTAGAAATATTAATATTAATAAAAGAACAGTATGGAAATGCCTGATGACAGAATCTAGAAAGAAACTCAATGAAGTATGTAAAAATATAACTTACTATTTGGTGAAACAGACATTTTCCCTTGAGTTTTCAATCATAAGTATCCTACATGTGGTCCTGAACTCAAGAGACTCAAAAGCATAACTTGCATGTATGGAAACATCTTATTCTGAAAAGAGACAGCTTTGTACCACTGCTATAATTCTCAATGCTTATAAACAGTAGAACCATAACAGAGGATGATGTATTGATGTTATGATACTGTAGCAAACATGTCACAACTGTTCATCAAGCTCCTAGTGTATACTCCACCCCTCCTCCATCAGTTTGCCATGCTGTAGTGGCTTCCATAGAGCTGTGATGCTGGGAACTATTCCACCAGCAATTTAATTATCAGCAGGAGCATTCACTATAGACAGGTTTCAATGGAGGTTCCAGACGAAGAACAGAATAGTTATGAGGGATCAGCCACTACGGCCTGATGGCTAGCATTGGGGATGCTCACATATAGTGCAGGCAGATGAACCTCTTCAATTGGAATTCACTCAAAACACAACCCAGGAAGAATTGCATCTGCAAAGTAAGTCAACCTTAGCGACATGGATGAGCTAAAGCTTTGGGACCTTCATGTGCTGAAGAGATATAACTCAAAATGAGAAGAAACTGTAATAAACATTCATTAATAACCAGAATGTGGAATTGACAGAGAGGCAGTTGTTCTAACAGAATAAGGGGCTACAGTGCGGTTTAAAGCCAAGAAAGTGATGTCATAATGTTATCATTTATCCATATTTATTCATTCTGTATGCTAAGTCAATAACTCAAGAATCGGTAGTATATGAAGAACAGCACAGCATCAGAATTCAAGTAAAGCTCATTAGCAAACCACAATATGCAGAAGACACAGTCTTGCCTACTGAAAGGAAGAACTTAAAGCACTTGCTGATGAAAATCAAGGGTGCAGCCTTCAGTATGAAGTTCAGCTTATTATAAAGAAGATTAAATTCCTCACAACTGGACCAACAGATGACATCATGTTAAATGGAGAGGGATTGAGATTGTCAGAGATTTCAGGATAATTGGATTCACAATAAATACTCATGGAAGCAGCAGTCAAGAACTTAAACTTCTTTTACACAAATCAGTTGAGCAAGATCTCTTGTACAAGTGTTCAAGAGCAAGGATATCACTTTGTGGGCTCAGGTGATTCTGAACCAAACTATGGTATTTTCAATCAAGTTTTCATGTTGTTCCTCTTGGGTTCCCTCAAGTCAATTCTGACTCATAGTTACCCTTGCTCAACAGAATGATCACTGCCTCATATCCATCTGAAAGTCGGACAATAACTAAGGAAGATCAAAGGGGAACTGGTATATTTGAATGATATTGTGAAGACTCTCTATGAGATGGATTAACCCAATAGTGAACTCAAACATACCAAAAATATGAATTTTGTGCAAGACCATGCAGTATTTCCTTCTACTGTAAATGGGGCTGCTATGAATTGGAGGCAACTTGAAGGCAGGTAACACCAACAACAACATTCTTGTCATTATTCTGGATATTGGCATCAAAGAGCTAAAACAAAGACATCAAAAACATACAATGAAAGTTAAATTATATTTAAAACAAACAATGATTTTCCTTGGAACCAAAGTATGATAAGAGAATAGAGACAATAAAAAACAATGTGTTTACATGTAGGCAATAAACCATATGGAAAAATAGTAAAATATTGTGTATAGAGACTGTATGTGTTCAGGGCAATGATAGAGTTATAATTTTAAATTCATTCAAATCAAATCAATATTATTTTAAATTTTAAAATGCAGAATTTAGATAGAATATAATATCAAATGCTCAAACCTGACATATAAAATGTTCATGGAATTTCTAAATAGAAACAATAAGTATATATTGGAAAATTTGGAAATATTCATCAAATTGGCAAAAATTGGCTCCAAAAAATATCTCTAAGAAGAGACTGGATTCAGTTTGGGATGACTTAAATTTATCTGTTTTTAGCCTGCCTTTTAAAAACAGCTGAAGGAACTATAATACAATTTTTAGATATTACTGAATGGAAGCTATTGTAGTCATTAAATTATTCTTTATACTTATCATGTGCTTGCTATAGTGCATATTTTACAAAAAATATAAAAATATAAGCACATTAAGGTGTCCAGTTATTTAACAAGTATATAATTATACTTAAATATGTATGCTCATTCTTATAAATGTTAAGTTTTCACAAAAGTGGGTTCCAGTATTTCATTTAGAATCTCAAAATGACTGACTTTGTCAGCTTCTGTGAGCTGTGGAAAGCAGATAGTTCCAGATGAAGAGATTAAGACAATTTAATGTTAGTAGCACTGAAAACTTGCATAGTGCTGACTTTGTACCATGGAGTCTTCATTTAACTCACATTAAAATGTTTAAGTCTCATTCTAACCTACAATGGGAACCTGGAACTCACGTGTGCAAGGGTTAGGAACTCTGCTGTTACCTGCTCTGCCTTCTGGTTGGAGCCCCACCAGTCACTCTATAGGGGAAAAGACTGGCTATCTGCTCCCATAACGATCGTGACCTAACCAACTCCATGGGCAATCTTATACTGTCCTATGGAGTTACTATGATTTTGAATTGACTCTGAGCCACACAATAACTACATAATCTATGATATAGGTTCCCAAACTTATTTAGGCTATTCCATGTTCTCCTGTCAACCAAAATGTTCTATACGAAATTAGATGACCATGGTAAAAGGTAAGTGTTTTCTTTTTCATCCCTACCCCTGGATCCTTCCAGTGCCCCCAGGACGCGTTATCGTCCACTCTGGAAAACAGTGATATTTGAGGGAGTTGCTGTTCTTATCCCAATTTTAGGGGTGAGAGCACGTATATAATACTGTTGATTAAGGGCTGGATTGGTAACTGCACAGTCTGTGGTTCAAACACATCAGCCAGTCCTCAGCAGACATAGGAGTCTCTCTGTTCCCATGAAAGCTATAGCTTTGGAAACCCAATATACTTGCTACGAGTAAGAACCAATTTGATGGCCATAGGTTTGGCTTTGGTGTTATACTTGACAACACTCTCCTACCTGTCATTGTGAATGTAAAATATTCAATATGATTTTTGGGAAGCATGCATTACTAAATAAATAGTTTTGTTGTTGCATACTATCAAGTCTGTAATGTAGCACAGAGACCTTATGTACAAGACAATGAAACAACGTCTTCTCTTACCCCATCCCCATGTTATCGGTTTGAGAGAGCCCTTTGCTGCAGCCAGCGTGTCAATTCACCTTATCGAGTGCCTTTCCCCTATTTTATCAAGCATGGCGTCCTTTTCCAGAGACTGGCCTCTCTGAACACTATCCAAAATATGTGAGTTGAAGTCTTGTTAACCTTCCTTCTAAGGAATATTCTGACTACTTCTTCCAAGACAGGTTTGTTCCATTCTTCATGGGTCTTTCACTCTTCCTCATCAATCCATAGTTGAAATGCATTAATTTTCCTACAGACTTCCTTATTCGTTATTATACACACACACACACACACACACACACCCGTACCCTTGGGTCATGCACATCTGAGTCCTTAAAGAGATATTTTTACTCTTTAATACTTAAAGAGCTATTGTGGAGAAGATTTAGTCAAGTGCAATACATGTGATTTCCTTGCTGCTGTGTCCATGGACATCATGCTTGGTAAAGTGGAAGGGAGGGAATAAGAGGAATGTGCTTGATTAGATGGATTGACTACACAATGGGATCAAGCATAACAATTGGGAGGATGGCACAGGACCAGGCACAGGACCATGCTGTTAGACACTTCAGTCGAACTGCCTCAGCAGCATTTAGCAACCACAGCTTCCATGAAGTATCTGATTTTCATCAGTCAGTACTTCAAGTTCTCCTAGTTTTCAGCAAGTTGCCTTGTGTCATCTGGGTATCACAGCTTCTTAATAAACTTTCCTCTAAATCTGATGCTGTGTTCTTATTTTTTAACAGTTTAATTGGCATATGATTCACATACCATACAATTGAATAGTTTAACCACAACAGGAAGAGTTGTACATTCATCACCACAATCAGTTCCAGAACGTTTTCTTTGTTCTTGTACCCATCATTTTTAGTGCCCCATTTCACCTCAATATTCCATCATACCCCTAAACTATACCATTAATCCAGTTACTGCCTCTGTAGATGTACCTATACTGGATTACATATACTAAATTTTTTAATTAAAAATTAACAATAACAATGTAAAACTAATAAAATACCTCAACCAAAAACAAAGTAGAAGATATTAAAACCTGGAAAAAATTTTAAATGAGTCCAAAGGGATATCAATGATGTTAAATTTTAACCAAACTACATCTTTAATCCACTTTCTAATGAATAATAATAATGCACTTCCCAATGAATATTGTATTATAACAAGGTTACTCACATCCTTGATATATGGTTAAAGAGGATTGACAAAAGACTTACCCATGTGTACATCCCCTTCATTTTTTTAACTGAAACAACTTTAAAATGAGTGAAAAGGGAAATTCAGTGATATTACATTTTTCCTATGTCTGCCATAAGGGACTGTACCATGTTCTCTGCCTCATTACAAGGCTATTCACGTACCTCGACTATGATCAGAGTGGATATTTGAGAGGCTTAATCCATGTGTAGACCCTGCCAAGGGAGTTTAGGCTTCCACTGTCATCCATAGTTTCTGAAAGCATGTGTTCACATTTTAAGCTCTCATGCTATTCCCTCCTTTGAATTTGGATTTTATTATTTACAGCCCTTGGTTGCACAGAGTGGAGTGCTTCTTCCATGAGGAACTGATGCTTCACTTATATGACTTTGAAGACAAGCCTTTAAGACCCCTGATGCTATTCCATCTGATAGCCATCACCACACTTTCCCAGAGCACCCACATCTTCAATGATCTCTTTATGAGGGCAAACATCAAAGAGGACTATGTCATAAGAACTGCGTTAGTCCAGGTAAACTAGAGAAACAAATCCATAGAAACTCATATGCGTATAAGAGAGAGTTTAATATAAAGGGCACCAGTGCATTAAGAAAGCACCCCAATCCAGTCCAGTCCAAGCCCATAAGTCTACTATTAGCCCATATGTCCAATACTAATCTATAAAGTCCTCTTCAGACTCACAAATTCAGGAGGATCACAGGCCAGTGGGGGGGAAGTCTTGTAGATTCAGTGGCATTGTTAGCATCTCAGCACTGGCAGGGGTCTCCATATGGCTTCTCCAGGTCCAGGGTTCTGGCTGCATCAGGGTAGGTCCATGTGGCTTCTCCAGTTCAGGGCACTGGTGTAGTACCACGTGTCTTGTCAGCTGCAGTGTCTCCCAAGGAGTGAACAGAGAGAGAGTCTTTCCTGCCTCCAAGGAAGAAATCCAGGAAATTCCCAGAAGTCTCAGGAGAAGGCCATGTCCACACAGAGGCCTCATTGGCTATAATCTGGTCAACAGATTAGACTCCATACCTCCACTCTTAGTCCTATCAAGTCCCCAATTGACACCAGACTATGTAACTACCACAAGAACCAATAGTTCTTAGATTGTGGCTAGAATTAAGTGCAAGCCAAAATTCTTTTTGTATATCCATGGTTTATATACATCTCTTACTCACTTTAGAGCCGTCATTGTCATTTTATGTTAGAGAACACTAGCAAACATTGCCCTTGGGCATCACTTCTACTGTCAGGTAGTCAATGCTGACTCTCAGTGAACCTATAGACTGGGCAGTTTCTGAGTCTGCAAATCTTTACAGGAGTAGAGTGTCTCATCCTTCCCCTTCAGAGGTAGCTGGCTTATTGGACAGCTGACTTTTTGTTTAGCAGCCCAGAGCATAATAATTAAATATTGAGAGTGTCATTAATTTAACAAATGGTAAAGACTTTAAAACACCGCTGAGAAAAGGAAATTATATGAGTAGAGGCTAGCTTAGAATCTAAATACATGAATTGTTGACTTGTACAGATTAAACTCTAAGTTACTAGACATTATTTATACAAACAATGGAGGTTTGTGAAAAGTCAAACATTTAATAATATTCACACATAACAGCAGGACAATTCTTACTTGATTAATACATGTCAAAATGTAGTAAATAACTCATAAAATAGTAAATTTATGGGGTATTCATTGAGCACACTCAAGGCAAAAGATTTGAATCAAAGTACAATGCACACCAGCACTATGCCCTTGGACTAGCAATCCACACTAGGAAGTTTCAGCCTTAAGTCCAAAACTAAAGGTGAGTTGAGGTAAATTCCAATTCACTTAGTAGGGTTTCCACATCAAATCCTTCTCATATGGCCAATAAAGGATCTTGTACACCTTAAAAGAATAGAGTCCAAAGTTCCAGTATTCTTTAGCCCGTGGATTGGATCACCAAAGGATACATAGAAAATACGTAAAATGTGTCCAATTAGGAACTTATTACCAGGTGTATTTTTCCATTGGAGTCTATATAAATATTATTAAGTAAATTTTCCTGATGGGAGGTGGCTCCTCCCCATTTTCCTACCCATAGAACTATAATTGCCTTCTCTGAGATGCACATGCTCTCCCCCCTCCATCTTTCTCCATCCTGATGCAGAGTTCTTCTCCACAGACACCAGCGTCTTTGATTATTTACTCATCATAAAGATTGAATACGTACTGAAAGGATAAAATTCCACACTACTGTACTTGAAATGATATCCTCTTCAAGTTTGGTCTACATTTTCTAAATGATAAATGAATGTTGTTCAATGTGTCACCATTACATCCTAGCTTCCCTAATAAGTCCTCTTAAGTGGTGTCTTCCTCATCTGAGTTCTGTGTGGCTACGACAATGAATTACTCAACCCACTAAAGATGTAGCGTGCCATACGAAGAATGGTTGGTGTCAGAACAAGTAAAGGAGGATCAATTCCCTGCATTGTGGCAGTAAGGAAGCCAGATGATGTCAGATATGTCCCCATGCTGTTTACAACCTTCATTACACCGTTAAACAATAACCAAAATGGGCAGATTTGTCTTCAACTTGATTTGCGGGAGAAGTAGTCCGTCATTGATTATTAAATATGAGTTGAATTATGAACATCTTGTAGTCAGTGGTTCTCAACCTTCCTAATGCCGTGACCCTGTAACATAGTTCCTCATGTTGTGGTGACACCGACCATAAAATTATTTTCGTTGATACTACATAACTGTAATTTTGCTACTGTTATGAATCAAGAGAGTCCTGTGAAAGGGTCGTTCAACCCCAAAGGGGCCAAGACTCATAGGTTGAGAACCGCTATGCAGATGATCTTTCCTAGACTGAGGATGTTTCCTTCATTTCCTATTATTTTAGTGTTTTATGATAAAAATATATTAGCATTTTCTTATGAAAATGATTTAACAATTTTTGTTCTTTATTCTATTATTAGGGCATATTATCATGATTGATTTTTGTAGGTTAAGCCAGTCAATACTATCGGGATAAATCTCCCTATTCATGTTGTTTAAATACTTTATATCATTCTGGATTACCCTTGTTAGTATTTTATTGAGGAATTTTCCATCTATAATAAGGAATATTGATCTGTAGTTTTATTTTCCTATGACACTTTTTCTTATTTTATTATCAGAAT
The DNA here is from genome assembly GCF_050624435.1 of Tenrec ecaudatus. Taxonomy (NCBI): domain Eukaryota; kingdom Metazoa; phylum Chordata; class Mammalia; order Afrosoricida; family Tenrecidae; genus Tenrec; species Tenrec ecaudatus. The sequence goes on along the minus strand of NC_134535.1, from coordinate 113,413,003 downwards.
TAATACTGACCTCATAGAATAATTTGGGTATTGTTCCCTTATTTTATATATTTTGGAAGAATCTGTGAATAATTCATATTCATTCTCTTTTAAATGTTTGATAAAATCTATCCATGGAGGATTGTACTCTCAAATCAAACCAAACTCACTGTCACTGAGTCTGAAGGAGTCATGAGAGGAGGATTGTGTCTCGTGTCAAGTATCTGTCTAAGACAGTGCGCAAATGTCCGTCCTAGCTGGGTCTCATAAACTGCTTCCTTACTGCAAATGGTAAGGAATTTGGGGGAGCAGCTGCAAACAGTGTGCCCTGATTGAATGTAAACAAAAGCGGTATGGGCCGAGATACAGAACTCACTCTCAAGGGTATGAGAAATTCAAGCATGGGAATAGAAAACTTATCTGGGAACACTGCCAGTATTTAGCACTTAAAAATAAAACACTGTCGTCCAGCAGAGCTTCAGTTTGTACCATCTCTGTCTGTGTCTACTTTGTGCTGCAGTCCTGTATTGTCTCTGTGTGTATCTATGTCAGTTTGGTTCCAGGTCCATTCTCCCTGCTCAAGAAACTGCGACATCAGAGTCAATTCTGACTTACTGCTATAATATAGGCCAGAGTAGAATTGACTGATTGGGTTTCTAGGACTAAACCTTCATAGAAACAGAAAGCTCCATCTTTCTCTTGTGGAAGGGCTCAGGGCTTGAATTGCTGATTGTGAGGTTTTGTAGCCAAAAACATCATGCACTACTCCATATACATTACATGACAAGAAAGAAGGTGGATTTTAGGCTTATACTTAAATCTTGCATCAGTACAAGAACAGTTTGTTGTAATAACTTGGCATTGTATTACCCCCACCTCCCTGACACGAAGCTAAAGACAAAAAGGATGCATAAGCAAATGTGAAGAAAGTTAATGGTGCCCGGCTATCAAATTATACAGCATCTGGCCTCTTAAAGTCTTGCCATAAAACAAGAGACCATCTAGCAGGGAAAAGTAACCATGCCCTCATGGAAGAAGCACACCAGTCTGTGTGATCATGAGTAGTTGACGGGAAGAAGTATTAGAAGTTAAAAGGCATACAACCAACTCATTATGGAGAGGCATGGAGACCTAACACACACCTGCAAGATAATTGGACAGACCTTCTCAGAAGGGTCACACAGGAAAGATGATAAATCCAGGACACAGTATGGCACTGACGAATCACATAATTATCCACTAGTTTCCCCCCACCCGCCATATTTCCTCCCCTCACTATTAAGGCTGTAATTTGACTTACCTTTTTTAATATTTAAGATTGTTCGGTACATGAAAGTCTAGATAGATAACTCTGCAGAAAGAGCAAAGGAGTAATGGTTCCTTGAGGGTGTGGGAAGAGAAGGGGGCATGGAGACGGGGTGCTGATAGCACTGGTGACTGTATAACTCCACTTGAGGGGAGCGAACAACAGAAGTGTTTGTAAATCATGCCAATAAAACTATTATACTAAAAAATGAATCAATCTGGAACGAGACTGGGAAAATATTAGATAAAAAAGAAAGACAGAGAAGCATATGGAGAGAGTGGCAGAAACCCAAACAAAGAGAGAATGGAGATCGATTTCAATACCTGGTGACTCACAAACACTCATTTCCTAAGTAAGGTTTAGTTTCCTTTAGAGCTTTTCATCATGCCATGCCACTCAAAACTACAGAGAGAGAGAGAGAGAGAGAGAGAGAGAGAGAGAGAGAGAGAGAGAGAGAGAGGCCGGGGGTGGGGGGGATTGGGAAACTCACCCTTACCTGGATCACCTCTCAAGTTAGTAATATTTCTAAAAGTTTGCTTTCATTATGACAAATAGGTAAGTACCAAAGTCAGGGAAATCACCACAGACACACTTCTACTATCAAAATTAAATCCTTTTGCAAAGTAATAAAATGTAATGCATCTTCTTTTGTAAATAATGACTCATTTATATTTTTGCTTTAAAATTTTTTATCTTCCTACAGTAGATGTTTTTTCAAAAGAAAGCATGTTTTATTGCATACTTTGGTTGCCAAGACCGTGCAATATATTTCAGGCTCTGATACAGCAGGGTAGCTCACTCAGTAGTTATTTCAATCATCTGCTTGACACAAAGCTCACTATACCCTCAAGACATGCTCTTCACAAACATCGAACCAGCAACCCAGTTAATATTACATTGGGCTGCATGAATAATATCAAACTCATGAATCTAAATTATTACTGTAGGCAGAGAAAATTGTAGTATTTCAGCCCTTAAATAACAACTGAACTTTATTTCTAGAAAGTGAAGTTATGAAGTTGTAAATCAGAGCCATGCCAGGATTCCAAGTTATTCCTGATATTTAAACTACTCTAAGGTATTTCAGAAATACTGGCTTATGTTGTATCTCCCTCAAAAGAATGATAAGTTTACTTTTGAAAGACACTGAAAACATTTTACATAATTTGTTTGGCATTTTCTTATTTCTTTTGATAGGCAGAATAAAATATGTAGCAGGTACTGAAATATGACCCGACCTAGAATATATGAGTAAATGGATTCATAAACTACAATCAAGTATTATAATTCAACACAGCTTCAGGGCAAAGTATGCTCTTTTATAATGAAGTTACCTAATTGGAAGAAATTTTTCTCCACCTACAAATTTTCTCACTATTTTTTCCTTACCCTGGAACTAAGGTAAACAAGATTGGTAAGCTGCATTTATGAGAATTTATTTGTCTGAAAAAATATGAAATATAGAATTGTAACTTACTTTTGTTACCCCTGATGGTGAAGTTCCCTTCCTCCCTTCCTGATGTTTCAATGGCATAAAAGTTCAGTTCAATGTAGGAATATGGAAAGCATAAGGTCAGGAAAAATTGAATTTCAGTGTTCACTTTTCTATATGATTGGCCAATACAATTTTTGACATGCTTTGTACTTCTCAGAAAATTAGTATTTTGAATTAGGAAAATCAACCAGCAGTTACTTTCATACTTTAGATAAGTATGTATCAAAAGACCCACAAAATTTAAAATCAGACTTGTTCAGACTCATAAATCCTTAAGTACCTGAAATGACTTTTAATTTATATTCTCATGACTTACTGATCAGATCCAAAAGAGATGACCTAAGAGAGAAATGTATAATAACCAGTGGAGATTTCTGCCTGAGCACATCCTGTTTGTTATCAAGCTGAGTCATAGGTGTGATCAGAGTACCATTTCAAAAGGCTCTTCAAACCAGAGTCCTACCAAAAACCAAATCCACTGCTATTGAATTGATTCTGACTCATAGTGACCCGATAGAGCAGTGGTTCTCAACCTTCCTGATGCCACGACCCTGTGATACAGTTCCTCCTGTTGTGATGACCCCCCAAACATAAGATTATTTCCGTTGTTACTTCATCACTGTCATTTGCTACTGCGATGAAGCGTTATGTCAAGTCTGGGTGTGGAAGGCTACCAAGGGGGGGCGTCCTTGGAGTGTTCTTTCACTGCCCGGGCTATGTTTCTGCTCGCTTGCCCGGCCAACTCCCGTTTCTGCCCAACAAACTCTGTACAAACTCATGGGTAAGTTAAAAAATAAGTATGACTACAAAATTATATTTTTAAAAGTTTCATTGAAAAATAATATCAGAATATGAAGCTATTGTTTCTTGAAATATATTCCATATGAAGCTACTATTTCTCAATATATTTTCTGTCAAGCTCTTTACATTTTAGAAGGCAATATTTTCCTTTGTCTAACCCTTTCCTGAAAATTGTTTTACACCCTGTTAAAATGGCCATTGTAGAACCCTAAGTGGGGCAGGGTAGGGGGCAGGTTCAAGTCATGTTCATTGTAAATGTTGTATGAGTTTTATGAAATCAAGTCTAAAGGGGCAAAATCAGGCCTCTACTTATGGTCAATGGTGTAAGTTTTGCAATAAAATTCTCATAAACCAGTTCTTGTTATCCAAGAAGAGTGAGCAGGTGTATTGACATGGTGGGATAGCAGCATGATCCTCAGTGCCATTTTTGCTAGCCTTTGCAATTTTCTTAATGCTTTTGTTCTAAACAGCCTCCATGCATTTCCCGTGTCCTAGAGATATTCTATCAAGATTACCAGTTTGAGATAGCAACAGCGGCCCCCATATTTTTCTGAGCCTATCTACAGAGACACTGCCAAGTGGACTTCAACCTCCAACCTTTCTTAGCAGCTGTTATCTATTTATACCACCCAGGAACTATGATGTTCCTAACAACAATAACAACCCCCCTTTTAAAAAAATGCTGATGGCTATCAAGTTGATTCTGACTCAAAGAGACCCTCTAAGACAGGGTACCCCTGTGATTAGCAGACTAACGCTAAACCACCAGGCGCTGACTTTCATAAATATCATCAATCCGCATCATTCTTTGTGATCCTTATACAGTGGCTTCTCATGCGCCATATTATTACTTGTATTATTTAAAAGTGAGAATTAGAAAGTTTTCAACGAATATTTGATTAAGTTTTCTAGAAGTCTAATAAACGTGTTGCCAGGTTTGACTTCTATTTTCTAGTTGGAATATTTTATAGAGAAGAAATTTGTTTATGGAAACATAGGCTTAAATTAACTGTTTTTTAAAGAAAGGGAAGACTAAGGGTAATATTTTATGTAGTAAAAACAAAGAGAACTTAAAAGATAACTGTGGAACATATTTCATTTACTGGACTAATATTTCAATAGGATTTCAGTAGAATTTCCATTTATGCAGTTCTTATATATGCTATTGCTAAACCAGTTCTGTTGGATTATGAGAATCCAAGAACTATGAAAATATACAATTTAGCTTATAGAAGGAGCTTACATTTACTCTTACTTAATAAGAGACATCTGGCCATTTAGTGATATTTTATTGCAAGTGAAATGGTATTTTATTTGCTAACAACATGACAAAGAATGTTTAACAGTTAATGATACATCTCATTTGCTTCCAATAAAAACTCTTGTATTTTGTCTTTATAAAGTTAAAAATGAATTCAGCTTGAAAATATTCAATTTCAAATGACCAGTTACTTACATTTTCAATATTGATATGGCTTTATGGGTTACAGATATGTTTGATAATGTAAAATTTAAAATGCTATAGCTAAAAAGTGTTTTGTAGTTTAGTTTTTGCAGTTCTACTCCAAACCCAAAGCTGATGGTGCCCAGCTATCAAAAGATATAGCATCTGCGGTCTTAAAGGCTTGAAGATAAACAGGTGGCCATCTAGCTATGAAACCACAAAGCCCACATGGAAGAAGTACACCAGCCTACTCTGACACGAACGCTGAAGACAAAGCATGTGCATAAGAAAATGCAGTGAAGAAAACTGATGGTGCCTGACTGTCAACAGACATAGAATCTGGGGTCCTATAGGCTGGAAGATAAACAAGGGGCCAACTAACTGAGAAACAGCAAGGCCCACATGGAAGAAGCACACCAGCCTGTGCTTTGAGGAACCAGGTATCAGGCATCAAAGACCAAAAATGAAAAATATATAGCATTGTGAATTAAGGGGAGTGTGGAATGGGGATCCAGAGTCCATCTGTGGGAAATTGGACATACCATTACAGAAGGGCTTCATGGAGGAGACAAGCCAGTCAAGGTGTAGTGTAGCAATGATGAAATCTACAATTTTCCTCTAGTTGTTGAATGCTTCCTTCCCCACACTATCATGATCCCAATTCCAGCTTACAAATTTGGATGGACCAGAGGATGTACACTGGCACAGATAGAAACGGGAAACACAGGGAATCCAGGACAGATGAACCCCTCAGGACCAGTGGTGAAAGTGGCAATACCTGGAGGGTGGAGGCAGGGTGAGGGGTAAAGGGGGAACAGATTATAAGGGTCTACATATCACCTCCTCCCTGGGAGACTGACAGCAGAAAAGTGGGTGAAGGGAGACGTTGTATGACGTAAGATATGACAAAATAATAATAATTAATAAATTATCAAGGGTTCATAGGGGAGGGGGGAGCAGGGAGGGAGGAGGAAAAATGAGGAGCTGATACCAAGAGCTCAAGTCAAAAGCAAATGTTTTGAGAATGATGATTGTAACATATGTACAAATGTGCTTGACACAATGGATGGCTGGCTGGATTGTGATAAGAGTTGTACGAGCCCCCAATAAATTTATTTTTAAAAATGTATATCAAGGTCATTCTCATGTATACATTTAGAATTTGATGGGAAATGTATAAGAATCACTGTGAAATCTTGTTAAAATATAGATCCTACTTTATAATATCTGAGGTGAAGGTCTAAACACTTACCTAGGAGCTTGCAATGCAATAAAGAAGCTTAAAGACCTACTTATCCTTATTCATAGGATGAACTCTATAATTCACCTTGTATGCAACTATATTTTAATTTTTCCTCTAAAACATAACATCCATAATCATCAGCCTTATTTTGTGTTATTCTCCACCATGAACCCTTTACTACTGTGAGGTACTTCACTGCCAGGTACTAAGATAATCTAGCTCTGAAATGTATATAGGTTTTAAATTTTCAATGGTAAATAAAACAAAATCTCATTCCTTAAAATGTAAATTTTTCTAGAAAATATTATAAATGCAGTCTTATTAAGTACCGTACAGATAATAAAACAGGATAATTTAATAAAGAGTGAATTAGAGATTGGAAAATATCACGGTGCTGATGTTACATCAATCTGAGATTCTGCTACTTGAACTGAGATTTCATTAATATGGAGATGCAAGTCATGTAAGAATATGAAGTAAATCCATTTCAGGACATAGGAGGAATAGCTAAAGATACAAAAAGTAAAAGCAAAAGCATGTCCTGAAGTGGCGGGTTCAAGATCAGTGTGCCTGAAGGAAACAAGAGAGAGAGAATAGGCAGGGCTTAGTCCATTTAAAAACTTACTGGCCATGTTGATGAGCTTGGATTTTAAATAGTGGAGGAGATGAATGTGGTCATTAATTTAATTATTCAAAAGATATTATGGACACTACAAAGTAAATGTGGTCTCTTTCCTAGGGTCTATGTGGTCAGTACAGTGTCTCCACTCTGACTGGTAAGAACTCAATAGCTCGCAGCCATATGTGAGCAACATTTTTCAACTTGTAATCCTTCATCAGCTGTTCTTTTCCAGAAGCTGTTCTTTGCTTAACATTGGGGAGGTGCGTCTTTTGTATACATCAAAATTTTCAGAGATTTTCTAAAAAGTGTTTGAGCTTCTCAATTTAGCTCTCTTCTCAAGTTCCCTACATCTCAATTATCCTGAACTGTCACTTTTCCTATCTAAGTTTGGAAATGTTTGAATTTTATTTGAGCTCTCTGCTTCTTGCTGACATTTGTGAGTTACCTCTGGGTAGGAAGTCAGGGTGAATATGGGGCTCAAATTAGCTGTTAGTTTTTTTCTCTTTCCTCAGTTCAAACAAAGGCATTTTGATAAACCCAAAGCATTTTCATAGAAATTATTTTTTCTATAAAAAATCTTAATCAAAGCCTTTATGAGTATGCCCAAAGGTAAATACTGCATTAGATGCCACTCCTTGTCCCAGATCCTGGGTCCATGTTACAAAGCTCATATGTAATTAATAAAGGATTATCATTCCATGCACATTGTTTTATTAATGTATGTTGTATTAGGCAGGTTGTTGTTGTAAGGAGTTGTTGAGTTGTTTGCAACTCATAGAAACACTATGTGTAAGATATGACAAAATAATAATAATTTATAAGTTATCAAAAGTTCATGAGGGAAGGTAGCGGGGAGGGAGGGGAAAATGAGGAGCTCATACCAACGGCTCAAGCAGAAAGCAAATGTTTTGAGAATGATGATGGCAACAAATGTACAAATGTGCTTGCACAATGGATGTATTTATGGATTGTGATAAGAGTTGCATGAGCCCCCAGTAAAATGATTTTTAAAAAGAAGAGGAAATAAACACTATGTGTAACAGAACAAAACACTGCCTGGTTCTGTATTATCCTCATAATGATTCCTATGCTTGAGTCCATTGATGTGAGCAATTTGTTATCCATCTCATTGGGGGTCTTTATCCTGTCTATCAGGCATGAAGGGATATGACGTAAGATAAGTAGAGTGTGGTTTTTGGAATTAGAGAGTCATAAACTTCAAACATGTGTCTTCCAATAACGCCATTTTTTAATTATTAAGTCTCTGATTTTGGGATCAATAATTATAATAATATTTATCATATAATAGGAAAAGAGTTACATATTTTGCATCATTCTTGATTACCTCTATAAAATTATTTCCCATTCTTTAAAAGAATTTTCTGTATAATATTATTATCCAATTAATATGAACTAGGACTTTCATTATGGAAAACACATAAAAAAATGAGTTCATATAGATGGTAGTTCATTTTCTGAAATAAAATCTGACCCTGTTTTTTTGTTTTTTTGTTTTTTTTTTTTGGTGTCCTTGGGTTGGCTCAAAAACGCTGTGTTTTTTAAAATATTTTTGTTATTTTTCTAACATTGATATAAAGTAAAAAAGCTAATATTTTAAAATCAGTTATCTCTAATTTTCACAACTCTGTTTTGCATTAATATTTAGTTAAACTCTAACATCTGTGTGCTGCCCATCACAAAACTGAACTATTTACTCACTACTGGTGAATACAATGGATAAGAGTTTATTGTGCAGAAGTCAATGTAAAATATGGAAACTTCTTGGTTCTATTTGTACATAAAAGTGCAGATGATACAAGGTAATTTTATCTATAAACTATTTGACGTAACTTTAAATCAGCTTCTTTGGTATTGTCCCTTCATTCAGAACTACAATGTATTCATGAGCTTTATTCACTTTGTATAAAGGCTGTTACATATTTGATTGCAATAGAAATTCCTTTCAATGTGAGTGCTTTAGTCTAATATACACAACTCTGCTAGTAGTGAAAATCTTTTGGAAGAGTTGAGTGAATGACAGAAAATGGTATAGAAAATGAGGTATTATTTATTTAAAAAATCTATAAGTATATTGAAGCAAAGACATTTATCTTCGTATTTCATGGGTGACAAAGTAGGCTTGCAAAAGGTGTGTGCCCATTAATTAATTGCATGCTTTTAAAGCACAAAAAAACCAAGAAGCTGTTGATTTAATCCAGGTGTGGAGCCCTGCTAATGTAGTGGTTACCTGTTGTCTGTGATCCACATGATCGGCAGTTCAAAACCACCAGGAGCTCCAAGGAGAAAGACTGGGATTTCTATCTGGAAACATATCCAGTCTTGGAAGCCCACTGTGAGTCGGTGTTGACTCCATGGCAGTGAGTGTCACAGCTGAGAGCATCTGGGATTTGAGGAACAAGATCTGCAGTTTTATACCCAGTATTACCATTCTCTAGTTGCCTGACTTTAGGTGCAAGATCCTGATTTAATGTGTTTGTTGTAAACCGCTGAACTTTAGCAATTCATTATATATAATGAATTATTATATATATATAATTATATATATATAATTATATATATATATATATATAGAGAGAGAGAAACAGAGAGATACAGCGAGAGAGAGAGACAGAGAGAGAAGGGTATCCCCCCTAAAAAAACAAAACCCTAAATTGTGCTGTGTTGGGCGGAGCAGAGCTTTGGTAGTAAACATTTGTCCCACTAGGCGAGCATCGAGCAACTCACTATGAATTAGTGCACAAAGTGTCATCACCTGGGAAGGCTCTCTCTGGTCGCAGTGAGTGTTTTCATAAAAGCAGTTTCGCTAGAACCTTATTTTTTGTGATAGCCACTTTAAAACACCACATGTGGCTGTGAAATTTTGTTTCTAGCTTGGGGTAATGCTGCAGAAACTGTTGGGAGGTTGAACACAGCTTACAAGAGGAACGCTAAGGGAAAACTCAAGTGTACGAGTAGTTTTCTCATTTCAATAGGTGAAATGTTGGTTGATGGTAAACCTCCATCAGGCTGTCTGTCAGCTTCCCAAACAGATGAAAATATCACCTTGTAGTGCATTTGGAGTTCCTTTCACCAGGTCAGACTGCTCATCAAGCTATTTATTTAGAGGTCCTGAAAAGATTGCATAACAGTGTGCCACCAAAAAAGTCTGATTTGTGGCAGATTGGCCTAGTTTTGCCACAGCATCTCAGTTTACCAGTTTGGGGCAAAAAACAACCCCACATAACTGACTCTCCTGTCATGCTCAGTGGGACTTCCTTTGTTTCTGTGAATAAAGAGGGACATGAAAGGACAGTGATTTGAAGATGTATGGGGTTAAGAAAAAAGAGGGAGGTGCTGCTAGTCATCCAAACAGATTAGTGTGAAAAATGCTTCCAAGAACGGAATTGCAGATTTAATTAATGTATTAGGTGTGATGAAGAATATTTTGAAAGTGATAATATTGTTTTGTAAAAATTGTAAATGCATAACTGAAATAAGATCCATTTTGGGGGCTACCACCATCTATATCAGAACACTATGAATAGAAAAACAAGCAGATCATAACATACAAGAAGTGGTCGTGCGACAATAAAAAATTCTGTGACATAGGTGTAATTGCAATACCAGGAGAAGAAAAAGAGAAAGGGGAGCAGAGGAAGCATTTGAAGTACTAATAGTCGATTTTATTTTTCAAAAATTAATGATCATCATCAAATCATGTCCCCAAGGAAGGACACCAAGGTAGAAAACACTAAAATAAGTGTGGTAATCTGTTGTCAATTTGAGTGTGAAGAGTGTAGAGGTGGAGTCTAGTCTGTCAATCAAGTCATAGCTTGATGACCTCATTTGGAGGCGCTAAGGAGAGAAATAGCTCACTGGAGGTGGGACAGACACTCACTCCCTGCGAGGCATGCTTGTTGACAAGACAAATGGAGCTACCTAGAGCCCTGGAGCTGAAGGAGCCACGTGGAGACCCCTGACAGCACTGTGATGCTTCTATTGCCACTGGATCCACAGACTTTCCACTCACTGGTCTGTGATCTTCCTGCATTCATTCTCATTGCATATTTTTTGTGAACCTGAAGAGGAATTTACAAATTAGCATCGGACATATGGGCTAATATCATACTTATGGACTTGATGTGGACTGGACTAGGATGTTTTCTCAATATTTAATTGCTCTGCATATGAAATTCTTTCTTATACACATATGAGTCTCTTTGGTAACAAAGTAAGCAATCAAAAGATAAAGTAAGAAAAAAGAACTGGCCAAAAAAAGAAAGAAAGGGAAAAATTATCATAACTAAAACCAGACAGACAAACAAACTTGTAGCAGTAATAAACCTATTTTTACTTCTCTATCCAGAGAAATTATCATTCAAAATGGAGAAATATTTTCTCTAAAAAGCATGATGAAATTTGTTGCTAACAGACCTGTCTTATAAGATACGTCTTAAATAATTTTCTCATAAAAGAAAGCAACAAACTTGGATCCTCATAAGAAAGGAAGAGCTAAAGATGGTATAACTAAGGGTAAAACTGAAGTCTTTATATTTCTTAATTTAAATTTATTAGAAAGAAAATCATTTAAAGGACTACATAAATAATATATTGGGTGATTCCATCTTGGGTAATAGAAATGTTTGAAAACATTACCACAGGGAATCAACGGAAGGACTGGGAATACTCTGGTTTCAGTTATCTACACTATATGTAAATGTAGATTTGGAAAGTTTAAAAATATGTGTTGTCAACTCTGCAAATCACTAAATTTTTTATTTTAAAAGAAGTAAAATCAATACATTCAGGAGATAAAATGATAATAGAAAATCTTTAAAACCAGAGGAGGGAAGGGGGTTGTGAGAAACGTGGAAAAAAGAAACAAACAAGTATAACATTTATAAAATAGTTACAAAAATGATAAATATTAATTCGATTATAATTTTGAAAAATGATATATTATACATAAGAAACTTCAAATAAGACAATAATTTAAAAACCTATCTTTTTCCTTCCATTTGCTTTTAAGCAAATGGGTTTTTAAGTTATTGTTGTCTTACTGACGTTTCTTATAAATAATATATTATTTTTCAAAATTAAGTTTGGCAGTCTGTGTTTTAATTGATGTATTTTATAAAATTCAAATTAAAAGTCATATTGTTATAGTTTAATATTTATCATTTTTGTAACTATTTTATATATTGTAGTTGTTCTTTTTTTCTCATATTAGATACTCTAATAGAAGTGCTTATATGTGAACAGATTATCTGCCAAATAAATATATTTTAGGCTATCATAATAAAAACTGCAATGAAGACACAATAATGTATTATTCAAGCAATTGTAAGCTTAGTCTATAGCATTTATAAAAAGTTTTATTTTAAAAGGGCAGAAATTTTAAAAAGAGCAGAAATGGAATGTGTGATAGTTATGTAATCTCATGTCAACCTGAGGATATTAAAAGTGAAGGGGTGAAGTATAGCCTGTTAATCAGGCCACAGCCTGATGATGCCTCCTGTGGGCATGATCTTCTCATGATGATTCTGGGAACATCCATTCTTTCTTCCTGGTAGTGGGACACACGTACTGTCTGCTTCACCTTCCATGGGTTTGTTGAATGTGAAGAGCCACGAGGAGATGTTTCCATCACTGGATCCAGCATGCTTTCCACCCACTGGCCTGTGATCTTCCTGCATTTGGCATCATTGCATGTGTTGCATGAATCTGAGAGGAATTTATGGACTAGTATTAGACATAGGGGCTAATATCGGACTTACGGAATTGATCTGAACTGGGCTGGGATGTTTTCTCCATATACAATTGCTCTTGATATAAAACTCTCTGTTAAATACATGTGAATGTCTATGGATTCGTTTCTCTAGTCAACCCAGACTAACACATTATGGCACCTTGGGAGTGAGTATTAGAGAAACAAATCATAAAGATGGAGAGTGAATGCTTGTTTGATTTTTGCCCCATGGTAGTGGCTGGCTTACAAACTTTCATAGGTTGGGAATATGTGAAGTATAGGAATATGGTGTAGGGGTTCACACAATTGCTAGTGTTAATATAGAATATCCTTGTTTTCTTCACCCATAGAAAATTATGTTTAAATGAAGCTGACATAGTTTGAGTTGTATGTGTCTTCGTTTTATCCATTTGGTACAAACATGACTTTAATAGTGTTTTATCTAAAAATTATGTATGGCTAAAGAGTTGGGTAAAATTGTCAAGTTGCCAAGGGGTGGTGTGTGGTAGTTACATAATTTCATATCAACTTGAGAGTATTAAAAGTGAAGGGGCGGAGTCTAGTCTGGCAATCAGGTCACAGCCTATGGATGCCTCCTTGTGGGTGTGGTCTTTAGATGATTCTTGGAACTTCCGCCCTTTCTCCCTCCAGGTGAGTCACATAGTCTCTGCTTCAACTTCCTGTTGAAGAGCCATGTGGAGATGCTTCCACCACCACTTGATCCACAAGACCATCTACCCACCATCTTGTGACCTTCCTGTATTCAGCATCATTGCATATGTTGCATGAGTGTGAGAGGAATTTATGGACTAGTATCAGACATATGGGCTAATATTGGACTTATGGACTTGACTTTGGCTGGGCTTGGATGGTTTCTCATTATATAATTGCTCTTTGATATAAAACCCTCTTTTACACATGAGTGTCTCTGGATTTGTCTCTCTAGTCAACCTGGACTAACACAGAATGTTTTTGATTCTCTGAAATTTGGTATGTAATATTACTATTCATATAACAAGTTAGGTAAAATTTCATATTTAAAGAGTTACCATATTTATTTTGGATTATCTTGTTTCATAACTGTGTATACTTGAATCATAAAATTCATGTAGCTACCAAAAAGAATTTAATCCTTATTTTCTGCTGCCTTGATGATGTATTCACATAATAGCTTATAAAGACAAAAGAAATATATTTTAATAGCATACTATAATCAAATAATCTCCTTTAATAATAAATATCCATTCTTAAGGTAAAGTAAAAAGTCCTATTTATTTTTTATAATCCAAAATTTAAAAATATATTGATTTAACTCTTCTCTTTCTTCTAAATTCCTCTATAAGCTTTCTTGTGAATAGCTAATTCCTTTCAGTCTCTCTCAAATCTAGCACTTCAAATTATTCATTTCCTTCTCATTTTCTACACCCCTGGTGAATAATTTCTTTTCACTTTCCTTTATAATTCTGACATGCTCAACAGTATTCTTCCTGAAGATCAGGAATAAAAAGCTAATAAATACCATTATATTGTCACCCCAAACTCTCAAGAAGGAATATGAAAGATTGTTTCCTCTCAAACTGTTTCCTTTTCAGAGAGAAAAATGAGTAGCATAAAGAGCTGGATGAGTTTAGTATTCATTTAGTAAATAAACTGGATAATGTCTATTATCCACTATTTTGGAGAGCTATAATTGTATGATTGATGAGTGGGACTCCTGCTAGTCATCCACATTTGAACTATGTTTTCTTCTTTTATACAATCAGTACATTCTCTACCAGGAAGAGGTGCTCTGGCACAAAGTCCAACACGATAAATTTTTAAAAAATCATTTTATTGGGACTCATACAACTCTTATCACAACCTATACATACATCAATTGTGTAAAGCACACTTATACATTCGTTGCCCTCATCATTCTCAAAATTCGCCTTCTCCTTTGGTTCCTGGAATCAGCTCCTCATTTTCCTTTTTCCTTCTTCCTCCCTCCCTGCTCCCCCTTCCCTCATGAATCCTTAATAATTTATAAATTATTATTTTATCTTATCTTACACTGCCCGGCATCTCCCTTAACCCACTTTCCAAAACAGATGATAAATTTAATCATCAACAGAATTTTAGAGTTATACATTATGGAAACAAAAACATACACATGAAAAATAATAATAATAAAATATGCATTGCTTTTTACTAATTTGAAAGCAGAATTTTTGAGATGTTTGTGCACCTAAAAATAGATATTATCAGATTACTAAGTTTGGTTGATTATACTGCTTAACTATATGTTTATTTTTCTAAAACTCCACTTAAAAGGTCAGTAACAAACCTTTCAGTGAGCACATACCATATGTGTCACTCAGAGACATGTACTTTTCCACATCGGAGGTCATTGTTCTCTGTGCAATTGCATATCCTTTCCCTTTACCTGCTACCTGCACTGGCTCCTAGTCCGTGGGATTAACTTCCCATTTGCGGAGAGGCCTATTTCAGTTTTTACAATATGTTAACTTGTTCTATTTCTCTATGCCAATATCAACTTAAATAAACAATGGTAATATCTGATAGTTTTATGTCTTCTTTCCCAATTTATATACTTTTAATTTTATTTCTTGGCACATTGGGCTGCTAACTGCAAAGTCAGTTTGAAACCACCTGCTGGCTGTTTATCTGGAAAAAGACAGGGTTTTCTACAATGAGAAAGAGTTCTAGTTTCAGAAACTCACAGGGGCAGTACTAACTTGTCCTACAGGGAGTCGGCAACAACTGCCCTGCCCAGTGCCATCCTCACAATGGTTTCTTTGCCTGCACCCATTGTGGCAGCCACGTTGTCAACTCATCTCCCTTAGGGCCTTCCTTTGTTCCACTGCCCTTCCACTTTACCAAGCATGATGTCGTTTTCCAGGGACTGGTGATCCTGACAACATGCCAAAGAATGTAGAGCTAAGCCTCACCATCCTTGCCTCTAAGAAGCACTCTGACTGTACTTCTTCCAAGACAGAGCTGTGTGTCCTTTAGAAGTCCATGGTATTTTCAATATTTTTCACCAACTCCACAATTCAAATGTACTCATTCTTCATTGGTCTTCCTTATTCAATGTCCAACTTTCACATGCATTTGAGACAGTTGGAAAGACCATGGCTTGGGTTAGGTATTCTTTAATCCTCAAAGTAACATTCTTGCTTATCAATACTCTATAGAACTCTTGTTCTGTATGTGTACAGATACACAAAATGCAATGCATCTTTTGATCTCTTGATTGCTGTT
The DNA here is from genome assembly GCF_050624435.1 of Tenrec ecaudatus. Lineage (NCBI taxonomy): Eukaryota > Metazoa > Chordata > Mammalia > Afrosoricida > Tenrecidae > Tenrec > Tenrec ecaudatus. The sequence goes on along the minus strand of NC_134535.1, from coordinate 113,397,103 downwards.
TAATGAGCATTGGTTCTGTGTCTAAGCAAGACTAGTCCCTGACAACTTCAATCTTTTATCCACTCGTCATGATGTTACCTACAGGTCCACTTGTGAAGATTTTGGTTTTCCTTAGATTGAGTTGCAATCCATATGGAAGGTTACAAACTTTGATCTTCAGCAAGTGCTTCAATTCCTCCTCACTTTTGTCAAGAAAGGTTGTGTCATCTGCATATCAAAGGGTTTTAAAGAAGCTTTCCTCCAATCCTGGAGGAAAATCCTCCAACATTCTTCTTATTATAATATAGGTTATCTGATAATTTGCTCAGCATACTGATTGAATAAATCTGGTGAAAGGATACAATCATGACACTTTCCTGATGTTGAAACATGTGGTATTCTTTTGTTCTGTTTGCACAAGTGGCTCTTGATCCAAGTACAAGTTCTGAATGAGTACAATGAAGTGTTCTGGAATTCCCATTCTTCTCAAGGTTATCCATAGTTTCTTCTAATCTACATAGTCAAATGCCTTGGTATATTCAATAAAACACAAGTAAACATCTTTTTGCTGTTCTCTGCTTTGAGTCAAGATTCATATCACATCAGCAATGATGCCAATTGTTTCACACCCTCCTTCTCAACTTGACCTGAACCTCTGCCAGTGAGTGGTTTGGAAAGGGGGAACTGATTACAAGGATCTACATGTGACCTCCTCCCTGGGGGACAGACAACAGAGAAGGGGGTGAAGGGAGATTCCGGATAGGGCAAGATATGACAAAATAATAATCTATCAATTATCAAAGGCTCATGAGGGAAGGGAGAGCAGGTGGGTAGGGGAAGGGGACCTGATACAAATGGTTTAAGTGGATAGAAATTGCTTTGAAATTGATTAGGGCAAAGAATGTACGGATGTGCCTTATACAATTGATGTATGTATATGTATGGATTGTGATAAGAGTTGTATGAGCCCCTAATAAAATGTTTAAAAATATATTATTTTTTTCAAAAAAGAAATACAACATATCATTATGTAGTATTCCAACCAATCAAACCATAAAGATCAGGAACTTTTTATTAATATATAGTGAGAGACATTTTATTTGAATGTCAATGTCACAATAAGAAAATGTTCCAGGTTTTAAAAAGGCTCAAATATCAAATAGCTAAATGCAATTCATGGCTTTAGGTAACTTTGCTGGAGGGGGAAAGGCTATCATAACATCATGAAGTAACTTGGAAAATTTTGAAAATGAATGCTAGACTTGTTAAAGGTGTTATATAATTTTAATAGACACTGGGGTATGTGTCAAAAAAGTTTACACATAGAATGTGTGTGCAAACTCTCCTAAATGATGCACACACAAAAATGTATATATTACAGAGTACACATTAATTAAATAAAGATAATTAAATACTAAATAATTGTGGATAACGAGTTTATAGAGGTTTCCTTAGACTATTTTGATTCTCACAATATTTCTGTACATTTGAAATCATTTCCAAAATAGTTTTAAATAAAGTAATAGAATCTACCACAACATTAAGAGGAGAAAACCTATGCTTCATTTGATGCAGAATAGGTACTAGATAAAATCAACATTCATTCAGGATAAAAAAATGAGCATACTAGTAATAAAAAGAAAATCACTTGATAGTATAAAGAGTTTATACAGAAATCCCCACAGTTCACAATATACTCAAAGTTCAACATGTACACCTCCCTCCTAAGGTGAGGACCAAGACATGTGTGTTTACTCTCATCACGCTACTTATCTTTGAACCAGAGGTTTTAGCCAAGAAAATGAGGGAAGAAAAATAAATACAAAGAATGGTAAGTGTGCGTGAGCGTGTGTGAGTGTGTTATAAAGACACATGCTCTTTAAAGAGGCAATTGTGGGTTTTTTTTGCTGAAAAGTTCAATGTGAGCTTGTAACATATTATTTTAAATGAAGTTAATAAAGGATGATGAACTACCCAGCGAGAAGTAATAGTGAAGAGGCTTTATTTAAATTTTTTAATGACACCCTTGGCTTTAGAAACTTTATGAAAGTAGATGACAAGAAATGTAATTACAATATCGGAATACACCATGAAGCAGGAAAATAAGCATCACAGAAATAGTATTTTAATCTAATTATGCTTGTGTCATTTACAGGTTTCAGATAGACCTGCATATGATGTCTTCGGCTGGGTTTACTGAAGAAGTAAAATAAAAATTTATCCATCTATCTTTTATCTATATATCTTTACACACACACACCTTATTTGAAATGAAATGAGGTGAAACGGCATCATAGAGAGACACACAGAGAAATCTATGTCAAAAAAATGGGTTCATCTATTTCTATCTATATAAGATAGTCAGGACAAACAATCCCAAAGAGAAAATAATGGGATTGGAGGTTCCTGGGGACATGGGAGAGTATGGGGTGGGGAGAGGGTATGGGGAGCCAACAAACTGAGATAAGGGAATAAAAAGATCTAAAATTGAGGACGAGGAGGGCGTATAATGCTGGGTGGGGTTTGATGAAAAGCAATATATCCAAGAGGAAATACTGAGAGCTGAATGGAGAGTGATCATGATAATGGGATAGGAGCAAGGTAAAAGGAAATAGAGGAAAGAAATAGGAAGCAAAAACTATAGAGGTACAGCTGTAGGCATGTATATATGTAAATATATTAATATTTAACTAAAGGGATAGAGGCCAATGTTCATATATTTATATTAAGAAAGCATAAGGACTTTAGTCCTCTACTCAAGGCCTCCCTAAGCACAAGAACACTTTTTTCTAATAAGCTAGTACTCTTTGATACTCACCTTCCTGAAGTGATCACTGAAGACAAAATGGGTGCATAAGCAAATGTGGTGAACACAGTGGATGGTGTCCGGCTATCAAAAGATGTAGTGTCTAGGGTTTTAAAGGCTTGAAGTTAAATAAGTAGCCATTTTGCAGGAAGCAAATAAGCCCACATGGAAGGAGCACACCAGCCAATGTGAGCATGAGGTGTTGATGGGGTCAGGTATAAGGTATCAAAAGATCCCAAACAAACAACTATACCCATGTGAATGAGGGGGGTTGGAGTGGAGATCCAAAACCTATCTGTAGATAGTTGGATATCCCCCAACAGAAGGGTTATAAGGAAAGTATAATTCAACCAAGGTGCAGTACAGCAGCAATGAATTACATACCATTTCTCTAGTTCCTGAACGCTTCTTCTCCCCCCAGCTACCATTGCCCAGTTCTACCTTACTAATTTGTCCAGACCAGAGAACATGCATTGGTACAGAGGAGAGCTCTTGACACATGGAATTCAGGACAGATAAACCCCTCAGGAACAGTAGTGGGTGTAGCAATACCACGAGGGTAGGAGGATGGTCGGGGAGGGGAAGGGTAATAAGGGGGAACATATCACAAGGTTGGATATATATTCCCCAGCCCCAGGGGACAAATAACAGAAATGTGGGTAAAGGGAGACAACAGACAGTATAAGATAAGAAATAATAACAATATATAATTGATCAAGGATTCACAAAGGTGTGAGCGCAGGGTAGGGAGGGAAAAAAAAGAGGAGCTTATATCAAGGGCTCAGTAGAAATGTTTTGGAAATCATAATGGCAACATATGTATGAATAGACTTGATATAATTGATGTATGGAATGTTATAAGAGGTGTAAGAGCCCCTAGTAAAAATGATTTAAGGGTAAAAAATGGATTGACACAATTGTAGAAGCATGGAAGCTCAATCCAAAAGCAGACAGGTACTAAGTCCTTGGGTCAGATGGTCAGCCAAAAGCTACTCCTGACTGGCTTAGCTTTGGGAGCTAATGAATCTAAGATTGGCAGGAAGACCATAGGCTGGTGGCAGAGGTAGATAAATCCAAGGTCAATTATTCAGTGGCGGGCCACTGATGCCTCCAGGGATTGGCAGTGTGGCAGGTTGTTGGCACAAGTCCAAAGAATTAAAGGTTGATCCATCAGATGAAAGATGGATCCAACAAAAAGCACAGTTTAACTAGAAAACTCCTTTTCAATTGCATTTGGACTGTTAGAGGGATACCTTCCACCCTAATCTTCCTACAACAGATGCCACAAATGAATTGATTACACTTTGTTAGCTCACATCATAGGGGATTGCTGTTGTTGTGAAGTATCATCTAATTGGTTTCCATCCATAGCGACCTCAGGCACAACAGAATGAAAACACTGCCCAGTTCTGTGCCATCTTCAAAATTCTTCCCGTGTCGAAGCCAAGTGTTAATCCATGTCTTTGAGGATCTTCCTCTGTTTTTGATGACCCTCTGCCAAACATGATGTCCTTATTCAGGGGTTGGTGTCTCCTGACAAGATGACCAAAATAGGGAAGACTAAGCTTCATCATTCTTGCCTCTCAGCAGCACTCTGGTGGTACTTCTTCCAAGGCAGAGATGCACCACAATGCAAATGCATTCATTCTTTTTTGGTCTTTTTTATTCAATGTCCAATTGAAAATACCATGGCCTGTGTCAGGCACACATATGTCCTCAAAGTAATATTCTTGCTCTTCAAACTCTAAAAATATTTTATGCAACACATTTACCTAATGTAATGCATCTTTTGTTCTCTGGACTGCAGCTTCCTTGAGCAATGATTGTGGATCTAAGCAAGACAACTTTAATCTTTTCTCCCTTTATCACGATGCTACCTATTGGTCCAGTTGTGAGGGTTTTGATCTAGTTTACATTGAGCTGTAATCCATACTGAAGGCTACAATCCCAACTTTAATCTTTTCTCCCTTTATCACGATGCTACCTATTGGTCCAGTTGTGAGGGTTTTGATCTAGTTTACATTGAGCTGTAATCCATACTGAAGGCTACAATCCTTGATCTTCACCAGCAAGTGCTTCAAGTCCTCCTTGCTTTCAGCAAGCTAGGTTGTGTCTGCATATTATAAATTCAATAGGCCTTCCTCTAATCCTATTGTCACATTTTTTCTACTAGGTTAAGCTCTTAGTAAATATATGTTATTAAAATGAATTCTGTATAAGAATTACCTCTCTCATATATGGACTTTTCTGTAAATCTCAAGGGAAAATTTCTCTCTGGTTAATTCATGATTTGTTCATATTCCTTATAAATAAATAAGTACTCAACAGGCTAAATGTCAGATCTTAGGTTAACTAATGTAATTATAAAAATAAATATATTGAGCTTTTTGGATTTTTCCCCCTTTAGATGATCTAAGTCTATGAGATAAGGGGCCATGAAAACAGTGTGTCTTCAAAAGCTATAGGCTAAAATAATTGGTCACAATGTAACTCCTAATTTTATTTATTGTCTCTTTTTAATTAAGCATTTTACTATGGGACTCTTACAAATCGTATGACAATCCATCATTCAGTTGTATTAAACTTGTACATCTGTTGCCATCATTTCCAAAACATTTTCTTTCTACTTGAGCCCTTGGTAACAGCTCTCTTTTTTCCCCTTCCCTCCCCCACCCTCCCACCCTCGTGAAACCTTGATCAATTATATATCATTGTTGTTGTTTTTTGTGTGTCTTACACTGTCTCTTATCTCCCTTCATCCACATTTCTGCTTATTTATCCCCCTGGGAAGGTGGGCTATATATTCAACCTTAGGATGGGTTTCCCTCTCCCCACCCGGCCCGCTTCCACCATCCTCCTACCCTCATGATATCTCTACTCCCACTATTGTTCTTGAGGGTTTTATCTGTCCTTAATTCTATGTGTTGAGAGCTCTTATCTCTACCAATGTGTGTATTCTGGTCTAGCCAGATTTGTGAAGTAGAACTGGGTCATGATAGTGATGGGGTGTGGGGGAAAGCATTCAAGAACTAGAGGAATTATGTGTGTTTCATCAGGGTTATACCAGACCCTGGGTGAATTGTCTCTTACTTGTAAGCCTTCTGTGGAGGAATGCCCAATTGTCAACAGATGGGCTTTGGGTCGCTACTCCAACCCCCCTCATTCCCATCAATCTCGCTGTTTGTTTTAAATCTTTTGATACCTAATACCTAATCCCATCAATAACTCATGCTCACACTGGCTGGTGTGCTTCTTCCATGTGGCTTATTTGCTTCGCTGCTAGATGGCTGTTTGTTTAACTTAACCCTTTAAAACCCCAGACACTATGTCTTTTGATAGCTGGGCACCATCCACTGTGTTCAACACATTCGCTTATGCACCCATTTTGTATTCATTGATCACATCGAGAAGGTGAGTATCAGCTTATTAGAATGAAGTGTTCTTGTGTTTAGGGAGGCCTTGAGTAGAGGACTAAAATCTGTATGCTATCTTAATACTTTAATATATAAATATATATACACTGGCCTCTATTCCTTTCATTATAAATTAATATATTTACATATATGCATGCCTATAGATATACCTCTATAAATAGCTTTTGCTTCCTACTTCTTTCCTCCATTTCCTTTCACTTTCCTCCTGTCCCTTTATCATGCTCATCCTCCACTTGGCTCTCAGTAATTCCTCTTGGATACATTGCACTTGATCAAACCCTACCAGGCCTCCTTGCCATCATTTTTAGATCTCTTGTTGTTTACTTATCCAATTGCTTGTTGGATCTCTGCTCCCCTTCCCCACCCCACTCTCTCCATGTCCCCCTGGAAAGGCTTGCCCCATTGTTTTCTCCTTGGTATTGTTTGTCTTGCCTATCTTATATAGATAGACACAGGGTGAAAAAAAACAAAAACAAAATGATAGATAGTTCCAGGTCTGTCTGTTGAGCCTTATGAGTGTTTTTCAATTGGGTCTGATGACGTGCCAAGCATTTTCCCCCGAGTTAGAAGTCTATTTTCAGGATTCGTCAGGGATTTGGTTTCTTTTCTCCCCTTGCTGCTCTATTGCACTCACTTCTTGTTTCACCCCTTTTTGCATGGGACAGGGCACACTTTCTGCACAGTGTTTCCAGTGCTGTCCTGACAGCACTATGGGTCAGTGAGGGAATATTGTATCTCGTGGTGAGGCCGGTTCAATGGTCGTCTCTGTGCATTGGCTGCTCCAAGCAGGGATGTCGTCCCTGGGGCTTGTTGGGCCATGATGAGGTTCGCTCTCTCTCCATCTCCTTCTCCCTGTTCCTCTCCCTCTTTTTCCCTTTCCCTCTCCCTCTTAGTTCACACCCGTGTGGTCCAGGCAGAACCATTACTCTTCTCGGTTATATCTTCAGTGTAGTCCTCTGTATTATGTTCTTCTGGGGAGGATCAACATAACTAGGCTTGGGCCTATTCCCATCATCCTCTCTGTTAAATTGCTGCTCTGTGCCAGTATGTTGCCTGCAAGCATTGGAACCCCAGGATGGGGTCTGGTCCCTCTCTCCCTTTCCTGTTAAGACATAAACAATCCCCGCCGTGAGTGTATTAGTGCCTATTTTCCCATCACTCTCGTTTGTTTTTTTCCTTCATCTTTTCCCTTCTTTTTAAGTTGGCTGCCATGTGCATCCTTGGGTTGGCACAGACTCCTGTCAAAGAGCCTGGACGTTAACTAGAGTTTTATGTATTATGTAGGTTATCCTCTATGTCCATTGTGTTTTTGAGCTTACCTCAGTGGGCTCATGTTGTACTTGTCCTATGATGCTTGATTAACTTCACTTAGCATAATTTCCTCCAACCCTTCTCATGAGACCATGTGCTTCATACATTTGTCACTGATTTTTAAAGCTGTATAGTAGTCCAATATATGTGTATACTACAGTTTTTTTGGGTTTCATTTCCATTTGTCAGTTGATGGAAATTTAGGTTGTTTCTAATTCTTTGCGATTGTGAACTGCACTGCAATGAACATTAGAGCACAGATGTCTCATCTTGGTTTGTTACTTATTTCTTCCGGGTATATGCCTACTAGGGAAACATTGGGTCATATGGTAGTTCAATTTCTATTTGTTTTAGGTATTTCCAGATTGATTTCCATAGTGGCTGCACGTACCTACAGGACCCCAGCAGTGGATGAGGGTTTCTGTCTTACCATAGCCCCTCCAGCACTTGTTGCTTTTTGATTTTTTGAATTGGGATACTACTATATATCTCATAGTAGTTTAATTTGTATTTCCCTCATGCTAATGATTGGAAGCATTTTTTCATGTGTTTATTGGTCATTCGGATTTCCACCCTGTGAAACTTCTGTTCAGGTCTTTTGCCCACTTCCTCGGTGGATTCTTTGTTTTGTTTTTTTGTTGTTGTTGTTGTCGGCTAGCAGAGTATTGTATATTTTAGTAATAAGCCCTTTGCCTGATAGATCATTGCTACAGATGGTTCCCTAGGTGGTGGGCTCTTATTACTTTCTTGAAGAAGTCTTTCAATGTGCACAGGTGTTTTATCTTCAGTATAATCCACTTGTCAATTTGTGCTTCCTCTGTGTTTCTGTCCTTCCCTAATCCCCCTCCTTGTTGTGTCCCTCCCTATTTCTGATAGCCTTGTATTCCCTGCGCCCACATCTTAAGTTTGTCCCAATTCCCTTGTTGATGGCCCTACTAGTTTGGGATTTTACCTTGAGGTCTGTCGTCCACCTTGACTTTATTGCTATGCATGGAGTAAGGTGAGGGCCTTTCTTCATCTTTCTGCAGGTAGGTATCCATTTTGTTCCAGTACCACTTTTTGAACAGGGCGCCCGATTTGCATCTGATATTTTTGGGGCCCTTATCGAAGATCGGTTGTCTGGATTCTGATGTTTTTATCTCTGGATTTTCTGTTCTTTTCCATTGGTCTAAGTATCTATTGGTATTCCAACACCACACTGTTTTGACTACTGTGCCTGTATAATAAGCGTTAAAGTCAGGTACAGTAAGCCCTCCAACTTTGTCCTTCTTGAGGAGGTCTTTGCTGATTCTGGGCTTCTTCCCTCTCCATAGGAAGTTGGTAGTCAGTTTTTCCAATTCCTTGAAAAATGTGTTGGTATTTGTATCAGGAGAGCATAAATGTACATAGTGCCTTGGATAGGATTGACATCTTTACTATATTGAGTCTCCCAATCCACAAGCATGGGATTTTCTTCCATTTGTTGAGGTCTCTCGTGGTTTCTTATAATATTGTTTTGTAGTTTACTCATAAAAATCATTTGTTTTTTATTAGGTGTATCCCTAGGTGTACTTCGGTGTACTTCAGTGTGTGCTTTGCTATTGTGAAGGGTACTACCTTTTTTTTATCTCCTCTTCTGTGAACTCAACTGGTACACATAGCAATCTAATAGACTTCTGTTTGTTGATCTTGCATCTTGCTACTCTGCCATATTCCTCTATCACTCCCAGCACTCCTCTTGTGGAGTTTTTGGGGTTTTCAATATATAAAATCATCTGAGAATAATGATACTTTCACCTATTCTTTCCACAGATGAATTCTTCTAATTCCTTTCCTTTAACTTGTGTTGTTAGCTAGGACTTCCAGTACAATGTTGAATAAATGAGGGGACAGGGGGGCATCCTTGTCTTTTCTTTTTCCAGTAGGAATATTTTTGTCTTTTCTACATTGATTACTACATTGGCTGTTGGTTTTTCTTATATTGAGGAATTTTCATTCAATTCCTGTTTTCTTGTGTGTCTTAAACAGGAATGGGTATTGTATGTGGCCAAATGCTTTTTCTCTGTCTATCGGTATTGTCATTTTCTTATCCTTTTTCTTGCCAATAGGGGGAATAATGTTGATGGACTTTCAGGTGTTCAACAATCCTGCATCCCTGGAATTAATCCCACTTGGTCATGATGAATTATCTGTTTTATATACTTTTTTATTCTATTGGTTAATATTTTATTAAGGATTTTTGCATTGGTATTCATTAGAGATATTAGTCTGTAGTTCTCCATTTTTTGGGATCCTTTCCCACTTTAGGTATCAGTATTATACTAGCTAGATAGAAAGAATTTGGGAGATTGCTGTCCTTTTCTATGCTCTGGAAGAGTTTGTGTAGGATTGGTGAATGTACTTCCCTGCATGCTTGGTAAAACTCTCCTGTGAAGCCGTCTGGGCCAGGGATTTTTCAGTTGATAGTCTCTTGATAATTTTATCTATTTCTTCTATTGTAATGGGTCTGTTCAGGTTCTTGATGTCCATCTCAGATAATCTAGAGGGGATTGTTTTTCCAAGTATTTGTCCATGTCTTCGAAGTTGTTGAATTCTTTGTAGTACAGTTGAAGCTGTTGAATTCATTGTAGTGTGGTTGAAATTGCTGAATTCATTGTAGTACAAAGTTGTTAAATTCTTTGGAGTACAAGCCTTTGCAGTACTGTGTAATTAGTTTCATTAGGGTCCATTGTAATTACCTCCATTTCATTCCTCATCCTGGCTGTTGATGTTTGTTCCTTCCTTTCTTTGGTTAGGTTTGCCAAAAGTCTATCAATTCTGTTATTCCTTTCAAAGAACCAACTTTTGCTGTATTGAATTTTAAATTATTTTCTTGTTTTCTCACTAACTTATCTCGCCTGGATTTTTATTTCTTTTCTTTTATGCTATTAGTAGGCTCATTCACTTGACTCTACTCCAATTGCTGCACGCTTCATATCAGAGTATCAATCATAAATCTCACTTCCTTTTTCATGTGTGCAATTATCACTATCAAGCTTCCTTCTGATAACAACTTTTCCTATGTCCTGAAAATTTGGGTACATTGGATTCTCTTTCTTATTGGTTTGTAAAAGCATCCTAATTTTGTCTCTAATCTGGACTAGTACCCACTCAGTTCACAATAGGGAGTTATTCATCTCCCAATTTATTAACCTTGTTTTCTTAATCATCCTTTTGTTGATTTCCAGCCTTCTTGGATAGTTGTCTTAGCTCCACTGGGGCCAGGGAAGGCAGGTAGGAGTTCTCTGAGCTCCCCAGCTTGGAGGTCCAGGGAGGGTGGGCTGGTGTTCCATCAGCTATGGTCAGAGCTATGGGGTTGTGGGGGTTAGAGGGCTGCAGACAAGGGGGAGGAGTTCCCCAGGCTGCATTGAGGGCCTTGGATGGTGGATGGGAGTTCTTCCAGCCTTGGGGGATGACGGAGGTCAGCTGTGTGGAATGTGGATGAATGTGCCCTAGGCAGAGGTGAGCACCCTTGTGGCTGGCTGTGGCAGGGTAAGAGAAAGAAAGGGAAATTAGAAAAAGAAAAAACTGAGCTAGCCACGACTGTCGGGGATAGAGTGAAGATCAAAAAAAGGAAAGAATTGGCAGAGTCCAAATCACCTGACTGTGGGACTGCACTGGAAAGTTTTAAACATTATCCTGAGGTGGCAGCAGCGGTGGTGGTGTTAAAGTAAAGCACCTGGGCTGGCTGAGGTAGCCCAGTGTCAGCCTCAACTGTGAAGGGGCTAATGTTAAGCCCCAGTCAGCCTCTATAGTGGGAAACCAAAAGCCCACAGATTTGAGTCCACTTATCTTTACGATGCTTATTCTGTGACCTGGAAAATAGGGGTTCCCTCTCATTGGCTGTCCTGAGTTGATCTCCGTGGAGTCCCTCCAGTGTGTTTTACTCGGGTCACCATGCCTCCCCAGCGACCAATTTATATTATTGGTTATTATTCTTTTATATACAAGAAATGGTTATTAAGGTGTATGCATCTGGTCAATTCTAGCTCAGAGACCCTGTATGACAGGGTGGAACTGCCCATGTGGGTTCCCAAGACTGTAACTATGGAAATAGAAAAAGCCCCATCTTTCTCCAGCGGAACTGACTAGTGGTTTCGAACCACTGATCTTATCTGAATTAATATTCTTTAGATATTTCCTGTTTTTGTCAAACATAATCTGTTGTTAAAAATTGTGTTTGAAGATTTTAAGTCCTTTACTTGCATTTGCTTACCACAATATCTTATGTTTCAGAAGAAGAGCTTTCAATATGGAATATGACTTTTGTGGTATAGAGAAACTATACAAAGCTTTGAGGTCAAGGTCTCAAGATTTAGAGGCCCAATATTTCCACTTTCCCATTATACAGAACATTGCCTCCCTGAGTCTCTGACTGTTATAAAGCTATATAACAAAGCCTACTTCAAAGAATGAGCTGTAAACTGCAAGACTAACAGTAAAAACACAATAATTATTATGTCCTAATTTTTCCATGAATCTAATCTAATAATTATTGAGTATGATTATAATATTGATAATTACAATAATCTATATAATTGAGCAGTTTCTACATATTAGTCACTATTCTAAGAGCTTTATACATATATTCGAATTTATTCCTTACAACAACCTTTGTGGAATTATTATATTTTATAATTTTGTAAAAGAAGACACTGACTCCTGGAGAGCTGAAACAAACTGGCTAAGGAGCAATGAGTAACTAATGGAGCCTGTATATAAACCAGGCCGTATGATTCCAGGAGCTGATCTTTGTAATTGATAGATAGTATTTATTTCCTGTAGGAATGGATTAAGATAAGGATTGATTATAAAAGATCTTTAAAAGCATAGTAAAATTTTGCATTATGTTTATATGTCAAAAAAATGATAAACCATAAGCTACTTTTGGAAGACTAGTTTCTCTTCAGTAAAAGTAATTTTCCCTTTTCATAGAACTCCAACCGTCACACGGAAGAAATACTCTTGCATCTTTAAAGTGCAGCTCACACCAAGTGACGGCATGTGAACGACAAGGGGCTGTATGCTAATAAAAATTATCTTGTACAAACTCCTTTAAATTCTATTTTAATATAGTATCACTGCTCTAGAGAAACATTAAAAAGACAATTACAATGATATTTTCTCTTATTTACATGACTTCTAGTGTTTTCATTTTTCCTCAGTATCTTTGAATTTCTAATTTAGACATACATATACACACACACGAAAATTACATGCTTTTAATATTGTTAGGTGTCAATATTCATTCAGGTAGAATTAACTAAGCAATTCACTTCTCGATAAAAGGAAATATTTTCATTACAAGAAGAATGTTTTCATTTTAATGGTTAATAGACCATTTATATCATTTATTGAATGAATGAGAAAAATGAACAAAGCACAAACATGTTTCAGATGTCATAGAGAGCTCACTATATACGTCCTTAATTTTTCAAACCAAATCAGTTTCTGTTTTGTATTTTTAAAAAATCATGATTGTGGCCACATTATTTTTATCAAGATATTGTATGGTAAACTATTGGACAAATTATGGTTCCTGGAACATTTATTCTTTTGCTGCATAACTTTTAGGTTAACTTTGAAAATATGTCATCTTTCAATGATAATATCAACAAAATAAATTAAGTTAAAATATTACTATAGAATAATAGAAATTTTTCTTTAAAATATAAAATGTGAAACTATTATTTCTATATTTATCCTCCATCTAGGTCTATTCAATTCTGAAAGCAGTATTTCCATCTCCCATACCCTTCCCCCCAAATTCTATGCTCTTTTATTTAAACTACATCAAAATTTGCAGTTTTGGAATTTTCAACGGATTCCAATTGTTTACCTTTTCATGTTCCCTGAGTTTGGTGAACCAAGATAAGTCTAAAGGTTACGACTGTGGATTGTGTGGGGTAAGGTTCCCTACTTAAATTCCCATAGCACAGTTATTATTACTCTCAAAGAATGAGCAGGTGCATTGCTATGATGGAAAAAACTTCTTGGTTGCATTTTCCCAATCTTTCTCACAAACAGTTGTCAATGTTCTTCACATGCATATTAAGTTACTTGTACTTGTCTGTGTACTTTAAAAATATCCACCAAGATTGTCACTTTTTTGAATGCCAAAAACAGCAACTTCTATGACTTTCTGAACTGACGGATGCCTTAAATTCAACTGGCCCATCATATCCCCTAGAAAGCTACTGATTTGATTGTTGTTTTTTTTCTTTTTGGAAGATCCCACCCAATGAGACTAAGACAAGTGTATTACTGAGAGAACTTGCTTGCATTTATCCAGTAATCATAGAGACATACTGAACATGTCTTCTTATGGATAAACATATCCACATGTGACTGAAACCTCAGTAGAATACTTTCTGAAATAGCTATTTGAAATAGATCATACATTTTTTATGCAGCTGTAAACAGCAAAATAAATGCATTGTACCTTAAAGGACAATGTCTATCTAATCTCATATTTTATAGTTGTATTCAATAACAGATCTTTAATTTATTTATGCATATTTAATATATTGATATAGAATAGAAAATGTATAATATGAAACTGACTCTGAAGAGGATAAAATTGTTTGAAACAAAGATCTTTCATTCAATACATTTCTGGAAAATATTAATGTTAGGTGTATTTTGGCTGAAAGTAGATAATATTAGAAATATGTTTTCTTGTATTTTATTGACTTGTCAATCTTTCAACTACCTGGAACTTAATAAATTATGGATAGCATGACAAAGACTAGGAATTCTAGAACACTTCATTGTGCTCATGTGGAAAGTGTATGTAGAACAAGAGGCAGTTGTTTGAACAGAAGTAGGTGGTATTATGTGGTTTAAAATCAGGAAAGGTATACTTCAGAGTTGGATCTGTTAATTCAATTGTATGCTGTGCAAATAATCCAACAAGCTGGAGTATATTGAGAGAGCTTGTCAAGACGGTTGGAGAAATACTCATGAATAGTTTTCTGAAATGCCCGGATCAGTGGACCTTGCTGTTTAAAGATAAGAGGGTTTTAAGCACTTACTGATGAACATCAAAGACTACAGCCTTCAGTACTGGTCACACATCAGCAAAAAGGAAACGATTGAAATCCTTATAGCTGAACTAGCAAGTAGTATCATCATACATTCTTACAAGTGAAAGAAAAGAAATCAAGGAAGTAGAATCCTAATAAATGAAGAAAAGATTGAAGTTGTTCATCATTTCATGTTACTTAGATTCATAGTCAATACCCATGGAAACAGTAATCAAGAAATCAAATGACATGTTGCACTGGACACACCTGCTACTAAACACTCCTTCAAAGTACTTAGGAGCAAAGATGTTATTTTGAGGCTTAAGGAAACCTGACCCAGGCCATGATATATTCCATCATCTCATATGCATGCATGTGAATAAGGAGGACTTGAGAAGAATTGATACATCTGAATTAGTTATTGGTCAAAAATATTGCAAGTACAATGGACTGCCAGTAAGACAATCAAGACAGTTCGGAGAATACATCCAGGATACTTTTCATCACAAAGAATGATGAGAATTCATGTCATCAACTTGGACATTTTATCAGTCAGTCCCTACAGAAGTACATCGTGCTTGCTAATGTCAAGGGTCCGTGCAAAGGAGGAAAGCCCTCAATGAGATCAATTGACGGAATGGTTACAAACGCTGTGTCTCATATGACAAGGATTTTAAACATGTTACAGGATCAGCCAATGTTCCTATTGTCCGTAAGTTCTCTGTGAATCGTATCTGGCTTGACAGCACCAAGCGCCAACAGAACAAGAATTTTCCCTGTGTATTGAAAATATTCTTGTGTCTTCGGTTTTCTACTTCAAATACTCAGTTTGTGTTATGTTTTTATAATCTTTAAGCAAAACTTTTTTGTCTTTTTTCGGTTTTTTAACTCTTTTTAAATTATTTACTTACTTTTGCTTTGGGATATGGCAGTTTTATGATCCACGTAGCTGCAGATTTCTTTATATCTATTGTTGTTAGATTTGTGTGCTTCTAAAATCAAATTAATGCCTTTTATGAAAACAAGTGTCTCAGCCATAAAGCCATTAACTATCCCGTCACTGCTCTTCCGGGTCATCTGTGCTTCTACTGCAAATAGATGTCGGGGAGTTCTTTTCTTCTGTCCTCCATATCTGAGTTTCACATTTTTATTTACTTTGGATCTGTTGCATTCTTGACAGCATCTGTAGATAGGTCTTCTAGTTTCATGTTCTATCATGTGACCTATTTCTGGGACATCTCAGTCAATGTCTATATTTTTCACTTCTAGAAGCTCTATGTGGAAATTTTTGTTCGCTAAATTACCTGGTCATTATTATTGATCTTATATTTTAGTTAAAGTTTGTCTCTTTTTTATTTCTCTAACAGTGAAATCATGGTGTGTAGTGTTCAATATATTATAATTATATGATCATTGCCTCACCTCATTTTTATAATAATTTAATCCTCTCCCTTATAATGACTGGTATCCTCGTATAATTTATTATTTAAAAGTTTGAATTCATGTTGCACTGTGATTGATCTGGTGTAGCATATTTACCTCCAAAAGGGCACTTGCTGTTAGATTCTTCACTGTGGTCTGAGTTAAGTCTTTACAGTGCACATGTTTATATTTTGAATCTAAGACATATTTGTGGGGATAACTTCAACAGCATAAGGTATAATTTTGTATTGAAATTTTAGAATCTTATTGATAACATGACTTAAAGCTCTAAACTTTAAAATTAAAACTGAGTCAGGTGTTTTCTAATACAAGAAATAGTTTTGCCCACCTAAAACCCAGGTTAGGAAAATCTCTTTTTAAGCTTATTTTGCAGATAGATTTTAGTGTTTTGGAATAACTTAGAGTATGGTATTTGTAAATCCAGATGTATATAGTAGGCTTACTTCCTAATTCACCTTTTGTTGAAAAATAAGAACTAATCTCCTGATTAAGCCATCAACCTCAGACAGTTGTTGTTAACACAGTAGGATTATAATTCTAGTTTCTAAGCTTATTTGGTATTTAAAAAAACATTTTATTGGGGGCTTGTACAACTCTTATCACAATACATACATACATACATTGTGTCAAGCACATTTGTACATTTGTTACCCTTATTATTATCAAAACATTTGCTTTCTGCTTGAGCCCTTGGTATCAGCTCCTCATTTTTTTCTCCTCCCTTCCCACTCCACCCCTGTTTCATCGTTGCTACACTGTACCCTAACTGGCTCGTTTCCTCCTCATGACCCTTCTGTAAGGGGATGTCCAGTTGCCTACAGATGGGTGCTAGGTCCCCAATCTGCACTCCCCCTCATTTACAACATTTGATTTTTTGTTCATTGATACCTGGTCCCATGGACACCTCATGATCTCACAGACTGGTGTGCTTCTTCCACGTGGGCTTTGTTGCTTCTGAGCTAGATGGCCACTTGTTTACCTTTAAGCCTTTAAGACCCCAGATGCTACATCTTCTGATAGCTGGGCACCATCAGCATTCTTCACCACATTTGCTTATGCACCCACTTTGTCTTCAGTGATTGTGTTGGGCAGGTAGGTGAGCATCATGGAATGCCAGTTTAATAGAACAAAATATTCTTGCATTGAGGGAGTACTTGAGTGGAGGCCCAATGTCCATGGACTACCTTTATACTAAACATATAAATATATGCACATAGATCTATTTCCCCATCCTCATATATACATATATTAACATATGTACATGGCTTTATTTAGATCTCTCTAAATGCCCTTTGCCTCCTAGTTCTTTCCTCTATTTCCTTTTACTTTCCTCTTGTCCCACTATCACGATCAGTCTTCATTTGGGTTTCAGTAATTCCTCTCAGTACATTGCCTTTGATCACACCCTACCAGGCCTCCTACACCCTCCTGACCACTTATTTGGATCATTTGTTTTTCCCTTTTCCCTAGGTTTCTTAACACCACTTCCTTTCCCCCTATGTCTCCCTCTCCCATGTCCCTGGAACCATCCATCCTGTTGTTTTATCCTCCAGATTATTCATCCAGCCTATCTTATTTAGATAGACCTGTGGAGATAATAACAAGCACACACACAAAAAACAGAGCAAAACAAAGCAACAAAGGAAAACAAAACAACAACAACAAAAAGCCAATGACAAAACAACAACAATAAAGGAAAGCCTGTAGTTAGTTCAAGGGCTGTTTGTTGGCCTTTGGGACTGTTTTTCAGTCTAGTCTGATGGGTGCCAAGTCCTTGTCCCAAAGTCTATTTTTGCTATTCCCTGGGGACTTCCTTGCTCTATTCCTCTTGCTGTTCTGTTGCTCACCCTTAGGGAACCACTGGAGAGGTCAGAGGAGCCAGCCCCAATACAAACTACATGGACACCTGCCCCTACCACCCCCCCCACCCGAAGAATTTATTTCAGAGGACAGCACTGAACATGAAGCTCAGGGAGAGGGACATGTCTGATCAGAGCACACGGGAGCAAATGAAGGGGAAGGAAGAGAGAGTGGAGCACATCCTGGCCCACCAGGCCTTGAGTATGATAGTCCCGCTCAGAGCAGCCAATCCACAGAGAAGACCACATGGTGGGCCCCACTATGAGATACAACATTCCTCACTGAACCATAGCCCTAGAGGGGACAACACAGGAGACAAAGTGTGGTAATTGCACCCGATCTGATCCCACCACATAGAGGCAAAACACTAAAGGGGTTTATTTAGTACTTTGTTTGCTTACTTTGCAATTTATTATTATGAGAGTAGCATTATTTTGTCTACTATTTATGCTCAGGAGATCTAGTCTGAAATATTACTGGATACAGAGGACAGTGTTATTCTTATTTTTAAGTTTTATTGACTCTATTAGGAAAATAGAAAAGTAACTAAAAATAAAGTCAGACTTAAAGTCATTCATCTATTTGCACAATTCTCTTTTATCCATTTGTGTAACTATTTTTAACATTTTCTCTTAAATTATTTTATTCATGCATAAAAAACAGAAAGAACAAAAAATAACAAAATTAACACAACCAACAAACTCCAATGAAGAAATAAAAATTACCTATCTCCTGTCACTTCCAAGTAACCTGGTGCTTCTCCCCTCAGAGATTATCTAAGAACACGGCAAGAACATAGAACGCTTAGAAACTCTATTTAATCTCCCTTCCTATATAATGTTATCATTGCATATTTTAATTACATTCATCAATTCATATAGATTTAAAATGTCATACTGACTCCAGGCTTGCAGCTGGCATTTGAAGTCTTGGACAGGCTTGCTAGTATGAATAACCATGGGCTTTAGCTTATAATATCTAATCTAGCTCTGAGTAGTTAAGGTTAGAGCAAATATGCTGTGTATTCAGGTTGGGGTGGGGGGGTGAGTCAGCAATGCATAAAAGTGAAAAGAGGGATTTTATTTATGTTGATTGATTCATGGCGCGTTCCCTCCTTCCCCCTCCACACACTTCCTGGGAGTTATTCTTTATGTTACGCTTTCTTCCTTCTACAAACATTTTAATTTCCATGATTTATATAAGATATATATATATGTTTTTGTCCTTTGATATTTTCTTGCTAACTTTATTCTATTCTTGTTTGGGAGATGCAATGTTTTGTCTTATTTTTAGGTTCTAACAATTACAGTAAATTCTTGTCTTTGATCTATGCCTCTTCAAAATATTTTTGCCATGCATCTATATTTCAATTTTTACATTGTTTTCTCAGTCACAGATTTCCTTGTCACCCTTGTCTATGTATTCATGCTTAAGAGTGAAGAGCTAAAATATTTATTGTTGATTGGAGGAATAGATATGGAAGGGGCATGTCTTAATTTAGAATAAACAATGAGCCAGCAATTTCATACTGAGAGACACTCTTCCAAGGCCGATTAAGGGGGAAAAAAAGATTATTTTATACTAGACAGTTTCTTCAGAGACAGCTCCTTCCATTTGCTGTCTAGGAGAGAGGGGGCCAGAAGAATTTAGTTATACATCTGGCTCTTTTCTCTCTAGGAGCCGAAATGGGAGTAGGGGTATATAAATAAATAACTGCTTAAGCTAAGGCTCATCTGTTGAAAGCTTAGTGTCTAAGGATCCAGTACTATCTGCCATTCCTTTAATCCAAGAAAATGATTTTTAAAATAAATCAGATAATGTAGAAGAGGGGAGTGAGAATACTTGTTTACATAGGAATAAGGGTCTCTTGCACCATATCAGATAAAAATCCATCAGTTTTATTCTAATCTACTCAAGAGTTCTAATCCCCTTAAACCCTTTCACTACCCTTTGAATAGCAATTTATCTATTTTTTTCCTAGTTTGTTGTGGTTTTCAAATTCCATCTACTTGGGGGGAAAACAGTTTTATTGGCCTATAATTCATACATCACACAATTCAAAAGTTCAATCATCTTAAGAAGGATTTTCCATTCACTATTACAATCAATTTTAGAACATTTTATTCATTTGTACTCATCATTATTAACTCCCCTTTGCTACCCAACCTCCCCTGGCATACACACATAACAACAACAACAAAACCCAAACTCTCTGCCATCCTATTATTGCTGATACTAGTGACTCTCCGTGGGTTTGGGAGCTGTAACTGTTTATGGAAGTAGAAAGCCCATCTGTCTCCCTAAGAGCCGCTGGTGGTTTCTAACTGTCTGCCATGTGGATTGAAACTCGTGTTGGTCCCTAACTCATGGTGACTCTATATTTACCAGCATTGAACCTTTGTAATTCCCATAGCTTACACTACTAATTATTTTTTTCAAAAGCACATGGCCAAGCCTTTCTTCCTAATCTGCTTTAATATGGAAGCTCCCCTGACACCTGTCCAACATCATATAAATACACAAACCTACCTTGACAAACAGGCGATGGCTTTGATTAAGGTGCATTTCTTGGCAGTCAAGCTTGGGCCTCCTGCATAGAAGTCAAGAAGTCTACCCCGAGCTAACAGTCCTTCCCATATTGTGGCTGTAGGGTCCTTCCTTCAGATCTGAAACTAACTGGGAGAGATAAACGTGTGAGACTGAATGAAGATCAACATAGAGCTTTCTTACTAATAAAAAATGGATTGGTCATATAATTTCTGTATACAATGTGCTTCCTAATATTGTTTGCCAAACTGTAGGCCTCATTCTCAGAGGGACAATGCCCATCCCAGCACAACTATCACTTGCTTTGTAAAATGGAGATTCCCTCAAAAAAGAGAGGCCAGTCAGATCCTAAAAGGAATATCCATAGAACTTGTAATTAATAATTCACCTAATCCCTTATTTGAAGTAAGAGAGAAGGGGGAGAAAACATGAATGTATTTTAGCCATCCCCTATGGGGGGAAAAAGAAAAATGCCTGCCCTCAACGATCAGGTGATTATTTGTGAGCAAGTAATCTTTATAATCTTTAATAATCTTTATATATTATTGTGCCTACTTTCACTCAAAATGAGTTGGTTTCATTTTAATGATTCCAATATGATATTATGAAAGACAGCTATCAACCTAGCATATGATCCTTAACATTCTATCCTTGAGATATGAGGGATGTGCGGGAGTAAATGAGCAAGTTGCAAAATTGTAAAATTCTATTTTGAGATACACTAAGACAGGTGGAAGTTTACATGCCCCTCAGATACAAATAATCTGGACTGACTATAACCTTGAGAAAGTCAATAAAATGACAGATTATCCCAATAATAAATAGTCATTGAGTTTTGCACCCAGACAAAATGATGTAAATCCAAAGCAGACTGTTGAGGTAATTTGAAGATAAAATTTGAGAACTCCCATTACCTGTTCAAACAAGAGATGGAAGCAGAGAAAATGCGAGAGAGGTGCCATGGTCTCTTTGGAAAGAGGCAATAATGAACACCTGCCTTGTGCGCTACGGTGTTTCTAGAAGTGCTGACACAGGCACACACTCGGGGATATGGAGAAATTGGTGATCTAGTGAAATATGGTCGTTAGCTAAAGGTCAAATGAAATTGTACTGGAAACCTTGGGGATACTTTAAAGTGGGAGCTAAAGACAGGGGGCTGCTCGTTAGAGCTTGTGCTTAAGTACCAGGTTCACTTTATCAGGGAAATTGTTCATTTGTGTGAAAATTTGACCTCTGTCAGTGTGCCATGCAGACGGGCTCCGGGTGATCCGGAACTCTCATGTGCTTGCAGGAGTTAAAGCTACCTGGGGACTACTTCCAAAGGACACGGCCAAGGTTAGCAGACCCAAAATCTGACCTTCCTCTTCTTTCTTTCTATTTATATCTGTTTGTAAAGTTCAAATAGTTCTCCTTTCTCCCCCAAATAGAAAGCGCTTCAAATGCAATAAAATGATAAAAGATTCCAAAGGGATGCAGCTATAAAAAGAGAAGGTGAAATAAAACTGTTTCAACTAGGACTGCTGGTCATTTAGGGAAATATAATTCAGATAGCTAGGTAACAATTACCATATTTCCTAGCCTACATTAGATTTTGTCTTAAAATTTACGGCGCACTCCTTTTATCTAGAGGCAAATATTATTGCCGAAGCAAAAGTGGAGAGAGGCACTACACAGGATATTTGTTATACAAAGAGGCTAATACATAATTACAAATTCTTTAGACTGCCCAAATACTTGGGTCACCGTATCATCTATAAAGCTACAGAGAAAAGGCATGATGCTACAAAGAAAAAGGAATAATAGGTTGCCATTAAATGACCTGTCTATACAATGACAAAAGAAAGTTAAATATTTAAAATCTAAGTTAAGTACTAATCGTATGCCAATAGGATTTCCCCCTCATGTTCCTGAAATTATTATACTTTCATACTTATCTGCTTACTCATTCTCTTCTCATCCCTATGTAATTTCAAGAGGTAAATTTATTTTTTCTTTATTCACTATTGTGTTTCTAGTGTGGAGAAAAGTACCAGGCTATGTGTTTGTACTGTTTCAAATTATACCTGCTTCTATCCCTACACTCTTTCCCTACTGAAACATACACACCGCAGACATGCTCATGCATAATAACTCATTTTATTATTTTGACAGTATGTGAACTAATTATTTCCAAAATGAAAGTGCATATGTTCTTCTTGTAACTAACATGTAGGACAAATGTAATGGGAACTACAGGATCCCTGGACTTCTTCCTGTGTCTCATGATAGAATTTTTATTTTGTTAGCAAAAATAGAATGCTAAAAACGTTTTCAACATAACTAAAACTACTGTGAGCCAACTTTCTATATATGAAATCACGTGTGTGTGTGTGTGTGTGTGTGTGTGTGTGTAACACAGCTATGATTGGTTTGAGCCATAGAAAATTTAATATTTCACTAACTTGAATAAATAGCGATTTCATAAGGTTCAGTCTAATATTATTTCTATGTTGCAGGAATAACTACTTCAGGCTTGAACTAGGATTTAGTTACAAGTGTCAAGCCCAGTCTCTTGTTTTTGAAATATAGTGTTGAGAACGGAAGTCAGTGATACACAGGATACAGTGTTTTGGATATTTTCTTTCCATTAAACCAAACATGGATCTGTATGGGGCTCAACGCAAAATTACGTAACTTCTGAAGACAATCGTACACACAGGAGATGTTTCTCACTGGACTGGATCACTTCGCTGTAGCTGAAACTTTTGCTGAAATTTTTAAGAAGGTAAATACAAGCAGTCTTCTAGTTGGGATATGAATGTCCAACTTGCCCTTTCAAGTTCTGTGAATTTTCTGTCACTTTGAAAAGATTGAACCAACCCTTACTAGCAGCAAATTCTTTATCACAATCATGCTGCACATGCAGCTTTTCAATCCTGGAAAGGGCTTAGAACTTTTTCTTGCCCTAAGCAGCACTTTTTCTTGCCCTCAACCTGTGGGTCACGGCCCCATTGGGGCTGGAACGACCCTTTCATAGGGGTCACTGAATTCATAAGAGTAGCAAAATGACAGTTTGAAGTGGCAATGAAAACAATGTTATGGTTGGGGTGGGGGTCACCACCACATGAGGAGCTGTCTGAAAGGGTGGCGGCATCCGGAAGGTTGAGGACCCCTGCAGACCAATAAGAACACTTAGCTGTTCTGACTCAGCTTCAAGTCTTCAAGACCCAGAGCAGCCCCCACTTGCATCCCAGTGCCCTCATTCTCAGAGACATTCCTGTCACCATCCTAATGAATTATCTTATGGAGATTACCTATTAATTAACACAACTTTATAATCTGACCCAAACTGGAAAAGATCATTTTCTTTGAGGAAAATAATTATATCATGTAAATGCCATTACGATGCAATGATTTGGCATAGGTTAGTCAGTGCTAAAGTAAACAGTAGCCCATGTGCTACTGGGTTAAAACAACGTGGAAATTGTTGTGTCAAAGATATTTGGTAGGTAAATTTTGTAGTTAAAATAAACTTTATTGGGACAGTGACGAAAGATATTCTCTCCCTTTTCATTTTTTATATCTATAACTTTCTCCTTTTCCCACCTGAGTATTTTAAACACCAACATTTACAGTTGCTGTATTTTTATTTTGTTAAACATTATTAAGATGAAATATTTCTGGAAATGTTAGTTGTTTAGAGAGTAGTATATTGTTTTAAATGTCTGGTAATAATTTTAAAAATTATTAAATCTCCCACCTCCTTTTAATTTCTCTAAAATAGTTACGGCAAATACATGAAGAAGATACTGATACAAATAAATAATATAGTGCCTGACTTAAGAGATTATTTCAATGGAGCTTCAATGAAAAGTATTCATTTGAAATTAGAACTCTGAGTAGGGTAAACTTACTTATTGAGTTGATTAGTTTGTAGTCATCACATGAGCAGGGTTCCTCACTTTGCTAGCGGTAAAAAAAGCATGTTGTAGTTGGGTGTATTGCTTGACCTAGCTTTCTACCTATAGGTTTTGGAATTTCCACCAATTGATTGGGTGGAACTATGCAAATGTGAGGTGTTTATGACCCACCACCTGGCAAATAATGCAAATAAGGCACATGAATTTATTAGCTTTGCAATTACTATCCGCTAGAAATGAGCTACCCAAGGGGCAGAAAATGAGACTCTGACAAAGGACCAAGACTACAGTGTCACCTGATACCCTGCACTGAACTTCCTGGACCAAGAGACAGAGAGTTGTGACACCAGAGATGGAGGAAGGTGAGCGACAGGACAGGGATAAAGTGCAAACCCACTGGAGAAGTAGGCCCAGCAGAACCAGGCCCAAAGAGCACAAAAACTTAGTGGCTCTGGGCAGGAGGCAGGAAGCTTGCAGGTGAACGATGAGAAAAGAATGAGGATGTTACTTTGAGAATTCCTGAACCAAGCCATGATATCTTCAATGGTTTCATATACATGTGAATATCTTGACATTGTATAAGGAAGATTAAAGGAAGCTCGATGCATTTCAGCAACGGTGTTGCCAAGGAATATTGAAAGTACCAGGGCCTTGCCCAAAGAACAACATGATCTATCTTTGAAGAACTGCAGCAAATTCTACTTATAAACAAAGAAGGTGAGAATTTGGACATGTGCTTTGGACATGTTATTAGGAGGGACAGTCCCTGGGAGAAGGACATCATGCTGTGTAAAGTGGGGGTGGGGGGCATTGAAGAAAAGGAAGGCCCTTCACTAGATGGGTTGACGCAGTGGCTGCAACAGTGGGCTCAAATATGAGAGCAATTATGGGATGTGCAGGGTGCGGTCATGTTTCATTCCCTTGTGCATATGGTCCCTAATGTCAAAACCAAATGAAGGCATCGAAACAACAGGTTTGCTAAACTATGAAGTTAGAGTTGAGTTCCTTTGGCCCAAGAATGATTGGTTGCATGGACATTTATTAGAGAGCTCAAAGAGCCTTGTAACGCTTGGCCAAGTAGCATGAAGATGGAAGAGCCATGTGTCTGAGAGCCTGTGAACCAGATGACGCTGTGTCTCTAAACATGCCCGAGCAAAGGTTATCCTGGTTGAAAAATTATCTCCTGAGCATTTTTGATCCGGAAATACAAGCTCTGACTTCCCGAGTAAAACTCTATAATTGTGAGTATGTCCGTAAATTCTGCTTGTCTTTGAAATGGTTTATCAAACAAAGAAACAAAATGCTTAGGGAGGAATGGTTGATATCAGAATTGATTACAAAATAGGAAAGTGGAGACATGTCTGACTTGCACCTCAAAGGTAGCAGCCTTGGCTAATACTAATAGTGTTTATTCTCTCTCCCACGTGACATTAGAAACGGTCAGACACCTACACACCATTTTTTTGCATGCGTTTTCTAAAATGTTAATACTGACTCATAGCAGTGGGTTTGGTTTTGGTCTGTACTCTGGAAAGACCTACAAAAACATCTTTGACTGCCAATGTCATTTTTGTTTGTTTTGTTTATGCCTTGAATTTAATGAACAAAAGATTATGTTCAGTATTAAATGTAAATGTGATTTTATGTTTAGTTTATTCATATATTCTTATTCAAATGTCTGAAATTTGCCTCAAATTGAAGAATGTAGCAAATGGACAATGTTTATTAAGAAGCCACAGCTCATACAAATGCCTCATTAGCTCTCCAGATATAACCAAGAGAGAGTAGAGAGAGGGCCCACACAGGCAGCGTATATCCCAAAAGTGGATTGGCCCCTGCACAGGGACGACACCCATATTTGTGAAGCATTCCATATATTTGTTTCAGTTCATAAAGGAGGGACAACTCCGAAATGGAAGGTAAGAAAGTTTTCATAACTCCAAGAAAATAAAGCATGTCAATACACGTAACCACTACTGATGGTTTGCTGTGTAATATTCTCGACAACAAAATTAAAATTAATGTATAAAGGAAAACAATAGCTAGGAGGTCGAAAAATGGTGTCTGCTTTTGTTAAAGGGCATAAAGTGAAAGAGTACCTTTCTGTAATCATCAAGGGATGGAGCAAATATTGTTTGTGTGCAATATTTCCCGTTTTTGTTTTTCCTCCTTAGGGAAATAGAAGAGTTAGTCACACTGAACGCTGAAATTTGAAATGCCGTCAGCAGCACACACAGACACCGCAGCGTCGCTCACTGCCACGGCCATCTGGAGCTAATTGTATTAGTTATGGTGATGCTGCCCTCCAGAGGAATTTCCTAGGAATTAGAAAGGCTTAGACAAAATAGAAAATCCAGGCTGCGAAACTATGAAATTAGATAAAATAGAAAATCAAGGCTGCGAAACTATGAAATTAAATAAATGAATTAAAAACAATTTAGCAATTTAATCATGCCTAGACCATAAATATTTCCTTTCATTTAAGCTGTTAAACTAGTACTGTGTTCGTGACTATATATCAATAAGCATATATTTTAATATGTCACTCTATTTGTGAAACTTTACTTGCATAGCAATATGCTTACAGAATTAAAAATATAATTTCATATATTTTTCAAAGTAAAATTAGTTAACTGATACAGTAAAGGACTGCATAGGAAGGAATTCAAATTATCATTTCCTTATTGCTTTTCTTTATGATAGTTCTTTCATGTTTTCCGTAGTTATTACAAATATAGCTGTCATCATAAATTAGTATTATTAATATAAAGTAAAATTTAAAACAATTGTCATCAGTTATTAGAAGTAACTTGAACTAGAGGAACCCAAAGAAATAAATCATGGACCAAATCAACACCACCAATATCAACAGGTTAAAGACTAATGAGACCCAGTGCCCATCTGTAGGCAACTGGATTTCCCCTCACAGAGGGATCACAGGGAAGAGATGAGCCAGTTAGGGTCACCCCACTATCATGACCTCAATTCTACCTTACAAATCAGATTAGACCAGAGCATGCACACTGCTTCAGATAAGAGCCCACAACACAGGGAATCCAGGATAGATGAACCCCTCAGGGTCAACAAGGAGAATAGAGATAGCAGGAGGATTAGAGGAGGGTAGGGAGAGAGAGGAGGAATTGATCCCAAGGATCAACCTAGAACCCCTCTCAAGGAGACGAATAACGGAAAAGTGGATCAGGGACGATGGTAGACGATGTAAAATATGCTGCGAATAATCTATAATGTATTAAGGGTTCGTGAGGAAGGGCGGGCAGGGGTGGGAGGGGTAAGAAATGGGGAGCTGATATCAGAGGTTCAAGTGGGAAGAGAATGCTTTGAAAATTACGATGGCAGCATATGTGTACCGATCAACCGGTGTCACCTTTACAAGGGACTCTCATCCTGTCTTAGATGAAGGGCGTGTTTTGTTTTGCTTTCTTACATAAAAATTGTTCCTTTTAATTTTACTCTGAGGAAGCCGCCCTTTGGAATGGCCAAAGAGTCATAGTTACTCCCTATTCCCCTATCTACCTGCTTCAGGGGCAAAACCCGCCAAATGGCCTCCCTCATAACACTCGCCAAATCGAATTCCAGCAGGATTAAAGAAAGTTGAATTCTGGGCTGCCGTCCACAGATCTAACCACTCCTCTGCTTGGGTGATAAGTGGGAAAATCTTGGTGAACCACTTGACCCCCAGAGCTCCTTTCCAACTACAACAGAGAAATGTCCGATATGGAACCCACATGAACTGAACATAGCACAAGGTATTCAAAGCCATCAAGTAGTAGAAAAATAAGTGTGTTAAAACCAACAATATTGAGAACTGCTGTATTAAACAGAGCTGTATTTCAGAAGACACAGATGAAGTTCTTTGTCTCCATTCTGAGAGAAAACATATTGTAAAATCGTTAACTCGATTTCAGTTCAATCATCAGCTGAACTTTAAAAATTTTGGTGGGTAACAGCCAAAGCATGAGACTCTCAAAGAATCATAAAGTGTTTAAAATAAGTATTCTGGGGCAAAAGGCTCAGAGGGTGGCTGTTTTTCCGCAGACCCATCTAGCAGCTCAGGAGAGAAAGGTGTGCAGTACATGTCTGGGAAAAGGGTAACCATAACAACACTGTGAGGGAGTTCTACTCTGGCATGAGTTTGCTGTGCGTCACATTGGCTTCAGGACCCCGTGTGGTACAAATGATGAAAGTGCACTTGTACCTTTGTCCTATTATTCCAGTCTCTGCGAATCAGTGAAAAGGGAGGATTGGACAACTAGCTTTTTGTGGAAAAGGTGTAGCTGTATAAGTTGAATATGTCAATAGTAACTATTAACAGAATAGATTGGGGAGGGTGTGATAGTCGTCATGACAACAATCACTCAAGATAGTCAAACAAAGCAAGAGAACACATACTTTATTTGTATATAAAGTGATAAGATAGGATCAAGGGTGAACAAAAGTCCTTTTACACAGTGGTACTGAATCATTAGATATGAGACCAATTCCTGAGCTCAGCCTGTCCGCATTTTCCATGGAGAGGGAAGTAAAACTCCACACGGAGAAACTATAAGGTCAGTGAAACTAAAGTAGAATGTGCTGGGAAAGAACTTGCGTAACTTCAAATTTTCAATACTAAGGTTGTTCAGTTTATAGAATAGAAATGCCTAAATAATTAACTTTCAATTTAATCCTTCATAAATGGTTTTAGAACTCCACAAACATGTTTATCTCTATGTGTGTGTGTCTCCTTTCTTTTCCCTACTTCAGGATAGTTGTTTTTTTTTACCAGATAACAAAGGTTGTTGAGATAATTGGATACAATAAGAATAACTCCTATAATCATTTTTGTTTAAAATTACAGTTTATGGCTCTTCTTTTAGAGCTAGGACTCTAAAGCCCAGGAAAGTTAAACAATATGATATGATCTAGGTTATTATAAAGGGGTAAAATATGAACTTTGGAAATACAGATAGTCATAAGTGTTTTAGTTGCAGGTAACGGCGAGCCATTGGGAAAGAGAAGTTAAGTGGTGGGACTAGAAAACGGTGATGAGAGACTAGAGTTGTTTTCGAGCTACCACTGAAATGTTTTATCTTCCAGTTTGTGGAAGGAACTTCGGGACTGTAGTAGCTTACGAGTTACAGTTGAGGAATTCTGAGTAGCTGAGTTTGGCAGTTCTATAGCAGTTGTTCTGGGCTGGCAATAGCAGAGTCAGCAGTTAGAAGTCACCAGCTGCTTTGTGGGAGAAAGCTGAGGCTCTACTCTCAGACAGAGTTACAGTCTAGGAAACATCAGGACCATTTCTTTTCTGTTCTACAGGGTCTCTATGAGTCAGAACTGACCCTGTGGCAGTGAGGTTACTTTTACAAAACTTTTTAATAGATCGTCTTGTTTCTTATGGGCCTGGCATTTTCAAACATAAAGTTTCACATTCAGAAACCCTTAACTTCACCTTGGGGCTTCACAGGTAATATCCCATTTAATCATATGAATTAGGCTTATGTCTCACTCAAACACACTATTATCTAGTCATTTCTGGCTCACAATGACCCTGAAGTGTTTCTGGGACAGTAAATATTTATGGGAATAGGTAGCCTCATTTTTCTCCCGCAGTGCTGCTAGAAGGTTTACACTGCTCACCGTAGGGTTAGTTCAGTGCTACTCAATAGCATCGAAACTTTAGAAAAGAAGGAATATTCGCAAGCTCATTTGTTTGATAAATCGTATGGGACGTTTATGTATTAGCTAACACAATAAACATAAAAGGAATACCAAGAAAACTTTGACTGAAATCCCTGTTTTCAAGGGACTTAGCTTTAGAAGGAGAGAACTACATGAGAATTAGAATAAAAGGTACAATATGACAATAGGTATAATTACACAGAAGCCATACTACATTATCATATTACATTGTTGCATATGTTACTTATTTGTATATCACCAGTAGAGACCTAGTGGTGCGGCTGTTAACCAAAAGATCCGCAGTCTAAATTCAATAGTCCATCCTCTGTGATGTGGTAGTGTGCTTTCGTAAAGATTGCAGCTCTGATCTACCCATAGAGAAGATATAATTTGTCCAATTGGGACACTGTGAATGAGATGCAACTCAATGTCAACGAGTTACCAGAAAAGAGCGATAGGAGAATGGTACTATATAAGTGGCCTGTTAAATTAAAGATTCAGAATCAAGCAACATGTTTATATCCTAAGGAAACTGTGAAAAAATACTAAAAACACAATCCATTACACATGCAAAATTTAACTGCCCATTAATAGAGAAAACAAGATAATCACATGAATAATGCAATAGCTATTATGAAAAAGAAAAAGAAAGAATTTAAAGGCAATTTCATACTGTCTACTTTGGGCAAACCCTCAAAAGAAAGAGATTTTGAAGAATCTATTTACGGAGGGCAGTACAGCACACTGGAATTCTTCAGGTTATCTGCAGATCGCTAAATATTATAATAAAGGGGGGAATTTGGGATGCATAGTCTTCATACTAGTTTTAGTGTAATTCAGAGCATATACATTATATCTGGACCTCTGAGGTCCATACGGAAGGAGACTTGTGAAGGATGTAATTTTCTTTCATACCTTACATTATCTTTTCTTTAAAAAGAGATTTAAAAGTAAATTAAGGTGTTTTCCAATTCAAGAAGTACTATGATTTTCAAACATTTGCGCAGGTTCCCCTCTAACCTACCATCATGGAGGATTCATCGATGTATTGACACTAGCTAGAGTTTCCAAGAGTGCAGGATGGCCTCACCTCTCTCCCACACAGTGACGGGTGACTTTGAACCACCAATTTTGTATTTGAAGTACAACACCTTCCGACAGGTCCACCAGGATCCGAGGTGCACCTTTGGCACCACGGTAATGCTATGAACTTTCTTGACATGTGGGAAGACATGACACATAACATAACTTTAAACAAATGAGTAAAAAAATTAAGAATAATGTAAAACACTATAGGGTTAAATGAAAGCGTTTCCATACATCAGTACATAATATTGATGGAATCTTGGGAGGAAGAAAGTACACGTGGTTTTTTATATTAGCAACTCAGATTATTATAAAGCATGTCTGCATGCAATCCTAGTTCTGGTTTGGACTCCCAATTTGATTGCCATCTTTCCGTGTGGTCATAGGCAAACCCTGTGTTCTCCCTGGTCTTAAACTATTCAACCATAGAGTTGACATTATGTTCATTGTTCTTAGCCTTTTCTACATAATTTTGGTAAAGAATGCATGGAAAATCTTGTAAATTTAAAATTTACATACCAGATTAAGAAGGACTTTATCCTATTTTAAAGTTGTCCTAATTTTGAAGATTTTCCATTTTCCTTCTTTGATTTTGTTATTGCTGTTAGCTTTTTGGACTCTTGGGTTTTGTATGTTTGTATGTTTATCGGTACATGAAATCCAGGATGGATGAATCTATAGAGACAGCAACTGGATTCATGGTTCCTCAGGGTTAGGGCAGGGGATGTTGGGAGGTAATAACAAAAAATACAAGAAAAATAAAATGATCTGAAATGTATTGTGGTAATAATTGCACACTTCTTGGTAATACTGAACTCTTGAATTGTATGACATTTGGATTATGTCCGAATAATTTTTTAAAAAAATAAAGAAGAGTCTATGCATTAATATATGTAATTGGGGATATCTTGATCTCATTAAATGGAACTCTGAGAAACAATCGTTAGGAAATTCTAAGGGAAACATGAACAGGCTATTCTATTTCTTATATCATATCGTTACGTAAATAACATGCACATTCAATGTCTGTTTGCCAACTGTTCCCTCCTCAAGGGAGAGATTTAGTGAGCGAAGCTATGTCATTTAAAAAACACATTGCAGTAAAAAAAAATTAATAAAGCACATCTACAATGAAAAACCTGTCGGGGTTAGGGGAAGAAGACTAAAAATCCCATTTTTCTCAAAATTAAAGCTTTATTACATCCAGTGTTGCAGGGGAGACTATATGCTGCAAGCTATAGGTTGATTAGGAAAACAGCATTGAAAAGAAACTTCATAGTGAACATTTTTCTTATTTTTTTATTTAAGTTTTAACCTTCCTCTGAATATTTTTACAGTTGTCTGTTAATAACCTAAACATTTAATATATTTTCCTAAAATACTCAAAAATCTTTCAAAGGAAATTGCTATAACTTTAATCATAAAATACAGTGCCTTCTTTTTATTAAGATTTTCAGCCAAGTGTTTTTAAATCAAAGTATTTTGTCATTTATCATTATTATACCGTTTGACGTGCTGCTTTTAAAATTGAATTTCAAAGTTGTTTCATGCTGCTCCACAGTACTAATACCTGTAAACGTGATGACTACGTGGGATTCAGCTACTCTACTAGTCACCTATTTCCCCAAAGTAAGAAAAATAGCTCCAAAGTCATTACTATTACAAATCATTCGGAGCACTATAAAATTTTTAATTTTCATAATTTACTTCCTTATCTTATATTCCCAGGTTGGGTTTATAGAGTTCAAGTGCATAGACATTTTATGAAATGATTAATCAATTTTACTATCACTAGTAGGATAACACTGCACAACTTTCCCCAAAGTCTCATTAGTGTTGACTTTTATGACTTTAAATTTTGATAACTTATTAAAAATAAAACATATTGCCCTTTTTTGGCTTTTATTTTTTACTATCACCAAACTAAACATTTTTTATTCTGCATTACTAATTATATTTACTTACTGGTGATTTTTGACTGCATTATTTTCTTATATTTAATATCAATTGAATTATTGTATATTTTCCCATTATAAAAGATACCCACTAGCTTACTTTCCTCTCTTAATTTTTTCAGTTTTTTTTTCCTTACTTCCCATTCATCCTTCTTGTCTTCTTTCCTCTCAGGAAGAACAGTGATCTGATTTTAAGTGGAAAAATTTACTAATTAAAATTAAAATTGTACTTTAATTTTAAATATTCAGCAAGGACCTTCTATGGATTAGGACTTACATAGCTTCGATGTATATCATTTTTATATATCTATATTAGTATCTACTTAGGTAGGTGGTAGATAATTCTACAAGGCAAATAATTAGAGTTTAAAACTTGAAGGGGACATGAGAAAGAAAAACATGAAGAAGACAAATGTTAAAGGTGTGAAAAATACTGTTTGCAATCGTTGTAATCTGTGTTTCTGATGGGGTAAGATTGTTTTTCTAAAGAAAGGCCTGGAGATGTGGTGGTTACATCACTGGATGCAGACTGTCGGGTAGGCAGTTCAATCCCTCCAGCGGTTATGAGACAGAAGACCTGCAGCCGGCCTGGTTCCAGGAAACATTTGTTGTAGTCCTGTTAAAGAACTACAATGGAGAGGGAACATTTAGTAGGAAATCTTTTAAAAAGTTACTTAAACTATTCAAAGCATGAATAGAATTTTTTAACCTTGTAGAATAATTCATCTCCTTTATCACCTTAAAAAAAATAAACCCACAACTTGCAAAATTGATAACCAAAGCAAACCTCCAATGGGTGGGTGTAATGCACGGCAGCTGGTGCCCAGTGAGACGGCTTCACAACGAAGCATACTTTACTGGAACGCATCAAGGTTAAAGATAAAAACCTCCTCCCTTTTCAGACTTGGAAACCTGAGGCGTTTAGTACATGGATCCATTTCTGATGGGCAAACAAGTGTATCCAACATTCTCAGTAATACATAAAAACACAGGGAAATTCAGTGATATACAAAACTAGAGTCCAAATCAGTAATTTAGGATGAGAAATGTGATTGTCATGTATTAATTGGAATTGTCTAGAAGTCAGAAGCAGGAGATTCCCTTTGGGCCCACCTGCGTGTGGCAGACTCTAAAACAGAAAAAAACTATTATCATTTGGATATTTAATGGAGACAGGCTAATATGAAAATTTATTTTTATGTTGAGAAAATCTACTCCAAAAGTTCCCAGACCATGTCCCCTTGGTGTATATGCCATGCATAATATACACTCAATAAACTGGAAATTTGCTTTTTCATGGCCTGCTTACATTACTAATATCTCAGAAGGAAAACCCTTAGGCCTATTTCCCACATGTATTTTATTACACTTGTCTTTGATTTTTGGCACAACCTTTAACTAGAGATCTAGAAACCTTAAGCTCAGATGGATTTATATTAGAATAATACTTGAGAGTTCCAACTCCCTTGAAACATTCTATCCCTATTTTTTGTGGCACGCATAAAGTTTATTTATCTACTACTATAATAATATAATTATCATTGAGGACTATGCCTCTCCTTGTCTCTGGTCAACTTAGTTTGGGTAGAGATTCAGGAATAGAGACCACTCCCTGCAGAGTTTAGTTCAGGGGGATGGAGGAGCAAGATCATCCAAATCAGGGAGACTCAAATTATGTACATTAGGTAGAAATGTTGGAAAGCTTAAACTGTCGAGATTTAAAATGATGAGATCTGAGATTTACCAAGGACATCCGAGATGAGAGAAAAAAGAGGGGTGAGAGAGACAAAAAAGACCAAGTAATACTGATAGTATTGACTTCTTCAATTAACCGTTTTCTGAAGTCAGATGCACCTGACTTTTTAAGCTACATAAGCTTATAAATCGTCATTCTACCTCCTTCTCTCCATCTTCCTTCTCCCTATCCCCATTTCTTTCCAAAATGATCTGCACCATTCGTGCTCATACGTGCAGTCAAGATAGTCTTACTGATAATATGACTAACGTCTGGCAGTTCCTCCTGATCTTTGCTCCCATGGCTGCTTTCTGCTTGCATCTATTCTTGAACGCGCCCCTTTAAGATTGCACTGTTCTTCATATAAATCATATAGGCAGACAGTCATTTCAGCTATGCTCCCAGGTGATTTTTCTTTTCTTTCAGATCTTGTCTCAAATTAAACTCTCAATGTAATTTGGTTTTCTTTATTTGAATATTTTTCCAATAATTACCTCTATGCTATTTGCCAATTAAAAGGGATACATTCTGTATCTTTTGAAGATGCCATTTTTATGGTACGTAAATCACCACTCATCTTTCAGTTTGCTGCACTATGGAGGCCGGCCTGCTCTGGTGATAAAGAAGCTATCTCATCAGTGTTTCAAAGACCAGTAGAGTTACCCATGATGACCAGGCTTAAGCTGAGTTTACAGACATATCACAGACTCAGTGCCTTAATTTGCTAACAAGCAACAACTCAAAATGAGAACAACTGTAAACATCCATTGATGATTAGTACATGGAATGTACAGAGTATAAATTTAGAAAAATTGGAAACTGTAAAACAAGAAATGGAATGTATATTGATCAATATCCTAGGCATTCGTTGGCTGAAATTAAGTGGTAGTAGCAATTTTCAGTTAGACAATCACATATTTTGCTATGTTGGGAATGGCAAATTTAGGAGGAATGGTATCATATTCATTGTCAAAAAGATTATATAAAGGTATTTCTTGAAGTACAATGCAGTCTGTGAAAGGAGAGTATTTGTATGACTAAAAGAAAGTCTGGTTATTACACCTTAGTTTTCAAATTTACACAACAAACACTAAATCTAGTGATGAAAAAATTGAAGAATACTATCAATTTCTTCAGTCTGCAATTGATCGGACATGAAGAAATAAAGCATTGATGATAATTGGTGGTTTGAATACAGATGTTGGAAGCAAAGAAGAACGTGTAATATTTTGAAAATATAGCCTTGCAGGAGATCACATATTAGAATTGTACAAGGACAACGACTTCTTTATTGAAAATCCCTTTGTTCTACAACATAAACTAAGCATGAGGACTATTCAGATGGAACACCTGGGTTTTCAGTCAAATTGACTGCACCTGTGGGAGAGACAATGGAGTAGCTTGATATTATCAGAAAAACCATGGATTGAGTCCTCTATATAAGCAAAGCATCCATTGTTCACATGCAAGGTCAGGTTCAATTGGGAGAAAATGAAAACTAATTCATAAGAGGCAAAATAAAATTTATCCAAATTTAGAGAAGATGTCAAGAATAAGCTTCACACATTGAGTCCAAATGATGGAAAACCTGACAAGTTATGGGGTGATATTAAGAATGTCATACATGAAGAAAGTAGGGAGACATTAGGAAGAAAGTAATGAAAGAAAAGAGCCAAACAGAAGAGAGAACAGACTCTGAAACTTGCTCTTGGTGGCCCTGAAGCAAAGAGAAAAAGTGAGGAAGTAAAAGAGCCGAAGAGAAAGATGCAAAGGGAAGCTGGAAGTTGAACTAAGATGTCATATAGATAAATGCAAAGCCCTGGCACAATAAAGCCAAAAATACAGAACATTTCAGCATTTCTCAAACTAAAAGAACTGAAGAAAACTTCCAAACTCAAGTTTCCACATTGACTGTTCTATGGAAAAACATTAAACAATGCAGGAAGCATCAAAAGACAATAGAAAGAATACACAGGGTCCTTGTACAATAACAAAAATCATTGGTAGTCATTCAATCCTTTCAAGAGGTAATATATGAGTAAGAACCAGTAGTACTAGAGGAAGAACGTCAAGCTGCAATGAAGGCGTTAGCAAAAAAGAAGATTTCAGGAATTGATAGAATTAGAAATGAAATGGTTCAACAAGGTGATGAGGCACCAGCGGCCTTAAAAAGCCTTTGTCAACAAATCAGGAAGACAGTTACTTGGTCAACCAATGACTATCTTCCAAAGAAAGATGAGCAAAGAGATTGCAGAAACTATCAATATTATCATTGAGTTAGACCATTGACTAGAGAAACAAATCCATCGACACACATATAGGTACAAGGAAGTTTTATATCAAGAACTAATTGTATATAAAGAAATCATCCCAGCCCAGTCCAACGAAGTCCATAAGTCCAACACTAGTCCATAAAATCCTTTTCAGATTCACATAGGTGCATGCAATGATGCAGATGCAGGATGATCACAGGCCTGTGGATGCAGAGGCCTGTGAGTTCAAGGGCAGTGGAAGCATGCGAGGGCTCCAGCAGCTCTTAGGGTGGTCTCCAGAGTCCCACCTAACAGGAAGGCAGAGGAGCAGAGAGAAGGGACATTCCCAGGGTGCTCTCTGTGAGACGGTCAGAGCTCCAAGGAGACAACCAGCCTGTGACTGATTGACAGCTTTGATTCAACCTCTAGCCAGAAATGTCTAGTTGATACAAAATCCTCTGACTGCTACAGTCATTAAGATTACATGCAAGTAAAGTTTTGCTGAAGACAAAATTAAAAATTATTATAACCACACATCAATAGGGATCTCCTAGAAATTCAAACTGGATTCAGGAAAGGGCGACACAAAGGAAAGAGTTGTTAATGTCAGGTTTGGGCTGAAAGCTCACAAAGATCACAATACCAGAAAGACATTCACTTGGTTTTTGTTGACATGACAAGATGTTTAACTTTGTGGATTATCACAATCGGTGGACACTATTGAGAAGAATGGGGGTTCAAGAACACTTCATGGTTTTCCTGCAGATCCTGTCTGCAGACCCAGAGGCAGGTGTTTTCACAGAGCAGGTGAATGCTGCATAGCTGAAAATCAGGAAAACGTGAGTCATAGCTGCGTCCTTTCACCATAGGGATTCCACCTGTATGCTCCGCAAATAATCTCAGAAACGGAACTGTATGAAAACAGTGTCACATCAGGATTGGGAGAAGGCTTATTAACAAAATATCATCTATAAATGAAACTGATCTGCTGAAAGCAAAACAGACATGATGAACTTGCTCATGAAAATCAAAGACTCTGACCTACAGTACAGATGTCAATTCAGTGTAAAAAAAAAAACAACAAACAACAAAAATCTTCAAACTTGTACCAATGACAACATCACAATAAACAGATAAAAGAATGAAGCTGTTAAGGCTTTCATTTTATGTGGGTCCACAATATATGCTCACGGGAGGAGCAGTCAAGAAATTAAATGCTATCTTGCACTGGGTAAATCTGCTGCACAAGGTCTCTTTAAGATGTTAAAGAGCACAGGTGCCTCTTTGTGGATTAAAGTACGCCAGGTATTTTCAATTGCCTTATCTGCATGTGACATCTGGACAATGAGTAACAAAGACGACAAAGAAATCACGAGATTTCAATCATCGTGTTGGTGAAGAAGATTGACAGTATTGTGGATGGTCCAAGGGCCCTGGGGGTGCCGTGGATTTCTTGCTGCTTTGCTGGAGAAAACTAAGGTTCTATACTCATTGTCGATTTACACTCTTGGAAACCACAAAGGTGGTTCTACCATGTTCATTAGGGTTGTTTTGACTTAGAATTGATTACATTTGGGTGAGAGTTTTTTCATTGATTTCCAGAAGAACAGACTGATCTGTCTTGAAAAAAGCACAGCAAAAATGCTCTGGATATGAAAGGATAATGAGACTTCATTTCACAGTCTCTGGAAAAGGACATCATGCTTGATAGAGGGTCAGACAGAAAAGGAAGACCATGTGAGGTAGTTAATTGTGCCAACCTGGCCGATAAACACATGTGGGGTTAATTGATGGGCGGAGGAATAAATGGCTCTGTGAGGCTCGCCTTTTGAGTTCTGGGATCTCTTGCTTTCTGATGGTCGCACCGGGGTGCAGCTGCCTTAGCCAGTTCCTTGCTTTAGCTGGCAAGACTCACTTCCTACAAGACACCCCCAAGGAGAAGCCACATGGACCTACCCCAATGCAGCCCTGGGTGCTGGAGCAAACGTGTGGAGACCCCTTCCAGCGCCGAGATGCTTACACATTCACTGACTCAGCTTTCCTCCTGCAGTCATCATCATCGTGTGAGTTTTGTGAGATTGAGGAGGACTTTGTGGATTGGGGTCGGACATATGCGCTAATTAATGTTGGACTTGTGGGCTTGGGCAGCACTGGGTTGGGATGTTTTCTTGATGTGCATTTACCCTTTATATGAAACTCTCTCATACATATGCATTTCTATGGATTTGTTTCTCTAATGTACCCAGACTAACACACCATTCATCTATGAAATGAATTGACACAGTGATTGCAGCAGTGGGTTCAAATATAGCTGCAGTGTGTGAGGATGGTCCCGGAGGAGACCGTGTTTCTGCTGTACAGAGAGTTGCTAGGTCACCCAATAACAGCAGCAGCAGCAGCAAACCAAAGAACAGAGCTATTTGGGGGAAGGATAAAGAGATGTGCACTGTCTTCAGAAGCTTATAACTTCTGAAGAAGCAAGAGCTTCACAGTTTGATCTTTTGTAGCTTTTTGACTTACCCTTATATTAATGAACTAAATGGAACAGTTCCAATTATATCCATTATTTTACATATAACTCAGTGGAGTGTCTTTTATTATTGATTCTCTAACATGTTTTCTAATCAATATTTCTCGTTACTATTAAGCATAGAAAACAGTATCTGGTAAAAATAGGTTTAAATTTCTTCTATTTTCTCTCTCTTCGATAGGCTAGTCGATAGCCTCTAGAACTTAACAATGTGCGCCAAATTAAAGTCAACTTCATTTTTTTACCCACCCTCCCTGAAACTAGGACTCCTAGGGGGGAGGGGGTTATGCATTGAGTTGCTAACTGCAAGGTCAGTGGTTCAAACCTATCAGCTTCTCTGCAGGAGACAGATGAAGCTGCCTGCTCCTGTAAAGGTTAACATCTTAGATCCAAATGGGGAGTTCTACTTTCTCCGACCATCGCTATGACTTGGAATCAACCT
Source organism: Tenrec ecaudatus (assembly GCF_050624435.1). Classification (NCBI taxonomy): domain Eukaryota; kingdom Metazoa; phylum Chordata; class Mammalia; order Afrosoricida; family Tenrecidae; genus Tenrec; species Tenrec ecaudatus. The sequence goes on along the minus strand of NC_134535.1, from coordinate 113,357,102 downwards.
GATGGTGCTTAAATTACTTTTCCCTCTGAAACAATGTTACTTCAGTTATGCATATCTCTATAAATAAAGACATATACACACAGGTGGGAGTGTGTGGATGTTCCCAAGCTAATGAGGAGCATAATATCTGCCATGAATCAGAATCCACCTGAGATTAACTTTCTTTGGTTTGGCAAAGCATTCTGTTGTTGACCTCTTAAGGACATTTGCAGTTGAGTAAGACGAATTGCTTTCAAAGGAACAATTTTCCGGAGGTAGAATTTAACTCAGGATAGTTTGGAACTGAAGCCCTATTTACCAACTTAAATTATATCAATAAAGTAATTGCCTTTCCACTTTTCCCTTCAAATTGATTTTACTCTGTTTTCTCCCCAATTTCACTGAAACCCCCCCCCCCCCATTATCCGTGTGCTCTAGCTCAGCCATAATCACTTAGTCTCAGGTCATTAGTAAACCTACGCTTTACTAATACCACATTAGTGAGAATACCACATCAGAATAAACTGTTCTATAAAGTGCTCTCTGGCTGTGTGAGGAACAGTGTCAAGGTCACTTAGTGATATTTGCCATGGATAGTGATTGATTACTCATGTACAGCACAATTTACTCCTCCAGATTTCATCAGAAGTTTGTATGATACCTATATGGTCAACATTAACTAGCATATATCTGCAAGGTTTTCAAGCAACTGAGATTCGAAATTAAAAGAGGAATTGAATTTTTGAAAAATTAGCTGATGTTTCTTATAAAAACAAAAATACATTACATTAGGAACACTTCTACTCCTCACACAGTTGAAGTTCCAGAACTAGGACTGCCATTTTCACATTTTTCTTTAAATACTTTTCTTAGCCCCAATACAATCATGTATGTTACATATATAGATAAAAATGCTGAATAATGTGGAATCAGGCCAACTTTTTAAAAATAGAAAATAGTTATAGTAAGGGAATCAGATCAATTTCTTAAATTAGAAATTATTCTAGTGAGAAGAATAATTCTAGAAACTTTCTAGTAAAATAGAAAAATGAGTCTAATCTAGTAAGTTATATAGATACTTATGTAAATACTACATAGAAAGGAAATTAAACTCATATATAGGAGTGCAGTTCTGTCATTTTAATATAACTTTCATAAGCATCTATTATATAGGTATAAATAAATTTAGGTAAAAATCCTTCATTTATTCTGACATCTGCCGTATATCAATCCCTTTCTCACACTTCAGTCTCTCTGGTGCAGCTGAGCATTTCATATCTGTTGAAACGGGCACATATTTCTCGTGAGGTATGTTCTCGGTGTCACAAAATGAATGAATCCACTCAGAAATCACACTTAGTTTTGACATTTGCAATAGGACTTCGTTTCCAGAAGATGGCGCTCCAGAATAGCCAGAAACCAGGTTTGCTCCCTTCAGAAACAAAGCTGCATTAACATTCTAGCAGCTGAAATTTTGGAAGTGCAGAGAATTTTTTTTGCATCAAATAAATGGCCTCTTGCGCTTTGTTTTTTAGCACTTAAAACTCCAAATATCTTTCCATGTCTGTGACCTAACTTATTATCTGGAAAAAAACTACCAGCATGACAATTTAGATATTGCGGTATTGAAATAAATATGACAAAAACACAAAAGGATCTATTTGCAGAATTGTACAGGTTTACAGGAGGAAATAACAGCTCATTTGAGTTATAATAAAATGTATAACTGAATTTGAGTAAAACCTGGGTACTCCTTGCTTCCTTTGTGATTTATTGTTACCCCAACTTTTCCACCTAGGCAAGGATAGCAGGTGCAGCTGTTGTGCCAGTCCAGGTGGCAGCAAGTCCATTCCATTCATGCTGGGTGGGGTTACATAGGCACACCACCAGAGGACCAGCTTCACAGTCAACTCTCATTTTGGCAGAGGAGGAGAAGGTACAATCCATCTCACCAAATTCTCAAGTACAGGTTCAGAGGAATAGTTACAGTCTCTTGCTGAGAGATCACCTCTGCTCCTGACACTCAGAGCTGCATCCCTGGACAGGGGACCACAGCATCAGGCAGAAGAAAAAGCAATTTCAGGTGCTGTGGGGAAGAACTCCATAGTGCCACCCGTCTTCCTTCTCTCCAGCTCAGTGGAGTCATCTGCAGGATTATAGAAGCTATGAAATGGCCACAGGAAATGATACATTTTTTCAATGATTTGGGAACTTTTGTGAGGTGGCATGAGCTTGAGACTATTTCAAACACATTTCTTTCTGCTAGCAATAAGAAGCCACTCTAGGGCCAAGGGAATACTCTTTATATTTCGGATGTCAAAATCCATTTAACTACCAGTTAATAATTTTCTGAAAGAGTTGGAGGTTTCACTCAAAATTCTCTGGGCTATTTCAATACTGTTGCTTCCTAGTCCTTATGTAACATACTGCAAACATAAGTCTCATCTTACAGGAAGGTATGTGATCGGATTAGAAAAATAGAGGAGAAATGCTGATGTTGACTACTTATTGACATCTTTAGGATCACGAGGTCACTAATCAGCCCCACTTATTTTTGTGCAATTAGCTGTAAGGTACTCCTCAATCTAAAGGAACTGTTGAGATTCACATCCCGATCATCCAACTAAATATTTGAAGATTCATACTGTCACATTAAGTCTTGCTCGATGTATTAGGATGATCTAAAAATCAACCATATTTAGTATTGGTTAGATTAAAACTCTTCTATAGTTCTTATCTATGTCGTATCGGAATGTGCATATCACACATGTTTCTAAGGTTGTAAGAGGAAGCTTGCAAATAAAGTCCACAAATGATCTGAGGATGGATAATTGAGGATACCAAATTTACATGTGACACTATAGCTTTATCTACCTAACCCACCTATGGATATAACAAACTACTGAATTATTTAAGCATATTGTTTGTATGCTGAAAAGTCTCTATGTAGCAAAAGGACTTCTGGTGGTGCAATGCCTAAGGCACTCGGCAGCTAACAGAAGGGTCAATATTTGTTTCAGGCCACTAGCTTCTCTTAGTGTGAAAGATGTGGCTGTGTGTTGTTATAGAGTTACCGCTTTGAAAACTTATGGGACAAGACTGCACCGTCCTATGGATCACTGTGAGTCAGAATCAACTCAACAAACATGGGTTTGGTTTTAACTGGCTGAGTGGCACAAATGATTAAGTACTCAGTTATTAGACCTAAGGCTGGCAGCTCAAATGCATCCAGAGGTACCTGAGAAGTCAAACCTGGTGATCTCCTTCTGTTGTGTGAGGTGCCGTCGAACCAGTTCCAACCTTATGCCCAACAAAACAAAATGCTGGTCACGTCCCATCCTCATGTTCCCATGTGTGCAGCCCCCATGTCAGTCTGGCTTCTGGCGGGTCATCCTCGTTTCTCTGTCCCTCTATTTCCTAAACATATTGTCCTTCTCCAGGGGCAGCTTTCTCCAGACCATTTCTTCCAAAATATAGAAGGCGAAGCCTCGTCATCCTTGCCTCTAAGGAGCACTCTGCTGTGCTCCTCCCAAGACAGATCAGCTTGTGCTTTAAGCAGTCCATGGTACTTTCAATATTCTTTGCCAGCACCACAATTCAAATGGATTCATTCTTCTTTGGTCTTCCTTATTCAATGTCCAATTTCACATGCATACAAGGCAATTGAAAACACCATGGCTTGGGTCAGGCGCACCTTAGTCCTCAAAGTAGCACCCTTGCTTTTCAACACTCTAAAGAGTCTTGTGCAGCAGATTTACCTAATGCAACATATACCTTGCTTGCTGTTTCCATGAGCAATGATTGTGGATCCAAGTGAAACCCTTCACAACTTTAAATTTTTTTCCCATTTGTCATTTATCAAAATCTTCTTCAAACCTTGAAAACCCTATGAAGCAGTTCCCCTCTGCACACGTGGGGTTGTCCTGAGTTATCTTGACAGCAACTACCAACAACTATAAAATATTCTCATTCAGCAAATGCTTCTTATAAATGTTTCTGTAAATTTATTCAGCGAATACTGATGTAAGAAACAGCATTTTTAAATTGTTAAAACCTTTTAAAACTTCAAAATATTAATTATTGAAATTAAAATAATCTAGAATTATTTGAACAATTTCCATTTTTAGATAAATACAGATGGATCGGTGTTGCTCAGTGTCCTTGAGTTGGTTTGGGGTTTTCACTCGTGATGACTCTTTGTGCAATAGAACCACACCCTTTCCGGTTTTGCACAATCCTCAAAAGAGTGGTTCTGGATGATCCTGTTATTGAAGGTCATCTATTTTGTTGAGGGGCTTATTATTCTTTTGCAGATCCTCCACTTTACCAAACATGAACTCTTTCTCCAAGGATTGACCTTACCTGAGAACATGTTTAAAGTACAGGAGACCAAGTCTTATCATCCTCCCTTCGAAGGAGCTTTTAGACAATACTAATTCCATATGTTTGTGAATTCTTCTGAGTCCATAATATACTTAATATCATTTTATTATCATCAAATCAAAGAGGAGTTAATAGTTCGATGGAGATGCAACCATATTAAATAGATTATTATCCATCTTTCTCATGCATATGGGGCAATCAAAAGCATCATGGATTGGGTCAAGCATACCTTGGTTCACAAATAGACAGTTTTGCTATCAGCATTTAAAATATAGTTTTGCTATTTAGCATTTAAAAATAGTTTGATATTTTGCATTTTAAATAGTTCTGCTATTTTGCATTTTAAAAATAGTTTTGCAGCAGATTTTACCACTGAAATATTTCCTTTGATTTTCAACTGCTACTTACCTGCATATTGAATATGGATTCGTATAAGATGAACTACTTGGCAGTGGACAGACAGATATTTAAATGCTTAAGGAAAGAACATGGAATAAGAGCTAGCATTGCTGATGTTAGTTGAATCTTTGATAAAAGCAAAGGATATGGAAAGGTGTTCACCCAAATTTTAATGACTACACAAAGACATTCAAATAGATAGATCATAAGAACTTATGGATAATATTGTGAAAAAAAGAAATTCCAGAAAATATTAAATGGGGAAACTGTACATGGATTAAGGTTCAGGTATTCAAACAGAAAAAGGTGTGCATTATATTTTTTAACCACAAGATCTTGTATTTTGTGATTCTATCTTCTTGCCACACCTATTCAATCTGTATGCTGAACAAATAAGTCAAGGAGCAAGACCACATGGAGAAGCATTTGTCCTCATCTTTGGAAAAAGACTTATTAACAAGATGGCAAAGCCTTGCTTACTGAAAGTGAGGAGGACTTGATGCACTTAATGATGGAGATCAAAGATTATAGCCTGCAATATGGAATAGAACTCATCACAAATAAATTAAAAGCCCTCATTATTAGACCCAAACAGCATCATGATACATGCAGAAAATGTAGATATTGATGACAATAGTCAAGCAGAGTGCAACTACTTCTGCACAGGATATCCCTGATTCTATAGAACAAATGCAGTGCAGATGCCTTGTTAAGACTGGAGTAAAGATGGAATATCATAGTTTACTTCAAATTAGCATAATTATGTTCATATGCATACAAGTTAAAAATAAAGTGTAACACCTTAAATGCATTCTATCCCTGTTGTGGTCTACTTAGACATCTTTACCTGTTAGATTAATATTGAGATGTTTCTTTGAGTCAATTCTGTCTCTTATTGACCTTAAAGGAAAGTGATGATGTCCATTTTCTTTTGGTAAAAATCAACTTATTTATAGGACTTTGAATTATGACTATAATAGAATAACATTTGTCAGCTTTGCTCTTCTGTGAAAAGCTGTAAAACAACAGAATTTGAGAGCAGAGAAGCACAAACTATAAGCTCCATATATCATCCATCCTGCTGCTGCTAAGTAATCCTTCCCCATCCAATGGGAAGTAGATGCTGAGCACAGCAATAGGAACCTTGCTACAGAGAGAAATCAGACTTCAGTTTGGATTGCCAAAGCAGTAGCTATCATTAATGGAAAAGGGGACAACAGAGAAGGTAGCCAGAGAAAAGTCCAAAAATATTAGTAAGGGTCTTCATGTGTCTATGTGAACTCTAACCTGTTTGTGCACAGAGAGAATCTTCTCAAGCTTGGCAGCAAACAGTTACTATAAAGTTATATACCTAGAGGTATTCTGTATTCAAGTCCATATTCACCAATACATTCATTGCCTGCTGGAGCAAAGCTAAAGATTTCTCATAAAGTAAGCATCATCCAGCCAGAATATATATACATTTATAATAAACATTAGAACTATCATTCTGGGAGGAGAGGTGGGATTGTATGCGAAGGGGTACCAGAAAGCTTTGCCCGAGATGATCCTGGCAGAGTTGTAGATCCTGCTTCAGACCAAGCCTGTAAGACAAAACAGAATGTCTCAGGTTGTTTTTGAGGCTGGAAATCTTTATGGGAACAGACAGCCTCATCCTTCTCCTGTGGAGTTTCTGGTGGGTTACATGCTTCAGCATGTCATCTGCCTTGTAAAGGACAACAAATGACTGCTTTATCAAACATTTTTCATAGAGTAATAAGAATCATCATTTTCCCCTCTTGTATTCTACTTGTTCTGATGATTTACCACCCAATTGTTGAGCCAATGGCTCATATTTTAAATAACTATCTTTCAAGTTTACTGGCATACCATTTCCATATCACACGTTAATAGTTCAGTCCTATTTATAAGAATTGTGCAACCATCACGACACTCGATCCAGGACATGTGTTCTTCCTTCTACTCATTGTGGTGAGCTCCCCATTTCCTGATGACATTCCCTGTCATCGCTTTGAAACTATTGATCCAGTGCTGTTTCTATAAGTTTACCCATCTGAGGTTTCAAATACAGAAAAACACAAAATCAAAACAAAACACAAATATATTTTGGTGGGTTCTTTTTTTAAACATGGTACAGTTCCACCTGTAGTAATCAAGTTCCAATCTATTTAAAGGATATTGAGACAGAGAGAGAGAGAATGCCCCTAAACAGACATATTAAAAAGAGAAATGATTTCTCATAAAACCATCAGCTGTAGCCAGAGCAAAGCTATTATCCTCAATTTTGTCTTTTATCTCTTGCTCCATGGAAACTCCTTGATGCCATCTCATAGTCATGAGAAAGAGATAAAGATGCCTGATGATTGTATGCTCTATATGATAGGTTCCCAAATGTATTTGTTATGCCACCCTGTTTCAGGATACAAATTACTTAGTCCCACGTGGAAACTAAAACCTTTTATAGTATAACTCATAATCTAAGATAAAGTGTATCTGCTTTGCAGCCTCCTTAGATCATTCCAGTAACCACTACCCCCACGACCCCTAAGTAGTGGTATAATACACATTGAGAAATATTTCTTTATATATTTTTTAGAATGTGCTTTATATTTTAAGGATAAAAGACATAAATTATTTTTGTTTGCATTCCATTGCCTAGAATTTAGATATAGGTCATAAATCTCAACAAAATGTTTGCTTGTGAGTAGAAAGCAAAGCAAAAGAAAACAAAGCAACACAAATATTCATTTTGAACACCTTCAGAAAAGTGGAAGTGTATTGTGTTGGTGGAACCTGATTCTTGGCCTGACTCCTGATTCCAAAGGCATATGGGAAATAACATTTCTAATCCTTCAAAATTTACAGTTGATATGTACATAAAGAAGGGATATAGTGGTATTTAGTGATCTAATCCTTAGCATTAATAGGTAGCAAACTATATGTTGGCAAGGCATTATTTATTCAAGTGAATAGTAAAAATCTGATGAAGTAAATGAACAGAAAATTCCAGGGCACACTTTGAGAAAACAAAGTAAATTACCAAAATGAAATGTGCAAAGAACTCAAGAAAATCAAAACAGAAAATCATGCTCAGAATACCTTAAACTGAAAAAAATGAAGAAAAATTCAAACCTCCAGTTACAATATTGAAATATTACATGGGAAATATTAAATAGCACAGGAAACATCAAATGAAGATGAAAGAAAACATTGTGCCAAAAGAAGAGTACCTTGCAAAGGTAGTATATAATCAAAACCTCATAGTGCTGAAGGGATAAGTCCAAGATGCACGTAAGGCAGTAGCAAAAGTAAAATAAGGCTCCAGGAATCGGAGGAATATCTATTGACATGTTCATCAAGCTGATGAAACACTGGAAGCACGCATTCACCTATGTCAAAAAACCTGGAAGACTTGGCCAACTGACTGTTGTAACCATTCCAAAGAAGGGTGACCTAACAAAATATGGAAATAAACAACATAATTAATAACTCATGCAAATACATTTTGCTAAGGATCAGCCAACAGTGGCTAAAACTGTATATTACACATGAGCTAGCAGAAATTCAGTTCATATTCAGAAGAGGACTTGAATGAGGGATGTCATTGCGGAGGTCAGCTGGATATTGGCTGAAAGCAAAGAATACCAGAAAGATGCTTACCGGTATTGTGTTTCTTGACTTTGCAAAGTCACTCAACTGTGTGGATCACAACAAACAACGAGTATTATTGAGATCACCAGAATTCCAGAACACTTCCTTTTGCTCATGAGAAACCTGTACTGTGACCAAGAGGCAGTTGTTCAAATCGAACAGAAAAAATACCAAGGAATTAAATCTGGGAATGTGTGAGTTAGAGATGTACCTTTCACAATACTCGATGTTTATGCCAAGCAGATACTACAAGAAGCTGTACTGTATGAAGAAGAAAGTGCCCTGTGGATTGGAGGAACGCTTACTAACAACTTGCAACATATAGACGACACAATCTTGCTTGCAGAAATTGAGGAAGAGTTGAAGCACCTGTTGATGTGGATTATGAAGTGCAGTCTTCCATATGGATTAAAATTCGGTGTGGCCTTCAGGATGGATTACAATTGACTGTAAAGACAACCACAATCCTCACAACCAATTGATAATATAATGAGAGATGCAGAAAAGATTGAAATGGTTCAGGGTTTCATCTTGTTTGAGTACATAATCAATACTCATGGAAGCAGCAGTAAATAAATCAAACGATGTAATACATTGGGCAAATCTGCTCTCCAAGACCTCTTTCAAGGGTTAAAGGGCAAGGATGTGTCTGGCCCAAGCCATGGTGTTTGTATTCACCTCATATGCATGTGTGTTATGATGCACACTGTGAAATCTTTTGCATATCCTTTGATACAAAAGTAAACGTCTTTCAGGTATTCTCTGCAGTCAGTCAAATACGTATCTGACTTCAGTAATCAGATCCCTCATTCTAAGTCCTCTTCTGAATCTGACTGAACTGTTAATTGCCTCATGCATGTGGAAGGTGCACATTGTCGAAGCATATTGAAAGTATCATGAACTAAAAAAACAAAAACAAATGAAAGTATCACGAACTGTCAAAAACCAAGCAAATCTGTTTTGGAAGAAGTACAGCCAGAGTGAGTCTTTGAATGGAGGATGGTGAGACTATCTCACGTGCTTTGGACATGCTATCTGACATGCAGAAGGACAGTCTCTGCAGAAGGACATCAGGCTTGGTAAAGTGGACGAGCAGCTAAAAACAGGGAGGCCCTCGATGCCACGGATGGACACAGTAGCTGCAAGCACAAGAATCACTGTGCGGAGGCCACAGGACAGCATGTATCTGTTGTATACAGAGTGGCTATGAGAAAGAACACATGTTTGCTATAAACCAGTGACCAGTTGCCCTACAGTGGACTTCGGATCCTGGTGCCTCTGGGTGCCTCAGAGTAGAACGATGCCCCATTGGTCTGTCAGTGGCTTATGTTGCAAAAGCAGGTTGCTAGGCCTCCTTCCGAGGTGTTTCTGGGCGGGCGCGAACCACCCACCTTTAATTTAGCAGGAGAGCATATTGACTACTGGCATCACTCAGAAACATTATTAGAAAAACAGTATCCAATAAAATATCACTTTCTTTTTTTGAGAAGATACATTTCTTTTATTAACAGATTTTTAAAATAATTTTATTGGGGGCTCGTACAATTCTTATCACAATTCACACATACAACCGTTGTATCAAGAACATACTTAGATTTGTTGCCATCATCATTCTACTTGAGCCCTTAATATCTTCTGTTCATTTCTCCCCTCCCTCCCTACTCCCCCCTACCTCATGAACCCTTCATCATTCATAAATTATTATTTTGTCATATGTTACACTGTCCCATGTCTCCCCCGCCTTCTTCTCTGCTGTCCATCCCCCAGGGAGGAGGCTATACCTAAAATCTGGTAATCAGTTCCCCCTTTCTACCTCACATTCCCTCCACCCCCAGGCATCGCCACTCTCACCACTGGTCCTGAAGGAGACATTGGTCCTGGATTCCCTGTGTTTCCAGTTGCTATCTGCACTTATGTACATCTTCTGGTCTAGCCAGATTTATAAGGTAGAATTGGGATCATGAGAGTGGGTGGGGCGGGGAGGGAAGCATTTAAGAATTAGAGGAAAGTTATATGTTTCATCATTGCTACCCTGCACCCTAACTGGCTCATCTCCTTCCCACAATCCTTAGGGCCCTGGGTCATCAAGGGATGGCGTGTCTTGTAGTGGGATCAGCCATATTTTCCACTCTATCCCTTGGCTGTTCAGAGCGGGGATATCTTCCTTCAGACCTGATGGGCCAGGATGTGTTCCACTCTCCCTTCCTCCCCCTTCTTTGCTCTGATCAAACATGCCCCTCTCCCCTAGCTGCAGCTCCAGTGCTGTCCTCTCAAGTAAATTCTTTGGGGTGAGAGGCAGTTGTCCACATAGTTGGCATGGGGGCTGCGCCCTTGGGCCCCTCCACTGGCTCCCCACTCCTTGCTGGCACACTGCATTCGTCTGGCACTGGCTTTATATCTGGTCCCTCTTTCCCTGTGGAGACACAAACAACACCCTCACCTTGGGTGGGTCAGTGCCCTATTTCCCCATTACACATCCTTTTTTTTTTCTTTCCCTTTACCTCCCTCCACTTCTGTCTTAGTTGGCTACCATATGTACCCTTGGATTTGGTCTGGCCCCTGCCATACTACCTGGAGTGTTTGTATATAGGAGCTTTTTCCCTGTGCCCCTTTTGCACTTACCTTTCTGTTTTCTCATATATAAACTTAGCGGACTCATGTTATAATTGTCCTTTTGTGCTTGGCTTACTTCACTTAGCATAATTTCCTCCAGTTCTTCCCATGCGGCAATGTGCTTCATCTGTTCACCACTGCTTTTTAGCAATGCATAGTACTCTATTGTATGTATGTACTGCAGTTTTTTAATCCATTTGTCAGTTGATGGAAATTTGGGTTGTTTCCAACTCCTTGCGATTGTGAACTGTGCCGCAATGAACACTGGAGCACAGATGTCTGGCCATGGTTTGTTTCTTGCCTCTTCTGGGTATATACCCAGTAGAGGGATTGCTAGGTCGTGTGATAACTCAATTTCCATCTGCTTTAGATATCGCCAAATCGATTTCCACAGTGGCTGTACATATCTACAGGTCCACCAGCAGTGGATGAGAGTTCCTATCTCACCACAGCCCCTCCAACACTTGCTTTCTGATTTTTTGAATTGGGCTATCTTTGAGGGTGTTAGGTGGTATCTCATGGTTGTTTTGATTTGCATTTCTCTTATGGCTAATGATTGGGAACATTTTCTCATAAGTTTATTGGCCATTTGGATTTCAGACTGTTAAGCTTCTGTTCAGGTCCTTTGCCCACCTCCTCAGTGTGCAATAATTTTTTTCTCTTATTGAAAGCTTGCCAAATATTATAGATTTTAGTAATAAGGCCTTTGTCTGATGTGTCACTGCTAAAGATGTTTTCCGAGTCGGTGGACTCTCTTATTACTCTCTTGGTGAATTATTTTGATATAAACAGCTGTCTTATCTTCAGCACAATAGACTTCTGTTTGTTGATTTTGTATCCTGCCACTCTGCCATATTCCTCTATTGCTTCCAACAAGCCTCTTATGGAATTTAATGGATCTTCAATATACAGAATCAGATCATCTGCGAATAATGATAATTTTGCCTCTTCCTTCCCCAGCTGAATACCTTTCATATATTTCCTTTGTCTTATGTTGTTATCTAGGACTTCCAGTAAGGTAAACATCACTTTCTTATGGTGATGCGCAGATAAGTTCTAGGATGCTAAAACACCAAAATATTTAAAACCTCTCACAATGCCATACAAATTCAAAATACCTAAATTAACATCGGTCAATCATATGAAAACCTGAATAAACTTTTTCTTTTAAAGGAATTATCATTTTAGGGTTTGTGGCTTATCATTTTGCTGAATGTCTGTTATACTAAAAAATGAATTGATTATTATTAGGTAGAGAAGGTTTGACTTTTCTTTTTAGGTCACAGGCATTAGGGTGGAGCCATTCAAAAGAAAATAATAGAAATGACATAATTACCCACCAGGTTTTCTCCCCAACAGTTTAATTGGCAAGTAATTTACATATCATATAATTCAATCATACTTCAATCATTCTATTATGTCAAGGAGAATTGTACAATCACCCCCATATCAGTTTTAGAGCATTCCCCCCACCATGGTTAAATTGCCTCTAAGATGAATTATACAATCACAATCCATTCTAGTTTAATCAAAAATTTCATTAACGATGGAAGCATGCATATCTAATAAAGAAATAAATTACACTGAAACACATATTTTTTAAGAAACAATACCCAGTATAATTTACAAGTTATCTTGTAAATGAACAATGGCTCTCAAACTGGACTAGCATTAAACTTTCATTCATAGTGAGACTATGTTGTTCTTTTCAACCCAAGCCTGCTCAATTAGCTATTCCCCACAAAATTATATGGCTCTCCGCATTAGCTGTTTATCTTCAAATATTATTCCAAAATCCAATTTTAGTACCTTTGACTCAATTCTGACTCATAGAAACTCCATAGGACAGACTAGACACTGCCCCTCAGGGTTTTGAGACTGTAACCTTTACGGGAATGGAAAGCCTCATCTTCCTCCTGGAGTCGAGTATTATTAGATAATTATTAGATCATTAGGAAATAATTATTAGATAAAAAATTTATGTTTAAAGAGCAACTTCCAAAATCGATACTAAGATGTAGCAAACAAAATTAATATTATCCTAAAATAGAATATAAATCAAACACATTGCATCTTATTTAAATACAGACAGTAACTCCATAGTCCAAACTCAGAATGGTCAAAGTAGTCATTTTACTTCTGCTAGCTTTACCAACTGCACATTCAAATGCATAACATAAAAAGACGTCCTTTAAGAGAAACATATTCACACACACGTGTACATATGCATATATATCGTATTGCTGCTCTTTTGGATCAAATTCTGTTTAGCACAAAGAAACGAATTCATTGCTAGATGTTTTGGCTTGACTCCTTGGCTTCATTACGTAAGTGCTAAATGCTGTTTCCACAGAGTGCTCCAGGGTTTGGTGAAAAATAGTCCTAAGCATGTTCAACCTGCCAAACAGGAATAAACATTTCCACTAGAAGCACCATATTCCTGTGAAATAGGAATGTGTTAACTTGTGCGAGCATATTTGACTTTTGAAAAAAAAATAAAGCATGAGGTCATATTTCACTTCTGGAAAATCTATTCTTCAGGTAAGACACGAAACTATTTTTACTTAACTAAATGCATAGGAGAGCATTTCAATCTAGATGTAACATTGAGACAAAGTAGCTTTTTAATTTTATCGTGAAAAATGTGGCTGGTGAGATTAAAATCTAAACGTGTGCCTTCTTAGGATATCTGATTTGTAGATTTTACTCAGCTTCTATAATCAGAACTTTCCTAAACTATTTGTCACTTTGTTTCTTCTGGCCTTTCCACCGCCCTCCCCCTTTCTCTGCTCTTCCTCCTTTTGCCTCCTCCCGCGCTCTTCTGAGTCCGTAGACTGCACTCATAGTGGATGGTTTATAACAACTCCAACAACTCCACAATACTCACTGCAACAGTTCTTTGATTTGTGAGTCAATCTCAGTCATATTTCTGGTAGGTGTTTCTTTCCGTTTTGAAGCTAAAATGGTGGTTTACACAGTACGTCCCCCTGGACTCCGGAAGGAACCTTTGTTAGAGACGGAGGGAGGGTTGATGTTCTTGACATAGACTCCAAATTGGCAACAGGGCCCATTACTGCTGCAGAAAACAACAACAAACCCCCCCTTTTCTCTCAGCCTGTTTTTCCTTGCTGGCTTCCTGCTCGGTCCTGTCTGCTCACTTCTGCATTAGTAACTCTGAAGTTTACTGCTATGTGTTCAATTAATTCCTTGTCTGACAAACAATTGTAATTCTGAATTTTGAGATTGAAGTTAGAAATGAGAATATTCCACTTTTAAAAATAATAGATAATTCACATATGGTGTTCAAGTTTTTTAATGCCACCTCTAATGTGATATCATATATGAGGAAAACATGGCTCAGAAGTTAAAGACAAACTTAAGCACATCAACAGTAACACCATGGCCCACTCTGATTTGAATCAAAGTTTTACTCTCTGCCCCAAAGCTCTTTCCACAGCATGTTGCTCTTATTGTTGTCATAGTGTCGCTGCCACGAGAAGACAGCAAGGGTTTGAAGGGAGCGCGAGGCAGTAGCTCCTGTAATGAAAGGTCTCATTCAGTAGTCTTTACTGATTCAGTCAATGAGCAATATGTTACCAGAGAGTGTTCCCAGGTCTGTCTTCATGTTTCTCTTCTTAAAGATAGGACTATTTTGGTTATGAAGAAACATTCAACATAAGCAAAAAAAAAGGGAATATTTTTGTTTGGAGCTTAAAAATTAGTCATCTTCTATATGAAAGTCTTTGCACTATATTAACTATGTGCTTTCTGTTTTCAACATACATGTGAACGATGTTCAGCTAATCATAACAAGAAATAAAGAAATTGGTAGAGTTATCTAGGCATAAATGAATGCCAACCCTTCAGCTTTCACTAATAGAATTTTATGACATTTTTAATCTATTTTAGGTTATTATTTTTGTTTGTTTTTACCATTGCTTGGAATATTTTCAAATGCAGACTTAGGCTATTATATCTTTTAACTTCTTTCAACAAAATGATTTATTTCTTGACAACTGTATTTTTATTTCTAAGTATTTTCTCATTTTCTTCTTTGTTAATTTAGAAATGTTTAACATTTTTAGAAATGCTTTTGAATTTAAGAACATATGGACTTTTCTGTATATTCTCTTTATACAATGTTTTAATTTCCATTAAGTTATAGAGACTAGTTTATAGAGTGCTAAATTAGGTCAATAGTAGTTAAGGATATGGTTAAATTTCATAAGCAATACGTACTTAGGTTGTAACAATTATGCAATTTCTAATTAGTGGATGTGATAGTCTGTATTTTTTGTTACACCAGCATGGTAGTTTTATGTTTCAAACCTTCTAAATGCCTATGGTATTTCTACCAGCTCTATTTGCAAAGGATGTGCGATTTTTATTAGCAACTTTCATTCTGAAAGTAGATTTGACAGTTTCTCGTTTGAGTTCTACATTTCTTGGGAGCAGTTGTTTTATTTGCTGTTGTTATTTGGTTCTGTTTTGGCATACAAACATAGACCTGGAGCTGAAATACCTCCCTGGTAAATTGTTTTATTTCTTTAAAGTACCCCTTCAACTCATCTTTCCTCTTGCAGTCTTATTTTTCCTCTTTTTAATATAACTCTATTTTGTGGTAGAGGTATTGTTCCTAATTGCCTGGGATGTCTATTTAATCACTTAAATTTCAAGCCATTCTTACGGGTGTGCTTCTGGTATATGTCTAGTAACCCCATTTAATTTTTCTCTTTTTCTTTTTTAACAGTGCCATAACTCATAGCTTTAACATAACATGCACAACTCAATTCTTAAAAGTTAATCATCCTGCTATTTAATTATTCATAAGATTATTTTAGGACATTTTTATTTGCATGGTTTACACAGTATTTCTCCTATGATTTTACCCTTTTTACTTTTTTATCCTATTTCTTTGTCCTTTTACTGATAAAAAGACACATCTGTTGTGTTATTCATAGTTACCCCTAACATTTTAACATGCATGGTTGAGAAACTGAAAGTTAGCTATATTTGTATTTCCTCCTGGACAATGTAACTAACAGTTGAAATTAGGTCTCATTGTGACCTAGAATTTAATTTCATATAATTGATTTTGATCTTAAAAAGATAAAATCTTATTCATACTTATAAATCTAGTGTTTGTTTTTAGATTTAGCTACAATTTTACTATGAAACCACTATAGTCAAGTTGATTTTAGCTCATAGTCAGCCTATACTTCTTATTAAGTTGTTTATCATGGAATAAGAGTTTGATTCTTCAAGAACTTCCCTAGAATTATCTTTAATTGTGGTGTTCGAGATGTACTATGGACAGCATTTCAGAGACTGTTTCTGTTCTGTTCTCCTCCTTGAAAGACAGTATTGCTGACTTTGGGTTTGTTCCACATCTAATGGAGCCTCCATTATGTTGATTTCCTTTTTACTGTATTCATTTGGTTTTGCCCCATCCCTATGTTCTTGCTATTATGCTTTTTTGAACAGGAATAACTCTTCAATAGCCAGTTGCTTTTTCGCGGTTTATAGATGAGAGAAACGAGAGACAAAAATTGGGTGTGTGTTGAGGAGGTTGACTTTAGAGCTGTTGTTTGTGAACCTCTGCCATGGGAGGATAGCTGCCCGAGGGTCCCTGACACGTGTGCCATGAGGAGGCTTGTTTTTCTTCAGCTGATTGCGATCAGTGTTATAATGTCTCCTCTCTACCTTGCCAAACTAACAGCCTGCTCTCCGAAATCACGGTCTGTACATCTCCTCACTCAGCATCCTCTCACCTAAAGTGTTTTGATAATTATCTTTTTAAAGTATTAATGAGGATGTTTTCTTCCAATGGCACGCAAATGATTTTATAAGAATATATGTGTATATAAACTTCGACCTGTTTGTGTGTACACATATGTGACTTTTTAACTTACAAAAGGTTAAATACATATCTATACCCCTTTGCCAATTTTTCCTGTCTGTGGATATAGTTGTAATACATATGTGCAGATTTGAATATGTCTATTCAGAGCTCTCTTCAATTTAGGGTCTTTTTTTGCTACCAACAACTGCCATTTATTCTGATTATTTTTGCATTATTGTATAAATCTTCTTTCTCTCACTGTTACAATTACCATATTGTCTTTCCTTCACTTATATTACTTGTTCCTTTTCCTCTGCATTTGTAAAGTGATTTACAATATTCCTCTCAAATATCAGTTATTTTCCATGCCAATTCTAGTGTTCAATTAATAATTTAAACATAGGACACCATTTTCAGATTTTAACTCATATGATATTTTATGTTTATTTATATCTTCCTCTCAAGTAATTCTCTTTGTATCCTTATCCTTTAGCTTGCATATCTTATTTTTGAGATTGTATATGTTTTAAATTAACTAATGTGTGTTGACATCTATTTAGTTATTCTGTGGAATATATTTTCAGAGGTAATTTTTTCTTTTAGATATTTTTTGTTAAACATTTATTTTATTCCTTGCAGAAAATTTCCAAACATCTTACATTTGGCTTATCTTTTAAAAAAATAGTAGTTGGTTTTTTTCACTTTGCTATTTTATGTTGCTTGATTTTCGTCATTGCTTTGGGAATTACAGTTCTCTCCTCTGATTGCTCATGAATATTATGTCTGTCTTCTTGTTCCTCTTGTTGTTTACCTGGTTGCTGATAGTACGTGCTGTCATATTTTCATTTAAAAGTTTGGTAAGGTGCTTTTCAGAGATAATCATATTTGATGTGTGTGTACCAGAATTGTGCATAAAATACACAACATTCTAGAGTATACTTATCTCATGAAACTTTCTTATTTCCCTACTCAGGTACTTATTTCTCATCCCAAATAAGTTATATCAAATATTTAATCACTGTACAACCTGGAAATTTTGCAACAATGAAATTTTAGTTTTAGAATGCATAGAAATTGCAGGTGGTGGATTGGCCTTGTCTCCTTCTGAAAGGTCTTCTGGTGCAGCAGGGCAGCAAACACCATTTTTGGCACGATGCAGAGAGTTGATTAGAGCCTATGTCTCTATCAGCCACACAGTGGCAGGGAAGTGATTCATCTTGTCATTTTTTAGACTGAAAATTTCTTCTCATTCCATTAATAAAGTAAGTGCCATCCAGGAGGGGAAGCCTGGTGGCATCGTGGGTTGCAAGTTGAGCTGCTAACTGCAAGGTTAGCAGTTCAAAAGCAGCTATTTTGGAAGAAAAACATAAGGCTTTCCATCTCTAAGAATATTTAATGTCTCTGAAAGAGAGGGGCAGTTTTACTGTGTCATTTTAAAGTTGCTATAATAAAGAATCAGTTCGATGGCAGTGAGTTACCAGTCAGGAAGGTTTACAGTGGCATAACACTCATCTGTCAGCTTGTCATGATCTGGTGGCTGGGGTGTTGCTATGATGTTGGCTTAGGATGTGAATGTGATTTGTAGGAGGACATCAAGATCATTATTCATGCAAAAAAAGCAAAAGGCCATTTAAAAAGACAGAAAAGATCAAAATGGATGACAGAAGAGACTGAAAGGTGATCTTGACTGTAGAGCAGCTAAACCAAATGGAAAAAAATGATTAAAGGAGATTAATTTTTAAAAATTAGGGCAGCTCAATAAGACCAAGTATTATACTGAAAATGTGTAAAGATCTGGAGTTAAAAAGTCAAAAAGGAAGGGAATTTTTAGCTATCTTCAGCTTAAAGAATTGAAGGAAAAAAACCAAGTCTCAAGTTGAAAAATAGCGAAGGGTTCTAAGAGCAAATTATTGAAAGGTGGAGGCAGCAACTAAAGAAGATGAAGAGAATGCACCGAGACATAGTATCAAAACAAGTTGGCCAAGGATCAATCACTTCAACAGGTAGCACCAGATCAGGAGCCAACGGTGTGGAAGGACTGAGACCCAACTCTCACTGAGCGCATCAGTAAAACTGTCTCCAGAAATTGATGGAATATAAACCCAAGGGTTTCAACACGTTAATGAAGCATCGGGGCTCTCATTCATCTATGGCAAGAAGTTTGGGAGATGTCTACCCGGCCAGCTTACTAGAGTAGATCCATATTTTTACCCGTTCCAAGGAAACGTGACCCAACACAACGTGGAACTTATTGAAGAGTATCCTTACTATCTGGCTAATTTGGAGATGACTATTTTGATATTTTAAGATACATTGCTAGATACTTGAAAGAGGCCGAGTCCCACACAATCAGCCAAATGAAACACACAGTCTGATCAGCTTCTATTTGTATAATTAATATACTTTTTAAGATGATTGTAAAGTTGTGTGATTTTGTCTTCCAATTACTTTTTTAGTAAACATTCACACATTAATTCACCTGATAACATTTGCACTGTGTTGCTATTGAGAGCCATCCTTACAACTGCATTCCCTCTGCAGTCAATCATAATATATTGTGTATCTTTCAGATATGTGTATCCAAACATTAAATTGAACACATGCATGCATGCACAAGTCATACTTAGATTTTATAGAATTGTGGTAAATCATTGAAAGAGAACATCATCATGAATACTTTCAAAAAGTATAACTCTCAAAAAAAATGTATGTGAGAAGATGCTGGGTGAGGAGATGGACAGACGCATGGGTGTAGAGAGCAGACTGTTAGGCAAGTTAGAGGAGGAAGAGTTGGTGACATGATCTCAATGAATCATCAGGAGGCAAAGTCTTGCTTGGGCACATGAGTTTGGGACCCTCGGGTGCTCTCTATGAGACGGGTAGATGTCCTCCCACTAGAGATTCACTGACAGTGCTCAGAACAGATCTGGATTCAACCTGTTTATTTATGTATGAAAATAGAACTTGATTATTCAGATAGTACATATTAGTACATATCTTATTAGGAATATACTGGAGTGATTTCATTGCATGAACTGGGAAAACAGACATGTTCTTGGAAGCTTTACAATCACCAATGTATTCACATTATTACTGTCTTTTCCGACATTTGATGCCATACTGTGGTGCTTTGAGTATGTAATTTGTGCATCCTTATATACTTAAATTTATTCAGTAAAAAGATAAGCATAATTCTTGTCACTGGAATAATTGTCCAAATGAATCCGGTGGCATAGAGCTTAACCACTCTCCTGGTCATCCAAAGCTCATTAGGCTGTTATGAGGAGGAGTCTACTAGAAGGTGATGTATTTGGTTTTATCTTTTGTTTAGAACATGGCTTATTTAATGTGATATAGGAGCACTGACCCCCATTCTCGCCCCCAACACACACATACAAACTACAAATCAGTGCAGGCATCAATAACAGAGCCTGATCTCCCTTCGAGTTTTACTCCACCACTCAACCACTCAGTTCTTCTCGAACCATGGTCAAGGAGCCACTACCTGTAAGGAGATTTCACTCACAAGATGAAACCTATTTACCACTTTGCTTTCAGATCCATATTACAGCTCCCCCTGGAAAAAAGAAACTGTTGACTTATTTCTGTTATTTGCCTCTACCTTCATTCAGATACATTGAGGGGTGGGGTTCTTTTGTCTTTCTAATCATTTTATTAGGGACTCATAAAACTCTGATCATAATCCATACATACATCAATTGTGTTAAGCACATCTGTACATTCATTGCCCTCATCATTTCCAAAACATTTACTCTCCACTTAAGCCAATGGCACCAGCTCCTCCTTTTTTAAAATACAATATTAACCTTTTCAAAGCATGGATACATTTACTGAGAGGTATGTTAGAATTTGAAAATGAGGCTGCAGTTAGATGGAAATAAAGGTGATAGTAGATCATAATTTGTATCTTTTTATGAAACACATAGAAACAACTAAGAGAAGGCATATATATTTCAATTTATACAGTAAAGGCTAGTAGAGAACCAAATCCAAACCTAACCTATTGCCACTCAATCAATCCTGCCTCCAAACAACCCTATAGCGTAAAGAAGGAACAGAATTTCTCACAGGGCTTCCAAAGCTGTAATAGTTCTGAAAGCAAACTGCCACATTATTATTCTCACAGGTCATCTGATGTATTTGAATCACTGGCTTGGTTAGGAGCCACGTGCTTCAATGATTACACCACCAGGATTTCTGCAAGAGTTTGGTCTTCACCGGGCTGCCTCCAGTGGCTTTTGTATTATCGGTACCCTGCTCTAACCAACTGAGCCGATCCAAGAAAAAAAAAATGCCAATGAGTCTATTACAACTCATAGCAACCCTACGGGACAGAGCCTAACTACCACTGTGGTTTTCCAAGCCAATCAATCTTTATAATTATAGAAAGCTTAAATTTGAGTGACCATGAATTCTCTCCGGAACCACTGCCCATGGGGCCTGAGGTGATCTGCCAAAATGGATGGCTGCTCACTTGTCCCAGAAAACCCCACAACATCATGCAAGTCAAGAAGGTCAAATCTTCTGGTCCATTTAAGATCATCCGTGAAAATGCCCACGCCATCAGAGGTATGCCTACCTTGAAAAAGACGTCACTATGTGGAAGCAGTGTGTGCTCTTCTGACGTTACCATAGTGCAGTTGGTAGGTGTACCCAGGCCAGACTGGGGTGGGGGGTGGACCAAGGATCAGTTGCCCAAAAGAGTACTGAATTTTGTTACACATGCTTGAAAATGCAGAGAGAAATGCTGAACCTATGGGTTTAGATGTGGATTCTCTGGTCATTGAGCATAACTAGGTGAACAAGGTCCCCAAGATGCACCTCCAGACTTACAGAACTCACAGTCAGAACAACCCATCCATGAGCCTCTGCTGCCACATTGAAAGGATCCTGACCGAAACGGCCAAAAGTGTCCCTAAACCAGAGGAGGTGGCGGCACAGGAGAAAAGATCTCCCAGAAGACACAGAAGATGCAAAAGCTTATGGCTCAAGGGTAAATTAAGCGTAACATAAAAGTTAATATAAGTTTAGAAAAAAGAAAGAATAGAAAGTCTCATCTTTCACCCTTGTAGTGACTGATTATTTCAAACTGCTGATGTAACAGCCCAATACTAAGCATCTATTTACTAGACAGTGGGGGATTAGTGTTATACAGATTACTCACTCAACTCTTATTAAATGTGGTTTTAAGTATGTATATTTTATTAATAATTAATTTGGAATAATATTATGTTGTCAATTAGGCCAAAGTCATACAAGTGTTAATGAAGGGTGAAGATAGAATCTCTTGACTTCATCTCTTTCTATTTCCCCCTCTCACCTTAAACAGTACTGAAATTTTGCTTAGTATAATAGAATTATGTTTAGCCTCAGGAAAAACATGAAATATTACCCAAGATACTATCACATATAAGGAAATGGTCACAAAGTATTATTATTTTCCATGGAAATGTTGAAAGGTTGAGTACTGGGTCCATGTAAAGCGAATAGCTGAAGCAAGCCACGTGATACGGCCCGGGGTCCTATGGAATTTGGCATAGTTGTACATTTGCTTGTGGTTTTACTTGAGCTCTAAGCAGTTTCATATCAATGACAGAGAACAATCTATTGTCAGTGCTTTATAATGAAACTATAGGTTCTCTAAATATAAGAAGAGTATCACATTCTAATTATATAACTTTGCTATGCCTACTGTTATTTACTAGAAGCATATCAACATTTTTTACTATTTAGAAAATCATTTAGGTAATCAAAATTTTATACCTTACTTGATTTGCTAGCATTTTTTATTTGAAATCATCTCAAAGCAAGTAATGCTATAAAAATACAAATCTATATTTATCAGTTTAATCTACACAAGGTGTTTTATTTCTTTAACTCTTACTTGCCTTTCTTTCCTTAAAGGAAAACCTAGCTGTTCCCAAGGACTCTATTCCTTTACAACTTCCCAATAGATAGTTCTTTTTCTCTCGTGTCCCATATACCACGACCTAGGAGGGAAGGTCAACCTTCTTCTAGATTTCCACTGTCTTTCTAGGTTATTCTTATCAACATCATCCCAAACCTTACTCCTCAGAGTCCCAGAACATCTCACCTGAATATACTATATCCCTTCCATGCACTAATTCCCACACTGGTTTGCTCCCAGATGCATATTCAGCATTTCCATTTCCCATTGGATTCCCCACCATTCATGAGAACTTCAAAGCCATTCCCTTATAAATGTTTCAATTTCAATCCTTCCTTCCTGTAAGTAATACAACATTAAAATGTTCACAGGTTCCAGAGCAGCGCCAAAGATTACATTCTTGTTCGCTGATCCTCGCCCAAAGCATGATGTTCTTCTTCAGGGAGTGATCTCTCCTGATGACAGACCCCAACCACTGAGACAGCGTCTCACTGTCCTCACTGCTAATGAACAATCTCGATGTACTTTTTCCACAAAAGATTTCTCAAAATGTGGAAGTTCCATACACCCAACACTTCATATACTCTTTTTGTTTTTGCTATTTATAGGATTCAAAACAAAAGTTACCCCCAAGTCATAGTTACTCCTTGTGTTTGAGAGTAAAGCTGGATCCACAGGGTTTTAAGTGATTACTGTCCTTTGAAGTAGATCTCAATGCTTTCTTTTAAGAAGCCTCTGAGTGAACTCGGCCATCATCCTCATCCTTAGCTCCGATTGTGTTAACAATACACCTACAAGGGTGTCTCCTCGCTCTACAATGTTAGCAACTTCACAACAATCCACACTCGCCTTCCCCTCTCTGAGTAAGCCCTCGTCTGCCAGGTTAGTATACTTTCCCTATTTCTATAATTTAATGATCTGTGTATACATCAATAAAGACCATGTTTGCTGTTTTCTTGAGAATTGGGACAGTGTGTCTTTTAAATCTTTTTCTTCTCCATTTCTCCTTTTGCAATTTGCTTAAGCCAAATTATTTTTGCTGTTTATTCTTCAGTTTGATTTTAGTCTTTTATGGTCTTCCATCTTCTGTCTTTCCTGTGCATAATTTAACCGAAAGCCTGACTCAGGTTCACATTTGATTTTCTGGCAAGCCTTCTTTAAGGTAGTTTTAAGTTTTCATCAAAATACATGATTGCTGCTTTTTTAAATATTTTATGGGGGGGGCTCTTACATCTCATCACAATCCATACATTCCTCCAATGTTTCAAGCACATTTGCACATATGCTGCATTCTCTTCCCAATCGAGCCCCTGATATCAGCTCCCCATTTATTTCCCCTTCCTCTCCCACCCTTCCTCTGTTACGAACCCTTGGTAAATTATAGATTATTTTTCCAGATCTTAAATCGTCCTCCATCTCCCCTCACCCACTTTTCCATTATTCATCCCCCTGGGAGAGGGTTCTAGATTGATCCTTGTAATCAATTTCTCATTTCTCCCCTCACCCTCTCTTAATTCTCCTGGTATCTCTACTCTCCTTGTTGACCCTGAGGAGTTTATCTATCCTGGACTCCCTGTGTTTCGGGCTCTTATCTGTAGCAGTGTGCATGTTCTGGTCTAATCCGATTTGTAATGTAGAATTGAGGTCATGATATTAGAGGGAAGGAAGCACCAAAGAGCTAGAGGAAAGTTGTGTGTTTCATCAGTGCTATACTGTACCCTGACTGGCTCATCTCTTCCCTATGACTCCTCTGTGAGTAGATGTCCAATTGTCTACAGATGGGCATTGGGTCTCCACTCCATGTCCCTCTCCCCATTCACCTTGTGTTTGGTTTTATTCTGGGTCTCAGATGCCTGAAATCCCTCGTGATCACACAGGCTGGTGTGCTTCTTCCATGTGGGCTTGTTGCTTCTGAACTAGATGGCTGCTTGCTATTTTGATTTCTGCTCTTTTTGTGCTATTAGCAGCCATTGATACTTGGAGCCTAGATTTAATAATTACTTAATTTAAAAATATTTGTAACACCATTTGTCTCTTTGTTCATTGTAATATTTCTATGAAGAAAAATGCACTCTATTATTTAATTACCAGTGATCATTTCACATAACAAATCTGCACAAAAATGTATTATTGTATATAGATTTTTGGTGTGACAAATATATTATTTGTTTTATTAACCCTGCATTCATCCAAAGAACACAATCCTTTTGATGTGTGTTTGTTTTTAGGCATGAGAGGTGTGTGGTGGTCTGCTTCTACAAAGTCTTGAAATCAGAAACTTTTATGGGCTGGTTCGACTCTGTCCTATGAGGTCACTATGCGTTGGAATTGATGCAAGGTCATGGGATTTTTGCTATTTTTATTTTGATATAGAAAGATCTTATTTTTTCTTTTAAAATAAGACTTTACATGTTCATTACTGATATTCCAGTTCCATTTTTGATCTACAGATAATCCAGGTTCCCAATATCACCGACTACACCTGAATTAGAATATCACATTTGCATGAGAATAAGGCCAGGGGTCAACTGTGGAAAATATTGACATATCTAACCTTAATGAAAGAACAAACAAATTGTGGGAGGACATCAAGGACATAATTCATGAAGAAAGGAGAGAGGAAAAAATTAATGTCAGCAGAGATTCTGGAACTTACTCTTGAATGAAGCGTAACCAAAACAAATGGGAAAACTGACAAAGTAACAGAACTGGTTGAACATACTTCAAAGGAGCAAGAGAAGAATGCATCAAGTATCATAATGAATGTGCCAAGATGTTGAGTTAGAAAACCAAAAGGGAAGGGCATGCTCGGTATTTCTCATGCTGATACAACAACAAGAAGAACAAAAAACCTTAAGATACACTGCGAAGAATTTATGATCAAAATATTGAATGACCAAGAATCATAAAAATAATACCAAAAATTCACAGAGTCACTGTACCAAAAGGAATCATTATTGTTCAAACATTTCAAGAGGCTGTATATGATCAAGAATGTATGATAGTTGTCATAGTCACAGAATCTGGTGTCAATTTAAGGATTAAGAGCGTAGGGGTGGAGTCTAGGTAATCAATCTGGAAAGAGCCAGTGAGACTTTCGTGGACATAACCTCCTGAGAATTCTGGAAAATCTGGTACTTCCTCCTTGACTCTCTCTCTCTGCTACTCCCTGAGAGACATTGCAGAAGACAAGCCACATGGATGCAACCAGAGCCTGGAAGCTGGAGAAGCCAGCACTGAGATGCTTGCAATGCCACTGGATCCAAAGGCTTTCTGCGCACTGGCCTGTGATCTATATTCAGTGTCATTGGATGTGTTTCGTGAGTCTGAAGAGGTCTTTATAGATTGATATCGGACATGTGGACTAATATCTGACTTATGGACTTGATCTGGACTGGGATGGAATGTTTTCTCCATGTTCAATTGCTCTTGAATATAAACCTCTTTCTTATACACATATATGTGTCCATAGATTTGTTTCTCTAGTCTACTCAGACTAACACAATAACGAAGGAAAAAATTCAAGTGGCACTGAAGGTATCGCCAAAAGGTGAGGTTTGAGAAGTGACAGAAAACCAATTGAGATATTTCAACAAATGGATACAATTCTTGGAGTGCTCATTCCTCTAAACCAAGAAATCTGGAGCACGAGGGGAGGAGATGTACATTCAAAAGAAAGGTAAGTTAATGGAGTGGGAAATTATCTTCCAATATCATTAATATCATGTATAAGCATTTTTTTCAGAATATAGCAGTACATACACAGGGAACTACCAGAAATTCAACCAGATTCAAAAGAGATGCTGAAACAAGGGATATCATCATTGATAGTCAATGAGTCTTGGCTGTAAACAGAAGATACCAGAGAAATATTCACTGATCTTTATTGACTATGTAAAGCATTTCACTCCGTGGATACTGAGAAATTATAGCTAGCTTTGGAAAGAAGGTGAGTTATGGAACCCTTACCACTTAATTGTGCTCATGTAGAACTTATACATAATCAAGAGGCAGTCATTAAAACAGAACAAGAGGATGCTGAATGCTTTAAAATCAGGACAGATGTGTGTGAGGGATGAGTACGTCCACCCTAATGATAAAATCTGTGTGCTGAGGAAAGAACCTGAGAATTAAGACTACATGAAGACAAATACTGCATTAGAATTGGAGGAAGGTTCATTAACAACTGCCATATGCAGATGATATAACCTAGCTTACAGAAAGGGACAAGAGAGCAAAGCTCTTAGTCTGGAAGAACAAAGGTTAGAGTCTTCAGCGTAGACTAAACCTCAACATAAAGAAAACATTGATCGCCTCCACTGGATGAAAAAGCAACATCATGAGGAAAAGATTGAAGTAGTCAAAAGTTTCACTTGCCATGGATTCACAATCAATAGCTAAAGAAAGAGCAGTCAAAAGTTGAATGGTGTGTTGTGTTGGGACACCTGCTGCAGGGGACCTCTGTAAAGCGATAAAGAGCAAAGATGTCTTTGAGGACCAAGGTGCCCTGATACAAGTCATTATACTTTCTGTCACCTTATGTGCATCTAAAGCCTGGACAATGACAAAGGAAGACAAAAGAAGAATCAATGCCTTTGAATTATGATGTTAACAAATATATCATGTACTGCCAGAGGATGAAAAACCTTTCTTGGAGAAAATAGACCAAGAATGTTTCTTAGAAGTAAGGATGGTGAAACTCCATTGCATGTAACCTGCACATGTTATCAGGAGGGACTCGTCTCTGGAAAAGGAAATCATGCTTGGTAAAGTAAAGGGGCAACAAAATGAAGAAGGCCCTCCACAAGACAGCGTAACACAGGTGCCGAAATGGGATCAAACAAAGCACCAGTGTCGAGAGAGCGAAGTACTGGCAGCATTTTGTCCTGTTGTACACAGAGTTGGAATTGTGTCTTCACCAACTAGCAAGAACATGAATTTTTAACCCAACATATTCATATTACAGGATAAGTGCGTATTTGGGAGACCCTTGCTTCTTCTGCCATACATCAGATTTTCTGAATCTAATATAAATCAAGGAGAAATAGCCCTGCGTTCTCAATTTGGCATCATTGCTTCTATGTATAGTTCTGCCTCAAAGTCAAGGTACAATTATATGTATGTATAATTGTATGTATATATGTATAATCATTGCTTATATGTATACTTCTACCTCAAAGTCAACCTTCAATTACTTTTAGATTACTTTATAATTCACAGTGAAGATTTGTCCTAGGAGATAATAATTCTTTTGAGTATAAATTTTTCTTAAAAATAAGAAATATTCTAGTTTCCAGAGTATGATAGCAAAGAGAATTATAATCATTAGAAATTCTTTAAATCACTACATTTAATATTAAAAAATGTATCTGGAAGAGATCTTATTTTCATTACATTTTCAATATGCATAAGTATTTCTCATGCTCCCATCTCTCATGATAATGAGATTTTTCTGCCTGGGCCCAAAAGACATTTCAAGCATTAGTGTTGTGAGAAATGCTTGAAAATGTTATGAAAAAACAAAAGTGTTGAATCCACTTCAGAACTGCTGTTTTGAATTTGAATTCCTGTTACAGTTTCCTCATAGCTAAAGTATTTTATTTTTGTTATTAGATGTTCTCAAATCAGTTCCAACTCATAGAGACCCGATGAACACCAGAATGAAGCAATAGCCACTCTTGCCTTAGCCTCAGAATCGTTTCCATGTTTGTGGCCATTGTTACAAACACTGTACATTTTATCTCGCTGTGGATCTTCTATTTCAATGACCCTTTCCTTTACTAAGCATGACTGGGTCCTCCTGATAATCTGCCCAAAGTGCAGAAAAAGAAATCTTTCCATCCTTACTTTTAAGGAGCCTGTTTGGCTTCACTTTTTCTTTTTTTCTTTTTTTTGGTGATCCAAATGGGTTTTTATTAAGGAGAGAAGGTGATGGAGAAGAGAAAGAGGGGAGAGAGGGGGGAGGGGGAAAGAAAGGAGAGAGAGAGAGAGAGAGAGAGACCACAGCAAAAGAGCTGGCTTCACTTTTTCCAAGACAGATTTGTTTGTTCTTCTGACAATCCACGGTGAATTTAATATTATTTGCCAACAGCCTAATTCAAGGCTACAAGTCTTCTACAGTCTTCCTTATTCACTTCCCAGGTTGTGTATGCACATGAGAGGAGTAAAAATACCATGTGTTGTGTCAGGGGCAGCCTAATCTTTAAGTGACATCGTCTTTGTGTTTCATCGTGCTACAGAGGGCTTTTGCAGCAGATTTTTCCGGTGCAACACTTGATTTCATTTCTTGATCTCTTCTGTCATGGGTCTTGATGGTGGATCCAAAAAAGATAAAATCCTTGACAATTTCAATCTTTGCTGCTTATCATGAGGTTGCTTTTTATTCTAGTTGTAAGGGTTGTTTTTTTCTTTATGTAGCTGACGTTTAATTGATAGAATAGTTTTGATTTTTATCAGTACATGCTTCAAGTCCTCTTCTTTTTCAGCAAGCAAAATTGTTTCAGCTGCATCTGGCAGGTGGTTAATGCATCTTCTTCCAATGCTTCTCCATCATGTAGTCCAGGTTCTTGGATTATTTTCTCAGCATGCAAATAATTCCCTTCCCCCTATGATTCACCTTCCTGCTGGAGGGCACTTGGAGACCTGCTGGAGACCTGTGGGAGCCCTGGGTATGTGTCCACCACCACTGGATTCACAAGACTTTTCACCCACCGGCCTGTGATCTGTCTGCATGAGTCTGAAGAGGGACTTATGGACTCGTATCAGATGTAAGGGCTTGATCTGCACTTGCTGGGATGCTTTCCTGATAAATTACTACTTCTTGTCACTGGACTTGTTTCTCTCATCAGCGTGGCCTAACACAACATTGTTTGAGAAATTCTGCATTATGTTGCCTCCTTTTTACTCTGAAATTTGCCCAGATATGGATCTCTCCCAGTCAGTTGACCTAGTAGCTAGCTGTCTGCTAAATTTCTTGCCACAGAGAGTGATATACACTTTCTGTACCCATCTGTTGAAATAATTCATTTCACCTGGCAATTCCTGAGGCCTTGTTTTTTGCTAATGCTTTCAGTGTAGCTTGAACTTCTTCCTTCAAAATCATAGGTTCTTGATCATATGCTACATATTGAAATGTTTTAATGTTAACTTATTCTTTCTGGTACTATAATTCTGTGTATTCCTTCCATCTTCTTTTAAGGCTTCCTGCCTCCTTCCATAGTTAGACTACGGAGTCCCTCATTATTAAACACACGGCTTGACAGTTTTCATCAGTTCTTTCATCATGAGAAATATCAGTTGTGTTCTTCTCTTTTAGTTTTTTAACATTAGGTCTTTACACATTGATTGTTATACTTTGTCTTTTCATGCGGCCTTTGAAATATTCCATTCAGCTCTTTGGGGATAGTGGGCTATACAATGAGTTGCTAACAGTTTGAGACCATCAACAGTTCTGTGGGAGACTACTTCCAGAAAGAGTTACAGAAACGTATAGGGGCAGTCCTACTCTATCCTATAGGTGACAATTAGTTGGTATCAATGTACTAGCAATGAGTTTGATTTGGTTATTCAACTATTTTACATAATTTCTTTTTCTTTAACTAGGTTATGTCCAATAGAGAGTCAATTCTGACATATATTTTCATATTTTATTTCATTATGATGTTTACATGTAGATATATCTATATGCTATCTATTTCATTGTGATAGATATATCTGCTTGATATCTATACCTGTACCTGTTCCTATACCTATACATACACCTTTTCTTATACCCAATATATCATCCAACATTTCATCTGGTCTGTAGTCCTTAGTATTCAATGAGAAATCTGTACTAAACATGTCATCTATATTCAGATGAACTACACTCATTGTCATATTTTGGCTCTTGTGGATTTGGTTAAATTGTTTTCCAATTTCAACTAGTCGACACCTGGTTTTTACTATTGACATTAATTTTCTCCATTGTGTCTTTTCACAGAAGTTGATTTCATTAATGTGTAGTCCACCCAGGAGGTCCATGTGTATAGTCCTTACTTAAGAATAAGTCATTAATTTTTCAATATTCAATTATGGAATATGTAATATAATTGCTATCACCAAGGCCATATTTTCCAACTCCCAATCCTTCTTTGTTTCTGCAGTCTGCATTCTTGTCATCAGTAAATAGCCCAATATTTTGTTTTCTTGGTGTCTTGTTTTTAGGTATATTTAGAGGTTACTTGGGGGCACTGAGTCACAACATTGCATTGAAGAGAACACATCAGCTCCTGTTTCTCATATATAGTGTTTCACTCTATTCTCAGCTAAATGAGAAAATTCAAGCCCACAGTATAAGATAAAAACAGTAAAAAAATATTTGAAAAAGAATTACATTTTAAAGTACTTCCAAGGAAAGCTGTATAGGCACCCATAGTGGCTAATTGGATATGCAACAAACTGTCGAATCTTCAGTTCAGTGGTTCAAGCCACCAGTCACTTTGAAGCCATTAAAAGATTTAACTGCTTGGAAAATCAAAGGGCAGTGTGCTCAGTCATATGGAGTCACGATGAGTTAGAATCGATTCGCTGGCGGTGAATTTGCATTTGGCATGGGGGATTATGCTGTACATATGGGAATTGCACAGTTGGATACTGCAAAGCCAGAACATACCTTGAGAAGAGGGGAGCATTACAAAGGAAATTTAAAGTCACATACATGGAAGGTGTGAGGACAACTGAGAATGTCAAAATGTAAGATTCTATAACAAGTTAAATAAATATTTTGAAGAGCTAAACTTTTCTTCTTCAAATACACAGTGAGCATTTCAGAACACATTTTAATATGTAGACATCAGTGGATAACCCTTACTAAATGTTTCAGAGGTGAGCTTGACGCTAAGCTTTGTAAGAGAAATTGTAACTCTCCTTTCAAGTGTTTTCCTGCCCAGGTGCAGCAGTTGGGCCATCTTATGAGAAGACTGGGGCAATTCGATTTTAAGAAAGGAATTTGAAATTTGACGGACTTATTTGGAGTGGGAGAACATTTCATTTTCTATTTGTTGTACCAAACTCACTCCAACCAGTTGATTATAGCTCATAGTGACCTAGAGGACAGAGTGGAATTTCCCCTGTGGGTTTCTGAGGCTATACATCTCTTGGGGAGCAGACGATTTCTTCTTTCTAGTACAGAGCAGCTGGCAGGCTCAGACCACTGGCCGTGTCATTAGCCATGCAGCACACAACCCACACATCACCAAGGCTTCTTATATTCATGGCCCCCTTTAAGATAACACATTTGAACTACCTGTTATGTAGTTCCAAGAAAAGGTGAAATGATACTTGGGGAAAATTCCAAGTCCATATAATTTGCAATTTGAACTGATTAAATATATCTTTGTATCAAATGATGTCATGTGAAGTACATTTGACCTAAATACTTTACAATACAAGCGATTTTAAATAAATCCAGTGTGCACTTCCTCTATCTCAGTCTTACTTACCTTACAATAAAATATTCTAGTTTTTTTTAAATGGGAAAACAGAGTCAAGAGTGGTGTCTGACTCGTGTCTGATCAGCTAAAAACTAGAGCTGAGCAGGTAAAACTGCTGCCATTTTCAGGACGCAGCAGCTCAGACATATCTAGAAGAATGTCCAAACATATGAAGCATTAGGATATGTGCTGGCCTGTGTTATCAGTGGATTGCATACTTCATCAATTTTAGACTGAAAAGAATTTGTAGAATTCTTCAGTTTCCTCATCACTCTGTTAGTGGTTAATGAGTGAATTGCAATGGCAATGCTATTAGTCTTCTTTATAGGTATACAGATCTTCTTTTAACACTGACAGTGGATAGATCATAAAAAGTTCTTTTTGACAATGGTTGAAGCACCATTCCTCTTAAATGTGGTAATCTCGGCACTGGCCCTCACATGATTATGCAATTCAGAATGGCCCATACCAGTTTATTAAGGCCTAACGCCTAGGATATCAATCTCTACGGGATCCAGTTCATTTTTGGAAGCTCCCATTTTTCTTAGATTCATACTTCATGCATTCAAATTTTCAAGTTGAGAGGCTATTTGCAGCTTCTTATTTTGAGTTGTGGCACACCAACCAATGAAGGAACCAAAGGTTTTGTTTCTATTCATGCAATTCTTTTTTCTTCTTCTTCTTCCAAATGTAAAAGGCATTGTTCCCCCCCCCCCCCCTATTCTGTTCTAGTCTGGAAGCTCCACTGAACCCTGTCTTCCTGGATGATCCTGATGGCATCTGAAATATTGAAGGCTTGGCTTCCACCATCACCACAACACACAGCAGGACAATAAATGGATAGGTGGGTGGTACATAGTAAATGTAGATAATTATATTTTGTATCTTATAAAGTATGTTGATGATGAGATGTTATTGTACATCAAGTACAGAGGGAAGCACCACAAGGCTCCCAATGAAAAACAAAAACTAAAAGCCAAAACAATATTGCTGAGTTGAACCCCACTGAAAGCAACCCTGTGGAACGAAGTAGAAATGAGAGGCTATGAAACTTTATGGAAATAGAATACTTCATTTTTTGCCTTCAGCAAGACTCACTCAAGTCTCACGGCCATAGAGTCAATCCCAACTCCCAGAGTACCTGTAGGATAGGTTAGAATTTCCCTTGTGGGTTTCTGAGGCTTTAACTGGCTATGGAGTAAAAAGCTGAATCTGGCTCCCCCAGAACAACTGGTGGTTCTGAATTCCCAACTTTGTGGTTATCCACCCAACACATAACCACTAACCCGTCCCTTCAACAGAAGAGATGCTAGTGGGTTCAAACCAAAGCACAAAACTTAACCCACCAAGATCCTTGAGCACCAGGTCGGTGCTCCAAAAACATTACGCCTCGTGATTATCATTGCTATAGATAAAAAAGAAATACAGCATGCAGAAAATTTTAACTTCAGAGTTAGATAACTAGCCCTTATGATGTTTCATTCACAAGAATGCCTTTTTAATTGCAAAATTCTTTAAAAAATGTTAAATCTGAACGAGTCTTTTAAAATCAACACAAATTTTAAAAGTCACTTCAATGTAACTATATTTATTAGATGAAGCAAATCAGATGCAGCCAGGCCAAGAAGTCCTGGAATCGGTGTTAGGTTAGGTGGTTATGTTAAAATCATACCTGATGACACATTCTGATTTTCAGGGCAGAGCTCAATGAATGAGTATTATTTGTCTTAATGAAATGAGCTTTCAAAATGAAAATTTAAAAATTCCAATGCCTGGAAAAGTTTTATAATGTACTATGATTTTTAATCAATGTCCCATAAATTATAAGAATAAATTGGAATAATATTTTATAGATTTATATTTTACTTTACATTTTAGTCTATATATTTTTTGTTTAAATCTTTTGACATTTTCTCCCAAATCCTGACTGAATACATGAACTACACTAAGCTTAATTCTTTTGTTTCTTAGGTAATTATAAATCTTAAAAGTGATATTGTTTGCATTTTGCTAGACTGTAGAAAACCACAGTAAAACAAATTCAAGGAGGGAGTTACTTGGTTAGTATCTCAACTACATGTTCTATTATAGTATGAAAAGTGGATTGAATGCAAAAAGTATGAATGGCAAAAAAAATTTGAAAGCTCTTTAAGAGATGGTGAAACATACCTGACGACTCAGTCAAAGTTTTAAACAAGGATTTTGCTCGTGGTAGAATATATATATATATATATATATATTCTATATATTACACATATATATGTAGTTTACCCTATAGCACCTAGTATTTTTGTTGGATTTTTCCCCCTTTAATAAATGATAAGATAGGAAACTTTACAGATAAAACCTTGGATTCTATTCTGAATTAAAAGATACCTGGGCCATCTGGGGGCACAGAAAACACTGGAAGAAGAACATATTTTAATGTAATAAAATTTGAGTTTGGGACTTTTACTCACCTATAAAAATATAAACCCATTTATATTGTATAGGTAATAAGAGAGTTATCTGAGTTGGATGTATATAGATGGTCATTGAAATCACAGAAGGTTTGAAATAACTTCTAGATAAAATAAACTAACAAGAAAACAAAAACACATGGTAATCACCAACATTTCAACATTAAGGGCCAGACTGAAGATGAATAATAAGAAAATGAGTGTTTTATAAAGAGCAACCATAGAACTCAGAGAGTAATGTGTCATGGAGATCCAGTGTAACAAAAGGAAAGGGAAGAGAAGGGAAGGAAGGAAGGGGAAAGCATAATTGAGAAATAAAATACTGGAGAGAGATTGGTTGTTGTTGTTATTGACAGTGATGTTGTTGTTGTTGTTAGGGACCCTGTAGTCAGTTCTAACCCATAGATGCCAAATGCAAAACAGAATGGAACACTGCCTGACCCTGCACCATTCTCTAAGTATTCCTTTGCTTGGTCCTATAGTTTTAGTCACTACATCAATCCTTCTACTTAAGCTACTTCCTCCTTTTCTTTGTCCCCGGACTTTATCAAGCATGCTACTTTCCCATAGGGATTGCTTTCTCCTGATAACACATCCAAAGTATATAAAGTGAAGTCGTGCCATCTTTGCATCTAAGAAATATTTTGGCCATACTTCTCCCAAGACAGAGTGATTTGTCCTTTTGGTAGTCAATGATACTGCCAATATTTTTATTACCAGCACCACAATTGAAGCACATGGATTCTTCTCTAGTCTCCCTTGTATAATGTTCAACTTTCACACATATAGGAGGCATTTGAAAATTCGCTGTCTTGGGCCCAGAGTACCTTAGTTTACAAAATATTTTCTTTGCTTTTTAATACTCTAAAGAGATTTTTGTGCAGTGGATTTACCCACACAAGGCATCTTTTTATCCCTTCCTGCAGCTTCTATGAACATTGATTGCTAATCCAAGCAAGACCAAATCATTGACAATTTCAACCTTTCTCCACTTAGAATTGGAAATGCCACAGAGCTTAATGACAAAAAGATCATTGGTGAACTGAAAAGGTGTCATAACAAAATGGGGGAGTGAATACTGACAGTTTGTCATTTTTAATGCATTTATTGGATGGAGAGGGAAGGATATAGTTAGTCACTTTAAGATGGTAAGATTATTGTTAGGAATGAAATAATTGATCATGGAAATAAAAATAAGTTTTCACCAGGTTCAAATGATTATTGATGATTGACGATAGAGGAAAATACTGTTGCTTTAGACAAGTGGATATTTAGGGTTATTTTTCCTAAAAAAAAAAAATGTGGTCTAAAGAGAAGAGTGACCCCAGACAGGTTCATGAAACTCCTGTGGTTTTAGAATCAAAGTATATCTCTGTTGCAGGGGTTTCAGGCACTTATCCAAAGTCAGTCCTCTCCCTTGGACTCCCGATGGTAGAAGCCTTGGTGAAGTTTTATCTTACTGAAAGAATTGTCCCCATTGCTCAGAAGAAATGTTAATGTATTTGTTTATATTTTGAAGACTTCTTTCAGATTTTATTTCTAATTATTCAAATACATTTTATTTCCTTTTGTTTGTCTAGGGGGAAAAAGTGTTTTTCCTCTTCTATCGTATCATCAAGGAAATAACTGAAGCAAACTCAACCCTCCCAGTTATATCGACTAAAGAATGGCGCATCATTGGCTAAGAGATCAAAATCCTCCTGAGGAGCAGGATGAGCACCAAGACTTTCACTCTGTAAATCAACCCCCTTTTCCCAGCCAAATCAGTCTGGGGTTTGACACAGTAGTAGATGAGCTCAGGAGTAACATTCCACGCTATCAGGGCAACGTGGAAGAAAACACATTTGTTGTGCCCAGTACACCAAGCTGGGACTCAAAAAGATATTCGTTAGATGACACATACCAAATGTCTTTGAATAACTTTACCTCAGCAAGTCCTGAACTATTCATGCAGCCAGATAGACAAGCACCAATCATAGGTTTTAAGCCTTTTGTTCTCCCCAAACCTGGAAATGTGATTACAGAAGGCTCCCCGGGAAACTCCATAAGAAAAGGTGATGGTGCTGAGGAGTTCAGATTCCACAGTGCAACCCCATCATTCACTAGTTTGGATACAACGAATTTATGGAGAGATCTAGAAAACGACAATCATTCTTACCACTTAGGACTTGAAAGCAGCGCTCTCCCTATGTATCCATCTTTCTCAACTGAATATACGAAAAAAGAAAACTTTGAAACTATTGGAAATATACCCCTAGTAGAACCTTCTCTGGAGCTCTCTCAAAATTATTTGCTCCCCAGGCCTTTGGAAAATGCGTTGCCAATGAAAATAGAGGTATGTATTATGTATTATCAGCCTAAAAGTATGAACCTGAAAGAATCAATAATATATGAGATAAAATGGTAATGAACATAAGTAACTATAAATAGAAAATCCATTGATATTCCTTTTGAAAAAGTAATTTGCTATTTACAAAGTCCATGTACCTCATCGACTGGTTCTATGCTATTTTTTTCTAAAGAAAATTCAAAAAATTTTCAAGTAAAATTTAATTTACAGTTAATCCAAAATAAAATACTATAGTACTTACATTCATATTTGATGAAATTATCATAGTTGTAGGTTTGACTGATATATTTTCTGGACTTATTTTGTTAATATGAAAACACACAAACATCCATGTATTCCATTATATTTATCGCTTGTTAGGTTGCTCAGGCTTAATTTCTTTTTAGCTTTATTGGTGGAAGAGTTTCCTTTTACCTGAGACTTCTAAATTACACTGATGACAAGTAACTTCTATTAGGGATCATCCTCAGAGTTGGAAATTAAGTAAACTTTGAACAACTAATCCTAATGGCTTCATTAGCATATTTTTAAATTTCTCTGCTTAAACAGTGAAGCATTAAGTAGAGTAAAAAGAAGAAACTTGTTATTAAAGTTGCAATTTATAAGACCATGCCAAAATACTCATGTTAATTCAACAGCTATTATCAAATCCTTGAACTATGCCTGTGATATGCTGAGCAGAATGAATATTGAGGGGTGGGGGGAATATATATGATACTTGATTTCAGGAATAGTTAACTGGTCATATAAAAATGCAAACAAATCATGACAACACAGTAAGTAAAACAGTAGATTGGGTGAGGACATAGACAAAGAAAGATCTCATTCCTCCTGAGAGATTGACAAGAGCAGTTAGCCCCTTAGCTAATCTGAATGGAACCTCTTACAGAATCATTAATTGGATCTTGTGAATATCTACTTCTGGTTCTGAGAATGAAACAAAGGCATTCACGGTCTTGTCACTGAAGGTGACTGTAGAATGAAAAAGCTAAACCAGTTTCTGTGGAGTCAAGCTTGACTCAGGCTGACACTACAGGTTGGGGTAGAACCCCTCCCTAAGAGTTCCAAGGCTGTGAGCAGAAAGACTCATCTTTTTTTCCGGAAGAGCCCACGGCCCACTATGCCAAAGGGGCTCCTTCACATGTATAAAAGTGGGTGCAATATATGAAAGAACTGATTTCAAGTATCAAATAACATGTAATATAGGGCCTTGGCCTTTGAGAAAAAGGAAGCATATGCCTTTGGCCTTATGACCATCCTGGTTTCCCGCCTGATAGCTCTTTCTTCCTGCAGTGCAGAGTGGTGAAATCCAATTTAAAGTGTTATCATTCAGTTGATGGAGCAGTGACTGTACTTTCAAGCAGGTGAAATTTTCCTACCAAGGAGCTGGGGAAGAAAGATCTAAAGTGGGTATGAGGCGGAAACCTTCTTTATGCTGAGGATCAAATGGTCATGTTGTTCACCATCTACAAGTGGACGCTTTGAAGTACAGGGATCTCAACTCATCCAGGGAGGAAACAGAACTGTGAACTTGAGAGCTCAAAAGATCATCCCTTGAAAATAGAAATGATTCTCTAAAATAAGTACTACCATCACCAATATCTATATAGCATTAAAAATATATATCAAGGTTGAGATGACCAAAGGAATCTCATATGCCTTCCAGAGAAAAGTGTACACTTTGTGAAATAAAGACAAATTAATTGAAAGTGTGCCATTAGCAGTGTTCAATGTATAATAAAAATACATAGATACATAAGTGATAAGGAAACTTTTACCCTAACCTAAAGAAAAAAGAAAATCCATTAAAATAAACTAAGTATCGCTGCCCTCCTTATTGGTCCTGAGGGGTTTATCTGCTCTGAATTCCCTATGTCGCACACTCTTGTCTGTACCAGTGTACATGTTCCGGTCTAGCCAGATTTATAAGATAAAATCAGAGCAATGGTAGTAGGGGGGGGCGCATTAAAGACCTAGAGGAAGGTGTGTGTTTCGTTGGTGCTATACTGCACTCTGACTGGCTCTTCTCTTCCTTGTGGCTGTCCTGACAGGCTGTCCAATTGACTACTGATGGGCACTGGGTCTCCACTCTGCCCTCCCTCTCATTCCCATTGATATGCTTTTGTTTGTTTTGTTTTGGGTCTTTGATGCCTGATACCTGATCCCATCAACACCTCATGGTCACACAGGCTGCTGTGCTTCTTCCATGTGGGCTTTGTTGCTTCTGAACTAGATGGTCACTTGTTTATCTTCTAGCCTTTAATATTTCAGACGCTATATCTTTTGATAGCCGGGCACCATCAGCTTTCATCACCACATTTTCATATGCGCTTATTTTGTCTTCAGCAATCATGTCAGGGAAGGTGAACATTAAAGAGTGTGGTGTTAGTAGAACAAATTGTTCTTGCATTGAGGGAGAATTTGAGTGGAGGCCCGATGTCTATCTGCTACTGTAGCAATACTAGGAGGGTAAGGGTGAGAGCGGGGGGGAAAGGGAACAGATCACAATGATTGACATATGTCCCTCCTCCCAGGAGGATGGACAGCAGAAGAGTGTGTGAAATGAGTCAGGGTAAGAAATGAAAAAAAAAAAAAGATCAACTATCAAGTGGATAAGGGGAAGGAAGGGGGAAATGAGGAGCTGATGCTAGGGGCTCAAGTAGAAAGAAAATGTTTTGAAAAGGATGATGACAACATGTGCCTAGACGTGTTTGACAGAATGGATATATGTATGGATTGTGATAAGAGCTGTAAGAGCCCCCAATTAAAAAATAGAGATAGAGAGACTCTGAGAAAATTCACATGTGGAAATGAACACACAGACTTTAAACTGGGGGAAGGGAGACAACGGACATTGTAAGATATGAAATAATAATATATAATTGATCAAGGATTCATGAGGGTGAGGGTGGGGGATAGAGAGGGAAAAGAGGAACCTATACCAAGGGCTCAAGTAGAAAATGTTTTGAAAATGATGCCAAATATGCACAAATGTGCTTGATACAATTGATGTATGGAATATTATAAAAGTTGTAAGAGCCCTCAATAAAATGATAGTCACAAGTGGATAAAACAATAGTCTGAACTTAAATTTATAAACTATGAAAAAAAAACATACATAAACAAAAGTAAATGAAAATTCTGGTACTGAAAATATACCCTTTAAAATAAAAAAGGACACTGGATATGCTTTAAAATACATATAACCCCTTCCTAGGGGGATGGACAACAGAAAAGTGAGTGAGGGAGATAGCGGTCGGTGTAAAACATGGGGGAAAATTTATAAATTATCAAGGGTTAATGAGTGAGGGGGGTCGGGGAGGAGGAAAATGAGGAGGTGATATTGGCTCAAGTAGAAAAAAAATGTTTTGAAAATGATAATGACACATGTACAAATGTGCTTGATACAATGGATGTATGGATTATGATGAGGTGTACAATCCCCAATAGAATTATTTTTACAAAAAGTACATATGAGATGGCAAGTCTATTTCTGTGCAAGTTTTCCTTAAACTTAAAACTACTCTATAAATTAGGTGTATTAAAATATACTTCAAATGAAAGAAGTGTAAAAAAACATACTACTAATCTATAGTAATAGAAAGCTGAATAAAAGTAGTTTTCATAAAAAGTATTGGATTAACATGAGGAAGCTTTCTAAAATGATCTCTGTTTTGACTGACAGAGTGGATTGAGGGGGGTATTGATTTCTTGTTTGTATACATTTATACATTCATCAATTCTTAAATTATGCATTCAAAACAGTGCATTTCTCTGCTTAAATGCTATTTTAATTAAAAATGAAAACTACATAAGCATTTTAAACAGGATAAAACATAACAGGATACAAATGAAATATATATGTTAATTTTCCTTTAACACCAAATTGTATTGACAGTTTTTGTTTTGCTTAAGCCAATAGGTTGTTCTATTCAGCTTATTGAAGTACCTCAAGGTAGTAATTTGAACTTGGCCTCCTTTTGTGACAAAGTAAAAAAGTGAGTATTGCTACTTCATTAAACATTGAACTATTTTTATAATTGAATTGATTAATTATGGATATATAATTTCAAAACTTGTGAACAAAATTCAATAATTTGTGAACACAGTTAAAATCCAAGTTTTGCTGAATTAATTCCTTAACTATTAAAACTGTTTTGGCTCTTTTTTTGGT
The DNA here is from genome assembly GCF_050624435.1 of Tenrec ecaudatus. Classification (NCBI taxonomy): domain Eukaryota; kingdom Metazoa; phylum Chordata; class Mammalia; order Afrosoricida; family Tenrecidae; genus Tenrec; species Tenrec ecaudatus. Next base: position 113,315,850 of record NC_134535.1, on the reverse strand, counting down.
TTGGTTGGTTTTGGCTCTTTATAACCAAATGACTCAGCCACCAACTAGCACAGATTTATCCTTTCTGACTCAGCTACACTCATAGAATCCAGAAAGTATATTTCTCTAAACTGTAGAACCTACCTTTCATTGCACCACTTGTTTGTCTGGCTCAGGACTGGGAAGAGTTTCATTCTGTTCTACAGAAGTGACTCACCAGCACCCAAAAAATCCACCGTGAAAAAGCCAACCTTCACTAGACTGCCAGAATTCAACAAAGGCATGGATGTGTGCCCGCTAATATTTACATCTGATCACTAGCAAATATTACAAAAATGCTCCCTCAGAATCTGCTACTCTGTTAGCTAATAGCTTTTAGCCAATTAAAACATAGGCAAAGTTACTAAAGTTACTAATCCATCTTTTATTGCTGTTTTCTTGAAAAAAAAAGAATGAATTTATATATTTTAAATCCTGATTTTTATTAGTGAATATAGTTTTAACATAATAACTATATATAATTTTTAGTTTATATATAACTTTTAGCACTCTACCAAAAAATCATTTGGGATTCACATTATTTAAAGGCTTTTTGAGTGCCTGTTGCCTTGTACATGATGAGCGATATCAAATCGAAAACAAGAGCAAGTTCTTCACTCGAAAAAGCTGGTTGCCAATTAGAGAGGTTGAAAGGAAGACATACAAAAATGTAACTTCTCGAGTCCATAAAAATGTTCATGCTTTAATTAATTTCATGCTCTAGTTCACACCAGAAAATTTTAAATGGCACTTTGAGTTTCTAAATTTGTGTCTTCAAAGATGTCAATATTGATTTTTTTCAAGAATAGGTTATTCATTGCAACAACCTGACAGGCATTGCCAGAAGGAAACGTGTGACTCTGAACGTAAGATGTGGTAATTCCGCCCTCTCACATTATCCCGATAGAACAAGACAGCAACTTCATTTAACTCCACTGACCAGGCATTAGCCCCATGAACCAATTTTTTTTTTAACATGGCCTTCTTGGATTAGATCTAATTGTAGATTCAATAGTGATATGGACATATTTGACAAATGATAGCTTGTCAGTCACTCATAGTTTATTTCTGAAACACTTAAATGCAATTTTCCTAATGGTCTGCTTCAGAGTGTTCCCTAATTGTTTTTATCTACACTTATGTGTTTTTCCTTCCAAAGTGACTAAATTTATAAATGTAAGGCACTTTTTAAACACACAAACACTATGCACTCAACAATAATTGTTTTGAGGACACACACAAGAGCAGTAAGACTTAGAGCCAGTCCAAGGCCCTTAGTTCACACGAAGACCAAAAGCCGCAGGTCTAGCAGCCCCTGGGCACCCTGGGCTAGGCTGCTGGTTGCGAACTGCAAGTTCAGCAGTTCCGCACCATCAACAGCTCCGTGGGAGAAAAAGGAGATTTCCTACTACACTCTCTACAAGCCGTGGGAGCAGTTCACTTTGTAGTCACTGTAAGTGGGATTGACTCCAGTTTCATGAGAAACTCTCCAAAGATGTTTGAAATTCATATATTGTCAAGTTTCGTTGTGTATCTGCTTTAAGGAGGCTTTCTGACTTGTTGCTTTCTGATTCTCCTGTGAGTTTTTTCCCCCTCCCCCAGTAACACAAACTCATCGCTGCAAAGTTTACTCTCTCCTTTCACGCTGTTTTGACTTTGATTCCAAATAGACCTATTCCTCATTTATTGATCATCTCGTTATCTCATATTTTGCATTTATAGCAATAATAAATAATCTATTATACAACCATTTTTTCACATCATGAACTTATATTTGGAAGTAGTGAATGTTGAAATGCAAAGACAGAGCACACTGGCTGTGATTACTGAGGTTGTGTGTCAACTTAGCTGGGTCATGATTCTCAGTTATTTGGCAAATGTGTAATGCTATGATTTGCACTTACGTAATGACATGTTCATTGTCAATTGTGTACTTTGATGTGCTCATCCCCGTTTTATGTAATGCTAATTTTTCACATAACATATTATTGGGAATCTAAGCAAATTAATAAGTAAGGAGCGGATGTGGATGTGGATAAGTCTTAAAGGACCATGATGCTCTAGGTCTTTTCCAGGCAATGATCGTTTGATTTTAGAAACACTTCAGGAGGACTTCTTGATTTAAGGGGTAACAATGATCTCTTAGCAACATTTCAGGGTTTCATCCCATTTCAATTGCGCCAGAAAATTCGGAGTTCATGGAAATTTTAAATTCTATTATGCAGTTTCCTCCTTTTGATCTGGACACTTTTATAACTCCCCCACCCCCCAAAAATGCTCAGTAATGGTAACTAGGCAGCCTCCCAGTTTTCTGGTCTCATGGCACAGGAGACAGGTGTTCAAGCAAAGAGTAGCATATTCCGTTTCCTCTTCCTATTCCTTGTTCTCTGTCCTTTGCTGCTGCTGGTGAACAGAGATGAATTGTCACTATTGCTTCAGGCAAAATGTTCCTTAGAAAGTTTCAAGATATTGCTCTATACTTTTTCTTAGCAAAGATGTAATCTCTGTCAATCTAGCATAGCACAATACCGCAAATCAACTGTCTATTATGTCATATTTAAAATATCTTATAGCAAAACCCTGTATGAGATTGCTTATTCTGTGGGAATTATTTTAAATGATATCTAACACAGCATGTCCTAAATATGTTTCTTACATTGATTTTTCAGAATTAAAGAAGCATATCCTGCAGCTGATACCAACTCTAACTCTGGGAAGATCTGGAGCATTGTAACCGCATTCCCCCAGGAGCTCTTCTCTAAGACTAGATTTAATATAAATATCGTTAGTGACTACTCAACACAACAACTCCACCTTATGCCATATGGTAAGCAACCTTACAAATAACAAAAATCTACATAAAGCTGTTGGGACTGTGGTTCCTTGAATCCACAAAATAAAATATTTTTTAAAGCGTTATTAGCTACTGTTTTGCCCTGAAGTGAAATAGAGAGGAAAGCAGCAGGGAGCCTTTTGTTAACACTGGTGAGGAGGTGGGGGGCGGGGGACTATGGTCTTCAAGATTTTACTGCATAGATCACCCTAGGATGTCTTGTTCCTGCTGTGGAATGCTTAATAGCAAATACAGCAGTTTTCTAGCACATTAAAACAAAACACTGACTTTCAACAGCTTCTAGATAAAAGTGAAATATATATGAAAATGGCTGTTCATAATCATTAGGAGGCACAGTTTTACTCAAATGTAAATAAAATCGGAGAGAGTAGGCTTTGAGACACAGCGTTCATTAGCAACCGCCCCAAAGTGAGAAGTGTCCCATCCCTAAGTCACCAGAGATCCAGCAGAATTCACAGCCCTCTTGAGTCAGGATCTCTGGGATGGAGTACAGGGACCTGTTTTACCCCTTCACCAGGTGGTTTCTCTAACGATTTGCAAACATTATTATGGAGCATTGTTATGAGCTATTAATCCTCACAATGACCTCAAACATACTAGCAATCAAGAATATAGCATAGCACTATAAAAACACATTTTTTTCCTATCATACATGTCACCCTGAGTTAAAAACGACATGGCAGAAATTACCAAAAACCTCATTGTTGATACATTTGAGTTGGTTGCTCTGGCTATTGTGTCAATCCATGTCATTGAGAATTTTCCTGGTTTTCATTGATGCTGTACTATACCAAACATGATAGATTTCCTTTATTAGAGATTGGTCTTTCCTGGTGATATTGCCAAAGTGATTTGCAGCCTCCTATCTCCTAAAGAATATCCTAAGAACATTTGTTCTTCCCTTAGGAAAAGAATATACAGATATTGAGAGAGGGATACTGAAATTAAAGAGTGCAATTTGGATGAATAGAAATGGTTGTCCTACTTCACAATTATACTCTCTTCCCAAGCAACTGAAGCCAACGTGGCCTGGACTCCTAGCCTTTGTGACAGGATCAAGTGCAGGGTACCTGATCTGGGATGGGCAATCTGCATTCTTCTTTATAACTTTGGACGTAAACCAACAAAGATATTGAACCGATTGCTGGGGTCTGCCGTGGTAGCACAAAGTCTTGAGTATTGTGTTCTGGAGAATTAGATTTGGAAGTAGATTTGAAGAGAGCAAGTGAAGCCTGAGAAGGGGAAAGAAGCTGTGAGGAAATGAGGTGGAAGTATAGAGGAAGGTTGAAAGGTATACACCATATATCGAAGTTACCAGGTGATTATTAATTCTATAAAATGATTGTGGTGAATTCTTGTACACCAAACTGCAATCTTTAATTGCAGTATTAGCCATAACAGTGAACTCAACAATACTGATAATCAACAGGAAATGAGGTGAAAGATATACACTATATATTCTTTCCCGCAAAATAGGATGAACCTATCAATTCTTTGTCTTCTTTTGCGTTGTTTTTATCCAACTCTCACATGCATACATGGAGTTTCTATTCATCAAGGCATTGTTTCTGGTCACAATGATACATTTTTCTTTTACTCTCCAAGTACTTTTATTATTACACGTTTTCTTTCTAATGCTATGAAATTTAGTAAGCACCACAAGATGGTTCATACATCAGTCAGAACCACCTGGTTGAACAGACGTCAACGTCTGGGCAATTATGCAGAAAGAATACCGTAAGAACAGATTTCATTATGGAGTTCAAAGTAGGAATTTATCTAGAGTTCGGAATGTTCGCAAAGAAAAATGAATAAATAATTCAACTTTCCTGTGTAGATCTCACTCATATCCTCCCTGCTTCTCTTCTCATTTCCCCTGCTATTCTTACTCTCTGCAAATGCCCTTTCTTTGCTTCTCCAGCTTCTCCAGAGCTGAACCCTCAGGCTTCTGTGCTATCTGGCCAGCCACCTACAGCAGATTCCATATCGCTTTTGGATTTAATTCCAATGTTATAAAGATGAATTCGAATTGCCCATCCCAGATCAGGTAGCCTTTACTTTGATCTAATCAGAATGTAAAGGAGCAGTAGTTCTCAACCTCCCTACCGCCGCAACCCTCTAATACAGATCCTCATATTGTGGTGACTCCCAACCATAAAATTATTTTCAATGCTGCTTCATGACTGTAATTTTGTTACTGGTATGAATCGGGCGATCCCATGAAAGGGTCGTCCAATTCCCAAAGGGGTTGGGACCCAGAGGTTGAGAACCTCTGGCTCAGAGTCTAGGCCAGGTTGGCTTCAGTTGCTTGAAAAGAGTGAATAATCGTGGAGTAGGACAACCCTTTCCTTTCTTCCAAACTACAATCTTTAATTTCAGCATCCCTCTTTAGGCATCTAATTGTGAATTTAGGAATTAAAAAAATAAATATCTTTTACCTCTCTGAGAAGCTTCAGAACATAACTAGGCCATTGTTTTTACTGTGTGAGATTCAAAGTCCAGACCTTCAACAATGTGAGTAATTATTTAGCAGAAGAAATAAGAGGGAGTGGAGGACAGGAAGTAGAAAGAAGGTGATGTAGCCATAAAAGAGAAAAACATCAAAGTAGTCTATCTTATTTGAGTGTTTTTTTGTACTTCAAATGTGCTTTAAAATAGTCTGAAATTGTTTTGGAGGAACATTTCTATAAAAGAAAATATTGCTATAATGAAATACATGAAACAATAAAATTAAACAATAGACACAGACACAAAAAATACACACACGCGCACACACAAAACATTGCCATCAGCTGAATCTGACTCAGAGAGAATCTATAGAAAGGAACAGAACTGCCTCAAAGGGTTTCCAAGATTCAATTCTTTATGGAATCAACCGGCACCATCTTTCTCCTATGGGGCAGCTGGTGAATTTGAATCACTGTTCAATCAACAGGAAGACACTTAACCACTTGCCATCAAGCCTACTCGAAAAGGATGAGAATGGACAAGAGGGCTTCATTCAAGAATTCTGCTTCCCCAAGAATAAGGAAATCGCATCCTTTTAAAGGAACAGCTGTTATAAACAAATAATCCTCTCTTCCCCAGCTTGCAGCTACTTCTATATGAAGATCTCTAAATTCCTATTTCTAACTCCAACCTTTCTTAGAAAGGCAACATTTGAATTTCAGTTGGATATAATAAATAGGAGGTCTCTTGTGTCTTTTTAAATGTTGGAATTAAAACAAAATTTTGAAGAAATTAAAGAGTATACAATGCCTGTGAGCCGAATATGTTTACTAATTTGAAAAGTTTCACAACAAAGGGAAGAAACAAAAGAATGATGAAGGATTTTATTGGAAGGTTAAATGGAAATGGAATCATTTAGAAAAAAAGAACAGTGGTGAACAGGGGATTTTGAATATATAAAAAAGAGAGGGATTACTTGATGGAAGTGGTCCCATGTGTAAAAAAGATCATAGTTTAATTAGATTTGATAGGGGTGGTGGGGAAGTAGAGGTATCTCTAAAACGAGACGTAAAGGAATAGAGGGGGTTGGCTGAAAACTAGAATGTGAGGTGCAGAGTATATAAAATTTTTTAAAGGGGCCTCTCGGTCTTTTCAAGAAAGTCAGCAATATAATATTGTCACGAATGTGAGAACGACCTGGTTGAGTAAGAGATGAAAGAGATTGGAAGATAATATCAGCTGCCAAAATAACAACACTAAGACCAAATCTGTTATAACAAGGTCTAATACTTACTGGGTTACAACATGACCAAGAAGTGTAACTCAGAGATGCTTGGTGATTGACTCTGTTAGTCTGGGTACTTTAGAGAAACAAATGCACAGAAACTCAAACGAGAGAGTTTTATATAAAGGGTAAGTGCACATCAAGAAAACATCCCAATCCAGTGCGGAACAAGCATACAAGTCTAACATTAATCCATATGCCCGACAACAATCCACAAAGCCCTCCTCCATCTCACAAAACAGACCAATGATGCTGACTGCAGGAGGAAAGCCAAGTCAGTAAATGTGTAAGCATCTCAGCGCTGGCAGGGACCTCCACACAGCTGCTCCAACACCCAGGGCTGCATTAGGGTAGGTCCATGTGGCTTCTCCTCAGGGATGTCTTGCAGGAAGTAAGCTTTGCCAGCTGAAGCAGGGAACTGGCTAAGGCAGCTGCACCCTAGTCTGACCATCAGAAAGCAAGAAATCTGAGAACTAGAAAGGTGAGGCTCACAGAGCCATTTAACCCTCTACCCATCAATTAACCCCACATGTGTTTTTTGGCCAGGTTGGCACAATAAACTAACTACCTTAGACTGATGAGAAACATGGTGATTTCAGCTTAGAAGATTTCAGGTTCGATTCAAAATAATAATGAAATATCTAACAAGTAGCATTGGACATGTATGAGTATCCATCAGACAAAAACCCAGGAGACAAGTAGTGGCTAGAAATCGGATTCTGAAATTGTTCATGTAGTGTGGGGTGGTAATGACAGCAAAGTAATAAACGTATGCATGTTCCACTTAGCACAGTGGTTGTGGTCCTGGAAAGGGGTGGGCCAGAGTAGTGAATGGAGAGAATGCCTGTCTTTCAGATACACTGTCATCACACACTGACAATGTTCTCCCTTCTTGTCGAAGTCCTTAGAGTCACGGTTTTGCCTCAGACCATACTCATATTTTCTTATGGCTTCACTACATACCAAATTAGGCTAATCTCCAAATTACAATAAGCTTATTTAAGACCCTTTCTAAGAGTAAAAGCACACTGTAATACTCAATTACTTGAAGACCTTTGTTATTTCTTTCCCCAGTCATGTTTTGGTGACACCTGGAACCACCCGAACACCCATTTTTCAAATCTAGCATTATACTCTTTATTTTTTATTTCCTTCTGTGATAGGTCTGAGAAGGTCAATTGTATTACATTCTGGTAAGAAGTTTAATTCAAAAACCTTTCCCTTAAAATATTAAAAAAAAAACAGCAGTAAAACAAGTCACAAAAGAGCATCTAAGACATAATAGCCAAAAGCAAGCTATCTGTTGTTGCTAGGTGCCTTGGAGTCAAGGAAGATGCATAGCAACCCAATGTACCCCTAAAGAAACACTGCCCAGCCCTGCTCCATCCTCACAGTGGTTCTTATAGTTGAACCCATTGATGCAGCCACTATCAAACCCTGCTACTTGGCTAAGCATCATGTCCCTGTCCAAAGACTGGTTTCTCCTGACAAGTCATGCCCAAAGTATGTGAGATGAAGTCTCACCATCATAGCCTCTAAGAAACATTCTAGCTGTTCTTCTTCTAAGGCAAATCTGTTTACTTTTTGAGAGTCCAAGGTACTTTGAATATTCTTCCTCAGCACCATAATTCAAAAGCATTGATTCCTCTTTTGTCTTTCATATTCAATGTCCAGGTTTCACATGCATATGAGACAATTGAAAATACCAGAGCTTGAAGCAAGCACACCTTTGCCCTTAAAGTACCACCATTATTTCCAGCACTTTAAAGAGATCTTGTGCAGCAGATTCACTCAATTCAATCTGTCCCTTGGTCTCTTGACTGCTGATTCCAAGAGCACGATGGTGGATCCAAGCAATGAGAATTCATTAACAACTTCAATCTCTCTTCCCTTTATCATGATATTACCTATTTGTCCAGTTATGAGGATTTTGTTTTGTTTCTTTTGTTCACAAGGAGTTGTAATCCACATGGATGGCTGCACCTGTTGACCTTCACCAGGAAATGCTTCAAGTCCTCCTCATTTTGAGCAAACAAGATTGTATCACCTGCATATTCTTTAAACCTGATGCCATATTCTTCTTTATATAATCCAGCTTCTGTGATTATTTGCTGTTTGCAGATTGAACCAGTTCAATGAGAGGATATAACTTTGGCACATTCCCTTCTTAATTTTAAGCTATGGAATATTATCTTGTTCTGTTCACACAACTGCCCCTTGGTCCATGAACAGATTCTGCATGAGCATAATGTAGCATTCTGTGACATCCATCCTGCTCAAGGATATACAGAGCTTATTATGATCCACACAATCAGATGCCTTTTCACAGTCAATAAAACATAAGGATACATCTTTCTGGTCTTCTCTGCTTTCAGCCACTATTTATCTGACCCCAGCAATGATGTCACTTGTTCCACATTGTCTTCTGAATCAGTTCTCAACCTGTGACAGCTTCCTGTTACTGTACTTCTGAAGCAGATGATCTTCAGCAAAATTGAACTTGCGTGTGAAACTAATGATATTGTTCTGCAGTTTGAGCATTCTCTTGGGTCACTTTCCTTTGGAATGGGTACAAATTTGGATCCCTTCCAGTCAATTAGCAAAATACCTTACCTCTCTTCCATATTTCCTGGCTTATAAGAGTGAATGCTTCCAGAGGTTTATCAGTTTGTGGCAACATTTGTTTTTTATTTTTTTTTTAGATAATTTTATTGGGAGTTCTTACAACTCTTGTTACAAGCCATACATCAATTGTATCAGGCATATTAGTACATATACTTCATTGTTCTTTTCTAGACATTTACTTTCCATTGAGCCCTGAGGATCCGCTCCTCTTTTCCTCCTGCCCCCACCCACCTCTCCTGGCCTCTTGATAGATTATAGACCGTTAATTATTTTCAAATCTCACACCAACCACTGTCTCCATTCCCCTCTGGTTTCTGTTGTTCTTCTCCCTGGATAGGGGTGTGTGGTTATGTGCCATTCATTGCAATCGGTGCCCACCTCCTTCCCTGTAGCCCACTACCCCTTACCCTTTTGGTATCTCTACTCCCATTCCTGTTCCTGGCTTCCATGTGTTGTGAGGTTTACCTCTTTCCTATAGTTATGTACATGCTCCTGTGTAGTCAGAGTGGGAAGCGGCACTGGGGTCATGAGAGTGGGGGTGAGGAGGCCTCAAGGGAACAGAGGTATATTGCGTGATCCATTAGTGCTCTACTGCACCTTGACTGACTCATCCCCTCCTGGCGGACTCTCTGTGGGGGGAAGTTCCATTGTCCAAAGATGGGCTTTGGCTATCCCCTCCAACCTTCCCAACCCCTATTCTCACCAATGAATTTTTGTTTGTTTACTGCTCTTTATGAATGTTCTGATGCCCATTGCCTGGTCTCGATGACACCTCACAATCACACCAGCTGGTGTGCTTCTTCTATGTGGACTGTTGCTTCACTGTTGGATGGCCACTTGTTTAACTTCAAGCCTGTAAGACCCCAGACACTATATCTTTTAATAGCCAGGCACCATCCCCTGTCTTTACCACATCTGCTTATGCATCCATTTTGTCTTCAGCAATCATGTAGGGTGGGGAGTGGGGGGATGGATGTAGGTGGGGGGCAGGAGGGGGAACATCACAGAATGCCAATTCATTAGAACAAAATGTTCTTGTATTGAGGAAACGTATGAGCCGAGTCCTGAGGCCCATCTGCATCCTCAGTACATTGCCTTATAAATATATGTACATAGGCCAATTCCTCTATTTTCATGGATTAATGTATTTACATAAGTGCCCTCCTCTGTTAATATCCCTATCTATGTCTTTGCTTCCTAGAGCTTGCTTCTGTTTTCTTTTGCCTCCTCCTTTCCCCCTTCTTCCACCTCTTAGTGCTTCTTCTCCACTAGCTTGGTGTTGTTTTAATACTGACAAGATCTCTACCCTATCCTAGATGTTGATTTTGATTCATGGTGTCTGTGACGCCATCTGCTCACCACACTCTTCTCCTGCTTCCTTCTTCCCCCTAGACCTTTTGGGGCCATTATCCCTATTGCCTCCTCCCCAGGCTTCCCTCCCATATCCGTCTCATATAAGTAGGCAAACCAGCAATATCCTAGTCTGAACAATAAGAAAATATAGTTGAAAAAAGAAAAGGATGAGAAAAGAAAGAAAGAAAGAAAGAAAGAAAGAAAGAAAGAAAGAAAGAAAGAAAGAAAAAAGAAAAGAAAGCCTATCTAGGTCCAGGTCTATTTTCTGGTCCCCATGAGTCCCTCCCCCCTGGTCCTGGGGGTTATCCCGGGCTTGTCCCTCCTCACCCGAAGTCCATTCTTGGAGCTCCTCATGAATTCTGTGGATGGGCTTTCCTCCGATTGCTGATCTGTTATGCTCCATTCCCATATTGTCTCCCCACCGTGTGTCCCCATTGTCCCCTGTCACTGTATGCTCCACGTAGGGGACAGCATGTCTTAAGTTGTTGGCAGTCCCACAGTCCTCTCTGTGCCTTAGCAGCTCCATGCAGGGACCTCATCCTCTGGGCTTGGCATGCCTATAGGAAGTCTAAGCTGACTGCCCCTTTTACTTTTGCCTTCTTGGTTTGCTTCTGTGTGGGCATGGTAAGTCGGTTCCTTCCCCCCACCTGAAGGTCTAGTGTCATTCTCTGTGGTACACACTTGCACGGTGGGGGTCACGTAGGGTCTGGTTGGGGCCTTAATCCAGTCTTTTCATGCATTCCTTCATGTGTTACATTGCCCTCCTGGTTTGGCACGTCGTCATGTGGTCTGTATGCAAGCTTCAATTCTGTGGAGACACAACCAATACTCTCCCCCTGGATGGGTTAGTGCCCTGTTTCCCCCACCGCACATTCTCCCTCCTCCTTCCCCCTTTCCCCTTTATTATGTTGGATTCACATATACCTCCTTGGGTTCTGACCTCCACCCGACTGCCTCTGCGTCCACCAGTACATTGTGAAATACGCGTCTTTTCTTCTATTCCTACTGTGCTGATTATACTTACCTCAGGAGACTCATGTTATATTTGTCCTTCTGTGATGGGCTGACCTCACTTAGCATAATCCCTTCTAACTCTTCCCATTAAACGACATGTTTCATGTGATCGTCTGTGCTTTTTAGTTCTGTATAGTACTCCATTATGTGTAAGTGCCGGAGTTTACTAGTCCACTTATCTATCAGTGGAAATTAGGTTGTTTCCAACTCTTTTAAATTGTTAATTGTGCCACAATAAACATTGGAGCACAGATGATTGGTCGTGTTTTATTTTTTACCTCCTTTGGGTATATGCCCAGTAGAGGAATGGCTGGGTCATATGGTAGATCAATTTTCTTTAAGTATCACCAGATCGCTTTCACAGTGGCTGTACAAATCTACAAAACCACCAGCAGTGGAGGAGAGTTCCTATTTCACCACATACTTCCCAACATTTGTTGCTCTCTGATTTTCTCATTTGGGCTAACCTCAGGGGCATGAGATGGTATCTCATAGTTTTTTAATTTGCATTTCTCTTATGGCTAATGGATGGGAACACTTTCTCATGTATTTATTTCCTCCCTAGGGAAATTTCTTTTCAGTTCTTTTGCCCACTTCCTTAGGGGGTTAACTGTTTTTCTTCTGTTTTCAGGTTAAGAGGGTGTTGTAGATTTTAATAATAAGACCTATGTCTGATGTGTCATTACTAAAAATTCTATCCCATTCTGGGGGTTACCTTGTTACCCTCTTCTTATTAAATCCCATTTCTCAATTTCCAGTTCACCTGTGTTTGTACCCTTCCCTATTGCAGTGAACCTATGTATTACCTTGGCCAATGATCTTAGGCCTGTCCTGATTCCTTCCTTGATGGTCCTGATGGCCTTAGGTTTTACTTCTGTTTTCCACCTTGAGTTTGTTCTTGTGCATGGGGTGAGGTAAACATCTTGTTTCATTTGTTTTTACATGAGGATATCCATTGTTTCCAGCATCACTTGGTAACAAGGGCATCCACTTCCCAATTGATGCTTTGGAGACACTTATCGAAGATCAGTTGTCTACATGCAGATGGTTTTACTTCTGGACTTTCTGTTCTTCTCCACTGGTCTGAGTATCTCATTATGCCAGTACCACACTGTTTTGACCACTGTGGCTGTATTGATGTTAAAATTAGATAAAGCGAGTCCTCCAACTTTGTCCTTCTTCTTGAGGAGTTCTCTGCTAATTCTGGACTTCTTCCCTTTTCATATGAACTTGTTGGTATTTGATTGGAATAGCGTTAAACTTATATAGTGCTTTGGGTAAGTTGACATATTTACTACGTTGAACCATGTAGTAAATCCACTACATCCAATCCAGGAGCATGGGGTGTTCTTCCATTTGTGGAGGTTTCTTTTCATTTCCTGTAGTCTTGTAATTTTCCTTGTAGAGTTCGTTAGTTTTTGTTGTTGATTCCTAGGTATTTCAGTTGTAAGGATACTGCTTTCATGAGCTCTTCTTCCATGGTCCTGTCCAGTTTATATAGAGAACCTATAGATATCTGTTTGTTGATCTTGTATCCTGACACTTTCCAAATTCCTCTATCACTTTAAGTACTCCCGTTGTGGAGCTTTTGGGTTTTCAATGTACAGGATAATGTCGTCTGCAAATAGTGATAGTTTCACCTCCTCCTGTCCCATTTGGATCCCTTTAATGTCCTTCCACTGTCTTACATTGTTAGCTAGGACCTCCAGTATGATATTGAATAGAAACAGGGACAAAGGGCATACTTGTCTGGTACCCTTTTTCACTAGGATTGTTTTTGTCTTTTCTCTATTGACTATAATGTTGGCTATTAGCTTTTGTAGATGGTTTGTAGTAGCTTGAGGAATTTTCCTTCCAGTCATATCTTCATGAGTGCCTTAATTAGGAATGGGTGTTGGTTGTTGTCAAATGTTTTTTTCTGCATCTATCAATATTATATGGTTCTTATACTTTTTCTTATCAATGTGGTGTATAACATTAATGGATTTTGGGATGTCAAACCATCCCTGCATCCCTGGGATGAATCCTACATGGTTGTGGTGGATGGTACGTATTAAGTCCTTTTGTATTCTATTGACTAATATTTTGTTAAGGATATTTGCATTTATGTTCATTAGAGATATCAGTCTGTAGTTCCCTATACCTGTGGGCCTTTGCCCTGTTTGGGTATCAAAGTTATACTGGCTTCGTAGTTTGAGAGTTTGACATCCTTTTCTATGCTCTGGAATACTTTGTGGAGGATTGGTATCAACTCTTCTTTGAATGCTTGGTGTAGAATTCCCCTGTGAAGCCATATGGCCGGGGCCTTTATTCATTGGTAGCTTCTTGATAACCCGATCTATATCTTCTTTCACTATGGGGTTGTTGAGGTTCTTGATCTCTGTCTGAGATAATCTAGAGGAGAACTATTTTTTCTAAGTATTTATCCATGTCTTCCAAGTTTCTGAATTCATTAGACTATAGTCCTTCATAGTACTTTGTGATTATCCTTTTAATCTCACTGGGGCCTGTTGTGATTTCCCATTTCATTCCTCATTCTGCCTATTGATGTTTACTCCTCCCTTCCCTTGGGTAGGTTTTCCAGAGGTCTGTCAATTGTGTTGATCCTTTTACAGAACCAGATTTTTGCTGCATTAATCTTTTGCATCATTTTCTTGTCTTCCCACTGGTTTAACTCTGCCCTGATGTTAATTATTTCTTTTCTTTTGCTATTGGAGGGATTGTTCTGTTGACTCTGTTCTAGTTGTTGGACATTTTGTGATAATGTATCAGTCATAAGCCTCTCTTCTTTTTTCATATATGCATTTATTGATATCCAGCTATCTCTGACCTCTATATATGTTTATCAGGCCCAGTGGCCTAGTGTTTAGCTCTATAATCTCTTTGATGAGCTTCTTTCCAGTGACCTATATTTCTCTGATAGTAAAGTATTAAAGTCATATACTATGATTGTTGAATCTGTGATTTCTTTTTTCATCTTTTTTAACAGTTTGAACTTCACTGCTTCATTGTAGGGCGATTAAATATTCAACTGGTTCCTGGTTTACTGATCCTTTTAGCATTATGAAGTATTCCTCCTTGTCTCTTTTTATATTTTGAACCTTGAGGTCAATTTTGTTAGAGATTAGAATTATCATCCCTGCTTTTTTAAAGTTGCTTATTGCCTGGTATACTTTCTTCTAGCCTTTTATTCTTAGTTTATTTTTGTCCATGCACTTAAGCTGTGTCTGTTGCAGGCAACAGATTATTGTGTTATATTTTCTGAGCCAGTCCTCAGCCTTTTTCTTTTAATGTATTAATTGAGGCCATTGGACTTCAGAGTTAATTTCACAATCTGTGGATTCATTGCTGTCATATCATGTCTTGAATTTTGGGTTAAGTATGGTTTATATAAAAGAATCAAAAATCAACACAACTGGATTATAATAAGGAGCTCTATGAATTATCTATTATATATGTATATATATTCACATGATTATTATTAAGAAAATGAGATAAGTATAGACAAATCCCAACATAACAAGTCAATTCAGTTGCAGAATATATTAAATGATACATTCATGTAAGGACTGAGAGGAAGAGATTATACAAAAAGAATTCTAGAAAGCGAATTATTTTACCCTATAGTACACTTATGTTTTGGTCCAGAGAAGAAGGTGGAGGAAGGACAAGGTTTTTAATAATGCTGTCCTATATGATTTCTATGTTTTGGAGTTGACTCAGTGGCAGTGGGCTTGGTTTTAAGCAAAATAATTGTGTATAAGTCATTTGGTAAAATAAATGTTTAGTGAAGTAGTAGGTAGCTATTATCATAGAAATGGGACCTTGGTGGTGTAGTCTGAAATTGGACCACTAACCGCATTGTCAACAGTTCAAAACTATCAACAGCTCTGCAGGAGATGACTGGATAATCTACTCCTATAAACAGTTACAGTCTTGGAAAACCAAAGGGTGTTGCGATAGGTCAGTGTTGACTTTATGGTCGTGAGTCAGAGTGAAAAGAGTTACAGTCTATGAAACCATGGGGGCAGTTCTACTTTGTCTTGTAGCTTACAGTGAGTCAGAATCGAGTTTGTTTCTTTAGTTTACTAGCAGAGCAGTCCTGGGTGGTGAAAATAATTAAGTACTCAGGAGCCAAAAAGTTGGTGGTTCTGCTCAAACAAGGGGCACCTCAGAAGACAATTATAGCAATCTGCTTTCAAAATATTATAGCCATGAAAACCCTTTGGATTAGTTATATTTTGCACACAAGAGTTTGCTGTGAGTCAGTATCAACTTGACCTCAACTAACAACAACATAATTATTATATCCCAGTAACCGTTTTCAATTACAATCAAACGCCAAACTCACTGCTATGAATCAATGTGTACTCAGCAATCCCCTGTGGGTTTTCTGACACTGTAACTGTTTACAGGAATAGAAGAGCCTCATCTTTCTCCCACTTCAATGATAAGGCACTTCCTAAATTACCGAATACACTTAACGGTTGTTGTTTTTATATTACTCTGATATCAGATTCCTGAGAGAAGTAAGCCATACTATCATAAATCTTTTTAAATCCATGAAAAAAATGGGTCAAAGAAATGAAATAATATGCCTGCTAACAAACTATATATAATTCAGTCAAATCTACACTATTTTTCAATCTTAGTCTTAGAAAGTCAATAAACCAATGTGAAGAATTATATATCATCTTCAATATTGCTGTATGAACTTGAATATTAATAATATAAATGCTCTGAAAATATTCCAGATAATTCAGGTATTTTTATCATGATGTTATCCTTGGAGTTGACAACTTATGTCACTTAAGTTTAAATCAGAAGGAGGACTGCATTTCAGGGATTTGTGTCAGGCTATGGCTTTATATCCCCTAGGTTCCTCAGAGTACTTACACCAGAGCATCATAAAAATAGAACATAAATTAGATACCACTCCGGTGTACACAATTGTTTTCTCATATGGATGCCATATTGTTTGTTATGTTCCACGAAAACAGATATCTGATAAATAAATGTAATCATTTATCAAATTTATCCACAAAGCTAACCAGACAAAAAAGAGAAATGCATCTCATTTTAATTCCTCTTGATGGAGCTGCATCGTTAGAATAGTTCCATAATATGTTCATATGTTTTTTAATGCTCATCAACTTATTCTGTCAATACATAAGAAGCTCTTCTCTTAACTTTTGTGATATTCTTTTGTTTTTTAGCTAATTATCTCGTCAGAGATTTAATTGCAGAAATTCTACATTTTTATAGAAATGACCAGTTGTACCCTAATGATTATCTTCTAAATATATGTGGCTCTGAAGAATTTTTACAAAAGTAAGTATTTCATTAAGTTGATTTTAAAACATTATTGTTAAACCTGTATGTTTTAAATAGGACTCTTTTCTGTTTCATTGTTGTTATTTCCTGTGAAACAAGCTTGGCACCACAGGACACTTCACAACCAGCATAACTAAATTATGCTTTTACTTCCCAAGTGAATTTTAATTCCTATGAATAGCACTCACTGTCTTATTATTTGTATTGTGTTCATTTATGACAATAGGCAGATGACTAGAGTCATCAAACATTTTATTTACCCAGGATTTAGAGAATTCCCAAGACATGGGATTTTCAGTTTTGAAACTGAAATGCCGCAAGCAAACCATAGTAAGGTAGTCACCATACCTGTAGCAAACACTATTAGGATTGAGAAAACAAAAGTATGTATGATTTAAAGTAATGTGAATGTGTTGGTTAAAATACTAATTTTTAGAAATCACATGAGAATTAGTATGTTAGCATTACAATTATTTAATAAAAGAGTAAGCTTTACCCACCTTATTTTTGTTTTTGTTAGCTAAATCAGGCATTGGATTAAACCAATTTGAAGAGTACTTTTCATTTATATCATTTCCAATTTTTTTCATTGAATATTACACTTGCTTATTGTAACATAAAACTAATGTGAAATTTCTTGTAGAACAGTCATGAAAATATGATATAAGTTAAGAAATAAACTATGTCTAAGTTGAGATTGTACAGTTATTTGAAAAAGTAAAAAATTGAAATCTAAAATGTTCATTAAGATGGATCTCCACTAACATTTTCCCTTTGCTTTTCTACAAGCTCATCTAAAGATTTATAACATATTTGTAAGATTATAAATGCGTCTCCTTTGTGATTTCCATTATCACTGTCACTGCTATTTATTGCACTATGGACATGCTTGGAAATATCTTGTGGGTAATTAGGTGGACACAACCATATTCTTATCAGTAAATACGATGTTTTAATAAACAACATGAACTGTGTGCGGCTTATACTATTGATTTGTTTCATTTTGTGTTCCCATTTATAACAGAATGATAATATATACTTATCTGAAATTACAGAAGTTTTATGCCCCAAGACATTTTGTGAACCAAGCCATTTCAAGTCTATTACTGCCCTGAATGACTAGGCTGCTACAATCTGCCAACATAGGGGAAATAGCAAATGAGCAAAGGAAAACTACTTTAAAAGATATAATGTCATAATGACTACTCACCCCAGCTCATCCTCTAAATGTGCAAATCTTCAAACGCATGTCTGGACTTTAGTTGAAGCTAACACATTAGATTCAAAGAGGGAGAATCTTTATTAAATATTTACATTTAATTTTAGTAGTAGGATCATGCGGAAAGCGATAGTGTCAAAGAGCTGCATGTGTTTAAAAGTGTAATGGAGAGTTTACCGTGGACTTTGAGTTTATCTGTTTCAAATAGGTAAATTATCCATAATTAGATACCCTAATTTTTGACCAAAAAAGTTTTGTACTGATTAATTACTCATTTTATCTTGAAAATATGATTTCCACTAAGGAGAATATGATATATTTAGAAAGTGTTTTCATAATCATTTTTATTAAAAATTCATCCCAAAGAATTTTATTAACATATAAAAAGTGCCAAGTATTCATATAAAATGAATATTTATTAAAATAAATAATATCCATACATGAGCTTATTACTTTTAAATAGTGAACAATGCTTTGATGAATATAAATCCTTCAATTTCCTGTGGCAAATAAAAGCCTGTAATTACTCTATATGATTACACAGTGAGTTCCTTAATAATGACTCTGCTACCCATGCTGATTGGGTGTACTTCCTCTTTCCCTGATAGGTCAGGATCTGAGAAGTTGGAGGAAACACTGGTGGTTATATGATGCTGTTGCGAGTAGCTGTTCATTTTCAAAGTGAATTGTGTTTGTAGAAACTTGGAACTCTAACTTGGGTATTAGTTGATTTTGCCATTCTGCTAGGTAAAAAAATAGCCATTTCAGAAGCAAGAAAGGGATAGAGGTGTTGCAACCATCAAAAAAGAAGAGCTAGGAATTGTTATATCCTCTGGACTCTGAGATCCCTGCACACTGCAGCTTCTCTTTTATCCCTAAGAAACTGTATCACATAAAATCTTCAGAGTAGTGACAGAGGAGCTGCCCCAGCAAGAACTAAGAGCCAGAGCACTAGACAGAATTGTGGGCTTCCAGGTCCACAAAGAGAATCAAACTGCAGGTTTTACAGTAGTTTTCTAAGTCTTAGGATATGTGTACTTCGGGCAATTATCAACAGGGTTTACAGAACGTTGTAGCATTTGCCTGAATAAGACCAAGGGCAAAGAACCATGTACTTGAGACACCAAATGTCAAAGAAAAGCCTTCCTATGACCATGGCTGGGACTAGACACTCTGAAAAAGAGTATGTCTTGAACATTTCTGATGCTGATTGTAAGCGGTCAACTCTCCTCCTCCATCACACATACATGGAGCCCTGGTGGTGTAGGAGTTAAACCCTGGGCTATGATCTGCAGGTAGGCAGTTTGAAACCAGCACCTGCTCCAAGGGAGAAAGACAGGGCTTATTCCCCGCACCCTGGAAACAGTCTCAGAAATCTACAGGGCAGTCCTCTCTTGTCCCATAGGGCTGCTGCGAGCCGGCCTGGACATCCTGACTGGGAGTTCAGCGTTTGCTTGGTGTGACTGTGACCTGTGAGTGCTGTGTGGCCACTGCAATAAATTACTGAATCCAGCAGGGAAGTAGAGACTGTCTTGGAGGGACAGTTGATGTTACAATTGGTAAAGAAGGGGGAAGGGGGGAGGCCCGGTGGACCTCCAACTCATATAAATAGGCCTTGGGCTGATGAGTTTTATTCTCCTTCAGTTGTTGGCCCTGTGCCATTCTTATAGGTATTAGACCCCAAATCCAGCCTACAACACCATGTTAACTCTGATTCATAGCAAGCCTGCAGGCCAGAGTAGCATTGTCTCGTAGGGTCTTCCAGGTTGTCCTCTTCACAGAAGCACACTGCCACATCTGTATCCAGTAGAGTCGCTAGTTGCTTCAACCTGACAATCTTTTGGTTAGCAACTAAGCACTGAAACACTAGGTCACCAGGGATAAGTAGAGGAAATAACAGTTCTTCCTGCTAAAGCACAGGGTAGAAAATGTATACAGTTTGATGCTGCCTGCAGGAATAAAGGTTTAGAAAGCTTAATGGTTCAATTTAATCCAATTGAATATCATACATACACAAGGCCTTTGGTTAAACATTGAGAACACAGAGATGATTTATGTATTTGCTCTGTTAGGCCCAAGAAATTCATATAGTCAGGTAAATAGTTATTATCGTACACTAAAACCCAAATCCCACTGCAATTGAGCCAATTCTAACTTATAGCAACCCTCCAATGCACTAACAACTGCTTTGAGCTCACTGATATGATCTCCTGAAGAGAAGGGTTAAGAGTGAGAATAAGAAAATATCTTCAACAAGTAAAAAATAGCTTTACTATAGGACCCAGACATTTCGATCAAAAATGAATTGAAAACAAATACTAAAACAAAACCTTTTCCATGAACATTTATAACAGCTCTGTTCACAATAGCCCAAAAGTAGAAACAATCCAAATACTTGCCAGCAAATGAATGAATAATATATATCATATTAATATACCAGAATATTATTCATCCATAAAAATAATTAACCCATCGATATATTATAACATAAAGAACCTTGAAAAGGCTATGCTAAGTGAAGGAAAGAAAACACCACATGCCATTAGATTCCACTGATAGTAAACATCTAGAAAGGCTAAAGGAATGTACGGAGACAGCAAATTGGTAGTTGCCAGGGCGTGACAGAGAGTAAGGCAGTGATTGCTTAGAGAGTATGCCATGAGATTTTGTGTAGAGGAATGAAAAACCTGATCCAGAGAGGTAACAGTTGAACAACGTTATGAATGTACTGAATGCTTGTTAAAAAAAATGGCAAGGAGGCAACATCTGACTTCTGACTTCAGTAGAGGTGAGGAGAATCACATCACAAGGCTGATTGGTGTGAGTTTGATCAGATAAAATAAACGTACACCCTCTAATCTTCTTTACCAAAGGTCACAACAATCATCTCTCCTACAGCTCTCTTTACCTCTTTGCCAAGTTCAATAGTCTACTGTAATGGCCACATAACCGCACAGATGATAGGGCTTATTGCAATAGTTATCAGATTACAATAGGATCAGAAATGCTCAGGGTATAGTTCTTGGGTCAGATTCATCACTATTCTATGTCCACAGGCATACCTCTCTGGTCCTTGGCCTCTCCGTCTTGTCCTTGATGATAAATTCCCCCATACACCCCCAAATCTTACATGGCTCATTTTATACTTAGTAGGATGGTACAATGGACCAATCCCTCACATTAGAGTTCCAGGTTTTTATAAGCACACTTGATACTTCTAATAATCACTCGCAGCTAAATTATATAATTTTCCCAGCATCTTAGCCCACCTTCTCTTACCCAGACCCATCAGCTGCACAATCTCACCCAGTAGTTTGGTGGGTGTTACAAAGACGATGCCTAAAGGAGACATATCAAGTACATCATTGAATGGCAATGCCCTGTGTTATATACTTTAGAATGGCCAATGGTATTTTATCACAGTTTGGGGAAAAAAGGATGAAGGGTATGGGTTAGAGAAAAGTTATGTTCAACAATTTAATGTATAAATATCAAGGAAAAAGTAATATATATTAAAAAAATTTTTAATTTATTTACATTTTATTAGGGGCTCATACAACTCTTATCACAATCCATACATATACATATACATATACATATACATATACATATACATATACATATACATATACATATACATACATCAATTGTATAAAGCACATCCGTACATTCTTTGCCCTAATCATTTTCTTTCTTTCTTTTTTTAATCTTTTTATTGGGGCTCATAAGGCTCTTATCACAATCTGTGCACACATCAAATGAGCAAAGCACCCTTATACATTCGTTGCACTCGTCACTCTCTTAATTCACCTTCCACTTGGGTTCCTGGAATCAGCTTGGCTTCCCTTTTTTTCCCCCATCCCCCTCCCTCCCCGATCCCACCCCTGGTCCCTTGATAGTTTATAAATAATTATTATATCTTATCTTACACTCCCCGGCGTCTCCCCTCACCCGCCTCCCCCTTGACAATCTCCCAGAGAGGAGGTTACACATAGATCTCCGAGATCGGTTCTCCCTTTCTACATGCCCTTCCCTCCTGGTGTCGCCTCTCCCACCGCTGGTGTTGAAGGGTTCGTCTGTCCTAGATTCCCTGTGCCTCCAGATCCCCACTGCACCGCTGTACATCCTCTGGTACAACCAGGTCCGCAAGGCAAGGTAGGATTGGGGTCATAATGATTGGGAGGGGAGGAAGCGTTCAGGAACTAGAGGAAGGTTTTGAGTTTCATTGTTGTTACACTGAACCCTGTGTGGCCCATCTCCTCCTCACTACCCCTCTGGAAGGGGTGTTCAGCTCTCTACAGGTGGGCATTGGGTCCCCATCATGCACTCCCCCTCTTTCACGGTGATGTGATTCTCACCACCACCCCACCTTTGATGTTGGAGACCTGGTCTCCTCTGTCCTTCATGGTCACCTATGTTGGTGTGCTGCTTCCGTGTGGGCTCGGTTGCTTCTGGGCTAGATGGCCGCTTGTTTGCTTTCAAGCCTTTAAGTCCCCAGACGCTATATCTCTCAGTAGCCGGGCACCATCCGCCTTCTTCACCACACTTGCTTATGCACACTTTCGTCTTCAGCCATTATGTGAGGAAGGTGATCACCCAATAATTGTTTTTGTTCCTTTGTATCTGCTACATGGTCCATTCAACACCTTGTGTTCGCTTAGGCCGTGTGCTTCTTCTCTGTGGGCTTTGTTGCTTCTGAGCTAGATGGCCGCTTATTTGCCTTCAAGCCTTTAAGACCCCAGACGCTATCTTTTTTTTTGATAGCCGGGCACCATCAGCTTTCTTCACCACATTTGCTTACACACACGGCTGTCTTCAGTGATCATGTCGGGAAGATGGGTATCCTGCAATGGCTGCTTAGCAGGGCGAGGTACCAAGACCAAGGTAACTGAGAGGAACTACTGAATCCAGAATGAAGGCCAAACATGGTAATGGGTCGGGAGGAAAGCGAAAGGAAATAGAGGAAAGAAGTAGGAGGCAAAGTGCATACAGAGAAGCCTAAATACAGACATGTACATATGTAAATATATTTATGTTTATGGGGGCAATAGATTTATATGCATATATTTATAGGTTCAGTAGTAGGGTAGCAGATGGACATGAAAATTTTAATAATCTTTGAATATGTGAGATGTAGTTATAAAATTTTAAAAAGTAACAACAGAAAAGGTAGGCTAACAAGGCATGTAAAATAATTTATCTTAACTCCAAACAGAAATACGACTAAAAGAGTGTGATGCCAATTTTGCTTATTATTTTAAAAAATAGTTATTATGAATAAATTGATGAACAAATGAACTCTTTCTAAAAATGTGCTGAAGTATAAACTGATATCCAAACCAAAAGTCAAATTTACTGCTATCATGTCAGTTATGACTCATATTGATAATGAAGAGAGTAAAACTACCCCATCTTTGCAGGAGATGAAAGCCTCATTTGTCTCTCCAGGAGTTGCTGGTGAATTTGAACAGCTGACCTTGTGGTTAGCAGTCCAACTGGTAACTCAATACATGACTAAGGTTTTTATAAACAGAGATGTTGCTGTTGTCAGGTCCCCCTGAGTGAGTTCTGACTCAGTAGAACAGAGTGTAACACTGCCTGGTCCTGCACAATCTTCACAGTTGTTTCTGTCAGAGGGCCTTTCTCTGTTGGGCTGACCTTTTACTGGACCACTTTGTTCTTCTCCAGGGAAGGGTCTACCCTGACAACATGTCCAAAATTCAAAAGAAGAAGTCTCGCCTTCCTTGGCTCTAAAGTGCATATTACTTGTACTTCTTCTAAGACAGATTTGTTTATTCTCTTGAGAGTCCATAATATTTCACCAGCACTGTAATTCACATGCATCAATTCTTCTCTGGTATTCCTTATTAACGTCCAACTTTCACATGTATATGAGGCAATTGAAAATAACAGGGATTGGGTTGGGACGCTTTATTCCAAAAAGTAACCTTCTTCCCTTTCAACATTTTAAAGATACCTTCTGTAGATATTCCCAATATAATTAGTTTTTAATTGCTCGCTTGCTGCTTCCATCAGCATTGATTATGGATCCAAGCAAGACAAAATCTTTGATGACTTCAACCATTTCTCTAGTTATCATAATGTTACATATTGGACCAGTTGAGAAGATTTTGGTGTTCTTTACACGGAGTTGTAATTCACACTAAAGGTTGTCATCCTCAATCTTCATTAGCAAGTACTTGAAGTTCTCCTCAATTTCAGCAAGCAACATTGTGTCATCTGCATATTGCAGGTTGTTAATAAGCTTTTCTCTGATCCTGACTCCACAGTCTTCTTCTTATAAGTTGGTTTCTATGATCAGCATACAAATTGAATAATATGGTTAGAGGATACAATCATGACACACGCCTTTCCTTATTTTAAACCATGCAATCTGCCTTTGTTCTGTTCTTACAATTGCCTCTTGATTCATTACAAATTTCACAGGAGTATAAGGAAGTATTCCGGGATTACCATTCTTCTCAAGGTTGTCCATAGTGCATTGCCTTGGCATGGTCAATAAACAAAGTAAACTTCTTTCTGGTATTCTTTAAATCCACAGTGAAACACTTCCCAGTCCTGCACCATCTTGATAATTGTTCATATGTCTGAGTCTAAGATCCGTCGGACATCAGCAATGATATCCCTTGTTCTGCACCCTTCTCTGAGACCGGCCGGAAGCTCTGGCATTTCCCTGTCAGTGCACTGGTTGGATGTTCTTCAGCCAAATTTTACTTGCACGTGATCTCAATGATACTATTCTGTAGTGTCAGCATTATTTTTGGGAACCTTTCTTTGAAACACATACAAATATGGATCTCTCCTGGTCATTAGTCAAATATCGGTCTTCCAAATTACCCAGAATATGTCAATATGTACTTCCCATGCTTCAGCAGCTTGTTGCAACATTTCAATGGGTAGTCCATCGATTCTTGGAGCACGGTTTTTGCTAGTGCCTTCAGTGCAGTTTGGACTTCTCCCTTCTGTACCATTAGATCTTATGCATATGCTACCTCCTGACATGATGGAATGTTGACTAGTTCTTTTTGATACAGCAACTCTCTGTATTCCTTCTATCTTCTTTTAATGTTTCCTGTATCATTGACTGTTTTGCCCATATAATATTTCACTACTGAAACTCACTGCATGAATTTTTTCTTGAATTCTTTTTGTCCAAGAGAAGCAGACTGCTCTTCCTTTGGGGATTTCTAACTCTGGGTCTGATACAGCACTTGCTAAATGAAAAAAATTTAAGTGTCTCATAAGTCTTGTACTATGTTTTCACAGTTCTGCTTCTGCAAATATTTCTAAGAAGGAAACAAGCATATTTTCACAAAAATATTTAGATCTATCTGAAGGTATTTTTTAAGGTTTATAACAGTTTAAAAAAAGGCTTTAAGGAAATTAAATATCCATTAATATCTCATTATAGTGGTACAATAGTTCATAGAGCATGATTGAACTTAAAATATGACATAGAATTTATGAATTGTTTAAAACTATATGTTCATAAGCTAAAATGTGTATTCCGTTTGGAAAAAATATGAAATCCTATATACCAAAAAGTATAATTGTCATACATGTGATACCTATTTATGTATTTTTTAATTTATAAAGGTCTAACATCAGTGTGTATTTTTGTTATAGAAATTAAATTATTTTTTGTATAAATGCACTGAAATGAAAGTGTGAATAACAAACTTACACTTAGCAAGCATTAGAGAATAGACTTCGGGTGGTGCAAGATATGACAAGATAATAATATTTATAAATTATCAAGGATTCATAGGGGAGGGGGAGCGGGGTGGGAGAAAAATGAGGAGTTGATACCAAAGGCTCACGTAGAAAGCAAATGTTTTGAGAATGACGATGGCAAAATATGTACAAATGTGCTTAGCACAATGGATGGATGTATGGATTGGGATAAGAGTTGTACGAACCCCCAATAAAATTATTTAAAAAAAACAAACAAGCAAGGAAGTAGGGTTAGGAGACCATTATTGAACATCTGAAAAATGGCGTGACACAAACAGCAGTAGAGCTAAATAATCACACACACACAATCACTGACTACCATCAAGGTGATGGGGTAAAAATTGGTGAAATTAACATTACCTTTTGACTGAGAAAGTAAAAATGATGGGAGGGCAAAGTGGAAGATAAGTACCAGATTCCATATTGAGGTCAATAGCAGCAATATAAACCTTAAAGAAACAGAAGTTAGGAGAAGCAAATTAATCTAGCTTGAGACATGCTGAATTTCTGAATGCCTAGGGACACCTTCTATGACAAGAGAAGATTGGATTTGAGGAAAATCAGCATTAATTAGCAGATACTTGGTTTCAGGAGGGCATAGAAGCTTTGGTAATAGTAAGATCTCAGAGAAAAATAACCATAGAAATAATTCTGAGAACATAATTATTCAAAGGGTATAAAGAGGAAAATGTATGGGGAAAGGGGAAGAAAAATACTAAGAAATATCCATTTAAAATATCCAAACCCAAACCCACACTCATCAATTCCTTTCCAACTCAGTGATTCTATAAGACAGAGTCGATTTCTGAGGCTGTAAGGCATTACAGAAGCTCCATGCCTCAACTTTCTGCCACAAAGCCGCTGATATATCTGAACTCCTAATCTTCAGATGAGCAGCTTAGCACATAATCTACTAGGTACTAAAGCTCCTTAATGTTGGGCTTCTTAAATATATGTCTTTCCTAACAAGCCAGAGTCCCAACTACCAAATCAATATGCCATTAAATGCCACAGATATTTGCTATTCAAAGAGGATTGAACACTACTATTAGATTTGACAACTAAAGTTATTTGATGACCCTAGACAGGTAAATCTTTATAAAGATGTAGCCAAAAAATAAGATTGCAATAAACTGAGGATTAATTGTGATGTGCAGAAACAAATTTAAGACCACTCTATCCAAAGTTATTTATGGTGGTAAAAGCCAGGGGGCGGAGAAATGAAAATGGTCCGGAGATTCGGAAGACATGAACAGGAGGGCTCTGAAAACATTCACAGCTGAAGGAAAAGAGCCAATGATGGGAGGATCGAAGGTCTTGACAGATAATTGATGAGCCAAATTCCAACAGAAGTCAGTGAAGGGGATCAATAACATAGATGGAGAGATCAGAGGTGTGTATATAAAAAAGATTATATCTTCTAAATAAGAAACACTGATAGATGCACAGATAAATATGAACATAATGTACACACACATTCATAAGTGAGGATAAATAAAAATAAGATGTATTAAAATGCATCTCTGATTAGTGGGTGGCTGCAGACTATTTTTTTTATTAGTAATACACTCATTTTAATCTTTGACTTTGAAAAGAGTCCATTCAAAGTAGTAGCTTTTCAGGGAAGCTGCTGGGTCAGTTAAATTCAAAACGTTTGAAATATCCAAAGGGTAATCTTGATAGCTTTTCTTAAAAGAGTGAGGACAGTTACTGAAGCTTATTATGAGAAAATTCCAATAAAACTGAAAGCTGTATTCGTGAGGAAAGACCAGGAAAGCCATGAATAGGAACCCCCTCCCCCCACTTTAAGATAACACACCTGCTTATCCGCAAGGGTAGCAGGCGCTCATTTATGAGAATCACATTAGAAAACTTGACCCATCCACCATTCAGCAGCATACTTGTACCTTTGGGCTTCTTTTGGTTGATCAAGTTCAAAGACTGTTTTTAGGTTCTTTGTTAATGTGATAAACTAAGATGAGGCCACCCTGGATTTAATTGTGCCCTTCTCCAATGACTGTGTCTTCGTAAATGAAGAGAATTTAGACAGACACGTAGAGAGAAGGACAGATGACACAGGAAGCGAAGGTTGTAGTGATCCACCACAAGCCAAGACATGACAAGGAGAGACAGTCACCACCCACAGCTAGCATTTTCAGAGAGAGCATCAGCCTACTGACAAGTGGCTTGAGACTCCCTCCCCCTGTCCCCCCGCCCCACCCCCGGCCAAAATTGTGAGAATAAATACCTGTTATTTTAAGTGGCCTGCCTTGTGTTAACTTTGTTACTGCTGCCCTCGGAGCAGAACAGTGCTTGGGACAACACAAAATAAATTTTAATACATGTCCATGTTCTAAGAATGTGCTGAAAGATTACATGGGGTGATTTTTAATAACAAATATACCATTTTTATTCCCCTATAAATATTTTCATGATTTGAGCTCTGGAAAAGTGTAGGCTTAAACAAGTGAAAATATTATACGGTTTTTACAATGCGTTGAAATAAGAGGTAGAATAGTGGTTTCCCCAAAGTTATCACTCTTGATTTTTCAGGATGACATAGAAAGATTTTCCTCATGTTAACCTCCGCTAGTTATCAGAGCTATACTTCTTAGGCTGGTCTGTTTCATGGAGATGCTTCTTAGATGTCACTTATCTATCAGTTTCTCACCGACTGTGGATTAAAGGTGAATCTTTAAAACTCAAATTTATATGGTTGATTCCAAGTAGTGTGTCTTTCTGTTAAAATGGCTACATTAAGTAGTTCCTTGAGTCAAGTTTTAAGGATCTAGCTAAAGCATGCTAGCGTTATTATTAAACTGTCAATGGTCACAGTACTTTGCTTCCCAGCTTTGTTCATGGTGAATATGTGAATCTTTAGTGTGTTTTGGCCTTAAATTTTGTTATTTTTAATTGTTTTATTGGGAGCTCTTATAGCTAGTATCAAGCATAGTTGTGCAATTGCTGCCACCATCATTTTCAAAACATTTTCTTTCTTCTTGAATTCTCTGATATCAGCTCCCCTTTACCCTGTCCTTCCCCCACCCTACCACCCCCCAGGAATCCTATTATTATATTATATATTATTATTATTTTGTCATATCTTACACCATCCAATGTATCCATTCACCTATAATTCTGTTATTGATGCCAGTCTTTATTATTATCAGCCCCCTGCCCCCACCCCTGCGTTCCTGTTCCCATTGCTATTTCTGAAGGGTTTATCTATCTTGGATTTCATGCATCGAATGATTTTAGTTATTACAGCAAACATACGCAGATCTAGCAAGATTAATGAGGTATGACTAAGACCATAATAGTCAGGGGAGGAAATATTAAAGGACAAGAGTATGGCGATGTGACGATTTTAATGAATGTATTTCTGTTGCTGTTCTTATGGGCCATCGAGTTGGTTCCGGCTCATAATGAGATGACGCACAATAGAAACGCTGTCTGATCCTGCACCATTCTCACAATGCTTATATTTGAGCCCATTGTTACAGCCACAGTGTCAATCCATCCTGTGGAAGCCTGTCTTAGACAATGGTTTTGTATGTGGTAAGCAGGTGTGATGAGATAAATCCCCCAGGCTTCCTAGAGATAGGGCGTTTTGAATACTTCTGCAGGCTTATGAGGGGCGTAGTGGCTCTCCCTAGCTGGTGAGTACCAACCCAGGATGATGTGGACGTGTGCATAGTGGTTCAGGAGTGCAAAAACCTGAGCAAGGCAGATTTGATTTAACCAGTTGCTCCTTAAGGACAGATTGGCTTCCAGCCATTGCCTCAAACTCTGTGAGGCACATCAAGCATATTGCACAAAGTCCAGTTAAAAAGGAGAAAGACGATGAAGACTGCTAAATATTTATAGTTTCACAGTCTATGCAGGTATAAAGAATATTCTCAAACCTAAATGTACATACACATCATTTAGAGATTTTGCTATAAACCGATTCCCATTCAGCTGGTCTAGGACAAGGCCTTCCCTCTGCATTGCTCACAAGCTCCTAAGTGATATCTTTGCTAACAGCTTACGGTTCAAAATTCACGAAGTAAGTTATCAGAGGTCAGGGATAGTAAAGACTTTCAAGGTTAGATTCTAAGGAATGTTTTTTTCAGAACAGGATGCTATATAAAAATGGGATATAATTAACAAAGCAATTGAGATGTTTATACCTAATAACAAAAATTGCAAAATTTAAAAATTAACTTTTCTAGCCAACCAAAATTACCATTCTAAAATTAATATTCAT
This sequence comes from Tenrec ecaudatus, assembly GCF_050624435.1. Taxonomy (NCBI): domain Eukaryota; kingdom Metazoa; phylum Chordata; class Mammalia; order Afrosoricida; family Tenrecidae; genus Tenrec; species Tenrec ecaudatus. The sequence goes on along the minus strand of NC_134535.1, from coordinate 113,285,696 downwards.
CTTAATTTAGTATCACAGCCTTTTTGTTCCAATTAAAATACTCCGTTCCTTGCTCATTCATATGTTCTCTAGTCCTCTTCCCCAACCTCATCCTCTCCCTATCCTTCTACCCCTCTCTCTCCCTCTCCTTTCTTCCTCTCTGATTCTCTGCTCTCCCTCTGGCCAATGTTTCTACGAAAACAAGACATTTACTTTAATATTACCTTATTACTTTCATAACAAATCCCTTACGCCCAGATTTCAGGCAATATCTGAGAGATCCTTCAACATATCAAATAGTATTTAATTAACAGTCAGTATTCTCCTCATAAATTGCTTTTAACACAGGGTTTTAAATAATAGAATATATTTAAAACAAAGAGTAAGTAAATGAGAAGAGAAACTTCATGAATTTAACATGTTATGATAGCTTAATACAAAGCCAGCAATATAAATTCAAAATATTCAACTAGAAAACTAGATTCAATTAAATTAAACACAGGAACTAAAGGAAATAAAAACAATGGTATTAATTAAAATATTAACATTTTCAACCATATTTACTTTTTCTTATTATCCAACTTACCACATGGAGATTTGTTGTCTGGCCAATTCAAATTCCTGTTAATCTATCCAGTAGACAAGATTCCTGTGGGATCATTCAGTGGCAGGGGTGAGGATAGAAATGATTGCCTCTTTACTTTCCTCTTGAGTGCAAAACAGAGTTTCTTGCATCTTCCTTCTTTCTAGTGAATAACAATAATTGTACTCTCAAGATTTGTAATATCTCACTTGATATTTTTCCTCTTCCTAACTATCACATACATTGATACTTGACAAATGTATCCATTACTTTCTACCCCACTAAAAGCCCAATGGAGTACAATTCTTTTTGCCTCCCTATGGTCACAACTGACTGGAAGACAACTGGTTTGGCGTCAGTTTTAATGTTTTTTCTGTGTACTCCTTATTCTTAGTCTATGTAAGTTATGTGATTCCATATCTTTAAAAGAGGCCCTACTGATGTAGTGGTTGGTTACACATTGGGCTGATAGCCACAAGGTCAACAGTTCGACTTCACAAGCCGTTCCAAGGGCCAAAGACGAGGCTTATGACTTGTAAGTAGTCACAGTCTTGAAAACCCACAGGAGTAGTTCTGCTCTGTCCTATAGGGTTGTCGGAAGTCAGAACGGAAGGTGTGGCACTGGGTTTCTATAATTCTCTACTTGTCTTGCTTTACTTAAAATGTTTTTGTTGGGTTAATTAGAACCGTATTTGTCTGCAGCAAAGCATAAGAGCTTCCTAAGAAGAAGCAACCTCATAACTCCCTTGAAACTTCTTTTGGACCTAACACTTAGTGTTATGACTAGATTTTACATCTTTGATTTAAATGAAACTAAACTTATATTTATTACTTATTTGACTGTTATGAAAGAATCCTGGAACCTGGAGCATTTTTCAAAAATGTAGAAAAAAGAATCTCTGTAAATAAACATATTAATATGAAATTGTTGATTATATCTACTCTTAAATTTAGATAAAGAAAATATTATCTGTCAATTTACTCATTACCTACATAGATCCAATTGATCTGGTGTCCTATTATGTAGTTCCTTGTCTCCTCGATGACCTCTTCTAGTAAATCCATTCCAGCACCTGGCAACCCCGTGTGACAGGACAGAACTGCCCCTGTGGGTTTCTGAGACGTTAATTCTTTACTGGAGTACAGAAGAGACATTCACAAAAGGAAGGTCCATATTGCATTCTTTTTGTTAGAACAAAAACAGTTCTCTTCCAAAAATACATCTTTTTAATTGGGATTTAAAACAATCTAACGAAGAAAAACTTTTCCTTTTTGGAGAGGAAATGTAGCTATTGCTGTGATATTTTGAATTCATTTATTCTTTAAGTGTCTTATTTAAATTTTTACCCTAAATAAAATTCAAATGATTTCTGGAAAATTAAATACTTAATTATATGTAGCTTGTTAGTAACAGAATTACACAGTAGAAAAAATTCTCTTCTCCTTAGTAGAATGAAGACTTTAGCAAACTTGAACAAATTGCTATTTTCAGCACATATAAAACAGCCTCAGAATATAAATAGTAATGAAACAGATAAAAGTAAAATTCTCTTTCAATAAACTTTGCTACTTAAAAAATTACAGATTCATGTGGGAGGATAGAAAGAAGCATGCCATCACTTTGAAGGCTCTCAATGAGATTCTGTTAGTAAATTGATTTTAATATAGTTTACACATCTACTTCAGATTACTTTCTCCAATATTTAAAAATTTAGTTAGGTTTCCATCTCTAATAAATACCTAAGGCACACACACACAAACCATACAATCTTCATTTGATTCTAATACTATGGGACAAAGAGTCTAACATGTGGATAGTCTATATTATCACTTGAAAGCAATTCTTCATAAAAAAAGGCTGTGCGAAGTAAAGGTTGTTTATTATGAAGAGTTATATGTAAAAGTTATGGCGTATGAGTTTTCCAAATTCCTGATTTGTGCAATCATCATTAAGCAACAGAATTAATAAAAGGATTCACAAAGCTGTTAAATGATTTTGTTTCTGAGAAGACAAGTTAAAATTGAATGTAGGTATATAATTTAAACTCATTATATCTAGAACAATTACAACAGTCAATATGTACCATTCAAGCTATTTTTATTTATTCAAGTTTTTAAAAAACATTTTCTTAGGGACTCATACAACTCTTATCACAATCTATACATACATCAATTGTGTAAAGCACATCTGTACATTCTTTGCCCTCATCATTTTCAAAGCATTTGCTCTCCACTTAAGCCCTTTGCATCAGGTCCTCTTTTTTTTTGCCCTTCCCTCCCCACTCCCCAATCCCTCATGAGCCCTGGATAATTTATAGATTATTATTTTGTCATATCTTGCCCTGTCTGACGTCTCCCTTCACCCCCTTTTCTGTTCATCCCCCAGGGAGGAGGTCACATGTAGATTTGTGTAATTGGTTCCCTCTTTCCAACCCACTCACCCTCTACCCTACCAGTATCGCCCCTCACACCCCTGGTCCTGAAGGTATCATCTGTCCTGGATTCCCTGTGCCTCCAGCTCCTATCTGCAACAGTGTCCATCCTCTGCTCTATCCAGACTTGCAAGGTAGAATTCAGATCATGATGGTTGGGGGAGGGGGGGGTTGCGAGGAGGAAGCATTTAGGAACTGGAGGAAAGCTGTATTCTTCATCGGTGCTACATCGCACCCTGACTGACTCATCTCCACCCCTAGACCGCTCTTCAAGGGGATCTCCAGTGGCCAACAAACAGGCTTTGGGTCTCCATTCTGCACTTCCCCTTCATTCTATTCAAGTGTTTTTAAAATTAAAAAATATTAACATGTTCACAGTTTTAAATCAGTATTTAAATAATCTAATGCTTGTTTTTTTACAGAAAATTAAATGACTAGCTAGAGAATTTCTGAAATTCCTGTTATTTCCTATTAGCCAATCTCACTTTAAAAGGCTTAAATGTGCTGTTTTAATCCTAGTCCTTAAATTTTTTGTGCTAGTAAAACCTCACAGAACATTTCCCATCTTGAGGCTGATAGGATCAAATAATGAAACCTTGAGATGGGATAAAATCAGTCATTTTGATCTCCCAGAGTTGTGACTAAGAACCCAGGTGGCACTGTCCGTAACATGTTGAACCAATAATTACAAGGTTAGTAGTTGGATCCCACCCACAGTTCTGCAGGAGAAAGATGAGGCTGTGTGCTCCTGGAAACCCTAGGGAGGAGTTCTATCTGCCCCGTAGGATCACTGCAATGTAATCAACCCAATGGCCAACCTAGCGTTCAGAGTGCTGAATTGTCCACACATTTCCTATGCTATAATCCAAGAAGAGCTTCTTCCAGATCAGTGTGTGTGTGTATATATATATATCTATATATATATATATATATATATATATATATATATATAAATGGATGTAAAATATAATTTCACTGTTATTTTACTTCCTTGGTGACTCTATATCTTAGTTAACCTCATTTATATAAATTTCTGTACTATTAATTGCTTTTTATGACTATGGAACTTAATACTGATATCATTGGAAACTTGGAAGTTGGTATAAAATGCTTCTAGACTTATAAAAAGGCCTTTACTTTTTATACAATTTCAATATTTTTAGCTAAAAACAAAGCATATGTATGCACTAAATGATGTATAAAGGACTATATACTTAATTAAGCCAGGAGTCATGAGTAATAGTTGCTTTTAGATAGACTGAGGTAAGTGTTAAAATAATTGCCCTTCTCAGCAATGATCTCTTCTTATCTCTCCATGTCATGAACCTTAACTTTCCCTACCCATGTGTTCTGTGAAATGGAAAATAAATATGTAAATTTGAGAAGTATTAATTGAGGCAAAGGGTGACAAATGAGACTTTCTGCTCCCTTCAAGATTTACAGTCTCAAAACCCATGGCATCAGTTCTACTCTGTCCTATGTAGTCACTCTGAGTCAGAATGTGAGACAGTGAAGGAGTGAGTATGTTAGTCTGGGTACTTTGGAGAAACAAATCCACAGACACTCATGTATAAGACAGAGTTTTATATAAAGGTTAAATGTACATCAAGAAAACATCCCAACCCAGTGCTGCCCAGGCCACAAGTCCAACATTAACCCATTAACCCATATGTCCAACACAGTCCACAAAGTTCTCCATCTCAGAAAACACACACTATGACGGCGACTGCAGGAGGAAAGCCGAATCAGTGAGTGCATAAGCATCTCAGCGCTAGCAGGGGTCTCCACACGGCTGCTCCAGCACCCAAGGCTGCATTGGGATAGATCCATGTGGCTTCTCCTTGGAGATGCCTTACATTAAGTCAGCCTTGCAAGCTGAAGCAGGGAACTGCTAAGGCAGCTGTACCCTGGTGCAACCATCACAAATCAAGAGACCCAAGAACTAGAAAGGTGAGGCTCACAGAGCCATTTATCCCTCCATCCTTCATTTAACCCCACGAGTTTATCGGCCAGATTGGCACAGTAAACTAACTAGCTCAGTGAGTGGGTGATTAATTCCAAATATATCTTTGAGCTTAAAAGTCAAGATTGTTCATCCTATAATGTTACATCTACAATATCTTTAATTCCATTAGATTTAACATCATTCTCTGATGTTATGAGTCTGAATCAACTTTTAACATCACTGGATTTTTAAGTGGCAAATATCAAGGGTCACTTCCTGCAAGACATCCCTGAGGAGAAGCCACATGGACCTACCCCGATGCAGCCCTGGGTGTTGGAGCAGCCGTGTGGAGACTCCTGCCAGGGCTGAGATGCTTACACATTCACTGATTCAACTTTCCTCCTTCAGTCGGCATCATTACGTCTGTTTTGTGAGATGGAGGAGGACTTTGTGGATTAGTGTTGGACATATGGGTTAATGTTGGATTTGTGGGCTTGGGCAGCACTGGGTTGGGATGTTTTCTTAGTGTGCACTTACCCTTTACATAAAACTCTTATGCATATGAGGTTTCTGTGGATTTGTTTCTCTCAAGTACCCAGACAAAAACAAGCAGAAAGCTCCTCTTTCGCTGGGGGACTCACTGCTTAGCTATTCTAAAAGACCTGAAAAAACATAAAGTTGGACCCTATATTCTGCTGTTGGGGACTCCCGCCATAGATGAACATTCTGTAGCGTGTTCTATTGGCCCTTTGTAATAACCCTCTTTCCAGGGATGTGCATCGCAGCGCCTCACACTTCGTGCTGTGCTCTTGTTTCAGACTGAAGTCTATTCAGTCATTGTGGAACTTGTGCGCCCCCCGCCTCGCCACCCCCCTTTCTTGACCCATCTATTTTATTATCTCCGCTATATCAGCTCTCCTCCATTGATAAGGAGATGTGTGTTATTCTGCCCTTCACATTCCTTTGTCCTGGATGGGTATGTTCAGAAATCATTGTCACCTCTCCCTCCCATGCTACTCTCTGCCTAACAAGCCTGTTCCTTCTGCTTAAATATTTCTAATCCACCAGGGATCTTTTAGAAAGAGGACCACAAAATTTAACCAATAGAATTTTCCTTCAACCTCAAAGGCTTTATTCTACATCCAAACCTGAACTATAGCACTTACATTAAGATTAAAACAGAAAATGTTTGAAGGTATATATCTGTTTTACAATTTGTACTTGACCTTCCCTTTTACTTTTCTTGATCTATTATTTTTCTTGATTTCATCATGCGCAAGTGTTAAGTGCCTGGATTGGGAGACCTCGGTTCTTGCTTCCTGCTGCTGAAAGAAATCACAGAACAGAAGCATGTTTGTAATCCAAGTGACTTTTATAGGGAAAAAGGAAATTTCAGGCTTTACAGTCTCAAAAAGCACATGCTGATTTTGGAAAGTGTGTCCGTGGGGATTTGTGGATGAGCGCAGTAGAAAGAATATATGATCAGGACCATGAGATGACGCCTGCGGGACTAGTAACTAAGCACATGTGCACCCACACATGGGAGAGACTCCTCCCCTCTGCCTGCAGAGCACACCAAAATGAGAGAGAGAGACAGACAGACAGACAGACATGGCAGGGTCACTAGTTTTTAATCCCTCCCTTCCGCACTGGCTTGTGGAGGTGTGGTTGAGGGTATTGGCCTATTCTACTGGCTGAGTTTAGGCCCACCTGTGTGATGTCATGTGGCTGGACCTAGTCTGTGGGCACAGGAGGACCTCCCACCTGGCCTAGGGGGCTTGTGTCTGAGCATGCTCAGTTTGGGTCTTTCCTTAGGCATCTAATGAGTGCCTGGGTCTTTCCAACCCTTTGGTGTGGCCTTTTGCAGGCATTGGGGAGACACAGCCTCTCCTAGTCCCTATTCTGTTAACCTAACAAAAAGATAAAGAATATGGAACTATAATTTCAAATGATCACCTATAAGAGCAGTTGCTAGTCAATGAGAAAATAATTGGATTAAAGTCAAAGTAAGCTCCAGAATTTATTTGAGAGTAAAATATAAATAATTATCAAGTCAAGATTGTAACTGAAAACTTTAAAATAACTTTACTTTAAAAAAGTTAAGGTGATCATTAAAAATAAATGCAAGCTTATTATGTCTAAGCCTGTAATGATAAATCAAGGAGAAGTTCAAAGAAAAATCAATCCCAACAAATAAAGGAAAATCTGAAAAATAAAAATGTTAAAATAAATGGTATCAATATAAATCATCTGATTGAAGGCAAAGTTTCAGAAAATAGCTTAAAGATGTCTAATTATAGACTAAGTAAATTTCTCTCTTCCATTTTTACTCTCTTGTCAAATTGATTCTGACTTCCATAGACACTAACAGTTAAGGCAGAACTGCCACTGTGGGTCTCTGAGAATGTAACTTTATGAAAATAAAAGCCTCATCTTTCTTCTTCTGAAAGACTGGTGGTTTTGAACTACTGACCCTGTGGTTTGTATTTTTTTAAGAAGAAACATAGATAAAAAAAGCATGTCAAAATCTGATAATTAAACCAAGACCACCCAACACGCACACACACACTAGTAGAATCAAGATTTTGTTTTAGGTATTTTTTTTGCATGTAGGAGAAGCCATATGGACTATGTCACTTTACAGTGAAATTTCTTATGAATGATAGAATATAAATACTTTCTAGTTAAAGTTTAGCCTATTGAACTATCATCAAATAGTCAAAAATAAGTTAGGGGAAAGATTGCCAAATTTAGCAATTATAAATACAGAATCTTCTGTTAAAGTAAGATATCAATAAGCACAAATACATTTTCTAGTATACATACAATATTATACTAAAGAATCATTGTTTATCTAAAATCCGATGTAACTGTGAATCCTATACTTCATGCAGCATTCCTAGTGACCCTAACTACCCAGGACAGTGAAATAAAGGCAGGCAGCTAAAGAGGAGGGAATTAGCCACATGAAAGGCTGATACTATTGGCCTGTTGGCGAGGACTTCAACATACTTAGTAAAGGGATTTTCAAGCAAAGTAGTTCATTTCTTAAATTGATTCCTAGTATTGACATAGGACGACAGAATTCAAAGACAAAGCCCAGTTATGAAATGTGGAGTTGGTGTAAGGAGAGAGAGAGAGGGAAAAATTTGAGTACATTTCAAAGATTCTAAGGATAGCTAATAGAATAGAAATTTGGGAAAGGTTCTGCCCATGCCAGAGTCTCCAGCAGCCATTGCTTGGAAAAGGGATCAGATTCTCTTTAAAACAATAAGCATACTTTTCAAAAGACTACTGTATATACTCATATATAATCCGAGTTTTTCAGCACAATTTTGTGCAATCTTGGTGTTAAAATTAAGTGCCTCAGCTGATATTTAGGTCAGCTTATACTTGAGCATATATGGTAATTCATTATGGTCAGCATTAAATTGATGCTCAATAAATATTTAGAGAGGGATAAGGTAAAATGTACTACTAAAACTTTGCCATTGGAAATTACTAAAATAGGTGTGTGTGCTGTTATTATTTACTCTTGTGAATTCTGTGATGTGTAGACCTCAATCTCCATGCCTGAAGCTGAAGATACTGAGTTTAAGGCCTTCTAAATGACCAGCCTCTGCTCGCGTGATAATAAATATGTTGTTAAAGCCCATATCATTTGTACCCCTCTCCAGTCTTCTTCCATAATAAGTTGATCCTCAATAGACTTTGAAGGATCCATTAGACCGCCAAGCTTTGAAATGCATGAAGCTAATTATGAATAGGTAAAGCATTCCCTTTTATCATAATAACCAATGGAAGAATTACTAATCCATTTTTAACTAACTGCTCTTGAACATATTTTCAATATGGCCGTTTAAAGAGGAGGCCTGGTGGCACTGTGAGTAACACATTAAGCAGCTAACAGACGTGAGTAGCTGGAGACTGCAGCAGCTCCGATGGAGAAAGACGAGACTTACTACGCCGAGTGTTGCTCATGGAACCCAGAGACGGTTTGCCCTGTCCACTGTGGGCACTTTTGGGTTGGTAGTGAGTTTCTTTTTTGATTTTGAGCCCTTTTAAAATGAATATAATGAAGGGTTCTACTATACATATCTACACACACACACACACACACACACACACACACACACACACACACATCGTAAGTTCCAAAGATAAAAGACAATGAAGTCAAAGGAGGGAAACATACAGCTGAGGTTGTTATGCAAGGCAATGATTGTTTTCTTGTTTTGTTTCTCTTCAGTGATTGCTGTTTGGGGAGCCACAAAACATTTCAGAAAGATAGAACTGTTATTCACCTTCAGCTGCAGAAAAATAGGGAAACTCCAACACAGTTATCTAGAAAGGTAAGACTTTAATTACTTGGCTTCAATTAGAAAATTGATCATTTTAAGAATTGTGTTCTTATCTGATGGATCTTTGCCAATACATAATTATCTACATGGATAAATACATGTTAATGTGAGCATATTTTTTAAGCATAATGAAGTCTTTTCAGAATACCTGCTAACAATTCGTGCTGAAGCGATTGCATGAACACCTTACAGCAACCTCAGTAAAAAACAAACAAATTGGTCCTTCTGGAAAATAGTGTGGAGAAATGCATATGCTCCTCATAGTCATACTACTCATCTATCAAATTATGAATGAATGAAGTATAAAGTGTGAAGGGGAGTCTTTGAAGAGAGAAAAAATAGCAATTCTTATTCTATTCAAAGACTGTTTTTTGTGTGCAAAAATACAACTTAAAATCAGGACAGATTAATATTCAGAATATATATATTTTAAAAACCTGTAAAAGGATTACTGTGATTTAATGACAGTATTTCATGCTTTTAGATGCAATTTTTATGCCCAGTGTGATGTCTTGAGTTACTTCCAACCCAAATTGCACAGTATGCAGTGAACTTTGATATTTTGGCAGTTTTTATCTGTAGACTCTTCCAATTACCTGCTTTACACAAAAATCCTATCATCCTGTCATTTACATCAGATAAAAGATACCAATGCATGCTTTTTCTTTTTCCCTAATCTGAGGTGTTTCATCATAAAAAATGTCAGGTTGTGCATTAGGTTACAGTATATCTATGTGGAATATAACATAATGAGGCCAAAAGAGAGTTGTTTAGGAATATGCTTTAGATCTCTTATCCAGCTCAGCTGGTGTTGACAGCTCCAGGACTATGCACCTGAATTCTGTACAAAGAAACATTTTTAAATGTAGCATGTACTCTCTATATTAATAACCTAAAGTCTTTCTAAGTATCAACAATATGGATAAGATAATTATGTTTTTTTAAATAGAAGACAAAAATATATAATTCTATTGTATAATCTGGCTTAGATACTGTATGTTGTTAAAAATATAACTTATTGATAGTAATATGCAAAGTATTAGCATTTCACTCTTGTGCAAAATAAGGTTTATTTTAAAAATGATATCCTTCTATTAATTTATTATATGTATTGAGCATGTATTTAAGTCTGAGACTTCAACATGATTTTCACACTAATCTCCAAAAAATTCAGATAAATATACTATAAAAATAAGAAAATATACTGACACAGAGGACCTATCACTTGCCCAAGGTCACAATACTATTAGCAAAGCAGGGGAGCATGGCTATAGCTAATAACTGATTCCTTATGTTAGTAAATTATATGTATATGAAGAGCAAATGGGCTTAGAATTCCTAAACTACTCTAAAAGGTTTTGGACGTGAGTTTCATCCCAAATGCTCCAATTCTGTGTGTGAGTTGTTTGCTTTGTCTTATTTTGTTTTCAGCCACAATGATACATACATTAAAACTAAAAGGCCTGGCTGTTGAGACAATTCCAACTTAACTTTTACAACGAAGTAGCACTACTGTAACTACATAGATCTTCCAAGGTCATGATCTTTGCCAAAGCAAATCCCCACGTTTTTCTTCCACAGAATGGTTGGTGTGTTTGAACAGTCATCCTATTTGCTTAAAAACTAAACATTTAATCACTGTGCCATCCAGAGCTACAAAATCTATGCACCCAACCCAAACTCTGGAGAATGATATAAAAGCATATATCAATTTCCATCACTTTTTCAGTGCTTTGCTTTTTTTAATTCAAAATAATCCTGCAGCAGAATATATATATATATATATATATATATATATATATATATATATATATATATATATTCTAAGATATATATACATATTCTTTCCCTCATATGCATATATATGATGGAAAGAATAATTGTGAGAGAGTAAAAGTTCACGTTTCACGGCTCCTATTTAAAGGGTATGAAACATGGAAAAAGCTACTTTGACTGTAAAACTCATTATACTATAAGGCTAGCCAATGCAGTATCTTGCTGTCGTTTCAATTGTCATCATGCCCAGAGACAGGCTACCCCCAGTCATCTCTGTGTCTATGATGTATAGTTATCACCAGGAATTCTTATTCTGAAAATATTACTTGTATAATAGCTAGACTGAAATATAATAAATATTCTTTTATAAATCATGGTACAACTTGTGAGCTTTGATCTCATATAGAAAATATATTGTTGGCCAAATTCAGTAATTTGTATGAAAATAATATAAATACGTTTTCTCATTCACAACTATTCCTAGCACTGACACTTCTATTTAAGAATGGGCATGGTGTCTGATGGCATAGTTTTCTTGTACATCCTCCATTCATTCAATAAATACATATTACATAACTGATTACGTACACTGATGAGTAGCTATAGAGTAATGAGTGAAATCAACAAGAGATTAGCTGTCATTGAACTTAATGTCCGGGGTATTAAAGTGGTGCAGACTCCTGATTGGAAGACAATGTAACTCACACAGACTAGAAAAAAGGCATCCATGTGTCCATTTCCCTAAACTCTGCTGCTTTCAGGACATTTTAGCATCAAATTCCAAAGGAGGAAAGTATTATGGTTTATTAAAACTACTTAAAATTTTACTGTGGTAAGTACTTTATGTATATTATCAAACAGTATTCACTCTGTTTCATGGACTAAGAACAGATATCAGAACTGGGAATGTACAAAGTATGAATCTAGGGAAATTGAAAGTCACCAAAAATACATAGAGGTCAGTATTAAATGCTTTGAAAAGCTGTTGAAACACTGGAAACACTCACTCATATATGCCATGAAATTTGGAAGACAGGTACTTGGCCAACGAACTGGAAGAGATCCTCATTTGAACTCATTCCAAGAAAGGCGACTCAACAAAATGCTCAATTTATAGGACAATATGATTTATAAAGCATGCAAGTAAAAATTTGACAATTGTAGGAGCCCATTGACAAGGAGATGCTAGAGGTTCAAGCCAAATTCAGAAGAGGATGTAAATAAGGGATATCATTGCGGATGTCAGATGGATCTTGGCTGAAAGATGTTTACTTGTGTTTCATTGACTGCCATGGCATAGACTATGTGGATCTTAACAAACTATGGATGACCTTGAAAAGAATGGGAATTCCAGGAACTTCATTGGACTTACGGGAAACTTATGCATGGATCAAGAGACAGTTGTATACCTAGAACGAGGGAATGCTACATGGTTTCGTACAAATAAAAGTTTGTATCAAGGTTGCATCTTCTCATCATATTTATTCAGTCCACATGTTAAGAAAATCATCAGAGAATCTATATCATATGAAGAATGTGGCATCAGGATTGGAGGAAGGCTAATTGGTAATCTGTGATATGCGGGTGACACAACCTTGCTTGACGAAAGCGAGGAGGACTAAAGCACTTGCTGATGAAGATGAGGATGATAGCCTTCAGTATAGATTCCAACCCTCTGGGGAAAAAAAAGACCCAAATCCTCCCATCTAGATCAACAGGTAACACCAAGATACATGGCAAGAAGATTGAAAATTTCAAGGCTTTTGTCTTGCTTGGCTCTAGAATCAATGCTCATGGAAGCCCAAATCAAGAGATCAAAAGATGAGTTGCATTAGATAAAAATAGAGGACTAATAAAAAGAAAGGATGTTACTTTGAGGACTAAGGTACGCCTGACTCCGGCCATGGTATTTTCAATCACCTCAAATGCAAGTGAAAGTTGGACTTTGAATAAGAAGACCATCTAAGAATTGTGTTACTGGAAAATAATATTGAAAGGACCACGGACTGTTAAAAAGATGAACAAGTCTGTCTCGGAAGAAGTATAGGCAGAGTGCTCCTTATGACAAGCATGCCAAACTTTCTTACATACTTTGGGCATGTTATCAGGAGAGACCAGTCCCTGGAGGAGGACAACATACTTTGTAAAGAGGGGTGGGGGTATCAAAAAAGAGAAAATCCCTAAAGGAGACAGGTTGACACCAGGGCTGCAACAATGGGCTACAGCATAAGAACAATTGTGGGGATGGCACAGCACGCAGCAGAGTTTTGTACTGCCGTGCAGAGGGTTGCTATGGGCAGCAACCAGTTCTACAGCACCTAGCAGCAACAACATCAAATAGTAGTTCATTAATTCAAAAATGCTATTGAATACTTTCCCATGCAATAGATTGTACTGGCCTTTAAGAATCACCCAACAAACTAGAGGAACAATTCAGCGAACCTATGTACAATTAAAAGTTGTAGACATTAGTATATTACATAGAAATAACATATAGTATACTCAAATATATCATAATTTTCGTTGTGATAATTTAATACTTGTTATACTTTCAATATTCAGGTTATATTTTGGTCTCAGTTGTAAGTGGTATATTTATCAAAACACTTTATTAAACTAATTATAAAATTGATTTTCATAAAAGTTTCATATTTTTTCTTTCTAAAATACATGTGGTAACCTCATCAGTTTAATATAACTGTGATCATAAACCCTCTTCATTGTCTGAATTTCTATATTTAAAATAATTTATCTTCTGTGTACACATGATAAAGAGTGAATATTTTCCTGTTTTATTCTTTAAATTTGTATAAAAATTCTTTTTTAAAATGTGTGAAAAATATAAGTAAATATATATGTAAGCAAAACATATACAAACTCTTATATTTTCTTTCTAGTACAACAGAATGCAATTGCCTTGAGATTATTTTTTCACATAATGATTTTAATTGTAATAAATATATTAACACCATTACATTTGGGTAAATACTTTAGTTTTCTAGATGTCAATAGTATTGTAAAGATTAATTCATCTAAGTTGCCGTTTCCTCAATTATACTGAATACTTTTATTCTAAAATATGATCATTTAACTCTTATGCCACAAAATTCTTTATAAAGTATATTGACCAACTTTAGAGATCAGCCTACCATTAAAAACATTTAAGCCCCATCTGATTAAAAGTGATAAGAATGATTAATTCTCGTTATTTTCAATCTTGTCACTATAAATTTTACGAAAAGTGTTGGCAGTAGAGTAGATACTAATTTTTAAATTTATTTTTTCTTATGTCTTAAGGAAATATCCACAGAAATTTATCACTGTATAATTCCAGTTATAAAGAGAAAAATCTTGCATTAACAATAACTTTCCCTGAAGACTAAAGCATTGCCTTTTGCTTTGGAAAAATAAATGGTATAGCCCATGGAAAATCTCTGAAATGATCTTATTTTTAGTGACTTAAAGTATTATATTCTAGTAAGTGATGATATATAAATTAAAAATATGATCCCCTCTATCCACAAAATATTTCTGGAAACCAGATAAAGTATATTTTAAAATGAATACTATAAGAAGGAAAAATGTAATTCATACTTTTTATATGCTTTCTTCAGTTTTAACTTCTTAGAGAAGGTGGCTGTCAAATATTGCAGTGAAAATGTTATTACCTCTGCCTTTGATTCTGTTTCTCACTTTGCATTTTCTCTTCTCTTCTAAAGTGTAATTTACTCTGGTACAAGCATAAGAGAACAAGTATGCTTTACTTTTATCACACTTTCTTCCAGGAATTTATGTCTGCACAAAAAAATAGTTCCCGCCATCTAAATAGCTCTAGATGTATATTCCTAAAGAGCAAGTCTCTTACGTATTGCATACCTGCACAACTGGGTGGTGTAATGGGCTAAACATTGAGTTGCTAACTATAAGGAAGGTGGGCTATTGGAATACACCAGATTCTCTTAGGGGAAAGGTGAGACTGCCTACTCTTGAAAAGAGTTAAACATTCGGTTCCCAAAGGGGCAGCTCGACTTTGCTCTATAGGGTTGCTATGAGTCAGAATCGAGTCAATGGCAGTGTTCTGTTTTGCTTTGGACATTTCTACAGTGGTTTTCTTTAACAGTGACAGTTTGTTAATAGTGATGACCTAACTCTCTAAGTAACTGTGTTACCTTCTTCCTCCTAACAAAACAACCCAAAATAAAAATTCATTTAATTTTGACCTTAAATCATATAAAATTATTTCCACTGCTTATAGATTGGGGTTTTCATAGCACAAAAGATACCATGTACTCCAAGCATTACTAGAGCCACTGTACTTTCCAATGTAGCAATGCCATGGGATGAAATCCTGTGGCCATCGTCTAGCTCAGAAGCAACAAAGCCCACATGGAAGAAGCACACTAGCCTATGTGATCATGAGGTGCTGAAGGGATCAGTTATCAGACATCAAAGAACAAAAAATCATATAATTGTGTGCTCACCTCCCTGATATGATTGCTGAAGACAAACGGGTGCATAAGCAAATGTGGTGAAGAAAGCTGATGGTGCCCAGCTATCAAAACCTATAGCAGCTGGGGTCTTAGCTTATAGGTAAACAAGCAGCCATCTAGCTCAGAAGCAACAAAGGGCACATAGAAGAAGCACACCAGCCCATGCGATCATGAGGTATTAAAGGGATCAGGTATCAGGTATCATCAGAACAAAAAATCTTATCATAGTAAATAGGGGTGGGGGGAGAGTGCAGAATGGAGACCCAAAGCCCATTTGTAGGCCACTGGACATCCCCTTACAGAAGGGCCTTGGAGAGGAGATGAGCCAGTCAGGGTGAGATGTAGCAACGATGAAAAATACAACTTTCCTCTAGTTCCTAAATGCTTCCTCCTCCCCCACTATTATGATACCAATTCTACCTTGCAAGTCTGGCTAGACCAGAGGATGTACACTGGTACAGATAGGAATTAGAAACATGGGGAATCCAGGGCAGATGATCCCTTCAGGACCAGTGGTGTGAGTGGTGATACTGGGAGGGTAGAAGTGGGTAGGGGGACAGGGGGAACCGATTACAAGAATCTATATGGGACCTCCTCCCTGGGGGACGGACAACAGAAGAGTGGGTGAAATGAGATGACAGGGAGGCGGGAGCGGGAAGGGAGGGTAAAAATTGAAGAGCTGATTCCAGGGGTTTAGTTGGAGAGCAAATGTTTTGAGAATGATGATGAGGGCAATGAATGTACAAATATGCTTTACATAATTGATGTATATATGGATTGTTATAAGAGTTGTATGAGCCCCTAATAAAATGATTTTTAAAATACTGTGGCCATTGTGGAATGTACTGCATTCTCTGCTGCAGATTTACAGAACACACTCATGGATTACTCATTCAGAAGTCCTGGTCAAGGATTTCACTAGTGCTTGTGTCTGTGGGTATATATAAGAGAGATAGGAAAAAGCACACATGTGGATCATAAGAATGCCATCTTAGGATCAATAGTGACTGCTCTTTCAGGAGAAAATGAAATGCTATATCATAGCTCCTAGAATCTATACCTAGTTGCCACTCATTAGCCCAATTTAACGCTCATGAAATAGAGCTCTCTCACTGTGACATCTTGATAGCATGATGTGGTAAGGCTGCCAAATGCAGGAATTAATCTGCAGACCCGGATAACTGTCAAATCTTATGCTACCAATGCATCTGTGACCTAAATGCATGCATGTCTGGAGATAGAACTGGCCCCAGAAATGCTGCACTGGTTCTCGGAGATATTCATGTTTGACCTTGCTATGTTGAAGGTTTCAGCTGTCATATAGGTTTATTTTCAACTGAAGTTCAACTTTCTGTTTTATTATTCAAACTCATACGATACAGTTAAGAATAGTCTTCTAAAGCCATTAAGACAAAGTATCAAAATGATGAATGAGGGTTATCAGAAGAGTTGAATAAAATGACAGCAGGAAGTTACAGACCTATTTTTATCCAGTACTCATTCCTATTCGCTCTTTAAATATTAATGTATTCTGCTGTCTATAGCATGAAGATGACCACGGTCAGTTTTATCTCAAACAACTACTACAATATATGCACATTTGGAAAATATCCAGGTAAGATACTTTATTTTTCCTCTCAGACTATTTCCTGACTGAATTTTCAAGTGCCAAATCACAATATTCCCCCATTGATTGTAGAAAAGTTTCTTTCATAAGTACTATGGAAGCTATTATAATTTTAATAGAAATATCCCTGTGGCAAATCCATTAATAATTTCCTAGTCTTCCCAGTTATTCAGATGCATTTCAAGAGTCACTAACACCTTCCAAAGTAATCTAATATCCATTTCAAAACATCTCTGTTGCTGGCTGTCACATTTTCCAAGGATTATTTGTTTCCCATTCACTTTATGAATTTGGGTGTGCGTCTGTTCACCAAATTCTTTGTATTACTGATTTTCATATTTTTAAAGTCGCCATATCCTACTTTATATTCAATTTTGGAACCCCCAGTGAAGGACTTGTATGTCATAAGCAGAGGAAAGTGAATTCAAATAGGCAAAATCAAGTAAGAGTAAATGAGCATGCCCTAATTTATTCTAATAATTAAATGTATGCACATATTATTTGAAAGAATAGATATGCTGGGAAGCTAAACCAGGAAATGGTATCAATGCTATGATTCAATCTCATTTGAAATTAAAGCTACCCCAAAATGAATCAGCAAAAATACATTTAAAAAATAGAGAAATTTGTATGCCTTAAATCTCTAAAGTAAAGCGTGAATTAAAACACAAAATGGTAAAAGATCTTGTTCGGTGTGTCAAGTTGGTTCTCACTCATAGCCACCCTGTGTACCACACAACGCAACAACTCGCAGTCCTGTACCATCCCCACCGTTCTTGTTATGCTTGAGCTAAGTGTTGCAGCCAACACATCCATCTTGTCCAGGGCTTTCCTCTTTTTTGCTACACCACTACTTTACCAAGCATGATGTCCTTCCAGGGACTTGTCTCCTGAGAACATGTTCGAAGCATATAAGATGATGCCTCTCCATCTTTATCTCTAAGGAACACTCTGGTTGTCCTTCTTCCCCAAGAGAGATTTGTTCTTGCGTTTTAGAAGTCCATGGTACCTTTAAGATTCTCTACACACCATGTTTCCATAGAGTCTGCACAATTTAAGGAAACCCTGAAGGAGATGAATTGATGAATTAAAACCAACAATGGATTCAAACTTACCTGTGACTGTGAGTCCAGCCCAAGACTGGGCCATGCTATCTTCTATCACACATGGTCATGATAAGTTGTAGCCTCTCAGCCTCACCCAACAACCATGACCTTCACTGGCAACTGCAGATGGTGAAAATTTTTTGGCTTCTAACTGAAAATGTGAAGATTCCATCCACATTGAGGTAGCTTTGAAGAAAGTCATGGAAATATGCTTCCAAAAATATCAACAACTTAAAATTCTGTAAAGTACAGTTTTACTCTGACCCACACTTGATCACTCTGAGTCAGAATCAATTTCATGGAAACTGCTTAACGGTTATCACCTTCAGTAAACTAGTGTACATCTCCAGGCACACCTCTCCTTGTTTTGTTTTTCTACATATCAAGTTTCATTCCACACAATCACAGAATGACTAGGGGAAGGAAAGGATTTAGCCATAATCCCATTTAAGTTTTGATTTTAAAGTTGATCACATAGATCGGGTAAAGGTTCTTATCAGGGTGGTGAATTATCAAGTTCGATTGTTTCTCTTCAACATTTCATCTAGGAAATAGCAGAGTGACAGCAACCCCATCAGGTCTGTTAAACAGTATGAAATCCTTGGATGGAGAGAGGACTGTTATGAACTGGTTTGGTGGAAGATTGTGAGCTGGCAGTCATGCCTACCAGAGCAAGGTGGTTCGCATTCTCTCCAGCCTTCGCTTTGCCCCTCAGAGAAGTTGGAGGGGGCCTGGCTACTGGTGTGGTGCAGCAGGGCAGAATGAAAAGCAACCATTTGTTTTCATAAACAGTAAAGGAAACCTGGTAGGGATGCACTAGTCTCCATGGTGCACCCCCTTCACCCTTCTTTCCAACCCCAGAGTCGGGGATCACAAGCTAGGCTGCCTCTGCCAAGGGCTGCTGCTTTCAGGTGAAAAAACAAACAGAAAATGTGTCAACAGTTAATTTCTAAGCCACAGCTAAAACGCTACCTTTCCATTAGCACTAACTGCACTACAATTATATTCCCTCTCCCTAAAGTTTATCTATATATCTATCATCTATCTATCTATATATATAGATATAGATATATTCAGGAATAAGCCCATCTTCAACTTCATAAAATCACAGTAGAACTTTGCTTTGTAGACATGAAAGTAACTCAGTCTGCCCTCAAAACACGTCTTGGGGTCTGCCTTAATTACCTAGTACTACTATAACAGGAAGGCTGCTCATGGATGCTTTTCAACAAATAGGAATTCCCCCTCTCACACTTCATAAAACAAAACAAAACTCACTTCCAATCAGTTGATTCGAACTCATAGCAACCATATAGGACAGGTAGAACTGCCCCTATGGCTTTCTGGAACTGGAACTCTTCACAGGAGTAGAAAGCTCCATCTTTTTTACTCTGGAACAGCCTAGTATTTTGAACTGTTGACCTTGTGTTTATCAGGTCAATTGGAAGGATTACACCCCTGAGGAAGTTAAAATATGAGTTTAGGGCATTAGCTCTACGGTAAGGTTTCTCTTTCTTTAGGATCTTGGGAAAGAGTTCCTTTCAACATTTATGGGCCAGGAGTTCCTTAGAGATCCACGTCAGTCTTGCAGGTCTCCACAAGATTGTAGTCTCAGTGTCCAAAGGATGTTCTCCACTCCTGGCTCCAATTTGTTGATAACAGCATTTTTCTTTGATTTTTGCTTATTTGTCTAATCTTTATTATCACTCAAAAGAGGTTGGCTCAAGATGTAACTTAATCTTGTAGACTGAAACCCGGCTCCTGCACATAATTACATCTAATCATGATTCATTTTCATCATGGAAGTCAGGATTTACAACGCATAAGATAATTACATCATATAACAAAATGAAGTATATTACATAATACTGAGGATCGTGGCCCAGCCAGGTTTACACGCATTTGGAGGGGTCACAGTTTAATCTATTTCAGTATTGTTGAAAGTACTCAGTATTTGTATTTCAGTCTCATGGAAAGATCAAGAAATTGGGAAGAGGAAGGTATGATGTCATACTTCCTACAATTCACATAGCTTCACTCGCTCACTGCCACTGAGATGGAATGAAGTGACCCTGTTGAACAGGGTAGAACTTCCCTTATGGAATTGAGGCTATAATTCACTTTGTAACTAGAAAACCACATAGGTCTCCTATGGAGAAGCTGGTGGGTTTAACCTGCTGATCTTCTGGTTAGCAACTCTTTCTCTAACGAATAATGCCTGATAGCAAAGTGCTGAACCTTGTGCGCTCTCAAGTGTCTTTTTGGATCAAGCTTTACATAAAATGCCTTTACCAACCTTTGCTCTCCCTTTCCTACCTGCCTTCTTGTTGTTAGTTGCCAGGGTCTGTCCAAATGCAGAGAGAATTCATGAGCTGTACCTGTGACCATGTTTGAGAACAATGTCGCAGCCACTGTGTCAATCCAGCGCCTTGTCCTTTTTCTTTTCTGTTGACCAGCCTACTTCACCCAGCATGATGTCCTCGTCAAGGACTGGCCTCCTGTGATAACATACCAAAGTCCATGCGATGAAATCTCATTACCTTTATATCTAAGGAAACATTCTGACTGTACTTTCTAATTCGGTCTAATTCTTTCTCATCCTATCAGTTCACGGTATTTTCAATAATCTTTGCCAACAAATGACTAAAATGTATGGATTCTCCTTCAGAGTTTCTTATTCCTTGTCCAACTTTTCCATGCGTATGAGGCAAATGAAATACCATGACTTAGGTCAAGTGTACTCTGGCCATCAAAGTGGCATTCTTGTTTTTCAATACTTGAATGAAGTCCAGTGCAACAAATTTGTCTATTGCTATATGTTATTTGATGTCTTGACTGCTGCTCCCATGAGCATCAATGGCAAATCCAAGCAAGATGAAATCCCGGATAACTTCAATTTTGATTAATTTATCATGATGTTGTATATTCTTCCTGTGGTTGGAAGGGGTGCCAGCCCCTCACCACTAATCCTGAGTTCTATAGGCACAATTTTACAGTTGAGATATATAAATATTATATTCAAGTCTTCCAGAGCATGACACATTTCATGGTAGCAATGCTCACCTCAGCCCCGCTTGGTGGTCCACATGGAGAGAGGGGAAGGGAAGGAGGACAAGGGGAAAGGAAACAGTGGAGCGAGGATGGGAGAGGAGAGGGGGAAAGATGAGAGGCCAAGGGAGGAGCCAAGAGAGAGGTCTTTATTGCTAACCCAGGCCTATATATCTTTGTTGGGGAGTGCAGCCCACTAATTACAGGTAAAGATACACATCACAGGAAGGGGTTTCACTATGGGTTATAAAGCAATGAAAGGGGGACAATCTAGGGCTATCCACAGCAATAGGAAGAGGAGGTAATTGGGAGTATACATGTGGCAAGGTGGTCAGATCCTAGATTCAGGATGGCAGCTTAACTTGGATGTCACAGAGCTGGTTTGACCTGTTCCCTGGCTCAACTGATAGAGACCATTGTCAGCAGGGTGTGAACTCCACCTACAGGAACCAAATCAATGACTTCAGGCCTGTCCATTGTCCTTAACAGCAGGGAGCAGGGCCTATAATAGTCTGGCGACTGATTGCCTTTGTACAGGATGACCATAAGCATCTGACCTCCCCCCATATGTTAGCAAAAGGCCCCTAGTGTTTGGCATGTCTTTGGGGGAGAAAAAGCTGGGAAAAAGTCTCTTTATAATTCCACACTTCCACCTATGAGGTTTTCTTTATATTGAGCAGTAATTCATACAAAATGCTTAAGTCTTTGACCTTCATTAGCAAGTGTTTCAGGTTCCTTTCACTTTCAAGAAACAAGGTTGTGTTTGTTTTGTATGACAGGTTGTTAAAGGTTGTGTCATCTGCACATCACAGATTTTTAATAAGTCTTCCTTGAATCTTGATGCTGTGTTCTTCTTTATATTGTCTAGATTATTGGATAATTTGCTAGGCTTAAAGATTGAGTAAGCATGGCAACAGTACAAACCCTGATACACACTAGTCCTGATTTTAAGCCATGTAGTGTCTCCTTGTTCTGTTCAAATGGCTGCTTCTTGGTTCATTTACAGCTTCTGTTTGAGCGCATTGAAGTCTTATGGAATTCTCATTTTCCTGGTTGTTAATCATAGTTCGATATGTTCCACCAATGAGAGGCCTTTGCATTGTCAGTAAATCTGAGTGATAATCTTTCTGGCATTCTCTGCTTTGAGCCATGACCCATCGCACATCAGCAGTGATATTCCTCATTCCAAGTTCGCTTCTAAATCCAGCTTGAATTTCTAGAAGTTCCCTGTTGGTTTATGGTACAACTATTGTTGAGTTCTGTGCAGTAAAAATCTACTTTTATGTCTTATTAATAATACTGTTTCATCATTTTTGCATTATGGGGGCCTCCTTTCTATTACATAGGTGTGAATATAGATATCTTCCAATTGGTTGCTGGCATAGATGAATGAGACTTCCACAGCTTCGTCAGTTTGATGAAGCATTTTAATTGGTTTTATCCCTTCCTGAAGCTTTGGTTTCTGCTAAAGCCTCCTTGCAGCTTGAAATTCTTGCTTTTGTATCATTAATTTTGATCATATGCAGTTTCTTGAAATGGTGGCATGTTGACCAGTTCTTTTTGATACAGTGACTGTGTATTCTTTCCATCTTCTTTATACTTCATGAATCATTCAATATTTTGCTCATAAAATCTTTCACTATCTCAACTAAAGGTTTGAGTTTTTCTTTAGTTCTTTCAACATGAAAGATGTTTACTATGTTCTATTTTGTCTTTCTAACTACAAGTGTTTGCACAGTTCATTATAATATCTTACTTTTTCTTCTCAAGCTGCTCTTTAAAAATTTAGAATGAACTCTGCTACCTAATCATTTCTTCAATTAGCTTTATCTGCTCTATGTTCAAGAGCAAGTTTGAGAGTTTCTTCTGACATTAACTTTAATCTTCTCTCTCTTTTTCTTTTTAATGACCATTTATTAATCATTTAATGACCTTTCACCATGTGTGGTGCTCTTGATGTTATCTGACCACTTGCTAGGGCTTTTGTCATCAGAGTTTATTGTGTCAAATCTGTTCTTGCGATGTACACAATATTTAGGTGGGATATACTCAAGATCTTATTTTTACTGTTGCATACTTATTCTATCTTCAGCTTCAACCTCCACTTGTCTGTCAGTTTGTCAGATTGTAATCATTTGCCTTTTGCTCTGATGCTGGAAACAATGTCATTGGGTATTTTCAATGCTAGCGGAATCACTCAAGATGAACAGATTTCAGAGAAGTTTCTAGAACAGAACAAAATATGAAGGATACTTTCTGAAAAAAGTGTCCACTAAAACCTTTTATGAATAGCAATAATACAGTCAGGTATTATGCTAGGAGATATACCTAGGCCAGAAGGCACTCAAACTATCACTGAAGAAAGAGCTGTTTTCTCAAAGTAAAGTCACCCATAATGATGGAGATGGAGTAAAGTTTCAGTTCCTTCATTTGCTGATAGAACACAACTCAGATATGAATACGCAGTCACAAACATCAGTTAATATTTATAACATGGAATGTACAAGGTATTAATCTAAGGAAATTAGGAGTTCTCAAAAAATAGAAATATAAAGTGCTATCTTAGGCACTGGTGAGCTGAAATAGTAATCAGACAGGAATGCCAATTTCAAAAGAAATGAATGGCATATCATTCACCATCAAAAATAACATTTCAAGATATATCTTGACGTATAATATTGTCTATGATAATATTATGTCTAGCATCTATATGCCTATAAAGAAATCATAAATACAACTGTTATATAAATATACATTCCCACCACTAGAGCCACAGAAGCAGAAATCAAAGAATTCTACCAACCCTTCAGTCTTAAATTGATAATATTTTTAATCATGTTGTATTGATAATTACTAGTAATTAGAATGAAAAAAATGGTTAAAAAAGAAGATACAGAAGTTAGAAAATATGATCTTGGTTATGGTGATTAAAGTGAAACTGGAGATCACCTGACTAAATGATACAAGGCCACTGACTTTTTTATTGTAAACACTTTGCATCAGCAGCATACGTGGTGACTACTTATGGACTGTGCTGATGGAGTACACAGAGGTCAAATTGACTCCATCTATGAGAGACAATGGAGAAGCTCAAAATGGGCAGCCAAAGTGGTAGAGCCTATTGTGAAATAGATCTACAGGTCTTAGTGCTCAAAAGTAATTAGGGGGGCAGTTTTAGAAACAAATATATTTTTTAATAGTTTTGAAAGCTAAAAATTCAAATTAGGGCCTCAGCCATATAGATTCTACCTATGAGTTTCTCTTTCAGTTTCTGGGACCCCCAGACATTCAGTCCATTCTGACTGATAACAATTCAATACAGGGTTTCCCAAATTGTACACTTACGGTGCATCTAGCTTTGTGGGTTGAACCTCATCACTTTGCAGTTAACAGGTAATGTTTAACCAACATCACCACCAAGGATCCTTTACTGCCCCCAATTCTCGGCTTTCTTTTCCTGGCAGACAATCCTCACATACTCCCTGTCTGTTCTATCACAGTCCCTTCCCCTGTGGATACTCCTTCTTTGCGTCCACTCTGTTATTTTTGTAACTTAGCAATATTTAGATTTAGAGCATACCCTGGGTTTATTATAATTGAAATAACAAAGGAGACCCTGTTTCTAAACAGAATTATGTTACATATAAGGGAGTTATATATTGGAGTTTGAATATAAGGGTTTGGGTTCTAACATATTTTAAAGGGATACAATTCAAAATATAATATACTTTGTTGAGTTTTACATATTCTTTTTTTGCTTTCAAATTGAAAGAGGAATTTAACTAGTGAATAATAAAAGATAAAAAGGTAGCTACTACAAAAATATATTGTTTTTAATGTTTCATTATATTTTGACCCATTAATTGAATTTCTATGGTATAAGAAAAACAACAATTAGGGAACTAGTGTATGCACACTCAAGCACAGGTGAAGCTGGGCAGTAAGCGAAGGTTAGGAAAGACAAGCTCGTGCCTTCTGTGTCAGGTACTATCCTACCTAATCTAAACGTATGCGAGTTGTTTTCATGCACCCTTTATGAGCTTCGTTTATCTATCATTTCTTACTGGTAATTATCTGTTCATGAATCCTTCCTCAACTTAATTTTTAAATTGAGAGAAGATAGAATGCCCAGTCTTTGAAATTTTTAACTAATTTCTCATGGATTTCTTTGAATGGTACATACATCAATGGTATTTATGATGCATGAAGTCTAAAACGTGTCATAAGACACACATCTGAAATGCTTTTTAAAATAATGTCAACAGTAACATTTTGCAAACCGCGTAATCATGGGTAAAAGTGAACGCGTGTTAAATGTGGTGCTGATCGTATGAGTGAAGTTTTCCCACTCAATTTTAAGCCTTTCCTTCTTTCTTTTCCAGACAGTGCCTCTCAACAGTCATAAAACAATACGACTTCCATCTGCAATGCCTATTGAAGACTCAGGTAGGAGCATTGATACTTCATCCCTCAATTCAGTGACCATTTCTTAAGCATCTTCTATTCGTCTTGAGCTTAGCAAATTTTCTAAGATAAAGTAATAATAATAGTTAAAGCAGAGAAATTACATTTGAAGTGTTTTCATTCTGTCATAGCAAGATAGACACATGGGTCTGTGTGTGCAATAGAGTGTAACAGATACATTGAAAGCCCTCTCTGTAAATAGGAGCCGATTATTAAAACATTAGTTCGCATGCACCGTCCAGACAAGAGGTAAGCTGCAGATCAGTGGGCGACTAGGGTAACTTTCAGGAGAGAATCACACGGGCACAAATAAAGAGTCTGAAAACAGTCTATTATGATTAGGAAACTGAATGACACTTAGAATGATTGCAATTAGAATCGAAAGCAAGAATCAAAAGACACCAGGTGAAAAGACCAGATAGGACTAGGTTGTACACAATGGGGTTAGGTGTTGGGCTGCTACCCACTAGGTCATCCTGTTGAAACCACCAGCTGCTCCGCAGGAGAAAGAAGAGGCTCTCTATCCCCACAAGGGAGCCTTGGTGCAGTCACACGGTGCTGCAGTCCTTCCTGTCAGCTGTTGGGAATCCCCAGCCGCTCTGCAGGAGTCAGACTGGCTGTGTTCTCTGGTAAACAGTGACCGTCTCAAACACCCAGTTCTACTTTGCCTTCAGGGTCACCAGGAGTCAGAAGTGAATTGATGGCACGTGGGTTTGTTTATTGTTAGTTATGGACCTTTCTGGAGTATTTTAACATGTTTTTCTAGTTTATCATCTGATAACTTAGAACCATTGTGCCGGACAGTCTATTTACTGCCACCGGTCTCCAGCCAACGCAGGCAAGAAGGGGCGGTCTCCTTAAGGGGCTTGCCTGGGTTGTCCTCGATCGAGATGACCTTACAGGAGACAGTAAGGGGTTGCACACTCATGCATCCTGCCCTATCACTTACCCAGACTCTCTTGGACCAATCACGCAAACCCTTCCATCTAAGAATATATGTGTCCCAATCATAGTCTCATTCTTGCTTCTGGAATCCCGCCTGTAGCTGTGATGTATTGATCTGCCACCACTCAGGTATTTGTGACGGTCTCCTTTGGCCATTCCTTTTTTAACTCGTTCCCAGCTCGAATCCTCAGACACCACGTTGACCTCGTGCTAACATTAGAGACCTAATAAGTCTTCTTTAATCACTCTTTTTCTTATGAAGAAATGTCGCAGTTAGCATGATTGTCAGCTGATTCTTTACCCTGGTGATATTTGTTTTTTATAGGATATAAATTTGAAAGTTACTAGCATAAAGGGCACATTAAGACTTCATCATTAGATCATTTATATTTTTTACCTGTAACTAGACATGATTTTGAAGTTGTAGCAACTTACTTACATATGAATTTTAGTGTCCAAATGTCTCAGTATTGCTCATGCGTTGTGAACCGCTTTGTAAATTTCTGTTGTTCCACATAGGAAAATCGGTGATGGCTCTTTCAAAATACAGAATTTCATCAAATTACTCATATGTGAAGTCTGCTACATCTACTTAGAAAGAATAGTCCATCCACTGACTATTTCCAGTGTGACTAAGCAGTGAGAAGAACACCAAATAAACACCATCTTTTCACGACCACTGGGAAACAGTAATCATCACTGAGATCTAGGTTATTTAACAAATACGCCACAGTGTCTGCGGCTTTCTGTACGAATGTCATCCACACAATGAGCTGGTTAAATGAGATTCTTCCTAGGAAGCATCAACAGAAAACATCTGAGAACTGAGGCCAGTGTGCGATATTATCAATTCACAATTTTGTACTTTGTCTTTATTTGACAGCACATCAGGTAACATTTCATAAAAGCCGCAGATAGTTTTATAGTATAATATTGTTGTGTTTTGTTTTTTAAAAAACTCTTATCTCCCAACTTGGAGACTCATGCAAGTAATAATATGGATAATTATTTAGACTTGATTTATACCAGATTGAGCTTCCTGGCTATATTAAATGGTTGGTTTTTATGTTAATTTGCATACAACATCACCATTTAAAATTAATTTTCTTCTCTTGTTCACTAATACCATGAAATGTAAAAATAAATTCTGTACTTATGATCCGTCATTCTGTATCTAATTCATTATCTCCAATTTTGGGAAATAATAAAGGAAGGAATTATCTCCAAAGGGAATACTGACTGGTGGTGCCATGCCAACCACTGAACTCTTTGCCATGGATACTGATAGAAATGGAAGCCATAACCATGCTCGAAATTGGCTAACTGCTCCAGTGAGACGATGACATTTCCGCATAAATCGTATACATCAGATGAAGTACAAATAGAGTGAAAAACCTGCTTTAGACTGTCCATAAGAATTGGAGTCGACCTGATGGCAGTGAGGAGTTTTTTTGTTTGTGTGTTTGTTTATTGATGACAAATTACACCAGAATCAAGCAACTAGACACTCATTATAGACTATTTGGATTAAAAAAAATGGATGTATGCTTCAAAACTTGATTTTGCATGATGAGACATTTTCCCTGTCTGAAAGGAGTTAAGAATCTTCAGTCCCCTCTGCCTTGGTTTGCTAGTGTTACTGTAGCAGAAATAGCCCATGTAGGTAGCTTTAAGGAAGAGATATTTATTTTCTCACAGTTTAGTGTAGACATCTAGATTCAGAACAACTGCCTAAGGGGGAGACTGTCCACTCTCGGGAAAATCCTTGCCTCTGCTTCTCAGGTGTTCCAGGTGTTCCTGGAAGATACCATGCACCATCTATCTTTCTCCATCTGTGCATGCTGTTTCTATGCCTAGCCTGCTCTTTTTATATCTCAAAAACGGTGAGATGTAAAACACACCTCACACTGCTATGACTTTACTAACAAGACAGAGAAATGTCTTTTTCCTGGATGATATTATATTCATAGTTATAGAGGATTTTTTTGGTGGGAGGATGGGGCACAAGTAAATGCACAAAACAGTCTATCGCCAGTTCTCTAATTGAGAAGCTGTAACAAATATATAAGCAGGAAGTGGGCTATTGTTATTACATGAGTTTAAGTAACTGAATGAGGGAGGCAGAGTAATATTTTCCCACGCATCCCTTCCCAACTTTAATTATTTGGGCCAAACCTGAAAAATCCATATATAAGTAGAAAGGAATGAGGGAATGGGGATTTCTAAACTATATTTAGCTTTCTGGGAACTGAAACTCCCTTTAGGAACAAGCAAATTTATTGTCAGTCTTCAGAAATTTTTACTTCATACATAGTTTAAGCAGAAGTATAGAACAGATAGTGCAAAGTGAGACACATGTACGTGCCAGCCCTCTACCATGGGGCGGGGTTTTGAGTCAACCTTACTAAAACTCAAATTACTCATCACTGGAGTAAAGAATATAAATGATAGTATAATAAAATGATTAAAATAATGTATACAATGGCTAGAAGATAACTGTTCAAGAAAAGAGAAGTATAAAATGTTATTTTATTGATTATATTGCTAATTTATCAGTATTACTAACAGAGAAGAATGTGTAGGATCCAGAAGAAACTGTCACAAAAAAATGCTTTGTATGAGCAATCGAAAAATAAGTGGGAATAAGGAAAGAAATCCAAAGAAGAGTGGAGAATGCAATGAAAAGGCACAAAGGAGATCAAGGAGATGAGGTCAACTTATCAGCAAATAAAGCATAAATGAAGAATTGAGACCTCCCATTATCAGAATTGGAGGTCGGAATTAAAACTAGTAAAAGTCAAATATATATATATATATATATATATATATATATATATATATATATATATATATAGAGAGAGAGAGAGAGAGAGAGAGAGAGAGAGGTGTGCCCACTCCACCCCACCCCACCATACCCCCCCACTCCCTAGCCACCACTAAGAAAAGGAACAAAGTTCCACTGGGCAGGTCTTTTGTAGTGCACATTTTGCCCAGTAGGAGAGCAGCAAGCAACTAGGTCTGAATGCACCTAGTGGCTGGCATCGCCTGGGAAGAGTCTCTGTAGCCACAGTGGATTTTCTCATACAGCAATTTTGCTCAAACCTCATTTGTTGTGATGGCTGATTTAAGATGACAGCATGAGGCTGTGAAATTTTGTTTCCTGCTCTGGGAAAATGCCACCGAAAATGTGTGACATTGAACATAACTTACAAAGACAGAGCTATGGGAAACCTCAAGTGTACCCGTAGTTTTCTTGTTTCAAAAAGGTGAAATGTTGATTGATGACAAATCTCATCCTTGAAGTCCATCACCTTCGCAAATGGACAAAAATGTCGACAGAAGTTGTGTCCTTGTACTCAAAAACCAACGATGGACCTTTGAAGAGCTGGGGAAGGTAACTGGAAAATCTTGAAGCTCAGATCAGCGAGTTGTAACGGTACATTTGTAAATGATTAGGGTTGCTGCTACAAAATGCGTGCCTCAGGTTCTGACTGTCCAGCAGAGTCGACTGGAAACAAGCTGTGCTTTGAGAGAACAGCTCCGGAGTGATCCATACTTTTCCCAGGGTCATTACTGGTGAGAAGACATGCTGCTATTCTTACGACCCAGAAAGCAAGCATCAATCAAGCCAGTGCCCCCAAAAAGCTCATTTAGTGAAATCCAAGTTCAAGACGATGCTCATTTGTTGTTTT
This sequence comes from Tenrec ecaudatus, assembly GCF_050624435.1. Taxonomy (NCBI): domain Eukaryota; kingdom Metazoa; phylum Chordata; class Mammalia; order Afrosoricida; family Tenrecidae; genus Tenrec; species Tenrec ecaudatus. Next base: position 113,255,248 of record NC_134535.1, on the reverse strand, counting down.
GATGTGAAGGGGATAGTGCATTTAAAGTTCACTCTACCAGGTCAGATTGTTAATCAAGTTTTTATTTATTTAGAGCTTCTGAAAAGATTGGGTAAAAGTGTACCACCAAAGAGGCCAGATTGGTGGCAGATGGGGGACTGGTTTTGCCACCAGAAAAATGCACCTGCTCACAAAGTCATGTCATTGTGCCAGGTTGTTTGGTTTTTTTTTTTGTTGCAAAAATAGCATGCCTCTCTTGTCCCATGCAACTTACCCACCTGACCTCGCTCTGTGTGACTTCTTTCTGTTTCCCGGAATGCAGAGGGACATGAAAGGACAGTGATTTGATTATGCAGAAGAGGTGAAGAAAAAAACTAGAGAGCTGTTGTCAGCCATCCAAAGAGACGAGTTAAAAAATATTTCCAAGAAAGAAATTACAGATTTGATAAATGTATTAAGGATAATACAGTGTACTTTGAATGTTATAAGGTTATTATGTTTAAAAAAATACATAGCTTTGGGAGAAAAAATCCATTTTATGAGGGTACCCTATCATATGTAAATGAAATCTATTCTCAAACTCGAAGAAGAATAAAAAGTGTGAAATGTGAAAGTACATGCTTGATAGAAAGAGATGGAAGAAATCACTAGCCAACATAAGTTGTATTCCTAGCTACCTAGAAAGCATTGAAGAGTTTTATGCTCCAAAATAATATGATTCACCACTTTATTTTGAATGTGTGTCATGAATTATTATAAACTGCATGGTGAACATAGAGAGCGAGCAAGCTGAAGAACAAGCTAAATAATACGATCTGCCTCGGTGCTGTTCGTGCCTCCTTTCCTCAACATAAGAAATACCTGTTGTTGAAAAATGTTGCTTAGGTTATTTTTTTTCTTATTTCACCACAAATGTACATATCTCTTACCATTATGTTGTTTAAAATTTATTCTTTTTTTTTGAGTCTGTATAAAGACATCAAACTATCAGCATGTTTTGAGCTTTGTATCATTCACTCAATATTACTTGTGAGATTCAGTGATTTTTTATCCCACTTAGTTGTTATTTTTGCCCGTTTTATTTGATACAATGTATTCCTTTGAATGAATGTACCACATTGTATGAATTGTGTTGATGTACATTTAAGTCATATAAAAGCTTTCTTTAGGGTGTATATAGGTAGTATTTTAGACTTAACAAGGTAATACCCAAGAATGTTAACATTACTATATCTTCTTCCCAATATGTTTTACTCCAACTTGTTATATTTTTGTCAGTGTGAAATATAAGTAGCAATATCTTATTTTGTTTTAATTTCGAGTTCCCAAACTACTAATCAGTCCATGATTATTAACATTTTTAATGGACCATTCAATCGTTTTCTTTTGTAACTCACACTTTCTAGCATTCTATATTTCTCTACCCTTTTTTCTTACTTAAATTTGGAGTTAATACATATATCACATCATTCCATAGTTCAATCAGTTTCAAAAAATTATTTTCTTAATTTTATTTGCTTTTGTTTTCTCAAGTAAAACAGATTCATGGGAATGCGATATATATACATATACATATATATATACATATATATTGTCCTTTGTTTTGCTAGTGTGTTTAATTATATTCTGCCAGATGGCAGCTTTTCATTTAATTATGGGTTTTTTTTCAGTTTTTGTCTTTTAAAAAAATCTGCTTTCTTGAAGTATGCTGTCTATAAGTACCACTGAGTTGTCTGACTGAAAGTGACCCGTGTACAGCAGAGGGCAGCCGTGCCTGGTCCTACACCACCTTCACAAAGTTGAGAGATTGCAGTACACTACTACAGTCACTGTGCCAAGCCAGGAGGCCTGGTACTGTAGTGGTTACCCCCAGCCCTGCTGCCAGAGAAAAGCTCACTCACAGGCACAGTTCTCTACTGCCCTAAAGGGTCACTATGGGTCCGTATGGACTCGATGACAGTGAGTGTCATTCAGCTAATTGAGAGTCTTCCTCATTTTCACTCCCCTTCTGCTTCCCCAAGCATGACATCCTTTTCCAAGGACTGGTCTCTTCGTGTGAGGAGTCCTGGTGGCTTAGCCATTACACGTTGGACTGCCATCAGCAGGTAACAGTTCCAAACCACCAGCCACTCTCCGGGAGGAAGACAGGGTTCCCCACTCCCCATTTTCGGAAACTCACATGCACAGTTCTACCCTGTCCTACAGGGTCACTGTGAGTCAGCATCCACTTGATTGCAGTGAGTTTCAGTTTTCAGATTCCATCATCTTCTGCAGGTATGTCCGAAATACTTGAGAAAAAAATCTTGCTATCCTCACTTGTAAGAAGCTTTCTGGCTGTGCTTCTCAATGTTTTCCAACACAGATTTAATGTTCTTCGAATAGCCCATGGTATACTTAATATTCTTTTTTTAGCACAATAGTCCAAAGGTGTAAATTATTCTTTGTTTTTCTTATTTAGTGTCAGAATGATGTCTTTGTTTTCAAGAGGTCTTTTGCCACAGGTATGCCGAATGTAATATTCATTTGATTCCTCAGTTCCTGTTTCCATGAACATTGATTATAGAACCTGGCAAAACGGTATCCTTGACTTTTTCTATGAAGAGTAAGTTATATAAGATAAAATTCATCAGTCATAAATGTACAGTTCAACCAACTTTGAAAAATATATGTCAGTTAAACATTAAACCAAAATATAAAGTGCCCATATGCTTCTTTTCAATAAATTACATCGAGCCCCAACTTCCGGCCACCCAAGCCTCCTTTTTTCAAGATATATTTGCTTTTATTTTTTCTGGAATGTCATATAAATGAAATCATACATGTGAGATTTCCAGTTAGTCCTACCCCGATCATACTTGATATTGCCAGTGCTTTAATTTTAATTTTTTTCATGGCTCTGTGGTGGTATTTCTTTTTGGTCTTAACTTTAAAATTATTTGCCCATTCCTATAATTGGCTTGAATTTTTCTTACTGAATAGTAAAATTTAAAAAAATATATTATAAAGGAAAGACCTCTTTGAAATCTAAGTATTGCACATATTTTCACCATGTCTGGATCCTTTTAAAATTGATTTCTATGTGTTCCAAAGAACAGACCTTTTAATATTTGACTCGATTTCATTTGTTGTATACTTGATCATCTTTCATCTTATTTGGTGAAGATATCCTAACCCAACCTGTCACGTATTTTTCCAACTGAAATATATATATATATATATATATATATATATATATATATATATATATATATATATATATATATATATATATATATATATATATATATACATCATTTTTAAGTGCTATTTTAGACATGTGATCTATTTTAAGTTCCTTTTAGTGTAAGATGTATGGTAAAAGTTGCGCTGTTTTTCTTCTGTGCTACAGAAGGATTCTTTCTCCATGTTCTTGTTCCTCACTCCCAGACAAGGTGCTTGCTTACTCCTCAGGGCTACATTCATCTCTAGGGAAGGGCAGAGGGAGGTTTGTATTATAATGGTCTAACAGCTGCCTTAGGCAGATTCTACTACTTGATATCAGGAATGCAGTTTTCTGAGCCTTGCTGCTTTTCCTCCTTAGACAACCACACTCTGCACTTGGTCTTAGGCAAGAACAGGTCTGTTATTCGTCCTCTGTGGTATCTGACTTTGGCAGTATCCTTGTAAAATCCTGATCTCAAAACAGGGTCTTCTGACTTTTCCCAGAACAAGATTTTTTTGATTCTAGCTTTCCCTCAGAAGTAATAGATCTTTGCCTATGTCCTCCGTCTTCTGCAGCAAACTTACAAACGACAGGGATGCCCTTAACAAGATAAATGGACACAGTGGCTGCAACCATGGGCTCAAACAGGAATGATTGTCAGGATGGGAGAAGACCAGGTAGCGTTTCCCTCTGCTATGCATGGGGTTGTTAAGCGTTAGAATTTAGTCAGTGAAACCTAACAACCACACAGTCAGGCTGTTTCTTATCTATTCGCATGCCAATTACCTCTGTGCAAGGTGCTGATAAAGATCACACGCTTTCAGAGTCACTCCTTCTGGGAGCGTCTTGCTGGTCCTGAGAATTCAGGGTACCTGCTTACCGTGTGTGTTGGTGTGTTAGGCCAGGTTGTCCAGAAAAACAAATCCTGGTGCACTCATGTATGTATAGGAAAGAGTGTTACATCAAGAAGTAATTATGTATCCAGAACGCATTCCAGTCCAAATTCAAGTCCCTAAGTCTGATGCTAGTCCATTCCCACCTCTTCAGACTCATATGGAGGCATGCTGGTGACGCAGAATAGGGAACCGGAAGTAGGAAGATGGCGGGATAGTGGGTGCAGAGTCCCGCGGATCCAAAGTGGGTGGGAATGTGGTAGGGCGCAGAGGGCTCTCAGCATCAGCGAAAGAATTCCAGCAAGCAAGAAGGCGGAGTTGCAGCGAAAAAGGGAGTTTCCCAGTTTCCCCTGGTTATATGGAGACCAAAACCTCAGGGAGGCACCATCAGGCTGGTTGACAGGTTGAATTCCACCCCTTCACTTTCATACATAGTGAACTTGACAAGAAATCATCTAGCTACCACACCTCATAACCTCACATCTCTGCTAGGATCAGGAAAAGTTAAGATTTTACAGATTATTTACTTTTTATTGCATTGATAAGGTGAGAGTGGCATCCTACATGTTTAGGTGAAATGAAACTCCACAGGCTAAGTTAGTACTTAAGAAATTAAAATATTCTAAATTTGTCTTGAAACATTAATTTCACATTATTATTTAAGGATATAAATAGAAGCTTATTAAAGTTGATGGAACATTTATTACCTAGATTTTTAAGTGATCTACACATTTATAACAGATTTTTAAGGGTATGTCCATTAGTCTCCATAACAGTTAAGTGAAATGGAAATACCCCCCAAAAAGCAGTATTGTTTTTCCAGAAAGATACATATGAAAAGTTTGCCATCAGTCTTTCCAAATACTTTTCAGTTATGTAACTTAATATCTAATATTTTAAAATAAGGATTCTTCAACATCTATGGTAAATGATATAGTGCCTAAGATGAATGTGGAAATATAGCACATAAAATAAGAGCAATATTATCAGTAACCATTAACCTAAAGAGTCATTGTTAGAAGTAGGAAATGGCCCTCCAATCCCTGTGCAATACAAAATCTCCTCTAAATATTCCTAATTATCACCTGCCTATAATGTAGAGACAATCTTTATTCATAAGGCAGCCTCTGAGATTTTGTACAAATTATTTTTCAAATAGCTTTCTCCTGTTCAGCCAAATGTGAACGTCTCTGTACTTTCATCTATCTGTTCTAATATCTCCACTCCTTATATTGACATTCTTAGGCTCCAAAGACCAAGTCACTTGTTATGCAAAAATCAGCCTTGTGTGAAAATGGATAAGGACTACATCAGATCAAAAAGTGGAGGATCACTGTATCATTGCATCGTTGTCATATCACTGAGCTTTATGGCCCAAACAAGTTCGTATGACCTTAACCATAGCAGCCAATCTCTGGCGACTTGGAGTTGTTACTATCAGATTGTTACTGATAGATGATTCAATTTCCATTTCATTTGGCAGACCTCAACTCCTTGAAAGTGATAATATTTTCTTTTTTCCCTTTTTTTCCAAGCAAGCTAAACTTTCCTAGCACTCTCAACTCTCTCTTTGTCGGTGCCTATAAAGCTGTGCGGGGCTCTGGTGGCATGGTAGGTTAGAAGTCAGCTACCACCCCAAATGTTAGCAGCCCCCAACCATCCGTAGGCCTCCCTCCCCCACAGGAGGAAGGCAGTAGTCTGAGTCGGTAAACGTTCACAAGCCTGCAAACCCGATGAGGCAGTTCTACTGTGTCCCCTAGAGCTTCTATGTATTGGAATATTCTTGACACATAGGCTTTGGGGTTTTTCCATTAAACTGTTATTTGATGTCTTATTTCTACGTAATCTCAGTTCTCCATCTATGCCCCAAACTTCCCACTCTAACATTAAAATATTAGGTTTTCTGAAAGATGGCATGTCTAGTTTTCAGTTTTCTTCTATCCCATCCAACTGCTTGGCCATGTCGCATCTCTATGAAAATGACGCACACACCCAGCTTTGTCCTTTCTTGAAAGTGAGTGCTGCTTCTACTGGGCTTTGTGTCTATAGACCCGCGATAGTGGATAAAATTGCTTGAATTTATAGATTATAGGCTTATTGTTTCCCTCTAATCAGTCTCTGTGTGTGTGTATGTTGTGAGGTTGAAAATGCCTTGATCAATGTCATTTCCGTGATTCTGACTCATAGCCGCACTGGGTTTGTAAGACTGTAACTCTTGATCAGAGTAGAAAGCCCTATATTTCTCCTGCCCAATGGCTGGTGGTTTTGAACTGCTGATTTTGTAGTTGGTAGATCGTGCCACAGGGCTTCTGTCTATAGTAGCATGATCATTTTGGCAGAACAAAATGTAAGCCAAATATATAAGTCTAGCATTTTTTAAAGCACAAATTGATCCTGTGGGTAGTACAAATTAGTCATCTACAGTCAAATATAATGCCGAAGGTTTCAACTTCTCAGATGCATGTCTCTCACTCAGAGCCCTTGGGTATAAAGAAATTTATGGAAACTATTTTAGATTAGTAGGCACAGTTTTTATTCTTCAGCTATTTTCATATGGCAATCTATCTGATGTCAGGGGTTTATCCAGAGAATCCAGTTTTAATTCTGCCCTTTTCCCAATGTCTATCAATTTATGTATACCTAAACTTTAGGTATCTGTTGAATGTAAATATTAAACACCAAACTCCAAGTCCTATGTCCAAATTAATGTTAATTAATTTAAGCCACAATGCCTAAATCTAGTCTGATATTCCCAGCCTCCACTCCTAGGTTACTGTACCATCAAGTTTCGAATTTCTATTCAGACTTTAACTTCCTGTCACCCAGAGAATTTATCATATAATTGTTGTGAAATATGTTATATGTTTACATTTAAAAATTTTTATTCATTGTTTATTTCAGCATAATATGTGGGCACATGTGTGTACATGTATTGATTTAAGGTGTTTGTGTTTGGTCACTCAACTATTATCAGGCCTAGGGTCCCATTGAATATCCCACTACCTGAAGGCCATGTCGACCAAATTGCTTCTTTGTCAACCTAAACTCAGTGTATCAGAAAGTTAATTTATCACAATCCTTCATAAAACCTTCTCATTTTGCCGATGTTTTGTAATGTAATTAATGATACCCTGTCTTGTTGATTTTCCAGGTATGAAATTTAGATTTATCTTAAAATTGTTCTCTCTATTGTACCCATATCTAATTAAACACCAGTTTGTCCCTGATTGCAATATTTCACTTTGTATTTTATAGCAATCTGAAATATATTCATTGTAGAATAAATATAATGCATATTATAATATTTACTTTCAGAATCATTGTGAAGAAGAAATGAAATAGTGTAAATCATCAATTTAATTCAGAAAAGAATCTCTGCAAGGGTGGAATAGTAAATGACTACATTAACTACTGAATATCCAAAGCTAATCTCCCAGTATTTGCATTGTAATGAGTAGTATTTATGGACTTGTACAAATTCACATGTATAATATTGCTACTGACACTGCATCTATGATAAATGAACAGAGAACCCAGTATGTAGCTCTCATGTTTGTATCTTTCTAATTTTTATTTTATTGTGCATATACAGTACCTAGTTCCCCTTATAAATGAAAAGGTCTATATGAATGGATGATTAATTAGTTAATACTTTACATTGAACCTTTTTTCCATATTGGCACTTTTATATACCCTTTGTAAGTAATTTTTACAGCAACCCTAGCAGTGACCACTGTGTTCCTTCCCCTTTGCAAGCTCCCGAATTTGACTAGGGTTACAGACAGAAGGGAAGAGCCAGGATTCAGATACTTAGAATCTAAACACAGAGATTCAATATCATCAACTATAAGACGAGTATATCTATAGTATGGTTGCTCTCCTTTTGGAAACTTCGATTTGTCAAATCCAGACTTACATGTGCTCTTGCAAAACTAAACACTCTTTTTATTGGGTACCTTTGAGTTGGCTCCAGTGCGTGATGACCTGATGTCCAGCAGAATGAAATGCTGCCCAGGCCTGGTCCACCCTCACCATTGTTCTTCTGTCGGAGCCCATGGTTGCAGTTACCGTGTCAGTCCATCTTGTTGAGGGCCTTCATCATTGTCTTTGGCCTCCACTTCACCAAACATGGTCTCCTTTTGTAGGGATTGATCTCTGTAGTTCACAGTATACTCATGGAAAAGATGGCATTTGAAATTTTTCTAATAGGAAACTTCTATATAATTCGATTCAATTTTATAAGGTTGTAAGTGGCAGCCACATGTCAAGGCTGAGCTCATACATAAATAAATGAGACTTTTTAAACATGAATTACTCATGTTTTTTTATCCTAATGTTATAATTCCACAATTGTATTTCCTTAAATCTGTGAAAGATTTCAAATGAATCTCAAGTAAATAAAACCTGTGTACTTTTAAACAAGCCTGTTAAAATTTCTGAAATACTGTTTTTGTTTTTCATAGCATTAATGAACTATTCTTGTCCTCCCATCCCCCCAGTCCCTACCACCACTGCCACCAGGCCAGAGTCAATCATGATGGCACTATATGGGGGTTTAGAGGATGTCAATCCTTACTGGAATGGAGAGCATCCTCTTTCTCCTGTGCAATAGCTGATGGTTTTAAACCACCAACTTTTCATAGGATCTGTAAAATTTCATGTAATACTGACAGTATAAATAAGTTTTCAAACAGTATCCTACTAAGATATTAATTTATAATATTTATATTAATATTTTGTTAAGACAATTGAGTACTAATATACTTTTATTTTGTGAATTTATAATAATATGAAAAAACAAAAAGAGGTTTTTCCTCCAGATTTCTATGAATACATTCTTCTATCTTTCCAATGAAATGACTGTGGTTCTGGAGATAGAGTTAGCATGCATGAAAAGCTGCTTGTTGTATTACAAAGTAGAGTGAGTGATGGTTACCTTGGACCTAAGGAAGAAGGGGTGATTACTCATCTTAGATAAAGACAGTACACAAAGGATCCATAGGTCAAATAGGACGGACTTTCTTTTATTCTTTATTGGGTATAATGGAAATCTCATAACACTGTGAGGGTAAGATCTGTGAATTGTATATAACTTAAGAGCTTTCAGCAATGCTGATTTTAGAAAAGTTGGTCCTTGCTAGAGGATATATATATATATATATACACATATATACACATATATATGTATATATATATAGAGAGAGAATATAATTATATATTATATCCAAGCACAATTCCATTAGATGATTAACAAACACCCCCACATCATCTACCCAATTTGAATTTGACTCTTAAGTTCCTGTACACTGTTTCCCAAAACAGGTACATATGAAAACTCTCCAGGTATCTGCAGTCACTAGCCTTCTTTACATTGTATTATATGACCTAACATTCTCACACCTACCCTTTTCTCTCTCTTTATGTTTCTTGTTTTATATTAGACAATGTTAAATCAGCATTCATATAAAACTAAAATCAAAGCAGCAAACTTCTGTCAAGTTGATGTCAATATGTGACAGCTCCATGTGTCACAAAGTAGCGCTGCTTCCTAGGTTTGCACTGGCTCTGACAGGAACTAGACTACTAGACCTTTCGCCTGAGCTGCCTCATCACAGTTTTAGAACCTTCTTTGTAAATGAAAGCAAATTGCCCATTTCAGTCCATTTTATTTTTGTGAAAAGATAGTTTAAAGACAAATTAATGTCCTTACAATGCGAATAAACAGTAAGATGCGACTCTTGTCATCTATAGCAAAATGTGGATAATGTTGTTGAAGAAGTTAAAAATATATGCAGTGTTCTCGGCTCTGTGGAAATCAAAGAAATTACAGATGCAGTAAACCAACTGAACCTAACTCTTCAGAGAAAAGCTGAGGTAAGTAGCATATATTTCAAAGTAATTATTCTAAACATGAGTTCAATAATTAAACAGAGCAAAAGGCGTTCTAACTATAGACTATGGGTAGACATGCATGGAGTATATTTCAGTCACTTGTTGATATTAGTAATTTGATTTCATCATACCAATGGATTTAATTAAATTAAAAATCAACTTCTTACACTTAAATATTTTAACTACGATATAACTCCTCAGTGATCTTGAAATCCTACCCAGGTAAATGTGTTTATGATCATATTTACATGCAAATGTTTGGGTAGGTTATTAATAACCCTCACTTATCTCAGAAAATGAAGATATATGTGCCCACGCAAATGAACAGTTACATATTTAGGAAATACAAGATCAATTTTGTAGGGTTGTTTTTGGTTGATGAGTCATGTTGCTTTTTCCAAAGTTACTTTTGTGTGTGTGTTTTTTTGTTTGTTTTTTTAAACATTTTATTAGGGGCTCATACAACTCTTATCACAATCCATACATACATCAATTGTGTAAAGCACATTTGTACATTCTTTGCCCTCATCATTTTCAGAGAATTTGTTCTCCACATAAGCCCTTTGCATCAGGTCCTCTTTTTTCCCCTACCTCCCCACTCCCCCTTTCCTCATTAGCCTTTGATAATTTATAAATCATTATTTTGTCAGATATTGCCCTGTCCGACATCTCCCTTCTCCCCCTTTTCTGTTGTCCGTCCCTCCGGGAGGAGGTCACTTGTAGATCCTTGTAATCGGTTCCCTCTTTCCAACCCCCTCTTCCTCTACTCTCCCAGTATCTCCCCTCACACCCCTGGTCCTGAAGTTATCATCTGCCCTGGATTCCCTGTGCCTCCAGCTCCTATATGCACCAGTGTACATCCTCTGCTCTATCCAGCCTTGCAAGGTAGAATTTGAATCATGGTAGTTGAGGAAGAGGGTGGAGGAAGCATTGGGAACTGGAGGAAAGCTGTATTCTTCATCGGTGCTACATCACACCCTGACTGATTCAAACCCCTCTGTGAGGGATCTCTAGTGGCCGACAAATGGGCTTTGGGTCTCTACTCCGCACTTCCCCCTTCATTCACTATGGTAAGATTTTTTTTTTCTCATGATGCCTTATACCTGATCCCTTCGACATCTCGTGATCTCACAGGCTGGTATGCTTCTTCCATGTGGGCTTTGTTGCTTCTGAGCTAGATGGCTGCTTGTTTACCTTCAAGCCTTTAAGACCCCAGACACTATCTCTTTTCATAGCCAGGCACCATCAGCTTTCTTCACCACATTTGCTTATGCATCCGTTTGTCTTCAGCGATCATATCCTGGAGGTGCGCAACCAATGATATGATTTTTGTTCTTTGATGCCTGATAACTGATCCCTTCAGAACCACATGATCACACAGGCTGGTGTGTTCTTCCATGTGGGCTTTGTTGCTTCTGAGCTACATGGCCGCTTGTTTACCTTCAAGCCTTTAAGACCCCAGACGCTATCTCTTTTGATAGATGGGCACCATCAACTTTCTTCACCATATTTGCTTGTTTACCTGCTTTGTCTTCAGCAGTTATGTTGGGACGGTGAGCATCATAGAATGCCAATTTAATAGAAGAAAGTATTCTTGCATTGAGGGAGTACTTGAGTTGAGGCCCAATGTCCTTCTGCTACCTTAATACTAAACCTATAAATACAGGCACATAGATCTATTTCCCCAACCTCATATATATCTTTACATATGTATATAGTTTGTCTAGACCTCTATAAATGCACTTTGCCTCCCAGTTCTTTTCTCTATTTTCCTTGACTTTCTTCCTGTCCCACTATCATGCTCTGTCTCAACCTCGGTTTCAGCTATACCTCTTAGTTACATTATCCTTGATCATGCCCTACCATGCCTGCCACACCCACCTCAAAACCAATTTGGATCACTTGTTGTTCCCTTGTCCCTGGGCTTGTTAACACTATTCCCTTTCCCCCACCTCCTCCTATCTCATGTCCCCTGGAACTGTCAGTCCCGTTGTTTTTCCTCCAGATAGTTTATCCAGCCTATCTTATTTAGACTGATCTGCTGAGATAAAACCATGCACAAAAACAAGACAGAGCAAATCCAAGTAACATTATACAACAAAACAAACCACTGACAAAGAACAAAACAAAACTCAACAAGAAAGAAAAGCTTGTAGTTAGTTCAGGCATCATTTGTTGGCCTTTAGGAGTGTTTTCCAGTCCAGTCTGTTGGGACATCACGCCCTGGCCCCAAAGTCCACTTTCAGCATTCCCTGGGGACCTTGCCGCTCCATTTTCCTTGCTGTTCTGTTGCACTCCCCCAGTGCTTTGCCTCGGTGTGGTGGGATCAGGTCGGGCACAAAGTTACTTTTGTGTTAAGAGTTAGATATGTAATTATTGGCTGAGAAAAAGATTAAGAAATCCAGTAACACTTATTATTTTTATTTATTTAAATGGCTGTTAGGATACAGTCATCCTCTTTATTATTTAAGCAGATGGTGGAACAGAAAGAAAGGGCTCTGGAGGTGCAGTGCCGCAGGAGAAAGATGCAGCAGCCTGCTTTGGTGTAGAACTCCTGCTTGAGCACTCTTATGGCAGTTGTGTTCCACCCTGCAAGGCCACAGTGAATCTGGATTAGCCAGACACACAGAAACCACAAACCCAAACCCATTGCTAGTGAGTCAACCCCACCTCAGAGCAGCCCGATTGGACAGAACAGAATTGCCCACGAGGTTTCTTGATGATGGTAGCAGACAGCCGTATATTTCTCCTGAGAAGCAGCTGGTGGGTTCGAAGTGTGCACCTTATGGTTGACAGCCCAACTATAACCCACTATATCACCGTAACTCCTAAGATTGGAAAGATATACCGTATATACTCTAATATAAGCCGACCGAGTATAAACTGAGCTAACTAAATATTACCTGGATAACAAGAAAAACTGATTGACCAAAGTATAAGCCTAGGGTAGAAAATGCAGAAGCTATTGGTGAGTTTCAATAATCAAAACAAATGAAAATAAAATTACCAAAAATTGAGACATCAGTGGGGTAATGTATTTAAATGTTTATTTTAAATAAAAACAAATAAAATGACAGCAAGTCATTTAACATTAGTAAACCAGCAAAGTGGAAAATAGGTTCAACAAAAACAATAAGGTATCAAAAATGATACCTTAAGAGTACTATTCTCTGAGCTCAATCAGCAACCAAGTTAAAATGTAAAGAGTTAAAATCCTTCAAAACTGGATTCCTCATCATCATCTGAATCCCAATGAAGAGCTTCAGCTGGTGTGAGGTCATCATAGACACTGTCCTCACTGAGATCACCATCATCACCATCACTGCTGTCATTTTCATGTGAAACGCAGTCTTCACTGCCATCCATACCATTACTAATACTACATTCCTGGAAGGCACATCGCACCATGTCTTCTGGAATATCTTCCCATGCGTCTCGAAACCACTTTGCTATTAACTTTATGTACGGCTTCATGAGATTTCTTCCTTTTGTTAGTTGGGCTTGACCAGATGACATCCATTCATGCCACATCCTTCGCACATGGTCTTTAAAAGGTGTATTCAAATATGCACATCATAGGACGGCTCTGATTGGTTAGATGTGAGCAAACAAACATTCATAGCCCTGCAGTGTCAGCGGGGCTTTGAATGAACAGCAGAGAAACGGCAATCACCCGCAAGATAACAGATGCTCATCCCATTACCTGGGGGGGGGGGGGGGAGGGGGGTTGAGGCAGTGAGATGTTACACCTTCCTGGGGTACCACTGACCCATGTATAAGCTGAACCCCAGTTTTTCCAGCACATTTTTTGTGCTGAAAAACTCGGCTTATACAGGAGTATATATGGTATACCATAACCTCAATTCACCTGAATTCTGATTCATGGTAACTCCATGTAAACCAAAATAGAACTGTGCTCTATATGGTTGAATTTTGGAAGTAGTTCACAAATATTTTCTTCTTGAAAAGGCAGATTTGAACCTCAATCCACTCAACATGCAAGTATATTTACCATTTGTACCTCCTGGGGACTCCAAATAATAATAACAAATATTTTACAATGCATTGTAATAGATTAAATAGTTATATATATACACACACATATATATTAGATTATTTAATTTAAATTGGATTTTGTTTTGGTGACAATTTCATGAACTTTTCATTTTAATGATAATGGTTTACATTAGAGGTGATACTTATAGACCTTAATACAGAAAATTATTGGAGGAAGGGGATTAAAATAAGATCATTAAATGGAAAATAGAAATTGAACTGATGTCTCTGTACATACCCTGGTTTAAGTGAAACTTCATAAGAGATAGTAATTATATAAATTCATTATCTGCATGGAAAGGAGAAGTAGAGATTGTATTATCTTGAATATCATCCTCAACATTTCAAAGAGATTTATTTAAAAATTGACAATCAAATTATTATATATTAATCGTGGGTACACTGCTTGTTATTTCCAATAAATGAGTAATTAATTTTAAAAATCTATAATTTGTTACATTGGACATTTTCAAATCTTGTTTTGTGTGAATTATTAGCTAATGACAGTAAATATATATTTCAAATACTTCATATTACTTGAAGAGTGGCAGTAGGGGATTATGGGAACACTAGAATTTAAAGTAATAGAATTTAAATTTAAACCATTAACTTACAGCTAAAAATACAAGACACTAAAGAAATAAAAGTTAAACAATATATCAATAAGTCCCAAAATGCAGTTCAGAGAGAGGTTTGTTCTTATCTTTGTAAATCTCCCTCAATGGAGAGCGACTTACTTTCCTTCCGCCAATGACCAAAGGGGGTTTCACAATGAAATGGTTACTCAGTTTTCATAACTGCTTTTATGTGTGGCTACTGAAACCTATATTGGAAAATCAGGTGGCTACATTTAATTGGATTTGATTTTTCTATTTTATATCAGAGTATAAAAATTATTAGAGTCCTAAAAATTATATTACTCATATAACCAAATTATACTGATGGAAGGACCTTCTAATAGCTTGTTAAGATAGCAGAGAAATAAGAATTAACTTCTCTTAAGCAAATAGTTTCTTTTAAATTGTCCTGTTTTAGACAGTAGAAGCACCTAGTGTTTATAATAAAATATAAAGAGGTTGAGATTTAGAGTCAGAAATATATTATGCAAATTCAGTGTCTACATCTTTCTAATGAATAATCTGTTGGAAAATAAATGCACTTCACTGAGTTTCACATTTCCTGAATTCTGAAATGTTATTCTGGTTAGATACTGTCTAGCCGATTCTGGCTCAGTGACCTTTCGTACAATAGATTGAAATGACGCTTGCTCCTGCACCTTGCTCACGATGGTTGCACTTTGAGCTCATTATTAGAGCCACTGTGTGGATTCATTTTGTTTAGGATTTCTCTCCATTCCACTAAGCCTCTACTCTACCAAGTGTACTGTTTTTGTCGAGGGGCTTGTCCCTCTTAGAATTAATGCATAGGTGAAATGAATCTAAGGAGCATTACTTATGCCAAGACAGATGTGTTTGTCCCTCTAGCAGTCCAGGATTTATTCATTATTCTTTGCCAAAACCATAATAGCATAAAGCATCGTTTTTCCTACTACCCCCCTTTTATATGATGAGAGTATTAGACTTGTTTTAAAAGATCCAGATGGTGATGTGACAAATTATGATTTGTGAGGATGGTGATGATAGTCGTTTTTGAGAACCTTCCATATAAGGTCAAGATGAATGTGAGATTCCACAAAAGCACCACTTAGGTCCCCATCATCTCAGACTGCAATGAAATCAACCTTCTCACAAAATAGCCCTGGCCAGAGGAAGAGACTGCATCTTCTTTCTGTTAAGATTATTTGGTAGTTTTTCAACTTTTGTATTCAGCTGTTGATAGAATTCAAGTGGTAGATTCAAGTGGTCAAAAATGAGGAAAATTTAATGTTAGCATGGAATACTTCAAATGATATTAAATATGTGATGGTTATGTTTCTATCCAAACATGGCCCCTGTAAGGAAAGATAGGTGGAGTCAAACCTATCAATCAGGTTGCCTAGCGGAATCTCCTGCAGGGTGTGATCTAGATCTAAGTAGATCTTGTGGAGGACTGGCCAGGCCCTTTTACTTTCCCTTCTTGCCCAGTCCTGCTGCACTGTTTGCTCCAGCCACCCTATGTTGCTTCAGTGTGCTGCTCGTTCCCACTACCTCTTACTGCCGTATTTTACCACCTAGACTGGCCCCGTAGAAACATCATGCTGCACCACATGGCCTGGCCACTTCTCACTGCAATGGTGTGAAGTGCCTTGCCTTGCATTGCTACACTGAACTACCAGGCCCCACTGCACTTTACCATCCCTCTCCCTTCTACCTGCAAATTCTTTGACTCGTGGGCCTGATAGTCCCATGAGTTGTCTTATCATCTAACCTACTAAAGTGAGTCAGACTGAGCTTTCTTTGCCTCCCTTTGCAACTATGTTGGCTGCTTTCCTGTTATAAATTCTCTTAATGTAAGCTTCTCTACTTACATACATTTACAAGTGTCCTGGTTTTGCTTCTTTAATGAACTAAGCCTAGTACAGTTGGTGCTGAGTGGTTCTAGAAAAAAGTCATAAATATGAGTTTTCTAAATTACTTCTCAAGACTGATAAATCAGGTCTCTGTATTAGGCTGGGTTGACTAGAGAAACAAATCCAGGGACACATATGTATGTGTAAGAGAGAGCTTTATATCAAAGTGTAATTTTATATAAAGAAAACACCCCATCCCGGACCAGATCAAGTCCACAAGTTTGATAAAGCCCATAAATCCAACACTAGTCCATAAATTCCTCTAAAGACTCATGTAGTCACTCTCAATGATGCCAATACAGGAAGATGGAAGGCTGATGGGTGAAAAGTCTTGTGGATCCAGTGGTGGTGGAAGCATCTCCAGGGCTCTGGCTGCCTTCAGCGTGGCTCCATGTGGCTTGTCAACAGGAAGGCGAATGTAGAGAGAGCGTGTGTGGTCCACCTCCAGGGAGAAGAAGAAGTTCCCAGAATCCACATGAGAAGACCCTGGACACAAGGAGACATCATCAGACTGTGACCTGATTGATAGACTAGACTCCACTCCTTCACCCTTATACCCTAAAGTTGACAGATTATGTAACTACCACACTGATTAGACTTAAACTCTACCTTCAAGTTGATGCTGACTCACAGCCACTCTGTAGGACATGGTAGAACTGTCCACTGAGTTTCTGAACTGTAACTGTTTACATTAGCAAGCCCTGTCTTTCTCCTGATAAGGCTTCAAAGTACTGACAGTGCTGCCTCTGCCCCGCTAGTATGAATACATTTCTCACTATTAGTAAAAAAAGAGTATTGTTTTAGGTTGTTTTTTGTAGTTAGTTCAAGTACTGTCTGTTGGTTTTTAGGAGTGTTTTCTGGTCGAGTCTGATGGGGTGCCAAGCCCTGGTCCCAAAGTCTATTTTTGGTATTCCCTGGGGACTTTGTTGCTCTGTTTCCCTTGCTGGTCTGTTCCACACCCTTAGTGTTTTCTTTGGTGTGGTTGGATCAGATCGGGCACAATGCCCACACTGTGTCTCCAGTATTATCCCCTATAGGGCTATGGGTCAGTGAGGGATGTCGTGTCTCATAGTGGGGCCGGCCATATGGTCTTCTCTGTGGATTGGCTGCTCTGAGTGGGAATATCGTCCTCAAGGCTTAGTGGTCCAGGATGTGCTCCACTCTCTCTTCCCCACCCCCTTCATTTGCTCCCATGTGCTCTGATCAGCCATGTCCCTCTCCCTGAGCTGCAGGTTCAGTGCTATCCTCTGAAATAAATTCTTCTGGGGGAGAGGCAGGTGTCCACATAGTTGGGAATGGGGCCGGCCCCTAGAAAGGTTATTGTTAATCCATGGTGTGAGATGGTATGCTAGAGTGGATATATAATAGAATATACCTATAGACCTGAAAATGGAGTGTTCCAAGGATATATCTTTTACCAAAACTATAAGAAATATTTTGTGAAGGGGGTCCTGACATCTCTGAAGACTCTGGGGTTGCTATTTTATATACTAGGTTTGCTACTGGGAACTGCTGTAATTGCATTAAACTCTTCTCCACAATGGAACGAATTCAGTGGTTCTCAACCTTCCTAATGTCATGACCCTTTAATACAGTTCCTCATGTTGTGGTGACCTCCCAACTATAACATTACTTTTATTGCTACTTCATAACTGTAATTTTGCTACTGTTATGAATTGGGCGACTGCTATCAAAGGGTCGGTCAACCCCTAAAGGGGTTGTGACCCACAGGTTGAGAACCGCGGAACTAATTAGATCGTATAGTGGGAGGGGCCATATGGAAGCACTAATCACAGAGCTGAGGTGGGTGTTGTTCCTGTACTGGAGAGCAGCGCCTATGTGACCATTAAAATAACTTGATTTGTGTGAAATTGGTACTTTGACTATTTAGGCAGGGTCTTCCTATGAGTTAAGTCGATGTGAGACCTACTTGTTCTATTAAAGTGGAAGAATTTTGGATCAGGTTAACAGCAGTCAAGCTCAAATTACCAAAATCAAGGATCACAACTCCTCAATCAATTCCTAGACTTGATCCAGTTTAGACCTACAACCCCATCAATGAAAACTAGGCTAGTTCCCTTTCAGGAAGAATCTCTCTGTATCACCAAAGGTATATACTGTTAGTCTTCCTCCCAGCCTTTCCCACAGGGATCTGCAGCCTTTTAAAAAGAGTGACTGAAACAGAATTTGAGGATATTACTAGACAGTGGCTCAGAATTAACACTAATTTCAGGAAACCCCAAATATTATGCAAACCCAGCAGTAAGAGTGGAGGTGAAGTTTTTAATGGAGTACTAGCTTATGATCATCTCATAATGGGTCCAGTGGGTCATTAAACCCATCCTCTTGTCATTCCCCTGGCTCCAGAATGCATAACTGGAATACACATACTCACTAGTTAGCAGAATCCACATGTTGGATCACTAAAGTATGGAAAAGGGCTTCAATGTGGGTAAAGGATAAGTGGAAACCATGAGAACTGCCTTCACCTCGGACAAAACTAGAAACACTGTGTTATTACTGGAAGGACGGCAGAGATTAGTGCCAACATTGAGACCTTGCAAGATGCATAGGTCATGATTCCCATAGCATCCCCATGTAGCTCATCTGTGTAGCCTATGCAAAAACTGGATGGATTGTGGAGAATGACAGCACAATGTTTCAATCATAACCAGGTTGTGATTCCAACGGCAACTTTTGTCCAGATGTAGTTTTGTTGCTTCAGCAAATAGGTGCTTCTCCTGTACCTAGTACACAGCAAGGAATCTTGTCAATTTCATTTTTCACCTTTAGTTTTAAAGGGCTAACAGAAGTAGTCTGTCTTCAGCGTCCAAGGACAACAATACAAGTCCATAACTCTATCTCAGGGCTATATCAATTCTTCATCCATATGACATAATTTTGTCTGCAGGGACAGGGACCTAAATGCCTTTCCTATCCATATAATGTCACGTGATTCCATTGCAATCATGACATTTATGATTGGACCCAGGATGAAAGAAATGTCAATGGCTTTAGGTTTATTGGTAAAATATTTGTATATAAGAGGGTGGGAAATTAAAAATAAGCTATCCTCAACCTTAGTGACATTTCTAGGGGTTCAGTGAAGCAGGGAAATTCAAGATATTCCTACTAATGTGAAGAATAAATTAAGCATCTGACTACTCCCACAACGGAAATGGAGGCAAAACTACTATTCATGCCCTGAAGGGATGTCCTATTCACCACATGGTATTCCATAGAGCGTTCTTCAGATCAAAAAAGTCACTGCACAGTAAGTGAGATGTGACAAGGTGCCATGATCATGTAATCCACTGGTTATACCATGCTCCTCAACATCCTGAAACAGCTGGCCTGATGGAAAGATGGAATGAACTTCCGAAGACACAATTATGACAACAGCCATACGGCAACACCTTGTCAGGTTGGGAAAAATTCTCCAGGACTCTGAATATCCGCTAACCAGGTGACCAACACATGGTGCTGTGTCTCCACAATCTCCTGGATTCATAGGTCCAGGCAGCAAGGAGTGGAAATGGGAGTGGCATCATTTACTATGAACACTGGTGCCCCACTTAAAGCTTTTTTGTTTCCTGCCCTGGTGACCCTGTGCTCTTAAAGTCTGGAGCTCCGAGATCCCAAGAGGGGAATACTCCGACCTGGATAGAACTTGGTCCATTGGCTTGGCATTTAAGAGTGCCTCCTGGACATTTTAGTGTTCTCATACCTTTGCATCAACAGGTAAAGAACGGTGTTACTATTGTGTGGTATAATTGATCATGATTATCAAGGGGGAATTGGAATGCTGTATGTAATTGGGAATTGTGTCTGGAATCAAGGAGATTCCATAGGCCTCACTAAGTACAGCCATGCCCAGCAATTAAACTCAATGGTAAACAACAGTAACTAATTCTGACATTACTAATGGCCCCAGACCCCTCAGAAATGAAAAGTCTGGGTCATCAAGTACAGAGGCATGCCCAGCTGAGGTGCTGCCTGAGGGCAAAGGGAATACAGAATAGATAGTGAAGGAAAGTAGTTATGAGGTTCAGTGATGGTCACGTGATCAGTTGCATACACCTCTTGCCCCCCATCACCGTGCTTCTCCTCCTGACCTCCCACACGTCATGCTCCACTGCTTGGTCCAGCTACCTTGCACTGCCATGTTTTGAGTTTCCAGTGTGCCTGACATGGCCACACGGTGCTACTAGGCCCTGCTACTGTCCACTTCCTCTTACCCTTCTACCTCCTACTTCTTTGGCGCTTGGGCCTGGTAGCCACGTGAGTTGACACATCATCCATCCTCTCTCTCTCTCTAGAGTGGTGTCAGTTGTTTATTGTTATAAATTCTCTTTTCAGTATAAACTTCTCTACTTATGTACATTTACTTGTGTCCTGGTTTTGTTTCTCCCAGAACCCAGGGTAATACAAAGTATTATCACATACAAAGAACTTTAACTTGAAAAATGTACAAGCATGACAAGGCTGATAAATATTGAACTAAAAATGTTATACAAAGCCAACTAACCCCTTCAGGGAAAAATTGTACATGCCCTAGGAAAGCCATGAACAAGTATAAAAGCTATGTATAAAAAAAGTTCATATTCACTTTTCAGATTTCTATATCTTTACAAGCATTAAATGATATTTATGTATCTGAAACTTGTATAATCATATACCTTACATTTTTATAAAACTAAGAAGATGGCTATAGAAATGAAAAACAGAAGCATTATAAATATCATTTAATTCAATATATGTCAGTTAATAAAAGTGATCATTCTTTCCCTCAAATAACAGGTCCTACTTAATTTACACTAACATTAAGAAGTTCATTCATTTTATATCATTGGCATTCATGCTTTGACCATCTCATTTTCTATTTAATCTAGTAGTGTTCCACTTACACATAATGACTGACACACGTAATAAGTACATTTTCAGAAGTTGTGCAATAGCAACTCAGTTATCAAAGCCAGTGCAAGCCAGCCTATCTACCTAGTACAAGCAAATTTTTAATTGATTGAGAAATCCAAATCTTATGCCAGTAAACTGAAATTTGAGCAGCTTTTCTCTTTGTTGGTTATTTTTTCTTCCGTTTTAAAGAGACTATTTCCTGCCAAACAGGGAACTATCCAGCTATTTATTAAGTTTTGGAAAGGAAGAATTACATCACACATGCAGTTGTACTTCAGTACATGTTCCCACCCAACACTAGAGAGAATTTTTCATCCTTCAGACTCTATTCAGAAGCACACATAATATATTTCTATTAATGCTCCACAATAAATGTACCACAGAGTGGAAAACATGGTTTTCTCAGTAGGATATAGGTGGATGCTACGGTGATTGTGTGATAGATGCTTATATTTCTGAATAAATTGAATTCTAGCTACATCTGGCTAACTAATATCTCTAATAGTCCCACCTTTAGGGATGGGGTGAACATTTCATATGTTATCTTCTAGTATAAATGCTTTAGAAATGTTCATATGACTAAAGTTTTTATGTGAAAAGTTAAATAAGTGTCTATATTCAAATTTTAACCATGAGATAAATTTATCCTTCTTATATAGAAAATCCTTTTTAAGAAACAGTCATTTTCTAACTTTTAATTTGAGAGATAAGACTTGTAATTCATTGACTCTCCTTAAAAGTAAAGTTGCTAAAGCCAAATTTTAAGACATTAAAAGTCAATTAAAATAGGACTGGTTAGAAAATTGAATGTTCTTTAGGGCTCCAAACTTATTTTTAGGGAATCTATGGGTGACATTGCATAAATTTAAAGTTAATAATGTGATAACTATCAAATCCTAAACCACCAAAGTAATTCTAGACTTCCAGCAAAGATAAAAATCAATAGGTAAAACTGCCATACAAATGGACATACATGTAAATGACCACAAAACAATTTAAATGTCAATAACTACCAAAAAACCTGATTTTATTTTTTACTCAGTATAAAATACACAGTATATTATTTTCTCCAAGCATTTGATTCCTGATCATTTTTAAAATCTAATAAGGAAATGAAACTATTATTTTTCAGCCCGCTGTTACCCGTTTCCATCTAGCGCTTTTCACAGAGCTGTTCAAGGTTAAGATCCAAAGACTCTTTATGAGAAGAACCGGACATACAGAGTAGAGAGAATTATAGGTGCACATAAATCAATTAATGAATCACTATCACAAAAAAAGGTATCAAGCTGAGTAGTATCCATCAAACTGCCCTGACGGGGCTGACCATGTGGAGCCGCTCTCCCAATGTCTCTCTGTCCTCTTTTTCAATCAGCCATGATCGCTCATTACAACCCCGCCAATGGCTTCTCTTTATACTTTAGATTTTCTTAATTAAAAATAAAGCAATCAAGTACGGCACCAAGAAACTGCTTTTCACTGTGTCAGAGAATTTTTCATGTATAAAATGTGAATGTTACAGCTTTAGTTGTTTTGTACAATTTTTTATTTATGTTTGTTTTTGCACCCATATTTTTTTCAGGACTTACATCAAAACTCTGAGACTTCAGCAAAAGGTAAAATGCACATATATCCAAATGTATAAAAAAGAAAGGAAAGAGAATGTCATGGGTTTGGTTCAATTTCTCATCAGAATATTATGGTCCTATAATCTATTTTGCACACACATATTAAATACTGTTTGAGATTTTATAATGCTCTGCTAGAAAAAACTTTCTACTTATGAAAGTGATTAGTTTGTACATAAGTAAACACCATACTCTGTTCTAACCTTTTAACCTGGATTTTTAAAAAGTCAAGAGATCTATAGAAATAAGCAGAATGCTATCATTTATATTTTGATGTAAGAAAACTTAAGAAGAATCAATTATCTGTCTCCAAAGTCACTAATTTTAAATTAATATCCAAACTCTACTGGAAAGAGCATACTAACATTGTACATAAGAGAAATAGGATAGTGAATAATTAGTATATACAGATGAGGTGTTTATAAAACTACAGACTTTAGGATTTTGTTTTTAGAAGAGATGGTGGCTGGTGGCAATTTCGTGTAGAGCAAATTGCCTGTTCTTTGGAATCGGGCAGAAATGGATTTTTAATACCAACTTTGCCAATTTTTGACTCTAATAATAGATATCTAAACTTTTCACATGTCTGCATAAAAATATAAGACTATTTGATGTGCAGGTTATGATTGGCCGTGCTGTTAGCATAGGTGGATGGTATTAAGCATAGGAACACTTACATATCTCCTGGAAAACTGACTTACAGATACTGAACTAATACTCTTGGATTCAGTGGTGGTAATGTGCACAAATGGTCAACTTGACCTGCTCTCATACCTGTAATTATTTCAGTACTGCGTGATGTACAGAGAGATATTCTTCTGATGTTAATTTGCACTCTTCAAAAGATGACTTATTCAATTATATTTAATGACTTATTTTTTGCTTCACATTACTGAAGAGAATGGGGTGGCAGAAGATATGGAAACAGAAACTTACAATTCAAAAATTCCTGTTTCAGGTATCCATAAAAACCCAGACAACAATAGAAGTATAAGCAGCGAGACCCTCCAAAAGTATAGCTGACATAGAATCTAGGTGGTCATACTGAGCGTGGGTAAGCTGGAGGAATGCCTGTATGGAATAGGTTCTTTCTTCTGATGAGGAAGTTTGAAATGACATATCCTTCACACCACACTGCTCAGTGTTGGCATATGCAATCCCACAAAACAGCATAGGAATGTTCCTGGAGACTTTCATCTTCTGCTTAAATATCGAAGATTCTAATTAATGCATTTTAATTGACCATATATAGTCATTGCTACTTTACTCCTTGATACGATACCACTTTCAATAGTCAAACTCCTTAGGATAATCATTTCTTTGAGCATATCTACCAATCTCAGTGCTGACTTCTTTAGTCAATGTTAATGATATTATTCAAGATGCAGTCTTCATTTAGAGTTTTGAAACTCTAAGGGAAATTGCATGTGCACATTTCTTTATAGCTTCAAAGAAGAAATGTAACCAGAAACCGGGTTTCTACACAGAAAAAAATGTGTAAAGTTTGAGCTATTTTTTCCAATGACGAAGGTCTGTACTCCAAATCTGGGTCCTGAATTATCCAGACATTTGACCCAGTTTTCTGAATGGGTGTCTATTTGTGCATTTTAAGAGGATAAGAATTATACACAAGAATACGGTTCTTCAGGCATGAGAATGCCAACAGCCCACGTGAAAGCTTGGAAACAATCTACGCCCATAAATTTATAATTCCCTGCCTCCCGTTGTGCAGCAGAATCCCTGTTGGTTGGTCTTCAAAGTCTGACGGGACCGGTTCTAAGACTGCTTCTGTACTGCCTTACTCCGCTGCTTCATTAACTGCAACTGAACATTTCTCAGAGAATTCTAATTAGAGATCGTTTCCTTCGACTTGTCCCTTCGGGCTGTTTCAACTAAGAGTGCAATTTGAGAAGTAAAATTTGACTGCCTGGTGCGTTTTTACAAAATTATGAACTAAATAATTAATATTATGTGGTGAACAAAAACAAGAAAGGTTTAATTAGGGACAGATTTTCTCAAGGACAAGTTGTAAGAAGATGCTTCATGCTGAAATTGATCCTTCTGATGAGGTGTCAAAATGCCCGGCTACCTGAACTCACAGAGGTTGCACTAATTCTCTTGGATTCAGTGGTGAGTTCACGATTGAGGTGAGGTGTACACCTTTCTTTTCAAGGGCCTCTGGTAGCCCTGCGGGGTATGCATTGGACTGCTAACCTCTAAGTCAGCCATTCAAACCCAGTGAAGCACTCACGGTCTTGGAACCCCTAAAGAGTGGTTCTAGTCTGTCCTTTGGGGTCACTAAGCGTCAGAATCAACTTAGAGCATGTGAAAGTTGGACATTGAATAGGAAGACCGTGGAAGAATCAATGCACTTGAATTGTCGTGCTGGAGAAGAATATTGAAAGTCCATGGACTGCTGAAAGGACAAAGGGATCTGCATTTAAAGAAGTAAGGCCAGCATGCTCCAAAGAGGCAAGGGTGGCAAGACGTGTTACATACTTGGGGTGTCTTGTCAGGAGAGGCCAGTCCCTGGCGGGGACATCCTGTTAGGTAAAGCGGCTGCATCAATGGAATGATTGTGAAGATGACAAGGGCCGTGCAATGTTTCCTCCTGTTCATAGTGTCGATTTGGGCCAGAACTGGCTCGATGGTGCCGAACCATAACAACAACATGGTTCAGAAATAGCTTATAAGGGGTGGCATGTGCTTGAGTAAGCCACAGTTTCCTGAGGGACTGCAGTCAGCTCTCCTTGGAATCAAATGACAGCCGACCTTAACGTAGTATCTAGTAATGGGCTTACTAGATTTCTCAGTTGCCAGAGGAAAATTAGTAGCCTACATACCTACTCATTCTTCATTTTTTTCCTGTATGACAAGTCATTTTTATAAATTACCAATAAATTCAATTTAAATAACTAATGGAAAACCTCCAGAATATCTTTAATATAAAAGTACATTAGTAAGCATCATAATCATTTCATTTATTTTGATACTTGTTTCAGATCCCAGATGTGCATTATAATCATTCTGGTTTTATATCAGCATAATGTATATGATTAGTGTTCAGCCAATGATAAATATATTACCATTATCACATTATTATTAACCCTTTCAGTGGGAATTGTCTGAAGTCATTATAAGGTATAAAAGAATATACACCTTTTCTGAAAGTGGAATCCAAGTAATTATGAATAGGAACAAAATATTGCAATTATAGTTGATTATAATGTAAAACTAATCATCCAAAACTCGGACTTGTATATAAGAGACCATGCTTCAAAGTTTATACAGCTGTAGTAGGAAAATCTACAGACATCTACTCGACTAGCAACTAACCAAGGCTTCAGTCAACAGCACAGATGGCTAATTGACTTCTGCCAGTTGATGGTCAATGTAATTAAATGTCATTTAACTGTTATTATAAGAAATTTCAAAGCCATAATTGATGACTTATGATAAATATAGCCCTTTACAAATGACCTGATATCTATCCTTTTCCCCTTTCGGCTTGGTAGAGAATGTCACAGCTGAGCCCTTTACAAATGACATGATATCTATCCTTTTCCCCTTTAGGCTTGGTAGAGAATGTCACTGCTGAGCTATCCTCCTCCATCTACCACCTAATTCATCTGTACTGTAGTAGTTTTTACACTGATTTTCAACCCGTACGTGTACCTGGACGCATTTCCTGTATATATCCTGGCTTGGATTCCTATTTTAATTTCACAGTGTATGCGGCTCACAACATTCCAGAGACGTGGGTACACAAGTGAGTGGTTGTGAATTTCTAACAAAAGAAATAACTTAAAGTCTTTATAACTTTTATCAAAATATAATTTTTCCTATCTTTATTTGTAAAACTAAATATATCTTAAAATTTTGGAAATTAATGCTCTTATTCTTAAAATCATTTTAAATTTAGATTTCCATTATATATTTATTTCTCCTATATCTTCTCTTAACAAATAATTAATATTATTTATTGCCAATATATCATTATGGAAGTACAAACTGCTCAACCAATCTAGTAATCATCTTAAGATTTTCTTTTATGTGTTTATTACACAGTTGAATTACGTGTATGACTCTTCAAACCATAGTTTTTGAAATGATATCAAATGACTGGATAGGTATGTCTAAATAATGTATATGGAACTCTAACGTTGGGATTGGTTAGTTATGTCATTCTGTTGGGTAGAATGGGGAATCCCATGATCATCAAAAAGAAGAACAATGAACAGAGCATTCAAAATCCTTGTGCAGAGAAGTAAGGGCAACAGGAAATGCATAAGGCAATAATACCAAGACCATGAGACATAGTGGCAGGTTTCTTAGCCTACAGGACTAGGAAAGCTAACTGCCTCTGGACAGGGGGCTGACAAGCAGAGAAAGGTCCTCTTTGAGCATTTACCAGTGCTAAAGGAGCTTTGTAACCATTTACCAAGCAGGGCAGAGGTTATGGGGCTATAAGACTGAGGCAGAGGACCAGAGACAGACCTACATGCATGAAAGAGAAGACCTGCTGTAGACAAAAGAACTGTATGCTTAACATTCCTGATCCTCACTTGTAACTTGTTAGCTTCCCCCCAATAAGCCTGTAGTCATTAGTATTGTCTGTGAGTTCTTTGTACCCTTGCAACAGATGATAGAACTCCACATACAGTAAAGAGGGATAGTTGGTGTCAGAGGAGGGTGGAGAAGACTGGAGGATGGAGGCAAGACTGATATGTTCCTCATAGAAATAGGCCTTAGGGTGATTTAAATTTGGAATCTTCCTCTTTGCATAGCCAGTGGAGGTCAGATATAGCCTCTACATCATTCCCTCAATAGTTGAGTCAAATTGACTAATGCTAATTAAAAAACCTTTATAATTGAGAGAGAAAGAATAAGAGTACCTATACAAGGGGAACCACCCCCACCCCAAAAAAACAAAACAAAAACAGAAAAATGCTCTGCTGGGCAGAGCTGTCATCGCACACATTTTTCCTGCTAGGCAAGCATCGAGAAACTTGCTCTGAGTTAGTGCCCCCAGTGTTTTCTCCTGGGAGGTTCTCTCTGGTCACAATGAATTTTTCCATAAAAGCCATTTCATTCGAACCTCATTTTTTGTGATGCCTGATTTAAGAGAAGAGAGCGAAGCTGTGAAATTTTGTTTCTTGCTCTGGAAAAATGCTGCAGAAACTGTTGTGATGTTGAGCACAACTTACAAGGACAGCGCTATGGGAAAAACTCAAGTGTATGAGTAGTTTTCTTGTTTCAGAAAGGGTAAAATGTCCATTGATGGCCAACCTTGTTCTGAATGGCTGCCAACTTCCTGAACAGACAAAAATGTCGACAGAATCCATGCACTTGTGCTCGAAGACTGACACCAGACCATTGGAGACATGGGAAAGTTATCTGGGCTCTCCTGGAGTTCAGTTCTCCAAATTTTCATGGAAGATTTGAAAATGAGAAGGGTCACTTTGAAATTTTTGCTTCATGTTCTGACTGACCAGGATAAAGAGCTGTCGTGTAGAAACATGTCCAAGCAAACCAGACTTTTTTCCCAAGGTCATTTCTGGTGATGAGACATGATGCTATTCTTATGACCCTGAAAGGAAGCATCAATCAAGCCAGTGGAAGACACCATTGTCACCTCAACAAAATAAAAAAAAATGCTAATTAAGTGAAACCAAAGATCAATATGATTTGCTTTTGTTTTCTTGCTGTGAGGGTGGATAGTGCATTTGGAGTTCCACCAAGTCAGACTGTTAATCAAGCTTTCTATTTTAAGCTTCTGAAATGATTGCATAATGCTGTATGACAAAAATCCCTGATTTGTGACAGACAGCGGACTGGTTTTACCACCATGACTGTGCACCTGCAAGCGCAGCCATCACATTGTGTCAGTTTTTGGCAAAAAAAAACAACAAAAAAACAGCAAACCTCTCTTGTCCCACACACCTGACCCACCTGGCCTCGCTCTGTGCAACTTTTTGTTTTCAAGAATGAAGAGGGACATGAAAGGACAGTGATTTGATGACATAAACAGGTGAAGAAAAAATACAAGGGAGATACTGTCAGCCATCCAAACAGATGAGTTTGAAAAATGTTTCCAAGAATGGACTCGCAGATTTGACAAATGGATTAAGTGTCATGGAAAGCACTTTGAAGGTTATAAGTTTGCTTTGTAAAAATATTTACATACATAGCGTTGGGAAAAAAATCCATTTTTGGAGGGTACCCCATTGTCCACATCTCAGAGAAATAAAGTACAAACACATTAAATGAATGTTTGAAAACAACAGAAACAAAAATTATTTAACTCTGCTCCTCATGAAGTTGAGGGGAGTAGATACTTTGTGAAATTAGTCACAGACAGATTATCCAATAATAAGTGTCAAAATAGATCTGGAGCAAGTATCTGACCCCCTCTGACTACTCAAAGGGGAAGGCGAATTTAACTCAAAATCAGCCCAACCTAAAGCCAGTTCTTATGAGAAAGGGGTCAAATGGAACTCCTTCCTCTTTTCCTTAGCGAATTTTGGCACCAATTGTCCTTCCCAGCCCTCTACTTTAGGTTTGAGAAATCTGTGCAATGTCCACCCAGAACTCATATGATACCCAGAATTGTACCGTCTACTAAGGATGTACACAGGTTACATAAAGGATACAAAATGTTGATGATTAAATATTTACAATAGAGTTATTTGGTCTTGACAGCCTCTTCCGTACCATGCCCATAGGTAAGTCTCTCTCTGGCCCTTGGTACCTTGGTACGACCTCAGCCCTGCTTAGTCAATTTTACTAAGCTCATTTAGCACTTCTAATAAATGTCCAAGGGGACACAAATATACCTTAAGGTTCATCCTGAAAAAGATCAGCTATAACTTTGTAAATCAGCAAACCTAAGTCCCCAGTGCGCACCACTCCACAAGCGAGGCTCCGTCAGAAGGCTTTCAGCTGGACTTCTTTCGTGGGCACAGAGACCTACCACTCTAGCTCGGCTCTGGCTCTTACTTCTGCTCCTGCTGTTGTTCCTCTGCCATTCCTTTGCTAATTCTCATGTGTCACAGCTTGCTGTCCCTAGATCAAGAATGGGAAATATCCAGAGGTCTTGCTTTTTGATCCCTGTGGGACTCGACCCTCTTCATCATAGTGAGACTGCCCCCTGCTTCCTTCTTCTGAGATAGTTCATCTTATACAACTCTCAGGTTAGGATTTCAAGATTTTACATTAATCATTAACCCTGTGTGCAATAATAATGACCCCTATTAGCAATCAGTCAGAATTGAATCCCCTAACTTAGCTGTATCTTCAGACCCATCAGGAAAGAGTCATTTGACTAGAGTTACAAAGATCTTAGTTTTCGGATCCATGTTAATAATTCACTGCACCACAGTAAGGTAATCTTGAGCCTACTTGTGCTTGTTTACTTATCTGTAGTGAGAATCACCTAGTGTAAAATTTAAAAAGTACATTCAAGCATGTGATTATCTTGCTTACTGAATAATCTGTTCTTGTCAGAGAATGTAAATTTAAAAAGAGGCTTTGATTTTATCGATAGGTGCTATAAGTGGGGATGCAGATTGGTTTTAACCATGAAGAATTTTTGATATAATGAAATATCATGAACTGTTTTCATTATAGATTAGTAAATTGACAGAAGTATACATGTGATTATCTTGCTCATTGGCTGATACAACACTGAGTTTAGTAGGCAGAAAAAGTTGGAACTTAGCCATCATTATTTGAATTACAATATAAATGAATTATAATTATACGTGAAGTAATCAGTTCACTAGGTTGACTCTAATATGTAGTTGCTATATATAATGGCCATTGCCAAATGATATCATTAATATCACCTGCAATTAAAACTGTTTGCAGACAATTGCATGATGACCACAATGATGTGTGAACAGAGAGGTGCAGGTATTCAAGGCATATTCTCTTGAGGACATTGAATGAGAGAGCTTAGCTGAAAGCACACCATACCAGAAAGATGTTTATTGCTGTTTTATTTATTATGAAAGAATGTTTGATTCTGTGTATCTTAATGATTTGTGGATAGCACTGTGAAGAATGAGAATTCCAGAGGACTTAATTGTGCTTATATACGCCGATCCAGAGCCAGTTGTTGGACCATTACAAGAGGGTGCTGCATGGTCTAAAATTAGGGTCAATATGTGCTAAGGTTATAACCTTTCACCGTACTTAGTTAATCTACATTCACGGCACGTAATCTGAGAAGTTACACTATGTGAAGATGAATGGGACATCAGTTTAGAGGAAGGCTCATTTCAATCTGTGATGCCCAGATGACCTCAGACAACATTTTGTTGTCTGAAACCAAAAGGACTTGCAGCACTTGAGGAAAATCAGTCTCAGATGAATGTCGACTGAGTGTAAATAAACTAAAAGCCCTCACTACTAGACCAGTGGACAACATCACGATGAACAGTCATGGAATCACAGTCAAGAACTCAAATGTACTGCATTTGGCCGATCTGCAGCACAAGACCTCTTTAAAGTCTCAGAGACAAAGAGGTGCCGGGCCCAAGTCTTGGTATTCTCAACCCTGCATGGATACGTGAGAGCTGTACACAGACTAAGCTAGAGAGAGTGGAACACGTGAATAGGGTGACCATGAAGAATGTGGGAGCATCAAGCACGTCCAGAAAAGCACACCAGCCTGTTTCGAAAGCAGTGCAGTTAGAGTGCTCCCTAGAAGTGATGATGGGGAGACTCCATCTTTACACACATGCTATACACACAGTCTGATAAATACAGATAATTCTATATGACGGGAGCATGGAACATGTATATATGCATCCGCATGTACACACATAGATGGGCATCTCAAAAAGTTCATTAAAATGGACTTAAAGGATAACACAAAGTTTCACAAGTAATTTGAAGTTTTCTGATATGCAACACATATGTGTATATATAAGTATACATATATAATGTAAAATGCATGTTTGTATTTTAAATAAAGCCTATATATATGTGTGTGTGTGTGTGTAATCTAAATATCAGACTCTCCCCTTTAAGTTTTTCTATGTGTTCATTGCAGAGTGAAAATAGCAAACACATTTTAACACAGTTAGACTGAGAGCAGATATGCACATGTACAGGTAGACCCCAACTTATGACGTATTCAAGTCACAGTGAACCAAGTTTGTACCCACCCAGCAGTTTTGTTTTATTTTGCTTTTCTACATTGTATTGTTACAATGCATATATTTCTGATGTTTTTTTCCTCAGATTTTCACCTACAGATATACAATTTTATGAATTATTGTTCAAATCACTGCCGGATTTATAAAGATACTAATAATAAAAGGCAAAAATAATGAAAAGAAAAAGGAGATATTCTATTGACTTCATAACTAGCTCATGATGAAATTGTCAGCACATAAGCATGTTGCATACCACTGCCTGTATACATAGAAATATAGCTCAATGCTTTCCTGCCATCGTCTTAATAGTCAATAAATAAACCAGAGATCTGCTATAGGAAACAAAAGTAGCCCTCTGATTTACTTGGGGAACTAGCTATTGAGCAGAAGCTACTGAGAGGAAAAATAGCGCGCATTCCCTTCTGATAGACTCAACCTTACAAATTCTCCAAGTGCAGCTCTAGTTAGGTGTCTTACCTGGTATCAGATTGGACCCTTGTGTCAGGGTTTCCTAGAGTTGTAGTATATACACTACCTATTATGTCATGATCCCCAAATTTAACATCTCCGTGTAACTAATCTTTATTATCTCACAGTCTGAGGGTCAAGACTCTAAAGAAGCTCAGTGGGAGAGGTGTGGTTTGAATCTGCCATGCTTTGCAATCAGACTGTGTACTCGGGCACTAGTGACCTCAACATTCACTAGGGCTCTGGTCTTCTCTAAACTCATCCACGCGATTGTGGCAAATCCAGTGACAACTACCCGAATAGGAACCACTTGAATCAACCCACAAAACAATGGAGATTGGCCCAGCAACTTTTGTCTCCACTTCCCACTGTATCCTACTTCTACATCATTTCTTAAGCCAACCAATCACAGAGCACACTTTCTTACTCAGCCATACGGAGCCGGGATATATCTCGTGGCTTAAAAAGAAACTGTCCTTAGATAAGCAGAACTCAACCACAAATTTGGGAATCCGTACAATGCACTCACTGTGTCCTGGTTTCCCGTTGTTCTTTGTGTTCAATAATTTGCTGAAATGACTCAAAGAGTATTATAACCTTGAGAAGGATTGGAATTCCAGAATACTTCATTGTGCTCATGCAGAACTTGTACATGGATCAAGAGGCAGGTGTGCCAACAGAACAGGGTTTTAAATCATAGTTTTAAATCAGGAAAGATGCATGTACATCAGGGTTGTATCCTCTCACCATACTTACTCAATCTGTATGAAGCAAGTAACTAGAGAAGCTGGCTTATATGAAGAAGAATGTGGCATCAGGATTGGTGAATGGCTTCTTAATAATTTACGATGTGCACCCACCCCAGCACAGTCCTGGACCATTTCCAGACAGGGCAGGATGTTCTTCATGGAGAGCAAGGGCTTGGGAAACCAACGTTGTCATACAGATGCTGAACAAAGAGGGACTGTCTTAAGACATGTTGGGATTTATGAGCAAAATAAATATTAAACTCAATGCACAAAGTATAAAATGTAGCCATGTCTAGATACCATGTTGTTCCTGAATAATTTTTGTCCAATAAATGTCATCAGAATAAAATATAAAAATTTATGATGTGCAGATGACACGGGCTTTCTTATTGAAAGCCAGGAGGATTTGAAGCACTTGCTGATGAAGATCAAGGATTGCAACCTTCACTATGGATTACAACTCAATGTCAAGAAGACCAAAATACTCACAATTGGACCAATAGATACCATCATGTTAAATGGAGAAAGGGTTGAAATTCTCAGGGATTTTGTCTTGAATCCATAATCAGTGTTCATGGAAGCAGCAGTCAAGAGATCAAAAAGTGTATTTCATTAGGTAAATCTGCTGCACAAAAGCTATTTAGTATATTAAAAAGAAAGTACCTTATATACTCGAATATAAGCCGACCTGAGTATAAGACGAGGTATCTTAAAACCTGGGAAACCAGAAAAACTGATTGACTCGAGTGTAAGCCTAGGGTGGGCAATGTAGGATGTGAATTAACACAGAGACCAGAGGGGAGAGACAGAGCACAGCCACAGACATATCCTTACCAGTTCAGCTGCCCGTGTAAGTAAATCACTATGGGTGCTTCTGCGAATTGAAGCCGTCCACGTCATAGGACAGCTCTGATTGGTTAGATGTGAGTAAACCAACATTCAAAGCCCTGCAGTGTCAGCTGGACTTTGAATGAACAGCACATGAATGGCAATCACCCGGAAGATGTTACACCTTACTGGGGTACCACTGACCCATGTAGAAGCTGAACCCCAGTTTTTCAGCACATTTTTTGTGCTGAATAACTTGGCTTATACATGAGTATATATGGTATGTTACTTTGAGGACTAAAGTGCACCTGAACCAAGCAATGGCATTTCCCCTATACATGGGGATGTTGGACATTGAATACATACATATCTATCTATCTATAGATGATATAGATATGGATATGGAGATAGAGATAGATAGATACGCATTAATGTTGGACATTGAATAAAGAAGAACGAAGGAGAATCGGTGCATTTGAACTGTGGTACTGCAGAAGGATATTGAAAGTATCATTGACTTCTTACAGGACAAACCAATCTGTCTTGGAGGATATAAGGCTAGAGTGCTCCTTAGAGGAAAGGAGGGCAAGACTTTGTCCTACGTACTTTGGACAAGTTGTCAAGAGAGACCAGTCCCCGGAGAAGGGAAAAATACTGGGTAAAGTGAAGGGGGAGAGAAGGAGAAGAAAGTCCTCACGAAGATAAATTGACACAGTGGCTGCAACAATGGGTTCATGCATAGGGACAATTATGAGGATGTAGCAGGACAGGGCAGTGTTTTTCTGTTGCATATAACATTGTTAGGGGTTAAAGCTGACTCAATAGCACCTAACAACAACAACAACAATAAATTGAAGACTAACCCAATGCAACTAACAAGCCTGATCCAAACTTATAACTAAAGGATATAATTTAGAAATATTCTTTTCCTCAAGAATACAGGGAACATTTCTTGTCAGAAGTTATCAAAATGTAGAGCATAATGTAAGCTAAAAAATATCCAAATAGCCTCTGTAATATAAATATCAACTACTTTCCAGAATTTTATTTTGTTATGAAATAATAAACTTATAAACATTTTAGTCAATAAAGCAATGGATATCAAAATAACCATTACCTCACCTTAGTATGAGTGGCCAAGTTGAACAAAACAGAAAATAATAAATGTTGGTGAGTGTCTGGAGAGAGCGGAACCCTCATGCACAGTTCATGGGTTTATAACACAGTACAGTTCCTTTGGGAAACAATCTAGTGCGGTGCAGTCTTTGAGTGCTTGGCTGCTGCTTCCTTGAGCGTTGATTGGGGATCCAAGCAAGACACATCCATGACAAAGTCAGTCTTTTCCTCATTTATTACGATGTTACCTATTTATCTAGTTAATGGGATTTTTGCTTTCTTTACATTAAATTGCAACCCATACCAAAGGCTATAACACTAGATCTTTATCAGCAAATGCTTCCATTCTTCCTCACTTTCAACACGCACGGTTGTGCCAGAGATATCCCATGCTGTTGCTGTGCCTTCTTCATATACGCAGATTCTCAGATGATTGGCTTAGCAGACAGACAGAATAAGTATGGTGAAAGGATACAACTGTGATGCATACTTTCCTGATTTTAAACCGCTCAATGTTCCATTATTCTGTTAGAAGGACCACCCCTTCATCCAGGTACAGATTCTGCAAGAGCACCAGGAAGGGTTCTAGAGTTCCCATTCTTCTCAAACCATCCATATGTGATTATGGTCCGTGCAGTTGAATTCCTTTACATAATCAATAATGCACAAGTAAGCATTTTTCTGGCATTCCTGCTTTAAGATCCATCTGGTGTCAGCAGTGATGCCACGTGCTCTACTTCCTTTTCTGGATCTGGCTTGAATTTCTGGCAGCTCCGTGTCAATGTACTACTGCAACCGTTGTTGAATGAATGATCTTCAGCTAACTTCCACTTGGATGTGAAACTAATGATATTGTTCAATGATTTTTCACATACTATTTGGTCACTTATCTTTGTCATGGGTACAAATACAGAAATGACCTAATAGCCAGGCACCTATCTTGCAAAACTCTTGGCATAATCTAATGAGTGCTTCCAGTGTTTCATTTGTGTACTGAAATATTTCAGCTGGTATTTCATGAATTTCTAGAGCCTTGCTTTGAAGTGCCTTTAAACCACTTTGCATTTGTAAATAGTGGTCCTCTACTCATTTTACAAATGATAAAACTAACATAAAATAGACTAAGTAACTTATCTACAGGTGTAAAGCTATTAAATGTGGAAGCAGAGTTCTAGATTTCTTACCACTCATGCCCCTAGTGAACCACACTAGTTCCTCTTCACACTATCAATGAGAGATCAATTGAGTTTATTTTTGTTGCAGATGTCTTCTTTTTAACTCTTTTTTGGAAATTCTATTACAAAATGTTACTTTCAGGGCACTTCATTGAATTTTACAAAAATGCTCCCTAGCTTATTGATGTTCTTTATGAAATATCCTAGCATAATTGATATGATAATACAAAACTGAAGTTTTGAGAGGAGGTTTTTAGTTGTGTGCTTGTGCTGATGGGAGAGTGTGATGGAAAGTTCTTCAGTAATATGTTGTATTATTAGGTGATATCCATTGGGTTCTGAGTCA
The DNA here is from genome assembly GCF_050624435.1 of Tenrec ecaudatus. Taxonomy (NCBI): domain Eukaryota; kingdom Metazoa; phylum Chordata; class Mammalia; order Afrosoricida; family Tenrecidae; genus Tenrec; species Tenrec ecaudatus. The sequence goes on along the minus strand of NC_134535.1, from coordinate 113,218,326 downwards.
TAATGTCCCTATGCATAACCGAATGAAACAGCCCGTTCTGCACAATTTTTCTTATGTTTGAGCCCATGTTAACAAATATGACATATGTAATTTAATTGTGTTTGTTATAATGTCCTTAGAATATCAGAACCATTGTTTTTTCCTATTATTAAAGTTCACTAATTTAAAAAACTAGATATCTGATTCAATTTAGAATCTTAAAATGACTGAACAATTGAATTTTTTAAATATTGGTTTCACTTCTGTTTCACATTATAGATTTATTGAAAAATTAACCCTAAATCACTTATCACTAAACCTGCTTCTCACTAGAGTTTTATGCATAAGAAAAATTGATCCCAATCGGAAACCAGTTTAGAGTGTTCAGTTAACTTAATCAATTTTATTTCTTTTTAGCTACAAAGTGTTTTCTTTCTCCTGTTGCCTTACATACGCTGGAAAGAAGCTGTGTCAAGTGAGAAACCACAGACATATTCCAGCCAAAAAATTATTTTTTTTCTTAGTCAACTGGAATGAAACGTAAGTTTAAAATCTATTATGACTCAATTATTTACCTAGAACATGTCAGAGGTTTTTAATATCTTTTGTATGCTTGTGTTTTCTTTAGTATGGGATACACACACACATTATCATTAGATTTGCTTCAGGATGTGATAACTATGTCAATTCTAGCAGATAACAGAATATTCAAATCAATGAATCAAAATCTATTTAAAAAAAGAGAAAAAGACCTAATATGTTGTACATACATATTATATAGAAATCCAATTCAATTTGAACTGTAAATTGCATATATATATAATCTCCCATATCACATACAAACCACACTACAATTTTGACATGCTCCACTGATGGTACTTCTTCCGTAGTGATCATAGGAATTCTCTCTGGGATGGCTCTCTTATAGACAGGGGAAGAGTAACTGAAATTGACCTATCTCGTCTATTAGTTTCACACACCCTATTTACATGGTCCTACCCAATCATGTGTTGGGAGTTACAGAAACACAGATTAGAAGAGCCATATTAAGAAGTTTCACTGCACCACATCTATGTATTTTGGAAGGTTCTACCTAATTTGAGGTGAATGGCTTCTGTTTTCTCCTTTTAAAGAGATTTAGTAAATCACAAACAATTTCTTTCCAACATTGTCCTTACTCTACTATGCCTTCACCTGCACTGAAGACCTCTCAGTCTCAGGGGCTCATAGGCCCACTCCCAGCTCTTTGTGGTGACTATTGCTTCTCCTGCTGCTCCCTTATGTGCCTACAGGCTTGTGAAAATCAACATATCAAACTCAAAGTCAGTCCAGGGATGGAGTGTGACATTCCACCATCTTATAACATTCTTTACCAATTCTGACACCTATAGTGTCTCCCAAGGACCTCTCTACTCTGCTGTGTCCAATAATTGATTGCATAGCCATTCAGAACTCACAAATTATATACATGGTTATAGCATACATTTGGGAAATTAAGACATTGTAATTAGGATCAGAAATGCTCAGGACATATTTAATTGGTCAGAACCATCACTTCTTAGCCATGACTGCACCTCTTTCTGATCTCTGTCCTCCATCCTGCTCGGGCAAAGGTACAAAGGTCTTTGAGCACTGCTAATAAATGGTCAAAGAACACTCCACTCTGCCATAACCATAGCCAGAGACACCTAGCTCTAGATCCATGGGTCAGAAAAGTTGTTCTTGTGATGTGCTATTGAGTCTGTTCTCACTCATGGTAACCCTGTGTGTACCAGATTGACACGGTGCCATTGTTGCAGCCATTGGGGAAGCCACTGTGTGAACTCCTCTCATTGAAGTCTTCTAACTTTTTGCTGACCCTCTACTTCACCAAATGTGATATCCTTTTACAAGACCTGGTCTTCTAATGACATGTCCAAAGTGTGTGAGATTCAGTCTTGCTTCTAAGGAACATTCTGACTGTACTACTTCCCAGAGAGATGGGTTTATTCTTCTGGCAGTTCACCATACTTTCAATTTTATTCACTGTCTGTATTTCAAATGCATCAATTCTTCTTTGGATTTCCTTATTCATTGTCTAATTTTCACATGCACAAGAAACCATGGAAAATACCCTTGCTTGAGTCAGGCACACCTGAGTCTTCAAAGTACATCCTTGCTCCTCAATACTTGAAGAAGATCTTGCATAGCAGATTTTCCCGATGTAATGTATGTCTGATTTCTTGACTGATACTTCCATGATCATTGATGGTGGGTACAAATAAACCCAACCCCCTCAAATAAATGCCTGGAGGCAACGCATGTCTCTTTAGGGGCTGGGATGTCCTAGCTCTGTCCAGTGCTCTTAATGCCGCTGCCTCTACTGCTACTACTTCTTGGGCCACAGCACTCTCTGCTGAATCAAAAAGGTCCATCTACAGGGATCTCAGAGGCCCAGTGGAAGAATTCCACTCCTGACTCTTTTCTATGGAGAATAATGAAATCCTAGATCCTGTTTCTAAGATAGCTGATTTTATACTAAGAGTGATGACAAAACTGATCAATCCTACATAAGTTTCATACATTCTATCTTTATTGGCTTGAAGAATCATATGAATTAATCCACTAGACCATGATCTTTTGACTCATCTTTGCCACTGAGGTCTTACCTTTTTCACTGAGAGCCAATTTTAGATGTCCTTCTGCTTCACTGGCTACTTCTTTTCATCTCTTTGTCTTCTCTTAGACTGATGATCTTAGTCCTGAGACTCCTCTCTTGCATCTTTCCTCATTTTCTCTTAGAGTTATTAAGTTTCAAATACAAGATATATGAAAAAACAACTTCAAAATGTATACTACCTGCCCAAGTATCACTCTGGAAATCCAATCTCAGCATACCAAACACTAAACTGATTTTACACTTCAAACCTGCCACACTCACAGATGGCCTTCTGAATGATTGCTTTCAGTCTCATCTGTTCAACACAAGTCCAAATCCCTTCAATACATGACCTTACACACTTTTACTGGTTTAGTCCACCATCATCTCTTGTTTATGTTAATGTTTATAACAGTCTCCCTACTTTACCTGTGCAATTATAACCTTTGTCCCCCAGAAACTAAAGTGACCTTTTAAAAAGGTAAGGCAGCTTACGTCGGTTTACTGCTTAAAAATCCTCAATAGGACCCCCATACCAATCAAAGAGAAGTAAAATTTTTCAAATAGTTTAATGTTTGCACTGATTCTTTGATTTAATGTCAGTGTAATAGAAAAGGTTTTTTCCTCCTGTGACTTTTAACCCATTTTTGGACATAAAAATATACACCAATAGGAGAGAAAATGTGCAAACATTTGTCTTGCTTTACAATTCAAAAATGATAAAATGTCATTTTTCTTTTCTGAGACATTTTCTCTCCTATTTTTCCTTTACAACCCTGATTCCACCTGAAGACTGAGCTCCCTGGCCTTCATCAGCACGGGCTTCAAGTTTTCCTCCCTTACAACAAGCAAGGTGGGGTCGTCTTCCTGTGGTTACAGGCTGAGTTGCTGACTGCACTTTCTGCTAACTGCACCAGCCTCGCACAGGGAAAGTTGAGGCTTTCTATTTCTGTAAAAGCTAGTCTCAGAAACTCACAGGGGCAGTTCTGCTCTGTCCTGTAGGGTTACTGTGAGTCGAATCTACTGGGTGGCAGTAAGTGAGCCTTGAAGGGAGAACCCTAAGCCACTCTTGTGGTTGTTAGAGCCACTGAGTTGGTTTCCACCCACGGTAGCCTTATACATGGCAGAAGGAAGCACCGCCCAGGCCAACACCATCCTCACTATTCTTCCTATAATCAGCCCCTTATTGCAGCCACTGTGTCACTTCCTCTCCTGCAGGCCTCCCTTTCTATCATCGCCCTCATCTTTGAATGGTGTACATCTCCCAAGGCTGCTCTGCTCTCCAGACAGTATGTCTAACGCACGTGAGATTAAGTCTCAGCATGTTTGCCTCTAAGGAGCACTACGGCCTTAGTTGCTATGAGTGCAATAGTATTTGGAAATCAACCCGAATTGTACACCTCCCGACTTACATGCCAGATTATACTTCCCTGATTTCCTCTTTCTTCTGCATTTATGCCAGTTGGAAGAATGTGCAATATCATTATCTAGAAACTAGAATTCCTCTTCCATTGTCTTATTCCAAACATCTTTTATGCTGTTCCTCTCCTTAACTAGTGTATTACCACCCTGATGCCGACACCTTCATTTCAGGAACACCATGCTCACTTCCTTGATAATAATTATCGTCATTGGTATGAATTAATTCTCCTTCATACCCGATTACTACACAGGTACTTACAAAAAGAGTTTTCAGTGTTTTCGTGGAAGCTTTGAGTAAGGTTGTTCTCTGGAATTTATATTAGATAGCTACCTCCTAATGTGTGAAGATCGCTAATGCTGTCTGAGACTTCAGTTGGATCAACCTCAGTCAGCAACTTTCAGTAATTGATTTTGCTTGTGATCAGTCTTCTCATTTCACCACAGCTCAAATAAATTAACATCAAAGATCAATTGAGAATTACAAAACCAATGCATGCTTTTCAGAATCCTCATACCTAGCACTGTCAGTCATCAATGTGTTGTTTGTTATTTTTTTTTCAGGATTAATTTTCCGCTTGAAATAAGATCACTTCCAAGGGAATCAATGCTCACTGTAAAATTATTTGGGATTGGCTCTGTAACTAACAATACAGATTTGTTGGCCTGGACTTGCCTTCCACTGTTTCCAAAAGAGTAAGTAGTATAACATTTTTGATTAATAAGGTTTTCATCTAGGGGAGAAATAAAACTCTTGGAAATAAATATAGTACACTGTATGGCATAATGAAGAAATCAAGAAAACATTTTATTCTAAAGTTCAGGCTGCACAATATAAATCTTACCTGTTGAAAGCAAGACTGAAAGTGAAACGTAGCCTTGGCTTTAGAAACCAACCTTGTCATCAGGGTCATTTACAATGAAGTGCTATTGGTGTGTCCAGTCTCAACTGCATTTCCCTCTAGGATCGGCAATTTCTCTGCAATTAGTAATTCAAAGTGATTTGGATCAATGCTGTCATTTAGAAACAATATAATTCATGAAATTCTGGATGAAACAAATTGTGCAATGTAACTGGTTACTGACCTATTGATGAATGTAAAATGCTATGTTTCATAAAAGTGAATTGATGATGAAGGTGCCCTGGTGGCGTACTGAGTTACAAGTTGGGCAGCTAACTGTAAGGTCAACGGTTCAAATCCACCAGCTTCTTTGGGGGGGACTATGAGGCTTTCTGTTCTTCTTAAGATGTCCCACATTGAAAACCCAAAGGAGCTCACGCTACTAAACCCAAACTCTTTAGAGCAGACTAGAAGTGCCCATGTGACTTTCTGAGGTTGTAACTGTTTACACTATATTTGTTTATGGGAATTGAAAGTCCATCTTTCTCCTGCAGAGCGGTTGGTGGTTTTGAACTGCCTACTGTAATTGCAGTGAAACCCCAGGGCACCTGGTGTCACACAGAAGCCTCTTATTCCCTCTCTTTTCAGAAGTGTCATCTCAGAAGTCAATTTGGCATATCACACTTCACAGGTACAATACTTTACATCCTGCTTTGGTGATTAGTGAATGGGGTCTCAACCATTGGTGCGTGGCCATCTAGGATGAAACCATTGGTCTCTCCCATTCAGAGGAAAGAGGAGTGATGGAAATTTTAAGACAAATGGCTACAATTAGTCTGGTGGACTAAGGGATCACATAAACTTTAGTCTTCACGAACACCGAGACAATAAAAACTGGGGAATTCCCGGCTGATACCATCAACTCTTCTGAAAAGGATCACATCAGAAAGATAAAAATGTGGAACAAAAATTTTAGAACTAAAATCATAAACAGGTGTACTGATCTGACAGTCTGAACAACCCCCAAAGCCTTCCCGTCTGAAAGTGAAAATCCCCATATGGCTCAGATTTTGGCAAACAATACATAGGTTTATAAGCCCCAAACCAAACTCACTGCCATCAGGTCAGTGCTGACTTATAGTTTCCCCCCTGTGGGTTTCTAACATTACGATTGTTTATGTTCGAGTGGGAAGCTCAATCTTTCTCCCAAGGTGGTTTCAAACTGCTAACCATTACGGTCACTGCCAAGGGCATAACCAGGTCTCCTAGTCAGATTGATGGAGGAAGACAATATCACCGGTGAGGTATGCAAACCTTAGACTAATCATCCATTCAATAGCACCAGGGTAGCCTTTACTTAAGGATTAAGTAGAGAGGGTGAGGAAGGAAGGAGAAATGGAACCAGGAAACACAGGGAGACAGTGGAGTAAGTGATGATGGTACCTCGGGAGGATTGCAGTGAGTCAGATGAAGCAAATGGCGTCTAAATTATTGAATATGAAGTTGATTTTTCTGCTCTGGAATCTTCACTCAAGTCACAATAAAAACTTTGCAAAGCAGACATAAAAAGGTCACCTAGGGTACTCTTCCCTTGTAGATAGCTTTATCTTTAGCTCATTCTGGATCCTAGTTCTTCAACAAAGGTAGATTACCTTGGTTTATATGAAAATATTTGCCCAGAGATATTTGCAAATCATATTCTCTTGGCAAATACTTCTTACAATATATCTAGATATCGAAAATAAAGAAGGCCAGCATCAGAATGCTAAATATTTTTATTGGTATACAATTCATGTATCATACAATAGCTCAATCAAACTAAGATAAATTGTGCCATCATCATGACGATCAATTTTCGGACATTTTCTTCTTTCTTGTGGCTATTGTTGTTAGCTCCCCACCCCCACCCCCCACCGTCTTCCTGTGCCATGTCCCTAAGTAAGTATTAATCCAGTTTCCGCCTCTATAAATTTATGTATACCCTGGATTTCATATACAGAAAAATATACAAAACATAATAAAGAAACCAACAACCACATAAAACAAGCAAGCCAACAAACAAAATCAAGAAAAGACAATGGAAAAATCTCAATCAGAAAGAAAGCAGCAAATACTATGAACGGAAACAACTTAAAATGGGTAACAAAAGATCAAATGATAAGGTGTCGCATTGTAACCTACCTGCAGCTGCTATCATCTACTTCACGAAGCTTTCTGTGCTGCAGCACAACTGCTCACGTCCCTGGATTGTGCTCAGAGGGAATTCACTGGTGCTTTGATCTAAGAGGGGCCCTGGAATTGGATTTGGCATTTCCACTGTCATCCACGGCCTTCTGCAAACTGGGTGTTCGGAATTTAAGCTCTGATACTCTTCTCTTCTCTGGGTTTGAATTGTATTATTTATAATCCTTGGATCATACACACTGGTGTGCTTCTTCCATGTGGATTTAGTTGGTACCTCACATAGAAGGCGGTTTGTTTGAAGACAAGCATTGAAGACTCTAGCCTTATTAATGTCTGGGCACCATCTGATTTCTTTACCGCACTCTGTTGTAGCACCGTACCTGCAGCGATCTCTTCACGAGGGCTAGTAGTAAGTAGGGTCTTATGAGAACCAATTGTTCTTAGACTAAGACTCAAATTAAGTGTGAGCTCAAAGTCCATAATGCTAAATACTTAAGGAGTGTTTTAAATGTGGGATTTTTCTGGTCATGGTTTGTAAGGTTTCTATGAGATTTTAAATGGAAGTCTGTGTTGTTTTTTAAATGATTTACTTAATGTATTAAAGTTCTTTGCAAATTTTATTAGTGTTGACTTTAGGTCAAACCTTTTCAATTGGGTATATTAAAATCAAAAGATGTTCAAATAGTCATTGAAATATGTCTATTATTCTCACTCATATATATGGCTTTGAAAATTCCTATTAGGAACTATGAATTTGGAAGTTGCCAGAGTTGTTAAATCCATCCATGAATTCTTTGCTGTATTCACTTTCATTTACTATGGTAATTTTCAACAGATTTTTGAAAATTCGGGATATGAATAATCTGGTTTATGGATAAGAAGGCATTTCCTCTGTGAAGTTCCCAAAACTATTTTCATCCTGCAGATTTTATGCTAATTTAAGTCTTTTCTTTCTATAAATTCAGAACTCAGATATTCAAAGATGCCCAAGGAATTTAGTTATTCTACAGAGCAAAATGTTCTGAAGAATTAAAGTCTTTTTTACCTCTAAGGCAATTATAACTACAAGAATATAAATCTGGAATTTTCAGTCCCATCTTGTAGTTACTATTCTTGGCAATTAATAAATCTTCTTGTTAGCTACCATTGTGGGACAATTTTTTTAATGTGGAAAATAGTCGAGGCATCTATGAAGCTAGCCATGCACTCGTGCCTGATTAGAAACCAACCTTTAACGAGTTTCTCTGAATATGGAATAGTACATTTCTTTCTAGCTACCATATGCTATCATCATACTAGATGATTGTGTTTGTATTCTAAAGAAAACATTTACAGATAATCATAACTTCTCTCCTGAAGTGACTTTTGTCTGTATGTGTTGTTTTTTGCAGAAAGTTTATTCACGGGTCTACACTATTCAGCATGACCTTGCAGAGTGAGCCTCCCATAGAAATGGTAGCTCCAGGAGTGTGGGATATAAGTCAGCTATCACCAGTGACCCTACAGGTAAGTACCAGGCTATGAGATTAAGTACATCTGACAAGTATTGATTGATATAGCACTTGCTGTCAATTACAGAAACAATTTTCCAAGTTCATACAGCCTGCCACGATTAACAAATTCTCTACAGTATTTATTCACATTCAGTACTCTCAAAGATCTTTTCTCACAGTCTCTATAATGGCAATCTCAAACTAGTCTCCATGAATCATGATCATGAAAGAGAAAGATGAAGTGTTGTTATTAATATACTCATTAAACATATTTTTCTCCCTTTACATTTGTCTAACAGCTGTCATTGGTATATATTATTAACCTACCTAAATCACACCTGCCTCTGCATTTTGTCATGTTTCTTTAAACTCTCTTCAATTGTATATTTCCTAAATGACTAACCATTAACTGAGTCATGGGGGGCAACTGAAAACAAACCCACATTTTATACTTCTCCCTCTTAGAGTCCCCCTAATCCCTAAGCTTTGTGATTATGAATGAAGGGTAGTCAATGACTCTCTGGATCCTTACTGCTGATAATTCCTCATTGGTTCATGTTGATAGATGATCATATTAGCCGAGTTTCTAAGGCATAGGCATTCCCATGCATGCATTTTCCAGCAATAAGAACTTTTATCTCTATGGAAAAAGGAAAAAGGTGCATTGGAGACTACTATCTGAGCATTCCCCTCTAGAGCAGAATTTCTCATTTCAGCCCAGTTGATCTTTTGTTCTGGATAATTCTCCATTACTTACGGTAGCCCGCCTGTGTGTTGTAGAATGTTTAGAGGCACATGCCTCACCAACCGGCATGTCAGCAGAGACTTCCCAGCTCTGACCATCATAAATGTTCCCAAATATTGACAAATGTTGTCTGGGAATGCAATGTCCAAGAGTTGAGAATAACTATGTGGAGTTTCTTGACTAGGAAGTTTCTTGTTTGTTTGAAAAAGGCTTGAAAATCGAGTCCTAAAAGATGTGTGGTGAGATGTTGAAAATAAAAAGTAAAATTAATACTCAGAAAAAAGTAGCCCTCACTCTGAAGGAAGGATAAAGGACCTACCAAATATCCTCCTATGTCTGCTTTTACCTTGTGCACACAAGGACTGCACACCGCATCAGAGCTGTGTGGAGACAGAGGAAAGACAGGGTGATTGGCAGGACATCAGAAACATCCAATCCATCATGGCTTACTACATATTAGCTAATATTCTATTAGAAAAAAAGAAAAACATTCCCATTATAAAAGAGATGGAGTTTGGCGTGGGGACAGATCGGTGACATGCCGCGTGAAGATCACCAAGGAGCCAAGGAGTCAAGGAAAAGAAGCTGACAAGACAAGGCCTTTTTCCAGGCGTGAGAGAGCTAGAAAGCCTTCCTCTAGTGCCTGCACCTGATTTAGGACTTCTGGCATTCTGAATTGAGAGAGAATGATTTTCTGTGTAGCAAAGGCCAAGTGGTGGTATTTCTGTTATGACAGCATTAAATACACTCTATGCAAGAACAATCATTGAAAATGATGGTGGTGCAATTAAATCAAACTTAATAGACAGTTGGTAAATTATTACTATGCATGAAGCCAATAAATAATATTACACAAATAAACGTGTGCATAGTACCATAGCAGCGATTTAATGGAAGGCAAACCATAGCAGGGAAAACAGACTTTATCAACTCACCCTGATGTGATGTGACAAAAATTGGGTCCATTATAGGGCACTAACACACTCGGGATAGCAGCAGATATGTTCAAGGGAAGGCAAAGAAATATATGAAGTTTGAGAGCAGACTCCCAATGGGCATGATTAACTTATTTTATAGAATGAGCCAATTGTCATTAGATAGTGTAAGTGATGTTAATAAATCATAAATGAAGAGCAAGTACAACACAAATAATCGGTAAACGAGTGACAGTTTCACAGTTAGCTAAGAAGACTGAAACAAATGATGAGAGGTTTACGGTCCCACATTGGGTGCTAGGTGTCGACATGGTAATACGTTCAAGAAGAATTATAGGACGTTTTTTTGCACAGTGAGACAGAAGATGTCCTGGATATACCAGAGACCAGATACAAGAATATTTGTTAGAAAAAATATCAGAGTGATCTAAGCTAAAGATAATAAGGGTCAAATCTAAGAAAAACAAAAACAAAGAGATTTTAGCACTTTTACAAACTTAACAGGGCACAACTCTATGAAGGAAATAGATAAGAAAACAGAAATCGAAGTGTGGCTTCCTGAATTGAAAATACTTTAACGCAAATAAAAAATGTGGTTGCAAGAAAAGCCTTCAACAAAAGCCTATGATGAATTCACTTAGGGATAAATTTTCCATGATAATAGGAATCCAGATATAAAATATAAGCAACATTTCTTTGGCAGCATGAATTCTTTTCAAAGTATTTTTTAATTTCTATGTTTGCAGATTCAATCACTTCATCTTTAACAAAGTTTTAGCACATCTGGCTTCAGTAGTAATTATTTAAGGATGATTATGAATTAGTGAGATTTAGGAGTTATTGAAGTAGCTAAGTTATGGTTGACTTAGGGAGAAATAAGTAGAACTATTATATGACTTAATTCTTCTCAGATAAGCAAATATTCTTGCAAGTAGACTATAAAGAGAAGTTTCAAGTTTTAAGTAGCAACATAGATACCCAATTACATATTTTGAATGAAAAGAGAATTCACCTTTACAAAAAGAGAGTGTGAAGTATATAACCCATTTAATAGTATGAAAAAATAAAATCAGTACTATTTCCTAAAGAATTTCCAATGGCATAAACATAAAGGTAGCCTCCCAGACTGCCTGTTTAATTGATAATAGTAGCTATAAAATAAAATAACTTACTAAGATTTTTAAAGCAAAACTGTTAGTAACCAGTATCAATCTAATTGTATACACAGCTATATTTAGGGCAGCAGTTACACCTTGTGGCCAAATCGAGTGGAGGTACGGTGAGGAATTGAGGAGCGAGCCCTGCAGTCAATGTTTGTGTTGTGGATAAGTCAGAATAGATTGCAAGCAAAGATATTGGGTGAGAGATATGAAATCTGGATTTTAGGCTTAGCTCTTTGATACGAACTTTTATAACCTTCCTTCATCTTTTACTTTATTTCAAATGCAACCTCTGTAAATGAGAAGTGTGCGATTTCTTTTAGAGATATATTTTTCGAACGGCCTGGTTATCTATTATGTGACTACTTACTGCTCAAGTCTAGCCACTTCAGTGTGACAAGACATATGATGTCCTTGACACTGATTTCTCAGAGTTGGAACATGAATAAGGAATATTGAATTAAAATGTATACTCTTGGACGATGGTGTTAGAGAGGCATAGTAGAAACACCATGGACTGCCCAGTGGGCAAACAGATCGGTCTTAGAAGTACAGCCAGAATATTCCTCAGAGGCAAGGCTGGTGAGATTTCATCTCACGTGTTTTAGACATGCTAGCAGGAGCAGAAAAGGCCACAGAGAAGAGCATCATGCGTGATAGAGGAAAGGGGCAGCCCAAAAGAGGAAGGCCCTCAACAAGATGGACTGACACCCTCGTCTCGAACCGGGCAACCTCTGTGTGCGGGACCAGGAAGTGTTTCATTCTGTTGTACAAGGCTGCTGAGTTGGATCCAACTTGATGACATCTAATGACTAACAATATAACAACTCTTTTTGGTTTTTTGATTAATGATCTGAGAGAATGGTGGATAAAAGGAACTAGACCTCCCATTCACAGATGTAGGTAGAGCAAAGGTCATGGTTGGGCAAATCTGCCTGGGACTCTTCTCGCTGGTATTTCCCAGCTGAATTCCAGGCGCAGAGCAAGAACCATGCTTCCAGAAGTGCTTTGGTCCCAGATTCCCCCACATTCCCAAGACTTCTTTCCATCAATAATTGTCTCTATCTGCCCTTGACTCTTCAGTTTCTACCTTTCTACTTGGACCTTCTTCTTAGTCTATTAAACTCTTTTATGCACATTTTACTGTAAAACTCAAGAACAAAATCCAAGGATGGCAGAGAGGTTTGGGTCATGCAGTAGAGTGGGTCTATCACAAATTTAAGAATTAAGAGCACAGTGGTTTTTACTTAGTGTTTTTTTTTTATTATTCAGTATCCCTTTACTTCCCAAACATGTCTAAGTTCACTGTCATCTGAGTTTTTTTCTTTATCGCACTTAGCTGTCATAAAATAACATACCATACCCACTTGCCAAATCAAGAGGTAGTTTCAAAGCATCATCATACTGACTCTCTGTCTGTTTAAAACAAATGATTCACGGATCATGCAATTCAGTAGCTCAATTATATTAAAAGGGCTTGTGCGATCATCACCACAATTTTAGAACATTGTATTTTTCCTTGTACTTGTTACTAGCTCCCCATTTCCCCTTAATCTCCTCTGTCTTTATGGATATCCTAGGTGCCAAAGGTAGAAAACATACCAACCTAACAAACAAAAAACACCCAACAATGAGAACAAAATAAATCCAAGAATGTCTCAATTGAAAAGAATACTGGCTTGCTATGAATTTGAATCAATTGGTGACAGTGGTTTGGTTTGGGATTATGCTTAATTCCTTTCTTAAGTAACCTATCTGGGTCTCTGGCTTCTACCTCTGAAAAGGGCACCTCACCCTCTTGGGTTTCCCCTGCAAACCCACTGGTGAGTGTCAACTGCTTGTGTTGGGGTTAACTGCCAAGTACTTACTCAATCCTCCAGCAGGTCCCTCTGCTTTCTGTGGCACCATCTCTCTCAATGGCTGACTCCTCTCCTTGACTTTGGTGTTACCGCCTTCTTCTTGTGTTTCCACTCGCATTCCTCTCTGACAGTCTCTTCTCTGTCTCCTTCCCAGGTTCCCCTTCAGCTCAGCCTTTACCGTTGATGAGTGACACCCTCAGCACATATTTTTCCCGTGTTTTCACCTTAAGTTGTTTTGCTTGAAGACATTTTAGTGTGAGAGAGTTCACATAGGCTACAATTATTCCATGTTCTGTGTGCAATCCACCGTTTTTACTAGATTCACAGCCATGTGCAACTAGCACCACAGTCAATCTTAGAGCTTCTTCATCACCTTAGAAAGAAAAACCATTCCTTTGGACTTTTATCAAGCCAAGTCATCCAAATCTACACAATCAAAAATTTTCTCTATACCTCTATAGTTATTTTTGTATTCCGCATTTAATATAAATGAAATCATGTAATATCATTTCACTCAGGAAGCTGTTTTCAGAAGTCATCCTAATTGTAACATCTATCAGCATTCTAGTCTTATCTATGTGAAATAATACTTCAACTGTGTTGGTATATGCACATCTGATTTACTCTGTGCCTCAGTAGATCAACATATACATCATTTCTATTTGTTGTTGCCTAAATTATAATAATAAAATTTGCCTAAAATTTGTTGTTGCCCCCAAATAAATAATATTGCTGAAAATATTCTTGTATAAGTTTTTAATGTTTATGAATGGACATGTGAAATGTGTTTTTAATCCTCTTGGGTATATACTCAGGGGTAGAATTCCTGGGGCCCATTCATTTCTGAGGTGTTTACACGTGCAGGTTCCCTTAGGAGGCGGGATCAGATTCGTTCGCACTACAAGCTTTGGTTTTAGCCACATGGCTGCTGTCAAACTGGATAATTCACAGGCAACTTACACCGCAAGCAGAAGCCACCTTCCCCTTTGAAAGTGTTCTCTCCTGTAAATTACTGACGTACCATATTCACGCTTACAAACTAGCTTTTTTTTGGGGGGGGGCAGCTTCTCTCTCTCACTAGATCCAGTCTATATTTATCATCTCAACACTAGCCTCTAATTCCCCACCTCACCACGCCTAGTTAAAAAATCCTTCCTAAATGCCAAAAGTTTAACTGGTGTTCCTAGCTCTAGTGTTGTCTTTGTCTGAACCAAAATCCACGATGTGATTTATCTGAAACTCAAAAATAAATCTGCTACTGCTTTGCTCACTCCCTGCCACCAAGTCATTTCTGAAAACCTTGGAGGGTCCTTGTGGTTTGGAGACTGCAACCCTTACAGGTGTAGAAAGAAGCATCCCATGGCCTGGCTGGGGTTTCCAACCACCAGCCTTTGTTACCAGCCCGACTCTTAACCCCCTAGTCTCTAAGAGGCCCTCTTCAATATTCCCGTACCTAAAGAATGAAGGCCAGGCACCACAGCATGCCCATTTTCCCTCTGTTTTCTTGCTACTGTTTAACTTTTGAATCTCCAGCAACACTAAAAATGTGCCTTCAGAACATGGTTCCATGTCTCTGCGGTATATCTCCACTTTCTTTTCCATCATTTCCCCCTCCTCTGTCTTTGTTTCGTGTGGTTGATTTATATCTTTGGGGCTTCTTAAGCCCTTGTCTAGCACTGTCTCCCTTACTTTTCTCTCCTCCGATCGCAAGCAGGGTTAAGTGTCCTTCCTCTGTGTATGTAACACTTACCACACGTTCCCAGCACATTTACCATATTGTAGGTTTTCTATTAGCTGTGACTTTCTTGACTGTATTAACAATATCCTATCTCCAGCATATAGCATAACATAATGTTTATAAATAAATGATGCCTGATCACAAAAATAATAAAAGCCTGAGACATTTCTAAAATTAATCCTCTAGTCCATTTTCTGAACCTGGATACCAAAAATATTTATTAATTTATTGACTTTAATCTTTATGGCCCTCCACCTTCAACTACTATTATTATCTACTAATTTTCCTGAAATATTGTACTTTCCCTAACATTTTATTCTATGATTACCCTTCATTATCAGATATCTTAGGGGAACCAACAGTCCAGTGATTGAGATCAGGCTTTTAGAACACAGTGCTATTTTTTTTTGGTCCCCGGGTAGAAGTCGTTATTTTTATCCTTTCACTCTCAAACCACCTTAGCAACACATCTTCTTTCTTGAAGGTCACCCCAATTATTACATCATCAGCAGGCATTGCTTTCACTGAATGGCCATAGAATGCATCACCCTAAATAAGTTACATTTATGTGGAGTGTCTTGAACAAGCTGACAGAAGTATTGGGAACCGAGAGAGAACCACGTAGACATGGTGTGGAAGACACAATGACATTTACTCACAGCAGCTATTTTGAAAATTTCCAAGTCATGAAGACGTGGTTAAAAACCATGGTGGTGAATTGTAAAGGAAACTTTGGAGGAAAGGTAGTAAAACATGCTACAATAATGGAACAGAAGACACCAACATGAAAATGTGTAGGAGGGTGAGAATGGAAAGGAAGGATGGCCAGGCCTATACATATGTTTGCCTGTACCCAAAGGCAAAGAGCTAATATATGGGTTTGTTCTTGAAAAGAGGAGCGTATCCATAAGACTTGAGAAAAAAATGTGTATGTGATAAATTGATTTCAAGCTATGGTACATGCAATATAGAAGACTGCCAGCATATTCCATTAAAAAGAAATCTGAAACCAAGTCCGGGGATAATCAGTCACAGCCTGAAGAGGCAAAGGAGCAGGTTCATGTTTGCTTTTATAGGGCTTGAAGCACACTGTTGGATCACTGCGGATGAATGTCCTTTATTTCAGTTCTTCCCCGGCCAGGAAACAAACAGATCTCCTGCATGGTGGGCAGGAGTCCTACCACTGAACCAGCAATGTCCTGCAATGTATCTGGATAAAGCCCCATGGTCCCAGTCATCACACAATGGGCAGTGGTGTTTGTGTTTTGCTGACACGAAACAGGTTTCAGCAAGACTTCCAGACTAGGAAGAAATACCTCACCAGCTGACTCTGAAAATCAGCCAATAAAAACCACGTGGGTCAAATTAGTCCAATCTGAAGCCAATGACACAGGACTGGCAGACTTTTGTCCCACTCCACACAGTGTCACCAGGAATTGGGGACCGTCTCAACAGTAGCTCAAAATAACATTGCTATAATTGTAAATACGTGTGTCCTTTTTCCTTCATCAGACTTTAAGTTCTCTGAAGGTAATAGATGTTTCTAATGGTCTCCAGAGTGCATGAGGGTCAGAAGTATTTTGGACCAAATACATTTGGGGAAGTTTTATTCTGTATAAAGTTATAACAAAAGACGATTAGAAGAAAATCCAATATTTTATACCAGTGACTCAAGAATCAATTACTATATATATAAAATCAAGAAAACATTCATAAATGAGATATAGAAAATAATTTATTATACCTTTGTTCATAGAGGTACTACAATAGTTGCTTTATCTGGCCTACATGTAGGACCAATATAAAATTTGATTAATATATTACATTTTATTTCTAATATTTTTGTTCTAGTCTAAAAATATCCAAGTACATAAGATTAAAATGTAACTACTAGTATCAGACACAGTTCTCTCTAGGATATCAAAGTGAATCTCCCAGTTAAGAAGCAAAAATGGCAGTAATATTGCTGGGGGCTATGTTGGTTTAGTAAGTGATCTACTGAAACCAAAACAAATATTGTGACGACTATTAGGGGTTAGAGAATGGAAATCCTAAGGCTTTTTAAAAAAATAAGAGCTCAAATAGATTAAATTGTATTTCAAACTAGCTCACAAAATTCACTTCATAATGTGTCTCAATTTTATCTGTGATGTTAATCTAACAGTTCAGCAAAGAAAAATGAACTCTGAATTTTCTAATATAATACGTTTCAAGCAGGGCAACCTTAAGCAAGTACATGGAGCTCATTGCCAGAATGCAGCACTGTCTTTTTGTTAACTGTCATTTTATTTATGAGAGTTAGAATAGTACTGGAGCATGCGGTGGTAGTTACATAATTTCATGTCAGCTTGATAAATAGGGATAGGGGTGGAGTTTAGCCCGTCAGTCAGGCCACAGCCTGGCCATGACTCCTTGAAGGCATGGCTATCTCACGAGGATTCTGGAAACTTCCCCTCTCTCTCTGCCTTTGTCTTACTGCTGACAGGCCAGGCAGAGACTTGCTGAAACCTGCTGTCTCTGTTTAAGCTCCCTGTTGGGAAGCCACAATGGAAAGCAGAGGAGCCACGTGGAGACCTATAGGCCAGCACTGAGAAACTTCCACCCGCATTTTATCCACAAGACTTTCCACCCACTGGCATGTGATCTTCCTGCCTATGGCTTCATTGCATATGACTGCGTGAGTCTGAAGAGGAATTTATGGACTAGTATCAGACACATGGCCTAATATTGGCCCTATGGACTTGATCTGGACTGGGCTGGGGTGGTTTCTCAATATACAATTGCTCTTTGATAAAAGTTCACTCTTACATACACATGAGTGTCACTGGATTAGTTTCTCTCATCATCCCAGCCTAACACACATGGTACAATGGAAGAAACATTGAACTGGGACAAAGAAGGCCTGGATTGTAGCTCTAACTATAAATCTGACCTACAAAACACAAAGTAGAAACAAAAGTTCTGTTTCATTGCATGCTTGCAAAATGGGTCTTCACCTGAGAAATCTTTCTCTTCTGTCTAAAAAGTGTTTCTCTGGCTTATAGAATGTATAGAACAAAGACAATAAAGTGGCTCTTTTTTTTCCCCCGAGTGATACCATGAGAAATTATAATTATCAACTTTAATTCCATTATTTCATAGTAGAATGCTATATGAAACCAAAATATACAAAAGACATAACACCAGCATTAACTATATAGCATATGTATCTTTATGAATAATTTATATTTTGTCTTATTTTGACTCAGAAAGCATTACATACCTCTAATAAAAAAACATTTATACAATGACTGAGGGTTAACCAAATATGTATGTTTCTCAAGAGCTTGCTTAAATCATGATATCTTAAAATAACAAATAACCCCCAAAAGAGGGAATTTTCCACGAGTGAAAATCTCAGAAACTCACCTGAGCAGTTGGACCCTATCCTACAGGATTGTTGTGAGTGGGCATCAAGTCATGGACAGAGGGCGTCGGTTATGCAATATCCCTGGTGGTATTGTCAGATAAGCATTGGATTGGTCATCATAAGGCTGTAGGTTCAAAACCATTAGCCTCTTTATGATAGAAAGCAGAGGCTATCTACTTTTGTAAAGATTTACTCCTTATAAAGTTATAAACCCTACCCAGGGTCCCTATAAGTCAAAATCAACCCGGAAGCATCGAGCAGGTTAGGTTCTACAAATCTGCAGAGGAGGTTATTAAATTAATAATGTATCATTGAGAGACCTTCAATCAATGGGGAATCATTCCTTTATTTCAGATTGATTTTCCAGCGACCAGATTGGAGTTTATGGAGCTGGATCCTGAAGAGAGCAGAAGTAATCTCAGAGAACTACAAAAAGAGTACTTGAAACATATTTCCAGACTTTCACAGAAGCAGTCTCCCTTGCTGTGAGTGAGCCGTCTTTTGAATGAAATTTGCCCACCGTACATGAGATCAGGCTTGAATGATTAAATGCATGAAGAGAGTAGCTCCTTTCTTTCAGAATTCCTTTCATTTTCTTAGGTGACACTTGTTAATTAATGTCTAGGAGCTAATTAAATAATTGTGTATGCTTTGAAAGATTAGTTTCCTGCAGTACTTAGGAACTTCACCCTTAGAAAAAGAACAAATAAAAAAGCTAGGAATCACGCACTTCAAAACAACAAAGCTGAGAATGGTTAGATCTAGGTCAGTGTGAAGTAGTGAAAAATGACTGCTCAAATGGAAGATAACGTAGAGACCAACTCTGTTATTACTTTACGAATGGGGTCAAGAGGGGTCACAATTTTCAATGAGAACACTTAGGTACAAAAAAGGATAGCCAAAAGTTAGGGTGTGGGGGGTGTCCTACAATATAGACACTCCACAGCCCCAGACTTTATTTGGGCCCGGTTTAAATACTCTTCCTGTCACGTGGCCTGCATCTCATGCCAAGGTTACCCAAAAGGACCATTCACAATTTGAAGGGTTACATAGAAGCAGTAAGACACCCGCCAAGTTCTTCACAGACAGGAGGGGAGGATGAGGCTGGGAGCGTGAAGTAAGTGAGAAGAGTGCAGACATCTGTCTTCTGCAGCTTTAGTCAGGGAACAAGAGGGATGGGTCCATTTCCCTCAGGTGGAGAGACGGGCCAGCTGTGCTTCATCAGCTCCCGAGACTGAGCCATCAGCATTCTCCCAGGGGCCATGGTCCATGGAAGGTGGTATCCTGTCCTGTTTGCCTAAGGAGTAAACAACTTTGCCCCCACACTCTACCATCTTTCAAGGAGTTAGAAAGTGTTTTCAGTAAATCAGATAAAGCAAAATTCACTTATCATGACAGGTTCAAAGAGATCAGAATTATATCCAGGGTTAATTCATAACTCAGGGTACTTCGCTTTCCTAGAACAGTAGTTTTCTGGATAAAGCCAAAATCCCTAGAAGAACTCTAGGTGAATTAGTGGGTCTAATACTGCTACTTTGCAAGACGTAAGGCACAGTTGACTGTGCGCATTAACATCACATCCAAGGAATGAAATTAAGAAAGAACTGGATTAATTGTGATATGTAGGTTGTCTATTAAACTCTAAACATATGAGCATTTTAAAAGAAAATCATCTTCTGCAAAATATGATGAAAAATTACTTCGTGTTCTTACATTATATTAGCTTTTTAATTAAGAAATAAGATTCAGTGCAGTTTATATACTACTTTAAATGTCTTTTCAAGCTTATAGCATCAGTCATATACAGCTACAAAGCACTTTCGAATGCGTTTTATCATTTGACCCTGCAAAGTTCTGTGTGAAAAATAATTCAGATATATTACCCCATTTGAAAAGATATTCAGGAAGGCTGAGGTTAGCCTAAGATCACACAGATAATAAATAATAAGAGTTATGACCAACCCAAATCACTGAGGAATTTTCTATCCAGTCATCGGAAGCAGGGAATTGGGGTCACTATTCTGTTTAGAAAATGTCTGTCCATCATTTTCTAAAATAAACTTTCTCAGGCTGGATAACTCTCAATTGAAGAGTCTCAGGCTTAGTCCTCGAGCTAGACCCAATTGCTCTCTAAGCGTTGGTGGTGCTGCTGGTAACTCCAAAGTGAGTGGTTCAAAGCCATTAGCTGCTCCATGGGAGAAATAGTGAGGTCATGTGCTTTTGTACAGATTTGCAGTCTCAGAAGCCCTCTGTTGGGTTATTAGAAGTCAAAATAAATTCTATAGTAGTGGGTTTAGTTTGGGGGTTTGAAAAATCCAGTAGATTTCCAAACTAAATTTACTTGAAACAGAATTCTTAATCACACACGCGGCCATTTCCCATTTTGTGCCAAATGCATTCCTCCTCTGGAAAACAATCCCTACGCTTGTTCATTTGACCAATTCAAAACCATCGAGCCTTCCATTTAACCTCGACTCCTTGGCCTCTCAATCGGCGTAATTGCCCAATTCTAGCTCTCCTTCGGACCGTGTTCGTCCAACTCCCAAATGATGTCTCCCAAATCCGGTTATTTTCACCCATCTTTGTCATCATCACCCTAATCGAGCCACCATGTGCTCTTGCCTAGAGTGCTGCCCTGACTCCTCTCCGCTGCATTCTTTAATGTGTGCTCCAAGGAGCCACTCAGAAAGTAACCAGATCACGTGGCTCCCTGTTCCAAACGTTTCCATGAGCTTTTCCTCTCCTTGGAATTCCAGGCCTCCCACTAGCGTCACGTGGACGGGGCACGGGGAGTGCGGACTGTACCCGGGGATGCTGTCAGAGGCTGACAACAAAATGACCAGAAAATGCCTAAGCTGTTTTCCAACCGAAAGTTATTATTCTTTAAAAGATTCCTACAGCTAGTTTTAAGAACAAAATTATTTTGTAAGCCTAGTGTCCTTCAAAACTCTGATGATTTACTTTTTAAATCTTCTGATGCACTCAGGTCAGTGCTGCCGTTATTACTCAATCCCAAAGATGCTTTGCCTCACAGTGCCAATGCTTTCAGAGTTACTGTTTGTCTTAGCCTGGGTTGACTAGAGAACCGAATTCAGAGACATTGATTCGTGTATACAAAGGAGCTTTATGTACAAGAGCAACTG
Organism: Tenrec ecaudatus; assembly: GCF_050624435.1. Lineage (NCBI taxonomy): Eukaryota > Metazoa > Chordata > Mammalia > Afrosoricida > Tenrecidae > Tenrec > Tenrec ecaudatus. The sequence continues at coordinate 113,196,782 of NC_134535.1, read as the reverse complement.
AAGATTGAGAAAGCATCCCAGCCCAGTCCAGATCAAGCCTCTAAGTCTGATATTAGCCCATCTGTCCAATACCTATCTATAAAATCCACTTCAGACTCCTCAAACACAAGCAATGATGCTGATGCAGAAAGATCACATCACAGGCCAGTGGGTGGAAATTCTTGTGGATTAAGTGGCAGTGGAAGCATATCAGCGCTGGCAGGGGTCTCCACGTGGCTCCTTCAGCTCCTGGGCTCTAGCGTGGCTCCATGTGTATTCTCGACAGGGATGTCTCCCAAGGAGTGAGTGTGTGTCTAGCCTCCAGTGAGCTATGTTTTTCCTTAGGGCCTCCAAATGAGGTCATCAAACTGCGACCTGATTGACAGGCTAACCTCTACTCCTTCGCTGTTAAGTCTCAAAGTGACAACAGATTATGTAACTATCACACAGTTTCTGTCAAATTTTCTGGCCTTTTAGCTAAAATGTGGTAGATGGTATTTATAAATCTATATTTAGGACCAATTTGAGAAAGAAGTATTAATTTTTTTAAATAGAGAAAAATCAAGAGCAGTTTCTGCTCAGTTAATAATCAAGTTGTAATGCAATGGGGATTTTATAAAACAATTGTTTTGCTAGTATTTATATATTCTAAAATTAATTATATGTATCATATAATTCAATAGTTAAAATTGTTAATACATATTGCTATGAGCTAGTGTGGGAAGAGGTCCATGGGGTTGGAATATGATCACATGACTGACTGTCACAATAATGTCACAAGAAACACCATCCCTTCTGATGCCATCAATGCCTTGTATGATATATAGCAAAGTACATGGCACCATGGACAGACCGCCTATCACCCTGCGCTAATTTCATTTTGTGTTACTCTTCCTAAACCACTTTAAGAGAGTGGCATTATTTCCTGCTCCAAGGACGCTGTTTCTTTTCCTTTCTCAAGGCATTTTCACATAGTGTTCCCTCTAGCTGAAAGGCTCTTTCTTCAATTCTTCATCTGAGTACATGATCTGATGTTGAAGCCTCCACCTTAGTGTCATCTTCTGAAAGAGGTCTTTGTTGTGACTACTTAAGAAAGTCTTTCTCTAGTTATTCTCTAGCACTGCTTTTGTGTTATCATCTTTAATATAATACCTTAATGTATGGTTTATATATGTTTAGATCCCTGTCTATTTACTTGTAAGAACTTGAAGGAAAAGGAAACTCTCTTGTTTACTCTGGGTCTGACCAAAATAACACATAAAACATGTTATAATGAATAAATTCCCTAGTGCAATGTCTGAAATGAACAGTTACCCCAAAGGGGAAAGAAATGGAAAATTCTCACAGTTTCAGAGCATACATATCAATGATCCACTATCATATTACTATATGCCATCTTAAAACATCTGTTTACATATTCTGCTGGCCTGGAAGCAAAACATTGAAATGTTAATATAGTGAAAGAAAAAAAGAACAAAACAAAAAGTGATCATCACTGTAGCTGCCTTTAATATTAGAAGTTTGTTTTGTTAAATAAACCCTAGTGAGTTCCACTTGTTTTATGTTTCCGTTTCTATTTAAGTTAATAACGTCACAGACTATAACTGACACTTCTCTCCAGTGTATCCATTCCAGTGCAGTTATCAATGTTGAGCACAGTGCAGCTTTATTCTAGAATGTGAAAACAGATGGGAGCAGCCTTCCATGTGATCCAAATCTATGTTAGAGTTAGATTAACTTCTGTTTCCCAAGACTACATTTCATAATTGAGTGGGTTTTTCTATTTCTTCTTCCAAAAGGACTAAAAGTGACCAGTCATAAAGATGGCATTCCATGAAAACGGGTTTATTATATTTAAGCACACATTTTTGAACCATTATGCACACTATAAGAGTGTTTTCCAGTGCGAGGAAGCTCCTAAAAATAAGGATAGAAAAGCATTTTCTTATAGAGAAATAAACAGGTCTATGTATAACCATAAGGTGGAATCAGTACCATGATGATTATTCTACTGTGCACATTCCACAAAGTTTGCAGTTCAAAACCACCAGCTGTGCCTTAGGAGAACTATAGCATATATACATTAGGCACACAGAAGAGGAGAGACTTCGGTTAATATAAAAGAATAGCCATGATTGTGCAAATGTTATTAAAGAAAAATCAACCCACAGGTATTTAGCAACTAGCAACTTTAAGGCAACACAAATACACAAGCACAAATATCCCCAGGGTACATCATAGTCATATTGCTGAAAACTGTGAAGAAAAAAAATTCTTAAAAACACCAGAACATTGAAGAAATCTACTATAACATTGACTGCTAGTTTCTAAGCCAAAACACTGCCGGCTTAAACACAATAGACTAGAATTTTTGCATAATAGAATCAGAAAAATAAATCTTTCAACTTAGAATTCTATAACCAGTAAACTTTTATTTCAAATTTAAATCAAAATGAAAAATGTTGATTAAAGACACAGAGTTAGTTAATTATTCATACCTATACATTGGTAGCTGCTGAGTTGATTCCAACTCACGGTTACCCAGCTGTGCATGATGAACCCATGATTTGGGGTTATTATGGCTGACTTTTCAGAGACAGACAACCAGCTCTATCACGGAGGCACCTATGGGTAGATTCAAAACATGAGCCTTTCTAATGTACATGAAAACGTGAATAGGTGACACCCCAGTGGCTCCATGGAATCACTGTTCTGGTGGTAACTGGGAGTTCAGCAGTGTGAGCACACCGGCAGCTCCCGGGCAGAAACATAAGCCAGTCTACTTCTGTAAAGTATCACTGTCTTGGAAACTCCAGGGAGCAGTGCTACTAGATCCTATGGGGTAGCTATGAGTTGGAATTTACTCAACAACATTGATTAGTTTAATTCATTTTAAACAAAGCAATCTCAAAGAAAAACTTAAATGTTGGAGTATTTACAAGTTAAATTTCAAAACTTACAATAAAGTTAAAATGATTCTTTACACTTGAAAAAAGATGAACAATATTGGAAGATATCCAATCAATTCTAACTTAAATGGAAACAAAGTTTACTAATCAAGACACTTTAGCGTTAATTTAAGTACAGACACATACATCAATGAAATATAGGGGTAAGTAAAAAGTTTTGGTTCTTTGGTTACAGTTTATGCTTGCATAAGTTTATTCCAACCAAAATGTGTTCAGTAATGCATCTGAAATCAGTGGGTGGCTTGCAAACAAGTTCTTTCAGTAATGCATTTGCTTGGTCCCAGCAATGGCTCCAGGGAACTCTACTAGACCAGTTCTATTGAAGGCGCAGTGGTCAGCTCAGAAGGTTATTGTGAATGGCAGTGTTTTGAGATTCCAAAGGCATAATCTTGATAGAGTTTCTGGAAGTACATAAGAAAATCACGAGGGCTTATTAGGACGTTTTAAGATCATTGTAAACCGTATTGGTAAAGAAAAGTTCAGACACCTATGCTAAGAAATAATTTTCTAGAACAACAATGCACTTGCTCACTTATAAACAAATTATTTAACACTTTTATTGGCATACCGTTCACATACCATATGTGTTAGTCCAGGTAGACTAGAGAAACAAACCCAGGGAGACACATATGTCTTATAAGAAAAAGCTTTATATAAAAGAGTAATTGTATATTGAGAAAACATCCCAGCCCAATCCAGATCAAGTCCATAAATCTTATATGAGCCCATATATTTGACCCCAATTTATATAAATTTCTCTTCATACTCACACAACACATGCAATGACGCTGAATGCATTTCTACATTCACAGACCACTGGGTGGAAGTCTTGTGGATCCAGTGGCAGTGGAAGCATCTCACCACTGGCATGTGTCCCCATGGATTTCTAGTGTAGCTCCATGTGTCTTGTTAGCAGGAAGATGAAACACAAAGTTTGTAGAGAGAGTCTGTGTAGGTCGGGCTTGGAGTGAGCTATTTATCTCCATGGAGCCTCCAAATGAGGCCATTAAGCTGTGGCCTGATTGATAGGCTAGCCTCCACCCCTTCACAAGTTGACAGGAGATTATGTAACTACCACACTATACAATTCAGTGGTTTGTATATATTACAAAGAGTTGTGCAATCATTGTCACAATCAATTGTTCATTTTTTTATTCATTGTTATTAACTTGAAGTATAGTGTGTTAGTCCGGGTAGACTAGAAAAACAAATTTATAGACATTCACATGTGTATAAGAAAGAGCTTTATATATAATAGGAATTGAATATTGTGAAAACATACCAGCCCAGTCCAGATCAAGTTCATAAGTTCAATATTAGCCCATATATCTGATACCAATCTATAAGGTCCTCTTCAGACTCATGAAACACATGCAATGACATCAAATGCAGGAAGATCACAGGCCAGTGGGTTGGAAGTGTTCTGGATCCAGTGGTGTTGTAAGCCTCTCAGCACTGGCAGGGGGCTCTAAGTGGCATCTCGGGTTCCAGAGGTCTGCATCAGGGTAGGTACACATGCCTTCTCCTCAGGGATATCTCACAGAAAGTCAGTAGAGAGAGTCTATGTCTCTGCCTCCAAGGAGGAAATGCCAGAATTCCCAGAATCCTTGGGGGAAGGCAATGCCCACACAGAAGCCACATTGGCTGTGACCCAATTGACAGCATAGACTCCAACCCTTATCTCTTAATCCTCTTAAGTCCCAAATTGACACCAGATTAGGTAACTGCCACATATAGCAAGGGCTGTCTTATGAGGATTTTGTGGAGAAAATGTATACTTTCTACCCTACAACCTGAATCTTGCCCCTTCAAACTTCTTTTTGTTTGCAAATCTCAAAGAACATTTAGATGGACTGGAGGCCCTTGAGGGTGCCCAAAGTGCCATCTCAATGTCATGTAAATGAAAGGAAGCAGGCTTCCTCAAGGAGAATGTACAGAAATAGAGAGTGCCTTCAGAAGTGTACAGTCCTAGATGGCGGACATATCAAGAAACAATAGCTCCGCAGTTTTTCTATCTTGACTTAATTAACAGAAGAAAGAGCTTTTGAGACAGGATATAACTGTTCAACGTATCTTTTACCTAATTGCCCAAACAATAAATGAGAAAATATTCTTTTTAGCAAATTGAAAAACTTATGAAGATGGAGGGAAAATTGATGTCCATATCATGCCATACAAAAAAATTAATTAAGCAGCGTTCATCTCAAATGTGAAATGTAAGGCTAGAGTTTTCATAAGAAAACTTAGCAGAATTGAAGTTAGGATAAGCAGTAAAAATGACTTTAAAAAGCAAAGGCATATTAGTGATAAAAAGCATAAATTAGACTTAGTAAATATTTTAACTAGTTATCAAATGACCTTCTGAAGAAAATGAATAGGTAAATCACATTCTGAGGAGAAATATGAGCAAAATATCTATCTAAAAGTAAGGTTATATTCAGAATAAATAAAGGAACTCAAAAAATAAATAGAACAATTCAAATGATACAATAAACTGAGAAAATTACTCACACTGACACTTCTAAAAGGAAGGTATAGTCAAATAAGCACACTAAAAATTGTATAAATTATAACAGGAGTTAGTATATCAACTGCCCCCGCTGCCCCCCCCCACTACCACCTCTGAGCATTTTTGTAAACACACTATTCTGAATGGTCACAGATCCATGTTTCTAAAACCCAGCATTGTACTTATGAAAATATCTTGCAAAAGGAGAGCATGGTTGAGAAACAAATAGCAAAGAAAGGCACACAATATTTGCATAAAATCATGGTATGTAACATACAAAAGTTTGCACAGAGACACTTATAGATTTGCTAATTATATATAAAAACAATAACAACTCAAACCTTCATTAAATAGTAGGAAAAGTTAAGCCAATATGGCATATGGTATTTACCTAAATAATAGTGTGTTGGGCCATGTGGTTAAGAAAAACAAATCCAGTCATACTCTGTTATGTATAAGAAAGAGCTTTATATCAAGAAGTGGTTATATATCAAGAAGGCATCCCAGTTTCAACTCACGTCCATAAATCTGATGCTAGTCTGTCAGTCCCTCTTCAGACTCACGTAGCCATGTGCCAGGGACACATCACGGTGCGCTGGGAAGCATAAAGAGCGCAAGGCAGTGGGTGCAGAATCTGAAGACGTGGCAGAGCACCAACAGCTCTTGGAGTCAGCGGCAGAGGCCCCGGAGCAGGAAGTTGAAATGGCAGAGAGCGAGGTCATCTCCCGTGTTTCAAACTCTTCATACAAAAGGTTTATGACTTTTAGGCGATGTCTATGTCATATTATACTTGTCATACAAGTTGATTGACAGGTTTGAATCTACCCCTAACAGGCGTGTCTAGTTGACACAATCCCTTACTCCCACAGTGGGATCAAGTTGATTTGGTTCGCAGCAGCCCTGCTTAGAACATAACGAAGCAGAATGAAATAGGGCCTGCCCTATGTCATCCCCACAATTGCTGCTATGCCTGAGCCAGTCGACTCATCTGATTGAGCGTCTTCTTCCTTTTCCACAGACCCTCTGGGTTACAAAGCATGAAGCCCTTCTCGAGGAATTTGCCCTTCATACTGACCTGCCTGAGGCACATGACATGAAGTAGCACCATCCTGCTTTTAAGCAACTTTCTGGTTGCACTCATTCCAAGACAGATTTGCCCATTCTTCTTGCAGTCTAGCAGATACTCAATATTATTCCCAAGCTCCATAGTTCAAATACACGAACCCTTCTTGAGCCTCCCTTATCCATTGCCATATGCATCTAAAGAAATTTAAGATACCATGGCTTGGATCAGGTGCACCTTAGTCCTCAAAATAACACCCTTGCTTTTTGCACGTTAAAGAGGTCTTGTGCAGCAAATTTGTCTGAAAGAATATGTCAACCAATTCCTTGATTTCTGCTCTCATTGGTATGGTCTATGGATGCAAATAAAATGAGGATTTTGATCATTTCAATATTTTCTCTATTAAATAATGACAATAACTCAAATTTCCCATAAATAGGGGAAGATAGGAACAAATTACTGTATATTTATTTAAAGGAATACTACTCACTGATAGAAAGAAATGAACTGGTGGCACATTCAACAACATAGATAGCTTTACAAACATATTGAGTAAAAATCAGGCAAAAATGAGTATATGTTTTGTGATTTGATTTATACAAGGTTCTAAATTTGTTAATATTAAGATAGAGTGAAAGAAATCATACTTGTGTTTGCCTTTAGTGAGGATATAGGTAATGTAATAGGAAAAAGAAGACTTTTATATAAATAGTTTTATATCTTGATAGCTGTGGTGTGTTTTTCGCAAGTTCTGTGCATTCCTCAGAATTTACTGAAACAAATTTATACCCTCTTTCTGTAGAAATTATGCTGCATGAAACGATTTTGTATCTGTCAGGGACTTTGTTGCTGTACTCCTTTTGCTGCTCCGCTGTACCCCCTTAGTGTTCTCCCCAGTGTGGTGGGGTCAGATCAGGCACAATTCCCACACCATGTCCCCAGTGCTGCCCCCTTTAGCACTGTGTGTCAGTGAGGGACATGTTGTCCTTTCTTGTGGTGGGGCCAGCCCTGTGAGCTCCTCTGTGCCTTGGCTGCTCTGAGCCGGAATATTGTCCTCTTGGTTTGCTTGGCGGCCAGGGTGTGTTCCACCCTCTCTTCCCTCTTCCTTTGCTCCTGTTCAGACATGCTGCACTTCCTGAGCTGCAGCTTCAGTTCTGTGCTCTGAAATGCATTCCTCTGGGGTAGTGGATGAGTGGTATGCGCATAGTTGGCATTGGGGGATGGCCCCTCTCTCTTCTCTATTGGTTCCCTGGTTCATGCTGGTATATTGTACTCACTTCTTGGTGAACTGGGTTGAGCCTGGCCCCTTTCTCCCTCTGCTGTGGGGATATAAACACCATCCTCCCCTTGGGCGGGTTAGTGCCCTGTTCCCCCACCAGCACTGTTTCTTAAAATGCAAAAGGTGAACGTGGGGGCCAGGCCATGGTACCCCACAAATGATACTGGGACGCACTCATGAAGGTCAACAGACAGGCCAGGACCTGCTTGAGGGCTTTTCAGCTTTTGCTGTTGGTTTTTATTTTTCTCTTTATTTATTTTTTGTTTGTTGTAGTAGCTGTTGTTGATTTATTTATTGTCTGCTTTTTGTGTTATGTTTCTCTGCTTTGTTTTTGTGTGTATTATTGTCCATGCATGTCTATCTAGACAAGATAAGTGGGATGAACAATCCAGAGGAGAGAACAATGGGACCGACAGTTCTGGGGGACATGGGAAAGGGAGAGATGGAAGAAAAGGAGGGGGATGCTAACAAACCCAGGGACAAGGGAAGAATAAGTGTTCTAAAACTGATGGTGAGGAGAGTATAGGGCGTTGGGGGAGTCTCAATCAATGGCAATGTAGCTGAGAGGAATTACCAAAACCCAAATGAAGGCTAAACATGACAATGGGAAGGAAGGAAGAAAAAAGGAAACAGAGGAAACAACTGGGAGGCATAGGACAGTTGAGAGGTCTACATACAAGCATGTATATATGAAATATACTTATATACAATGACGGGAATAGAGCTATGTATATATATTTATTTATAGAGTATTGTGCTACCAGATGGACATTGGGCCTCCACTCAAGTACTTCCTCAATGCAAGAACAATTTGTTCTACTAACATGGCACTCTGTGATGCTCAGCTTCCCAACACAATCACTGAAGACCAAGCAGGTACATAAGCAAATGTGGTGAAGAAAGCTGATGGTGCCCGGCTATCAAAAGACCCAGCATCTGGGGTCTTAAGGTCTCGAATATAAACAAGCAGTCATCTAGCTGAGAAGCAACCAAGCCCACCAGCCTGTGATGGAAGAAGCACATCTGCCTGTGATCATGAGGTGTCAATGGGATCAGGTATCAGGCATCAAAGACCCAAAACAAAACAAACAAAAGGCATTTGAATGGAAATGAGGGGGAGAGCAGAGTGGAGACCCAAAGCCCATCAGTAGTCAATTGGACACCCCCTGTCAGAAGGGCCACAAGGAAGAGAAGAGCCAGTCAGGTGCACTATAGCACCGATGAAACACACAACATTCCTCTAGTTCTTTATGCTTCCTCCCCCCTCCCCACCCCACCCACTACCATGACTCCAAAACTACCTTACCAGTCTAACTAGACCAGAGTGTGTGCACTGGTGCAGATGAGAGCTCAAAACACAGGGACTCCAGGACAGACAAGCTCTCATGACCATTAAGGGGAGCAGCAATACTAGAAGAGTAAGGGTGGGGAGGTGTAAAGGGGAACCAATCACCATGAACGACATATGGCCCCCATCCCAGGGGGACGGACAGCAGAAAAGTGGGTTAAATGAGACAGCAATTGATGTAAAATATGAGGGTGAAAAAAGAGAAGAATTTATGAATTATCAAGGGGGAATGGGGGAGGGAGGTGGAAAATGATGAGCTGATGCCTCGGGCTCAAGTAGAAAGAAAATGTTTTGATAAAGATGATGACAACATAGGTAAAGATGTGTTTTACAAAATGGATATATATGTATGGATTATGATAAGACCTATAAGAGCCCCCAATAAGATCAAAATGAAAAAAAAAGATTTTGTAAAATTCTTCAAATTGGAGAAAATGATATTTAACTGGAAATTATGTATTTGTAAGGTTTTGTGGTGAAGGATGGGAGAGCAGTGACAAAGCACATGAAAAGATCCTAAATATACCTTTAGAATAATTTATAATCCAATACTTTCATTTTATAGCTGAAGATAGCTTCCGAACACATTGTTGACATACATTAACTTTTAAATATTTTGCTATTTCTCATTACATTTCTTGGGTGTTTTAGCTGGCAGCATGTCAATTTGCAGGCATCTGCTCAAAGGCTGTCACTGTCATGTAAGAAATGCTGTCCTCCCATTGAACTGCACGTCTGCAACGCTGCTGCCAGAGCATAAGCGAAATAGGGCAAATTGTCAGCCAGTGAATGCCCCTGTCCCAAGTTATTTATCTTAGGTTGAAGACCGCTCTCCAGGGGCAGAGACTGGAACAGTTAAGGAAGTCCTAGTCGCTGGGATTTTAACCCCAACCTTCCGGTAAACTCTGAGAGTTTAAAACCAGAAGCCAGAGATGATTTTATTTCTTTGTTTTGGAAATGTAGAGCAAAGAGTTCTCTGAACTTTGAAGAGATGAACGGATATCATCTTTAAGTCATGTCATTGTCTTGCAGGCCCACTGGGTCTGCGCTAATTTACAAAGAAAGAGGAGAAACGGTTTGTTGCCACTGCTCTGAAGAGAAGAGATTTCAGGATTCAGATAACTTGGCCTGCCCTAGAGAAGACAGATTTTGCAACTAAAATGACAGATTGTTTAAAGTTACATGGAAAAGAGGCATAAAAAGCAAATGATGGCCAGAGGATGGACACTGGTACAGATAGGAACTGGAAACACAGGGAATCCAGGGCAGATGATCCCTTCAGGACCAGTGCTGAGAATGGCGATACAAGGAGGGTCGAGGGAGGGTGGGGTAGAAACAGGGAACCAATTACAAGGATCTATATGTGACCTCCTCCCTGGGGGATGGACAACAGAAAAGTGGGTGAAGGGAGATGTCGGACAGGGCAAGATACGACAGAATAATAATTTGTAAATTATCAAGGATTCATGAGGGAGGGGGAGCGGGGAGAGAGGGTAAAAAATGAGGAGCTGATGCCAGGGGCTTACGTGGAGAGCAAATGTTTTGAGAATGATGAGGGCAATGAATGTACAGATGTGCTTGACACAATTGATGTATGTATGGATTGTGATAAGAGTAGTATGAGCCCCTAATAAAATGATTTTAAAAAGAAAAACAAATGTTAATGATCTGAACTAAAGGATCTTTCTTCTGTAAAAGAATAAAATTAGTTGGAAATATATTGATGGAATAATCTATCAAGCTGTCCCAAGAAGATAATTTGTTTTCTGAAATTAAATGGAACTCACAGGACCAGAGTGGAATTTTGCACTCAGTGTTTACAGTATTATTTGTTAGTGCAGAGAATACGAGTAAATGTTGGTTTCCAATCTATGATTTTGCAGACTCTCTGAGGAAAAGAGAAGATACTTATGGTTTTATCGCTTTTACTGCAATAAAGAAAACTGCTCCCTTCCTCTGGTGCTGGGTAGTGCCCCTGGATGGGACGAAAGGACGATTTCAGACATGCACGCCATTTTGAGAACATGGGAATTTTCACATCCTTTGGAGGCGCTAGGGCTTTTGACTTTCAGGTAAGAATTTCAAAGTCAGTATGTTATCAATGGATAATAAAAATGTATTGGAGAGAGAGAAAAAAATCAATGACTATAGAATTAATTCAGTAGTTATTCTGTTTCTGATTTTAAAACGATGATATTGATTTTCAGTGTTTGGCTGTTTTGAAGCTTTGGCAATTAATTTAGAGAACTCTAAGCTCCATTGGCGTTTTCTGCCCTACATTGAATAGATAAAGTCATAGTTTCTTAAAGAAGGGTCTAGTTAACCTCCATCAAACAATACAAGCAAAGAAAGAGAGGCCTTTGGGAAAGTTCTCTACTCCTCTTCCTCTCACAAGAAAAAGGAAATTCCTGAACGATGACACTGTATGTTTTACTACTGGAATATGCAAACTGTAGGGGGGAAAACACTTTTCTTAGAGACATACTTAATATCATCATGGTGATAGTAAGCTTTTTTTTAACCTATCTTTTGTGTTTTTCCAAGCTCCGCTCTCAATAAAATACCAAACCAAACCCAAACCCAAATTAGGGGGTTCCTGCTTAGGGGAACCCTCCAGGACAGAGCAGAACCACTGCCTGGGCAGGTTTACAAGGCTCTACCTTGTTACTGATGTGAAAGCATCACCCTCCTCTGTGGAGTAGACAAGTGGTTTAAAACAGCTGCCCTTGCTCGCAGCAGCCCCCAGTGTAACCCACTAACCACCAGGAGTCTTCAATAAAGTCCAGAGAGGGAAGATGATGGCTTGCTTGTTAAGTAGGTACAGCTGGCTCTGATTCAGGAGAAGCAACCTTCCCTTGGCTTCTCTTTTATTCTCGAATCCAACCAGGGATGTTTTAAGCCCATCTTGATAGCTTCACCTTGGTCCTGCCATCAAGAAAATCTGCCTTTTCTAGGGCCAGGAAGAATTGTGAAGCCAGCTCTACTTTGAATCCTCTCTCAAGGACAGGAGGGAAGGGTAAAAATCAGATGACAATAAAGAAGCTATTCAACCTGATGTATTGAGGTTTGTTTATAAATTAATTTCCTTTATGAAACTCCTGGTACAACAAAGGAGTAGGTTTCTCCTGCTACTGTAAGAGTCACTCATTTCTTCTGGATCATGCAACAGCAAAAATTATTACCAGTTTAGAAGCCCTGATTCATAGTGAAGAATTTACTTGATTTTATAGTGCATTAGTGTGAGTAAACGAGAGAAGCAAATTTATTGACACTCATATATATGTAAGAAAGAATTTTATATCAAAGAACAATTGTATATTAAGAAATATCCCAGTCCAGTCCAGATCAAGTCCATAAATCTGATATTAGCCCATATGTCCAATACTAGTCCATAAATTCCTCTTTAGACTCACACAGCCATGCAATGATTCCAAATAGAGGAAGATCACAGGTCAGCGGGTGGAAAATCTTGTGGATCCAGTGGCGGTGAAGCATCTCAGCACTGGCATGGGGCTCCACGTGGGTCCTGCAGCTCCAGGGCTCTGGTTACATCCGTTTGTCTCCATCTGGCCTTTCAACAGGAATGTGAAGCAGAGAGTGTGTCCTACGTCCAGAGAGGAAGACAGGATTTTCCAGAATCCTCAGGAGAAGGCCATGCCCACACAGAGGCCTCAGTGGCTATCACCTGATTGACTGGCTAGACTCCACCCCTTTGCTCAAGTTGACAGGAGATTGTGTAACTACCACATAGAGAGTCCTCCATTAATTAATGAGCACCCAGGGGCTCACTTGTTCTTTATTTTATTTTATTTTTCTTCTGATACTTGAGTTTGGGGAATTTTCCTTTATAAAACTTTGTGGAGGACACAATATGAAGCCTCCCCTAACTCTGCTATAGAGTACGGATCACTTCTGTCCAGTTCCATGCTGCATTAATTTATAAAGGATGTGCTATTGCATTGTGTCCCCATAGAATGTGTAAGGTATGTGTGTTCTATACACATTGCATAGTGGTCCTTCTAAAGAGCTTATCGTAGGGTCTCTGTGCCTTTGTGGTTCGCTATGTGAAGTACGGCATCAACTCCTTAGTGACGGAATCATTTTCTAGATCACACTGTGTTTATCATGGCATTTCAAAAGGTTTCTGGAAAACAATGGAAAAGTAATGGAATTTTCCCAGAAATTTTTATAAAGACCCCTAAGTAATTATAAATGACTTGTTTTAGCATTAAAATTGTAACTTTAGGATTTGCCTGAGTTTTCTAGTACTAAAATCAAGAAGTACCATAAGTGGATGATTAAAGAACAGATAACTATTTTCTTGTGATTAAGAAGTCCAGAAGTACATATTCAGGGTGTCAACTTTAAGATAATTTTTTCTGTCAGCTTCTAATAACGACCAGAAGTTTCAGAATTCTTTAGTTTATAGATAGATGTATCTGTCTCTGTTGCATGCCTTCCCCTTGAATTTATATCTCTATGTACTCTGCTCTCTATATGAGATACCCCCTAGAAATTATTATGTTTAGAACCCATTCTATGTTCATGTTCTTTTAATGACAGAAGGTATTGTTTTTCATAGATTCATATTATTTTATAATTAAAATAACAAAATAAATCAAAGTCAAATTTAAGGATAGGAATTAGGACGTTGACACTCATTTTAGGGAGACAGCAATTCAACCCATAATCAAAGCATCAAATGTCCTTTATCTTCCACATCATATTGCACAGTCGAATTGTGGTGCAGTGAATTATTTGGCATGCCTCTCCTTGCCAGCACACCCACTGAATAACTTTGTAGGCCAATGCAAATAAGATATAAGGGACGCTAGTGAATAGATTTACCACTCCAGAAAATGAACCATCATAGAGAGGAGAGGGATCTCACTGCCAGGAAGCGAGAAGGGCTAGGAGTGGGCATATCATCTGGACCTGGATATTCCTGCATGCCAAACCCACCTTCTCAATCCAGGAGGCAAAGTTGTGTCACCAAAGATGAGAAGAAGTGTGAGAGAACAGAGGGTACAGAATAGGTGGCATCAGAACAAATAACATGAGAGTGGCGGCTTCTCTACCGACATACTCAGCAAAGCCGACTGCCTTCAGGAAGAAAAACATAACAAGAGTATTATGTTTTCTGTATCTCATGCATCCCTTTTCCAAGTTGAACTACAATGCAGTGAATGGTTTGCTTTGGATCTTTCAGCCATAGTCATTGTAACTCCCACTGAATAACTGCCCAAGACTAGGTTAATAAGGTGTATGGACCCAGCCACATCCCTCCAGAGGAACTGTTCGATAACCTATAGACATAGAGCCAAGTGCCTTCATGCTGGCGTTCACAGCAGAATGCCAGGCTCTTTGAGTATTTATGTGCCATGCTAAAAGAGCTTTGTAACGTTTCCCAAGCAGGGAAGAGACCAATGATGGCTCAGAGGCCCAGAGAGAAGTGTGTCTGCTACAATCACAGCTGGGAAGAGGCATCCTTGACCAAAATCAATGTATCCTGCATATTTCTGATATAGATTGCCACCTGGTAACATCCCTAATGAAACCCCTAATTGTATCGTCTGTATTGTACGGTCATTGCAATGAATTTCCAAACCCAGCAGAAACTGAAAGTGCTGTAGACAGGATAATTGGTGTCAGAATTGATTTAAAAAACAAAAAGGTGGAAAGATAAAAGCAAGTCTGACTTCCCCTTATAACAGTCAGCCGTGGGCTGATGAATTTTATTTTCCTTCCCCCTTCGGCAGTCAGCAGAGATCAGATGCCATCTGCATGACCCCATACATGAAGACAATAATGATATAGTAAGGAAATCAATCAATAATTGATTACTTGCATTAGATTATTCACAATTCACCATCCTGCTGAAAAAGACAGATTCTTATTTCCACCATACTCATAATCTAAATACTTCATTTAAATAGGTACGGATAGCCAAATTTTTCCAAAATTATTTTTGCCAGTTTTATTTATTATAAAGTTAGATTTAGCATATTTGTATAGCTGTTATCTTATCACTGTCAAATCAATCAGTTGGTTAAGAATTGGCTCAAAATGCAAAGGCACCAAGTCCCATAAAGGAAAACAAAATATTTCCAAAATATGTTAGGGAAATTGTACCAAAAATAAAAGGGGTTTCAAATAATTTGTGGGAAAATTCCATTAACTTTTAATTCCCTTCGGTTAACTCTTTGAAGCCCACGCACATGAAGAGCCCTGAACTCCACAGCAAAATGATACCTAACTTGATTTCAAAGTAGCCAAGGGATGGGAAGGAGCTCTGGCTACTGCATCTGTCACTCTGTTGATCACCAGGGTTGAGTCAGCTGTCTAGCAAGGTGTCCCCTCCCTACCTCCTGACCCCAGGTTAAGTCCCTCTAGAGGCTGCACACTGTATTGAAGAGAATGTCCTCTCCCCACAGCAGGAGCAGTGATGCTCCCCTGCTAGAAGCTCTGTGCAAACTCTCAAGGTCCTTTTATAGGAGAGCACAGGGGAGCCCAGCTTCTAAGACTCCGCATCCAAATGAGGTGCACATGGCAGCCTGCTTGTCTTAATTAATCATAATAACAACTTAGGCAAATTATCTGATTTTTTTCAAAAATGGTAGAAAAAGGATCGATAAACTCAATAGCATTATCAATACAGATTATGCAAATGAAAACCACAATGAGATCCCATGTTATATTCACTAACGTGGCTATATTAAAATAACAATGCAATGGCTGTTGATGAGTATTTGGATGTAAACATTGTACAGTGCTGGCTGGGGGGAATATAACATGATGCAGCTACTTTGAAAACATTCTGACAATTCTTCAATATTAGATATAGTGTTATCTTATGACCCCCCCCCAAAATTCTTCTTGTAGATCCAAGAGAAATAAAGACATATATCCACCAAAAACTTTGCACATAGAATTTCATAATAATTGAAAAATGAAAAAAGTGGGGGAAAAATCTGACAACTCATTAGAGGGATAAATTAAAGATAATGTATCCATAACCAAAAAAATAAAACTCACTCACATCAAATCTCAATGCTGAATCTTACCCCTAAGGGTATCAGAGGCTATACCTGTGTATGGGAGTAGATGCTATAGATATTCAATAATAAAGAATTAATATTGATACATTCCACAACAGAGATAGTCCTTGAAAACATTATGCTATTCAAAAGAAACCAATCACAAAATACATATTATATTATTCCATTTATATGAAATGTCTATAGCGGATAAATTGATATTGGGAGTACTTTGACTGCTAATGATCATGGAGTTTCTTTTAATGCTTATTTCATACTTCTAAAAGCACATTTAAAATCATTAAACTGTATACTTCGGAAAATTTAATTAACCATCTAATTTATATAATGTCTTATTAATAGTCTTAAAAAGTAAATGTAAATGTAAAAAAGATGGTTCTATAATATCAATAAAGCATAATTTTCTATCAGGACAACTTTTAAAAGTTTCTAATGAAAGACATTTTAAAAAAATGTTGGCAACTAATTATTTTGTAAGATACTTTATCTGAAAACACTTCATTTTTCAGCTGTATATTTTTTTGTAAAGTGAATGAAATATTTCTTATAAAAATCTTATAATGCATGTTACAATGTTTATTAGTTTACTTGTTTATAAAATAAAGCAGTTAGCTAAATAGAATGCTAACTGAAAGGACAGTAGTTCAAACCCCCTAGCTGCTCTACAGGAGAACAATGAGACAATCTCTTGTAAAGATTTACAAAGCTACAGAACCCCTATGTAGGGCACCTAAGAGTCAGAACAGACTCAGTGGCAATGAATTTGGCATTACTTTCTCATTTTACTATCGATAGTAACCCTATTATATAAATAATATTATTTCAATTTTGTAGATGAACAGAGGCTTTTGAAGGATAATTGCCCCCTAACATTTGTAAACAGCTATTATTGAGGTCTGAGTTTTAGATCTTAACCACAATGCTTTATAGCTTTCCTGCACAAACTCTCTAGCCTATTTATATACTTCCATACTTAACAATTTTGAAACAATTTGATTTTAAACAGTAAATGGCAGTATTGAACAATTTTATTGTTTTCAGCTGTTTCTATTTCACAATGTAATGTATTTACTTTTTAGTTGAATAGTTACAGATTTAAAACCATGGGGGCTGCCTTCAAAGTAGACTGCAGCTTATTCATCTTCATTCAGGCAACTTGTTGGAATCTTGCTTTATTTGCACACTGGCCAGTTCCTTTTTATGCACCAAATAAGGTCACTGTAAATGTTGAAGTAATACCACTGTACTCATCAGCTGACTCCCCCACGTAGCTTAACTGAACTATTAAAAAACTTGAGGACAAGCTGTTTCCAGAATGAACCTTTCATCTCCTCTAAAGTCAAAAGCAAATTTTCTGAAAACAAACAGTATGTGCTTGTCAAGTGAGTTGTCAGAGTTGAAGTTTTCTGAGATTTATTTTTTCCCCTCCTTTGAATCATCTTTCTTTTACATATTTTAACCTCTGGAGAACTGGTGTGTTCTATTTCCAGCTTGGGGAGTTTTTAATATTGTTGCTTGCTTAATCCTGTCTGAAAATTCATTTCCTTCTCTCCGTTTGTTTTTTAGCAAGAGACATGTTTAGATTTAATTTACCTATTGTGTTCCAAGAGCTATTAATATTCCAACTACCAAAGCCAACACAATGCTTGCTGGGTATCGATGTTTCCACTAGAAAATGTGGCAATGGAAGAGTTGCAGAGACCAAAGGCTAAGGTCTGTGGTTCTTGGCAGATGGTTATTATTTTCCTGAATGCTGATGCACAGGCATAACAATTCAACTGTAATAACGAGAAGAAATTATCCAATAAATTGAAAGGAGCGCAAGTAAAATATTCATTTAAAAATGGCAACTCTGAATTGGCATCAGAGGATTTCAGCAGGAGCTTGAGGAAAAATCTGACAAGGACATACCAACACACACGATGTAAACTTATTGTTTAGCAAGAAGAAGAGACACACTGCATATACTGCTTTAGCTTCTAAATCAGTTTCCTGTGGGGGGGTGTTTTACAAAAACGTTTGCTTCCAACGACTGCATTTTTTATTGTAGACATTTGTACAAAAAGCTAGTCTTTACAAGTGTGGTAAATATGAAGAGTGGAATCGTGAGACTGTTCCGTTCGCATTTGACTGAATAATTAAGTGGTGGATGGTGGTGTACCTTTTTTC
Source organism: Tenrec ecaudatus (assembly GCF_050624435.1). Lineage (NCBI taxonomy): Eukaryota > Metazoa > Chordata > Mammalia > Afrosoricida > Tenrecidae > Tenrec > Tenrec ecaudatus. Next base: position 113,178,408 of record NC_134535.1, on the reverse strand, counting down.
ATGCATTTTTTTGAACAAAATATATATCCAGGGAAATTGGAAAGCACTGAATCAAAGATCTTGGAAATAAAGCACAGGGCCTATATTTTTGAAAAACACAATTTATAGGGAAAAACTGAAGCTAGTTTGCATCATAATGCACCCTCTATACTAAAATCAAAGCAAGTACAAAGCACTGTATTAGCTCAAAGGAAAGTGTCCCTCCCAGGCATTCTACTTCTCTGCTGGGTTCAATAATCCATTGAAATGGCCACAGAGAACAGTCAGAATGCACAATTGTGGGTTTTATTAGGATAGCTAAACAGATTTTTAAAATGTTAAGGACATAGTTCTTTTGTCCTCATTGCTTCTTCTTAGTCATTCTGCTCTCAGTGTCAGCCATGTGGTCCCTGGGCCTCACTGTTGATTGGTCACGTATTGCAAAGCATTGATAAATGGCCAAAGGAAACCTGACTCTGCAAGCAGCCTCCTGCCCAAAGGTACTCAGCCTTACTCACACAGTGAGACAGGGAGCCTGTGTGCGTGCTCTACCTCCCGGTCTCCATGCTACTCCTCTGCTCTGCCTTATGGTCTCCTTGCTGATCTGCCCTCTGTCTCATGCTCTTGGTACTGCAGCCGTGGGTACCATCCTGCCTCTATCCCTTCAAGCTCCTATTTGTTTATTGAAGATCATGAGGTTTCTTCTTCCTGCTTCTGAGAAGGTTTTCTTTCAAACCCAACAGAGAAGGAAAACTGACCAACCCATGACTTGGAGTCCTCTCCACCTTCTTTACATGATTCCAACCAGTCTCTGGATGAGAGATAGGAGGACAAAGGATAGAGGAGCCATAGCGAGGGAGTTCATTTAACTGCAGCGAGTTACGCAGCCATCTAGTCGATTCCAGCATAGTGAGATGCGATGTACGTTTTCCAAGGTGGTAAATTTTGACAGGAGCAGGTAACCGCATCTTGTTCCCATGGAATAGCTAGATGGCAACAAGAGAGATGTTTTTTGTTTGTTTGTTTTTTTTCTGAAAAAGTAAGAAAAGTCTCACAAATGAATTAAATTCTATCTCCAAATATGCATAAGATTTTTGAGAGTGAAGAAGAGGGAAAATGTAATTCCAGCAAGAACACTGTGTATGTGATTCTGGAGGTTACAGAGAGTAGTGAGTAATGAAATATATTAGGAGGAATCTAGAGTGGCAGACAAGGGTGAAAGGATGGCTTGCTTTCTATTAGTTTTCAATGTCATGAGTTAGGGTATGTAATATGGACTTGTTCCTATTGCCCATAGAATTTTGTTAAGAAAGGGAATCACATAATCTTGTTTATGTTATATGAATGTAATTCTGGCATTAATGTGAAAAATGGACTCCACAGAGAACAAAGTGGGAATAAAAATATTAGGGGGGTGACAGGGCAATGAAATCATCTATTTGAAAAATGCTGTGAACCTAATCTAAGGAGCAGCTGAGAGCCACAGAAATTTTGAATGACATTGCCACGGAAACTGAAAATGAGAGGGTAGATAAGGCAGGTTCTAAGCTTGCTGTCGTGGGGAAATGCTAGGCATGAATTTCAGAATTAACCAAGATAGGAATTTCAGAAGAAAGAGAAAATTGGGGTAGTGAAAGAGAGAAAGCTCTGTTTTAGACAAGTTGAATTTTTTAAAAACCTGTGGTATACTCAGAAGGAAATGTCCACTAAGATCTGAAGCTTAGTAAATAAGTCACATTTCATAAACATGTATCGAGGTTACCGACTTTACAGCAGAAACGAATCCACAGAAGTAGTAGAAATTAAAACAGCTAATATAAATCAAGGGCAATAGCAGTCCCTACCTTCTAGGCTTGCCCTGTGGAATAAATAAAACACATGAACATTCTGTAAACTGCAAAAAATCATCTTCCTTATCATCGTTTTCTTCATTGCAATTTTTTTTGTAAGAGTATGGCTAGGATCCCTGGTGGCATAGTGGTTACGAGTTGGGCTGCTAACCACAAAGTCAGCAGTTCAAAACCACCAACAACACTGAGGAGAAAGGTGGGACTTTCTACTCCCATAACAGTTACAGTCTTGGAAACCAAAGGGGTACTTCTACCCTCTCCTCTAGGGGCATTATGAATCTACATCAATCTGATAGTAGTGATTTTTTTGTTTGTTTTTAAACTTAAATTCACTTAATAAAATTGGTGTAATAAAAATCACCATTTTAATAAATATTTTACAGTCAAATATTATTTATAACTTACAAAGCACTTTTCACAATGTTATGTGATTCAATTTACAGAACAATCCATTTAGCAAATATTTTATCACAAAAGTAGAAACCACCATTTTATAAATTTTCCTTTTATGGAATACTAATCTGTCATTTATTCATTTAACATGTATCTGAAAGCCTTACTCATATTAGGCCCTATAGTCAATATAGTAAGGAAAAGTGCATTCTTGCCTACATGGAGTTGCTGTGGGGGGTGGGTAGTGGGTGGGAGGAGTAAAAAATGAATGAAAGTCATGGTTCTGTGGCTACCGATGTTAAAGAGACCAAACCTTGTCTTCAATGTTGGGAGTTTTTCCCTTGGAGAAGTTATGATTGGGTTGAGATTTAAATAAAATGTGAATGAACTGCCAAAACGAGTGATTGTGAAATAAACCAGTGTACATGGAGTTCACAAAAGGAATGTATGCTTGCGATATGGTCAGCTAACATGGCCCTTCTAGCCATAAATCCTGTTGTGGTTTATTTTAATCCTGGACTTGACACCTGTGGCTATGACCCCATGTGCAGGGGGTTCTCCATTGTGGGATTGAGGTGGGGTGCGCCCTTCCCTTAGGGGGCATCTTTCCTTGAGGGCATCTGTAAGACCACGCAAAAGTGTGACTGCAGACACCTTTCTTTGTTATCCGTGGGGGTGAGGTCTGCTGACTACCACTGTCTGTCAGTTTGGCACACTGTGGCGGCTTTGGTGATGCTGTGATGCTTGGAGATATGATATTGGTGTTTTAAAAGCCAGTGAGGTCACCCAATGTGGACAGTGGAGCTGCCACCCTAAAGACAGACAATACAGAAGGACTCAGCTGCCCGCATTGGAGGAAGTAGTCCCTGAAAAGTTTATGCATAACTTCAAAACACAATCAGATCCTGAAGGCCTAATGGATGGAAAAATGCATGGTTTAAAATCAGGACAGGCACTCACTCACTCTCTCTCACACTCACTCACTCTCTCACTAATTCACTCACTCACTCTCACTAATTCACTCACTCAAAAAAAAAAATCAGGACAGGCACATGTCAGGGTTTTATCCCCCCACCCTGCTCAGTATTCAATCTTTATGATGAGCAAATCTTCAGAGATGCTGGGTCATACGAAGAAGAATGGCGAAAGGCTTATGAATAGCTTGGAATATGCAGATGACACGAAAAGCTTGCTGAGGAAGATCAAGCATGGCAGTCTTCAGTTTGAATGACAACTCATTGTAAAAAAGTACAACCTCCTCACAACGGGACCAATCAATAAAATTATGATAATGGGGAAAGTTTGAAGTTGTCAAGTATTTTTTTCTTTCTTGGATCCACTACCAATGTTCAAAGTCACAGTCCAGAGATCAAGTGTTACATGAAGTAAATCTGCTGCACAAGGGCCTCTTTTGCACTTGAAAACAAGGACGTTACTTCAAGGACTAAGGTGTGGCTGACCCAAGCCATGGTATTTTCACTTCCCTCAAGTGCGTGTGAAAGTTGGACATTGTATAAGGAAGCACAAGGATGCATTTGAATTGTGGGGCTGGAGAAGAATATTGAAAGTATCATTGACTGATTAAAAGACAAACCAATCTGTGTTGGAGCAAGTACGGCCAACGTGTTTCTTAGAGCAAGGATAGGCAGCCTTCAGCTTACATATTAGGACACGTTATCAAGATAAGCCAGTTCCCGGGGAAAACATCAGGTTTTGGTCAAGCAGAGGTGCAGCGAAAAAAGAGGAGATCCCTCAAGACCACACATTGGCATGTGGCTGCAACATTGGGCTCAAGCATAGGGACAGCTCTGAGAATGGCTCATAACAGGGCAGACTGATTCTGTTGTGCATAAGGTTGCTCTCAGTCCGCACTAACTGAATGGCACCTACCAGCAATAATGAATGGAAGCAAAACACTGTCAGACCATGCTGGAGGACTGGCCCCTCAGGGTCAGAAGCCACTCAAAATGTGTCTGAGGAGGGGCTGCTTTCTCACGGTGGAATCAACCGTGGTGAACACGAATGGAGTGGAGCCTGTGGGAGCGGAGCCTGTGAGATCTGTATTTGCTGAAGGAGTACACCTGAAGGTAGAGAAAACAGCGGCAAAATTACTAGTAATTGGAACTTAGAATGTAGGAGTGTGAATCTAGAAAAATTGGAAGTCCTCAAGAGTAAAATGGCATGGGTAAGTTCAATGTCCTCAATATAAGTGAGGTGAAATAGATTGATACTGGCTACATGAATCAGAAAACATATTGTTCACTGTGCTAGGAATGACACAATCAAGAGAAATTAGCCTGAATTAATTGTCAAAAAGGACATAATCAACATTTATCTAGAACAGCGGTTCTCAACCTGTGGGTCGCGACCCCTTTGGGGTTCAAATGACACTTTGACAGGGGTCCCTTAACATCATTGGAAAAGACCTTTTTCCGATGGTCTTGGGAACCAAGACACCATTCCTCTATCCATCTCCAGGGAGTCCATCCACACACAGATACATCCACATATGAGTACCCAGCGTGAAGAGTGTTACCCATTCTACACCATGCTTCAAGACAAAGTTCATTTATTTGTATTTAGAAATATATATTTCACAAAATATAATTGCATATTGTTTTTGTGATTAATCACTATGCTTTAATTATGTTCAATTTATAACAAGGAAAATACATCCTGCATATCAGATAATTATTTGGTGATTCATAACAGTAGCAAAGTTACAGTTATGAAGTAGCAACGAAAATAATTTTATGGTTGGGGGTCACCACCACATGAGGATCTGTGTTAAAGAGTCACAGCATGAGGAAGGTTGACAACTCTGCTCTAGAAGTACAATGCTGTCTGTGCTAGGATTGTATCTATCTATCTTCAAGGAAATCTTATCAATACTATTATTCAAATTTATGCACTCACCACAAAAGCTCCAGTTTGAAACTGACTTGTGATAAACTCTTAACTTCCCTAATAAAAACCCTACTCTTGAGTGTTGTCTGAGTTCTGTGTGGCCAATGCAACAAATTATTGAACCCTACAGCAGTGGTCCTCAACCTTCTGCATGCCGTGCCCCTTTCATACAGTTCCTCATGTTGTGGTGGCCCCAACCATAACATTATTTTCATTGCTACTTCATCACTAATATTTTACTACTGTTATGAATCAGGCAACCCCTAGGAATTGGTCGTTTGACAACCCCCAAAGGGGTCACGACCCACAGGTTGAGAACCACTGCCCTACATAGAAATAGCATATCATGGGAAGAATGGTTGGTATCAGAACAAGGTAAAGAAAGACGAAAGGTGAAGACATGTGTGACCCCAGCCTCTTGGCTAGATGGGAGCCAGAGGAGGTCAAATATGTCCACCCCTGTGCCCCTTTACTGCAATTCATAGCAGTGTTAGGATTCCTTGCAATGGCCTCAGGTTTGTGTGAATTTGTTTCTCTTATTAAGGGGCATGGGAAGTTAAAATTTTTATTATTGCATTGTTTTCTTTGGTTATTCGTTCCTAAAATGCCTAAAAGTAATGTAAACTGCATCCTGTTGCCAAAGATCAAAATCTAGACTATTTAGACAAAATGGCTGCTTATTGGATAACACCTTGCCAGAGGCCTAAAGTCATACACATATGAATGGGATAATCTAGATAAGGGAAGAATTTGAATATCTAGAGGATAGTGTTTAGAATTATTTACTTAGCTGACTGTATAAGGATTATATTGATTTCTCCTACCAACAGTCTTTGGTCTATCCTGTTCCTAGAGGGTCACTGTACGTCAGAATTGACTTGATGGCAGTGAGTTTGGTTCGAGCGTGTTATAGACATAATGTGTGATAGCAGTTAATATTGGAAATTATTATTTGAGAGCTAATAAATTTGCATGTTTACCTTTACATCTAGATTTGACAAAAGGGAGTTAGAATTGTCAGAAGGAACAGTCTTTTGTTTTAAGCCAAAGTACAGCGGGAGGGCTTAGAAAAGAGAGGCCCACCCAGAACTACTAAAGGAAAGACCTAGCAGGTGAGGGGGGGACGGGAAAAGAGAGGAGCTTATACCAAAGGCTCAAGTATAAAAGGTTTTGGAAATGAGGATGGCTCATTTATGTACAAATGAGGATGGCTCATTAAGATGTACAAATTTGAATGATTTAATTGATGTTTGGAATATTATAAGAGCTGTAAGAGCCCCTAATAAAATGTTTAAAAGAAAAAAAAGAAAGACCTGCAGGAAAACAAAACAAAAAAGTGACTAGCATTTTGAATCTTGAGGGAAAAATTTGCCTTAGGAAGCACACAGACTGGAATGTCTGTCCTTAGCAGAGAAGACTCCTTTCTAGGACTGAAAGTTCACTGGAGCCATTGAATCGAATAGTATGCTCTCATCGTGACCACCGGGATCCACTTGTACATTAGAAATGGGGAGAGGTAGCAAAGAAGAGATGGCTGAGTTTTGACATATTCCACTGATGCATGTTGACCTAGTCCACAGAGACTAAAGATGTGAGAGAAGAGACAGGGCTAGCTGGTGTGAGTTTAAGGAGCTGTGTTGACACTGAGCAAATGTATGGTATGACCTAGCCACAAAAGATATGCGGAGGGGACAGAATATCTGACTCATGCCTATTTGACTGATTGATGACTAAGGCTGGGTTGACCAGAATCCTCAAGTACTGGGTTATTAGAATGGGTCATTTAGAAATTGGATATCTGAAAAGGGGTAGTATTGGAGTATGAAGTGACTGGTTTGCAAACTTTCCTGGGTGTGTTTAGTCTTAAAATAAGGGAAACAAGGGAAGATTCCCACTGAGTACTTTTCTCTTTACTTGATGATTTTGAGGGAGAGAAAATTGCAGGGGTGTAGAGCGTAGAGGGCTTGATGTTGAAAAATTGCAATTACAGAAGGTGTAATGTTAGGCGGGATTAGAAGTCCAGGTTATGAAGCCCTGATGGCATCAAGGTTACATATTGGGATTCAATCTGCCTGGTCAGCAGTTCAAAAGCATCAGCAGCTCCTCAGGTGAAATAGTGGGCTTGCTACTCCCATGACATTTAAGTTTGGAAACCACAGAGGGGGTTGTTAGGTGTCAGCATTGACTATGGCAGTGAGAGAAGACCAGATTAACATGATTTGTCAGTCATGTTAAAAAAAACTTGATAGGAAAAGGAAAACCGTACATGATTCTAAATTAGAGCCTACTCTGAACAAAGAGAGATCTTTCACATACCACTCTGTTTTCTGATTGGAAAGTGAGCTTTGTGGGGGAGATGCGTTAGGTGGCTCAGGAAATAATGTTGATGATAGTGGATTACAAGCAAATCCTGGTGGAAGGAGCAAATGAAATGAACAAAATTTAAAAAAAATTCGTCTGAGTAAAATGAAGGGACTCAGTATGATCAGTAAAGAGACAAGTCAGACAGAGCCTCAGGTTTCTGTCTGATGTAAATAAATCAATAATAGAAACATCCACTAAGATGGAGCACAGATTACAGAGTCTGAAAGAAGAACGCTTTCTAAAAGCTGACGTAGGTTGGTTTGAGTTGTGCTTAAGACATTACATTTGCAGTCATGATGGCTCAGAGGACAAAGTTGGGCAAGATAACCCAAAATGGAAATTATAAAAGTGGGACAGAGAAAATGAATTTGCCTAGGCGAAGGGGCACGGGAAAGAACCTTGGTATTTAGACTAAAACCTTCTTCTTCTTCTTCTGTTTTATTTTGTTACTGTTTAGGTTTTAGTTTTTGTTTTGATTGTAATGTTTTTCTGCCTATGAAATCCATGATAGGTAAATCTATAGAGGTAGTAACTGGATTAAAGGTTCCAGCGGTGGGGGGGGGGGTGTCAGGGGAGGTTGCAGGGAAATGGGGTTCTAATAATGACGAGTTCAACAATGAAGAAAATGTGCTGAGTGTGTCTGCAATACTGATAACTACTATTAACAATAGTAATATAATGTTTAATCACATAAAGAAGAAAAATTAAAAACTATTATTTGAGTACAATTAATTATCATAACTTATCAATACCATGATTACCTAGAAAGACATGTTGCTTGCACAAAGGTAAGAGCTCAATTTCCAACAAGAAGATTGGTGGTTCAAACTCATTCAGCAGCCCTGCGGGATGGAAAATCATGAGGCCATTCTAGTCTGCCATTAAGCTTTGCTGCTGTGTGAGTCAAAATTACTAGGTGACATCTAGACCAGTTTCCATTTCTATTCCTTTCAAGTTCTAAACTCGGCCACTGTTCCTATCTCATTTGACAAATTATGCTATGATGTAGCCCTGGTGGTATAGTTGTCATGTGTTGGTTTGCTAACCTCAAGGTCAGCTGTTCAAAACCTCTAGACTCTCTGAGGAAGTGAGACCAGGATTTCTACTCTCATAAAGATTTATAGTCTCAGAAACTTACAAGGGCGATTCTAACCTCCTCTATAGAGTCACACTATGAGTCGGCATGGACTCAATAAAGATCAAAAGTCATGGCTGACATACTTACTGTAAAAAGCCTTGAGGCCTACTCATCTCAAGATTTGGATTCTAGCCTCAGTACAATCAGCAAATGAACTTGAAAAAAATGTTTACTAACTCTAGTTTCTTCATCTGCATAGCCAGGAGACTTAGTTATGTTTCCAGGTTTTCCTGGGTGCTAATATTCTATAATTATAAAACAATTCTTAAAGAAATATGAACTCTTTAGTAGGTAAAAGTTTATAGTCATCACAGGGAATTCTTCATCATTTTGTCTATATGATTAGTCTTAGTACTAGAAAAACATAGCAAGGATATTCATATTGACATTTCCCCTCCAAACCGATGCTGAATGTGTCATTGGAATCAAATCTGTTGGAAAAACAGTTCTGTGCTTCTGATGGTTTCTAATTCTAGCTTTCCATCAGGACTTTAAACTGCAAATATTCTCATAACATTCTGCATGACTCTTGTTGTGTATTCTGAAGTCTGACATTTCTGTTACAGTTAACTTTGATCTCAGTTATTCTTGCTTTTCAGTTTACTTCAAGTTGCTGCTTTTAAAGGTCAACACTTGTTACATCGTGTTGTAAGCCATCATTTCAAAAGGTCTTTGAGAACGATATTACTCCTCTATAATTTTTCAGACTGAAACAGAAGAGGAAGGTCTAAAACAATGATAATGATGGAAAGAAGGGAGTAGGAAGTATATTGAAAGAAGTGGAGTAAAAGAAGTTTGCAAATATATTTCTGTGTTAAAATATCATTGTCAAGATGCTCCAGGTCCTGTCAAAGGTCATGTAGACCCCGTGGAATATTCTGGAAGTCTTCTGCGATGAGAGGAATTAGAAACACTGGAGGAAAGAAAGAATACATGACTATTCTAAAGTCTAAATGTGGGTCATATTAATTCAAAGTCAAATCATCAGCAAGGAAGACATAGGTTGAGGCGTCGCTGTTGTACCAAAGGCTGTTGTAACTAAGATTCTATAATAACAGCAGGAGGAGAAGTATGCTGCCCATCAAAGATTCTCAACGTAAGATTCAAAGTCTCTATATGCTTATCAGGGTGTCCCAAAGCCAAAATCATATTCATAATAATTCTAAGATGCTGTTATTCTTTTTTCACATTCATTCTGTCACAAGTGCAGAATGGAATTTTCTAGAGGCTGCATGATGTGCAATGGTACACACATGCTAGAAACAGATAAGAGAATCCAATTGCCTTTCCTTAAAACAGATCAAAATGTGTTCTAAATGTAAAATAGTATCAACTATTTACTTTATTTTTCTGAAATATAGTGATATTTCATAGAAATATATTATGTGTAGTAATATGTAATTGATTCCAGATATCCTGGTAGTACAGTGGGTTACACATTTGGCTGCTAACCATAATGTCAGGAACTATAAGTCATCAGCTACTCCTTGGTGGGGGGAGGAGGTTGTTTGCTACTATTACACCCTCAGAACAATTCTGCTCGCTATCTTATAGGGTCACTGTGAGTTGGTTCCAATTTATTGTGGTGTTATGGTTTTGTTAATTGATTGTTTAATGTTATTTTAAGTGATTAATTACCAAGTGTTGTATTTTGTCACTAACATAGCATTATTATTAAAGGTTCAAAATGGTCTTAGAATAAAACAAAAGTTGGAGAACTGCTGTTATAAAGAAAATTCTAACAACTAGACAATTTCCGTTTCCACCTTAAACCAAAGAATTACCTAAACACTGGATACTCCTTTTTCCTTGGCCATGCAAGGATTACTATGACAACTCAACCCTGTACTGTACCTTTCATCTGTTTTGGGCAAGATATAGGGTTGGTATTTAACTTAATTTCCTTAGAAAACTATTTATCTTGAAGTTGTTTTCACTCTAGTTGCTATTTTTTACCTTGATTTTTCTAGCCATATATCCTTGATTCTGTTGATGGATCTTGATAATCTTAGTTTTTAGAGAAGATATTTTTCCTTTGCTTTCAATATCTGCACTGGATAATGGACCATGTTTTATTTCTAGGGGCTTCCATTATCAATGATTGTGTCAAGGTATGTTTATATATGTGATGGAATACTGTTCTGTTACAGAACCCCAAGGTTCAAGTGTCAGTTCAATCTAGAGGCAACTAAATCCTGAATAAATAGAATGAGTCCTCATAAAATCACATAAAACAAAAGTTTACTTTTGACTACACAAGTTATTGTTTCATTAATCAGACAAGCTTAGGAAGCTAAATTAGCTACCATAAATTATCTTAGATGAAAGACTTAAAGAAGTGATTATTTTACATGGACTCTTGTTGACCCTCATTAAAACCAATCAACAAGCATACAAACCCAAGTCTTTATATTTGCACAATCTGTTCCCCAGCAAGTAAGGGAGGTTCACCGTATCTCTTTTTTTAATATATCAAACCGGGTGTCCATTTATTCCCTTGGAAGTGTTCTCTTTTTTGATTGATTATGAGGAAGTTCCCTGTCAATGTAAGTAAACATGGACCTCGTTGACCTCCCCCTGTGGAGTTTGTTCTGATGCGAGGAGTCACGTCTACTCCTACAGTGGTTGCTGTTCCCAAGGTTAGCTGAATGTCTCTCTTGGTTTGTAATTGGCAGGAATTATGTGTGCTTTTTCAAGCAAATCAGGTCATTAGAAAGATCAATAAACTGCCTTGTAAAAAATTCAAAGTAAAGTCGGCTGCTCTTCTGTTACATGTGACATTTCAGTCTGTAAATAGCACACTACGGTCAAAGAACTAATACGGGTAGCCCCTACCAAATTGAGAAATGAGCTTTTGACCATGAAATGCCAACAAGAATGTTTAAGTAGTTTCAAACAACATCACAGGGACAAAAAATAACAAGATTTTTGGAACATATTTGTCCATTAATATATACCTGAGTTCAAGTCCATGAAAAGATGTTAAGTTATAAATAAATATTCAAAGGCAAAGATCCCTAGTTGAGTGTCTTGCTTTAGAAGAATTTTCTAACTCACCGGAAAAAGTATAATGCTTATTTCACTCAAAGTGGTTTGCTGTCGAAAGGGCACAGCATTGGAGCTCCCCACCACACCCTGCCCCTATGCTGATAATGGATTTAGAATCATTCATCTATATTTATCATTGGTTTTACCAGCTTTCCTGATTCAACTGAATAAGGAAAACCAAAGAATAATGTAATGCTTTTGAATTATGGTGCTGGTGAAGGCTATTGACAGTAGCTTGGTACAGCAGAGGAGCTGTGACAAGGGGGAATGCCCTCAACAACATGGTTTGACCCAGTGGCCACAACATGACCTCAAGCATAGGAGCAATTTTGAGGAGGCTCAGATTGGGGCAGTGTTTCATTCTGTCTCACACAGGGTCACTATGGGTCAGGACCTGCTAGATAGAACCTAACAACAACAACCAGCCTTACTTAAAAAATAAATGAAAGCTCATTAATTTTCACTAGCCAACTAAACTTCCTTATGGAGTATTTGAAACTATTTTACCATGAGCTAAAAATTTTTAATTATTCTTAAGGTTTCTATGAAGATATTCTGTATTAATATTTTGCTATTTCCTATCCTCTGTCTTATTCACATAGAGAAATGTACATACCTTTTTAAGTGGTATGAGACTGCATATATTTCTCATCATATTCCATCATTAAATATTCCCGTGAGGAACCCCAGCGGTGCTACCCATCAGCCACTGGATTGCTAACGGCAAGGTTGACCATTTCAAATCAGCATCTCTTCAGAGGCAGAGTTGAGGCCATCCATTCCTGTAAACATTTGCAGGGGCAGGGGCCGTAGGATCTTTAAATGATCATTAGGATCCACACTGGCCCAACATCTACTTAAGCTACCCCTAGTGTGCTTGCTGTAGAAGTCCTGGTGGCGTCATCGAACCCGTGGGGCTGTGATCCATGTGGTCAGCAGTTCCCCAGGAGAAAGACTGGGTTTTCTACTCCCCAGACAGTTAAATTCTTATAAACACACAGAGGTTCATTATGAGTCAGCAAGACTCCGTGGCAGTGACTTTGAATTTGGGAGTTTATTGGGGTTGCTGGAACTGCTTCTGGGTCGTGAGGCATGTGATGTTAGCCTGTTTGGATGCATTCATGGGCCTTGTATGACCTGCAGCCGACATGGTCCACCTCAGAATTATAGCCTCGGAAACCCTGTATACGGACACAAGGAGTCAGCTAATGTACTTTATGTAGTCAATAAAATAATATTGTACAATGGCAGCAGGTTTTTGTTTCATAATATTCTTGTACAATATTTTAATGGCTACATAACTGACACCATAGGGGCATAGCAAATGTAAAAGAACTATGCAATTAAATGTTGAGAATTTTTATCAGCCCCAAAATTTTTGCATATATATATATATATATATATATATATATATATATATATATATATATATATATAATCACACATATCTCCGATTATTTTCTTAAAATAAATTCCCAAAAGTGAAACTGCAAGATCAAGGAATAAGCATCTTTTTAAAGTTTGGGGGGTTTTGTTAACATTCATGTTAGCCCAGCTTTCCAGCAATATATTTACAAGCCCATTTCCCAGAACTTCACCAACACCACCAGCCTTCAAGGGAGCTGGCTATTCCTAAAATAGGCAGAAGGAAATTATATTTGGATATGCTTTAATATCAAGTAAGGCATTAGTCACAGCTCAGTGTGTCATATGGTTAGTTTCTTAGCAATTTCTCCCCCATTTTTTTCCTGCACTTCAAGCCGTAGCAGTGGATAAGCATATGTTTATTTTCCCATTTCAATGCAAGCACATTCTTCCCAGCATTTGAGCGTGCCATGCAAATATATACTTCTTCCTTTTGGACTACATTATACAATTATTTGAGCCAGAATAAATTTGATGGCGGTGGTTGGGCTTTGGTATACAGGCAGTACTAGTGTGGGAGTTTCCTATTCCTGAAAGCAGAGGGGCAGCTCAAAAAAGAAGGCCCCCAGGGAGATTGATGGGCACAGTGACTGCATCAGTGGACTCAAGTGTAGGAGCACTTGTGAGAACGGTGCAGGACTTGGTAGCTCTGTGTTCGGCCATGAAAGGGTAGCTATGGGTCCGAACCATGTTGATGGCAATTAACAATATTCTTGAAGGAAATTGGGGGAATGGGGGAAGGAAAAAAAAGATAATCCTACCTCCTTTTGATTCCATTACGAACTGTATTTCCTGAGGAAAAAACCCTGCAATTGTATAGGTGGTGCAGCAAAATTAAAAGTATTGCTTACAGTGTGAATTATTTGAGAGAGGCTCAAGTAATAAATTAGGAACCATAGTACTATTTTCCTAATTAATATTGTGATGATCAATTCATTATTATTAACTTTCCATCCTGTGTGGAGAATGATGATAATTCCTAGGAATAAAATGTAGGATAAGATTTGCATTGATTTTACTTTACTTTAAAAATTTTTATTGTATTGTGTTTTAAATTCAAGTTCACACAGAAAATTAGGTTACCAATAAAATTAGGTTACTTACAAATTGATTTTATACACATTAGTCCCATGACATTAGCCATATATTTTCATAATGTGCCAGCATTCTCAATATTTCCATTCTGTATGTCCTGTGTCCATCAATTAACCTAGCCTCAACCCACCCTTGATTTGTCAACCACTTTAATAAGGTTAATAAGAATAGGCAATATGTATGTGGATTATTATTATTTTGTTAATCTTTTACTTCCATATTTTTACAAACTTCGTGAAGCCCCCTCCTACAAGAAAGCACAAGAAACTACCATTGGACATCATGAACCCTCACTTCAGCAACGTAGTGTGCCAAGTAACTAATCTCTCTAAACTGTAAACTCTCCTCAAACACACCTTGATGGCTACAGACATCAGTCCAATGGTTTAATAATTGAAAGCAATAAATTAGCGTCAATCACATGGAGTTACAAAAGCTAACCTCTTTATGTGCTGAAACAAGCTGCCCTCCTGGTTTTACATTTTTATCACACCTTGTTCTGTTTTGCTCTCAGTCTATTCTTGATGTAACTCTCAGAGCTTCTGCCTTTAGCAGTACTTCCTAATTTGCATCCGGTGACAGTTCTCACTAGATCTCCCTGCTAGCGTGCTCAGAGAGAAAATGATTGGGAAGGTATTTGCAGGTAAGAAATAAGACTTTTGAGTCACTCAACGTGGGTGTAAATTCCTGTTGCAATAGGATTGCTGTTTAAATGAAGAAAAATATGCAGCCTGTTTAAACAGTACATTTCAAACTGATTTCAAGGACAGCTGAGGCATACTAATCAATACCATGTTTTCCTTGACTCTGTAGTTGCATAGTA
This sequence comes from Tenrec ecaudatus, assembly GCF_050624435.1. Taxonomy (NCBI): domain Eukaryota; kingdom Metazoa; phylum Chordata; class Mammalia; order Afrosoricida; family Tenrecidae; genus Tenrec; species Tenrec ecaudatus. The sequence goes on along the minus strand of NC_134535.1, from coordinate 113,163,386 downwards.
TTCATTTCACCCTTCAGTAACCTGCTAGGTTGAAAAGAGCCTGGACATTAAAGTCTTAAAAATATGTTGACTCCACAGTATTGAAAACCAGTCTCCAGAACTCTCTCCTGATGGGCGGAAAAGCATTCCCATACAGAAAGCTCTGTCTTATTCATGTGTTTGTTTTTCAAAGACTCATTATGCAGTGCCTCATCACTTAAGTTATGCATATTTGTTTTTCAGAAAAAAAGTTTATTTAAAATTAATCATTTTAACTAACTCCTTAGTTAGTTATATCTAATCATGCCAACGCAATGCACCCAAATCATTTCAAACTGCTGAAAGTAATATGGAGGCACACATTACGCCCAGAAACTTGCCAGAAGCTTAGTGATAATTGAGCCCAATTCTTCTGATGGAGCAAGTTGACAATATGATCCCATAAGAGGGTAAAGTGTCTTTAGAATAGGCTTTTAATGGCTAACTACTATCACAATATATTTCCATAACTAACATTGATTAAGTTCCAGATGAGTGCTAAGGAGCACCTGGGGGCTACATATAATTAAGCATCGGACTACTAACCAAAGTCGCGGAAGGTTGATCTCGCTCAGAGGCACCGCAGGCAAAAAGACTTGTGCTCAGCTTCCTAAGTATCACAGCCATTGCACACCTTCCAGAGCACAGTTCTAATCTGAATGCATAAGATAACCGGGAGTCAGAATGATCTCATCAGCTACTGTTTGTTTCTTTGTTTTTAATGGATCCTAAAATCAATGGACTCTACATTGCAACAGACATATGAAGTCGAAAAATGAGTAAGACAAAATAATTTTGAATAATTTCCATCTAATAAGAGTAAAAGGACCCCAGTCTGTACTTTGAGGTAACTGTAGGATGGCTAATGGAAAAATCAGCAGTTCAAATTCACAAGCTGCTTCGAAGGAGATGGTAGGCCATTGAGTTAAAAGACAATAATAAGAGTAGGGCTTGTTAAATTATTTTTGCTTATTTATTACAAGGTACTTTCTGATGTTTGATTTTTACTAAGATGTATATTTACTGAATTTTACAAAATTCATTAAAACGATTAAATCCTATTTTTAATCTAAAGAGCCCTGGTAGTTCTGTTGGGTAAGCACTGGACTGCTAGCTAAAACGTCATCAGTTCAAACCCACCAGTCACTCAGCAGGAGAAAGTTGAGACTACATGCTCCCATAAAGGTTTACAGCCTTGGTCACTGTGACTTGGAATCAAGTCAGTGAGTATTTTTAATCTCATAAACTACCAGGTTTACCACTAGCAACAGTGGACTTACCAAATAAATGCATGGCTTAATGAGAAGTAAATTATGTTATTCTAATTTAGAAAAGATGTTAGATAGCCCATTGTCCATATTTTATAGATAAGAATATTGATAGAGATATAACTTACTCCAAAGTTTCCAACATATCTCTCCAAAAAGGTTCTTCTATTCTTGCTTCTCCTCCTTCTTCTAAATTGTGAAGGTTTACAGACTAGATCATCAGTTTTGAATTTAAAAGTTCACACGCTTTTGTTCCACGTCATTCATTGCCGTCTCCTGAGTGCTGCATCAGTTGTTCCATTTCTTTCCAGTGTTTCCTGTTCCCAGTCTTCCTTTTCCCCTAGCCCATCTTACCTTTGTCGTTGGGTCAATGCCGACTTTTGATCTCAAATGGTTGATTACGCTAACATGTTTGTACCTCCCTAGAGTTGTTTCCTTCAGAGACCTCTCTACAGTTTCGCTATAAAGTGAGCCACAGGGTGATTTCCGTTCCTGACCTGAAGGGTGCAGAAAGGCCCCAATCTCTGGGGTTCCATCAGTCCCCATCCGTTCAGCAAGCCTCTTCTCTTGTATGATTTTGAGTTTGGTTCCACATTTGAGTTTTGATCTCACTGTATTCAGGACCTTCAAACATGGCCTTTTTCACGCTGGGCACCTTCTACTTCTGTGATCTCAGAGTCATGGAGTCTGACGTTTTATGGTCCATTAATTTATTAGCTTAATCATTTTTCTGTCTTAGATTTTCCATCACTTTTCTTTCCTCTGGACAAGGAGAGACCAATAGTTACACCTTAAGTAGCAGCTCATGAGCTGTATAAGAGCTTACATTTCTGAGCACTAAGTGTCCAAAAGGCTACAATTTTTAGGGGAAGCCCTAAATCAATCTCAGCCTCCATTGCATTCCTTCTGACCCATTAACCAGCAGCATGACGAGCTTTGCCCTCAGGCAGAGTGCGTTGGAGAGAGGATTACTGCCATTTTCCTAGCCCGTCCAAGGAGAAATGACATCGTTTATAAGAACTTGCTTAAGTGTGCCCTTAATGGAGATGAGAGTCACATGATCATGAGTCATATATTAACTGCCATGGTCAGAGGTCTCTGAACCAATCTTGTGAGCTTCTCCAGCATAATGTGCATGTCCCAATCACAGTCCCATCTTCTCTTTATTACCTGTCACTATGAGAGATTGCTCTACCACTAATGCTTTTTCTTCTAAAAACTCTTTTATAATCGAGAGTTAATACATATAAAATGTCATCCCATGGTTCAATCACATCAAACAGTATTGTACAATTGCTACCACAATCAGATTCCAAACATTCTTTTTCTTCCTGGACTCCTTGACGTCATCTTTCTTTTACCCCTGCCCACACGACCCCTAGAAGCCCTTAGTCTATTTGCTGTCCCTATAGATTCATTAATCTGTGACAGTTTCCTTTGCCCTCTCCTGTCCTTTTTAAGTCTCTGAATCTCTGGAAACCCTTGGGCACCATTACAACCTCATACTAGAGGTCTGTGTCTGTGTTAGTCTGGGTAGACTAGAGAAACAAATTCATAGGCACTCGCATGTATATAAGCACGCACTTTATATACAAGAGCAATTCAACATTGAGAAAACATCCTAGCCCAGTCTAGATCAAGTCCATAAGTCTGATATTAGCCCATATGTCCAGTACCAATCTATAAAGTCTTCATCAGACTCCTGAAACAATTGCAGTTATGCCAAGTTCAGGAAGATCACAGGCCAGTGGGTAGAAAATCTTGTGGATCCAGTGGTGGTGTAAGCATCTCAGCACTGGCAGGTGTCTCCATATGACGTCTCCAGTTCCAGGGGTCCAGCATAGTTCCATATATCTTGTCAGCTGAAAGTCTCTCAGGAAATGACTAGTGAGAAAGAGTCACTCCTGCCTCCAAGGAGGAAATCCAGGAATTCCCAGAATCCTCAGGGGAAGGTCATGCCCATACAGAGGTTTCATTGGTTATGACCTGATTGTCAGACTAGACTCCACCCCTTCACTCTTAATCCTCTCAAGTCCCAAATTGTCACCAGATTATGTAACTGCCACAGTGTCCTTGTCTTTTTCTTGTTTAAGGCTTAATAAATGCTCGCCTTAAATTATAATAAAAATGTACGGTCTTTTATATACTCTAAAATAGGGCTTTTGAGACTTAGTGGCTACTCACCAAAAGGGAATGTAGATTGCTGTTGTTGTAACTATGTTATGCCAATTGAAGTTGATGTAACTTGAGATTTTACTCCCAGTCTTGGGGACTCATTCCCTCAAGGTGTTTGGTAATGTCTGAGGAGCTTTTAGACCCTGGAGAAGGACATCATGATTGCTAGAGTAGAGGGGTAGTCAGAAAGAGGAAGGCCCTTAGGGAGATGGATGGACAGGGTGGCTGCAACAATCCGTTCAAGCCTAGGAACAATTCTGAGAATGGCACAGGTCTCGATAGTGTTTTTCTCTGTTGTGCAGAAAGCTGCTATGAGCTGGAACTGACTGAGTGGCACCTTACAACAGCAACAAAAAGAAGTTTTCCTAACTATCCCCTGTTTATCAACCATATGCATGGATATATCTGCAGCAAAGGTATATATCCAAGTACAAATAAGATTTGTCCAGAATACATATGGAACATAGATATAACACTCATTCTCACAGCCACTGAGTTAATACCAACTCAAAGTGACCCTATAGGACACAGTAGGATTGCCTCTGTGGATCTCTGAGACTGTAACCCTTTACGGGAATAGAAAGTTTCCATCTTTCTCCCAGAACACAGCTGGTGTTCTCACACTGCTTTCCTGTGTATCCCCCCATGACAATAGTGCCCCTGTGTGGCTATCTAGCCATAGAGATAGATAGATTGTGTTCAGTATACACTCATTCTTCCTCTCACATCTGCTCAGTCTGCAATCAACCCATGCTCCTACTCCTCAACCACCTTCATTGCAAGCTCATATAGAACAGTATTTACCTTATTGCCTTTCACTTTTGCTCTCCTCCCAGTGTCTTCCTCTGTCTCCATCATTTTTTGGTCAATCTTTTATATTGCTTTCCTTCACCCATATTAGCATGTGTCTCTCGCCCTCTGGCCATTAAATTCCCTTCGCTCTTACTCTTACACCTGGTGACCATTCAAAACTGTTTCTTAAATGAGAAATATTTTCTTGACTTTTTACAAGGATGGCCCAATGCAATATTTGTTCTGTTGTAATTCATTAATTTATTCAGTATGCCTTCCAGTTTCATCCATATTGTTAGAAGCTTCATGGATTCATCATCATTCTTTCATACTCTTAGGCTGGCAGGGTTCTTTTGAGAAAAAGAAAAACCAGGACACACACACATGCACACGCACACATACATATAGGTTCATACTTACATATGTTCGTGTATTTACATATATACACATGCATATATTTACATATGTATATATTCACACACAAACACATATATATGGATAGGTATAGAGCAAGCACTAATATAACAACAGAAAATTAGTCCACAAAGCAGTACAGAGGGCTCATTTCAACTCACTTTTACAAAATAGTTATATTGCCTGCAACTCACAAGGGCTGTTAGTCTAAGGTCAAGGAAGCAGACAGCAGTCTTCCCTCAGGAAAGACAGGCAGAGTCTGACCTCAGGCAGCAGACTGTAGGGTGGGTCAGCTATAGTCAGTAGCACCAGAACTTACTGAAGCAGGCTCTGATGGGATTTTGAACTCAAGCATGGCAACAGGATCTACCAGCCTCAAGCTCAAGGGTTGTAAGAGCCAGCAGCATGGTGAGAAGCAAGTCTTGAGAGATCTTCAAGCTCTAGTGACAAGATCCATGGGTTGGTTAGGCCCATAGGTAGTGCAGCACATGCTCAAGCATCAGCATGCTGGTCCAATCACCATGGAGGAAGAAAGAAGAGGACTCCTTAGAAAGTAATTTATCTTGTTGCCCTCAAGGCAAGCTGCGATCTGATTAAACTATGCCCACATATTTCTATTGGCCTAGTTTGCACAATAAAATTAACTATCATAAATATTATGCAGTATTCCATTGTGGTTTTATGCCATTGTTTGTTTATCTCTCTTCCACTGATGAGCATTTAGATTGTTTCCATCTTTTTTGCTGTTATCAATAGTGCAATAGTGAATGTGAATTGTGGTAGTTGCATAATTGGGTGCAACTTGAGACTATTAAAGAGTGAAGGGGTGGAGTTTAGCCTGTCAAGTAGGTTGCAGCTTGATGACCTCATTTGTAGGTGCTAGGGAGATAAATAGCTGTCTGGAGGCTAGATACAGGCTCTCTGCTTGGTATTCCTGATCACAAGACACATGAAACTACACTACAGCCCTGGAGCTGTGGTTGCCACATGGAGACTCATGCCAGTGCTGACATGCTTACACTGTCGCTAGACCAATAAGACTTTCCATTCGGTGGACTGTGATCTTTCTGCATTTGGCATAATTGCGCATGTTTTTGATTCTCAAGAGGAATTTACAGACTGGTATCAGACATATGGGCTAATATCAGACTTATGGACTTGATCTGGACTGGGTTGGGATGTTTGCTTAATGTATTGTTACTGTTTGATATAAAATTTCCTATTACACACATGAGTCTCCCTAGATTTGTTTCTCTAGTCCACCTTGCCTAACACATTACAGTACCTTGGGAGTCGGTACTAGAGAAACAAATCATAAAGATGGAGAGTGGATGCTTGTTTGACCTCCGACTCATAGTTTTTCTTCTTTGGCTAGCCAGATATCAGCTATAACCATGAAGTTTACTGGGTTGTTTTCTGCAAAGACTATGGGAAGTTAATGTTTTGATTAATTTCTTTGGTTGTACTCTTTGGTTATTCCTGCTTGAAATGGCAAACATGAATGTGATTAATGTATATTTTAGGTTCGAGGGATGAAATCCCTCCTTGAATTTCTCAGAGACCATGGTGCTTAATGAAAATTGCTGACAGAAAGTCAAAATGGTGGACAGAAAGCCTGGCTCTGGCTTGATTCATTCAGAGGCCTAAACTCTACCTGGTATCAATAGAATAGATAAGGATTAAGAAAAGTTTAGATCTTGACTGTTTTAAGAATTAAGTTTAGGATCTGGCTCTACTAGGTTTATACTGTTTTCTTCTGCCTGTTGTTAATAATAATTGATAGAAATAATTATTGGGAAGTATAAATAGAGAGTTTCTAAGCTACCAATGTGAAATCTTCAAATGACTTAGGACTCACCTGGAAAGAAGGCTCTGAAATGATAAGCCCCACCCAGTGTGTGGAGTGCTCAGGATATTGAAGGTGAAGAGACTTGCCCAGGGGCCTAATAGGTTGAAGAAAGAAGAAAAAAAAAACACAAACAGAACTCTTTGGCTTTTTTTTTTTTTAATTTTGAACCAGTACTTTGTGCCAGTAGCTGGAAAAAATTTGGAGTCATAAAGAAACTCTCCTCCCTAGGACTGCACGTTAAAGAGAGCCTATGCGCAGGCTGAAATGCTTTCTTGTTGACTACCTTGATCCACTTGTTGAGTGGAAGTAGCAATGAAGAAATGGGTTGAGTCTGACCACTGACATCTGTGGAACTGGTTTACAGGGACTAAAGGAGAACTAAAATTCATAACCTAGCACAAGTTCAAAAGAAAGTGTGTCAGTGCGCCTGATCTAAAAGTGAGCAACCAGTGGGCACCCTGGTGAGGTTGAGTGAGGTAGTCCACACAGAGTTGATCAGAACCCAACCAGATGAAGAGAAGAATTTGGGGCCTGAGAACTGATATATATTGCTACTGACATTATGGATGACTTGTCCTGATTTCACTTAGCTTATGGATGTGGACTCACAAGGTTCCAATAGGAATGAAAATTCTTCACATCAAAGAATATGATTGTCTCCTCAGAGCTCTGGGTTGATGTAAGTGGGCAGTACAGAAATTAGATACCCAAAATGGAGCAGATAAAGGCAAGAAGTGGCTGGCTTACAAACTTTCATAGGGAACACATTCATAGGAATAAGGTGTAGGTGTTGTGTAAATGCAATTGTTAAGCATAGAATATTGTTCACTAATAGAAATATTATGTTTAAATGAGGCTTTGGCACATATTGCATTTTATCCTGTTTTTAGATTTTTAATTTTATCCTGTTAGGTACCGATATGATTTTATTACTGTTTGTGTGAAATTTATATATGGCTAAAGAGTTGTGTGAGAGTGTTAAGTTGACAAGGGGTTGTCTGTGGTAGTTACACAGTCTGGTGTCAACTTGAGACTATTAAAGAGTGAAAGGGCTTTAGCCTATCAATCAGGTCACAGCTTGATGACCTCATTTGGAGGTGCTATGGAGATAAAGAGCTGACTGCAGGCAAGGTATAGGCTCTCTGCTTGGTATTCCTGATGACAGACACATGGGGCTAGAGACCTGGAGCTGGAGGAGCCACATAGCCAGCCCAGCGATGACATACTTACACCACCACTAGACCCACAAGACTTCCCACCCACTGGCCTGAGACCTTCCTGCATTTGACATCATGCAATGACGTCCTCATGAGTCTGAAGAGGAATTTACAGACTGGTATCAAATATATGGGTTAATATCAGACCTATGAACTTTATCTGGGCTGGGATTTTTTTAAATATAATTATTTTTTATATAAAGTTCTTTATTATATACATATGAGTGTCTATAAATTTGTTTCTCTAGGCCACCTGTGCTAATACATGAGTGTTAATATACTATTTGTATTACAGCTCTTATTTCTCTGGGATATCAACCACAAGGAGAAATTGCTGTAGTATTTCTCTTTCCATCTTTTTGAGGAAGCACGTAACCATTTTCCACAGTGTCTGCACCATTTTACGTTCCCATCTGCAGTGTTTGAGGGTTTCAGGCTTTCCCAAAGTTTGCCAGCATTTGATGTTTTCCACTTATTTGAACATTGCTATTAACACTGGCATGGGATGATTTCTCATTCTTTTTCTAATTTACACATCTCCAGCATCTAATGGTCATAAGCATTTTTTCATGTGTTTCTTAGTTGCCTTAATGTCTTCTTTGGAGAATTGTCTGTTCATGTCCTCTGCCTGGTTTTAATTGGATTTTTAGTTTTCTTGTTGAGGACTTGAACTTTTTTCATATATTTTGCATATTAGTCCCCTGTCTGATATGTAGCTACCAAAAATATTTCCCCAGTCTGTGGATTTTCTTTTCACTATTTTTGTTGAAATCCTTTGATTCCTATAAATGTTTAGTTTTCAGAAGGTCCTGGTTATTGGCTTGTCTTTTACTACTTGTGTGTTTTCTCTTATGCTTGATAGTGTGTTTATAATATATTAGGACTTTTAAGTTTGTCTCTTTTTGTATTGATGATGTTTATAGTTCTAAGGTTTCTACTTAAATATTTGATATGTTTCAAGTTTCTTTTTGTATATGGTGTGAGCTGTTGGTCCAATTTCACTCTTGTGCAAATGGATATCCAGTTTTCCCAGCATTATTTGTAAAATGACACTAGCTCCTCCCATTTAATGAATTTGGGCCCATGGTCAAAGATCAACTATGTGTAGCTTGATGGATTTACTCCTGGGTTTTCAATTCTGATCCATGGGTCCACGTGTCTGGCATTGTACTTGCACCCTACTGATTTGACTTAGTAGATTTTGAGATCAGGAGGTAAGAGAATTTCTGCTTCAATCTTCTTCTTCAGTAACGCATTGTCTAGTAAAGAGCTTTTGCTTCAGTCCACGTGAGAGGGCAAAATATGAAAAAAGTGATATTAGTGATCATATTAATTGATTATAGGATTATTGTTTTTACTTCTGTGTTGCACATGGTTTTCATTCTCAATTCTCCCTGATATGTATCATGCATTGTCTCATACTAGTAACAGCTCAATAGAAATGTTTACTTTGTATTAGTTTTCCAGATCAAGAAATCCGCAAAGCAGCAGTTCGACAGTTAGACAGCCTCTTGAATGACGAACTCCTGGAATATCTCCCACAGCTAGTCCAGGTAAGGACAGCAGAGTTGCCAAGGGAGTCCAGATGTTCACTAATAATTCCCTTAGAAGACACCCATGGACCAACAGCAGATCACATAAAAACGATACAGCAATTTAGCTAACCAACAAGATAAATAATAGCTTATATATCAATGTAGGCAATGTAGAATATTTCTAGTCAAAATTGATGGGCATTTTTAAAAGTCTATGAAAGACAAACAGCTTAAAGCCAGCTTAGTAATTGCAGAAAGAAAAAATAGCAATGGTTTTATTAAAAAACTATTATAAAGTAATAATAATCAATCAAATAAATGCTTTTTACAAAATAATAATTGCCTATACATCACCTCATATTTTGAATTTCTTGACTTTCATAGAGGCTTCTCACACTGATTATAAATTCCTAAAGTTAAAATTTTGCTACTTATTACTATAGTCTAGTGATAACATCTAATATCATCATGTTAGAGCAATTTCCGAAAGCAATAAAAAAAACCTACAAACGTGAGCAAAGGCAAAACTTGGTCAAAAGCTAAATATGGAGTATGCATATACTACTATAAGAATAGTTTACAATGAGAACATGCTTTGATTATGCTTTTGTGCTTAAATGTTTAAATTATAGAACATGTTCTTATTTTTATTTTAATATGACACTTTTAAAAGCATTATTTCAACTCTATATTAAGTTTAAATGTTTACTGTAAAGAACTAGCTTGTTCACACGTAGAAAGGTGTGATTTTACTAGATAATTTGTAGGGTAGTTTTTCTTGGAGATTGTGTGGGTAATATAACTTGAGGGAAGCAGAAGGACAACTAGCATTACATGTTTAATGCAAACATGAGATTGTTTTATAAGCTAATTATTTCTTACCCTTCACTTTCCTGGAAATCAAGTATGTTTGAAAAAAGTACCTAAGAGAGAAAATTTGTTTTATCTGTAGAAATGCACATTAGATATTCTCATCACCCAAATATAATATCAGATTTTTTTCTCGGCACCATTATTTTATTCTGCCGTCCAATCATTGGATTATAAATTACCTTAAAATTAAACCACAAATTTATAAAAACCCATTCTTTCACTGAACATGTTATTGATATTCCTAGAATTCACATTGGTACTTCTTTAAAATTCTGTAGACAAATTTTTATATACATATATGTATTTTATAGATATGCATATAACTGTTTATATTAAAAATACATATATAGTACATAATAATTATTTCAGGATAGCATAATTAATGATAGAATAAAGCCTAGAATCTAGGTTTTCTTACTTAAAAATCAAAATTTTTAATCTGCTCTCTATGAAACTTGCAAAAATTTAAAGTAAATTTCATAGAGTATTTGACAGCCTTATTTGATCTTCCTATGAGAAGTTTAATATAACAACATGTTTCTGAGGCTCTAGCTTCAAGAATAGAGTAGAAATTTTAGAATTGATAATTACATATAATATTCATATAGACTTGACTTCTGAACTTTCAGGGAAAAAAAATCATGTTCATGTATCTACAGACCACTCTGCTTCCACATGAAGCTGCTACTTCCCTTACATGCTGTATACATCTGATTATGATGACAGATAAAATTAAATGGCACATTTTGTAAATGATCATGTAGGTGACAGAATATCCCAAATATCTGTTGGCACAATAACTAAGAGGAGTGTTGAGTAGGTCTCAAATTTCATATTTTTGTGCATGTACTATACATTTCTCAGGATCCCTCTATTACAGATTTAAATTATTCCCCCTCAAAATATTTGTGAAGTTTTCTGGGGCAAGTTTTTCAGTATTATGTAATGATCCGCAATTTTGTGATCTAATGTGGTGTTCCTATGTGTTATAAACACTCGCCTCTTTGATGTTAATGGGGTAACACAGTTCAAGGTGTTACAGTAATGAGGCAGGATGCAATCTTCAGTATTAAGTTGCATTTTGAGTCAATTCCTTTGAGAGATAGAAGAGATTAAACAAAGAAATAGCTATTGGAAAGACCTACCACCACAAAGGCAGAAGAGCTGTGTATCATATTCTCCGGACCCGGGCCCCTGGACTGCGTACCTCCTTGGGTCCCAGACCCAGGGAAAGATTCATGTCAAGATACATGGAGGGCTGTCAGGCCTAAATATGATGAAGGGAGACAAGGACCTTCCTCCAGAGCCAACAAAAAAAGCCTTCCCTTAGAGCTGGTGCCTTGAATTCAGATCACTAGCCTCCTCAATTTCAAGAGAATAATCTTCCCTTTGTTAAAGCCATCCATTTACAGTGTTTCTGTAACAGCATGGCTGGATAACTAAGATAGATTCCTAAAGAGATTGAGTTTACAAATAACTATCATATAATTGCATCACCGTCTTGAAAGTTGATACATTGATGCATCCTTAGGGTCAGGTGGTAGTGGTTGTTAATTACCACTGATTTGACTTCCACTCCTGGTGATGTCATGTACCACAGAAGCAAACATTGCCTCTGTCCTGGACCGCCTCCATGATCACCGGTGTGTTCAGGTCTGTGCTGCAGGCCGGTTGTTTGTTGACTATCTTCTGGTCGAAAGGGCTCATCTTCTAAAGACAAGGCACCATTGTAACCCATTAGGGTTTCATTGGCTAATCTTGGAAGTAGATCACAAGGCCTTTTTGTGGAGGCTGTCTTACTATGGAAGTTCTGATGAAACCACCAGCAGTGACCCTGCTGATATTTGAATACAATCAGTGGAGTTTTCAACATTACAGCAACAGTCAAGCCACCATCGCACATCAAACTGAAAGAGATATGGCGGTTAATGTGAAAATAAAGGAGCAACCAATTTTTCAAATTTCATATCATGGCTCATGGTAAGGTCACCTGCCATCTCTAACCTAACCCAAATCAAAGAATGCTTTTACTGAAATTTACATAAATTAAACCCATTTGAAAGTCCCAATCTGGGTCAATGTGCTTGACACTGGGAATATTGCTGAGAAACATACCTGTAAATCCCGATTCCTAAAACAAAATGGATAGAAAAATCTTACAGAGCAAATACAGAGAAGATAGAATTCTGTAAAGCTGTAACTTTGCCCTACGTACATATGAAGATTATTAAGTGCTCTGAAAGGGTAGATGATAACATTAGGGGAGGTGAGAGGACAAGTATTTTCCAAATATTTGCTGTAGAATTTTCGATTAGCATCTATCTATGTTCCACTATGACTTTATAACTTGCCAACAGATAAAAATTCGTACTCCATTAATAATCTTTTAATGATAATATTCTGTTATTTATTATCCCATTAAATTATACAGACTATGTTATAGCCATAAGAAACAACTCTAAGGTCATAGTGAAATCAGATTTGGTTATGCTGTGGAGTAAACTCAGCAGGCTCGGGTGTTTCTATAAACCACAAGTCATAACTAGGCAGAGGGGTTCCCAGAACAGAGTTCATAGAAATTAAGTGCACAACAGAAAAAAGATTTCCTACATTCTCTGCCAGGAGACAGGAGACAGAAGAAAGAGGTACCTGTAGACAGAGTAAAACAGAGTTTGGAAACCAGACATTGACAAACAGTTCTCGGGTTCAAGAAAGAAAAATAATTCCAAAATCTAGGAAGAAATGTGGAAGCTCATTCTTAGACATAACTGCATTTGCTCATACGATAGATCCACTTCAGAACATAAACAAAACTTTGGTCGGCATTAGTAAGAAAGTAAAAGGAGACGGATATCAGCCCTAGTTTAAAGCAACGCACGATATGGTCTTTATACATTCAGACAACGGGATTTCATGCTAATTTTTGAAATCCGCTTCAGTCCTCTAATATCTTAGGAATTTGTAAGTTTTCCCATACCTGCAGATAGTTAGCATATGGATGTGTTTCCTTGAGTGACTACGTGAATGAATATCTTTATCTGTAAACTGCCTTGTTGTATAGAACCCAGTGTAAATGGTGTGTGTGTGTTCATGTGTGTGTGTGTGTGTGTGTGTGTGTGTGTGTGAAAGAGAGAGAAACATAAATGTTTATTGAGCAACTCGATATAGACACTGAATCCCTGAAGCAGGACTGAGAAATGTTATGGGGAGAATCTGGTTTTCATTTTCAAAACATTGAGATTTCTGGGATGATGTGGCACTGAGGATATTGACTGCTGATTTTGAAGTGCCTGCAGGATGAGGGCGGAGGTCCATACAGTTATCAGAGTTGTGCTATTGCTGTCTGTTTTTCATCAAGTCGGTCCAAGAAAACCTTAAATAGTTCTTCAAAATTGAGATAAGGAAAAGGATTTGGAACTGGATTGTGGTGGCAATAATCAGGTCTGAAACCTGCAATCAAATCTTAGAGATCTGCAGACTGATAGTGAAATAGCAGTTAATGATTTCTATTAAGGATGTGAGTCTACACTAAATTATTCTCTAAATGAGCCAATTACATATTGCCATTTTTAGAATCCAGAAACACTGCTTATTGGACAGGATTCTCTTAGCTAAGGCTGGAACTCCCCCAACCTCTCTCTTATGTATTACCCTGTCATCCTAAAGCATAAATAAGAAAAGCAAACTGACAAATCATGTACTTATGTGTTTCTGTTTCTTATCAGTTATACATCAGCTTAAAATTTTACTAAATATATTGTTAACATTTTATAATATTTTGCAAAGTACAGAAGAGGTAACCTACACACTGAGAAACATTTTTGGCAAATATATATTGGAAAGTACTTAGAAAATCCTATAACTTAACAGAAAAAATAAAAAATTTTTTAAAATGGACAAAGGATCTGAATGGACATCTCTTCACACTATATATGCTTAAGGGCAGCAAAAGAATACGAAGAATCAACCTAAAGAATCACTTTAAAAGGTACAAATAAAAACTGCATTGAGGTAAACTTCATTCCCACTAAAATGTCTTAAAACTTTCAAAATAAAACAAAACAGGACATTAAAAGGTACAAATAAAAACTGCATTGAGGTAAACTTCATTCCCACTAAAATGTCTTAAAACTTTCAAAATAAAACAAAACAGGACATTAAAAGGTACAAATAAAAACTGCATTGAGGTAAACTTCATTCCCACTAAAATGTCTTAAAACTTTCAAAATAAAACAAAACAGTAAACACACACAAAATAGCAAGTGTTAACAAGGATGTGGGGAAATTAAGACATTTATCTCCTGCTTTGGGGGATTCAGAATGGGCCAACCGCTGTTGAAAATGGTTTGGAAGTTTCTCAAAATGTTAAAAATAGAAATAGCATGTGACTCTTCAATTCTCTTCTTAGGAATATTCCCAAGAGACCTGAAAACCGCAACACTGATAGAACACCAATGTCAATTGTGGGACTCTTCACTGTGTACTATTCTCTGTAGCCAGAGTGGAAACCATTCAAATAGCCATCAGCAGACAAGTGGATAAACAAAACATGTTATATATATGTAATATAATTTAATTAATATATATATAACACTGCCATCGAGTTGATGCTGATTCATAACAACCCCTTTTGGGTTTCTAAGACTGTAAATGTTTACAGGAATAAAAAAATAAAAACAGTATTTCTCCTATGGAGCTGCTAGTGTTTTTCAATTGTCAACCATGTGGATCACATTAAGCCCAACGTGTAAGCACTATACCCCCAGGTGTGTGTGTGTGTGTGTGTGTGTGTGTGTGTGTGTGTGTGTAAAATGAAATGTTACTCTGACATAAAAAATAAATGGATCCCTGATATATCCCATAATGGATGATCTCAGAAAACTCTTTGCTGAGATAAGTAAGTAAATCAAAAGAAGAAAACTGTTGCATGCTCTCCATAACATGCAACACTAACATAGACAAAGACACAGAGAAAAGAGATCAGCAGTGGTTCCCAGGAGAGGAAAGACAAAGCAGATGGTGGGGGAGGGGTTGCTGACAGCTCAAGCTGGTGATGGACATGCACTATTGCTAATGACATTGACCATGCTGAATTGTACACAAGGAAACTACAGACTTAGCGAATGCTGTGCTACCTATATTTTGACAACATTTTCAAACAATTATTTGTGACTATATTACTTCTCTCCCTCACTTCAGGCTATGAAGTTTGAGTGGAACCTTGAGAGCCCCTTGGTCCAGCTCTTACTACAACGTTCATTACAAAGCACGCAGATTGCTCATCGTCTCTACTGGTAAGAGGAACTGAAATAGGCTGCGATGCTTTTTCCATCGTCAACTTTTTTCTGTGGGGGAGCTTGAGAAGTGTAATATTCATTTACTTTGCAATCCAATTAAATTTCAGTCAGGTTTATGTCAATGCTATTTCTGTGTATGAAAATAATTGAACAATTATGCTTTTCAAATTCTTCTTTTGGACAGTTCCATATGTTTACATACAGTCAGATTTAAGATCAGCATTATCTCTTTCCTATAATTTTAAATCACAAGAAAAATACAAAATGTCATTTGTGGTAATGACAACTTATTGAATTTTCAATATGAAATCTAGTTATCAGAATGTTATATTTGGGGGAAATGGATGCTATAAAAGTAATTTCTGTGCCATTAATTTGATTGGATATAAAGAGTGGAATCTAAAAGTTAGCTGTAGAAATTAGACACCAAAGACCAAATCAGACTCTAAATAGTTTTAGAAAACTAATCTTTTGTGAACACCTATGTTTAGAATATTATTAATAGGGAAATAAGATTTATTAAAGAAATATCAGAATTTCCCACATTATCAGCTGCCTGATTCTATTGAATATGGTATTATTTGCATATTTTTTCTACTTTGTCATTTCAGTTTGTTGATTCAACTTCATAGAACCGAATTTAAACTATTCCAAGGGTCAATGACCTAAAGATAAAATTGGATCCATTCTCATCCTCAAATGTGTATGGCAGGCGTCCTTTGCTAGCTGCAATTGCTAGTGAAGAATGATAATTAATAGACAACCAAAAGGCAATAGCAGCTTTTGGTCTCCTATTTTCTGCTTTAAGAAACATTATTCATAATGACATAAATCTCCCCATGATGATATGAGAAAATGATGTAAACATCCTATAATCAAGCAGAGATACAAGGAATTTGTCAAGGGCCACTGTTTGATTTGTTGTTCACCTTCATTAGAAATGACAAGTCTGAGAAGCAGAACATTTCCTCCTGCGTGCCCTTATAATGAGGCATTAAGTAGACCCTTCACTCTATGGGCTCTCTTATGAAAGCTCTGATTAAAGTCTTATCCTTTCAGTTTTTCAAAGTGACTACAATGCTAAGGTTAGTTAAGTGGAAGCACTTTTTGGTATTCTTCTGTCCTATTAAAAATGCAACTCTATTAAACTTAAATGTTTACTTTTGTTAAGACCACTTTTTGCTATGCACATGAATTACGATAAAAGCATATCATAACGTAACATTACCAACCTTCCTCTTAAGGAAATATTACAGCCAAAATATAAGAATATATAAAAGGTTAATTTTCTCATGTGAATCATTTTAAAAAGCTATAAAAGAGAAGAAAATAATAAGGACTTACCCTAATCAATGACTGATTGATATAAAACTTGTGCCATTTCAGTAAGGTCTTTATCTGGTAAAGTAGCATGAAAAGTGGGGTCATTTCAAAGGCAACAAAGAGTGCAAACAAAGTTGTAAATCAATGTCATCCTTGCAATTTAGGATGAATACAATTATGGCACTGTTTCCAACAGTGCTGGGGTGAAAATCTTTCTATGTGTAATTCTCACCCTTACGAAAAATAAAGGGGCCAATAATAGAATGCATTCATGCTCTCAGTGACTCAGAATGAGGGAGTAGGGCAGAGGGAATCGAAAGAGGATTACTTACGAATGGATGGTTTCGGTAGGGGGCTTGTTTTTTGTAAGAATACAGAAAAATGAGAATGAAAACAAGGATGAGGATGTGAAGACCGATATCCACTTAAAAGTTTAGCAAAAATAAGAATTGGATAAAGTACACTAAGTGGTAAACAGCATTGCATATATTTAAAACATGTCTTAAAATTAGGAAATTGTTGCATAGTATTATATTTAAGAAGACTTTGTTTAGAGAACATTTGAATTAAAACTGAACAATTCAGCTCAGGGTCCTCATGTTCCACTCAAAAATATGTAGCATGTCTTTTCTTTAAGGAAAAAAAAAATAAGAGCCTGAAATAAGAATGTTAATGAGTCATCAGCCATGAGTTTAATGCGTTTTTTTTTAACCACTTAGATTAGCTACTACTTCCTTAAATTCATCATGTTCAGCATGGAACTTTGGAGTTATCGATGGTTTGTAGCTGTCTCACAGGGGTCTCCAATAATTTACTATGCCATATAACTTTTGATCTGCTCAGTTTTTCTTCTTCTGTCCACTGCTTCTGCTAGCCTCTGTCCCTGCTTGGGAGTTTGCCTTGGTAGATATTGGATGAGAAAACTGTAGTGACCGCTTTAGTGGGAAACCTCCAGAGAAAGGAAATTGACTATGAGGTACAGCTTACACTGGGATGGTAAATATATTATGAATAGTACCTACTTTTTTAATGAGCTAATTTTACATTTGGACGTTTTGAAATTTTACATTCCAATTTATACTCATAATTTAATTGTAATTGGAAGCTAGAATCTTTTGAGTTCATACTCAAGTGTTATTATTTTGGATAGAAAACAAGACTTTACCCTGACTAAACTGGCTAAAGTGACACTTCGTATAAAGAGCTGTCTCTGACCCTCTCTACAGTCACCAACCAGAACTGAGCACTGCGTCCAGAGTTGACTCCTACTATCCATAACTTTGAAAGACATCATATGGCCCTCCTCCAATGCTTCTATGTCTTTGTCATTTTCTTCTCCTAGTCAATACACTGCCAAATAATGGTGCCCATCTTGCCATACTCAGAACATGAATTCCATCACAGTGTCTGGAACTCATTAGTTACTCAAAAGAAAATGAAAAGTTTTGTTTTAATTTATGAAGACCGGAATTTTCATAAGGCCGTCATATTTTCACATGAGAGAAACCTCATGGTCCACACAGAATATGAAATTACTCGCTTAACACAAATGCTTGTAAAAGACACGATTTCTGTCCCATTCAGATCTCCTGGCTATGGCTGATTTACCATCTTCTAGCCTTTTTTAGTATCAGCTGTCTCTAGAGAACTACCCTCTGCCAACACAATCGACCAACCTGTGAAGTGGGAAATCTCTGAAGTAAAACTTACATCGTAGGCTCTCTATGGATCAAATTAAGATGAACTTGGACCTAAGCCGGACTTCAACACCCGGATTAACTCTTCTCACTTATCGATCGTGCTTCCCACGCTTCCTTACCAGTTTATTGTCCCCTGCAGGGAGTTCCTTTGGGAAATCACACGCATCTAAATTGATGTCTCAGACTCTGCTCTAGAGAATCGGATAATTTCATTTGAAATGCAGCTCCCATTTTACAAGTACCATCAGTGCAGGTATTGCTTTTCAGTTGTAGTTGCTGTTATATCCCAAGTACTTTGAGCAGTATTTGACACAGATATTCAATTAATTCCTATGGAATAAATTAGAGGATTCTGGGCCTGTGTGCGTGCAGAACCGTAACGGAAGGGGGCAGAAAGGAGCTACCAGAGCACTCAGTCTGGCTGGAGGCCAAGCTGCAGATGACAGGCCTAGAGCCATTCCAGAAGATTGTTCCATTCAGAACTCAGGCAATGGCTATCAGGAGTGAAGGCCGCACTAGACTGAGAATATCAGCAGAAGCCAGGGCTCACCTGCGCAGACAGGAGAGAATTGGGGCCTAATGAGCACTGGTCCGCTGAACAACCGAGAGAGCCACAAAGGAAATTAGACGCATGGCGTCTCTGGTACCAGGGGACTTTTTGAGGTGGAATGGGATATTAAAACGTCATATTCGGTAAGCTTTAATGTGCTACCCATAAAAGTGAGATGATGTACTATCTCACTATCTCCCCACTTATTTTCCAAAGAATTTTCCATGCACTTCTTTGGGATCTAGAACTTTGTAACAAGTTCTCAAATCTAAGAATATATTTGACAACACGTGATTTGAAGTCCCACTTGTCCCGATCTACTTTCTTAAAATAGATGCCCCCTGCTGAAATCTTCTCTTTTGTAAGTCCCTCATTTAGAATAAGTATTCGTTCCTCTGTGGTCCTCTTCTACCGTGAAAACTGTGTGTGTGTGTGTGTGTGTGTGTGTGTGTGTGTGTGTGTGTGTGTCAGAAGATAGAGGTGATGCTGCATTAGTTTATCATGGTGTATTGATGTGACAAATATTGAGAAGCTAGACAGGATTGCCCTGCTTAGGATAAGACAAAGAATGGTTCTTGTCTCAGGAAAAGTCGCGGACTAAGATGGTCGCGTCCCGCAGGAAAGAGTACGCGGGTTATCAGGCAAAGGCAGCCACTGAGGAAACTCACATGCACACACAAAAATCATGCCCCCTTTTCAGCTGGGCCCATGTATGGCCTGTGCCACACGTGACTGCAGAGAAGAGGTAAGGGTGGACACCCCAAAACAAAGCCTGAATGCATGCCCCCATTCTGTCCGTTTAAATACTCATCGAGGCGCCCAAATGAATCCACAAAGGCCGTCAAAGCTCTCTCTGCGCTGCTGGCTGAAGCACCCCCGCAATGAGAGTGCCGACCGTACTTCAGGGAGTTATTGCGGTATAATAGAGCGTGCATGATGGAGAATCAATAGGAGGTTTTAGAGCCTCAATTCTTCACCTGCTAAAACCATTAAATTGCTGCTAATTCACTCTTTTACCTTTACAGTGTAATAAATAATGAATTGTTGCTTCACTTTTTGTATGGGAAAGACATGTCTCACTGTCATTTTAATATTGATCGACTGACATCATCCTTCAACCTGTGTTCAGGAAGATACGCAGCTGAGAGCATCCCTACCACACGCAATTCACCCACTCGCAAGAGCAGCAATGCTCTCCCCAGGCCCATGTGAAGAAAGCAGGACGGCTGTTTGGAAGAACGTTTTTATTTTACACAACAATGTAAAATTCATTAGCACAGTGTTCTAATTCAGGCACAATACAAGGACATTGTTTCTTTTTTATTTCTAATTCTGCATAAGAGTTTTCTGTAGGTCCTTTAACAAAGAATTTTTAAAAGCATAGACTTTTAAATGATCTTTCCAATGCCATTTTAATTGTATTACCCCTATCACATAAAAATGGATATGGAGTATTACAGAAAGTTTTGTCACAAACCAGTGCAAAAGCGAGGAACAGAAATTTACCTTAAATTTATTCTCTAGTGTAAATAACGTGTCCCTCCAATTCTTCTCTTTTGTAAAAGAAAAAAAATTAAAGAAAGAAAAGAAAATATGAAGAGTTGCAAAAATGTTTTTTGGCTTTGCAGTGGCTACTGGATTACAACACTGCTTTATTAATCTGATTTACCTATAATAAGATTAATCCTCAACTGTTCTAACTTATGATAGGGCTTTGGGCCAAGGCCTTAAAAAACAATATTAAACTGTTTAATTATCCATTGTTATTCAATCAGATATAGTTTTGTTCTAGCCCCAAACAAAACAACAAGGAAGTTTCAAGAAGTTCAAGAATAAATAGAATAAAAAGAAATGGAAATTTTCTACAAATATTTTGAAGCCCATGTTCTGTTTAGATTAACCTTGCTTGCAACAATAAAATTTGATTTCTAAAATGAGGAGACTAACAAACATTCCTAGTAACATGATACTAGAATAAAATGGGCCTTACTACCGTAATCTTTCCCCCAACCTTTATCGAACAATAAATCTAATCCATTTTCCCCAGAAAAGCATTTTCAACAAGCAAAGTGATTTGTTCATTAGCAACCATCTAATCAGTTAAAGAATTGAGTTGAAAGGTTTTTGTTTTACAGAGTTCTGTTGCCTAATTCAGTTCCCTTTTTATACATTAACAACCTACTTTTCAAAAAATGCACCTTTAAAATTTATAAAATCATTTTTTTCCATTGTTATTTATGAGATTATACAAATACTGCAGAGCTGCGTGTTCCTCAACTTGAAAGCAAAACTGAAAACAAACCAATATTTCATGTTGAGATTAAAATCTTACATCACTTCAAATTTTTGACCATTAATAGTTAGTTTCATAAATGCTGCCTAATGTAGTAGTAAATTAATAAATATATGTAATATGCTCTAAAACACTATATGGGTGCATGAATTACAAAGTACATAGTTGATTGCTTCGGGAAGCATTAGTTTGTAATACTTGGTTCCTACTTAAAACACTAAATTTGATCTCTGTTTTATCAATAATTCAAGTAGTGATTTTAAAAAGCAATTGCTGAGCAATTTATTTAGGAGATTTAATTGGTACCTATTTTTCAGTACATTGTGCATAAAAGTGATATTCAATATTTTCTCAAAAACAATTTAATTTAACAACTAGCAATATGTGAATGAAATTCAAGTCCACGCATTTCATTAAATTGAATGGATCAGACTGTGCTAATAATAATAATAGCAGTCTTTGGTTCTTTTTTGGCATAAAAGAGACTCCAAATCTCAAATATAATTCAAAGAGAACATTTATTAAGCCTTAAACAGGAACAGACAAGACAAAGATGAGGGATACATGAACCAGAGGGAAATCCAATGTCTTGGGGGCGTAATGCTGTCCAAAGATTTGGAGAGAATCAGAGTTTTAAAAGGACAAGGGAGGGAAGGGGGGTTGTTGGAAAAGCATGGCTGAAGGCAGCTGTAGGTGGGACGGCCACGGTGGGTATTGGGAAACCCACATTCTGTTAGACAGGAGAGTTTACAAGATTGGTTCAGGAACTTTTGACCAAGGCAGTAAGGGTGTCACTCTTGGCGATGTGACCCTACCACTTCAATTTCTATTCAGGGTACATCCAGACAAGTCCCCTAGGGCTAAGCCATTTGTCCCTGGACCTATAATCCACTTGCTAGAGGGCAAATGTCTTCACTGCTGTCTGCTAATGTCAGAAGGAATTCAATGGAGTCTGAATGAGTTTAAACTCAAGTAGAGGCTCAAAACCGAATTTAGGGATTCTACTGTAAACGACAGTCTTCTGGTCACTCAGTGCTCTGAAATCTAAACTTTAATAAAAGCTATAGAAGCCTTGAGGGCAGAGGAAAGATCTGGTTGATAATTGAGACTAGCAAGTCACCAACACAGGGATTTCCAGCTGTCCAGGCTTCAGTCTTCTTGTGTCTCATCCTGGACATAAAGAATGAAGAGCCTAGATGGAGTACCCACCACCCCCCACCACCACCCACACACATGTATATATACATATGTACATTCCATAAGCCAGTAGTCATCTAACTGTAAAGGAACGTGTGGGAAAATGAGCCATTTGTAGATAGAAGCGAGTGAAGATAGCTGGACTTGTGGAACCCATAGCAGTCTGTGGCAGAGAAAGAGTGCCATATGGGTGACTAAAGGAATGTAAAAATCAAGTGGACATGAAGGGGAGCATGGTCATTATATAGAGCAGAAAAAGCAGTAGTCATCTTTCCATATAAAAACAGTTTCAACAAGATGGTGGGCAGGCACAGGGGAGCAAACAAAAAATGTTACTTAATATTTGATCGACAATCATTGGTTTTTACCAAAGAATTTTGATCAATCATTCCAATAGATTTAACCTGTG
Source organism: Tenrec ecaudatus (assembly GCF_050624435.1). NCBI lineage: Eukaryota > Metazoa > Chordata > Mammalia > Afrosoricida > Tenrecidae > Tenrec > Tenrec ecaudatus. The sequence goes on along the minus strand of NC_134535.1, from coordinate 113,140,476 downwards.
GGTAAAATGTATAACTTTTTTCTCCCAAAGAGTTCATTAGTGAGCTATTCATTTAGCTATGGTGGGTGATTGGTGTCTCAAACACAAAGATCACAGTTGAATTCAATATTCCTAGCTCTTTTCCTTTCAATTTCTGCCCCTACTATTTCCACACTCATAAAAAAATATGTACTTCCCTGATTTACAGCAAGGAGTCCATGATGTGGGGCACTCGACAAAGCCTAGACTGGTAATCAAATGTCCATTTTGAGAACGCACCAGCCACTGGTCACCAGTAGGACGTGGCGATCTATTTCTGTGGAAATTATAGCCTGGGCAACTTTACAGGTAGTTATGAATCAGAACTGACTAAAGGACATCACTAACAAGATGCTGTAGTGGTTGTGCATTGAGCTATAATCCCCATGGTTGCCAGTTTGAAACCGCTGGCAGCTCCACGGGAGGAAAGACTGAACTTTCTACTCTAGTAAACAGTTACAATGACCCTAACCTACAGTCGGGTGTTCAGCATTGACTTGGTGGCAGTGAGTTTGGTTTTAGTTATTGCGTTCGTCTGGGTGCTTAGAGAAACAAATCCACAGAAACTCATGGATAAGAGAGAGTTTTATATAAAGGTTAAGTGCACATCAAGAAAACATCCCAACCCAGTGTGGCCCAAGCCCACAAGTCCAACATTTACCCATATGTCTGACACCAATCTACAAAGCCCTCCTCCACCTCACAAAACATACACTATGACACTGAGTGAAGGAGGGAAGCAGAATCAGTGAGCATGTAAGCATAACAGCGCTGGCAGGGGTCTCCACACAGGTGCTCCAGCACCCAGGGCTGCATTGGGGTAGGTCCATGTGGCTTCTCCTTGGAGATGTCTTGCAGGAAGTCAGCCTTGCCAGCTGAAGAAGAGAACTGGCTAAGGCAGCTGCACCCTGGTCCGACCATCAGAAAGCAACAGACTCAAGAACTAGAAAGGCAAGTCTCACCGAGTCATTTATCTTGCTGCCCTTCGATTAATCCAACATGTGTTTATCGGCCAGGTTGGCACAATAAACTAACCCAGGGTTCCAGATGCCTAGGCAGAAAATCTAGGAGATATTATTCTTAACCTTTCTTCCTCAGAGCAACTAGTTGGTTTAAACTGTGTATGTTTCAGTTAGCAGCCCAGTGTTTAATGATTGACCCATTGGTGCTCCAAATACAGAAAAAGTAGTCAATTTCCAGAGCACTTTCATGGCCTGAAGGTTCACCTCTTGTTTCAGCGCATTACAGGTTGGGCTGCAAGGTCAGCAGTTTGAACCCACCGGTTGCTCTCCAAGAAAAATATGAGGCTGTCTTTTCTAGTAAAGATTTCCAGTCGCGGAAACCCTAAGAAGCATTTTACTCTGTCCCTTTGGTCACCGTGTGTCAGAGTCTACTCCATTGTAGCGCATTCCTGCCGCGATGCCTTTGAGCTGCCATTTTGCGCTGCTCCAAATGCAGTGGCCCGCAAATCCTGTGGGACCCCACTCAACACTGTTTACTTTGAAGGCGTCTTTGGCCTCATCTTTGTACACAATTCTAATACAATTATTGGTATATGTAATCAACTGTTCATGTAACCTTTTCTCATTTCTTTGAGATGCTCAGTACTACAAATAGAGGTGTAAATTGCTTTAATGGATATGAACATTTAGTTGTATCACGTAACAATTATTTAATAGCATGGTTCTTGAGCTTATTAATGAGGTGGCTCAGAGGTTTTATCATGATCCCAGAGTCTTTCCAACTTCGGCTGTGTCATCCTCAGTGTCCATAATCTTGTTCACATCAGGGTTACAATAAACCTACTACAGTTGGAATCATTTCAAAATATGATCCCATGCAGCAAAAAAGAGAGACTACCCCTACCACTGGTAGAAAAACTTTCTCATAACCTTCACCAGCTTAATAGCCCACACTGTTCACCAAGGCTGGGGGATAAGTCACTCTGAACCGAACAAAGAACGTCTGAATGAATTGGATGGCCCTGTTTGGTTCCAAATAGGCAGCATTTGTTCTTCAGCTCAGGCTGGTTTTTGTTTTGTTTTGTTTTTCAGATTTCTATGTGGATAAAATCATATTCCTTTGTAGTTATTGTGAAGGAAGAATCAATTTAGTTACAGAAAACCACCCTGAACACTGTACCCAGTGCAAATGTTAAACCCAAACCAGACCTACTACCTTCTAGTAGATGCCAACGGATAGTGGCTCTATGTGTCAAAGGAGAATCATTCCACAGGGTTGCCCAAGGGAGTAAGTCTTTTAGGGAAGCGGACTACCTCATCTCCCCGCCTGAGTGGCTGGTGAATTTGAATTGCCGAAATTTCTATGAACTGTTCAATATTTAACTCACTCTGCCCCCAGGACTCTGTGTACAAATGATAACTCAAAAATCCCAAACCAAACTCCCTATCATCGAGTCAACACCAACTCTTAGCAGCCCTATAGGACAGGACAGAGCTGCTGCTGGGAGTTTCTGAGCTGTAACTCTCTCCAGGAGTAGAAAGTCCCATCTTTCTCCCAAGGAGAGGCTGGTGGTTTCAAACTGCTGACCTTGTGGCTAACAGCCCGACTCAGAATCACTATGCCACCAGGGGACCAGTAAATGCCTTTGTATGACTAAAAAGTAACCACACCACGCGTATTGCATAAAGGATAATTGACCTTGTCTATACTACATAATCTTATTATATTAAGATGAATAACGTTTCCCTTGGCTTTCTGATAACCATTTGGTATTGTTTGTTTGTTTTCAAGGTACTCTCTAACTCTATGCAACTGGGGGAATTTGAGTTAAATAGCTCAAAGCATAGCATGAGGCCTGGAATCACAGTTTTGAAGAGGTGTCAAGTGGATCATGCTTGGGTCCACAGGGTGACATGTTTTTTTCTGGCTTGACTCTCCTGTTTCCTAAAAATCAGATGGAAAATGAGAGGTGGTTTCATTTTGTTGACAAAATCTGGTGATTTGTCAGGAAGACTTTATTGGGCACAACTTGCTATGTAAGTAGGAATCTAATTTTCAGTTTGGAGCGCCTCTGTGAACTTTGGGGGGTCACGGAACACTTGCCACATGTTTCTGGTTTTGCCGTGGAGCTTCAGAGATCTGTGTGGTTTGAATGAGTTAATGAACGAGCCTTATATTGTCAGGTTCTGTGTTGCTTCACATCTTTACTCATCAAAGGATCACTCTTTGAGAGTGCTTAATGGAGACTCTTATTACTTTCCTTCAAACTGAATTTTCTATTCGATTGTTGTGCAATCATTTTAGTTACAATTGAGAGGCAGTTACTTTCTGCTTTCTTATTTCCAAAATGTCCACATGGGTTGCTTTTATTGCAACAAAGCCCGGACTTGGATATTTCATTCAAACACTTGTCCTACTTAATGACACCAAGCTCTTGTACTTGTTTTGGCAAGTCTGATTCATTTATGACCAATGAAGAATGAACAACTTGCACAAATAGAAGCCTGTCTTCAGAATTGACAGTCTGCCTGATACACTAACCACTCTTGACAGAATGTCAAATAATCCGTGTATCTTGCTTGGGTTTAGTCATCTGAAATTGTCTAAGGGAAGAATCCTAATGAATGTGTCATTTTACTTTATCAATTGAGCACTGTGCACATAAGTCTACTAAGGTGTTGTGAATGTCATCAGTTTACCAAATGAGTGACATTTCTATCGTTTTCTTGCAAGTAAAATATGCCTGTGTTTTAAGGGAGTCTGCTGCTTCTTAATAAATTGCTGACCTAATTTGATCGATGACTCTGAAAATTCCCCACGACGGACTCGAGAGCTTCAGTAAGTACATGATGTGAGTGAGGAGAGTTGCCTGAGTCAACCACAGGGAGCAGAGGTAGGGGAGTGCCTAGAAAGATGTCAGAGAAACTTGAGCATTATGTTAGGCATGTGCTCTTTCATCCACCTAGTCTCAGGTTTTGTAAATTTGGAAATAGTCAATAACTGATGGTTCTTTTGTATGGATTAGAAAATATATACAAAGTATAACTCCCAATTTTAAGAACCTTTTTCTAGGTTCAAGAAATTACAAATTTACTAGTGAGATGGGGACTTACACAATATTCGAGAATATTCCATTACTATGAGCCCTGCTGGCATAGTGGTTATTCGTTGGAGGCTAACCACAGGTCTGTCGTTCAAAACCACCAGCCGCACCTCTGGAGAAAGATGGGGCTCTCCACTTCTGCAAAGTGGAAGAGTCTCAAAAACCCACAAGAGCAGTTCTACCATATCCTATGGGGTCGCTATGAGTTGGCATCTCCTGGATGGTAGTGAGCCTCTGTTGCAAAGACTAGAATGATAGATTTTGAAGGTTTATTAACTCTAGTGTGCCTGTGCCTTGGAGAGCATTACTAAAACTTTTAATTCTCTCCCCATTTTCTGTACTCTTTTTCTTGTCATGACAATTCTGCTTTGCAATAGACATAGTTTACTTAATGGGCTTCTCTGCAAACAATTTCAAATATTATTGCACTAATTCATAAGAATATTACCACCATTTTTTAAATTAAGAAGTCAATACTCAGAAAGGCTAAGTACACACATTAAGTACTCTCACCACAGTCAAGTTGATTCAGATCCACAGGGGCCCTACAGGACAACATAAAACCACACCTGTGAGTTTCCAGTATTAGCAGCTCAATGCCAATCTTGTGTTCTGTTCAATAGAACATTATGACCCACTTAAATATTACAAAAGATAAAAGCAGAAACTATGTGACAAGGAAAATAATGCTTGAGCAGAAATTCTGTCTCAGGTCTTATTGGATAGGTTACCTTGGGAAAAGTATGTAACTTCTCTCAACATCCACTTCATTGTGTGCAGAAGAAAGGTGTTATTGTGTGCGATTGCATCAAATCTGACTCTTAGAAACCCGATAGGACAGAGCAGAACTGCCTGAGTTGTAATCAGTTAATATGGACCTTCTAGCCATAATTCCTTATGTGACATTATTCTGGACTTACGCTATCGTCCCATTTTGTAGGGCATTCTTTACTAACAAGTAGGAACAGGATGAGGTTAAGACCTACCCTTAATGGAGGGTATGCATCGGGCTATACTATTTGTTTCTGTGAGTCACCCTTAAGATTCTACCATAGAATCAGGCATGCCCAGGGTATACTCTTCGCTTCCCTTCGATATGTAATGATGCCATTATACAGGTCACACCTGCATTGCCTCCTTTGGAAAATCAGACTTCCGTTTCCTAACTGAGCCTTGGTAGAAGCAAGAGGACCTGCTTTGACCCTTGGTCATTTGTTGCTTTGGGGTCTGGTTCCTGCATTTGGCTCACTCCTGCCTGACTTTTGGAGTTAGACTGAGCAGCACCCACCATCATGTGAGACAGACAATTCTTCAAAGTGTCTTGAGTTTCTGTGAGATTTACAGCAATTCGCAGAATGCAGGAACGTGAGGAAATATATCAAGAGAGGAGCAAGGATGAAGGGAGGTGGAATGGAGCGGAACAGCATCGTGGAAGAGTTACACATTTGGGACACCATTAATCTCCAACACCGTGACTGTTGTTGATGTTGTTAGGTGCCATTCCGTTGGCTCTGACCCATCATGACCTTATGCACAACAGGATGACACATCACACAGTCCTGCGCCATCCTCACAATTGTTCCCATGCCTGAGCCCATTGATGCAGCCACTGTGTCAATCCATCTCATTGAGGGCCTTGGGACTAGTCTTCAACCTAATTCTTCTAAAGGAGATTAATACAAAACTTACTCCCAGATTCCTTAAATTATATTTTTAGGAGCAAATTGGCAGGTCTTTTCTCCCTTGGAGCATTTGATGTATTTGAACACACAAACTTTTGGTTAGCAGCTGAGCACTTAACTCTGGTGCTAGCAAGGATCCTTAAAAGAAGGATAAAATAAGGATAATTGTGTCTAATAGCGTTAGATGCTATGCATATCTCAAAAAAATATTTTTGGGGTCAGACAAAAAGTCTCAGAGTATCCCAGTGTCCCAAATTCCAAGGCATTAGAAGTTAATAGTTATATGGAATTCAAATCTCAGAGTATTTATCTTCACACATCTCCAACTGTTCCATTTTTCATCTGATACCGAGAATTTATTATTAACATTTAATAATAAACGTTTAAATGGATAGAAGAGGTAGCAGAAAAATCACTATATACACAAATTGTTTCAGACACCAGTTGTGAGACCTATCTTTAAGTTTTTTTAAGTTTCAGAGAAGTTTGGCAATATTGGCATCATTTAGTTTCAGAGAAATTTTCAAACTCAAAAACCTCTAGCCACTTTCACAGATTGCCTGCTGACACATGTTTCTACATTTCAACAGCCAACATCGATCACACTTACATCCCTCATCTGCCTGCCAGCACAATGCTGAAGGGAGAAATATGGGCAAAAAATGTCATCAAACATTAATACAAAATTACACTCATTAAAAAAGTTGGCAACTTAAAAGCAAAGAACTTAACTGACACTTGACAACAGCTAGGTGGTGGATCAACCGGCCACACTGGGCTATCATTGCAGCAAAGCCTATTGAAAAGATAAATCCCATGGGACATCTTACGGAATGGAAGAAAAATAAGTCTTTCAGTTTGATCATCTCTGCTTTATTTAGATTTTGAATTCTTCAATGATTAATTCATTTGGTATGAAATGGTTATCTTCCAAAGCTCTTTTTACTGATCCTATGAATATAGTAAGACAATTTGTTCTTGAGGTAGAATAATGCAAATTTTCTAGGTTTTTCCTTCAAGATAATAGTTCCAAACACCTCTCAACTTGACAAGTTAAGATTGACTTTTTCCTCTTTTCTCTTGCCTTCACCTAGTATCTCTAGCAATTGGACTGTCTTTGAGAAACTGCTTGCTATTTCTGTACATGCATAAAAGCTAGCTCCAATCGGTGCTACAACCTCTGGCTGACACTGCATCTTATATTTTTGGTGTTTTATTTATAAATAACACATGACCCAAGCTATGACACTTCAACATTTTCATCTTTTCCAATTTATTATATTTTCTGAATAACCAGTTACTCAACAACAAAATGACAAAAGCAAAATTTACCACAGGCAATGACATAATTCTAGTGTTTCTCTCCATCTTATGACTTGAAATTATTCTGGACAGCTTCATCGTTGAAGAAATGATCCAGCTAATAAATCTAGCCTCAAGAGTCCTCAGTACCCTTTTTAACCAATTCATTTGAGCTCTTTCCCACTTCAGCAGCTCATTTATGTGGGCACATATTAAATCTAGCCATCATTAAAATGGCTCTTCATTTGAAATTCTAAACACAAAATTCAAATGTATTAGTCTCTTCCCATTTTGGCTTAATTACTCACACTTAATGTGAGGGAGTTCAGTGTCAGCCTAATCGTCATTCCCCTGACTTCTTCCTCTTCTTCAAGTGCATCACATCATTCATCGTCTGACGTACCGATGTTTCTAGTCACTCATGTGCATATCTGGGTTAAATAACTCCCTTACCCTTTATATCTAACAAGTTACTTATAAAATGGCTTATGAGTCAGTATTCCCCTTCCATTATCTTTCCTTCCTGATGCAGCCTTGTTGATTACCTGGTCTCCTTACTTCAAGTTTCTGTGCACAATGCCTTGTCCTCCATATTGTCTTAGACCAGCATGCTTCTTCAATGCTAACAGACGAAAGGTTAGATTTATTAATCCAACCACAGGATAAATATTCTTATTTACTCAATATCAGAAAAACTTGTACTGGTAAAAAAAACTCTGCTGTTTTAAATATATGAAAATTTATGGCTTTCTTTGATCAAAGGGTAACAATTAATAATTTAGGATCTACATCAATGTACCAGAATGCCGTTATGTATGCTTCAACTACTTAGGTAGTATATGGCTTTCAACAAGGCCCTTAACTTTAGTAAAACTCATTTTCCACCAAGAATTTTGTTTTTAAAGAGAGATGATGATAGTATTTACTGTCAGAGGGTTGTTGTGAGAATTAATATAAAGTGAACAGAAGTTAGAACCATAGATCTGGGTAATCATGTGAAGTACAGGATCTAAAAAGCTACTGAAATTACATCTGTATGATTGTTGCCCAATGCTCCCACCTTCACCTACTCTTGTCTTCTGTCAAGTCCTTTTCGTATCATCCACAGGGAGCACTGTCAGATAAAATACAAGATGTGCAGTTAAGGGTGACTTTCAAAAGCATGATAAGTAATCTTTGGTAGAAGTATATCCCATGCATTTTTAAAGATGTACTTTTGCTATTTTTTGCTTGATTAATTGAAATTTAGATTTAAATGAGCATACTATATATTTTTTTCACTTTTTAAATCTGACCACCTTATTTTAAAGGTAAGAGCATTTTTTTATACATGAAAAAAAAAAAAAAACAACCTGAACCTAAAAAAAGCCGACTAACTTGTTCAAAGGGCCAAACTTGGGGAGGAGATTCCTGGATGCATCTATAGACCAACGTCCAATCATATGAGTTGCTGTTTCTTTACTCAACTGCTGATGTATATTTCATCAATATCGATATCCATGGATATAATTGAATATCTCCTTTTCTCCAGAATATTTAGTCGACGTCATAATTCAGTTGAAAAAAAATGTGTCTAGGTTAGTGTCTTTTAAATATGCAACAAGCTCAGAAATCCCTTACACTTATAGAGATGTCCAAGATTTAATTGTGATGCAAGCAAGGACAAGCCAGTGGAGCATAAAATAAAGACGAGAGGAAAGGACAAGGACAGTGTGCTGCAGGCAGCAGCACATTCTAGAGAAACAAAGGCCAAGGGCAGCAATGGGAGTAGTTCTACTTCAACCCCGCATGAAACTGTTCTTTGAGCTTTGTTTGCTTTTAATCTCCTACTTTGATCCATGCATTTTATTATTCAAATGAAGCTTTAAAAATATAAAACTTAAGTAAACAAAATGTTAATTCAGGAGTGGGACTGCATACCAGTTTCCATTAAATAGAAATTTTTTAGCCAAGTGTAAGCATAATTTAAGATTTTTACTATACCGGTTTGGGAGCATCAGATATGAATTAAATGTACAATATACTTATTGGAAATCTCTGGGTGGGGCAAATTATGTTTGCTCCACTCCTAACCTAGAGGTGGCACCCAAACCCACCCACCAATACCTGGAAAGAAGCTCAGGACCATCTAGCTGATGCAGGAAATCACAGACAGGAAAACCCTATGGAGCAGTAACACAGGTGACCCTCAAGATCAACATCAACTCAAAAACAGCGAGGTCATTTGGGGAGGAGGATTGTTGTTTTGTTTTTATTAAATATATTTATTGGGGGTGGGGTTTACATCTCTTATCACAATCCATACATTCATTCAGTGAATGTATGCAAGCACATTTGCACATATGCTGCCATCATCGTTTTCAAACCATGCTCTTCCCATTTGAGCCCCTGATATCAGCTCCCCATTTCTTCCCCCTCCCTCTCCCGCCTCCCATCCCTCATGAACCTTTGATAAGTTATAGGTTATTATTTTCATATCTTACATCATCCTCCATTGCCCTCACCTACTTTCCCATTGTTCCTGAGGGGGTTGTAGGTTGGTCCTTTTGATTGTTTCCCCTCTCTCCCCCACCTTTCCCGAATCCTCCGGACCTCTACTCTCCTTGTTGGCCATGAGGGTTTTATCCATCCTGGATTCCCTGTATTGTGGGCTCTTGTCTGTAGCAGTGTGCATGCTCTAGTCTAACCCAATTTGTAAGGTAGAATTGAGGTCATGATAGTGGGGGGAGAGAAGCACCAAAGAGCTAGAGGAAAGTTGTGTGTTTCAACAGTGCTATATTGCACCCTGACTGTCTAATTACTTCCCTGTGACTCCTCTGTAGGGGGATGTCCAATTGTCTACAGATGTACATTGGGTCTCCCCCCCCCACCTCCATTCACCTTGGGTATGATTTTGTTCTGGGTCTTAGATACCTGGTACCTGATCCTATTGATACTTCATGATCACAAAGGCTAGTATGCTACTTATATGTGGGTTTTCTTGCTTCTCAGCTACTTGGCCACTTGTTTCTCTTCAGGCCTTTATGACCCCCGATGCTATATCTTTCAATAGCCTGCAACCATCAGCTTTCTTCACCATATTTACTTATGAACCTATTTTGTCTTCAGTGATCTTGTCAGGTAGTTGAGTGTCACAGAATGCCAGATTGTTAGAACTAAGTGTTTTTGTGTTGAGGGAGTACTTGAGTGGATGCCCAATGTCCATCTGCAACCTTAATTCTTAACATATAGATATGAGTGCATAGTTATATTTCCCTCTTGATATATATTTACATACATAGTGTTTTGCATTTTTAATATATCTGCATGTCTGTCTAGATAAGATAGGTCAGATAAATAATTTAGAGATGAAAAAAACAGGACCATTGATTCCAGGGGAATACCAGAGAAGGGGAAGTGTGAGAAAGAAAGTGGGGTGGATAAACCAACCCAGGGACAAGGAAACCAGTGAACTAAAGTCAATGGAGAGAAGGGTGTTGGATGCATCATGTGGCTTAATCAAGGGCAATGTACCAGAGAGAAATTACTAAACCCAAATGAAGGCGAAACATGATACTGGCGCAAGCGGAAAGTTAAAGGAAAGAGAGGAAATAACCAGGAGGCAAAGGATGTTTAAAGAGGTCTACATACATTTGGGGATTTTATACGTATTGTGGGAGATAAAATGCAGTTGTCTGCTCCCACAAAGATTTACAATCTTGGAAACCCTACATAAAGATGCTGTGAGTCCACATCAACTATGTAGCAGTAGGTTTGGCTTTTGAGTTTTTATCCAGGAGCTCTGATGGTGTGATGGCTTCCTTGCTTGCTGTTAAAACATGAGGTCCGCAATTCAAAACAACTAGCTGCTCCTCTGGGGAAAGACAAGGCTTTCTATGGCTGTAAAGAGCCTTTGCACATGGTGAGAACTGAGACAGTTCGTTCTACCCTCTCCTGTTGGGTCACCATGAGTCTATGGAAGCAAGTTTGGTTCTTAGACTCATTGCATAATATATTTCATTGAAAGTTTATTGAAAGAATAATCGCTGTAGCTTTGTTTTGACTGGCAACATTGACCCTTAAACTATGAGAGACAACGGTGTCTGGCTCACTTCCAGCCAGCACGTGCGGCTCATTGCCTGTAGTGTGCTGCAAAATATCCAAGGAGCTGGTTTTAAGATGCTAAGGCGTAATATCGCCTGTCTTCTACAAGTTTACATCCCTTTACAGAAGACTAGGAAAAATATAAACAAGTGGCTCAATTCGGTGCAATAAGCATTTATAAAGTAATATCACAATGATAGCAAATTACCTTCAGTGAAATGGAAAATAAAAATGTGTTCCAAATAGGTAAGATTAGCTGAAGTGCAATTGTGGAGAACAACTGTCGATGTTAAGGTGATGGATAAGGGTAAATGGCAAAGATTCAAGATGAATATACAAGACGTAGAGGGTGGATGTGAGAGGGAACCAACAGATTATGTTTCTCATGCTGGAATCCCTGTGGGAAAGAGAGAAAGACTACCGATATATTCCATTCTTGAGCAGATGCCAACTATATTCTCAGCTGCTTAAACTGTTTGGAGGACTTCTTTTTAAATTATAGGTAAAGCTAGACTTCATTTTTGTATCTACCATTTTCAAACAGATACACATCAAATCTTTACTTTTCAGTCTCCATATATACATTTTCTGAAATAACTATTTAGAACCTGAAATTATCTTAAATAATTTAGAAACAGAATCAGAGTTTCACAATCAGCATATATATGATGTTTAATCTGTATATTTTTAAGTGTATGTATTTGTATTTAAAATTACTGTTTGGGCATATATTTCATGTAAAAAATAGCATGTGGACATGGGTATATACATATATGTGTACGTATGTAATGGAATATATTTTCCATGCTATTGTGGCTTAGGGAGCCATGGAGACTAACCACAAGAACAGCAGTGCAAAACCACCAGACACTTCATGAGAGAAACATGGGCTTTCTCCTCGCATGAAGAGTTAGTCTCTGAAAACCCTAGGACTTTCTTCTACCCTATTCTTCAGGGTCTTTTTAAACTGGAATCATTTTAAACTGGCAGTGAGTTTGGTTTGGTTTTATGGCTTAAGAAGAAAGTCTTGGCTTGTATCACAACACTTAACATTCCTTCAGATGCTTCATCTTTAATTAACAAGCTTCTGGAAAATATAATTTTTAAACGTTTTGATTTTTAATTATTCTATTTCTATTTTCCAAAGTTGAAATTTTAGTTAAAAACCAAAGGAAAGAAGCAAAAGGAACAGAAGGAACAGAATATCACTCCATGGCAAAAGTTAAATTAAATAACATTAAGAAAATTAATAATTATTAATTCAAAATTCTAGTTATTGAAGTCTATTTCTGATCCTCTTTCCAAATCATTTTTATAATTGTAATACATGCCATTTCTAATCAATTATATATGGCACAGGAGAGATTGAAAGGTTTCCTGAAATTTGGATGATAAAGATTTGCATAGAGTGTTTTTTAAAAGGATCACCTTTGTCTTATCACACAAGAATTATTTGTACAATTGCTATTTCAGCACTCCTGATTCATGAAGCATTATACAATACAAATATGCAGACATTCACTCCAGGCTTGGCTTGTATTCATAGCTGTCATAGGTAGTTGGGTGTCTTTCTTTTGATAAGAAACAAGTATCACACTTCTTCTAGCCCATCAAGCAATGCCAAAGCACTATTCTCTTGCAGGATGAATGTATAAATAAATCAAAGAATAAAAACTCTCCATTCCCGTACCCACACTGAGTCATGTGGCATCTCCAGCATTGTGCTTGACCTTCATCCCCTTCCTGCGATAACCACCACGGTCCTTTCTGAGTCACATGCTTCACTCTTCCCATCAGTTATCTGAAATCTTGCTTGAACAAATTCAGTCTAGAGAACCACCAATTATTCTGAAATCCTATAATACATTTATTTAGGTTTGCATTTTTGAATACTCACACTTATCTCACTTAATGTGACACACAGGAAGTGCACATCAGCATGTTTGTTGGACATAGGACTGGACTGCAAAATCAGATGAACTGTACATGTGATATTTAGTTCTGATATTTTCTTAGTACAGAATCTTATTATCTCTGAACCCTATTTTCTTACTTTAAAATGGTAATAATAATCATCAATAGATAGTATTATTGATATTGATAATAATAAAATTACAATATCAAAAATAGTTATTTATTTTTTCTTTCATTAAAATATACTTTAGATGATTTAACTTTTTATGCAATACAATATGATATTGTTATATTTCTTTTATTAAAACTACATTGCTGAGTCTACTTGTTTCAGCCCAAATCTCTAACACTCTAACTTCTAAGTTGTCGTAAATCATAAGCACTCTCCATCACAGTGGATATTCTTTATTTTACATGTTAGTGTAATTATGGTCAAAAGTAATAATTATCCATAATTTAAACTATAGCATACTGTGGATACTGGGGATAAAAATATAGTGCGCAATACTCATTCATATCACCTTCACTAAGTACTAACTCACTGCCATCGCGTGCCGACTCCTAGTCACTGCCTGACGGTTTCTGAGACTGTAACTGTTTATCGGAGTCAAAAGCTGTCTTTCTCCAGAGGTTGCGAACTGTTGGTTTCTCACTGCTGACCACTCACTAGACAGTATCACTAGTAATAGTTAGAGAAGACAAAGATGCTTTTGGCATCAATAATAACTGAAATTAAAAGTATTTTTAAAATACTAATTTTGAGGTATAGTTAATTGATATGGCCTTTCATCCATGATAGCTTCTGATAGTGATATAATCTTATATAATCCTTCATATATTGGTATAATCCTATATTCGAAGGAGATCTCTCTTACAGGATTAAGGGGGGCTGGTGACCTTACCAAAAGGTGTAACTTTAGTCACTGTGGAGACTATGACCAGCTAAAATACAAGAACTCCACCTCCACCAAAGTTACCCTTCCATGTGGGAGCGCCGTCTCAGAATCAGAAAGACAGAGAGAGAGATCCTACATTTGAGATCTCTATCTGAAGTGGCAGAGGCCAAGACCAGAGGCACCAGAGACTATAACATGGAGACTATGTGGCAGAGCAAAGGGATCAGGCCAAGACCGGAAGTCAATCAAGGTGATGAAACCAGGAGACAGAACAGAGCAGCAGCATGGAGACTATGGGGCTTACTGGTCGGCAGAGGCAGAGGCCAAGGGCCCATGTCACTGAAAGGCTGGGGACCAAAGACAGATTTGGCTGGTGGCTGAGGACAGGTGTGGCTATGGGCCAATCATTGTACAATTACTGTTTACTCATCCTGAAGCATGGTAGCCTATCAACCTCTCTAATAAGCCCCCATACTTGTGAGCTTTGTGTGTTCTGTGTTGCCGTTGCAATGAATTATGGAACCCAGCATAAAAGTAGGGTGTGGTTGGTATCAGAATAGGTAACGACAGATGGATGGAGACATGACTGACATCTATCTCATGGCAAGAGGCAAGCCGGAGAAGCTCAGACAGGAACCTCCCCTCCATACCACGTCAGCATATATCCTCACTGTTTCAATCTTTGTGTTATTTATTTTGTGGACATTCTCTAATATAACATACTGCTATAGAAGATTATACATATAGTTTTTACTGGATAAGCATGCCTGGTAGCTGCTGACACATTGTTTTACTGTACAAAATGTATGATGAACAAGTTAGTTGACCTTGTCTCTGAATAACTTTTAGGCCTTGCGTGTGAGGGTCAGGCCTCAACATAGAAGTTAATGGAGATGCTACAGACATTGTAAAGTGCCCTAAGTGATTCTGTACAGGTGTTGATTCTGAATAGTAATTCTAAAGCCACAAAAGGAAACACTCTATCAGTTTTGATTTATTCTTTTTAATTAAGAAAAAGAAAAAAGTAAGTAATTTTCTATTGAAATAATGTGTGCAAGCGAACACAGCTCAATTAGCTTTTAAATGTAAATTTTAATTAGTGTTCTGACTCGGTGCCTAATTTGAATGTTGTCTGATATCTGTAGTTTAGAGTATTGAATGCCAAGGTTTACTCCTGTTCGTTAGGAAGAGCCAAGAGTTGGCTTCATTCCACCCCACTGATTAGTACATTATTAATATAAAGTTCCTCATGGCTTTAAGTGCCATGCAAATGCCACTGTGCATATATGTGATGCATGTCCTCATTTCATAGAATTTTCCCTCTAGTTTCTTCTAACAAATGCACATGGATAGTATTCATTTATTTATTAATACAGCAAGTGTTTTTGAGAACTTATTCTATGTTAAATACTCTCCCTATACTGAAAAGATAGCAGTGAGCACAGCATAAATCTATCAGTTCTTTTTATTAAAAAATTTTAAAATCATTTTATTGGGGGCTCGTACAATTCTTATCACAATCCATAAATACATCCATTGTGTCAAGAACATATGTACATTTGTTGCCAGCATCATTCTAAAAACATTTGCCTTCTACTTGAGTCCTTAATATCAGTCGCTCATTTTCCCCTCCCTCCCCACTCCCCCTAATTCATGAACCCTTCATCATTCATAAATTATTATTATTTTGTCATATGTTACACTGTCTGATGTCTCCCCCTGCCTTCTTCTCTGCTGCCCCTCCCCCACGGAGGAGGATGTACGTCGATTCTTGTAGTCAGTTCCCTCTTTCTACCCCACATTCTCTCCACCCTCCAGGCATTGCCACTCTCACCACTGGTCCTGGAGGAGTCATCTCTCCTGGATTCCCTGTGTTTCCAGTTGCTATCTGTACCTATGTACATCCTCCGGTCTAGCCAGATTTGTAAGGTAGAATTGGGATCATGATAGTGGGACGGTCCTTTTTAAATGTAAATTCTAGAGAAAAAGAGTAAGAGAGATAAATTAAATATATAAAATGCTCAATTGTGATACATATTAAGAGGTAAATAAAGCAAGGGAGTATATTAGGTGAAAGGCATGCGATCCTATGCAATAGCCAGGGAAGACCAAGATATTTGCGTAAATACATCTGACAGGCTACCAGTAGGAAATCAATGACAAAAGTTTACAAAAATGCATACTGTTAGTAGTTGTCATAATAATTACATAAGATATGTTGTTTTAGAAGAAGGTGGTATCAATGATGTAATAAGGTTGTATGCATAATTATGCACCACAGAATAACTGATGAATTGAATGTAAGGCATATGGGTAATCTACTCCTGCATAACAAATCACTCCCAGGCTCTAGTGGCTTTTAAACAATACATATTTATTATCTCAAATTTCTGTGTGTCCAGAGTCCGAATCAACTAACTGCAGTGAGTCTGGTGTTTTGCTGTTTTAGCTAGATCTTTTGTTTCAAGCTTTCGCTCACAGTGCTGTAATCAAGATGTTGGCCTGGGATCTGCAGTCAGTCTCTGATTCAACTGGCACAAGATTTGCTTCTACACTTCCTCTGTGATCTTTGGCAAAGTTTGGTTCCCTGAGGTCTGAAGGCCTTCCTCCAGGTAGCTATTTATCACTTAGCGGCTCCAAATGAGGTCATCAAGCTGTGACCTGATTGACAGGCTAAACTCTACTCCTTCACACTTCATTCTCAAATTGACAATAGATTATGTAAGTACCACAGAGATGAACATCAGGAGTAAGAATCATGGAAAACCATGACAGAGCCTCTTCTCACCTTAGCTAAAATAACAATTTTATGAAGTTAACATGGTTTCAATGTAAACCACAGTGAATAACCAACTCGTGATCTTATGGGTATCAAAATAGAGATGAATTCCAGAAGGCTCTCATGGGCTGATTTTTTGGAAGTAGATTACCTGACCTTTCTTTTCGGTTGGCCAATGAGTTAGTTTATTGTGCCAACCTGGCAGGTAAACACATGTGAGGTTAATTGAAGGGCAGCAAGATAAATGACTCGGTGAGACTTGCCTTTCTAGTTCTTGGGTCTGTTGCTTTGTGATGGTCGGACCAGGGTACAGCTGCCTTCACCAGTTCCCTTCTTCAGCTGACAAGGCTCACTTCCTGCAAGACATCGCCAAGGAGAAGCCACATGGACCTACCCCGATGCAGCCCTGGGTGCTGGAACAGCCGTGTGGAGACCCTTGCCAGCACTGAGATGCTTATAGGTTTACTGATTCAGCTTTCCTCCTACAGTAAGAGCATCATAGTGGGTGTTTTGTGAGATGGAGGAGGACTTTGTGGATTGGTAGCAGGGATATGGATTAATGTTGGACTTGTGGTTTTGGGCCGCACTGGGTTGGGATGTTTTCTTGATGTGCACGTAACCTTTGTATAATACTCTCTCTTATCCATGAGTTTCTGTGGATTTGTTTCTCCAAAGTACGCACTGACACAGCTGACAATATTTCAGCTAGCAGTAGAGTTACATTGCTGTTTGTATCAACCAGGGCCTCCCTACACTTCACTAGCTTTGTGCTTTGGGGTATGTCACCTAACCTCTCTATGCTCAGAGTTACTTGTCTGTATGATGGGAAACCTAAATAAATGAAAAAGTCAAATACTACACAATCTTCACTGCTCAGGGCCTCTAATTAACAAAGAATGTGGTAATCTTGTTTGATAATATCTCTTTCCATGTTTAGAATCTTATTTTAACTCTTCCGCAAGTTACAGAATTTGAATTCTAATAGATTTCAACCTTCAAATCTTTATTATACTATTTTCAGGCTTTGTGCCTCTAATCATCATCTGTGTTTGGTATTGTCTTATGTCATATATTCTTGTTCCTTCACCATTCTGCAATTCTCATATGTGTCCCCAAACTAAGCATGGTGTTTCAAATGTGTCTAATATTAGGATACAATTTAGTTCATTGTTTTTCTGTCAGTTTATGAAAAGATTTAAATAAATCTAGAGGTTAAGTAATTTTCTCAAACTTACTCTACCAGTAAGTGGTAAAGTAAGAATTGAACCTGTCACCATCTTATTTTGTGGGGGATCTCATTCGCAAAAAGCTCAAACTATCTGCCATCAAGTTGATTCCAACTCAGAGAAATCCTGTCAGACAGAGTAGAACTCCCCTGTGGGTTCCTGACGCTGTCAGTGCTTACGGTTGCAGAAAGCCTCACAGTTCTTCCCTAGAGTGGCTGGTGGTTTTCAAACTGCTGATTTACAGTTAGCAAAGCCACCAGAAAAGCAGAACCAAGAGCCTTGAAATAAGCAAAAGTGATTTACAAAGCAGTGCAATGCCAGATGAAAATAAACTAGAAACTGAGCAAAATGAAGAATCAGGGTACACTGACAGGAAATATTTGCTAGAAGGAGACAAAACCCAAATGGACACACACACACAGATGAATAGTATGAAGATATACGTGTTATATTGTTTTGTAATTTTAACATAGATAATGGTTAAATATTATTTTAAGATTGATATCAGCAAAGGATGATTAAATGCCTTTCTTTGATTCCAGCAAGTTACCTATTTTTTTTTTCTTTTTGAATTTTCTTTCATTTATGATAGCAACTGAGGAAATGAAAACCCAATATAGAAGAATAATTTAACACTTCCTTCCTTCAGGGCTGTTGGCCATCAGGAAATGATACTGTCACATGGACAACACATAATCTCACTGCTCAGTAGCTGTGGCCTCACTTCTGTTTGAGCTAGTTTCTACTTGTCTAAACCACGTCGGTGATTTGGGGAGACAAATTTTTGTATATTCATACTGTTCCAAAGAGCTTCCTGTGGCAATTTTCTAACAAGCACATGCTCCCAAACACTCTTGTTTATGTAATTATAAGTGCTGGTTCTGAAACCTTTCAATCGGAGTAAAGTAAGATTCAGGGGCTATGACTTTTTTTTTAATAAATGAATCAGAATGAATGGATGGCAATCATCATAGGGCTAGCTGCCAATTTTTGGACTTTCTCTATAAAGCCAAGAGGGATAATCAAAAGTAGACTCTGAATGGATCTGGGTTTGGGTTAGTCATTTGTAGAGTAAGCAAAATTGAACCAGAAACTTAGCATTATTTAATTCTAATATGTGTATGTGATATGGATTTATTTTTGCCAATTTTTTAAAGCTTTCATTTTAGAAACAATTTTCTTTCCTTTTTCATATTCATAATTCTTTTTACATCAGTGTTCAAAATGAGATTTAAACAACTTAAATTTTGATGGATTCAAACCAACTGCCATTGAATGGAACTTACAGCAACCCTAGGGAACAGGACAGACTCCCCTTCGGGGGGTTTCCAGAATTGTCTATCTATACAGGGTTTAGAAAACCTCTTCTTCCTCCCTCCAAATGGCTTGAAGAACAACCTGCCACTCAGGTCTCCCTTTGATGGGCTATCCCTTCTTAGTCTTGGTTTTAGGTTGAGCTAAACTCAGAGTCAACTGGAAGGAAAACTTGGCAGGAAGGAGACAGAAACAAAATGGACACACACACACACACACGAATAGGATGAAGATCGGTTGATGATTCAAACCCAACAGTTACTCCATGGGAGAAAGAAGAGGTCTTCTGTCCTACTAAAGATTTACAGCCTCAGAAACCCACACGGACAATTCTATTCTGTTTCACAGGGTATCTGTGAGTTGAAATAAACTTAATGGGTGTGAGTTTATTAAATTACACCCATTTAAAGATCTTTGTAAAGCGTTAAAAAGCCATGATGTCATTTTGATTTAAGCCAGGGTATTTTCAATTTCCTTTATGTGTCTGAAGGCTAGACCATGACTCAGTAAGATTACAGAAGCCTTAGAATTACAATATTTACAAAGAATATTAAATATACCAAGAACTACTAGAAGAAATTACAAATATATCTTAGAAGATGTATAGCCAGAATGTTCCTTAGAACAAATTGGGAGATTTTACCCTATGTGCTTTGGATATGCTATCTGAGGGGCCAGTCCCTGGAGACAGACATCGTCCCTGCTGAAATACGGGGTCATTAAACAGGAGGAAGACCCTCATGGAGATGGATTGATGAGGTAGCTGCAACAATGATCTCCAACATAAGCACGATTTTGAGGATAGCATAAGACCAAGCAACATTTTGTTTTACTGTACATAGGTCACAGAGTCAGAACTAACTTGAAGACGTCTAACAGAAAGAATTGGTGTATAGCAGTATGTGTACATAGACAAGAGTACAGCCACACATATACAAAGGCCTCAAACCCATTACTGGCAAATCAATTCTGACTCATAGCACCCCTATTATAGGACAGAGTAGAGTTGTCCCATATGATTTGGAAGGCTATAATCTTTACAGAAGCCTACTGTCACATCTTTCTCCCAAGGAATAGCTTGTGGATTCAAAGCACCAACCAATTGAGTTAGGTGGAGAGACCTTAACCTCTGCACCACCAGGACACCCAACATTTAAAACAGGGCTTCATATTTTGGAAAAAAATATGATACAAGATCATGGAAAATGTCCATGAACGTTTTGAAATCCTATTTATTCATATACAATGTATAGACCCGTATCCCCTATTGGTTCTAGTTCTCTGCAGAATACTGACTGCTACAGGCACACCAATAATGGAGATTCATTATTGGAGTGGAACCCCAGAAGTCATATCATTTACATGGGTAAATCCCTAGATTAAATTTAAAAACATAAAGTAACTTTTACTTTACCTTTGAGCAAAGTAACTTTTCTGAGTATTGGTTTCCTCAGCTTAAAATGATATGAGGATCAAATAAGAGAACTGTAGAATCAAATAAGTCAATACATGCACAACGCTTAGAATAGACATTTGAATTGGCTTGTGGTATGTAAATATTGCTGGCCAATATGGGTGTGCTTATGTGTCTGTATATATATATGGTCTTTGCTTTTGTATTTGAACTATTTGCTAAAAGTGGAACTGCTGGAGTAGGGAATATAAATGTTATTATTTCTTTTTATGGTCATTGCCATATTGCCCTTTATAGGATTATAGGAATTTACACACCTGGGGCATTACTCACCTGGGGATCTGGTGCACAGAGAGATTCTGATTCATTAGGCTGCAAATGGAATGCAGACATCTGTGGTTTCACCAGATATCAGGTAATTCATGTTATCAGCCATTTTTGTTTTTCCCCAAAAACTATTTTATTGGGAGCTAAAACAGATAACGTATCATTGCATAGTTCAATGACATCCAGCAGTCTTGTACAGTTGCTCCCACAATCCGTTTCAAAACGTTCTCTTCCTTCTAGAATTCCTTGACATCAGCTCCCCTGTGCCCACACCCACACCACTGTACCCGCAGGAAGTCGTGCTGTACTTCATGTCTCAAGAAGTTCATCAATCTCGGGTTTTATATATAATCAGTCAAGGTTGGGAACCTAGAATCTAGGTAAAAGCCGTTCTTGTGGCCTGTGAGCTCTTAGAAGCCTGCCCAGATTCCCAAGTTCATGATCCCCTCCCAGCAACGGCATCACTCTGAACTCTGCTTTCATCATCTTACCTCCCCTTCATTCTGACTCTTCTGCTTCCATCTTAGAAGGAAGGGACCTTTGTGATGACAAAGGGCCACCTGCACCATCAAGGAAGATCTCCTCAGCTCACAACACTCATGTGCATTTGCCCCTTTACTATGTAAGGCAACATAGTTCCAGGTTCTGGGGATGAGGACATGACCATCTTTGGTTGGCCAGTGTTTGTTTTACCACAGTAAGCTGCCTTTGTATCATCAGTGGGTAGCTTTTATTTACTTATTTTTAATTTTTTAGTTGAAAATTCACCATGAAATTTTTTCCCAGTTCATAATTTGACTTACAATTCATATTTTGTTTTGTGCCACCAACTGACATCCCTGCAATATAATCCATTCTTCCCACTCTATCCTTGTGCGTCCTGTTTCCATTCTTTCTTCTGTCCTATTCCCTCCTGCCTTCTCAGTTTATTCCTTAGAAAATTCTATCATTTTAATCTCTTATAGTTGTTTCTTATAGAGCTCTTAAGGAATGATTGCTTTGCTGGTGTGATTGTTCACCCTTGTGTCACCTATCGCTTAATCCACAATATATGACCTAGGCCTCAGAAAAGACTAAAGAGATTTACATTTTGGTAATCGTTTTATTGTAGATTAAGGAGCTCTGATGGTACCGTGGATTAAACATGGGACTGCTAACCACAAGGCCAGTGGTTGAAACTCCCCAGCCATGCTTCTGGAGAAAGATCAGATTGTGCACTTCTGTAAAGAGTTACAGTCCAAGGAAGCCCCTGGAGCAACTCCACTGAGCTCTATAGGACCCCTCTGACATGGAATTGACAAAGTCCCAGTGGCTTCGGTGTTGTGGTTTGAGTGAACGCTTACAGAGCAGATTAGTTTCCAGTTCAGCAATTTATACCTTAAGGTATGACATTAGTTACAACCTCCTCAAGCTAACAACACTCTATTTCCTCCCTGGATCCCATTTCCATTTGCCCCTCTTCTCTGAGTCTTCCTGCATTTGGAACTTTGTTTTTGTACAAAAGCTGCCCTTTTGGTCTCATGTGGTCGATGACGCTGAGCAGCAGTCTCCAGGGGGTCTGTGTAAGTGTGTTGTTTGGCTAAGAGGTGGTTACCTGGAGTAGGTTCAGTCCCAGGTTTGAAGGGTATCGAAGGGCTATTGTCTTGGGGGTTCCATCAGTCTGAGAAATATTTGTGGGTTTTTTGGAGGGGTTTGTTTTGTAATTTTGAATTTCGTTCTACATTTATCTCCCATTCTGCCAGAACCTTCCCTGTAATCAGGGTCAGACGAGTTGTCTACCCTGCATTCGGGCTGGTGGAAGCTTGGTTGTGTGCTCCATTAGTCACTTAGACTGTTTCCTTGAGTCTTTGTTGTACTTTACTCTGCTGTATTTTAGATAGGAGATTCCATTTTAATATGGAAGCCCATGAATGCGCTACAAAATATTAGCCTATAGAAGCAGAGATATTATTCAAAGTGGAACATAATTTCTAAGAGCACCACAAAAATTATAATTTTACATAAAGAATATGGCATGTGCATGATAGGTGATAGTAGAATAGACTGGAGTGAAGTCAAGTAGTCATTTCCCTCTCCTCCCCTTCTCTAAGCATTATCTCAGCTATCTTAATTCAGGTCTATTTTTGTAGATCACTAACAGGAGATGAGCCAAAAAGCATTGAAGGTTCTGAAATCTGGACCAGTGCCCATGGGAAAACAGAATGAGACAACTACATTCTTTTTAAGTTGTCAGAAAACATAAAAACTTAAGAGCCAAGGTTATAAGAGACCAACTTTATAAACATGAGCCCTCAAAAGTTCATTTTTTTGTGTGTGTGAAAACCAGTTTCTGGCTGAGTTATCTTGTTTCACTGATTGAATTGGCCTTATTTCAATGCATAATATTTGGCTGCTTTCAAAGACCAAGTTGCTTACCAATAATATAATTTACTCTTTATTACTAATAAAACTAAATTATCTAGCATTGCATTTTTTGGTGGTTTGGAAAAAAGCTTTTTAAAATTAGTGATATCATTTATAAAATGCAGTGTGCTTTTGACAAAGTATATTTTCTGTTTTCTTTCAAACTGGTGGTTATCTCTGTTGTATTTTGTTATTGTATATTACTCTCTATTATGTATTTTTCTGGCCTTCGACATATAAAACCCAGGGTCAGTGAACCTATAGAGACAGTAATGATCTTATAGATTCTTTGGTGGTACAGCAGGGGAATTGGTCACTAATAAAAAGTCCAAGAAGGAATAAAATGTTTTAAAACTGATAGTGGTAGTGATTGTACAACATTTTTGATAGGATTGGACTATTGGATTGTATTATGCCTGTATTATACCCTAATAACAATAGCTTTTACAACTTAAAAGAAAAATAAAGAACTCCAAAACCCTTTTCAACTATATTTAAAAATGTAGTTTTTCTATGACATATTAGACAATCTAGTATTTGGTAAAAAGGTTACATTTGACTGTGATTTTATTGAATTATTTTTATAGTCACTGTTATCAGAATCGATTCTGGGATATCATTTTTACCATTCCTTTGGAATCATCGCATTTACCTTAGTCATTTATTGTCAGACGATACCTCTAATATCAAAATCTGATAGTATACAAAGTGCTGCCTTTTTTCATCATCCACTTTTTCAAGCTGTTAGAGTCCTGTCCCGCTGCCACCAAGTGGTCTCTCACTCAGAGCGACACTACAGGACTGAGTAGAGCTGCTTCGGTGAGTTTCCAAGACATTAATTCTCTACAGGAATAGAAGTCCCATCATTCGCTCTTGGAGTGGGTGGTGGTTTTTGATAACTGACCTTGAACTTCTCAGCCCAGTGGGAAACTACTGTACTTCCAAGGCTCTCTATAGGTATATTAAAGCATACCAATTTTTGATATCATATTGTAAAGGAAATTAAAGTGAGAAACCAAAGTACTATCTCTCTTTGATCATAAGGAGCTCGATAGTTTAATACAATTCTGAAAACTGTTAGCTTCCTTTTCCACAAAGAGAAGTATTTCCTCAATCTAGGTGTGTCTGCTCCTAGCTAAAGGAAGTATAGGTGTTTCCTGGTCCATTCTCACATATGGGGGATGATTCTGCCTAATTAGTCCTAAAAACTCCAGTGATTTTTAGTTGCATGTATGGTGCAGGTGTTCATAATTCGAATGGATTTTAATGAGTAGACAGATAGTTTAGCAGCTTTAATTCTCTGTGGAAACCTAGGCAATTAAGACAGTTTTGTGTGTGTAGAATCACAGAGGCATGGAATATTAGAACAATATAAGAGAGCATAAATGTTTTCATGACTAGACTTTCATTTTGTAAATGAGGAAACTAATTCTGAGGAAACTAAGTCTTAGCGAGCTCAGAGTCTCCTTAACCAAACCCACCTGGTGGTAGCCCTAAGTTTGTTGATGACGTCAGAGCAGGGAATAGGTAAAGCAACAAAGGTCATGTGGCCCTTTGCTTCTCCCTCCTCCCCTATCTGCCTTATTCTGTCTCTTTCTCTTCCTACTGACCTACAGGAACACAGTGTATTTCCTCTCTGCCCTATCCAAGTCTGTCAAGGTTTTAATCTCAGATCTTTAAAATTTGCTTTGCAGTTGATTCCATTTTTACCTGCTTTAAAATTATAGGCATTAATAAATTATACATTGTATGATTGTGGAGTGAATAATTGGCTGATATCATCAAATGAATGAAATGATGAAACTTGAAAATTGATTGTCTAAGTGTAAAGTTGACCTCTCCTGCCCTTAATTAACCTGAAAAAATAGTTTTTCTCGGAAATTTAGAGTTCTTCAGGGCTCTTGAAAACTCCCACCGTTTTTCCGGATTTGATTTAGAAAGGGCGTTTACACAATGATTTTAAAATTTAAATGATAAAGCAGGAGCACCTAGACACGCAGCATCATATTTAAAACACAAATTCACAGTGACGCCATCTACGAAACTTACCCCAATTAGATCCTTTCCTATCAGGGAAAGGAATGATTTTTTTAAGTTAGTTATTCAAATCCACTTGCTTTTCTATGTGAATTTTACCACTTGGATTTATACCTTTACAAAAAATATGCTATTGAGTTTTATGTGCTTTTAGCACTGTATAGATGGAAACATTTTGCATGTCTCCTGAAAATGCTTTATATGCATTATATTAATACTCTTGTATATAATGTCAAGTGATTCACTAGTATTCCATCATGATCACAATTTATCTATTCTATTCTGGTTGGCATGAATATATATTGTTACTACTGATACATTTGAATTCATTTCTACTATCCTATTTTGTGCTTTTTAAGCATCTTAATTTTCCACATATTCTTCTCTCTCTTCTTCTGCCTTCTTTTGATTTTTTATATTCCAGTACTCCATCTGTAATATATTGAGATTGTTATATTGTGTCTAAATATGTAGTATGTACTTGAAAAATAAAACATCTATATTGAGTAGAGTCAATGACAGAAAAATAAAGAACTTCATTATTTTTATTCATTCAAAGAAATTTTTAAAAATAAATTCGTTTTGCTTAATTTTAATAATTTCAGACATACAAATCACATTTGATACATTTCACTAGTTCAATCACATTCATAAGAGCTGTGCAGCCATCACCACCATCAATTCCAAGACATCTCCTCTTGTACTCCTTAGTGTTAGCCGCCCATTTCCTGCCAGTCTTCCCTGTCAAGTCCCTTTGAACCTATTGATCCAGTTACTGTCTCTATAGGAATATCTAATCTGGGTTTCATCTACAGCAGCTCATACAAAATAAAGACAGAATAGACACAAACACCCCCAAAACAATCACTCAACGAAACGAAGGGAAACCTCAATCAATAACAAAGCAGAAAACACTAAAAACTGGAGGAATCGTATATTGGGTTAAGAGAGAGCTCAATAACAAGGAGTTGCATTTTGACCGAAGTCTAATTTCAGTAGTCCACCCTGCAAAGTTCTCCGCTTGGTGACAAAGCCATTTGCATTGCTGGTTCCTGGTCAGAGAGGATTCGTCAGTGGCTTTAGCCGCATGGGAGTTCCTACAAATGGGTTTTGGGTTTTCGCTGCCGAGTTCTTCCAACAGGTCTTCTTCTTCTAAATTTAAGCACTAAATTTAAACAGTTTGTTTGTTATTGTTCACAATTCTTGGATCATACATGCTGGTGCGCTTCTTCCATGTGGACTTAGCTGATGCCTCATGATGACTGATTGTTTTAAGACAAGCCTTTAAGGCCCCAGGCAACATTTTTTTCTGACAGCCAGGCACCATCTACTTTCTTGACCAAAGTATTGTTTTATAGCTGTAGGAACGCATCAGTAATAAAAGCAGACAAACAAAAGCCCAGGCTTATTGTAACTATAACCAGTAAAAAGGCAACTTAGTGACCTGAGCACACTATATTTTAAATGATTACCTCCTAATTTATGTTATTGTTATTACATTTAGATTTGTGTTATATATTTTATTTGGACAAATCTGCTTCAAAGGACATCTTTAAAATTTTACAAAAGCAAAGATGTTACTTTGAGGCTTAAGTGTGCCCTCAAGCCATGATATTTTCAATAGTTTCATGTGCATTTAACAGCTAGGTATTGAATAAGGAAGACATAAAAAACTGATGCATTTGAATTAGAGTGGTAATGAAAAATATTAAATAAGCAATGCACTGCCAGAAGATTGAATAATGCTCTTCTACCCCCCGAAAAAAAGACCAGCCAGAATATTGCTTAGAAACAAGGATGGCAACATTTTCTCTCGCATACTTTAGATATGTTACAAGGAGGGATGAGTCTCTGGAGGACGACATGCTTGGGAGAGTGTCGGCAAAAGAGGAAGACCTTTCAGGAGATGGAGTGACACAGTGGCTCCTGCAGGGGGCTCCAACAGCCCATTCCTAGGAGGAGGGCCCAGGGAAGGGCGGTATTCAGTTCTGTGGTGCTTGGGTTGCTATGAAGCACACCTTTCTTGAGGGCAGGTAACACTACCAACGTGTATGCATGTGGACATACATATGTCTACAGTCATAAGCCTATGTGTTTCACTATTTATTTATTTATTAGGTAATATAGCCTGTATGCTTTCTACATTTGAAATTCATTAATTGTCTTTGTAACTTAGAACTTTTCCTTTGCGGGAGTCTGTTGATTTAAACACTAAGCGTTTTGATTTTCTGAAATAACTTGAGCTCACCTTCATTTTAGGCAGATACGTGTGGAAAGCATGCCACTCCAGATTGAAGACATTTTACGGTCTTCTGTCTGCTGCTGTTACTACTCAGAAGTCATTCACCATTCTATCTTTTTCTTTGTTGGCGTTCTGTCTTTTGATTCTAGTAATCTTTATCACCCTTTGCCTTCAATACATCTACTGTATTTGTGAATTGTTTTCATTCACACTGGTTGGCATTTGTTTCTTAAGACTTTGAAGATTGACTCACATCAGATTTGGAAAATGTTTACTTTTAGTGATCATATGTTGTCTTCTTTACATTCCTCATTAACTCCCCTCTGGGAATCCAGTTAGAAATACATAAGACTTTCTCACTTGATTTATTTTTTCTTCCATATTTTCCATCATTTTATCTCTCAGTACTATATTCTTGATAATATATTGAAGTTTGTATTTTTGTTAATTTTCTCTTCAACTATATTGAATGATCTGATAGATATTTTAATTCAATAAGGTTTTTCTTTCAGATGATTTTATTTTATCATATTATTACTGTTTTGGGGTACCATCAGTTGGATTCCACCCATACCGACCTTTCGCACAACAGAGAGAGACTGCTTGATCCTGTGCCATCCTCACAATTGTTCCCATCTTGGACCCATTAATGCAGCCACGGTGTCAGTAAATCTGGTTGAAGACCTTCCCCTTTTCCTCAGCCCCTCTGCTTTACCAAACATGACGTGCTTCTCCAAAGACTAGTCTCCCTTGACAATATACCTAGAGCATGGAAGGTACAGTCTTGTCATCCTTACCTTGATAGAGCGCTCTGGCTTTCCTTCTAGCAATACAGAACAGTTTGTGCTTTCAGGAGTTCGTGGTACTTTCAATATTCTCCTCCAGCACCACAATTCAAATGCATCAATGCTTCTGTGGTCTTCCTTACTCAATGTCCAACTTTCACATGCACTTGAGCTAATAGAGAATACTGTCGCTCAAAGTAACATCCTTGCTCTTCAATACTCTAAAGATGTGTCTTGCAGCAGATTTATCTAATCCAATAGGTCTTTGATCTCTCGACTGCTGTTTCCATGAGCATTGATTGTAGATCTGAGTAAGACAAAATCCTGGGCAACTTCAACCTTTTTTCCATTTATCATGATGTTACCTATCGGTCCAGTTGTGAGGAATTTGGTCTTCTTTAAAATGAGTTGTAATCCATACTGAAGGCTATATCCTTGATTTTCATCAGCAAGTACTTCAATTCCCCCTCGCTTTCAGCAAGCAAATTTGTGTCATCTGCATACTGCAATTTGTTAGTAAGCTTTCCTCCAATCCAGATGCCACCCTCTTATTCATATAACCCAGCTTCTCTGAAGATTTTCTCAGCATACAGATAGAACAAGTATGGTCAGAGGATTCAACCACAGAGAACAAGCCCACTGTTTCAAGAGGTAGCATATGAGCAGAGCCAATGATGCTAAAGGAGGAAAAGTTCAGCTGAATTGAAAGCGTTTACCAAAACCAAGGCTCCGGAAACCAACAAAATCTCAATCAAATGTTGCAGACAGCTGAAGAAGCACTGGAAGCACTCACTCACATGTGCCAGGAAATTTAGAAGACAGCTACATCGCCAACTGATTGGAAGAGGGAAAGAATCCATAGTTGTCCCCATTCCAAAGAGTGTGACCAACAGAATGCTCCAACTGTAGAATGAGATCATTGATATGGCACACAGTAAAATTTTGCCTGGCCTCATACAGCCAAGGTTGCAGTAGGAGATTGACAGGGAACTGTGGACGTCCAGGCTGGATTCAGATGACGAAGCAGGAGCAAGGGAGATGGTTGCTGATGTCAGGTGGATTGTGGCTCAAAGCAGAGAATGCCAATGTTGACAACTTACCAGTCTCTCAATAAATACTATGTGTGTGCTAAGGCTGAGATGAAATGATCATTTATAAAGTTATATTTGCTTAATCATTTGGGATAAAAACAAAAACATCAAACCTCTCTCTTTGGAGTCGGTTCCAACACTTATAAATTGTGCGGGACAGAGTCAAACTGGCTTTGGGGACTTCCTAGATGGAACCTCGTTTGAGGAACAGCCTCCGTTCCTCCTCTCAGAGCAGGGGGTGGGTTCTAATTTCTGACCTTGCAGCTTGCAGTGCACAGCACCCCCAGGGGTCCTTAAAACTTGAAACAGACATTCTTTCCTGAACATTTACTAAGTAACAGATAGCCTATTAAATTTGGCACGCATTGTCTCCTATAATCCTTTCCACAGCATTACAAAACTTAATGATAGCATAATTCTACAGGATAATTTACTCTAAACACAACTGGAAACCTCCTGGATTTGGCTCCATGGTCTGGAGACATAAAGTCAAGCGTTCATGGGAACGCCCAGTTACTGTTTCTAGTCATGTGTTCAGTGCTTCTGCTTCATCTCCTAGTCATGCACAGAGCTTGAGGTTGTAAAAGCTCGCAGGGAAACATCCAAGACAGGCAAATTGGTTCCATTTGCCCACAGCATCGGAGGAAGATGAGTCAGGGAAAGGAGAGGATATGGAATGTGTGAGGAATTCCTCTCTGAGTGACTGCCTCCATTGCCATGAGACCAGAAGAACTGGATGGTTCCTGGATTCTATTAGTAAACATTTGATTTAAAAAATTGTATAAAAGAATCCTGATCAAAAGAAGGAAATGCAGAAAATAACGTTCTTTGTAAAAAAAGTTTTATTGACAAATAACCCACATATAATGTCATCCAATTGTTTAATCATATAAAGAAGAATTGTACAATCATTACCTCACTCAATTTTTGAACATTTTCTGTCTTGTGCTCATTGTTATTAGTTTCCCATTTCCCCCACCCTCCCCTGCCATGCCCCCAAGAAGCCAGGAATCCAATTATTGTCTCTGTGGTAACTAGATTAATGAGCCGTCTATACAGGATTTCTCTTTTTACTTCCCCTAGACTTTCTGGAGGAATCCTTGTGACATACCGGGT
Organism: Tenrec ecaudatus; assembly: GCF_050624435.1. Classification (NCBI taxonomy): domain Eukaryota; kingdom Metazoa; phylum Chordata; class Mammalia; order Afrosoricida; family Tenrecidae; genus Tenrec; species Tenrec ecaudatus. The sequence goes on along the minus strand of NC_134535.1, from coordinate 113,109,781 downwards.
TATGCCTTGGGATGCTAACTGCAAAGTCAGCAACTTGAGCTCACCACCTGCTCTGAGGGCAAAGATGAGGCTTTTGGTGCCCTTGAAGATGTACAGCCTCGGGAACCTACAGGGGCAGTTCTCCTCTGTCCTGCGAGGTTATATGAGCTTAGAACCAACTCAGTAGCAGTGAGTTTGGTTTTTGGACACTTTTTGGAGCCAAGGCTGGATAATCATAAGAAATGATCGTCCTGAGAGAATCTTTGGAAGTTAAACAAAAAATATTCCCCAAAGCCTTCTTAAAGCCAAGCAGTACTGTGGCTTATCTAGTAAAATATGCCTGCCGTGAGCATTATGCTCTTTCAAAATCCCTCTATATGGGACCAAAGTAACAAAAACTCCAAAACTTGGAAAACAACCTTATGGAACAATGAGTTTATGTTAATAGAGGAAAGCCAGCTCGGAATCAAGATGCAAAGAGTGCCCAACTTGAAACTTGTCATCGGCGTCACTGATGTGTAGATGTAGAAACTCTTAATTTGGTATCACTTTTCCTGTGAATAGTCTCAATCATGACAACAGCACAAATAGATGCCCTGGCGTTGAGTTGATTCCCATTAACAGCTGCCCTTGATAGGTTTACTGAGGCTGTAAATCTTTATGGGAGCAGACAGCCTCACCTTTTTCCTGCTCAATGTCAACCACAAATAAAAATAAAAGAGTTGGAATTTCAGGAAAACAGTACTGGTGCTGACTATTGAAAGTGTGTGTGAATATTGTGATATTGAGCTAGAAAAAACAATAACCTTAATATCAGAAGAATTTTAAGACTACGTGAAATATCTACTTAACACAAATAAATAAATATAAGATTTTGATTTCAAAGTGCAGGGTAAAGTGATCTGAAGGGGAGCAAGTATGCCAATCTTTCAAAAAGAGCTTGAGGATCCATTGAGCCAAGAACTTAGATACTATGGGATACTAAAAAATTAAACCCAACCCCCTGCTGTCCAGTCAATTCTATAACACTACTGTGTTTCCTTAAGATTCCATTCAATTCTATTGCTATCATTCGCATTCAGCAGCTGTTTCTTGATCGCTGTTGTAGGAGATGGAAAAGGCCTCTAGTCTCAGATATAATTTATGGAGATTGTTTATTAAATGTTAGGACAAAGACAAGGCAAAGATAGATGATCTAGATGAGGGAGATGAGCAGCCTGAGGTCACAATGGGTTTACAGGATTTACAGAAAATTAGTTTCTTAAATAGGGCATGGGTGTACAAGGAAAACTGTCACAAATGCAGATAAATATGTAACCATTATAGGTGGGGTCACCAAAATGGGACTGGTATCATGATTTGGACACATACATTATGCTAGATAGAAGAGCTTACAAGATTAGTTCAGGGCCCTCTGACTAAGGCAGTCTGGGTATGATTCTTGATCGGGTGACCTTAGCATCCTTTGAGGACATGCCTGGGTGTGGCCTTGATGGGATTTGGGATGGATGGGGGAGTGGCAGCAATCATCTTTCTAATGCACTCTGCCTGAGAGCGAAGCTATTTGCATGGCCTGCAAGCGATCATAAAGAAATTAGCTGCGGCTGAATCTAGTAGAGAGGCTGAATCTAGTAGAGGCTGAAAAATGGATTTAGGGCTGTCATTGTAAACCTGAGCCTTCCGGAAACTTGGTGCTCAGAATGTCAGCTCTCTTACATGCCACAAAACACGCTAAGGGGAAACGATGCTTCTAAACCCTTGTGATTTATTCAGTATGATAACATTTTTCCACATGCTAACTTTATATTAACAAATTCATGTTATAAAAGCATTTTCTATTGTAGAACAGATTACACTGAGAAATTAATAGATTTGGAGAAGTTAACTACCTTGCCCAAAGTCACTTAGATTATTAATGGTAACCCTGGTTTTGAATGATAATTCCTGATGAAGGTGTCTACGCTGTCTCTCTGTTATAATAGCTTCAAAAGAAGGTTCATTTGAAATAGATTAGATGCTGATAAATATGACTTTGTAGGGGTTCTATTGTGAGATATCTATACATAATTACACAGCTGAAAAGCTATTGATCATGAAATTATACAGAAAATGATCTTAGAACAACTTTTTTCAAAATTTCTATTTCTAATCGTCTTAATGTGGGCTTCACATTTCTAAAAAATTATGCCCAAGCTATGCAGAGTCCAGAAGGACCATCTCTTTATGCACAAATAAATATGTCAAGTGATGACAAGTAATATGAAGACAAATAGAATACTTACTAGTCAGGGAACTTCTCTGAAAGATAATAAAATTTCTGCAAATGTGTGAACGACGTAAAGCAGGAATTAAGTGAATTCCAGGAGGCAGAGCCACTGGGCTGTGAAGCGAAGGGCTAGCGTCTAGCAGCTAGAGGAGGTTGGTGGTTCACTGGGGTGAGTCAGAGGCACTGAGGAGTGAGGTTGCAACACACTTGCTCTCGATTTTAGCATAGCTAAAGCAAAGGACAGAAATGAGGACGTAAAAGAGCTGAGCAGAAGCTTTCTATAGACTGCCGGGGAAGGCAATGCTCATAGTCCTGGGATTAGAAAACCAAAAGGGAAGAACATAAACAGCGTATCTCAAACTGGGAGTGCGGAAGGGAAAAACAGAAATTAAACCCAGAGTTGCAAAGCTGAAGAATTTTATAGGCAAATATTTTAAGAATGCAGAAACTATCCAAAGAAGATGGGAAGAATACACCGAACCACTGTACTGAACAAGAATTGGTTGACATACAACCATTTCAAGACAGCATATATTTAAGAACTGGTGGTACTAGGACAGAAAGTCCAAGCTGCACTGAAGCATTAGCAAAACCAAGGCTTCAAGGATTGATGGAATGCCAACAGAAATACTTCCATAAGCCGATGCCATCCTGCAAGTACTCATTAGTGTATGCCCAGAAATTAGGAAGGCTGCCAGCCAGTCTCCTGGAAGTCATTGATACGTGTGCCCATTCCAAAGAAGGCAACCCCAAAGAAGGGAAAACTATTAAAGGACATTCAAGTACAATTTTGCTGAAGATAATTAAAAATGGTGGCAGCAATACATCCACAAGGAGCTGTCAAACATCAAAGCCAGATTCAGAAAAGGACTTGGAATTAATTATATAATTCCTCACGTCAGATAAATTTTCACGGAAAGTAGAGAACACCAGAAAGATGTTTATTTGCGTTTCATTGACTATGCAAAGACATTCAACCTTGTGGCTCATAACAAACTCTGGGTAACGTTTCAGAGAAGGAGAATTTCATATTACTTTATAGTGCTTGTGTGGAACCAAGAGGCAGTTGTTCCAACAAAAACAAAGGAATACTGTGTGGCTTAACATAGGGAAGGTGTAGATCAGGACTGTGTCTTTCCACATATTTATTCAGTGTGTACGTGGAGAAACTCATCTGAGAAGTGCACCACATGAAGAAGAATGGGGCATCAGAACTGGAGGAAGCTCAGCCAGCCTGCGAGATGCAGAAAACTGCTTGCGAAAAATGAAAAGGGCTCACAGCATTTACTGGTGACGATAAAAGATAGGCCTTTGGTAGGATTACAACTCAAGGAAGAAAAAACCAAAATCATAATATCTGAGACAATAGCATCAAGAGAAGTTAAGAAAAGATTAAAATTGTTAAGGATCGCATCTTGCTTGGATCTGTTGTCAGTGCACAGGGAAGGAGCAGGCAGGAAATCAAACCAACCTATGGAACTGATTAATTCTGTCGCACAGATCTCTTGAAGTGTGAATCCTGTCCCAATCTCACTTTCTACTTCTCCTGAACTCTACTTTCCTCTAGGTTCTCTAAGGTATTGCAACGGACACACAGACCCTACAGACAATGCTCTCAATGATAGGGTTTGTTAAGGACATTAGCACGTTATAAGGCATGTGAGAAATGCTTAAGATACTGATATTCAGTAAAGATATGTTAAAAAAGTCCTTCAAAGGCTGCCAATAAATGTCCAAAGGACATGACAATTTACTATTAGATTTAACCCAAAGGCATTCAGCTCAAGATCTCTGGGTCCGTGAACCTAGTTCCTGGAATTAAACCCCAGAATCACCACACTCCTGTAAACCTTAAGCTGAAGGTACTCATCTACACCGCCATGGATTAGCAAGTCTAGCTCCCTCAATTAAGTGCCCATAGACATGCTACTCCACAAGCCACTAGCCTGCACAAAACCCCCTAGCTTTACATGCTTTATGAACTGGGAGGTCCACCACTCTGTCTCATGCCGGCTCCTTATCCTGCTGCTGGTGCTGCTCCTCTGTCACTCCTCCAATGTCAAAGTTACCTTCTCGATCGAAAAGATTCATTCCACAGGATGTGCTCAACTACTGGATCTTGAAAGGAGGAATATCCCACCTACTCCCCTGATTCTCCCAGGAATTAGTGTATAGAATGCCACTAGGATGGCTTTCACAAGGATTTTTATTAACAATTACTCACAAGTTGAGGTAGTTAGTTTATTGTGCCAACCTGGCTGATAAACACATGTGAGGTTAATTGAAGGGCAGAGAGATAAATGGCTCCATGAGCCTCACCTTTCGAGTTCTCGGGTCTCTTGCTTTCTGATGGTCAGTCCAGGGAGCAGCTGCCTTAGCCAGTTACCTGCTTCAGCTGACCAGGCTCACTTCCTGCAAGGCATCCCCAAGGAGAAACCACATGGAGCTACCCCGATGCAGCCCTAGGTGCTGGAGCAGCCCTGTGGAGACCCCTGCCAGTGCTGAGATGCTTACAGGTTCACTGATTCAGCTTTCCTCCTGCAGTCGGTGTCATAGTGTGTGTTTTGTGAGATGGAGGAGGACTTTGTGGATTGGTGTAGGACACATGGGTTAACGCTGGACTTGGCTCAGGCCGCACTGGATTGGGATGTTTTCTTGATGTGCACTTAACCTTTATATAAAACTTTCTCTTATACATGTGTTTCTGTGGATTTGTTTCTCTAAAGTACCCAGACTAACACACAAGTGAATCCTATCAACTGTCTCCCTACATCTTTTCACCCATATGTATGAAGAAAAGGTCTGTCGGTGGGACTTACAGAGATTTTGGCCAGAAAACCCATATTAAATAATTTAGTGCCTCTGAAAACTGATAGAAAATAAAGGTTTTTTGTTGTTGTTTTAAGGCTGAGGTGTACTTAACCTCATCTATGGTATTTTCAATCACCTCATATCCATGTGAAAGTTCTAAATAGGGAAACCAGAGGGAAAATGATGCACTTGAATGCCCCGCTTGCCAAACAAACAAATGTGTCTTAGTAGAAGTACGAGAATGCACATTAGAAGTGAATCAGTGGAACTTTAGTGCACATACTTTGGACATGTTATCAGGAAAAGCAATCCCTGGAGAAAGGGCATCATGTTTGACCATGTGGTTGTTAGGTGTAATCCAATCAGTTACAAATCATAAAAGCCTTTCTTCTCGCCATCGAGTCCATTCAGACTCCTATGGACTCCCGAGAACAGGGTAGGGCTGCCTCTCAGTGGGTTTCTCAGACTGTAACACTTTGTGGAAATAGAAGGTCCTGTCTTTCTCCTGAGGAGTGGCTGGTTGTTTTGAACTGCTGGCCTTGGTGATCACAGCCCAACCCGGAACCAGGATGTCACCAGGGATCCTTTCTGAGTCACAGCAACTCTGTGTGCAACAGAATGAAGCACGGTCTGGTCTTGCCCCATGCTCCCAAAGGCTCTTGTGTCTGAGCCCATTGTTTCAGGCACTGTGTCCGTCCATTTTTCCCACGGCTCTCCTCTGGTTTGCTGCCTCTCTCCTTCCCAAACATGATGTCCTTTCCCAGGGATTGGTCTCTCCTGACCATATGTCCAAAGTGCATGAGATGAATTCTTGACATCTTTGCCTATAAGGAGCATTCTGAAAGAATTTATTCCTAGGGCAGTTTATGCTAATTTCAATATTTTTGCCAGCATTGTAATTGAAAAATATGAATTCTTTGTTAGTCTTCTTTATTCAACATCCAATTTGCACATACACATGAGGTGTTTGAAATACGGCGTGGGCGGCTCACATTAGTAACTGCTGCTTCCATGAACATTGATGGTGGAGCCAAGCAAGATGAAGTTCTGGATAGCTTCAATCTTTTCTTCGTTTATCATGATGTTACCTATTTGTCCACTTGTGTGGCTTTGTAATTTATTTACATTGATTTATAACCCATACGCAAACTGCAATCCTTGATTTTCATCAGCAAGTGTTTTATATCCTCACTGTCAGCAAGCAAACTTTTGTCATTTGCATATCACAGGTTGTTAATAAGCCTTCCTCCAGTATTGATAATCCATTCTTCAAATGGTACCAGTTCTCCAATTTTTTCAGCATATAAATTGAATAAATATTGTAAAAAGATACAACCTGAACTACACACTTACTAATTTGAAAACTTAGAGGGTTCCCTTGTTCTGTTGACACAACTGCCTCTTCATCCATTTTCAAGGTCAGTTTGAGCACAATCAAGTGTTCCAGAGTTCTCGTTCTTCCTGAGGCTGTCTGTAGTTTGTTATGATCCACACAATCTAAATCCTTGGCATAGTTAATAATAATAATAATAATAAAAGCAAACCTCTGTCCAGTATTTTCTGCTTTCAACCAGGATCCATCTGACATCAGCAATAATATTCCTTGTCCCAAGTCCTCTTCTCATTCCAGCCTAGATCTCTGGCAGCTCCCTGTCAAACTACTGCTGCAACCATTGTTGGCTGATCTTCAGAAAAATTTTACTTGTATGTGATATCAGTGATATTGTTTGATATTGTTGGGTCACCTATCTTTGGAATGGTTACAAGTATGGATCTCTTCCAGTCAGTTGGATAAGTAGATGTCATTATATTTCCGTCATTAATGAGCAATACATCAAATATGTTCTTGGATGTTCTCAAAATTCAGGTGGAATATAGTGAAGGTCATATCTTTGGCGCTCATGGATTGTTTTAATTTTCTTCAGCTTCTGTCTTAACCTTGATGGGCTGTTCCTAAATCAGGCCGGCCTGTTTTAGCTGCTGATCTTGAACATCTCCGTCATCTCTCCCCACAGATGTTTGTAGTCCATCTGATTTCTAAGTGTATAGTTGCTATCATTTCGTTGCAAAAACGTATTTTCAATGAAGATGTTGCTGGTCTAGCAAAACTCTATTGGGCGAGAGCCATTTCTATCACTAAGACCATACTTTCCAACTATACTTTCCCTCCACTTTGTTTCTTACTTTTGCTAATAATTATGATTGCATTTTGATTTCAGGTTTGACCAATTTCAGCAGGAGAACATTGGTAGAATTCTTCAATTTCTGCATCACCTATATTAGCGGTTCATGTGTAAATTTCAATAGAGTTGTCTTGATAAGATTTCCTTCTATGTGGATAAATATTACCCTGTCACAGACCATTACATTTCAAAATTGATCTCAAAATGCTTTTTTTGATGATGTGAAGCCATTTCCCTTGAATCTGTTGTTCTTGATAAAGTAAACCATATGATCTCATAATTCAGAGTGGCCGATAATCAGTCCACTTGAGCTAACTTACATGTAGAATATTGATCTTTCTTTGACAACTTCCAAATTCCTAGATTCACATTTCATACATTCCCAATTATTAAATGATGTTTGCAGCTGTTTCTTTTCATTTTGAGTCATTCCCCATCAACAAATGAAGGTCCCAAAACTTTTCCCACACAATTTACTGCATCCATGTCATTACGGTTGACTCTACTGTAAGATGTCAGCTCTTCCTCGGTCTTCTATTGAGTGTCTTCTAATCCGAGGGACCCTTCTTGGGCACTCTCTCCATCAGTGTCCTGCTTCTGTTCAGGAGGTTTTCTGTATCTGACAATGTTTTGATGCTATCCAAAGGGTTTTCAGTGAACAGCCCATTCTTTTGTTGTCTGTTCTTAGTCTGAAAGCACTGCTGAAATCTGTTTTCTTTCAATGATCCTGCTGGTACTTAAAGTGCCAGTGACATAACTTCCAGCATGACAACACCACACAAACTGTCACAGTACAATAAACTGTCAGTACCATGGTGGTGGAAAAGTGGTTGGACACAGTGGCTGCAACAATAGGCTCAAACATGACAGCTGTGAAGATGGCTCAGTCCTGGGTAGCATTTCCTTCTGTTGCACATAAGGTGGCTACGAATGTTGGCCAACTCCACCAGGGAAACGACAAAAAAAGCATGGGTCACAATGAACTTGATGGCTGGGGATTTGTGTACTTTTGCATTTAATGCACTTCATGTGCAGCCACTGCTCATCTGTCATCAGAAGTTTATGTAACTGCAGTATTGACATTGCTCTCGCTCTGATGCTAAACAAGCTTCAGCAGACTAGACAGCCATGGCTGGATATCTACTTCTGAAAATGAGCCATTGAAAACCCTATGGATCCTGATGGCCCAATATACATGCAAGCATGGGAATGATGCAGGTATGGTCAGAGTTTCTTCCCATTGTGCGTGGGGTCAACAGCTAACAGCAACAACACATGTTTCCATTTGTTAATGGCAATTAGAATAATGATCTTAAGCATTGTCATATTCCATCTTGAATATTTTGATCTTTTAATTTTAACTCCCAACTTCTGCAGGTTTGGAAGCGAAGTACTGGTGTTCAAATTTCTTTATGTTAAGAACTCTTTAACAGCTGATGTCCGTTATCATATCACAATATATAAAATGCAGAGCTCTATTTTATTTACATAAATGTTTTATATTGTGCCAAACCTATTAAATTAGTTATACATTTAATTAAAATTTAAAAACATAACATCAGTACCTTCTAGAAATTTAACATGCGACTGATGACTGCATTCATTTATTTAGAGAGCTGAGCAGTGAAAAACAGCACAATGGGGAAAGTCAATGGCAAACCATTTTACTGTAGCACAGAAAGAGAGAAGCTTTGTAGAGAAGCACCAGGGTCAAATACTCACCATTACCCTTCCCTGACCTTCATCTGTTGCAAGTTCCTTATTCAAGCGCACATGAGCAGAGGACTAGCATTTGACCCAAATGGGATCAACAACCTTTCTCTCCACTTTGTATGTTTCTAATTTACTGGAAATAATATGAAAATGCAAGAGCACAGTTCTTAAACACAATGCACAATCAGTGGGCCCTTATTTTCACCTTACATTTTAATCTTTTGAGCTCATTGTGTAAGATGTCTTATAAGGACAAACACTGAAGACTTTATTTTTTGTCATTCACAGTGTAAGTCCTGATTTTAAAATGCTAAATGATGGATGCTAAATGATTTGATCTTTTTAACGGAACTGCTCAGTTATTCCCTGATTACCAGTCCACCAGTTTAGTGAAACAAATTCCAAATAAACCATTTTGCTCAAAACTGGAAAGCAGACATTAGATCAAAAGTCAGTGCCTCAGAAAATTAATTCTACTCCTTCTCTGCTTTAGAATCACCCAGTGCAGAGTTGTATTAGTCTGAAAGAAATCCGATGCAAAAAATGCTAATTTCTAAAGGCAAGAAGCAAATGAATAGTTTTTTCATTTTGAAATTTTATCCTTGATTGACTCTTTTTTTCCTTGCAATATATATTTTGACCAAATATTCTCTGTGCATAATTTCTCAGAAATGTTTGAACTCCATATAGTAAAATAAAACTGAATCAGATAGGGATGTTAGCCAATATGCACCTGGCAAGAGACCAGATAACACTTCCCATTGGATAAATAGCTCCTTCCTCGCGGATCGGCACACACATGCACCTCCCTTTAATGAGGACATGTTTGGAAAGTCTCTCACTAAGATCACTGCTCTTTTTTCTCTCTTCAGTAGTCCTTCCCGATTCTATTCACCATTTCATACCCACCAACTGCTCTTCCTTATTTTAAGAACTACCTCATCTATGACTTAAGGGACTTACTTTTCAAAAGCTAGAAAAGGAAATTCCTAGATAGCTCTCCTTATAAATTGATCTGAAAGGGAAGGTTTCCATAAATTCATTTTGAGGTCCAGATTTGATGATTTATTCTGAGACTGTAGGAAACATGTAGTTATTGTTACTTATTTTATCTTGATTGATATTATAAGTAATACATTGATATTAGTCATCATTCCCAATGATCTTTGAGCAGTAATATTCTATGATTAAAAATCATTTCCAGATATTTATGCTTTAAAATTGTTTTTGGAAGGAATGCATTTCATAGAAAATGATGAATGTAAGTATTGCAATGGATGACGTTAAAAAAATATTTTAATCCTACTCATGTCACTTTAAACAAGATAGAGCCATGTAGTCCACCTACTAATCTGAAATGGGGCAGCTTGATGTCTTTGGGTAGACGTGAATAATGCACAGGACAAACCAATAGCTGAAAATGTATTTTAGGAAGAAGGATAAAAATAAATAAGGTTATGTTTCTATGAAAATATAACATCCATTGAATTGTTGCGATCTACCTTTACAGCAAAAGGGTCTCTAAAAGCTTTGGAAGTATTATGAGAGCCTATATCCAGCCAATCAATTAGGTAAAGTTTTGTATTTTTTACCTTTATTTCAAATCCGAATTCAATTTGCTTTGTGTGAATTGTGACCTGCAGCTACTCTGTCCTCCTAACTCTCTAGTTCATTGCTGCTAATTTAGAACTGCCCGAGAGGCCCATTTCTGATGAACAGGCTGAGCAGTTTATGGATTCTAATATCACTAAAATGAAGCTTTGGACTGCATAGAATTTTTTTTCAAAGTTCATTTTTTTAAAATGAAAAATAAAGGAATGAACCACCACTTGGATGGGGGGTGGGCAGGAGGCAGTATAATAAAACAATTAGAAATATTTTCCTAAACTTGTTAATTAATGGTAGTAAAATAACCTTTTCAAAGGGACATGCTGAGTATGCTCAAATTATCCTGTATTTTAATCATATTCTGGGTAGTAGATGAGCTGTATTTTAACTACCACTACCCACTGGCATAGAGTTGATGTGACTCACGGCAATTCTATACAGGATTTTCAAAGCTAGTAAGCTTAACGGGAATTGATAGCCTCATTTTATTTTTCTGGGGAAATAACTGGTAGGTTTAAACTTATATTGAATAGGCAAAAAATATCTTACCTATAAATATACTATTTTGACCTAAATCCTATAAATGTTCATCTCTTATTTACTTACTCTTACTTGATCAAGCACAATATTCTTTTCCAAGAACCAGATGCTCCTAATCACACATCTGATGTAGGTGACACTGAGTCTCAGGATCCGTACTTCCATTAAGCAGGCTGGCTCCATTTTAAAAAGTTTCTTAAATAAACAAGTTATCATAGTTCTATATATTACTATTTCATACATCCTTGGTATTAGGTACTATCTTTTTAAGCTAAGAAAGACAAAGAGTAGCCTTTTGCTAAACAATTTTTTCTTCTCTTTTTAATTTAAGTCTTATGAGGCTTGGAACTTTCCATGTCGGAAATTTCAGAGCCACAGAAACAGTTAGCCTGAGCATTAAAGGCCAATGCACTCAGTTTCTTGGTCACATTATGTGCTTTTCCACTCCGCCTGTCTTTCTGGTTTTGATCACACTGGGAAATAGGCTGCCAATTTAGGGCCTCGTTACAACATAAAGTAGTTTAGAAGATCATTACTTGGACAGGGGTGGAAGTAGCCTGGCACAGGATGCACACCAGTATATATTGGGCCTTAATCAGCACCGTCAGCCCTCTTGTCAGTGTTGTGCGGCCAGTTGTTTTTAGGGGTCATCAGTTTGGCTTCGACTCCTGGAAGCCTGCCTACCTCGGTAGGAAACACTGCCTGGTCCCATGCTTGCTTGCTATGCTTGAGCTCATTTTTTGCAGCCAGGGTGTCAATCCATCATTCTGCAGGTCTTCCTCTTCTTCACTGACCCTTTGGCAAGGACGATGTCTTTCTCCAGGGACCGGTCCTTCCTAATAACAGGTCTAAAGTATGTGCGTCAAGGGCCTCGCTCCCAGTGAGCATTCGGCTGCACTTCTCTTAAGACGTGTTTGTTCATTCCGCTGGAGCTTTAGGGTACATTCCATTTTCTTTGGCAACAGTATAATTCAAGACATCACTTCATCTTCAGTCTTTCTGATTCACTGTACACTTTTCACATGCAAAAGGGGCCCATGAAATAGTCCTCAAAGTGACCTCTTTGCTGCTCAGCACTTCAAAAAGGCCATTCAAAAAGATTTGCTCAATATCATCTCTCATTTGGTTCTTGACTGTTGCTTCTACCAGCACTGGTTGTATATCCAGGTGAAATGAAATCCTTGACATCTTCTTTCAAGACACAGGGGAGAAACATACAAGCAATGGTACAGAAGCCATGCTGTCTGTCATTTGGTCACAGAAAGTTTTTTTTTTTTGAGGGGGGGGTTCTTTCTTATCACCTGGAGGAGCCTATCCCGAGTGCTTTCCAAAGGGCCGAAATCCTGTGCAGATAAGGCTTAGGGAGGTGACATAAACATACAGAATTGAATGCTGTGTTCCAATCACAGAATCATGGTGCATTTTTAAAAAGTAAAAGTTCTAGTTGGAGGTGGGGGAGTCTTATGGTTTAGAATAATTTTGTATATGGAGCTTTTCTCAAACTTCTTTTTGACATTCCTTGAATGAACAATATTTAGAAAATTCTGCCTTAGCTGTATCCTTACCACGTTCTCTCTGAGCTTCCTATCCTGACGGCGAGGTTTATAAATACATGGAAATCATCCCTCCAAGAATCACCTGCAGCCGTTCCTTCCGCACTGCAGCCACGCGAGTGCGGGTGGAGGGCTTTCAATGAGGAGAGGCGTAGGGAGGTCCACACATCTGCATCTCGCTGGGTGCTGGAGGAGATGTAGTTCCAAAAATCAAACACAGCATGATCATTTTGTTAAAATTTGTTGATTTTCTATAAAATAAGTGGATTTTTCAGTGTTGTTTTGGTTTGTATAATGTGTTCCTCAGCACGTCATTCCCTGGAGTTCTCTCCGAATGTGAAAGGGGAGACCAAGATGGGCAGAACTCCGGGCTGCCTACTTCACTATTAACGGGGCAAATTTCTTTCTATCTTCTTACTGCTGCTGCTACTACTGCTGCCCTGCTTTTGTCTTATGTTGCTTTGCTTTGTTTTAATGGGGTAGAGTAGTTACTAAATACAATTTCAAATTAAACTATGTTAATTTTTTTAAAATTTCTATATCACAGTTTTCATCTCTGGAGTCCAACTTGGATTTTATAGCTCCAGCTGCTTTTAATTAATTTTCTTAGTTAACAGTTTTATTGCCATATAATTCAAGTACCATACAATTCAGTGTTTTTAATATATTAAAAATAATTGTGCAGTGTCACTGCAATTAATTCTAGATCATCTTCTTCATTCTTGTATCCATTTTTATTAGCTTCAACTACTTCCCAAGCCCCTCGTCATGCCCCCAAGGAGCTCTTAATCTAGTAATCTCTCTATGCATTTACTTATCCAGGATTTCATGTAAAGGAAATATGATACTCTTAAATTCCAACAGCAATAAAAGAAAACACAGAAAATCTCCCATCCAAAAGAAAACAATAAACACAAGAACAAGTTATAAATTGGTCAAAAAGGAAAAGAAACAATAAGATGTTGAAATTTAACCTAACTCTATCCGTGGTAATCTACTTCCCGGTGCCCTCTGAGAATTAGACTATTCCCATCCCTGGTCAGCGATGTGAAGGAGTTTGGTGAAGAGTTATTCCATGGGGGACTATGTGAGTGGATTGTGGGCTTTCACTGTCATCCACAGCCTTCTGCAAACGGAATGCATACAGTGGCTCCAGGTGTTTGTTCATTTATTTTTTGACTCTCATGCTTGGGTACCCTGGTGTCGTAGTGGTTACCCTCGGCTACTAACTTCAAGGTCAGCAGTTTGAAATGACCAGCTGCTCCTCAGGAGAAAGACAGGGCTTGCTACTCTCGTATAGAGTTATAGTCTCAGAAACATACAGGGGCAGTTCTACACTGTCCTATAGGGTCATTGAGTTAGCATCAACTCAGTGGCAGAATTTATGTTGTTGCTTTTCGGTCATGCTTGGGGAAACACTGAAAGAAATAACTGTTCTCACAAAGATCACATAAACTTTCACCCAGAAATAGCATGTGTCTTAGCAAAAAAAAAAAAAGTTCGTGTATAGCTTGACTACTCTGGTGGTGTACATGCTACTGAAATTCCCAGTGTTGATTTCTAGCTCATGTTCATGGCTATTTCTTCCCCTACACAATTGATTCTACCAGATACTGAAAACATGTCCACTTGTTCTGCGTGGATCAAGCAGAAGTCATACACATTATTTCATATATCTAGAGCAACCGTGCAGCACATGTTGAAAAACTAGAATCGAATGTTACATAGTAACATTAGTAACAATAGTAGCATTGATGATCACTTCAAGTCCCTTCTGAATTGGTTTCGACTCCCCTGGGTGGGACAATTCAAGAGCACTGGGGGCTGAGGGTTGAGTGCACAGCTGCTAATGGCAAGGTCAGCAGGTGAGCACAGGAGCTAATTTGCAGCTGAAAGGTGCCAGCACTCTGCTCTATAAAAAATGCACAGCCTCAGAAAGTCTACAATGCAGCTCTGTGCTGTCCTCTAGGGCTATTTTAGTGTGATTTTGTATTATAATAAATTCAATGGCTACATGTTTTGTTTTGTTTAGATTAATCTATGTGTTGTTATTGTTAGATGCAGTCCAATAAATATCAGCCCACAGCAATCTCATGTAATGAGCACATCTACCGCACATAGAAGCAGACCAAGTCTCACTTCCACAAAGCCACGGAGGAGATTCAAAGCACCAAGCTTTCAGTTAACAGCCAAGGAATTAAACACTGACGACACAGTGGCTCCGTTGCTGTTGTTGCTAGGTGTCATTGAGTTGGTTCCAAACAGAATGAAACATTTCCTGGTCCCCCACCATCGTCACAATTGTTCTTATGTTTGAACCCATTGGTGCAGCCACTGTATCGATCCATCTTGTAAGGACCATTCTCTTTTTTTGGCTGCTCCTGTACTTAGAAAATGTTCTTCTCTGGGGACTGGTATCTCCTGGCAATATGTCCAAAGTAGTAAGACAAAATCTTGGCATTCTTTTCTTTAAGAAGCATTCTGTCTGTACTTCTTTTAAGACAGGCTTGTTTATTCTCTTGGCAGTTCATGGTGCTTTGAAGAATCTTTGCCAGCACCAAAAATCAAATGCATGGATTCTTCTTCAGGCTTGTTTATCCAACTCTCACCTGCATATGAGGCAGTGGAAAATACTATGGCTTGGATCAGGTGCTCTTTAGTCCTGAAAATAATATCCTTGCTTTTCAACACTTTAAAATGGTCTTGTGCAGCAGATTTCCTCAATGCAGTGTGTCCTCTGGTGTTTTGACTGCTGTTCCATGAGCATTGTGGATTAAATCTCTTGACACTTCAATCTTTTCTATGTCTCATCACCCTACCTATTGGTCTATCTCTGAGGTTTTTTTTTAATTTATTGCTCCTTAGATATGCTTATTTGATAGTTTCTAATGTATTTCTTCAACAAATACTGCGTCTACTCTGTTGTGGACCAAAAAATATTGTTAGGACACAATGGTATAAAGAGGAACATTCATCGCCTTACCCTTAACAAACTTAATGTCTAATAGAAGAGCTACTGAGAAACAACAATGAAAACATAATAAAATAAGTATTGTCACAGCACTGGCTGCAGGCAACTGTTTCACCATACAGTGGACACAGGGACAGCAACCCTATGCTTAGTAAATTCCAGGAAAGACATTTTTTTAAGTGCTAATTAAGTTAAGTTTGGTTAGGTGCCTCCCAACCAGCTCCAAATCGGAGTGGCTCCATGTATGAAAGACCACTGTTCAGTCCTGCGCCATCTCACAATCCTTGCCGTGTGGGAGTCCATCATTGCAGCCACTGTGTCCGCGCATCTCATTAAAGGTTTTCCTCTTTCTTACTGACCCTTTACTTTAACAAGCTTGATGTCCTTCTCCAGGGATTGGTCCCTCCCAAGAACATGCCCAAAGCACATAAATCGAAGTCCTACCATCCTTGCTTCTTAAGAAACATTGTAGCAGCACATCCAGGAAGAAAAATGCATTTGCTTTTCTGGAAGACCATGGTGTATTCAATATTCTCTACCAACATAATAATTCAAATTCACCAATTCTTTTTTGCTCCCCCTTATTCATCATCCAGCTTTCAAAGAACCAGTGGCTCCGAGTGAGAAAAGAGGTGGCCATCTGTCTCTCTAAAGCCAAGACGCCCTAGGTAGGGTCACCTGAGTGCAAATGGACTTGAGGGCAGTAGGTAGGTTAGCTTGGTTAATGCAGTCCTTCATCCTCAAAGTGATACCTTTGCTTTTGAACACTTGAGAGAGTTTATTTGGAACAGATTTTTCCCAGTGCAATATGCCATTTGAGGTCTTCACTCTTGCTTCCAAGACTGGTCATTGTGTATCCAAATAAATGAAATCGTTGACAACTTTAATCTTTTCCCTGTTTATTACGTGGCGGATGAAAGGTCTAGTTTTGAAGATTGTTTGTTTTATGTTGAGATGTAATCCCTATTGAAGGCTGTGATCTTTGGTCTCCAAGAGGAAGTGCTTCAAGTCCTCTTCATCGCAGCATGCAAGGTTGTGTAAGTCACAGGTTGTTAATGAGGCTTACTCCAATCCTGATGTCATATTCTTTTTCTCATAGTCCACCTTCTCAGATTATCTTCTCAGCATATATACTGAATATGTATGGGGAAGAATTTAACCTGGACACCTACTTTTTCTGATTTTAAATCATTTGATATCCCATTGCTCTTTTCCAACAATTGCCTCTTGGACGATGTGCACAAGTAAGAGTCTGGAATTCCTATAAGTTGTCATGTTATCTATAATATGTACAGCAGTTACATAACCTGTCAACCTCAAAAGGGGTGTGGTCTATCAAGACTGTCAATCAAGCCATATCCAATGAGCCCTCCATGTAGGCATGGCCTTCTCCTGAGTGTTCTGGGAACTCCTGTATTCCTTCCTGCTTGTTTTCCTGTTGACAAGCCATATGGAGACCCCTGATGGAACCAGAGCCCTGAAGCTGGAGGAGCCATATGGAGACCCCTGTCAGAGCTGAGACGCTTCCATTGCCACTGGATCCACTAGGCTTTCCACCCACTGGCCTGTGACCTTCCTTTACTCGGTGTCATTGCATGTGTTGAATGAGTCTAAAGAAGAATTTACAGACTGGTGTTGGACATAGGGGCTAATATCGGACTTATGGACTTGATCGGGACTGGGCTGGGATGTTTTCTTAATACACAGCTACTCTTTGATATAAAGTTCTCTATTACACACATATGAGTGTCTATGAATTTGCTTCTCTAGTCAACCTGGACTAACACAATATGTTAGAACCACACAGTCAAATATGTTTGTGTAGCCAATAAAACATAGATAAACCTCTTTGTGGTATTCTCCACTGTCATTCCAGATCTGTCTGACATCATCAAAAGTACCTCTCATTCCACATTCTCTTCTGAATCCAATGTAGATTAATGGTACTTACATAATGACGTACTGTTGCAAACATTTTTTTAAATTTACTTTCCCGTGATATTAAAAATGATTACTTTCCTGTTAAATAGGTTTTTCGTGGTGTTGGGTCACATTTCTTTGTAATGGGCACAAATATGGATCTCTTCCTGTTGGAAGATAGCTTTCCTCTGACCTTCGTAGTCTAACTGAGTTCGTGCTTCCAGTCTGACCCTGCTTACGGAAATATCTCAAATGGTCTCCGGCAATCCCCGGGTTTTGACTTTGTTAATGCTCTCTGTGAAGTTGGAATCTTTTCTTCTTGATCATATGCCATCTCCTGAAATGGTGCAGCACCAACCCCTTTTCTTGGCACCGTGATTCTGCATATGCCTCCTGTCTGCCCTAGATGTTTCCTGCATTATTCTGCACCGTGTCCATAGAATTAGTTAATATTGCTCCTAAATGCTTGATTTGTTCTTGAGATCTCCCAACTTGAGAAATGCCTAGTGTGCTGTTCCTTCTTGATTTTCTAATGCCAGATCTTGCCCATTTAATCATAATATGTAACTTTATCTTCCGGGCTGCCCTTTAAAATGTTCTTTTCAGCTATTTCACCATTTATTCCATTCACTTTTGCTTCTCTATGTTCTAGAATTGTGGTTCTCTACCTTCCTAATGCTGTGACCCTTTAATACAGTTCCTCATGTTGTAGTGATCCCCCAACCATAAGATTATTTTCGTTGCTACTTCATAACGGTAATTTTGCTACTGTTATGAATCAGGTGACCCCAGTGAAAGGGTCATTTGATCCCTAAATGGGTCACGACCCACAGGTGAGAACTGCTGTTTTAGAGAAAGTTTGAGTACATTGACTGATGTCCATCTTGGTACTTTCTTTTAATTCCCTTGTGCTTTCCTCATGCACGATGTCCATGATAATACCCTTCAGCGTATCTGGTCTCTGGTAGTTACTGTGTAATACCTCAGTTCTGTGCATATGCTTTTCTGTGACTTCATCCAAAGTGGGGAGCCAAGTCCTTCATTGTTGGCGGAGATGGCAAGACTCCATGTTGTCAGGAGGGATCTGTCCCTGGAGAAGCACATCGCGTTTGGTGAAGTAGATGGGCGGTGAGAAAGAGGAAGACCTTCAATGAGACGAATTGACACAGTGGCTGCATCAATGGGCTCAAGCCCAGGGACGATTGTGGGGCTGGCGCAGGACCGTGCCGTGCTTTGTTCTACAGCACATAGGGTTGCTGTGGGTCAGAACCTACTTGATGGCACCTCACAACAACAACCTCAGTTCTATTCCTGAGATGATGTGGTGATCATATTTTTGGTCAACCTGATGATGCCTGTGTGTATACAGGTGTGGAATCCACCCCTTCAATCAAGTCACAGACTGGTGATGCCCCCTTGGGATGTGGCTTTCTTTATAAGAAAAAACACTGAGCAGAACTTAGCTCTCCCTTTCCCTTGTCCTCTCTGGTTTCTTAGATTCTCTGTCTGCCTCCAAGGTGGTGCCATGCGGTCCACCAACCCTGGAAGCTTTGAGAGCTCCGCTGTGGTCCCACTAACATGGATCCACACGGGCACTCATCAGCTTGTGATCTCCCTGCTTTCTGCTTTATCTTTCTGCCTTATCAGCCTGCAGCTGCATGAATCTAAAGGGGGTTCTGCCTAGCTTCAGAACCTGACCTTGAGCTGGCCTCAGTAGGGCAACCTTCTTGATCTAAAGTTGCATCTGAATATGAAGCTTTTTCTTATACATATATGCCACAGGCTTTGTTTCTCTGGCAACCCAGTATAACACAGATGGTATCTAATTTCAGATGGTATATATACAAAACTGCCTTTTGGCTATCATGGAATTATTACGATTTTCTTCAACTTTTACCTGACCATGCTTGAATATGAGCAATTGATGATCTGTTCCATGGTTGGTCCTTGGTCTTGTTCTGACAGATCATACTGAACTTCTTTATCATATCTTTCCACAAGTACTGTCTCTTTGATTTCTGTGTATTCAACTCAGTGAGGTCCATATGCATAGTCACTATTTATGATTTGGAAGAATTATATCTCTAAGGAATAATTCTATCATGCAATCTCATGTTTTGATTTACTATCAAGGCCATATCTTCTAACTCTAATTCTTCTTCATTGTTTCCACCTTTCACATTCCAATCAGTAGTGATTATCAATTCATCTTGATTGTGTGTTTGGTCAATTTCAGACTGCATATGTTGGTGAAAAGAATCAATTTCATCATCTTTGGCATTAGTGTTTGGGGTGTACATTTAAATAATAATCTTAGTTGTTTTCTCATTACTGTGTTGTACTTGATGATAAATCTTGCAATGATATTCCTCTTTGATTTGTTTTCCCCAACTTAATATACCATATGATTGTTCAATAATATATAGCCAACACTAACTAGCCCATTTCAGCCTACATCAAGGTTAGTATAATAAAATATAACTTCAGAAACAGTGAAAGGAAAATATTAAATTGTACCCTGAAAGTGGGGAAAATTTAAGTTACTATAGGAGTACTTATGTATGATTGGAACAAAATGACTTGTGGGAAAAGGAGACAAGACTGGACTCTGTTGTAACCGGTGGTACAAATAAGTGTCACATTTTCTGCTTTTGGGGACCTTGGAAGGCTCTATCCCTACACAGCACACATTGGGATTGGGTCCAATTGCAGAAGGCAGAGGAGGTTTCTGAGAGACATTTTTCTAGGTGGAGAAGTTACTGTTGGTAATTTTGTAAAGCATGTGTCTTTGGAGTTCTGCACAGCAAGATTAGATTTGCACATCTATTTATTGTTTCCTGTCTGTTACCAGGAAGGGGTAGTGTGTGAGATTAAGTAATTATTTTACCATGCCTCAGCTCACTTATCCTAAAACCAAACATTTTTATTGGGAAATATATATCTCATAGAATATTTATCAAAGTTTACCATACTTAACAAAAAATTTAAGCACTCAGTGATTCAGCATGTATTCCATTAGTAAAAATTCATCATATCTACAAAATCTTACAAACAAAAAGATTTGGTAATGAAAGGCTTATTTAGATAATGGGGGAGCCAAAGTAGGAAGTTTCCCGCATGTTTCATTAAGGATTTCATATTTTATTTTGAATGATATGTGGAATTTAATGACTAAAATTGGATTTTATTAGACTAAGCAAAAAGGACTGATTGAGTGGGGAGAGGCACAGGTGATGGGACCATCATGTGCTCGATGATTCCATAAAAACAACAGGAAATGATGCAGGCTTTGGTGGAGACCTGACAGTTGGGCTGGAAAGAAGTGATAAAGCAAGATATTTAGAAGGTAATGGAGTAGGATTTGGTCCAAATTTCATTCTGGAAAGGATTGATGAGAGAAGGATCAGAAAGACATGCCTCATTTTTAGCTAAGATGATAGAAGACTGGTAATGCCAGTTATAGAAATAGGCTACTCAATTGAAGGAGAATTTGTTTGGACTGAGTAATTACAGAATTAGTCTTGTTAAGGTTTAAATGTCTTGGAACACACAAGAATTATGTCTTTATACAGATGAATGTGTAGATTCAAATCACAGAAGAGGTCTGGATTGGAAACAGATTTAAAGATACACTGACCTAATTTTACAAATGGAGAGACTGGGGTTGGAACTGTTACTGTGTAGTTATAGAATAACCAGTAGAAATGGGATGTGCCCACTATGCTTTCTATAGTCACAGAAGATCTTGGAAAAGACAGCCCTCACTGCCTGGATAAGTACAAGCTCAACAGCAATAATAGTAATAACATCATGGTGGTAGTGATATAATTGTCTGTCAATTTGAGATGATTAAGGGTGATGGGATGGGGTCTAGGTGATAGCCAACGAGTCCCCTATTTGAGCATGGCCTTCTCCTGAGGATTCTGGGAACTCCTGTCTTCCTCCCTGGAGGCAGGAGACTCGCTCTCAGCTCACATCCTTGGAGACTTTCTACTAACAAGGCTCACTCCCTCTGAGACATTTCTGAAGCAAGGGCACATAAAGCTACCCTGAGGCAGTCAGAGTTTTGGAGTTGAGGAAACCATGCACGTGGAGGCTTTTGCCAGAGCTGAGATGCTTACAAGGCCACTGGATCCACAAGACTTACCACCCACTGTCCTGTGATCTTCCTGCATTCTGCGTCATTGCATGTGTTTTGTGAGTCTGAGGAAGACTTTATGGATTAGTATCAGACATATTGGCTACTATTGGATTTATGGACTTGATCTGGACTGGGCTTGGGTGTTTTCTCAATATTCTGCTCTTGTATATAAACTGCTTTCATGTACACGTGAGTGTCTCTAAGAATTTGTTTCTCTAGTCAACCCAGACTAACACAATCACCTAATTTAACACACACAGATAAACAGAGAGAGAGAGAGAGAGAGAGAGAGAGAGAGAGAGAGAGATAATAGCAAGATAAGTCTAGATGTCTCATAGAACATGGAAAACTCTTTATTGAGTTTCTAAAAGGAACAGGATTAAATGATGTTAACCGGCTTCAGAGGGCAAGTTATTTCAACAAGGTGAGCAAGAATGTCCCTGAAATTTTCTCAGGACATCAAACACAGCATTAAATCTTATAGATAAAATCCCAGGAACATATAATACCTTCACAGAATATACCACAATGTTTGTGGCTCGAAAGGATGAAGGGTGAGGTAGCCTACCCAGCTGTGATTTGAAGCTCAGGTTCCAGGGAAACAGACCTTTCAAAGCCAGCGTTGCTTTACCCCAATAAACCTGCCCTCCGGCTGTGTTCAAACACATGAATTGTTCACTGATTATCCAGCTCTCACCAGAGAACTGTGCCAGAACAAAAGACTGAGGGCTAAAGAGGGTTTTTATTATTTAGGTTGCGATTCTTATGAAACATTCATATAGCAAAGGAATTGCCTTGCTTCTGAAAGAAATTTTGTTATGGAAACCTCATGAAAAAGATGCTTACACTGCCTTTAAAGTAGCTACACATGTATTCCAAAGAGAGACAAAGAGGCTGACTTGGGAACATGGTTCAGAACCAGATATTCAGAGTAAGGGCAAATGTAGAGATATAATTAGTGCTCAAATTCTATGAGCACAGATTTGACCATTTGCTATGTGTCATGCAAAATGCATTTTATTACAATGCATTTGCTGATGTTAAACATTCAACCATTTCTTTTCTGCCACTACCTGGAGTTATTTGCAACAGCAGGTCCGATTAAGGTGGGCAGGTCAAGGCACATTGATATATACATAGCTCATCAGGAATCTTAGCTTTTTAAATGCAACTAGTATTACCTTTCATTGTTATTCAAGACTTGAAAATGGTTTCTTAACCTCCCACTACTACCTCTTTAACCATCTAAGTAAATCACTGGAGGCCAGACCATTCTATAGAGTGGTGTTTGATATTACTAACATGTGGAAAAGATGGAGGAGGTGTAAGTTGGACATATGATTTGCATTATCAAAACAAAGCTCACACATCCTATTTACTAGCCTAACTAAAGGAAAGAAATATATTCTTGCTTGGAAATATTCCCCCAAAATATATTTTAGTTAACAATTTAAACAAGAAATGATAGGTAAATGTCATTGACATCTTTTGGTGAAGTTTTGGCAGAAAATTTCTAGGTAGCAGGGCAAGATGAAATAAAGAATATTTGAAAAGAAGAAGGTTATTTGGAGAACAAGATACTTCTAAGAGTTACAAAAGTGTGTGTGCCCAGGGGGCAGGTAGGATTTCTAGATTACAAATTATTCTCAGGCTAAATTTCTATCTGATAACTGTGCTAAAATATTAGGAGGGGATGCAATATAATGGTTTAGATAAGAAGCTGTGAAGTCGAACAGATTTAAATTTGTTTATACTCCTGTTCCTCCACTAAATGGGTGATTTTGAACAAGTTACTCAATCTCTATGACCTTACATATCCTTTTGTGTAAAATAAAGCACAACATATTACTGGGGACTGTTGTGATGTTTATCTAGCAGATCCATGTAAAACTCTTGAAAAATATCGGGTATTGAACACATTCTTGATCATGTCATTATGGATTTAAAATTAAAAGACTTTACAGCTAGAAGGAAAATAAAATGGGCTCGAACATAGCAACAGCAAGACTGGCGCAGGACCAGGCAGCATTTCATTCTGTTGGACCCCGGGTCACTATGAGTCAGAACTGACTGGACAGCACTTCACAACAACACAACAACAAAGCTGGAAGAAAGAGTATTGGTGGTGCCATGGGCTGTGCCCTGGGCTCCTAACAACCACGTAAACTGTTCGAACTCACCAACGCTCCAGGAAAAAGAGGAGGCTTTCTGGTCCTGTAAAGACTGAAGGCTTTGGAAACTCAAAGGGAAGATCTACTATTTTCTATAGGGTTGTTACAAATCAGAATCAATTTGGTTGTTCAAAGCCAATGAGTTTGGTTTTGTGGTTTGGTTTTTTGCTGGAAGAAGGAGACATGGCGGCCCAGTTGGAGAAGTGTTGGACTACTAACCATCACTGAGAGATTTAAACCCACCCACTGCTCCAGTGGAGAACAATGAGGCCATGCTGGGTCGGGTCTCATGAGTTGGAATCAACTGGGTAACAGTGGGGTTTGGTTAGATCAGGAAGGCAGCTCTAACAACTTCCCAAATGAGATAATAAGGAACTCAATAAATAAGTTTTCTAGTCAGAGTTGACACAAGTAAAATACAAGCTTTTCAAACCACATTTCAATGCTTTTTAGAAGACAGAACTTAGTGCTATGGAAAAAGCCCAGAGCAAGTCATTAAGAACAAGTGAGCTGAGTTCTAATGTAGTAGCAAGGGCAAGCTCCTGAATCTCAGTTTTCTACTCCATAAATCTGAAGGTGAAAGGACACTATCTCAAAGTGGCTTCTTGCCCCTTCATCATGTACTATTACTTCCCAACACAGGAGTGTAATTTACTCTGGAAGAGTACATGTCTGATTAGAGAGAAAAGAGTCAAAAGTAGCTTTAAGCCTAGGGCTCATGGAAGTGACAGCGAACTGAGTTTTGTGGTGAAAGAAGACAGTAGAAGCAGAGGGATTCCTGGGGCCAGAATGTGAGAGAAGGGAAATTGGATGCAGAAGGGTCTGATAGACAATTATCTGTCATGAAGCACATTCAGTGCAAAGTGACAGTGATTCCCTAGTATAGATTTAGGTGTCTCCAGGAAGATTTATTCACTCAGGATTATTTTATTTCTTCTTCACAGCTACCAGCTGTTTCCAAAAGTGCAAGTCTTTGCTGTGCTTTGGTGAACCTGATTGCACTCCTTTACACAAACAAAATGCTGCCTACAACTAATAAATTTTCATTCAGAATAATACAATTTGATATTATAGGCATAACTATGACTGGTGATACTGCGAAATGGAGCCCTGGTGGCATCGTGGTCACGTGTTGGGCTGTGATCCATGTCATCAGTTCGTAACAGCCGGCTGTTCTGGGAGAAGGAAGGGGCGCTCTGCTCCATTAACAGTTAGTCTCTGAAACCACAGGGGCAGTTGCTTCTACTTCGTCCCATAGAGTTACTATGAGTTGGTATTGACTGGATGGCAGTGAGTTTGGTTATTCTTATTTTTAGAATCTGCTAGAATTGTATTTAAATATGATAAATTATTAACTCTAAGAGTTCATATATACCTACATATGTGTGGTGTTGATAACCCAGTGTCGAAGCCACAAGATCAGTAACTCATATAACAATCATCCACAAATTAAAGCAAAATGTGTCCTTCTCTGTATAAGGGATGGGTGGGGGGAAGGTAAAGAAAGGCAGAGAAACACCTCAGCCTAACTCCTTAAGAGTTTTAGGTCAAGATCCCTAGTTCATATTTTATAATTTAGGGCTTGTCCAGTTTTATCTCATAGAGCAAAATCAATTAACTTTACTGAAGCTTCATTTCTCTTGTTCTCTGACATATATATATTACTGTTCTAGTTCTTAAAATTGACTCACTTTGGTGGAACTCAGATACAACAGAGATTTATTGTTTTGTTATTTTCTAAATGCTACCTTTCCCTAATAAAAACCAGGGTGTATCCCTTAGTTTCCTGGACACTTTTAGATATTAAAAACTCATCATTTTATTCAATGGAAATCTTCCAAACCGACATAAATCTTAGCTTCATTCTTTAGGCTCTAGCCTAGCTTTGGGTTGGCGAGCTCTCAGTGAGTAGAAGATAGGAGCCGATGTTCTGTTTCTCTTGTGTGCTCTGCTTGCTATCATTTCTCTTGCCTTTGTGGTGGGGAGACAAGAGAAAAGTGACCCTCATACACACAGGGCCAGTGATTGCAGTCTCTTATCCCTAGTCTCTGATGATCTATCTCTGTCCTTTGTAGCTTCAAGATCAAGGGGGAGTACCTTGGAGTTCCCATGGCTGAATTCTTTGCATATCCCTGCAGGACCTCCCCACCAGGTCTACTCCACCTCTTGCTATACAAAAGGTGGCTCACATATTGCGATCTTATGGGAGCCTTTGGACAGTCTCTTACGGCTTTGCCAGACAGCTGTGGTAGAGCACTCCAGGCTGCTCTCGTGACCTCTCCTTTTTGTTCTTTTGTTGCTGCCCCTTGTTGTTCACATTAAACCGGGAAATTGGCATGCCCCTTTCCATACCAGGTGTGATCTAGGAATGAAGAAACAGTCATTGATTTCATTGATTCTTAATAACATCAAAACTAATACGATCATCTCTGTACACATTCATCTTCGCACAAATAAGTGGGCATGGTGAATTCAGTCAGCTGCTCACCAGCTTGACAGCTGTGCATCTAAGCCCCCCTTTCAGACATCTCTGCCTACCCAATTCAGGAGATAGTACATCAAGTCCTAAAGTAATTAAATCACTTCTCTCTTCTTTCTAAATTTATAATTTCCATTTTAAAATTAAAACGTGTGCTAAAAATAATTAGTATTTCAACATCTTTCAATGCAGCAATAATGGATTATGCTCATCTTATTGTTTCAATTAAAATGATGGATTGCTAAAGACTAAATGGGTGCAAAATAAATGTGGTGAAGAAAGCTGATATTACCCAGCTATTAAAAGACATAGCACCTGGGGTCTTAAAGGATTGAAGTTAAACAAGTAGCCATCTAGCAGAGAAACAACAAAGCCCACAAGGAAGTAGCACACCAGCCTCTGTGATCACAAGCTGTTGACAGAATCAGGTATCAGGAGATCAGAAGCAAACAATTACACTGATGTGAAGGAAAGGCATCAGAGTGGAGACTCAAAGCCTGTCTGTAGACAATGAGACACCCCTCACAGAAGGGTATCAAGGAAGGGACGAGTCAGCCAGGGTACTGTCAAGTACCTACAAAACATAGCATTCCTCTGGTTCTTTAATGCTTCCTCCCCACCACTATCAGGACCCCAGTCATGCCTCGAAAATATTGCTGGACCAGCGTATGTACATCGGTACAGATAGGAGTGTTAGAGTCCTTGGGTGAGAAACACCTGGGTCCCTGGCTTCGCATGAGAAAGAACTCAGGCTGAAACCTGATTTGTGATCCAAGTGGGATTTCAGAGGAGTCTAGGGGAGGAAATGAGCCAGTCAACTTTCCTCTAGTTCCTAAATACTTCTTCCCCCCTCCACCCCCTCCACCCCCACTATTATGATCCCAATTCTCCCTTGCAAGTCTCGATAGACCAGAGGATGTACACTGGTACAGATAGGAACTGGAAACACAGGGACTCCAGGGTGGATGGTCCCTTCAGGACCAGTGGTGTGAGTGGCGATACTGGGAGGGTAGAAGGAGGGTGGGTTGGAAAGGGGGAACCAATTACAAAGATCTACATGTGACCTCCTCCCTGGGGAATGGGCGACAGAAAAAGGGGTGAAGGGAGACATCGGGCAAGGCAAGATATGACAAAATAATAATTTATAAATTATCAAGGGCTCATGAGAGAGGGGGAGGGGGGAGAGAGGGGAAAATGAGGACCTGATGCCAAGGGCTTAATTAAGTGGAGTGCAAATGTTTTGAGAATGATGAGGGCAATGAATGTACAGATGTGCTTTACACAATTGATGTATGTATGGATTGTGATAAGAGTTTTATGAGCCCCTAATAAAACATTTTTTAAAGAACAAAATGTAAAAACAAATGAAGGGAAAAATAAAGAAGTTTCAGGTGGTGCAATAAACTGAACACAGGCACCCTCAGAGCACTGCACACCCCCATGTAGTGGCCTAAGGCCAGAGAGAGAGAGAGAGAAGAAACATTGGCCCAGCTTGGTGGAACTATGGAGGAGTACCTGGAAAAGAGAGTGGTCTCCCCATTCCAGCCTTTGTAGGGCCCTCTGCTGGGAGGCATGGTCGAAGGTGCTGGTTGACCCCATTGGCTGCATTAAGGCCACCTGGCCTAGTTTGGGCCAATCCAGGTGTATCACTGACCCAGGTGTACTGCTTCCCTGGCTAGGTCCAGAATTGACGCATGCCCTTTATCCTTTATCGACTTCCAACGTCCTGTAGGGGGTCCCCTATGCATGGAGAGGAACAACTCCTTATCCAGTGCTACCTAACAAGAGCTTTCGGGAGTATGTACATTGGTACAGATAAGAGCTTTCAATGAACGGAAGCCAGGAAAGATAAACTCCTCAGAAACAGTAATGGGGATAGCAACATAATATGAGGGGGAGGGGAGAAAAGGGAAACCAATAGAAATGATGGATGTATAACATCCCCCATCCCCCAGGGGGATGGACAACAGAAGCGTGAGTGAAGGGATACAGTGGGGGGTGTAAGATATGGAATATATATATTATATATAAATAAATATATACTATATATATTTTATCAAGGGTTCATGAGGGGTGGAGGGTGGGGAGGAATGGGGAAAAGAGGAGCTGATACTAAGGGCTCAAGTAGAAAGATAATGTTTTGAAAAAGACGATGGTGACATACATACAAGTTTGCTTGATATAATTGATGTATGGATTTATAATATCTGTAAGAGCCCATCAATAAAATGATTTAAAAATAAAATAAAATCTTGGAAATTTTTGAAACCGGATAGTGATGATGCTTAACTATTTTTAGTGTGCACTTAGCGGCATTATTTCCACTCGCCGTGCTGTGGAATCGTTACCTCCCTCTAATCCACAATCACCCCAATATCAACTCTGTGCCCAGTGAGCAGTCTCTTCCCCTTCTTCCTCCCCCACTAGTCTCTGGTAAATTACTTTTTATCCCTATGAGTACTTCTGTTCTAGATATTTCACATAAGTGGAATCATACAATGCATTTCCTTTTGACTCTGGCTTGTTTCATTCAGCATAATGGCTTAAAGATTTAACCATGTTGTAGCTCATTTGAATTTAATTACTTTTTATTATATTTTATGTACATACCCTTGTATGTTGTTGATTGATTCATCTGTTCTTAGGTACTTTTATTATTTCTCTCTTTGGGCTATTTGAATAATTCTGCATGAATACTGGTGTACAAGTATCTGGTTTGAGTTCTTGATTTCAAGTGTTCGTGGTAGATACCCATGGATGAAGTGGCTGGGTCATATTTTTAACTTCCTGAAGAACCACCAAAGGGTTTTATGCAGTGGCTGCACAATTTGACATTTCACTGACAATGCAAGAGGGTTCTCAATTCTTCACATCTGCACCAGCCTTCATCATTTTCTTATTTTATGACAATAGCCATCATATTGGGTGTGACTTGTCATCTCATTGTGGATTGGATTTGCATTTCTCTAATGACTGATTATGTTTGACATCTTTCTACGTGCTTATTGAATATGTGCATATCTTCTTTGGAGAAATATCTCTTAAATCCTCTTACCCATTTTAAAAAATTGGATTGTCTCTCTGCTGTTGAGTTGTAGATGTTCTGGATATTAAGCCCTTAACCAAAAAACGATAAATAGTTCTCTCATTCTGTAAGTTGTCTTTTCACTTTATTAATATGGTCTTTTGATGTGAACTGTTTTTAATTTAATGAAATACAGATGATCTTTTATTTTTTACTTCGGTTGCTCATGCTTTTGATGTCACCTCTGAGAATTAATTGTCAAATAATAGTACTAATACAATGGAATAAACACTGATGTTTTATTCCAGGAATTTTATGGTTTAAATGTTTACATTTAGGTTGTTGCTCCTAGCACTTCCTTTTTGGTGGTCGGCACTCATTCTGCTCATTTCTATCTCATTCTGGTTTCTTATAAGATACTGTATGACCCAGGCCATGGCACATGGAAACTTCTCTCCCATCAGATCAGGGCTGTTATCAAAATAAGTGTTAAACTCCACATTTGCTCCATTGCCTTATCACATAAGATCATGCTGTGCAAGATCATTTCATAACTCCTACATTATGTAACTGAGAACCCAGGGTATCGTGGCCGATACAAGTTGCACACGTTCTTGGGGGACATCCATTACTCCTTGACAGCCTCTAATTCAGGTATTTCAATCCTTTCTATGTGGCCAGAGCTCTTAGCTAACTCAGAGAAGTTGCATACTCTGTCCACAATGCTGGTCTAAAAATCATATTCCTTGTCTACCCTCTAAAATAATCTTGTCGCTCCCCTATTATCATCACATCAACAGTTATACTCTCAGAAAAGCTCCCATTAGATTCTCAAACGCTTGGCTGGACAAAGCAACAGATGGCACCTAAACCTATCCAGACTTTTGAATGAGTCAAAAAGTATGTTAGCAATAATAAAATAATATAAAATGTCAGCAAACATACCAGCATATGCATGTCCAAATAAGCCTGATGACATTTTTTAAAACACCAATTTTATGATCCATGAAAGAAAACTGTTTTTATTACTTCATCATTTTTCCCATCTGAAATCGGATACTCATCTAACTCACCAGACGTGATTCCAAATGACATTTGTTTATTTTCAGTAATATGACTTGACAACAACAACAACAACAACAAAAAACCTCTTCAACCACTGAGGGCATAAAAAATGTGCTCCATATTCTACAGATCTTACTAACAGAGGAACACAGAGTCTAGGCAAGAAAGAAAATGGAAATGAGAAAGCTGGAGTATCATTCAAGTACCTTTAGTTTTTACCATATAAAAAATTAATTTCCAAATTAATTACCACTACAGATTTTTTTTATATAATTTATGTAAAGAGTTAGGCTGTAGACTGGCAACAGTTCTTCTCCATTCAATGAGATTCTGCTCCGCGTTTCCCCACATAGCTTTTACTTTCAGGACTGAAGAAGCAACCCCAAGATAGAGCATGCTGTTCTCCTGGCAGCAGAAGAACTCCACTGGAACCCCAGTAGGACATTCAATGCTTCTGTTCCGCCATCGATGCGCGTTTCATCTAAGGTTATGCTCTTGGCCACAGTTAATTACGTGACCAAGGCAGACCAGTAGTGGAGCTGGTGAAATTTTCACTGCCCATAGGAAACGCTTGTAAATCATGTACGTTCTTTTTACCTGGATAGTCCTGGGAATTCTATCTTCTTGCTTTTGAGAGGGCTATCTAGCACACAAGAGAACAACAACTAAAACTGACCAATCGCCCTACTGACCTGTCACAGACCTATTTTCATAGTCCCAACCACTCATTTGGTGGAAGTGACCGAGATGGATAGAAAAGTCATATTAAGATGTTTCACTTCACCACAAAATATGTTTGAAATGTATGCAATCCATACAATATGGATCCATTATCTTCTAAAACTATTCCCTTTCAATAGTTTTATATGCATGTAAGAGTTGTTGCAAAACGATTTTTTGATTAATATAAGCAGGTTTCAGAGTTTATTTAAAAATGGAATTGAAAGATATGATTTTTTTCTCTGAATATTTTGTAGTCCTCTCATATATTGCGATATAACTATTGATTAGAAATTATATTTTGCATACTTATTCATATGACGCTCCTCAGATGCAAAGTTTAACAATAGTTTAGTGCAAATGTTTCTGAAATATCAAATCAATATTCTGAAAATGGGCTAGTCATACAAAGCAGTTATGATTTTCTAAGGACTGCATAATATATGACTTTTCTTAGTTAGGAAAATATTAAATAAATGCTTTAATGACTTGGATACAAGATAAAATTATAAATGTTATAGGCATGTAATTTCTACTTCTCAATTACACTATTAAAGTAAAACAATTAATAATTTTAGTGTTGAGTATAAAATTCAGCATTTTTATGCTCCAGAATTCTAAATTCTTCTGAACCCTGAAAAAAATCATATTCAGGAATCTAGCCCTGCTCTCTATAATCTGTGATCTGGTCAACCATGCACTTCTTCCCACAAATCATCACAACAAATATAGGGAAACATGGTCACAGGAGGTCTGAGTGTGTCCTGAAATTACTCATCTTCACCGTGCAGTTCACTTATTATCCGTTGCTCCTGGATTTCACTTCTTTTCACTCACGGGCTCTGTGCAAGTGCGCAAGATAAAAACTTAAGGCGGCCCCTTAGATGAGGAATGTTGTGTTGTTGAGAACTGAAAACTAAGGGATAAGATTTAGGAAGACAAGAGGGCTGGGATAGCAACATGACTCTGTCCTGCTGGTTCACTGATGAAATGTGAACAATCTGTATTTTCCGGTGGCACCAGCAGGTCCCCTACCGCATGATCAGAAGAAGCTGTGTGTATAAAGACAGGCAGGAAAGTGTTCAACTTGATTTCCTACTCAGTGTTTATGACTAACTTAGGTATCTCTGAATCCACTGTTGCCACTTCCGGGCATGCTAGTAATAAATGTGCTCAGCCACCTGGTTTCCAGGAGCTCCCCTCCCCTGCCCCCTTCTGCCTCTCATATTTAGCACTGTCAACATCTTATTCTTTCTTTTTTTTTTTTTTCAACAGAAAAAGTTTTATTTTCTGCACAGGGTCTGTCAGCCCTCTTGAGAGGAGACTGAGCAGCCCCCAGTTGAATTTTCCAAAGGTTTTTATACTTGTGCAATGTGCAGGTGTGCAAGCAGGCAGAGTAGAGAAGTGGGGTGTTGTGGTTAGCCATTCTTAGTTGAACAAAAACTGCTCTTGTTCTCAAAAGCCTTCTGAACATCCATTTCCTTTGGGACATTCCCTTGGGCTACGTCTGCACGACCTACCACCGTGCAAAATCTTTTTCTAATCAGGGAGATTTTATGCACACATTGTCATTTGAACGTTGTCATTATTTACAGTCTAGTGTGCATGTGTACAAAATAAGATCAAGTTCAATCACCCTGAATTGCGGGAAAAGGGGAAGAAAGAGGACTCTGGCGTTTTGAGATGTACCACCAGGTTCTACAGCGTCACCTTGCTCACACCTTCAAAGCTTAGCCTCTTCAAGGCAAATAAACCTTTTTATTTTTATCATGTTATTTGGCATCAGCAATCCTGCCTCTCCCTCACGGCAGGGTCTTTTGAAAGGGGCTTGGGGTTGCAACTGGCAGTTTTATGAAGTTTAAAACTTGGGGTTGCAACTGGCAGTTTTATGAAGTCTAAAACTGGCAGTTTTAGAAGCAGAGGCGATCAGTGGAAACCGTTGCTAATGTGAGGGATTTACCCCTTGTACACAGTGAAGGTCATGGGCACAGAACTGAGTTATCTCCCACCTACACAGTCCACTCCCACTTTCTCTGAAGTTACTGAAAAGTAAAGGAGATGTCCCTTTCTCTTGTCAGATTGTCTGCCCCTAATGACGCAGAGATGTGACGATTGAACCCCCTTGGTTACCTTGAATGTTCTACGAATCCAATTTGGCAATGTATAAAAGCAAAAGTTATTTGAAAAAAATTCTGCCTATGCAGAAGAGCTTTTCATTTGTTCATATACTTAGCAATTAGTTGCTTATTTAAAAACCAAAACCCTAATCAGTTCCTGTGAAGATAGTGCTAAGCTTCCACGAGTAAGCTGGGCTCTATGTAAGTAGAACTTCAGTAGCTGAATTTTTTTGTGTTAAGTTTTATCACCAGGTCTTTCTCCCAAGACATTTTTGTGTGGTCTCAAACCTCCAACCTGCCAGCTAGTAGCCAAATTCTTCAAACATTTGCACAACCCAAGGACTGTAGGGAGTCAAATAGCAAGATACTAGAGCACACTAACAATATTTTCAAAAATAAGCTGATCTTCAAATATATATGTTGACAAAAAATTGACGGGCTATAGAAATACTCTATCAGTAACTCCATATCTTACTGAAATCTGAGTAGAATACAAAATAGCTTATTTCCAAAATCTGCAAAATACTATGAAAATCAAAGGGCTTTTCAATTCACACAATTTGAATCCACTACATAACTGAAAAATTTTAAATTTCATCATAGACGTGAGCAGATAAATGTAATTACTTGAAAGCCTTCCTACCATAAAAGTAGTCAGGGTGTCACGACAGTATATTTGCCCATTGATAAAGATTTAGCACCTGGACTTGTTTGGAAGAATGCTTTCCAGAAGTAAATAAGAGCTATGAAAGGTCGTCTGGTAAAATAAAAGGGTGCTAGAAGATAAACTGGCTTCTTAAAACTTACAAAGGAACAAGCCCTCACTTAAAAGGAAAAAGGTGATTCCGTTCATTTTTGAAAAATTCTATGTGTAGAAACAAGGACCATAGAAAGAACAGAAGATACAGTGTTGGAGCCTCTATAACATAATCTGCTTCGGACCGAGTTTCAAAGTTATGGAATAGATTTCATTTTTGCATTTTGACTGCTAAGCATTTAATCCTTTATTTTTATTATTCCATTCTCATAATAATTTTCTTCTAGGCCTTTGCATGCTAATTATTTTTTTCCAAAAGAGTGGAAGACTAGGTAAGATTAAAAGAATCAATCAGGGAGCAGCTAAGATGAAAGAGTTACTTTTTTTTAAAACAAATTCCATTTTAGTGTTTTAGGGCATAATAGGAGTAAAGTTTCAGCTTATTGGAATTGCTTTCAAGGTAATAGAAATAATTACATGGCAGAAAAAGTAATAAAATATATGTCACATTATCCTACTTATTCATGAAATGCCCTTTCTCTCGTACTGTGTGGCTGCGCGAAGACTAAAGTGGACTTGGGGAGGCTGCGAGGCATGGATGAACTCGTGGTTTTGGGCTCCCTACTACGTCTACTATCAAATGCTCATTTTCTCTTGTATGTAGGTCTTTAAGATCACAGTTTTTAATTTATCTTATAGATTTAAAAAGCCTCAGATTCCTCACTTGTAAATTATAAAAATAGGATTTGAGTCTAGAAATGACTGAAAACAAAACAAAAACCCTGTTCTAACTTGTATAATTACTTCCTCCAGGTAAGCAAGCGAGGAGCTGGAAGACAAAGCAATACTGTTATATAGTAGAGTGGGGGCATCATGGAGAAAATATAAAGACTAGCTGTATGATTGAGCACTAGTATAAAATAGTCACTTATAAACAGTATTTCTAACGATTTTTGTCTAATTTTAATCAATACAAAATACATTCTTGAGATAAGTGATTGTTAAAGAATTCAGAAGGCTGAATGAAGAAAAAGTGCACTGTGAATTGAAATGAGAAAAGGAAGCTTTCTTATTGATTCTTCACTCTTGGAGTCTCATTAGCTATCACGGGGAACTTAATGGCATCCAAGAAATAAACAACATTTTCTCCTATTTTAGGTTGTTCGCCTGCCCAAAGCCACCAAATACAGATTAGGCTAAAATGCACTATTGTTCCTGCTCGAGGTGGTTTAAAAAAATCAGCTTTAGAAACAAATAATTATTTTTCTCTCTTTCCTACAGGCTGCTAAAGGATGCACAGAATGAAACGTATTTTAAAAGCTGGTACCAGAAGCTTCTGGCTGCTCTCCAATTCTGTGTAGGAAAAGCCTTAAGTGATGAGTTTTCCAAGGAGAAGAAACTTCTTAAAATTTTGGGAGCTATTGGGGGGAAAGTCAAGTCTGCCAGTGACCCTCAAAGACAGGTTTGTTGAGAACTCTATCTTCATGTGGGGACGTTGCTTTTTTTGTTTTAGAATTTGTTCCAATTAAATTTTAATCGCATAATTTAGATAGCAAATTCTAAACTACATTTAGTTATATGATCCTTAAATCAATCACCTTAATCAACTTTTCCATCGATCGAGTAAGTTAATGATAATGGCTGTCACCAGGACATGATATTCTAATCTCCAGGAACTTGACATAAATGGACCAACTTGACAGCCCACCCGACTGGCGCCGCTGCACCTCGACGGCTTCATCTCCGACTGGGTCCCCGCCGACCGCACTGCCGCCTGCATCTCGTGTTCTCCCCGCGGCCCGGATACATAGTATGACCAATAGGTGTTCCATATCTCAGCTATTTTCTATGGAAAACCAAAGAGATCAGATCCTGATCGCCACTGTTGGCTTTGAAGAATGGGACGTCTTTAGAGAAGCCTGATCTTCGGAGGCCTCATCGTGAGACCTTACAAGTCCGGATTCCGGCAGAGTTCCTCTATCTCGTCTTGTTGCTGATTGAAGGTGCCCTCCCCTTCTCCACCTGTCTTCATCACTGGGAGGTAGCAGGAAGTCAGCATCATGGTTGGGTTCAAGGCTACCGATGTGCCCCCGACCGCCACGGTGAAGTTCCTGGGGACTGGCACAGCCGCCTGCATCGCGGATCTCATCACCTTCCCCCTGGATACCGCTAAAGTCCGGCTGCAGATCCAAGGAGAAAGCCAAGGGCCAGTGCGGTCCATAGCCAGCGCTCAGTACCGCGGCGTGCTGGGCACCATCCTGACCATGGTGCGCACAGAGGGCCCCCGCAGCCTCTACAATGGGCTGGTCGCCGGCCTCCAGCGCCAGATGAGCTTCGCCTCTGTTCGCATCGGCCTTTATGACTCCGTCAAGCAGTTCTACACCAAGAGCTCTGAGCATGCCGGCATTGGTAGCCGCCTCCTGGCAGGCAGCACCACTGGTGCCCTGGCTGTGGTGGTGGCCCAGCCCACAGATGTGGTGAAGGTCCGGTTCCAAGCTCAGGCCCGGGCTGGAGGTGGCCGAAGATACCAGAGCACTGTGGATGCCTACAAGACCATTGCTCAGGAGGAAGGGTTTCAGGGACTCTGGAAAGGGACCTCACCCAATGTGGCTCGGAATGCCATTGTCAACTGTGCTGAACTGGTGACCTATGACCTCATCAAAGATTCCCTCCTGAAGGCCAACCTCATGACAGATGACCTCCCTTGCCATTTCATTTCCGCCTTCGGTGCCGGCTTCTGCACCACCGTTATCGCCTCCCCCGTCGACGTGGTCAAGACAAGATATATGAACTCTGCCCTGGGTCAGTACAGCAGTGCTGGCAACTGCGCCCTTACCATGTTCCAGAAGGAGGGGCCCCGGGCCTTCTACAAAGGGGTCATGCCCTCCTTTCTCCGCCTGGGCTCTTGGAACGTGGTGATGTTCGTCACCTATGAGCAGCTGAAGCGGGCCCTCATGGCTGCCTACACTTCCCGGGAGGCTCCCCTTTGAGCCTCTCCTGCTGCTGACCGGACGGAGCACCTCTGGTTTGGACGTCAGCCCCAGCCAGGCCCTGTTTTTTGTCTCCTCCTTGCCTTCCCTTTGTCTCTCTTCCTACCCCATCCCCTTGTCACCCCTCCCTCCTTCCCCACCTCTCCTCGCTCTCTGCCGCCTCTTCCCATGGCCCCTCCATCCTGAAGGAGTTAATCCCATCCTGGCACCAGCTAGGATGCCATGCCCCAGTCCCTTGATAAGCTCAGTCCAAGTCTTTGCCCTGCCCCCACGACCCAGCCAGCATGCCACCCATAAAGCAAGCTCAACTGTGAAGAAAAAAAAAAAAAAAAGGGACCAACTTAAAGGTAGTTTGACTGAAAGGACTTAATGGGCCACTCAAAGTGGCAGCACAATACAAATGAATTTTAGGGCCTCTTCGTCTATCTAGATTTTCTAACATTTCACCAACCAAGGCACATTTTTAAACGCATTTATCTTAAAACAGATAAAATTAACTAAATGAGAAAATCCCATATGAGTAAGGACAGTAGCATTCTTTGCACTGAAATCAAACCCATGGATGGTTGTCACAACATTGTGTCATAGTAGTAGACCTGGCCATTCATTTCCTGGATCTAATGAAAGATCATTTGCTCTTTTTAATTATCTGCATCACTAGTTCCCTTCACTGATCATTGTGTAGGTTCTTTTAAATTCAACATTTTAGATGTAGGAAGACAATGGACATCTCAATAGCATATAGGAACCCTGGCGGTGTAATGGATTACATGTTGGGCTGCTAACTGCAAGGTCAGCAGTTCTAAAGCACCAGCTGCTCCCCAGGAGAAAGAGTGGGCTTTCTATTATGGAAAAAAAAGTGACAGCGTTGGATCCCACAGAGGCCAAGTCCATTCTGTCCTGTAGAGCCGCTATGAGTCAGACTTGACATCGAATTGAGTCAATAGCATTCATGTCCTTACTATATATTATGAATTAAGAACAGGAAGTTGATTCCAATATGTATTTTTATCCTCAAGGAAACTGCTTTTCATCCATCTTAAAAAATCATCAGGAATCTTTAAGAAATCAATATGAATACATCTAAATACAGTGTTCCAGAATTTTTTCCCAGTTCAAGATTTTTACCTGGCTGGTCATCATTTAGTAGCAATTCCAGAAGCTGTGCTGCTTTGGGGGCAATGGAACATAAAAAGCATGAGCATGGGTTTGATTTTAAATTAGAAACATATGCACTCTGCATATATGAAGGTGCCTGAAGATGCACACCATGAGGGACAATGCAGAGGGAATTCTAGGATCCGTCATATTTCTGAGCACTCATTGGTTATTTTCTAGTAATGGACCAAAAGTTGACAGCACGTGAAATAAAAGCATTTTATCGTGATAAATTTTATGTGTAAGTATGATTTTTATCTTATGTTAAAAGATGCAGTCTAGGGTCACAAAAACATTTGTGATACTTTTATACTGCTAACACCAAATTCCATTGTGATATTGACATTATTCACTCAAATATATTCATCTTATTTTTATTGTTTTTCTGAAAACACCCCTTCACATGAAAATAGCAAGAGATAGAGGCGGGAGATGTTCTCACGATATCAGTCACTGGTAGTTGCTTAAGCACTACTTTGACATCACTGTACCAAACATCCAACCTGCTGCCAGAGAGTCAGTTCTGACTCATCCTGACTGAAGACAGGGTTTCTTAGGCTGTAAATCTTTACAGGTGTGAATCGCCCGACCTCCTGTGGGACAATGGCTGAGAGGTTTGAATTGATGACCCTATCATTTTCAGCCCAACACTGCCACCAGGGCTCCCAACAGAGAGCAAAGTTTGGTTAAACAAACAGAGCAAAGGCTTCCCTCTATGAAATTCAACAGGGAAACCCAGATATGGACAAGACACTTTCAAACAGAAAAAGATTGGTAGAGTTTTGCCTCATTTCTCACCATGTAACTTTACTTCATGCTACAAGTCACGGATTTTATTGCTCGCCAGTGAGCCAGCAGTCAATGCTAAGAATCTCTCGAGAGTTCGGAAAGCATGATAGATATGATATCTTTTAAAAACATTTTATTAGGGACTCATACAACTCTTATCACAATCCATACATATATATACACCAATATCTTAATCCTTAGAAGTGGGCTGGAAGTAGTTTTCAGAAATGAGTTAAAGGAATTTCTCTTTTGTTTTGGGATGGATTGTTGGTACTGTCTCCTCATTCATCAGGAGGTACACAGTCTTAAAGGTGTGCTTTCTGGTCACTGACTTTCCACATATATTAAGAAGTGAGGACATCAAGTATCAAAAAGCACTCATTGCTATCTAGAAAATGTTGTGCACAGGTATTGTTATATTTTATACAATAGTCACTTTTATATAATTGCTCCTAAAACATGAATTTTTTTTCTAAAGTGTACTGTTGGTACTGTCGTCCTGTTTAAGTATTCAGAGTTACAAGCTACAATTTCAGGAAGTTTCCAGACGTGGAGTTTGCTACTAATTACTTCAGCCAAGGATTACAAATTGATGGGTTGCCGGCCCAAACTGTCTCAACATATTTTGTTTGAGTCTGTGCTCTGCTTTGTTTTATTCCTAGTTGGTTTTAGGAACCTGGAGAGAGGTCACATCTTCTTTAGTTCCTCCTTTCCCCCGAGCCCTGTAGTCTTTAGCCTGCTGCCTCCTCATACGGAGTACATCACCCGGCTGACCCCAGAGTTACAAAAATGTACAACCCTTGAATTAAAGAGTTTATATAATCGATGAGAAGAGGTTTTAAACGTGCAGGAAATGTCAAGCTGTTTAAATACTTTTTTAATGATTTTTCACAGGAGGTACTGAAGAAAGAAATGGACAGACTTGTGGAATTCTTTCAGGATATAAATACTGGTATCTGTCATCTGCCTCTGAACCCTGCCCTTCGCATAAAAGGAATTGACCGTGATGTAAGTCTATTTTCTCAGTATTTCTACTTTGTATTATTTAGTGTACTGGGTTTTGGAAGGCAAAAACAATTTTAAAATTATCATTGCAAATATGTAGAGGAAAATTATTGAACCCTATCCAAATTCATGCACGCTGATACTCTATGACCAGTTGGGGTCATGTTATATTAGCCTTATCATATGATCTGTTATTTAAAGACAAATTATCTATCAGCTTTGTTCAAGGAAAATATGTATATATTATATATAAATATATATAATAAAATAAGTGAGAAGCACTGTTTTTTTTTATCACCACCAAGGTCAAGTATTTATTGAACAACTACTACATGGCAAATCCTATTCTCCAACAGAACACCATACTGAAGAGTTAAAAAAATAACTCTA
Organism: Tenrec ecaudatus; assembly: GCF_050624435.1. Taxonomy (NCBI): domain Eukaryota; kingdom Metazoa; phylum Chordata; class Mammalia; order Afrosoricida; family Tenrecidae; genus Tenrec; species Tenrec ecaudatus. The sequence goes on along the minus strand of NC_134535.1, from coordinate 113,069,430 downwards.
AAACAAACAAGCACAGTTGTATATATATATATATATATACATTTCTCCATTTTGCTCCTATTTATATTTATATGAAGCATTATTTATATACATATGCATACATAGAACATAGATGTATTTATAAAAGAATACTTCTCATGAATATATATATATAAAACTGTGTTAGTCTGGGTAGACTAGAGAAACAAACTCATAGACACTCATATGCATATAAGAGTTTTATATACAAGAGCAATTGAATATTGAGAAAAATTCCATGCCAGTCCAGATCAAGTCCGTAAGTCTGACATTACCCCATATGTTGATACTAGTCCACAAATTCTTCCTTAGACTCACACAGCCATGCAATGATGCCAAATACAGGAAAATCACAGGCCAGTGGGTGGAAAGTTTTGTGGATCCAATGGTGGTATAAGCATCTCAGCTCTGGTAGAGCTCTCCATGTGGCTCCTTCAGCTCCAGGGCTCTAGCGTAGCTCCATATGTCAACAGGTGTGTCTTACAGTAAGTGTCTGAGTGTCCCTCCTCCAATGAGCTGTTTGCCTCCTTGGCGGCTCCAAAAGGTGTCAGCAAGCTGCAAGCTGATTGACAGGCTAAACTCCATCCCATTCACTCTTAAGTCTCAAATTGACAATACATTATGTAACTACCACAATACAACAATGCAAGTCACTGAATTTATTTTTTCAACTTGTTTAAAATGGTTAATTTGGCCACCCATGCAGGCTTTTTTTAGACCATGTGTCTAACCATGCTTAGTACAATAATACATGATTAGTTACAATGTCTCAGTTTTTATTCAATTTAAAATTCATTGATGTCCATCTGTAAGTGAGCCACAAAATATAATTTGTGACTTTACTTATGCCTAGGAAATCCTTCTTGGTGTTGCCAGGCTGACAGACTCCTTTTCTCCTGATCCTCTGTCATATAGTAACGCTTCCATCAACCTTCTTTGACCTACAATTTTAATCTCTGCATCTAATGAACTTGTGAAGCCTCCTTCATTAAAGTCCACCCATGGAAATACACTAATGAAGAGAAGCATTTATAACTGAGATTTATAAGTGAAGCTGTTAAGTCATCATGGATGTACAATCAATTTTATTTAACTGGGAAAGCATAAGTCAGCACAGAAAACAAATACAATGGTTAGAAGAATAATCCTATTATTGTTAGCTTGAAGGTGAAGAGTTTTGCTAACAATTTGATACCATCGTCTTTGAGATGAAACTGTTCTTGACTTAACCCCTACAAAGATAGGGTAAAGACTTTCAAATATGCTTCGTAAGCCTATTTTCAATAATAACAAAATAAGATATCAAATTCTAAAACTAAACTATACTATCTGAAACAAATCTATTCAAACTATTTGCATTATTATTAACAATGGCTCTTCATTAATGCTGAGGTCAGATGAAAACTCTACATTTTGAAGTACCTTGGGGTCAGGCTCAATGACATTAAGAACTGTAGGAATCATGGAATCCAAGGTTTAATTGGTTTCCCCTAAGAAGGGAAAGGATTTCTCTTTTGTTTTATTTTTTCAATTAAAATTGAAAATGAGTTCTTCCTTATGAGAGCAGTGGCTTTGTGGGACATCAGTCTGGCAAGGAAAAATGGCTGCCATGGTGGTGGCCAAATAGGTGGCCTTGTAAGCAACTTCATCCGGGGTCAGCGGTATAGGACCTTTCCATGGAACTAACTCCATGCCATGTACTGCTTTATCTGACACTCCAAAATCTTCCTAAATAGGGCTGTGTGTGTGTTCTATGCCTCTATCCAGAAATATTTAACACACTGGCCACCAATGAGTACAGTGAAGAGCAGGGAAACTGTGACTATATGATGCTCCTGCCCCCATACACAACTCTGTAAAAGAGCTCCTGAGACCTGTCGGCATGTCAAACATTATAGTACCAAGCTCTGTAAACTCTGTTGCTGGCAGGAGATGCTAGAGATACCCACCAAGAAGCATGTCTTGGAACTACTGGCTCATTGTCACTGTAGCAGTTATCAGGTATGCTTCCAAGGAAGTTCCAGACCTGGATGGAAACCAGGTCCAAGATAGAGGAATTCCAGTGCCATCTCAATGAAGCACGAGAGGTTCCAGCCCCAACAAAGGAACACACATGTATTTGGAAAAGAGACAACTTGAACGCGATAGAAAAATGGTTTAGATCTCACATATCAGTGAGAGTTCTGTGCCTGGAGCCCACCTTGACGCTCTGTGTGTCCTGATGAACACCTCTCTATGAAAACATTTCTCATTTACTCTTCTGGCTCCTGTCCTTCTCCCAGTGAGAAATTTAGGAGACCAACCATTGATAACTGTGCTTAAAGGAGAAAGTATCAGTAGTCAGTATATGTCAAATGAGAACATGTCCATAGACTACACTCATAAGAAATAGAAAGATCAACAGAGAGCCCTTTGAAAAGCATCACATCCTGGCCTTTCTGGCAGGTCAGAACAGGATGGTCAGAGATGACTCTAAAGTAGGACATTTCTGAAGGATGGAAGTCAGCTGGCAGGAGAACAGGCGAATTCTCCAGGATGGTCCCTGGGGGGGCTTGAGGCTGGAGATGCCTGTGAAGATAAGAGCTGGACGAATAACCTAAAGGTAGCAGAAGAGAAAAGTGGTTTCTTTAAAATAATAGACACAGATAAAAATCAAAGACAATGGGAGCACAAGCAAATGTGGTGAAGAAAGCTGATGGAGCCCGGCTATCAAAAGATACAGAGTCTGAGGTCCTATAGGCTTGAAGATAAACAAGCAGCCATCTAACTGAGAAACAACAAAGTTCACATGGAAGAAACACACCAGCCTGTGAGATCACAAGGCATCAAAGAGATAAGGTATCAGGCATCAAAGACCAATAAAAAAAATGAGGAGGGTGTGAAGAGTGGGAACCTAGAGCCCATCTGTGGGAAATTGGACATTCCCTTGTAGAAGAGCCACGGGAGGAGACAAGCCTGTCATGGCACAGTGTAACAATGATGAAACATACAACATTCCTCTAGTTCTTGAATACTTCCTAACCCCCACCCCCCTTAATGATCCCAATTCTACCTTACAAATCCGGCTGGACCGGACGATGTATGCTGGTACAGATAAGAACTGGAAACGCAGTGAATCAGGACAGATGAACCCCTCAGGACCAGTGGTGAGAGTGGCAATACCGGGAGGGTGGGGGAAGGTGAGGAAGAAAGGGGGAACAGATTACAAATATCTACATATAACTTCCTCCCTGCGGGATGGACAGCAGAGAAGTGGGTAAAAGGAGACATCAGATGGTGTAAGATATGACAAAATATTAATAATTTATACATCAACAAGGCTTCATGGGGGAAGGGGGAGGGAGGGGAAAAATGAGAAGCTGATACCCAGGGTTCAAGCAGAAAGCAAATGTTTTGAGAATGATGAGGGAAACAAATGTACAAAAGTGCTTGACACAATGGATGTATGTATGGATTGTGATAAGAGTTGTATGAGCCCCCAGTAAAATGATTTAAAAAACAAGAAATCAATGAGTTGAAATAAAATGAGCATAAATTATTCAATATAAGAGCAAAGATCTGCTCTGTAAATTTTCACCTAGTGCACAATCAAAAGTTTTAAAACAAATTTTAAAAATTCTAAAAAATATTAGTTTTGATACTGAAAATTGACACATGTCTTTTGAAATGAAGAACCAGTCCCTCCAAAATTTTTTTTTTAAATTAAAATACTACAAATGACAAGTTTGAGGACATATGGAATTTTTAAATCTGCCCTCCTTTCTTCCTGAACATTAAAGAAGTCTGAAGAGACTCTCTATCTGTGTGATCAACATGTGCCAAAGCTTCCAATTGGAGCTCCCACCTAATGAATAATGTGAGAGAGAACTTCTATGTGTATGAGGATGGTAGTGCCTTTAGGTAGACCAAGTGACTCATTGCTGATTAACCAAATCTGCTCAGGGGAGAAGAAGTGAATGTGAAAAGATCTGTTGTTAGAGCTCCCATCTCATTGAACACCAGAGTACCCCTCATGAGGAGAAAACTTGTAAATACAATGGATGTACAGGAGTTCATTCTGAAATCCCAACTCACTGACATCCAGGGGCCCCTACTGGGGAGAAACCTTACTGATGCAATGAAAGAGGAAATGCCTTTCCTAGCGGCAGCCTAAGAACTTTGTGATACAACCATGCTCAGATTGTGTGCTTCTCACGGATAGACTTCATCTCTTCCATTTCCTATTCCAGCGCTTTCACTGGATCATTTACATAAAGTCATTCTCCAAGCTTCTTGATTCCTTTTTCACTGTTGCAATCCAAACAGCTTGGGTGGATTGGGAAAGGCAAATGAGAAGGGTCTAGATAAGCGTTTGAAAACAAGTAAGCTAGCAGAAATAATTCCTTTGCTCTGGAGCCCATTCCAACTCATAGTACTTTATAGGACGGGGTAGAAGGACCCCACAGGCTCCCCAAGGTGAAATATTTACCGATTCAGACTGCCATACATATTTTCCAGCAGGGCAGCTGGTGAGTGTGATTATCAGTTTGGTTATCAGTCCAGTGCTTAAGCAATGCACCACGAAGGCTCCTTTAGAGTAAACGCTTACAATGTGGACAGCAAAGCCTCACTGGAAAACTTTCCTCCTGTGTATTCATCTGTGCCTTCACCATCTGTAAAAGCCAGCTCGCGTCCTGCAGATTTTCTCCTTTAAACGCTCCTCTGTTTATACACGGCCTTATAAATGATTTGAACTTAATATGCATATCTACTTCCATGCTAACTTATGTGTACTCTGCTGGCAAGCACGATGTCTCTCTCTGTTGGAATACAGATAACAGCTTGCTCATATAGGTTAAATATATACACATACATGTATAATTTTTGTACTTGACTCTCAAACAATGCTTTGTATGTGGGGGAAAAAAACCCAAAATATAAAACAATGGAAGCAGAGTGGTTTGGGATTAAGAGAAAAGTACTAAGCCCCTCCTTCAAATCCCCTTTCAGTCATTGTCTCTTTTCTGGACCTGTGCTACCTGACCAAGTCCTCCAAAATTTGAGTGAGCCGGTTGCGACAACTACTGATACCGATTCATGTCTTGCCTGATGCAGGATTTCCTAGTTCAATATCCATGACAGAAGGTGCCATGATCCCTGATTAACTGATTTCTTACAACCGGAGGTCATTACTTAACAAGTAACTTCAGCCATTACTGCAAAATCTCAGATTGATTTCCTCAGCTAGGGTTTGTGTTTGTTTAGAGATTAGTTTAGAACTCTGTTGATAGGTACGTTAAGAATATATCCTTTCCTCTCAGCTACTGCTGATTTTGGATTTATCAAAAATAATGATATTCCAACTGAACCTTCAACATACATTAGAGTATATTTTACTAAGTTGATAAATTGAAAACATCAAGGTATTTCCCACTGTTACTATTGATTTATCTCTTCATTATCAAGCTGGATACCCAATAGCTTAAGGACAGCCTTTAGACACTTAACAATTTTAAGGACGTGGAAACAAAATAAGCAGCAATGGAAAGTCACCAACAACATAGCGTGAAAACGGAAATGCAGAAAGAAACTAGGAGAGGAAATATGGGTTGTGCTGTTATTTCTACAAATAAGAAAATATTTATTAACAAGAAGAGAAAGAGAAATCTAGTGATTTTTTTCAAGCAACTAAATCATTCCCAGCACTATTAAAGGCATTATATTACTTAGGTCTTTCTTAATTCTATATTCATGCTTCCATAAAGTATGCTGCAGGTAAAAAATAAAGGGAACTATATATTTTTAAAAAAACAGATTTTAGCTTTTAGCTTTTAACAGACTAGCATAAGCCCCATACATATTGTTTAGGTATTTAAACTTCAAGCATATCATCAATGTTCAGTGAAGGAAAAAAAATCAAGTTGGAGATTTAAGGCCTGCTGAAAGTTTGATTTCAAAGGAAATGTTTTCTATAAATAAATAAATTGGGGTTTAAAAATAATAAACATGGGCAGGTTTTTGCTATGACCGAATATGAAAATTAGTCATGTGCGTGATATTTACTCCTTTAACAAATATTGCTTGGGACCGTGATTTCAGGGAGAGAGCTCCATTTGCTTTGTCACGATTGTGCTCTTGGTCTCTTCTTGCAGGCCTGTTCATATTTTACATCCAATGCATTGCCACTGAAGATCACATTCATCAATGCGAATCCAATGGGCAAGAAAATCAGCATTATGTTTAAGGTACAGATGTTCTCCGTGAATCACCAATCCCCTGGGCAGGGCAATTGATTTATTACTCACAAGAGGAAATTCTTGTAGCTATTTTCCTGTAGTAACACAAAGATTCCCCAATTACTGTATATTCTATCATTTTATAGCACTACAGTACCAAATACGATTGGCAATAAATCAAACATTACTGGCTTAAAGCCAATGAACATTCAGGGCAAGGCTTTAAAGGATATGCTTCAATCAATGAAATTGCACAATCGCCTTTGAGGGCCACGAAAAGCTGAGTGTGTGTGAGCCCCCAGGACACAGTTTTTCTTTTGGCAGAGACACTGAATGAGACTCAAATTTATCTGGGTCATTTCAGTTTCTCATCTTGAAAATCTTGAGAAAATGGAGGAAAAGAGTAACAGTTACAGGAAAGGCAGGAAGGGGGGGCGAAAGAGAAAGCTGTATGCAAACGCTCAGGTTTGCAAGCATCCAGTTAATGTACTCAGTTGTCCAGGCAACCACGCAACCGGAGTTCAGAGTGGTGGTGTTTGTATTATGATGTTTTCTCTCCACTCTCACTCTTTGGGGAGATAATCATGAACACATTCCTACTTTTACTTGGGCCTGTGTAACCGCAGAGTGGTCCTGGGACACTGCCTTTTTTTTGGGGGGGGGGGAGGGGGATCAGTCTCGGCAGAATTTCTGCATATGATCAGGAAAGCATTCAAAACCAAACTGCCAATCACTGCCAACATGTAAAACTATCCTTCTGCTATGGACATAGTTCATTTCCTTCACCTGGGCTAGAAAAGTGCTCCTTGATCATTTCTCATTACTCTCAAAGGCTGTTGGCTCAGAAAACTGTTTAACTGCCTTCGTAAGAGAGCTGGCTGATCCAAAGTCTGATGAATCATGTATGTGCTATTTATAGTCCTAGTTAAGAAGCTCTTGGCATTCTAACTGCATATCAGGGCATGAGCTTCTGGCGTACCAAGTCATGTTTCACCTAGATGGAGTCTCTCCTGCCTGTTTGAAATCTGGATAAACCTTCCTCTACCCTCCCTCTAAGACTCCATCTAAAAAACTGTGCACAGTTAATACACCGGAAAATGATGATCAAAGAATGGCATCTGAGCAGCACTTTTAACCTGATGACTAAAGCTTCTGTAATTATTTTAAAGGATGTGCTCATTTTCTTTTACCTCATGTGAGAGGCAGAAGTAGTCTTGGTGCTAATCAGGGACAGATTGCCCAAAAAGCAAGCTATGGAAAGTCTTAATTTTGCTGGTTTACTTACTTGTAGTGATCAATTTCACCAGTAGTGAACAATTCTACCAGTGCACTACAGATTAGTAAGTAACACAATTAAATTTATGTTTACTTCACTTATTGTAAGCCAGTGCATACTGTGCTTACTGGCTAATTGGCTGTTGATGCTAATAAAACAACTTTAAAAAATTTAAATCTGGTCTCAAAGTATCCAAGAAAATAAGGACATATACCATGTTTGCTTGCTGTTAATTAAATCCAGGGAGAAACCAATCTATCTTTTTTTTTATTATTTAACAGGAAGGAGATGATCTTCGCCAAGATATGCTTGTTCTGCAGATTATTCAAGTGATGGACAACATTTGGCTGCAGGAGGGCCTGGATATGCAAATGATCATTTATAGATGTCTATCCACAGGGAAAGGACAAGGTCGGTATAGGTTAAAAAGTCGAATTGACTTACATTATTTTTCTCACACATGCACCAAAATTTCCACAGTTTCGCTGTAGTTAAGATTTTTTTTTAATCCATGAGATAAATAACTTTTTCTAAAAACAAAACAAAGATTAACAGAAATTTAAGGCCCAAATTTTGTGTAAAGTACAATGTGCCTTTAGATATTAGTCACTTGACAGCGTAAATATTATGAACAATGACTTTGTTGTGTATATCAATAAGTGTTAGTTATCATAACTAATTCATTTATCTTTTTTGATAAGTTAATAATAGAAACCACTACTTTAAAAGTTTGTCACACTGTGGTGGCTGGTGGGGCGCTGTGAGCCGGAAGGTGTGTCACTCACTGGGTTTCAAATACAGCAGGATCACCCAAAGTGACCCGGTGTTAGCGCAGCTTCCAGACTAGAGCAGGCTACAAGGAAGGACTAGGCTGTCCATATCTGAGGCATGAGCCACCGACAACCTTTTGGATAACACTGAAACATTACGAAATGCAGAACAGAAAATTTGGGAATGAGAAGGGTCATTATGAAATTTGGGCATTGGGTTCTTACTGGCCAGCAAAAAGAGCATTGACTGAAAGATGCTTTGCTTTGACAGAACAGCTCTGAATCTTTTTTCCCAAGGTCATTGCTGATGATGAGACATGGTGCTATTCTTACAACCCCAAAAGCAAACCTCAATCAAGTCAATGAAAGATACCATCATCACCTTACCCCAAAAGAGCTCATGAAGTGAAATCAAAGATTAAGATGTTGCTTTTTTTTAATGTGAGGGGGATAGTACATTTGGGGTTCATTCCACTAGGTCAGAAATCAAGAAATCTAATAGAAATCTAAATAGAAATCAAGCTTTCTATTTAGATGTTCTGAAAAGATTGCATAACAGTGTGCGACAAAAAGGCTTGATTTGTGGCAGATAGGGACTTGTTTTGCCACTAGGACGATGCACTTGCTCATGCAGCCATCTCAGTTGCCAGTTTTGGTGAAAAACAGCATGCCTCTCTTGCCTCATGCACTTTATTTACCTGACCTTGTTCCAAGCAACTTCTTTTTGTTTCTGTGAATGAAGAAAGACATGAAAGGACAGTTATTTGATGAAGAAGAATAGGTGAAGGAAAAAAAGAGGGAGATACTGTCAGCTATCCAAACAGATGAGTTTGAAAAATATTTCCAAGAATGAAATCACAGATATGACAACTGTAGTAAGTGTAGTGGAGAGTCCTTTGAAGGTTATAAGGTTGTTGTTGTTTTTTTAAATGCATAGCTTTGAAAAAAATTCCATTTTGGAGGGGTATCCCTCTGTATATCAAAGAACGTATAACCCAACTTCAAGAAGGCAACCCCCAATAACATAACACCTCTGAGGTAAACCCTAGTATGAACAAAACAAAACAAACACAATACAGAACATTTTGAAAACCAGATCAAGTCCAGCATGCATCAGAGGGGGAATCAACTGACAGAGTTTTGACTGTTCACATCATGTCTCTCCCTTTGTTCTCCTTGCTTATCTTCAATGCACTCTGCTTAGTAACCGCTTCCCTCCCATCCCTCAATTATGGCTGCAAGGTGATCACCAGAAGCTTATTTCCTTTGTTGTTCCCACACAGGTATCTCGGGCTCCCACTGTCATCTATAGCCTTCTGCAACTGGATTATCACAATTTCAGCTTTACTACTAATCCCTCCTTATATTTTAGATTATATAAATTACAATCCTTCAATGACTGATGATGTGCTTCTTCCATGTAGACTTAGTTGACATCTTATTTAGATGGCTGCTTGTTTGGAGGCAAGTTTTTAAGACCCTAGACCAATGGTTCTCAAACTTCCTAATGTCACGACACTTTAATACAGTTCCTCATGTTGTAGTGACTCCCGATCATAAAATTATTTTTGTTGCTACTTTATAACTATAATTTTGCTACTGTTGTAAATCAGGTGACCTCTGTGAAAGTCCCGTTTGACCCCCAAAGGGGTTGTGATCGACAGGTTGAGAACCGCAGCCCTAGACAGTACTTTATCAGATAGCCAGGAACCATATAATTTCTTCTCCACGTTTTACTATAGCATCCATATCTCCTGTGTTCCTTTCCTGAGGGTGAGTATCAAACAGGCCATGATGTAAGAACTAATTGTTCTTAAGTTGGAGCTAGGATTTAGTATGAGCCCAAAACCCATTCCTGGATCTATATTTTTTGGAGGTTTTGTTTGTTTGTCTGTTTTTTATCTGCCTCTCCTGACTTATTTTTCCCATCAGTATCCCTCATCTCCCCCTGACAGGGGTTTCTACCTGTCCAGGGGAACACATCATAGGTTTACATGGCAGCCATTCCGGAGATAACACCCCCTTCCCATCCCTTGACCATTTGATCCCAGCTGACATGAGCCGCCCCCCACCCCCAGCAAAGTGATCTTCAAATTACTTATGTAGAGTGCATGTTGTATGATTCAGTGGCACTGGTCAGCCTCTCTGGCTCCCTGGCCAGCAGACTGGATGCCCTGCCAGCCTGAGCTTGTGTCCATTCTGCTGCTTATTTCTACAGTAGTGGACTCATATAGTATTTTCCTTTCTGTGATTGACTAACTTCACTCAGCATCATGTCTTCCAGATACCTTCATGTCTAGAGGTGTTTCAGAGTTTCATCATCATTTTTTAGGGATGTATAGTATTCCATTGTGTGTATATGCCAAGGCTTTTTAATCCAATCTTTTACAAATGGGAATTTAGGCAGCTTCCAACTTCTTGCTATTGTGAACTGTGCTGCATTGAACCTGGCGGAACATACATCTCTTTATGATCTATTTCTTATTTCTTTGGGGTATATGCCCAGTAATGGTATTGCTGGGTCATATTGTATTTCAATAGCCATCTGTTTTAGGAATCTCCATATTGCCTTTTGAGTGGTTATTATGTATTTGCAGGCCAACAGTGAATAAGACTTCTGATCTCACTATATCCTCTACAGCATTTGTTGCTCCCAATTGGGCTACAGTTCTGGGTGTTAGATGTTATCTCATGGTAATTTTGAATTGCGTTTCCCGGATAGTTGGTGAACAGCAACATTTCCTCAGATGTTTGTTAGCCATTCGAGGGCCATCCTTTGTGAATCGTCAGGTCAGGTCCTTTGCCTACCTTCTCAAAGGGTTGTCAGTTTTTTCCTGACAACATGTTGTAGGCTTTTAATATGCTATAGATTTTAGTACTTAATCCTTTGTTCATTATGTCATTACTAAATATCTTTTCCCAATCTGTGGGCTCTCTATTTTCACTTTTAATGAACTCTTTCAATGTACACAGTGTTTTATTTTTAATAGGTCCCACTCATCTATTTTATCATCCATGGACTATGTTTTCTTTATTATCTCTGATAGCCCATGCATTCCCCGAACATGGGCACTTAGATTTGTCCCAACTTTCTCATGGATGATCCTGATAATTTCATGTTTTATATTTAGATCGCTGATCCACCTGGAGTCTTTTTTTGTGTATGGGATGAGATATGGCTCCCAATTCATTTTTCTCCCATTCTTCTGTAGATATCCATTTTCCATCACCATCTATTGAAGAGAACATCTGCTTCCAATTGAATGCTTATTGGGCCTTTGCCCTTTGTCAAAAGTCAGTTGTCTTGATCAATATACAAATACAGTGTGAGCACAATGAAGTGTTCTGGAATTCTGACTCTTCTCAAGATTACCCATAGGATGTTATGAAACATACAGTCAAATTCCTCGGAATGATCAAGAAAACACAAGTAAATATCTTTCGGGTATTCTCTACTTTCAGTCAAGATCCATCTGATGTTATCAATGAGGTTCCTTGTTAAAAACCCTCTTTCGAATCCAACCTGAATCTCTGGCAGCTCCTAGTCATTGTACAGTTACAATCATTGTTGGATTATCTTCAGCAACATTTTATTTGCATGTCATATCAATGCTATTGTTATATAATTTGAACATTCTGTTGGGTCACATTTTGTGGAATTTATGGAATGGGTACAATTATAGGACTATTCCAGTAAGCTGGCCAAGTAACTGTCTTCCAAATATCTTGGCATAGATGAGTGAGTGATTCCAGTGTTTCATCAGCTTGCTGAAACATTTCAATCACTATCCCATGAATTCCCAGAGCTGTGTTTTTGGCTAATGCTTTAAATGCAATTTGAACTTCTTTCTTCAGCACCATTGGTCCTTGCTCATATGCTACCTCCTGAAATGGCAGAATGTCATCTAGTTCTTTTTAACACACTGACTCTGTATTCTTTCAATCTTCTTTTGCACATTCAATATTTTGCCCATCAAAAAGGAAAAACACATTTAAAAAAAACTCATTGCTATTAAGTTAATGGCAAGTCATAGGGACCCTGTAGTACAAGGTACAACTGTCCTGTGGGTTTCTGAGACTGAAAATATTTACGGCAGTAGAAAGCCGCATCTTTCTTTCAAGGAGCAGATGGGTAATTTCAAACTGTTGACCTTGCAGATCATAGGAGAACACATAATCACTTTGCCACCAGAGCTCCATTTTATCCACAGAACCATTAAGTATTGCAACTCAAGGCTTGAATATTTTTGTGAGTTATTTCAATTCAAGTTATGATGAGCCAGTTCTTCCTGGATGATCCTTCGAGGCAAGGATGGTAACTTCTTCTCATGCTTTGGACATGTTATCAAGAGAGACCAGTCCCTGGAGAAAGACATCATGTTTGGCAAGATAGAAGGGCAGATAAAAAGTGGAAAGCTTTGACAAGATGGATTGACAGAGTGGCTATAACAATGTCCTCAAATTTAAGAATAATTTTGAGGATGACAAAAATAGACACCAATATACATATATTTATATTATATTACTATATATTGTATAGTATTCAGATAGCAGATGAATTTTGGAGCTCTACTCAAGGCTTCCCTTAAAATATGAACACTTTGTACTAATAACCTGGCACTCTTTGACACTCACCTTCTTGAGACAATCTCCAAAGACAAAATGGATGCATAAGCAAATGTGGCGAAGGGAGCAGACAATGCCCAGCAACCAAAAGATACAGTGTCTTAGGTATTAAAGGCTTGAAGTTAATCAAGCAGCCATCCAGGAGGGAAGCAAATAAGCCTACATGGAAAAATCACAGCAGCCTGTGTGATTGTGAGGTATTGATGGGATCAGGTATCAAAAGATCCAAAACAAACAATTAGATTGATGTGAATGAGAGGAGTTTGAGTGGAGACCCAAAGCTTATCTGTAGACCATTGGATCTCTCCCCACAGAAGGGTTATAAGGAAGGGATGATTTAACCAAAGTGCAGTGTAACATCAATGAAACATACATCATTCCTCTAGTTCCTGAATGGTTCCCCCTACCCCATTACCATGACCCAGTTCTATCTTACAAATCTGGCTAGAACAGAGAATACACATTGGTACAGATAAGAGTTCTCAACACATGGAACTCTGGATGTAAAAATCTCTCAGTAACAGTAGTGGGAGTAATGATTTTATGAGAGTGGGGAATGGTCAACGAGTGGGAATGGAGAGAAAGGGGGAACCCATCAAAGGTTGCATATATATCCTCCCCCACCCAAAGGGGATGAATAAGAGTAATGTGGGTGAAGAGCGACAACAGATTGTGTAAGATATGAAATAATAATAACAATATATAATCGATTAAGGATTCAAGAGACTGGGAGGTTGGAGGAGGGAGTGGGGAAAATGAACTTATATCAAGGTGTGATAGTATGGGTAGACAAGAGAAACAAATCCATGGACACACATATGTGTATGAGATTTATATACAAGAGGAATTGAACATTGAGAAAACGTCTCAGCCCAGTCTAGATCAAGTTCATAAGTTCGATATTATCCCATATGTCCCATATCAATGTATAAAGTCCTCTTCAGACTCATGAAACACGTGCAATGACGCCGAATGTAGAAGATCACAGGGCAGTGGGTAGAAAGTCTTTGGATCCAGTGGTGTTGGAAACATCTCTGTGCTGGCAGGGGTCTCCGCATGGCTTCTCCAGCACCCAGGGCTGCATCAGGGTGGGTTCACATGTCCTATCAGCTGCTATGTCTCCCAGACTGTGAGCAGAGTTCCCCACCTCTACTGAGGAAATACCGCAATTCCCAGAATCCTTATGGGAAAGCTATGCATAGAGGCCTGATTGGCTATGATCTGACTGACAAGCTAGACTCCACCCTGACATTCTTAATTCACAAACTGACAAATGATTATATATCTATCATACAAGGGCTCAATTAGAAAATGTTTTGGAAATGAGGGCAACATATGGACAAATATAATTGATGTATGGAATGTTATAAGAGATGTAAGCACCCTCGAAAAAGTGATATTTTTAAAAGGGACCAGGAAATGTTTTTTTCGGTTGTGTATAAGGTTGCTTTGAGTCAGAACTGATGCACAGACACCTAACAACAACAAGAGCAATAATATAAATACTACCCATTCAAAACAATGCAAGTGTTCCCATTATTAACAAAAGTGTGTGAAATTGTACATTCTTTCAAGGATCTTAGAAATTGTAAATACATTATAAAATAGTTTTCTATTTATAAATGAATTTTTAAAGAAGCACATCAATAGTCAAGTGAATATGAAAATATAATATTTATAAATATTTCCAAACCCAGTGAAAATAATGGCTCGTATTAACAACACCAGAAATGAACTTCTACCTTATTAAAATCATGCTGAAGGGAAGAACCAACAATTCTTAAGTATTGTTTAATTGTAGTCATTGTCACTTAAGCCATTCAATTAGTGAGTATGAAACAAAGCAGATATGTGTGGATAAGCAAGGAGATGAAGCCATAGAGCTGGAAAAGAGGCCCGAACCATGCGCCTTTTTCTTTTTTTTCCCCCGACTTTCATGGGCAATAGCAATTTATACAGATCATTACAAAACATGAATTGCCTTTGTCCTCAGTTCCCATGGTCCTACCAGTAGGCTTGGTACTCCAGCCAATCATACGTTAGATTTTAGCTTAGCTGGAAGCACCTCCTGATTTGCTTAACTTGAAGCTTGATGTCTCAGGATGACTTCATTTCAAGTCCAACCATTCCCTTATTTGCTATTCTGAGAATTATTCTGTGGTTTCCACTCTAAATGTCCCATACCTGACCTTCTATAATGCTCTAGTTCCTAAGAATAAATAAATAAAAGGGCTTCATTGCTACGGTGAAATGGTTATTCCTTGAGTTCCACCATCCCTTTTCTCAAATAATTAATCTAAGTATTTCATCTCTTGCAATACTGAAAATGTCAGAGACAAACTAGAAGTGTCAAACTGAGCATTTCAATGTTAAATGGATAACTTTTTCTTCAGAAATCGACTAAGTCTCTGATCCCAGTGGAACTCTGATTTCAGCTCTGCTTTTCTCAGTGCATTATCATAGACTATAACCAGGGTGAAAGGTTAAAGTTAATAAAATGATTCAACAAAAATAACTGTAGACTGACTCATGCTTGGAGGTACCATAAAACAAATCCTTTAATGGGTGCTCTTACATGAAAGATCAGTCAGTGTTTCCTTTCTCGTGCCTCTGGTTGCTATAAATCACTGTAACAACCAGCTCAGTGTCATTGAACAATGTCCCCCAATACACTTCTATAATTGTATGATCACAAAGGGACCTTAAAATAGCTAAATGTTTCTTCAAGAAAAATTGAGATTAAAATGTCAGTTTTAGAAGATCAGGGTTCATTTGTAATTATATTCTAAAGTGAGATGTCACAAAGAGAAGTGGAAATGCTAAAATGAGCTCAGCAGAACCACTGTCCTGGGGGAGAATGTATGAGAGGTAAGAAGTTTCCATTATGTCATCAACACATTGTAGATCATCCTCATGGCTACTTTATATGTGATATCCTAGGAACTCAGACAGGCTTCTAGAGCAAAGAAAAATTCTTTTGGATTTATTTTATCACTAATTCCAACTTTGACGGGAATAAAATTCATCTAGAGGAATTGGGGGGCCTGTTCCCTGGGATAGAATTGAGTTTTTCTACATCAGACTCTCTTTGGAAGAGCTGCTCAGTGCCTTGCGTGATACCACCTAGAAAAGTTTTAGCTACTTCAAATATGAACCATGGTCCAGCATCATCTAGAGGCTTGTCAAAAGTGCCGACTCTCAAGTCACGACTCACCCTCACGAACCACAAGCAGCGTTATAAAAAATAAATTCACAAGTGTTTTGTATGTGCACCGAACCTTAAGAAACATGACATTCGAGGATGCTAAGAATGGACCTGCACATATTACCCAAGGAACACGGAGTCATGGTACAAGTATTAAAGGATGATCCACGAAGGTTCAAAATGTATGAGTGCCATTTATGGTTTTAATTAATGGGCAGATTTTAGTCACTATTAGTGTTACAAATTCAGATCAAGGTTTTCTGGGTATTTATCAATGTAAGACTTGGGAGTTAGGAAAGCTTAACTCCAGATAAACGTGGTTTGAAATGTAACTGGCATTGCTATTAAAAGGCCACAATAATCTAAACCCTAGCTTTGCGCATGGTCAGTTGCAAGACAGCAGTAAAACACTCAGGAACAAGGTACAATGTAATTATCCTTCAGAACGTCTCAGCTAGAAGAACTAGAAAAGTGCTGAGGAACCTTTGAAGGGTTAGAAAGGGGAAAGGGGGATTAACATGTATTAATCGCCTATTGAACACGGATTATTTATATCCATAGCTTGTTTGGAGGTTGTGTCTGGCTCATATAAGTCATAAATATTTGTTATAAGACCATGAGCTTAACCCCTTAACTTTAAATGAATTTCCCATCCATGTGCTACTGAATCGATTACTCTGTCGATTCTATGACTTCTGTATAAAACAATGCTCAGCTGGATTTTCTCTCTACCAAAGTTCTCCAGAGGAGCCCAGGTGGTATAGTGGGTTATGTGTTCAGCTGTTAACTGTGAGGTCAACAGTTCAAAACTACCAAATGCTCAGTGGAAGAAAGATGAGGCTTTATGAGACTTTCTAGTCTCGCAATCTAGAAAATCCAGAGGGGCACTTCTACCATGCCTCATCGGATCTTTCTAAGAGTCCAAACTGACTTGATGACAATAAATTATAGTTCTGAAAAGAATTTAAAAATTACAGCAACACCTGATGGATCTGATCTAAGCACAACCAATAATTATTATCCCAGGACTTAGGAAGAGAAGTAAGGCCACCTACATGGGGCTCTTTCAAAAGAGAGAGTGTGGAAGAAAACAGGTAATTAAACAAGTAATTTAAGTAGTGCCGACATCAACTGTGTTGTTACACAAATCAAGTATCTTTCATCCTTTATAGAAAAATTGTCATCTTATCTCTTTTGTCTTTTTATCAAGCAGGATTGGTCCAAATGGTGCCAGATGCTGTCACCCTAGCAAAGATTCATCGCAATTCTGGATTGATAGGACCACTGAAAGAAAATACCATCAAAAAATGGTTCAGTCAGAACCACCCTGTACAAGCAGAGTATGAAAAGGTTTGTTCTGTTGTCTGTACTCTTAAAAAAAAGGTGCTTTAATAAAAATATGATCTAATCCTGCAGGTATTATGATTTAGGGAAAAATTAAATTGACTCCATAATAATCATTATTGGTAATAATGATCCCCTTTAAATGGAATACTAGCTAAAGAAAGGCATCTTGTTTTACTTGTGGATGAAATTTCTGATTACAAATAAGAATGTCGCCACTCAAATATATGCCTTTCAGTAATGTCACCCTCAGAGACAATGATTCTGGAGGTGCCTCTGTCAGGTAACCAATACTCTTGATTTCTGGAAACCTCCACCCTTTCTTTGCAATACAGGTTTTCTGCCATGGATTACTATTTTTTTCTGGCTGATTTATTCTTTTAACTATTTGAAGGAATGTATAACAGGATTTTATAGTTCATGACTTTAATAGATACACCATTGCATTTGGATGAAAACATTTTTTCTCCCACTTTATCCTGGAATCTGACCTGCAGTTTAAAGTATGGTCGGTAGTACCCCTCCCAGATAAGGGGACGACTGTGTTTACAGTCAGAGCTCCCCAAACTCATTATCCTGGAGCAAATTTGCCTCCTAATGGTTCTACAAATGTTTTTGGAGACTATAAATATTTATCGGAGCAGACAGCCTCAATTTTCTCTAACAAGGTAGCCAATCAATCTGAACTACTGACCTTGTAGCTAATAACCATGGTGCCACCAGAGTTCTTTAGAATCAATACACAGTCATTTTGCCCCTTGTCAAGCCATGCATTAGTGCAGCTGAATCCACGTAGAGGCAGGTGCACCTTTGTAGTCATTTATACAAGTATGTCCTATATGGGCTGGCATTTTGAAAACAGCAATGAAAATTACTGCCATCGTGTCCATCTGGACTCAGAGTGACTGTATGACAGGTTTTAAACCTTTAAAATATTTTTCAGGAAAGCACCATCTTCCTCCCACAGTGGCTACTGTGTTTGAACCATCAGCCTTTCAGTTCACAAGCAGTCGAGTGGTTCTCCTGCAGCCCCACAGGGCTCCTTGTGATCTAGCATTAAATTTGCTAAAAACAGTCTCAATCTTACCACTGTGAACCCTGATTCTGGAGAACTGCTATGTCTCTAACACACTGGATAATCAGTCAATGTTGGCTGAGATGGAAACTTGAGAGTTCTTACATTCCATCCTTCTTTGAGGTTGAAGTACAGAATAGCAGAGACTGCTTGAGGCCAATATTTTGAAATTTGCTTTCCATCTAACCCCCAAATTATAACTCCGAATTGTACACAAATCTTTTCCTAGAGTTTGGATTGAATTTATATAGTCCTTTATATATCCCTTGAAGTTTTTTTAAATGTAGTTTATTGAGGACTCTTACAGGTTTTGTAACAACCCATACATCAATTGGATCAAGCACATTTGCACACACGTTGCCATTATTATTTTCTAGACATTTATTTTCTATTGATCCCTTTCTACCAGTTATACCTCCTTAATAAATTATATATTACTATTATTTTCATATCCTACACTGACCGCTGTCTCCCTTCCCCCATGGTTTCTGTTGTTTGTCCCTCTGGCAAGGGTATGTACTAATCATCATGGCCAGTTCCTCCTTCTTCCCCTCCCTCCTGGTATCACTACTCCAGTTCCTGTTCCTGGATTCTCTGTGTCATGAGCTCTTATGTTTTATCCTCACCTGTGCACATGATCTGGTCTAGCCCACTGTGAAAGGTAGAGCTAGGGTCATGATGGTGGGAGTGAGTAAGCCTCAAGGAACCAGAGGAGTATTAAGTGTTTCATCAATGATTTTTCTCTCCACTATCACCATGTGGAATATGCAGAACATATTTAAGTATCTTAACTTTATAAGTGAAAAAGTCAAGTCAAATTAATTGACTTGTCCAAGAACTCCAGGAGCACAAACCCAAGTATATGGCACATAGTCCAGTGATCCTCATACCCCTGAAAGTCGGCCATTCCACTTTATGAGACCCATAATCCTGATCCAGCAAGTCACTCACAGTAGAATGGTGAGAAAGCTGAATGGAATCATTTTGAAGACAATGGATACTATTTGTAGAAGGATGCCTCTGTTCATTATAGAAAAGTGCCACAATTGATTTAATGGTTATCTGCTTCTACCCACACAGCATTGCACCAAAACACCATACTGTACAAGCAAAAGAAAAAACATATACAGTATAACAACATTGCAGACAATGCTTGAGCAACATAAAAGGGCACAGATATATCAATATATAGTTTCCTATATTTAAAAAATGGATGCACAATCAACAATAGTTAAATATTATAGATTAATTTGAAGATGGATAATGCTAGATCATATTGTTTTCTTTTGCTTTGAAAAAATCATTAAATATTGTATATTTGAGGCAAAAATGAAAAAGCCAAGCAAGCTTCTCATGTAAATCACAAAAATTAACTGCATCTGAGTGAAAGAGATATTTCTTTCACTTGCAATGAAAACATTCCTCTATTAAACTAAAGAACAGATTGCTTCATGTTTTCCTTTAGGATGTTATGAATCAGCAACTTAACGTCATCCTTTCCACTGAGCTGCAGAAATTTTTCATGATATAATTGTGATTTTTATCATTTTCTTTTTACCATTACCTTTGATGCTAATACATTTTCTCTTTTTTCTGTTATTTTTATATTATTGTTGTTTTCAACTGATAAGGCCTTGGAGAACTTTTTCTATTCCTGTGCGGGTTGGTGTGTGGTGACATTCATCCTGGGAGTCTGTGATCGCCATAATGACAACATTATGCTGACAAAGTCAGGCCACATGTTTCATATTGACTTTGGAAAATTCTTAGGTCATGCACAAACATTTGGAGGGATAAAAAGGTCAGTACACAAATAATGTTTATGCAAGTATTTAAGCAATGGCCTAGAGCTTTTTATTCTACATGTAGTTTAAAAATAGCTTGCTTTCCTTCCTGTAACCCCCAAATTAGTATAAACATGATTGCATATATAATAATATTGAGTGAAATTTTTCTCCAAGATATTGTTAATGGAGCAAAGTGTCTTTTTTTTGTTTTTTTAACAAGTTAATGGCATAAATTGGTTTTCCCCAAGATACAGTAAACCTGTGCTGACTTGTCTGAAATAATGCTTTGATTTGCTTTGTTTGTTTTCTCATAAACTTTGAATGGACATTGAGTCATGAGTTGATGTTCTCCATACACTAGCCCCACTTGTTTAAATATCACAAAGTTACCATACTCCCACCCTAGATTAGCCTGGAATAATCCCACAAATATTTAGTGAACAGCTACCATTCAAAGCTGGAGACAGAATGGTAAACAAGGCAGATCCAAATCCCAATCTCTTTCTCGGAGAAAAGACAGACATTAAACAAGTTATAACAAGTCAATAAACGATATGAAAGAGTGAAAAGTTCCATTAAGAAATGAACTCAAACAAATGAGGCAGAGAATGGGGATGGAAAAGCCATTTTAAAGAAGTCACTCTTAAAAAATGAAAGAAGTTTGAGTAACAAATTGTCACCTACTGGAGATCCTAGCTAAAAATATTTCAAGCGTAGAGAATGACAAACGCAATTACCATGACCATAAGCCTGTTTTGTTTTTTTCAAACGACATCAAGAAGGAAGGATCTGGGGTTAACAAACTAGAGTGGATCTGGGGTTAACAAAGTAGAGTGGTGGTGGGCACACAGTAGGCGATAGCAGGGAAGCGTTCCATAGAGGCCAAACCAAGTGGGTAACTGAAGGTCACAGTGCAGCATTTAGCTTTTAGTTCAAATTCAAGGAAACCCCACTGAGAAATTTCCTGAACTTCAAAAGCTTTCTCCATTATCCTATGGAGTAAAGAGACCAACAGCAATGTTTAAGGCAAGGCTTTAAAGGTGAGTGTGGAAGAGATATAAAGCTGTCGGATTCTGAATGTGTTTTAGAGAGGACCACCCAACTCGCTAAATGACTGGATATTGTCCGTAAGTAATTGACCACAGTCAATAAGGTAGGAGGTGTGGTAACAGAAGGAAAGATTCAAAGAAGAATCCTACATGTTTGATCTAAGCAAATGTGAGAATAATTATATTATTTGTTTAAATGAAATATACTTGCAGATGGCTAGATTTTTGGTTTCTTTAATGTGAGTTGTTGTTATTATTGTGTTGCTACATACAATCAAGTCAATTTTAACTCAGAGTGGCCTCGTGTAAAACAGAACATAACACGTCCTGGTCCTATGGCATCCTCCCCTTCAGTGCTGTGTGTGGGGCAATTGTTGGAACCGCTAGGGCTGTTGCTTCCTAAGACACCCAACTTTGTGCACTGGTGGTTCTTAATTGCTAGATATGAAAAAATACCTCTTTTAAATAGGGCTTTTCTTGCCTCCCTAGAATAAATGGACATTCTTATTTGTACCAGCTACTACATCATAGATGCTTAGAGAAAAACCAATCTGTGCCTTGTTTCTTTATACATATTCGGACATATTGATAAATTCCTCTACATAAAACTAAGCATATAAATCATGTCCTGGTACTATCTTAATATATTATAGCATAACAAGGCCTTGTAATAATTCAATAGTGGTTTTGGATCATCTACTTAACTTGAAAGTAGTAAAATATATATGCAGGTATATATATATATATGTATCTTCCAGATATGTTTCCCCTGATGGCTACTCCATACCAAGTGTATCTTGGGAGTAATTATGTCCTTGACTCCTGGTTCCCTCTAGGCAAAAGCAGCAAAAAAGGCGGCATTCTCCTTGTAAGTAGGACTTTGAGAGAGAATCTGATTTCTTACAGAACTGCTATTTCTTTATGCTCATACATGTCATTATTCTAGAATAAGTCACATTAATCATCTATGCGATCTTGTCCAGAAAATATATATCAGGTAGTCAGCTCAGCCACCTTCTCTTGGAGCTTCTGCCCGGTGCTCGTGAACTATTCTTTAGAATTTCAGAAAACTGGTGTTCTGAGATCCTTACATTTTCTAACTTTCAAGGGAACAAAGCACATATCTGATATGAATGTAAGAGATTTCATGCCCTGTACAGCAAAAGGAAATCCTTTCTTATTGGTCTTAGTTGTCAGATTATATTAAGAGGATTCACACTAACAGAATATAGAAATGTATGGCATTTCTGCTCCCAGAATTTAACAACTCTACTCAGAAAATGGAAAATCCCTACAATAAAAACAATGAGGAATTCTTGCAACTTGCTTAAACCAAATGATTTTTATTTTGAAGTATTACATATTATCTTCATTTCCTTATTTTTACTCCCAAAATGCAAATGAAAGCTGTGCTCAAATTATTCATACATTCAGTAATTCATGCATTATCTCCCTACAAGTTATTTTAGAATAGTAAATTTCATTACACAAAGATTTGATTTTAACAATTCTAAATGTCAACACAATAACACTATCTTTTTGGTGACTTCCTCTTGAAGAGCAGAAAATGTTAAGGAAGGTGTTCTTTAAAAGAGTAAGATATTTTGTGTAGTTGATGAAATGTTATACAGCAATACAGGTTCGCCTTTGACAAAAGCCACAGAAATTGATCGGTGACATTACTTGCATTGTTTACATTGAGCCAATATTCTCATTAATTTTGTTCTCATTGTAGTACACTTGGGATTTTGTTTTGTTTTATTTCTCACCCCTTATCACCTTAGCTTTAGACTAAGTGCTGACCATTAGGATTCTACAGTTTTTGTTTTTCTTAGAACACTATCTAATGGGAAATACCCTTTAATTTGTGTGTAACTCTGCTTCTCTATTAAAAGGAGATAAAACAGTTTTGAGGTATCCCTGGTCTAATTGGTCAATTGTGGTAGCGAGGCACCATCTAATTCAAGTCTCAGGGTAGTTGAATCCATGACTTATGGAAAAAACAGCCTTATAAACTGGTTTATCCTCTTTCTTTTACTTTTTTTCCTTTTAAACATTCTTCGTCTCTTTCTCATGACAAATAGAGGCCATTGGCTGACTCTCAGGTGGCCATTTGCATGCTCTGAAAACTCCAGACACTACCCTCTTCACTAAGATGCAGAACATGAACTTCGTGAGCTACCTTATGTCAATGGACTGTGCTGTCCCATCAGATCATGGTCCTGAGAAAGGTCTTTATGGATCTGTGCATTGCTCTCTTAACTACAGTTTATTCTTTTATTTTCAGACTACATTTCCACAAATGCTATGAACATTCACTTTGGTCATATTATCTTGCACGATCTCAGTCTCAGATAGCTTTCTGGAAATTTTAGATCATTGGTGAAAGTCAAGGCTCCAGAAATAGATATGTTATAATACATCCAATATTATTTTACTTTTAAAATCCACACTATTGTGTGCTTAAGGAGCTCTGTGGTGTAGAGGCTTGCACATTGTGCTTCTAATCATAAGCTCTGTATATCTAATTTCAAAAAGCCCTAAGATAGTAAGCAAAGCATGTGTCAGATAATTATTATCTATGTAACATTTATATCAACAATAAATTATTGGACTAGATAATGATTAGAAAAAATAAAATTAATATTTTAATGGAGAGATTATTTTAAAGATGGTTGTAAACTGAGAAAACTTAAAATTGAGAATATAAGCGTAATACTTCAACTTCCCTTGTCCTTTCATTATGTTTTAGCTTATAATTTTTTTAGTTGTTCTCCTTAAAATATGTCACTACCACCCCCCATTCTTACTAAAATAAGAGAAAGGCCAGGCTTTCTGCTCCTGTCAACAGGTACAGTTTGGGAAACCTACAGGGGATTGCTTTGAGTCACTATTGACTCTATGACAGTGAGACTTACTGAAACTTACATACACACACACACAAATTATTCCAAGAGAAATTTTGTGGATTTTCAAATGATTATAATGAAAAATGGCTGCAAAAGGATAAAAGTATGTTAGGAAGAGGGTGGGGTATCGGAAAAAGAGAGAATCATTTCAATAGTCATCCTTCCTGCACCTAATGAGTTTATGCTTCATCATGAAAAAATATCACTTATGATGGAAAATAGGCGTGTTCATTCCCTGGTGGGTTTAAGATCCAATGTGTCTCTGTGGCAATAAATTCTTTTTGAAAAATTAATGCCAGACTGATCCTAAGGAGTTGGATATAAAAGATGTCCCCAAATGTCTAACTTTTCCAAGATGTTTTATTACTTCATTTTCTCCTACTGCGCATATTCTCTCATGTCCCTGGTATCTGTAATTCACTGTGACAGCTCACAGGCCTCATGGAACTTCAAGGAAATGTCTCATGCAATTGCGGGTGTGTTAGTCCCAAATCCAAGGGTCAGGGCACATGCAAGCCAAATTCAGGGTTCAGAGCCAGATGCTAAATGTGTCTGAAGTCAAGGAATGTCTTCTTGCTTCCTCCCACGCTCAGGTGGGAAATACAGGTCAAAGAAGGGAAGGGCTTGATGCATGTGTGTTGCTTATCATTCAGGTGACCATATCATGCCATACCAAGGAAATTTATGTCACACCCTTAGTACACCGGAGACTAAGGGTACACCCCCACCTTAATTCTGGAGACAGGAACTTCCTCCAAAATAGGATTATAACTATAAACACAACGTGTAGAATTTACAGCACATCACAAAAGGGATAGTGGCTATAACGACCAATTTAAGTAACTGACTACACCACAGTCGAATACAAGCATCTCATAATCCTGATCCTGAGTAGTGTTTTTTAAAGAAAAAATTACAATTAGTTCCTTAATAAGAGCTTAATGTAGTACTTCATCTAGTATCCAAGTGAAGAATTAGTACACAGATATGTGCAGAGGAAAAAAACACATCATTTTCAAGGCTGTTACATATGTCTTGATCGTGCCTATGTAGACTTTATGGGTTTTGGGGTGATTTGTTTTCAGAAATAATTTGGCTTATTCTTGAGTTTCACCCTCAACTTGAGAAAAAAATCTATTTAAAATGTCTTACACCACACAAACAGTATACACCAATAATTATTTTTCGTATCCAGACCAACTTCTGTTTCAAGCATACCCTGGAATTGTAACTTTCCCAAACATAAACAGTTGTTCACTGGGGGGAAACACGGATAAATAGAGGAACTATTTCCCTATCCTCATGAAATATTGATCCACTATAAATAAACTCAGATCCATAAAATCAGAAAAGTTGGACTGATTATTTTGGTGGAGGAAGGTGTTTTAACTTTCCATTTCAACTCTGAGAATTGATCTACCTGAGTCTCAGGAGGAACCCCCGAGTCAGCACTTAAATGCATTAGTAACTGAAGAGCAACCTCTCCGAATCTGAAAAAAAATGTTGTGCACTTATTAGTGGTGATGTTGTCCTTAGTTAATACTTGCAAAGGACTCACAGGATGTTGAATGTTCTTTTTGCGGTCGTACAGGCCTCTTGTGTGCTCATTAGACTGTACATATGGGGTTTCCTGTGCTAATTAAGCAAGGTTGTCTCCTATCCAATGGAGACCCCAAATTTGTCTTCTCAATTAACTCCTGGATATTAGACAAGGGACCTGTATACTTTCTGCTGGACAGCAAAATGTACTCTTCTCAAATGAAGGTCATTTGTGATTCCAGGAAAAGTATAAGCCCAAATGTTCCCTGATGGCCTCTGTCGTTTTTAGGGATGCTTATCCCACAATTCACCATGATGGGAATCTGCAAATTTTAGAAATGTTTAAAACAATCTATCCTGAAGTTTACAATAATATTGGTGGGGTGGAAAACATTTGCCTATGAAATTAACAGTAACCCGTTTCATAATAAAAACTATATGTGGTTTTTACTGAGCCCCACATTTAAGTTCAGTGTACAAATATAATATTCAGGCTTTAGATCTTTGAACCTGAGACTAATGTTTGTCTGCTTTCCTTTACTACCTGACTAGTTGCTCAAGTGCCACACTAAATTAAAAAAACTACACCATCCAAGGAAGGACTGTGTGCGTTTACAGAGTCCAAACGGCAGAGTCGAATGTCACAGTTTTTGCAATAAAATTCTCTGTCTCTCTAATCCATTCTCCATATACCCTGCCTCCATCACTAAGAGTAAAACCTAAGGCTCTTCTCAGATCGCCGTGGGTTTTAATGGTGCTTATCACTGTGAGTGATACACAGCAAGTGCTCCTAATTGGTACTAAATTATGTGGGGTATTAGCTTCCATAGGAAGCTTTGAACTCCTCCATGATGCTTATTACTCAATCCCAAACCAAAGCCGCTGTCATCAAGTTGATTCCAACTCATACCCACTCTTTAGGATGGGGTAGAACTGCCCCTTATATTTCCGAGGCTGTACATTTTTACAGGACTCTTCAAAGCAGTTGGTGGATTCAAACTGCCAGTAGCAGCCCAACGCTTACCTCCGCGTGCAGCCAGCCACCAAGGCTATGTTCGCTTGTTTGTCACAGGAATTCTTTGAGTTAAGGACTGTCATATAAAGAAGGCAAACATATAAAGGTTAATACATTGCTCAAGATTACAAGTAGTAGGCTGTGAAAGAGGCCTGAGAAAGCTTACACTTTCTCTGGAAGTCGAACAGGGCCTCTTTTCTTTCCAGCCTTGATATCGATGGGTGTTTATTTAGTTATCGCCAAATGACATAGTCATCTTGTATTTCTGAACATGAGATATGTTAACATAGACTTGTAATCCTTAAGATCAATGGTTTTGTAGGATAAATAAATAAAACCTAAGACCATTCATGAAAGCAACAGTTTCACACTCTCATCGGGAACTGTGCTTCTTAACTGAAAAAAGCAGGCAGAACTGCTGATTTTCTTTATATCTGACATTTTTGGAAGATCTAATATGTATAGATAAGCTAATATAAGTTAAGTACTGTAGTTTCAAGGTCCACAAAGGACTATTCTGCTGAAGTGAGTGTAACAGAATATCATTGTGAACTGCTGGAATGAAGCCCAATGGTCTTACCCAGATTGCATAATTCACATTTGAGAAAGTTGCTGCTTTGAGGTGTTTTGTCCATCGCATAGATGTCCGATACTACTTTAAAATTGAAGCATAATCATTTTTAGTACATACGTATATATACTTAAGAAATAATTTGATGAATGGAAAAGTACTTATTTGAGAATATAGCATCTCATCTCTTTCATGATCCATTGTCTACAACGAGCTTGTTTTTAACCATCCTTTTAGTATTAGTTCAGAATATGAACATCTTTACTATCAGGACTACTGATTTTAGGGAGATTTCAAGGAGAGATTCCTTGAATAGACTTTAGAAAAAGGTCTGGAGTTAAATTAGTGGGAAAAATAGAGAAGACAGAAAATGGTAGAGTGTATTTTGAATAAAAGTGTCAAGGCAGAGGATAAACACGTGC
The DNA here is from genome assembly GCF_050624435.1 of Tenrec ecaudatus. Taxonomy (NCBI): domain Eukaryota; kingdom Metazoa; phylum Chordata; class Mammalia; order Afrosoricida; family Tenrecidae; genus Tenrec; species Tenrec ecaudatus. Next base: position 113,041,609 of record NC_134535.1, on the reverse strand, counting down.
TGCAGCCTGCACACCTACTTTCCTCTGGTACATTACTGCCCCTGGCACTACAAGAAAGTACCAAGCTACATAGTCCTCGCCAAACATCCTCCCCCACACATGCCTACGGTCAGCTCACTAATTCAATCCCCAAATTAGTTGAACTTTGTCCTCTTAGAATGAATCTCAGATCTCTCTTACCCGTTACATCACACACTTTGCATACTTACTACTTCAATGAGAAAATGGAATATATGAGAATAGAACCTATATTTTACCCAAATATCAGACTCCCAATCTTATACCTGCGCCTGAACTTGTGGCTGCTTCTTCAAATAGATCTGTTCTTCTTATCTGAAGTTAACCCGTCAATCTGTGCACTGGAATCATTTCGCACTTACCTTATACGGAATAGTACTCTATCAAGATTTCATTTTTCTTTCCTTTATATCATGCAAATAATAATCCTTTCCACCAGCTTTTAAATGTACTTTTCTCTCTGATGTTTAAATAACTTTCCTCAAAAGTCATTCTCCATAAAATTTTGCTGAACTTTACAAATTTCCTGAAGGAGTCATCTAAATTTTTCATTTCCATTACCTTACCCCAAATTTAGTCCATTACCCCTTCAATGTATCTTCTGAACTAGATGGCTGCTTGTTTACCTTCAAGCCTTTAAGACCCCAGACACTGTATCTTTTGATAGCCAGACACCAGCATCTTCTCTAGGTTCATCATTGCCCCTCTATTTTACTTAGTTTGATGTACTTCTCCAGGTATGGGCTATCCTAAACACATGTTATAAGTATGTGAGACAAAATCCTTGCCTCCAAAGAGCATGCTGGTGGTACTTCTTTCAGGTCAGATTTGTTGGTTCTTTTGACAGTCCTTTCCAGGGTACTTTTCGATATTCTTCTCCAGCACTGTAATTCAAATGCATGGATTCTTCTTCTTCCTTATCCTTACACTTGCATATAAGGTGCTTAAAATGCCATGTATATGAAGTGATTGAAAATACCATGGCCTAAGTCAAGTGCACTTTAATCCTCAAAGTAGTATCCTTGCTTTTCAATACTTTGAAAAGGTCTTGAGCAGCAGATTTGCCCAATGCAAGTTATTTACTTTCTTGACTGCTTCATCCATGAGCGTTGATTGTGGAACCAAGCAAGATGAAACCCTTAACAGCTTTAATCGTTTTCTCCATTTATCACAGTTAGACTCCCTTTAAAAAGGGTTAGGGTAGGATGTTTGCAATCTTCCTTCAGCTCAAGACCTAATATTCATCCATGCAATCCCTTTTTGTATCAACCAACATGAGAAAAACTGACAAAGTTCAGAGAAACAATACCTTCTTTCCGGTTATTTGTGTCCCTGTTTTCCACACTTAGGGCAGCAAGGTATGGCATTACCTATGTAGCAGTCAGCCCCACAGCCATCTAGTTGATTTTGACTCATAGAGACTCCGTAGGACAGAGTAGAATTGCTCCCTAAGTGTTCTGAGAGAGAAAGTCTTGTCAGAGCAGACTGATTTCCTCAGAGTAACTTGTGGATTCAAACATGATCTTATGATTAGCAGTCTAATATCATATTTCCTCAGAGTAACTGGTGGATTCAAACAAATGATCTTATGATTAGCAGTCTAATATCATATTTTCTTTATTCTGATCAATATTTGTTGTAATTCTAATATGAAATTACATGTAGATATTTCCCCTTTCCCTTATTAAGTGTGACAGTTGGTTTATTCATAAATTGCTGCCAAAAAGAACATGTTACAAACTCTTAACTTTAACCAATTTTTTCTGAAGGATTAGCATATCTTCTAAAGAAAAAGAAGAAAAACTTTTTTTTTAAATTACTGGTGAGAAGAGTACTGTTACATTATAGGGATTGAAAAGCAAACATGATTTAAGGTTAAACACTTGATCCGTTCTACCTTTTCAGAATTTAGTAATGTATTTTAATTAGCTCTTCTATTGCTTTTAAAGGATAATATTCCTATATAAAAGTATTTCTTTCATTAAATATTTAGATAATATAGGTTAACATTACAAAATAATTTGTCATTCCTTGAGTGGCAGCTAAGCCACTGAGTTAGAATGCTCAAACTCTAGAGCAATACCATGGATCTCACCTGCAAGTAAAATGTTGCTGAACATCATCCAACAACAGTTGCAGCAGTACATGCATGGGAGCTGCCAGAGGTTCCGGCCAGTTTCAGAAGAGTAAGTGGAACAAGGATACCATTGGATCTTGGCTGAAAGCAGATAATACCAGAAAGGTGTTTATTTCTGTTTCATTGACTATGCCAAGGCCTTTGACTGGTGGGTTCTAACAAACTATAGGCAACCTTGAGAAGAATAGGAATCCTAGAACACTCGCTTGTGTGCATGCTGAACTTGTACATGGCTCAAGAGGCAGTTGTGGGGGTGGGGGGACAAGAGAAAACTGCTTGGCTTAAAATTAGGGAAGGTGTGTGTCAGGATTGTATCTTCTCACCATATGTATTCAAACGGTATGCTGAACAAATCATCAGGAAAGCTGGCTTCGATGAAAAATAATGTGGTGTCAGGAACAGAGGAGGACTTATTAACAATGTGTGATATGCAGATGGCACAGCCTGGCTTGCTGAAGTGAGGAGGGCTTGGAGGACTTGCTGATGAAGTTCAAGGATTGCAGCCTTCAGTAAGGATTACAATTCAATGTAAAGACCCAAATCCTCACAAATGGACCAAGAGGTAACATCATGATTAATAGACAAAAGGTTGATGTTGTCAGGGATTTTGTCACTTGGATCCACAACCAATGCTCATAGAAGCTGCAGTCAAGAGATCAAAAGATGCTTTATATTAGATAAATAATGCTGCATCACTCCTCTTTAGACTATTGAAGAGCAAGCGTATTACTTTGAGAACTAAGGTGTAATTGACCCAAGCCATAGTATTTTCGATTGCCTTATACGCATGCCAAAGTTGGACACCAGGTCAGGAAGACCCAGCAAGAATCTGTGCATTTGAATCGTGGTGCTGTTGAGGAATATCGAAAACACTGCTGAAAGGACAAACTGGTCTGTCTCGGAAGAAGTACAGCCAGCATGCCTCCTGGGTGCGAGAATGGCAAGCCTGCCTTTTATATATTTTGGAAATGTTTTCAGGGGAGATCAATCCATCAAGGACATCATGCTCAGTAAAGTAGAGGAACAGTGTGAAAGAGGAAGGCCCTCCATGAGGCAGATTCACACGGTCTTGAAAGATAGACTCAAGCATAGGAACAAGTGGGAGGATGCCCAGGACCAGGCAGTGCTTTGCTTGTGCTTAGGGGCACTATGGGTCAGAACAGACTCTATAAGTGGCACTGGACTGGGAGGTGTTGCTTTCTATTGTGCAAAGGGTCACTATGAGCCAGTCTGGACTGGAAAAGAACTAACCACAGCAACATGGTAAGTGTATCTACCTGATCTACAAGGAAGAAAGCTTATTCCTAAGGGTAGAGAGAAAACGACAAGAACATTCAGATGAAAAGAAGGTGTTGTGATTGTCTAATTTAACCCTACAAACTACTTCTCCTGCTTATGGTTGCTCTTGTTTTTGGTTTATAGGGACCGGGCACCTTTTATTTTCACTTCAGAAATGGAATATTTTATTACCAGAGGTGGGAAAAATCCACAGCATTTCCAAGATTTTGTGGAGCTTTGCTGTCGAGCTTATAATATTGTCAGAAGGCATAGCAGACTTCTCTTGAACTTGCTAGAAATGGTAAGTCCCTAAGGAAAAAACAAAAATAATAAACTTCATTTAGGCCTCCTTTTCAGTAGTCTATTTTTGCTAATGGCTTGGAGTTCCCCAAAGAACTATTCAAAACAGAAAGAAATGAACAAACTAAGAGTGTCATCATGCAATTTATAAACACGTTTCTTAATAATTCAATATATTAGTACACTGGTATTATCACAAACAATCCTAATCTTGACAACAGCGATGCCTTCAGAGATTATGTTGGCGTATTTTGACTGAGGATCAAGTATAATCATTTTGAAAACAAAGTCTTTGGTTACACTGTGCATTAGAAGTTTTTTAAAGTGCATTAGAAGCACTGTCTCATTTACACCTCAGGCTGACACTATGGCACAGACAAGGCAATGGTTGTTTCTAGCTTCCTCTCCCAATCTCTGCATTTGATCCCTTGTCAATATATTACAGATTAAGGAACCATGGGTCCAAAACATAAGTGATTTGTTAATCGGCTGTGGAGTGGTGCATTTAGGAATGAGCATCAGCTCTATTGATCATGGTCCTATAACTCCTTTTGATCAACAAGGATAAATTAAAGGTTTCACTCCACTATCCATCCCAAAGAAAAAGAGAGCAAAATGCAGGAAGAGAGGAAATCTGGTGGGAATATTTGCCGAGAAAAGGAAGTGCACACCAGGAATTTCAGCAGCTTGTGAGAGGGAAATTTGCCATTGATTTAGTCAGTATGGGTTTTAGAGTTAAAGCTGACTCATAGTGACCCACGGTGGGTTTCCAAGACTAGAATTGTTTATGGGTATTGAACACTCTGTCTTTCAACCAAGGAGCTGCTAGTGGTTTCAAACTGCAGACCAAGTGGATCACAGCTCAACTCCTAACTACCACACCACAGGGGCTCCTATAGTCAATATTATCACCAAGAATAATTGAGCTAATGTATTCAGATAACAACATTGTACCACATATAATTCATGGCCTTCACAAGGCCTTCCTGTGTTAAAATTCTATTTGAACAATACTAGCTACATTCTCTAGAATATCTTCCTTAACCCCCATCTGACAGTCTGCTTATATTTATTGATTCTGTGCCATCTTCACAATTATTATGGGGGGGGGGCAACATTGCAGCCATGTATTGATACAGCTCCTGGTGGGACTTCCTCTTTTTTACCGAGACTCTACATTTTTATGCATAATAACCTTTTCCAGGGATTAGTATATCCTTATAACTTTTCCAAAGCCCATGACAGTAAGTCTCACCATCATTTTATTTTCAATCTACCTGAGTATGAGTTAATCCAGACACCACACCACTTCATAGCTCAATTGCATCAAGCAATGTTGTACAATTGCTACCCAAATCAGGTTCAAAACATTTTCTTCCCTCTTGAACCCTTTGATGTCAGCTTCCCCTTGCACCCCCACCCCCATGTCATACCCACAAACACTTATTCTAGTTGTTGTCCCTATAGATTCACCTATCCCGGTTTTCACATACCAAAAAAACATAGGGAAGCACATAAAAGCATCAAGATGGCTACCCAAAATGACAAAATAAAACCAAGATAAACCCCAATATGAAAACAAACAAAAAACTCAGAGAATATTAAAAACCAGACCAAGCCCAAAGTGTATCATAGGGGAGATCAAATGGCAAGGTTTCATCTGTTCAAGTCAGATTTACCATTTTAATCTACTGTATTCTTTTCTCTAATACTTGCTGTCTGATAACCGGGTCATTCCCATCCCTTAGTTATGGTTAGAAGAAAATCCTTAGAGCCTCAGTCCTTGTGTAGATCCTGCTAAGGTATTTTGGGTTTCTACTGTCACCAATAGCCTCTGCAAACCAGAATCTCATAATTAAAGCACTGATGCTATTTCCTTCTTGGATTTGGATTATATAATCTACAATCCTTGGATGATGCATGTTGGTGGGCTTGTTCCATGTGGGCTTAGTCGACATTTAACTTAGATGGCTGCTCTTTTGGAAACAAACCTTTAAGATTCCAGACACTACTCTGATAGCCAGCTACTATCTAATATCTTCATCAGACTTTGCTAAAGCACCCATATCGTCTGTGTTCCCTCAATGAGCTGAGCATTGAGCAGGGTCATGTAGTAAGAACGAATTGTTTTAAGATTGGAGTTACAATTAAGTCCAGTCCCAAATCCTTTCATGAATCTATGTTTTTTATCTGCCTCTGGTTCACCTTAGAGATATCCTTGTTAATTTGTGGTAGAGAATGTTATCCACCATCTCTCTGAAGCATAAGGACCTTTAGTTTATAATGTAATTGATTATACCATGGTACTAATTTGAAAACACTATGAGAGAGGGAGACTGAAAAAGTTTAGGCTAGTTACATCTTGCAATACATGGATTAGTCACTTGTACAGAATAAATCCTTAGGTGACTGGATGCTATTTGCACAAATTCTGGGAGTTTGTGGTCAGGCAAACTTGCAATAATATTCACTGACAATGTCAGAACCAAATCTGCCAGAATATTAAGTCTTAATATAGCAAGTAGTGCATTGAAGTAGTAAATAAATGTTAGTCTGCCTACCGGCAGTTCAATACTCTTGGTATAACTGTCTTCTGCTTCTTCACATGTCATGTAATTTCAGTCTTAATTCCTCAGGTTACAGTTATGCTTGAGGTGGAATCTCATTCACCTAATGGTTTCCACATCGCATCCCTCCGGTATGGCATCTGGAGTGCATTGGGTGCCTTGTGAGCCAGGATTCAATGTCTCAGTGTTCTATGGCACATGGCCTGCCTCCCCAGGGAATGTCCAGAAGCTCAAAGAAAAGTGGCTTATTCAGAGCAGGTTACCAGGCAAACTACCCCCCTTAAGCTCCTTGAAACTACTGGTAGTCACTTTCCCCCCACTAGAAACCATCATTGTATTTAAGGCACATTCTAATTATATTTCTTCCAACATAGACTTTTTTGTGGTTATTGAAAAATCAGAATTTCTAAAAATATTTTAACATTTATAAAATTACTTAACATGCAAAGATGTTTTGCTTTCTTTCTTTATAAACAGGCTATGTCAAGTCCCACCCACCTCCAGAATCCAATTGGCTTCTCAAGCCAAGCAAAGACTCAGTTTTGAATATCTGTATTCTATTTTCCTATCCTGATGGGTCATCTTAGAATTGTGGGATGGCTTACATTTTATAATCTTTACCCATATTACAGAAGAAACTCTACTGGGGATGTCTATGACCTTGATTTAATGTACCTCATAATTATCTAAGCAGTACAAAAAAAAATCAAAACCCAAAGTCAATCAGTCAATCCTGACTGATAGCAACCCAATATGTCAGAGTAGAGGTGGGATGCAGGATTTCTAATACTGTTCATCTGTGTGGAAGATAAAGACCTTTCTTCCACAGAGCAGTTGATGAATCAAACCACTGACCTTTTGATTATCAAGTGAGCTCTTTAACCACTTACGCTCGACAAACACTCATTTCCCCTTGAGCTTTCGGTAAGCTGTAGCTTATGAATCCATATTTTATCACACGCCAGGAACTGTGGAGAAGGCATAGGACCCAGTCAGAGGCGTCAAGATTTTTACATAATAATGAAGGTAACACAAGTAAAAGAATTGAATTGACTAGATTTTCTAAATGTCCAAAATGCTAGAAATAACTGCATCCAAGAATACTACCATATTTTAAAACAGCTTTTTAAAATTACAGACATTTGAAAACTTAACCTAAAGCAAAAAAATCAAATATAGAATTTTTGCTGTTTGTCAGATGACACAAAAATAATGCAGAATGATAATTAAGTGTACTAAAATAATGTGAAATGAAAGCTTTTTAAAAACTGGTGGGTGTTTTTGCCTTATCTAATGAGCCCTTCTGCCTACCTACTAAAAAGAAATTTCAGCATATGAGTCATAATATATCTAACAATCATTAGTTTATGACATGTTATATTATTTAAAAGTGGTGGTTATGTGATATTTTATTCACAACATCGCACTAGTCTGTCAGTTTCTAGTGCCGTAGTGTCTTGTGTGTTGCTATGATGCTGGAAGCTACACTGTGGGTATATGAAATACCAGCAGGGTCATCCCTAGTAGGGCAGTTTGATCAGAGCATCCAGACTAAGGCAGTCTAGGGAGAAGACCTAGTGATCTATTTTTTAAAATAAAATTGTCCAATGAAATAGCAGCAGAAAATTGATGCCAGACTGGGAAACAAGCCTACCAGTTTGGAAAGTTTTCAAATTATGACTGGGGAAGGGCAACGGCCTCCATGTGGCATCAACCTTAATGATGTAAATAGAGGAACACTTTTTGTAACATCATTTGCTGATTTGGTACCAAACAATTGTGAAGAGACACCTATAAACATCCAGTATTGATAAGAATGTAGAATTTATGCATCACAGAACTTATCAAAATGAAATAGAGCTCAGAAATATCAATATGCTAGGCATTCGTGAGGTGTAATGGACTGATACTTTCCTTTGTAAATCAGAAAAACACATATTCTACTGGGTTGATAATAACAAACTGAAGACGAATGGCATTACATTCATCACAAAGCACATTTCAACATCTCTCTTGAGGTCCATTGATATTACTGTTAGGATAATATCCGCACAGCTGCAAGGAAAAGTGAGGTATTAAGCAGTCGATGTAAGCTATTGTGCACATTTATATACTAACCACTGTTTCCAAAGAAGAATAAGTAAAAGATTTTGACCAACTTCTGCAATCTAAAATGAATCAAATATGCAATCGAGATGAATTGATGAGCACTGCGGATTGGCATCCAGAAGTTGAAAACAAAGGAGGATCAGTCCCTCCAAAATATAACCTTCGACTTTTCCAATTCATGCCAGAGGTCACATGGTAGAATTTTACAAGGCCAATTATTTCCTCATGGCAAATACTGTTGGAAAAGAATAAAAAATGTCTGCTCTATGCATAGCATACCTGATAGAATACACAGGAATCAAACTGACTACATGTATGGATATCATAGTTAGAACAAAGCCAATGTTCAACTATAGAACAAATCATGAATCGCTCAGATCAATATTCAACTTTAATCTGAAGAAAATTGAAACAAGTTCTGAACAACTGCCAAACAATTTGAATATATATTTCATCTAAATTTAGAGAACATCTTAAGTACTCGTGACCACATCATTCTTAAAAATACACGAAAGAACAAAAGACAACGGACGTGAGAAGAGACTGTGAAACATGCTCTTGTAAGTACAGGAAAGAAATGGAGCAGAAGAGCTGAACCAATTTCAATGGGAAAACCAAAAGTAATGAAAAACTTGACAAGTTTCGAGCTGAAAGAGTTGAAGAAAAATTTCAAGTCTCAAGTTTAAAAGCTAAAGAAACCTATGAGAAAAAGATGGATCATATGGGGAACATCAAAAGAAGATGGAAGAAATGCAGTCACTGTACCTAAAAGAACTGGTGAGAGTTCAACTATTTCAGGAGGTAGAATAGCATCACGAATGGATGAGATGGTAGGAGAAGTCCAAGCTGTAGAGAAGACATTGGTGAAAAAATGAGTCCAGAAATTGATGGATTACTCATCAAGACTTTTCAACAAATAGTTGAAATACTGAAGATGCTCACTCAAATATGCCAAGAAATTTGGAGGACAGCTACCTCTAAACAATTGGAAGAGCGATGGTAAAATAGAATGTGGACATAACCAAATATACATCAAATACCATGATATGAAACACACATAAAATTTTGTTGAAAACAATTAAAAATGGTTGCAACTGTACATTGATAGAGAACTGTCTAAAATTCAAGTCAGATTTAGAAAAGACGGTGTTAGTATAATAATATGTTATGACAAAATGCAAGATTCAATTCTTGACTTTGAGGCTGTAAGCAACTTTGGCTCGAGAGGGCACTGATTGAAATGAGTGCAGTGTTAAAGTTAACCCACTAGCACCGAGTCCAGTTCCTACTCATAAGGACCTACGACACAGCGAGCCTGCTCCATCCAGTTCCGGAGGCTGCAGAGCTTTATGGAAACAATGCCATATCTTTCTCCCATACAGCTGCTGGTGATTTTGAACCACTAACTTTCATTTAGCGGCTGAGCACTGTAGCCACTGGTGCCTCTAGACTTCCCACACACACACACACACAAAAATGAATTTGAGATCAGGATCAATGTAGATCAATGAAGCCAATAAATAAGCATGTGCATTTCAATGATGTACTACTACCCAGTGTCTGCTAACTTACCTCTCAATTCGGTTCTTTCTCTTTGTATGTATTACAAGAATCTGTAGCTTTAATAAAAGGATCAATGACCTCAAAATGTTTTAGGAGCACATTATTTTTGGAAATGGCTCCTCATAAAATGCAGACCAAGATTAAGTTTGTTAAGTATCATTTATTTATTTATTTATTTGCCCACGTTGGTATTCTATATTCCCCTCCATTCTCTCTCAACGTGGTTCTTGCTGTGCTAGTCACTAAGTAAAAAAGGATTCCATTTACTTCACAATGACCTAGTTACAACTTGAGAAATACTTGATATGGGTCATAAATTCTACTTCCCAGAATGGCCAGTACCCAAGATTATAAACCACAAGCTTTTGGTGGGCCTACTATGGAGTTAATGGTGCATCCTTGGTAGAGAGCAGCATGTTCCAGATATTCACAGTGCTTTTTATTTACTCCTGGGAAAAGTGGGTAAAAAATAATCCATGAAATTTCTGTCTTGCTTAAGAGCAAAACATCTGTAGGAGGCCCAAGAGTGTTGTCGGCTGAGTTCACTAGCATAAAAGCCTGTATTTCGTCAGCTTTTCTCTCATTAAAAAATCAATATCAACTATTATGGAAGCCTTCCAAAGAACATAGGGACCATTCACCCAGTTTAAAATGTTTATCACACCCATTATTACATCAGATATTTCCCAGCAGAAAGCTTTCAAAGTTTGCTTTGTGGCAGGGAAGAGTGTCTGCTTACCTAAGCTTCACTATTAAATAGATTTGAACTTGTAAGGGAACAGAAGGAGAGAACTTTTTGGAAATGCGCCTATCTTTTATAAAAGTGGTTTACGTGTTCATTAGAGCTACTGTTATTATCCCGGCCACTTGTTCCCTACTAATCCTTCCAGTAAACATTCCTACCAATGTAATTTAGACTCAGAGGGACCCAAAGCACACTGGTGAGGGACAGAGAGCAATAGGCAGGGTAAATTGGGCTCAGTTATGAAGCAATCTTTATGGTGGGAAGAGTCACAACATTCAAAGCCTTCTTTCCAAGGCATGGTACACATCAACAAGGGGGAATCTAGCACTCGTTACCTTTAACCAGCCCCATGACAGAGAAAGAGCTTGGATTCTTTTAGCTTACACTAGCCCAAACTTGTCTGCTAGTGTGTGTGTGTGTGTGTGTGTGTGTGTGCGCGCACGCGCTTACCTGTGTGTGTATGTGGACAAGTGAAGGAATATAGGGGCCAGTTCCCAAGGAACTGTGTGACAGTCAATTTTTGATATGTGAGTAGTGCAGGTTGAATGTGATTGTTGTAGGTTTCTAATGCCTTACAGGATCTGGTGCTTACTCATTCATCGATTCATCCATCCAGACATTATTTCACTGACATTGAGTTCCAATTATTAACAAAACACCATGCAAGACAACCCAAAAACAATTCAACACTGAATATAAACCCAGTTCCTATTCCAAGATAACTTAAAATCTATTGGGATAAATATATAAGAACAAAATATAGTAAAAGCTGGAAAGCAGTAAGGACTGCAAAAGAGATTTGCATGACATGCCCTTAGTGTAAAGCAAACAGTGAATCAATGATATTGAGAGGTTAAATGATGCTTCAAGGAACAAAAATGTTTGAGCCGAATCTTGAGAAAATATTCCAGTATACATGAAGGCATAAAAAATGCATTCTGCATCCTTGGCAAAGAAAAAGCATACAAGTATGTATTAAAGAGCACACGCATGACTTTTTTTGGAACTGGAAACGTTCAGATGGACCTACTTCGCTATACAATTGAAGATGGATAAAGTGAAAATAGTAAGTCACAGTTAGACTAGAAAAGCATTTGTGTCCTGAATGAGGGACTTGTCTTTAATAGCAGTTCATTTATGTATGACGTGGAAGGTAGCTGTGAATCGTTTACACAGATAACTCAGAGGTTAGGTCATTGACAACATAGGCAAAGGAAGATGACAAGTGGAAGCAGGACAAAGACAGCTGTGCTGAGAGGGAGGATGAAGCACAACATTGTTGAGGTAGTTTACGCAGAATAAAGGATCCACAGTTGGTCACCAGAACGTAAGGTCGATAACAACTTGCTAATTGGACAAAGGTGGTAGTTTAAATGAAGATATGAAGTGGTAAAGGGGAGAGAGAGTTGTGGGGAGACAGTCTTTTGCTCAAATTTACATAGTACGGATTTGAATTCTTAATGGGTCATTCACAAGGAGAGACAGTTGATAACCCCCTAGGAATAACGGATCCATTCTCCTCTTTTCACTTACCATCTATATGCCTATGACTCCTACATCTAAAGTCCTGATTTTAGATACTGACCACCCTTCTTTATCTAATCAATCACTACATTTTCTCACCACCACTCCCTGCCTATGTTTAAAATTCAACCACTTATCTCCATTCATGACCACTGTCCAATTCCATATTCTCATCTGGTTCCACTCTAATCCATGTCCTACCCATGATCATTATCTTTAACCTGCAACTCCATTCATTTGCTTCTATTTTGAAGTGCTTTCAGAGATTTCTAATACCTTTAGAATAAGGCTAACCGTCCTTTACACTGCTGAAACACCCTAAGCTGATAGTACTATTGTCAGCCCTGGGTTCCAGAAAGCTCTCCTGGAGTCCCTTTTGTAAATAACCTTGCTCCTATCCATGTTTATACACTGGTCTGTTGATTTGAAGAGTGACAGTAGGATAGGCGAGCAATTTCAAATCGTTTCCCCTTAATTGGAGTCTACCATGCCAATAACAGCTTTCCCAATCCCCCATAGGCATATTCTCATTTTTTCCTTTATTTTTAGGATTATTGGCCTTGTTCTTAATTTCACAGTGCATGAGATCACTATGAGTAGAAACTGACTCAATGACACATAATAACACCATCCCAAATCAGGAAACAATTTACCATCTTAGTCATAGAGCTACTGATGACTGCCTTCCTTTTCTTTCCTTGTCAAAGTTCATGTTTATTTTAGATCTACTTTTTCTTAAAAAAGTTTTCCTATATCTAAAGAGCATACTATCTCTTCTGCTCACAGTAGAGTACAAAGTAACTTCCTGAAGGAAAGAACACTTAAACTTTGTATAACTTCCTCTCTAATCTCATGATCACTGTGTTGACTTTATTAAATACAATAACACCTTAACTAGAAACATTGTGTTGTCTTTAGTATGAGTAACAGTCAGCAAAATAATCATGATTAAGAATCAGAAGCATGATCTTTATTGCCTTTGTTTACAAACTACTTAATCTGAACACTTCACTTATGGCTTTCTATGAATTTTTACTATTGAAATGGTTATTGCAATCTAGTTGTCATATAATAATTTATAGTGTGTAGCCCTCCTTCTCATTCATTAGGCATTGATTCTCTCAGACTATATTGGGTATTTTTATATCTAGAAATAAAATGATGATTCATAGAGGCTTATCTAAGATGGCTGACATTAATTTTATCTTTTCCAAAAAGAAATATCAAACTCCTAGTCATTGAATTAATTGTAACTGATGGCAACCTCGCATGTGTCAGAGTAGAATCCAATTCTACAGGGTTTTCTTTTTTTTTTTTGGCTTACCACCCTATTTTTTTTTTTAATTTTTAACAATTTATTGGGGCTCATACAATTCTTTTCACAGTTCATATATATACATACATCAATTGTATAAAGCACATCTGTACATTCTTTGCCCTAATCATTTTTTTCTCTTTTCTTCTTTTACATTTTATTAGGGACTCATGCAACTCTTACCACAATCCATACATATACATACATCAATTGTATAAAGCACATCCATACATTCCCTGCCCCAATCATTCTCAAGGCATTTGCTCTCCACTTAAGCCCCTTGCATCAGGTCCTCTTTTTTTTTCCCCTCCTCCCTCCCCATTCCCCCCTCCCTCATGTGCCCTTGGTAATTTATACATCGTTGTTTTGTCATATCTTGCCCTATCCGGAGTCTCCCTTCCCCCCTTCTCTGCTGTCCCTCTCCCAGGGAAGAGGTCACATGTGGATCCTTGTAATCAGTTCCCCCTTTCCAACCCACTCACCCTCCACTCTCCCAGCATCGTCCCTCACACCCTTGGTCCTGAAGGTATCATCCACCCTGGATTCCCTGTACCTCCAACCCTCATATGCACCAGTGTACAGCCTCTGTCCTATCCAGCCCTGCAAGGTAGAATTCGGATCATGGTAGTTGGGGGGAGGAAGCATCCAGGATCCGGGGGAAAGCTGTGTTCTTCATCGATACTACCTCACACCCTAATTAACCCATCTCCTCTCCTAAACCCCTCTATGAGGGGATCTCCATTGGTCGACACTTGGGCCTTGGGTCTCCACTCTGCACTTCCCCCTTCATTTAATATGATATATATATACATATATATATACATACATATATACATATACACATATATACACATACATACACACACTTACATCTTTTTTTTTTTTTTGCATGATGCCTTATACCTGGTCCCTTGGGCACCTCGTGATCGCACTGGCCGGTGTGCTTCTTCCATGTGGGCTTATTTGCTTCTGAGCTAGATGGCCGCTTGTTCACCTTCAAGCCTTTAAGACCCCAGACACTATCTCTTTTGATAGCCGGGCACCATCAGCTTTCTTCACCACATTTGCTTATGCACCCATTTGTCTTCAGCGATCCTATCATGGAGGTGTGCAGTCAATGATATGATTTTTTGTTCTTTGATGCCTGGTAACTGATCCCTTTGGGACCACTCGCTCACTCAGGCTGGTGTGTTCTTCCATGTGGACTTTGTTGCTTCTGAGCTAGATGGCCGCTTGTTTATCTTCAAGCCTTTAAGACCCCAGTCACTATCTCTTTTGATAGCCGGGCACCATCAGCTTTCTTCACCACATTTACTTGTTCACACACTTTGGCTCCAGCCGTTGTGTCGGGAGAGTGAGCATCATAGAGTTCCAATTTAATAAAAGAAGGTATTCATGCATTGAGGGAGTGTTTGAGTAGAGGCCCAAGGCCCTTCCGCCACCTTAATACTTGACCTATAAATATAGACACATAGATCTATTTCCCCATCCTCCTATATATATTTGCATGTACATGTCTTTGTCTAGACCTCCATGAATGCCCTTTGACTCCTAGCTCTTTCCTCCATCTCCCTTGACTTTCCTCCTGCCCTACTACCATGCTTCATCGCCACCTGGGCTAGAGTATACCTCTTCTCTAAGCAACCTTACCCTTGATCATTTCCCACCAGGCCTGCCACTCCCACTTCTCTACTATTTGGGGTCCCATGTTTTTCCCTTGTCCCTGGGTTTGTTAACACCACTTCCTTACCCCCCCTACCCCCCCACCCCAAGTCCCCCCAAAACTGTCGGTCCCGTTGTTTTTCCTCCAGATAGTTCATCCAGCCTGTCCTATTCAGACAGACCTGTGGAGTCACTAACATGCACGAAAACTAGACAGAGGAAAACAAAGCAACAGTATACAACCAGACAACAAAACAACAAAAACAAACCACTGACAAAGAACAGAATAAAACAGTTCACAAGAGAAAAGCTTGTAGTTAGTTCAGGGATCGTTTGCTGGCCCTTAGGAGCGTTTTCCAGTCCAGTCTGTTGGGGCACCACGCCCTGGTTCTGAAGTCCACTTTCAGCATTCCCTGGGGACCTTGCCACTCCATTCCCTTGCTGTTCCGCTGCACTCCCCCAGTGATTTGCCTCGGTGTGGTGGGATCAGGTCAGGTGCAATTCCCACACTGTGTCTCCGGTGCTGTCCCCTGTATCGCCCTTAGTCACTGAGGGGCATCATGTCTCATAGTGGGGCCAGCCATGTTGTTCTCTCTGTGGACTGGCTGCTCTACTCAGGAACATCATCATCACGGCCTGGTGGGCCAGGCTGTGCTCCACTCTCTCCTCCTGCCCCTTCATCTGCTCCCGTGTGCTCTGATCAAATATGTCCATCTCCCAGAGCTGCAGAGTCAATGTCGTCCTTTGGAAAAAATTCTTTTCGGGGGAGGGGCAGGAATCCACTTAATTTATGGTGCTGGGGCCAGCCTCCCAGACCTCTCCACCGGTTCCCTCCTCCACACCGGGATATTGCGTTCACACCTTGCGACACTGGGTTGAAGTCTGGTCCCACTTTCCCTGTGGAGATATAAACAATACCCTCCCCTTGGGTGGATTAATGCCCTATGACCCCACTACCCTTTTCTTCCTTGTATTCATCCTTTTGTTTTCCTTTCCCCACCTCCTCCACCATTGTCTACCATGTACATCCCTGGTTTTGGTCTGGTCTCTTCCATACTACCCCGTCTTCACCCCTAAAATGTTTGTATACAGTAGCTTTTTTCCCTGTGCCACTTTTGCTTTTTAAAAAAAAAAAATTTTTTTTTAATTCTTACCTCAGCGGACTCATGTTGTACTTGTCCTTTTGTGCCTGACTTACTTCGCTTAGCATGATTTCCTCCAGTTCTTCCCATGCCGCTATGTGCCTCATACGTTCATCACTGCTCTTTAGTGATGCGTAGTATTCCATTGTATGTATATACCACAGTTTTTTTAATCCAATCGTCAGTTGATGGAAATTTGGGTTTCAAAGACTGTCATCTTAGGCAGATAGTTTGCCAAGCCTTTCTTCCATACTGCCTCTAATGGATTCAAACTGACACACTTTCTTTTAGTTATTGTTGTTGTTGTTGTTGGGTTCCATAGAGTCAGTTCCCACCCACAGTGACCTTAGGCACAACAGAATGAAACAATGCCTGGTCCTGTGCCATCTTCACAAGTGTTCCTGTGCCCGAGCCTTTTATTGAAGTCATTGTATCAGTCCATCTCATTAAAGGCCTTCCTCTTTTTGATGCCTCTCCACTTTACCAAGCATGATGTCCTTCCACAGGGTCTGGTCTCTCCTGATAGATCCAAAGGATGTAAGAAGAAATCTTGCCATCCCTGTCTCTAAGGAGCATTCTGGCCATATTTCTTCCAAGATCATATTATCCTTTCAGCAGTCCCTGGTACTTTCGTTATTCTTCTCCAGCTCTGTAGTTAAAATGCATCAATTCTCCTTTGGTCTTTTTAGTCCATATCCAACTTGCACCTGCCCATGCGGCAGTGGAAAATACCATGGCTTGGTTCCAGTGCACCTTAGTCCTCAAAGTAACATCCCTGCTTTTCAATACTCTAAAAAGGTCTCATGCAGGAAATTTATCTAATGAAATGTATCCTTTGATCTCTGGACTGCTTCTTTGAGCATTCACTGTGGATCCAAGTAAGATGAAATACTTGACAGCTTCACACTTTCCTCCATTTATCATGACGTTACCTATTGGACCAGGTGTAAAGATTTTGGTCTTTACATTGAGTCATAATCCATGCTGAAGGCTGAAATCCTCCAGTTAGTAGTGGAGCTCAAAATATGTGTTACCCATGAACTGGTTCAGTCCATTCCAAGGCATAGAAGCTCAATGGGATAGAGTGGAATTTTGTAGAGGATTTCCAGGGCTGTGAGTCTTTACAGAAGCATTTACCACATCTTTTCCACTTTGAATGGCCAGGAGGTTCAAACAGACTTTGGGGTTAGTAGCAAGGGGCTTGCCTATTATGCCATCTCTAGGGTTCCTTAGAAACTACTATAGCACTTATTGTTTCTCCTTGGTCATTTTAAATATGCCTCTTATAAAAATTAGACAAGATGAAGATATTGTTACTGCCATTTTCACTTTACTGGTTTATGGAGATCAAATTGAGTAATTAAACTGAGAGCACTCTGAAATATAGAGTGTTATGTATTTTTACAATCATTATTGTTTCTTTATACTACTAAATAAAACCAAATTGATTGTCATCATGTAATTCTCACTCATAGCAATCCTATATATGAGAGGCTAAGATACATGAAGTTGTATTCATTTCTGCGTAGACACTTAAAGTACCTGCAGGGTAAATTTATGTTAATATATCTCTCTCACTAGAAATATTTTATTTTCATTGATTCTGTATTCCTTGCTTTTGTTTTGTTAAGATGCTACATGCAGGATTGCCTGAGCTAAGTGGAATCCAAGACCTAAAATATGTGTATGATAACCTTCGCCCACAAGACACAGACCTCGAAGCAACCAGTTATTTCACCAAGTAAGATGAACTGTGGTTGTATGAGAGTGTGTGTCTAACATAGGCTGACACTTACTTTGCTTTAGAGATGATTTCAGGGTGACTGGTAATTGGTATGAAACTAGAACGAGCTTGTATCTCTACTTCCTAAGGGGTAAAAGGCAGCAGTGTGAATGTCTATCAGAAGGTCTTGTCAGTGTTGCCATCGAATGCTGATGTTTGTTAACCAATCTCTTCACCTAATATATTGTTCAGCATGAGGTCACTGAGAAGAGCAAGGGATGACATAAATGAATTGGATGTTCTATTTGAACTATTCCTGAAAATGATTTGGAAAATGGGATTTATGATGAGATAAGAACTTAGAACTTTTATCTCTAAAATAGTACAAATATTGAAATTTTTGGTCAAAGACCTATGACTACCTTCAATTTTTTATCTTTTTATTATTAAGCAACTCTGAGAAGAAACTAGTATACATCAAAGTAAGAATCTGGGCAGAATATAGTGACTTTTAACCAGACTTTAAATCATTGCTAAGATAATTTTAAACTTCCTTGTTTAAATTTCAGTGCAGTCCAAGTATATTTTAGGTGCTAAATTGATAGTAGCCATATTTTCTACTCTAGTAAATAGTTTTTAGTAGAAAAATATAATATTCCTTCTCTCTTATAATATTTTTCTTACCAACGGGTATGATTAAACAAGAAGAAGGAGTGGCCCTACTAAAGTCATCATTCCCTGCCCTCCTTTTACTTTCGTGAGGAAGTATGCATGGATCAAGAAGCAGCTGTATAAACAGAACAGGGCATGCTGCGGGGTTTCACATCAGACCAGGTATGCAGCAGCATTGCAGCCTCTCACCATACTTACTCGATCTATATTCTGAAAAGTTAGCTTATATGAAGAAGAACGTGGCATCAGGATTGGAGGAGGGCTTATTAACAACCTGCAAAACGCAGATGACACAGCCTTGCTTGCTGAAAGTGTGGAGAATTAAAAGCAATTGCTGATTAAGATCAAAGCTTGCATCTTTTCGTATGTATTGCAACCTGATGAAAAGAAAACCAAAATCCTCACAACTGAGCCAATAGGGTAACATCACAATAAAGGAAGAAAAGTTTGAAGTTGTCAAGAATCTCATCTTGCTTGGATTTACAGTCAATGTTCATGGAAGCAGCATAAACAAAAAGCGATCAAACCACACATTGCTTTGAGAAAATCTGCAGCATAAGACTTGTTTAAAGAGTTGAAAGCAAGGATGTTATTTTGAGGACAAAGGTGCTCGTAACCCAAGCCATAATATTTTAATCACCTCGTATGCATGTGATAGTGATATAGAAAAGAGAAGACCAAATAAAAACGGATGCATTTGAACTACAGTTTTAGAGAATATTGAAAGTGGCGTGGACTTCTACAGAACAAACAAGACTGTCTCGAAATAAGTACAGCAAAAGTGCCCCTTAGAGCAGCAGTTCTCAAATTGTGGGTAGCGACCCCTTTGGGGGTCGAGTAACCCATTCACAGGGGTCGCCTAAGACCATTGGAAAACACATTAAAATTTACATTGCGATTCATAACAGTAGCGAAATTACAGTTATGAAGTAGCAACGAAATAATTTTATGGTTGGGGGGTCACCACAAATGAGGAACTCTATCAAGGGGTCGCGACCAGGATGGTGCTGGGCGACATCATCTCCTGTACGTTGGACATGTTGGCAGGAGAGAGCAGTCCCTGGAGAAGCACATCATGCTTGGGAATGTGGAGGGGCAGCTGGGTGGCCAATGGTAGCACTATGGGGTCCACATAGCAACACGCGTGAGGGCGGCACTAGCCCGCAGTGTTCCGTCCTTGCGTGCATAGGATTGCTATGAGTCAGAACCGATTGGACCGTACCCAACACCAACAGGTTGTTTCCGAGGTTCTCTTGTTACAGATTCAACAGTGGAGTCTGCCAAGTTAGTCGTTAGTTTTGTTGTGCTTTGTTTTCAGTCTTAACAAATGTCCTTTGATCGTATAGGGACGACACAAGGAAGTGTTGGGTTATCTTCACTGATTTAAATATGAGATTGCTATTTATTACCCCAAAAATAGTAGATATTCGTTTGAAGCTGACTGGGGTCAATAATGATGAACTGGAGTTGTTTTAGGGATCAAGAACTCCCAGATTACTTCAACTAATTAGGCAAGGAGACTTCCATGAAAAAGAAAAGAAAAAAAATGGGAGGTCCAGTCTTAGACTCTAAGAAGCTAGCCTGGCATGAGTGGAAGTACATTGTGCAGGGAGTCTGGAAGAGCCTTTGTTGTCCAAGGCAGGGCTGGTACCTCATCAGCAGGAATCTGCAACACTGCAAGTCCAATGGGCCCCCTCTAAACTTGATGGGTCACATGGTGCTAAAAGTAGATGCCTTCAGACATCTAGTTCTTTAGCACATGCGTCTCAACGGTTTGTCTATTTGTAAAATGGGTGGCAACTTATTCGTCAGTGATTGGTACAAAAAGACAAGAAAATGCAGTGTAAGGAAAAGTGAAGTTGCGCTGGAGAAAGTATGTGTGGCATGGTCCATTACTTGGATAAACAATAGTATTGTCATTTACCACTAAGTCCCCTCTACCATTTAAAAAATGGTAAATCTCTCAATTTGTCTGGACGATATAGCTCCTTTATGCCCTGTTCTTAGAAAAAGTGAAAATAGGTTCTACTTCTCTCCCGCAGTCTCATTTCTCTCATCCATCGACTCCTGACATAGCCAAAACTGCCAAGAGCAGAATCGGAGATGAGCTTGCCTAGTATGACTCCCCTCCCCTTGCCATTCAAGAGCAAATGAGCTAATTTGGGGAGTGGATCTGAAGCCAGTAACCTCCAGGCAGTGAGATGGACCTCATTATGGCCTGCGGATTACAGCCAGGGTGATCTTCCCACTTGCAGATGTTACATGGTACCCTTATTCTCTATTGCAAATACAAAAGTCACCTAAACTAGAAAACACAATTTCTCTGTTTTCTGAAGGAAAATTTATTGACTTGACATTTCCTACTCTTTACATTCTAAGAATGTTTAGTCTCATTGTCTTCATACAAGTTTATTCCCTACCACCCATCTACTCCCCATTATTCTAAAATGTATGCTTTTCTGGGCAGAACATTTTCTCATTCCCATTGTGCCTATTCAACATAAGTTTCTAATCTTGCCTGATGTACTACCATGGAGTCATAAATTTCTCCAATAAATAAAGGATTGTATCTAACCTACCATGTCTACCCATCCCTCGAATCCTTAGACAACATCCTCCCTGAAACTTCTCAGTAATCCAGAATTTCCTGAACTTTTTCTTCTATAATTCTACAGAGCACACAACCCTTTAATATATACTTAGTTTATTAATTTAATTATATATTGCCTTGTTTAATAACTTAATGAGTTTAATGATTGGATATATGAAGAGGCTTTCCCAGGCAAAATAAGGAATATGAGGTATATATGAGGGTAAGTTGAAAAAAAGATTGCTACCAAATCATAGAAATATTTATTAAACAAAAGTATCAAAAAATTAAGCTATTGCTTCTCCATATGTCCTCCACCTAGGTCTATACACTCCTTAGGGAACTGTTTTCATATCTCTACCTCTTCTCTAAAGAATTCTGAGCTGTTCAATTCAGACTGCATCAAAATGGCAGTTTTGGCAGCCTCAAATCATGTTCTTTTAAAATGCTATTTGAGTTTTAAGAAACAAAAAGAAGTGTGAAAACTCAAGATCAGCACTCTAGGGTAGACGAGGTAAAATTTTATAGGAAAGCTTTATTTTCTCCATCCTTGAAGCATGAGCAGGTGCACTGTTATAATAGAAAAAATTCCTTGGTACAATCTTCAGGCCCTTTCCTCCAAAATATGTAATAAACCTGTGTGATAATTCTGTGTCCTTTGATTTAAAAAAAATCTCTCAAGACTGTTCCTTTGAAATATCCCAAAGCAGTCACTTAACCTTCTGTGCTTTGAATCAAATTGGCCTACCAGAACTACTTGGAAGTCATTCTTTGGACTGAACCTTTTTTTTGAAGTAATCCTGAGGAGACTGAGGCAAGTACAGTACTGAGAGAATCTGGCTGCAGCTGTCCATTGATTACCCACATGTGTAAACACATTTTATTTGAAATAACCCACGCGTGGATGAACTGGACCCACTTAGGACTCGTGTCCTCATCATGAGTCATGCTCACTCCAGCAGCAAGCGACAACAACAACCGGACTTCTAGAATGTATCAGAAAGTTTAATGGGCTGAAAATATAAGTTACATAGAATTTAAATATCAATCCTTCAGTATGAAACAAATATAACACTAGCTTATATTAATAGTGCTTGTGTTGTGTGACAGAATGCCATGACCCTTTAATACATTTCCTCATGTTGTGGGCCCTCTCCCCCCAGCCATAATATTATTTTTGTTGCCACTTCAGAACCGTCATTTTGCTACTATTATGAATCAGGCAACCCCTGTGAAAGGGTCGTTTGACTTCCAAAGGGGTCGCGACCCACAGGTTGAGAACCGCTGGTCTAGATAGTACAACTGATTAATGCCTTCAGCTGCTAGCCAAGTTTGGAGGGTTAAGCTCGCCCAGTGGAACCTCAGTAGAAAGGCCTGGCAGTCAACTTCTTAAAAAAATCAACCAGTACAAATGTGCTTGAGACAATGGATGGATTGTGATAAAAGCTGTATGAGCTCCCAATAAAATTAAGTAAAAAAATCAACCAGTGAAGTGGCTTACACTTGTACTCTAACACACATGGGGTCCATAAGTTGGAACTAACTCATGGCAAACAGTCTTTGGGTTCGTATATATGCCAGGTCCCTGTTCCAAGTATTTTTTATATAGTGATTCATTTAAGCCCCATGGTAGTGGAGTGGTTACCCATTTGGCTGACAATCACTAGGTCAGTGGTTCAAATCCACCAGCAGCTCCATGGGAGAAAAATGAGGCTTTCTGTTTCCAAACAGATGTAGAGCCTCAGAAACCCCTGGGGGCCGTTGTAGTCCGTCTTTGAGTCAGAAGTGTGTGATTTGTTGGCATTGAGTTAACTTGTTTTAGATGAAGAAATGAGGCCCTGGAGAAGTGAAGCCATCTGTCAAAGAACACAGCCAGGAAGAGGAAGGGCCATGCATGCTCCCAAGTATAAGGTCTTCATTACTACCCTGTGTGCTCAAATTTCCTCTTCCAAACTCAAGACCTGTGTGCTGCTTCCTATCCGACCATAATGTTCTCAAGGTTCCCCCGAGGAGCCACATTAGCTGTAGTTTGAACAAGACATATTGCTTCCCCTTCTTCCAGTAGTATTTCTGAATATCCCAAGCTTTTCCAGAGAATACAGGGCCTTGGTGTCATAGTGGGTGGGTTACACATTGGTGTGCTAACCAAAAACGGCAGTTCAAAACCGTCAGAGGCCCTGCAAAAGAAAGATGAGGCTGTCTACTCCCGTGTAGGGTTAGCCTTAGAAACCCACAGGGACAATACTCCGCCCGAGGCGCGTTGTCTAGACGGCAGTGAGGTTTTCTGCTGCTGCCTTTTGAGTCAGTGGGAACAGATCCATCTTCTACCAGTCCGATTCCAGGACTCCATGTCACCTCCAAGGGCCCCTGGCGCTTGGTTCAGGATAGGCTATAAACGCTACCTGCGGCACGCCGATGGAATCATTTGACCGGTGCTTCCCTTGCAGTCACGTCATTCCCTTTTTTCCTAGTTTGGACCATTTCCAAATGCCCCAAGCATCTCAATTACTTTTTCCCCAGAGAAATTTCGCACCAGGCTTCCTTTCTCCAACCTCTTAGAGCCATTCTCAGTACCATTTTGCCAAGTTTCAATTATGTATATTTATTTTCAGATGTGATTTGATGTGTAGGTAGCTTGCCTTTTCGATGCTTTTCTAAGTTCCTTGGTCAGTTGGCATATATAAGCTTCATGAACCTATTCTAGCGCACGTATTCCTGGCCCAGAGAAGAACCTGGAATACTCAATAGATCATGCCAGTGATGTCCCACAAGTTAATTCTTAAAAGTCTCTCTGCTGTTCTAAATTTCTCAAATCAAGTATACAATATTATTTGTTGGTATTTCTACAAATGAATAGAGTGGATTTATCAAAGTATCTCGGGTTAATTTAAACAATGACATATTTTTTAAGTGGCCTGATGCATGTGACTTCAAATAAGGGTTAAAAATTATTTGTGCTGGTGTACTTTCCTTTGCAAATAACCTTGCCATCTTAAACTGTATTCTCTGCTAGCACATCAATTTCAAAACCTCAGAAGGTGATGCTTGAAGTGTAGAGATCAGTGTATATCATGCGCCAAAGAGAGAGCTCCTTCTAGAATGGATCCAATGCTGGTCTTGCTGATTTCACAAGTGTTAGTAACTGTAGTAAGAAACCCTAGTGCCTAAAGGTAAAGCAATCATGTTAACCTGAAGGTTCGGCTGTTTGAACCTACCCAGCTCCTCTCTGGGGGAAAGATCCGGGAATCCATTTCCATTCAGACGAAAGCCTAGAATGGCATCAGTTTAAGTTGAAATCCATTTGATGGCACCTTAGAACAACAACAGCAGGAGCAGCAGCAGCAGCAGCAGCATTAGGGGAAAGGCCTCTGATCCTGTACTGGACTCTGAAGAAAGAAACGTTTGTTTCCTGTGTCTCCAGGGAAGTACTCGATTTGCTAACAGTACAGCTCTTACCTCATTCCTGGAGAGAAGTATTCTGGTTTACAAGCTAATCCTCAGGGTTTCAAAGACTGCCCCACACCATGTGGGATTAAAAAATGTATTACGATAGATTATATTCAGAGAAAAATGAAAATAAAATTGGTTTTCTAGCTACAAAGGGCTTTTGCATCAGTGTCAAACCCTCCCTCGGCTTCCCTTATTTTTTTTCCTGCTCCTCTCAAAACGGAGTGCTGTTGAATTGAATCCAGAAGCTATCACGACTCAGTCCCCTGCAAATTGATACTCTCAGGCAATAGCTCTGCTGAGCCCACTGCGAGGCAGCAAAGGCAACTACCCATTAAAATGCCAACCAAATGGCTTGTTTCAGAATTTCCAATCACTCTCAAACCTCGGGTTAGCTGCCCTTAGAAACCAATAACCTCTTTCACAAACCAGACCAGGATCATTAAACATAAACCTTTTTGCCCACCTCTCCTCCCACAGATACATTGTGCTTTTCCCTTCATCTACTTCCTCCTCCAAAAATGTGAAAGAAAAGTATCCATGTATTCCCAAATATTCCATTTGTTCTGCTATGCAGATCCTCTGGCTTAATGAATATCTGGTCTCCTCTTTTCCATCTAAAAATGAAGCAGGCTTGAAGCAAAACAAAACATCACAGTTATTTATTTTTTGTTACAATAACCAGAGATTCTAAGAGGAAAATGCATATAACCCAAGCTCTAATTTAGAAAATACCAGAAACCAATAAGACTTGACTATTTTCTAATGGAAATACAAAGAGCTACAAAACATTCGTAGAAAGGTGAAATGAAAAGAACATGTATTTTTTCCGTGAACTTTTTGAAGTGCCCTCGAATAAGTTTCTATTCCGTTTATCTCTCCTTAACATACATATTATCCTTTTTAATTTTCATCATTGGCTAATCTTCGCTAGTATAAATTCTAAAAATAGAATTTATTGATTTAACAGGGGTACTGAATGATCCAAATGGTTAAGATTCAGCTACCAACCAAAACTGTGGCAGTTCAAGTCCATTTTAGAGATACCATAGAAAAAAGCCTTCCAAAAAATTAGTCACTGAAACCCAGATGGAGCACAATTCTACTTTGAAACACATGGGGTTGCTATCAATTAGATTTGACTTGACAGTAACTGATTGACATAGCTACTTGTCATTGTTCTATTGGTCAGAGTCCTTTGTGCAAGGCGACAAAACATTACTTTCCTAACAGTGGCCGACCCTTCTCTCTCTGTCTCTGTCTCTGTCTCTGTCTCTGTCTCTCTCTCTCTCTCTCTCTCTCTCTCTCTCTCTCTCTCTCTCTCACACACACACACACACACACACACACACACACACACACACCACCACCACCACCACCAACAACAACAACAACAACAACAACAACCTTAGAGCTTCTCTTCTGAACTTTAAGCTATAGAGAGAACGAGCTTAAGTAGAAAGGTCATTGGGCAAAGCAGGTGCATTGCTCCAACTATTACAAAGGTGAAACAGCTAAAAATGTTTATGACAACTAGAGAGATCATTTGGATTCCAAATCATAATAAACAAATGAACCAAAGTCCTCGAGTCAGCAGAGTTCAAAGATACACTGTTAGAATTTTCCAATATCCCTGTCATTCCTCACGGAAGCATCAGACAAATCTCTTTATGTTCAAATATATCAAAGTTTATCTTAAAAATGGAGAATGAAGCCATGAAATGGGCAATCATATTTCTGAGTTCTTTTATCATTTTCTTTTATTTTGAAAATTATCATCATGAATTGTAACCCCACAAATAAAGATTTGCCCTAGTTTATGCATTGATTTTTGTGTCATTAGTTGCCATCAAGTTGATCAATAACTGTGGAAATAAGCATGTGCGCACACACATAATGGCGCCTGCTGAAATGAGCAAGTAAGATGTTCCATTTCTCCAGAGTAAGGAAATAGTTCTAAAGGAAATGTGAATTAAAATGACTAGCATTCCCCTGGTTTAAAATATAGTTTGAGTATATCTCGCTTGGTTTTAGAGACCATCTGAAGAATAGAATTAGCATACTGAACATGAATAACCAAGAGGAGACAAGTAGTGGAAAGGCATCAAGGTAATAATAATATATGAAGAAAACAACAGGCCATTTAAAATACAAGAAAAGAGGGGAAAACCCAATGGATGCCAGAAGAGACTGAAATCTGTTATTGAATGAAGAGTAGCTAAAATGAATAAAAGAAATAATGAAGTGAAAGAGAGAGCTGAACAGAAGACTTCCAAGGGCAGCGTGAGAAGACAAAGTAGTGGTGTTGTAATGAAATGTGCGAAGACCTGGAATTAGAAAAGCAAAAGGGAAGGCCACATTCAGGATCCTCAAGATGCAAGAACTCAAGGAAATATCCAAAGTTTGCTTTGCAATATTGACGTATTCGATTTGAAAACAAAAGGGAATGGTACCAGAAGCATCAAAAAAGATAGAAAGAACACAGTCACTGTGCCCAAAACAAGTGATCTGTGTTCAGCCAGGTCCAGAGATCATGTGATCAAGATCAGAGGGTACTGAAGGGAGTTCAACTTGCATTGAAGGCATTGATGAAAGAGACTCCAGGAACAGATGGCATGCCAATTGCAATGTTTCAGCAAAGGGTGAAATGCAGAAACAGTCACTTCTCTGTGCCTAGAAAATTGTCAGTTTGTCGTACTGTAGTTCTTTGCATGTTGTGGTGGTGCCTCAGGCTATGTCATCAATACTTAAAATCCCAACAGGGTCACCCACAGTGAGCATGTTTCAGTGGAGCTCCCAGACTAAGAGCAGGTTATAAAGGACTCATCTGTCCATTTTGGAGATATCAGTCTGTCCATTTTGGAGAAATCTCATGAACATCAGGGGGGCATTGGCAAATATATTAAAAATTGTATGAATAGCAGCAAAATGATCGACAGATAGTGTGGCAGAAGAATATACATAGGGACTTTATCAGATAGAATACAGATGATTCAAAGTGACTATATCTACAAGAAGACAGGATGGAAATGGCCAATATCAGCAGCTAAAATGACACAAGGGCTGACTGTGAAATAGACCATCAATTGCTCATATGTAAGTTCAGGCTGAAGCTGAAAAAGAAAATAAAAACAAGTCCAAGAGAGCCCAAATTCAATCTTCAGTAGATCTGGCCTGGGTTTTAAGAACATCCCAAGAGTACATTTGATTCACTGAACTCTAATATCAGAAGTCCAGACCAGCTATGGGATGATATCCTGAACATCTTACATGAAGAAAGCAAAAAGTCTTTTTAAAAAATCACTGCCATCAAGTCAATGCTGATTATAGTGACCCACTGTGAATTTCCAAAACTGTAACTGTTTAGGAGTAGAAAGCGCAGTCTTCTCCCGAGGACCAGCTGTTGGTTTTGAAATGCCGACCATGTGAATCACAGTCTGTGTGAGTCAGGGTAGACTAGAAAAAAAAATCCATGGACATTCATATGTGTGTAAGAGAGAGTTTGATATAAAGGGCAATTATTCATTAAGAAAGCATCTCAATCCAGTACCGTCTAAGCTCATAAGTCCAATACTAGCCCATATGTCCAATACCAATCTAAAAAGCCCTCTTCAGACTCACAAAACACATGCAATGATGCTGAGTGTAGGATGAACACTGGTCAGTGAGTAGAAAGTCTTGGATCCATTGGTGTAAGTATCTCAGTGTAGACAGAGCTCTCCATGCGGCTTCTCCAGCACCAAGGGCTGCATCAGGTTAGGTCCATGTGGCTTCTCAACGATGTCTCGCAAGGAGTCAGCCTTTACAATAGAGTCTCCAAGGGTCGAGAGAGAGAAGCATCTTCCACCTTCAAGGAAGAAACACTGGAGTTCCCAGAATTCTCAGGAGAAGGCCATGCCCACACAGAGGCCTACTTGGCTATGATTTGATTGGCAGGCCAGACTGTACCTCTTCACTCGTCATCCTCTCAAATTGGCACCAGATTACATAACTACCACACAATCCAAGTCTTAACCACTATACCCCCAGGCTTCTTAAAAGACAGGAAATAAAGAAATGATAAGATGGGTGCCAGAAGATCCTCTGAAACTTGTTTTTGGTAGAGTCGCTAAAGCAAGTGGAAGAAATTGTGAAACAGAAAACCTAAACAGAACATTTCAAAGGTGCTCAAAAAGACAAAGTATTTAGTAAAATGTGCAAAGATCTGAAGTCAGAAAATGAAAAAATGGAAGGACATACTCTATAAATATCAAGCAGAGATAATCCAAAGAAAAACCCCTAGCCTTGAATTGCAATGTTGAAGCCTTTAATGGTGAAAATATTGGGCAATTCAGGAGGCATCAAAAAAGAACGGGAGAATATGCACAGTCACTGACCCAAAAGGACTGGGCAATAGTTAACCATTTCAAGAGGTCACATGTGATCAAGAATCAATGTCACTGAAGGAAGAAGTCAAATCTACACTAAAGGCATTAATTCAAAAACAAGGCTACAGGAATCGAATGAATATCAATTACAATTGTCAACAAGTTGGTGAAGCACTGGAAACACTTATTTCGGAAAATAGATACTTGACCAACTGACTGGAAGAAATCTGTATTTGTGCCCATTCCAAAGAAAATCCACAAGCTATAAAACAATATCAGTCTCACAAGTGAAATATTGCTTAAGATAATCCAATAAAATTATACCAGTACCTCCATAGGGAGCTTCTACAAAATCAAGCCTGATTCCAAAGCAGATAAGGAACAAGAGATATTATTGCTCATGTCAGATGAACCTTGGCAGAAAGCAGAGAATACAGGAAAGATGTTTACTTGCACATTATTAACTATGCAAAGGCATTCAACTGGGTGCATCCTGAAAGACTGTGGATGGCATCGAGGAGAATGAGACTCCCAGAATGTATCATTGTGCTCATGCTGAACATGTACATAGAACAAGAGGCAGATGTTTGAACGAAACACGGAAACTGCATGATTTAAAATCAGGCAAACTGTGCATATGATTGTGTCCTCTCTCTATACTGATTCAATCTGTATTCTGAGCAATTCATCTGAAAAGATAGACTATATGAATAAGAACATGGCATCAGGATTGGAGGAAGGCTAATTAACATTTTGAAGTATTCAGATCCTTGCTTCCTGAAAACTTGGAGGAATTTAAGCATTTGCTTATGAAGATCAAGACCTGAAGCCTTCAGTATGGATAGCATATCATTTTTTAAAATAACAACTCAACCAGACCAAGAGGTAATATCGTGATAGAGAAAAGATTGAAGTTGTCAAGGATTTCCTCTTGGCTGAATCCCAAAGGGAGCCTCAGCCAGGAGCATGATGTCTTGCATTGGGCAAATCTGCTCCACGCGACCTCTTTCCATATGTCTCTGACTCAAGCCATAGTCTTATCCACCACTTCATGGATATGCAAAATGTGGACATTAAGCAAGGAAAACTGAAAAAGAATTTTGGCATTTAAATTATAATATTGGTGAAACTATTCAAAGTACCATGGATAGGTAGAAGAAAAAAATCTCTTTGGGAAAAAACAAAACAAATCGATTTTGCTCCTTTGAAGTGAGGGTGGCAAGATTTTGTCTCACAAACTTTGGACTTGTTATCAGGTCCCTGGAAAATGACCTAGTGCTAGATAGAGTTTGCAAAAAGGGAAAGGCTCTCAAAGGCATGGATCGATAACCGTGGTTTGAAGAGATCCCAAACATAGCAATGCTTCTGAGGATGGGAGGAGATTGAGTCACGTTCCCTCTGTTGTTCATAGGATTGCCAGTCATCGGAACCAACTTGATGACTCCTAACAATAACAGAACCAGAATGTGAAGACAGCCACCCTGTCAACCCACAGGAAGAGATCCATATTTGAGTGAATGCCAAAGAGTGATAATCAAACAGATAAGGTCCTATTATATAATATCATTCATATCAGATACAAATAAAAGGTAATACTGAATATAATTAACAATAGCTGCAGTACTACATCAATGGGTGACTACTAGAAATTCAAGCCAGAATCAGAAGAGGATCTATAACACGGACTGTCAGATGGATCTGGATGGGAAGGTGCTTACTTGTGTTTGATTGACTATACAAAGGCATCTGGCTATGTAGGTCATAGTAAATTTTATGTAACTTTACTCCAAACTCAAACGCACAGCCACGGAGTCAATGTATAGGGCAGGGAAGAATTGCCCTTGTGGGTTTGAGAAACTGTAACTCATCATAGGAGTGGAAAGCTTCCTGAACATAATTGGTCTTGAGCAAACTTGTATGTAGACCAAGGGAGAGTTGTTTGAACATAAAAAAGACATATGCATGGTTTAAAATATGGAAAAGTGTGTATCATAGTTGGATCTTTCCCCCACACTTATTCAGTCCTTAGCAAATAATTCAGGAAGTTCCACTATAGGAAGAGGACTAATGAAGGGTTTCTTAGCAATGTTCTCCATATACCCCCTCCCTGGGGGATAGACAACAGAAAAGTGCATGAAGGAAGACTTCAGTCAGTGTGAGACATGAAAAAATAATAATTTATAAATTATCAAGGCTTCATGAGGAAGGAAGAGTGGAAGAGGGAGGGGGGAAAAGAGCTGATACCAAGGGCTCAAGTAGAAAGAAAATGTTTTGAAAATGATGATGGAAATATATGTACAAATGTGCTTGACACAATGGATGTAAGTATGGATTGTGATAAGAGTTGCACGGCCCTCAATAAAATAATCAAAACAAGAAAACAGCAACCAGAAACATGCAGATAGCACAGCCTGGCTCCCTTCAATGAGCCAGGAGAACATGAAGCACTTATTGATGAATATCAGAGCCAAAGCTTTTGATATGGATTACACATTAATATAAACAAAACAAATTCTCACAAGTGGAAAAAAACAGTATTATAAAAAAAT
This sequence comes from Tenrec ecaudatus, assembly GCF_050624435.1. Taxonomy (NCBI): domain Eukaryota; kingdom Metazoa; phylum Chordata; class Mammalia; order Afrosoricida; family Tenrecidae; genus Tenrec; species Tenrec ecaudatus. Next base: position 113,009,901 of record NC_134535.1, on the reverse strand, counting down.
CTAGAAAAAAAAATGCAATGATCCATGATTTCATTTTACTTGCATTTACAACCAACAACCTTGGAAACAGCACCCTGGATATCAGATAGCATTCTACCTCAGACAAATTTGCTGCAAAAGACTTCTGTAACCATAGTGAATGAAGGGGGAAGTTCAGAGTGGAGACCTAAAGCCCATTTGTTGGCCACTGGAGATCCCCTCACAGAGGGGTCTAGAGGAGGAGATGAGTCAGTCAGGGTGCGATACAGCACCGATGAAGAATACAGCTTTCCCCGAAATCCTGGATGCTTCCTCCCCACCAACTATCATGATCCGAATTCTACATTGCAAGTCTGGATAGAGCAGAGGATGTACACTGGTGCAGATAGGAGATGGAGGCACAGGGAGTCCCGGGCGGATGATACCATCAGGACCAGGGGTGGGTGGGGCAATACTGGGAGGGTAGAGGGTGAGTGGGTTGGAAAGAGGGAACCAGTTACAAGGATCTACATGTAACCTCCTCCCTTGGGGACGGACAACAGAAAAGGGGGTGAAAGGAGACATCGGACAGGGCAAAGATATGACAAAATAATAATTTATAAATTATCAAGGGCTCATGAGGGAGGGGGTAGCAGGAAGGGAAAGGGAAAAAATGAGGACCTGATGCAAAGGGCTTACATGGAGAGCAAATGCTTTGAAAATGATGAGGGCAAAGAATGTACAGATATGCTTTACACAATTGATGTATGTATGGATTGTGATAAGAGCCCCTAATAAAATGTTTTAAAAAAAGACTTCTGTGCTCAAAAGCAAGGATAACACTTGAAAGACTGAAGATGTCTAACCCAGCCCATGCCATTTTCCATTTGAAAGCTAGTCAATGATTAAGGAAGATCAGGAAAGAATTGATGCTTTTGAATTATGGTGTTCGAGAAAAATATCGCCTCTACCATGGGTTTGATGTGAAAGAACAAATCTGTCTCATAAGAAGTACATCCAGAATGCATATAAATGCCGGGGTGGCAAGGTTCACTCCTGCATGCTTTTTACATTCTACCAGGGGGAAGGGTCCCTGAAGAAGGACATCATGCTTGGTGAAATAGCAGGTCACACACAAAAAAGAGGCAGACCATCAGTGAGAAGTGTTGACATGGTGACTGCAAAAATGGGTGGCAGTGATCAAGTATGCCAGTACGTGACGATGGCACAGGGCTGGGCAGTGGACTCCATTCCATTGTATCCATGGTCATTAGAAGACCTAACAAAAGTCTAAATGAAATTTCCTTTTAAACAATTTTAAAATATGTCAGATCTAACTAACTATATATGTTGTTTGATAATAGCTTGCTGCTCTTAATTTCTATAATAGAAGAATATCTGCTGTAGAACATCTGTTTTTGAATTGTATAAAGTACTCAGAGAATTTGCCTAAACATTAAATGACGATACATGTTAGCTGTTAAGCTTTTTTTAAGTTACTTGGAACTATTGAGAAGTCTATTAACCTAAAGGTGAAAAGCATTTGAAAAGTTCAAAGTACCCACCAAGAGTATGAGAAACCATTAGTTAAGAAGATGAATAGTCCAGATGTCGCCTTTTCACAACAGCTGTTTCCCCACACTAGCACTGTGCACCAATTAATCCTCACTGGTATTCTTGATTCTTTATACTGCATGGTTTCTCTATTCCTGTGATTTAACAAGCAACAAGGCTGAAATAATTTACTTTCTTAAAACATATTTTCAGTTTAAAATTATTATTATCTTAATTATAGCACCATGTATCATTATTGATTTTTCCATATTATTGCATCTTAAGATTTATGGTCTTGCTTTGTATGAGATGTTCTTTTTAATATCCATAAAATAAGCTGGCATTTTGCTGAGGCTGGGGGAGGAGGAATGAGGTAAGATCATGAAATATAATGTCATTGTCATTGTCATGTCATTTTATAGATAAAACCAGTCCATCAACCCTTTCTTTGTTTCTTCATTCCATTTGATCTGATTTGGCCAATCTTTGAAAGATCTTTGACTCCATGAGCAGGTGGAAGAATTCCCTATGTCTAGTCAAGGCTAAGGGGCTGACAGTTCTTGTTTGTATGCAGAGTCAGGTGCCTGGGCTGACATTTACATAAGACTCCTGATGTTGTAGCATGAATTCTGGAGACTTGAAACTTCAACTTTTGAAAATAGCAAAGACCTTTAAGTCTGTTTTCTGCGAGCTAAGTTCTAAAATGAGAAGCAGTGGAAGAAAAGAACCGTTTAAGCCACTCTTATTCTAATACGGGTCTCAATGTCTTGCTTTTAGGCATTCAATAAAGTTTACCACAACTATTTCCATAGAATCAGAAATTTGAACTTTTTTTTCCTCATTAATCTTCCTAGGGATCATTTGCCATGTTTGGGAGCTCACATGCATTCAGTTCTTTATTTACTCGGTGATAAATTTTCTAAAGTTGTATTTTCATATAATTATTCCATTTTCAAAAACCTCGTATGTCACCTTATTTGATTCTATCAGTAATCAGGAAGGGTAACGAATTTATACATTAACTGAGTTTCATAGGTGAAGAAATTGAGGCTTCTTAAGGTTAAGTGACTGTCTCAAGATCACAGGTAGAGCCAGCAAAGAAACTCAGATTCCAACAAAGCTAATTTTTTTTCTATAATGGGTTCACTTCCAGGGCAAAGCTTTACAACCTTTCATGGAAGAAACTCCCACTTTGATACTCTGATGATGTCAGATAAATAAAGGTATTCTTTAACTTAAACAAGCAAACAAAACTACAACTCACTGCCATTGAGCTTATTCTAACGCATAATGACCTTTCAGGGATTGGACATCTTTATGTTGGTAGAAAGCTCCATCTTTTGCCTCTAGAGCAGCCGGTATTTTCAAACTCCTGACCTTGCAGTTAGCAGCCACATGCATACCTACTACGCAAATAGGGCTCCTTCTTTAATTTAAGAACTTTCAAATTAATTGAAAGAACATTGTTAGACTATGCCTAAATATTTTCATTTATTTTTTGGAGCTATTGTAAATAATATTGTGTCTTAAGTTTTAGGATTTCGATGGTTTACTCTTAGCATATTGAAGTACGGCTGATTTCTTCAATGCTGCCCTTAGCTCAGGTCTCCTTGCTAAACTTGGGTCTAGTTCTAACAGAACATATGCAAGATCTGTGTGATCAGATCTATCAGATGCTGATGAGAGAAACCAAAGACCTAAACAAATGGAGATACAGACTGTGTTGAATGTATACTGTCAATGAAGACTCACAGAAGTTAAGATATCCATGCTCACTAAATTGATTCATAGATTTAATGTAATGTCAACAAAACTCACATGGAGGTTTTTTAACAGATTCAAGAAATTAGATTATAAAGCTTAAAGACAAGTTAAAGGAATTAAAAAAAAACAATTTTGTTTAGGAATAACATTGGAAGAGTAATATTTCCTGTTAAAAGAATTTTAAAAATTATAATTATTTAAAATAACAAAAAGAAAATAACATCGTTTAAAAAATTGCTTAGAACCATGTTTCTGAAATTGGATCACCATGCTATCAAAGCCACACCAATTCATATAGCATCTACCTTTCAAGTATTTTAAGAATAAAAAATACCTTGTGTTCACATATGTGCACCTACATATCACATATATTTACAACCAACATCATCAGATGCTATTTCCACACTGGACAATATTGAATTTAAAAAAGTATTACACAAAGGGAAATATTTTTATTATGCACCCAATATATATTAACAACCATTCATTGAATTTAGTTTGGAATTGTTTTTCCTTTTAAACTACGACAGTTACTGTCGGGGAAACCTACAGGGAGTCGATATGAATCATTGACTCAATGGCAGTAAAATTTCCAACTACTCAGATACTTCAAGTTTCAGTATGATAAGATGCTGATTATATATTTCATAGATTGCTAATTCAACGATGAAATAATTCCTTAAGACATCAAATGAACTTGGACAGGTTGGTTGATTTCAGTGCGTCCTTTTAATAGAAAGGAGAGCTTTAGAAAGCTGAATACTCAGGAACTCCATTAGCAAAGAAAGGCACTTTCTGCTTCGATTGCCATCAGCTTGGTTCTGACTTATGACAACCTCCTGTGTGCAAAGAATAACCACTCAGGAGGGTTTGTTAGACTGTCCTGTCTTCTGGAGATGTCTAGGGGAAGGGGCGGGTTCAAACTGCAAGCCCTTCAGGGAGTAGTTGATGCTTAAATGTTTGTGCCACCCAGGGACTCCTAATGTGCCTACTGAAACATTTGGATGAAGATCTGTCCATGAGTCAATCACCTGAAACTCTCCTTCCATTTGTATAAGATAAAATCACAATATATCAGTGACCAAATAGAGAACATTCTCATGCAAATTCCTTCAGAGAAAAAGAAACTCTTTTGAAAAATATTCCTTGGGACTGTTAAAGACTGGCCTCTGGAAGAGGTATTTTCCAAAGTGCTAAATGCTATCCATAACTTAAACAGTCAATAAAACTATCCTCTGAATAAAACATTCAAGTGCTGCCTGGTGACCTACATTCAATTGCCTAGTTCACAGAATTGCAAGTCTCTCCTCAATAGTTATGGTTACATAAATCATAAAGCAGAGACCATGTTTACCTTAGTCATATTAATATCTAGGTGAATTCAAGAATATTATCATATTTTATCTGAGGGTGAAATATCTCCCTAGACATAAAGCCTGACTTGGAAGGTTGGAGCTCCTGAATATAGCACACATTTCTGAGACTGATAGATTCATACTTTCCACATAGCTAGGAAACCTGTAACGGTTGTTGCTGATGATGAGCAACTTGAATTATTCATTTGTTGTAAAATGATACCATATGTATGGGGGATTAAATGATGCATTAGAATAGAATATTTGTGCAGATCTGGAAGACAATATCTAAGTCTTAAGAAACGTTTTGATTATGTGGGACCTTTGGGACTGTGTTCCCTTGTTGCTACACATATATGTAAAACCAGCACTCTACCTTGGGGTTGTTGCTATAGAAAAGCCAGGATCATTGTCGGTAATAACTTTGATCTATGTGGGACCTCTGCAGTAAATTGGTTGCTGGTAAACAGCTCAAGGATTTGAGCCACCCCTCTCTCCGTTCTCTGTCCTGCTGGCGAGGCAGTGTGCGGATGAGGGACTGTTTTCAGACCAGAGTCAGCACGGAGGTTGGAACAGGGCAAGTAAGGATATTGAGTAGGTTGTTGGGCATGGAAAAGTAAGGGCCTCTAGACAACCTGTGAGTTGTGTAGAATGAAACACTGTTTTGTTTTGTGTTTTTTCTTGTAAAAGGCAGGATTTCTATCATTGGCTGGCTTGATGGTTGGTCTTCTGCTACTGATTGGCTTTCTGTAGTGTAGCTCTCCTTTTGTTTTCTTTTTTTAAATCATTTTATTGGGAGTTCTTTAGAGCTTTTATTACAATTCATGCATATTTCCATTGTTTCGAGCACATTTGTACATACGTGTCATTATCATTTTCAAAACATTTTCTTTCTACTTGAACCCTTGGATCAGCTCGTTTCCCACCTCCCCATACTCCCTCCATCATAAACCCTTGATAATTTATAAATTATTATTTTTCTCATGTCTTACACCAACCGCTGTCTCTTTTCAGCCACCTTTCTGCCATTAATCCCCCCGGGGGGGGCGGTTATATCTTGACCAATGTTATTGGTTCCCACTTCTCCCCTCACTTTCCCCTTCCCCTCCTGCTATCACTACTCTCACTCATTATTGCTTCTGAAGAATTTATCTGTCCTGTTTCCCTATGTTGTGAGCCCAGTGTACATGCTCTGATCCAGCCAGATGTGTAAAGTAGAATTGGGGTCATGATAGTGGGGGGGAGGAAGTATTAAAGAACTAGAGGAAAGTTGTATGTCCCATCAGTGCTATACCGCACTCTGACTGGCTTGTCTATTTCTAGTGACCCTTTTTTGAGGGGATGTCCAAGTGGCTACAGATGGCTCTGGGTCTCCACTCTATCCTCCTCCTCATTCACATCGATATAAACTTTTGGTCTAGGTTTTTGATGCCTGATACCTGATCCCATTGACACTTCGTGATCACTCAGGCTGGTATTCTTCCTCCATGTGGGTTTGGCTGCTTCTCAGTTAGATGGCTGCTTGTTTATCTTCAAGCCTTTAAGTCCCCAGACTCTATATCTTTTGATAGGTAGGCACCAGTAGTTTGCTTCACCACATTTGCTTATGCACCCATTTTATCTTCAGTGATTGCATCAGGGAAGGTGAGCATCACTGACTGCCGTGTTATTAGAGCAAAGTGTTCTTGCGTTGAAAGAGTACTTGAGTAGAGGCCCAATGTTGGTCTGGTGCCTTACTACTAAATCTGCAAATATATGTACACAGATCTATTTCCTATTGTTTTATATAAATATATTTCCATATGTACATGCCTGTATTTAGACCTCTATAAATGTCCTTTGCCTCCTAATTCTTTCCTCTACTTCCTTTTGCTTTCCTCTTGTCCTTTTATTATGTTTGACATTCATTTGGCGCTCAGTAATTCCTCATGGTGCATTGCACATGGCTAAATCCCACCAGGTATCCTATGCCCTCTGAGACATAGCGGCATTAAATCACTTGTAGTTCCCTTGTTCTGGGTTCGTTGGCACCCTCCTACTTTTCCCCTGCCGCCCCATCTCCTGTGTCCCCCAGGAATCATTGATCCCATTGTTTTCTCATCTGTATTGTTTACCCCACCTATCTTATCTAGATAGACATGCAAAAACAATGATAAACACAAAAACAAAGCAAAAGAAAATAAAACAACAACAAAGGAAAGTCTATAAATAGTTCTGGGTCTGTTTGTTGATTTTTATGAGTATTTTCTGGTCAAGGCTAATGGGTTGCCACACCCTGGCCCTAAAGTCTATATATGGGATTCCTCAGGAGAATTCATTGCTTTGCTCCCCTTACTGCTCCATTGAATGCCCTTAGGGCTTCACCCTGGTGTGGTGGGGTTAGATCGGGCACCATTCCTGTATTTTGCCTCCAGTGTTGTCCCCTGTAGTGCTATGAGTCAGTGAGGGACATCACCTCTCGTGGTGCGGCCAGCCCTATTGTTCCCTCTGTGCAATGGCTGCTCTGGTAGCTTTCCTTTTTACTGAACACACACCAATGAAGTCCAGAGCTCCTGCTGTGTCCTTGTCACAAGGCCCCGAAAACTGAAGGTCTCTGCCACTATTTGGGGGAGAGTGTAAACCTCTTGTTTTACTCTGCCCACATTTTCATTAAGCCCAAATGATAAGGCAAATAGAATATAAAACACATTTCCATTGGTGGAAATGAACATTCCCTGCATTTCCCTTTCTTTGTACTGGAGCGGAATGGGGGAAGTGTGCTTCCACCTCTCTTCTGTTTATTCCTTTTTTAAAAATAATCTTATTGGGCTCTTACAACTCTTATCACAATCCATACAAACATCCATTGTGTCAAGCACATTCATTTGTACATCTGTTGCCCTCATCATTCACAAAACATTTGCTTTCTACTTGAGTCCTTGGCATCAGCTCCTCATTTTACCCCTGCCTCCCTGCCCCTCCTCCATCATGAACCCTTGATAATTTATAAATTATTATTTTGTCATATCTTACATTGCCCGACATCTCCCTCCACCCATTTTTCTGTTGTCTGTCCTCTAGGGTTATATGTAGATCCTTGTAATTGGCCCCCCCTTTCTACCCCACCATCCCTCCACCCTCCTGGTATCACCACTCTCAGCATTGGTCCTGAGGAGTTCATCTGCCCTGGATTCCCTGTGTTTCCAGTTCCTATCTGTACCAGTGTACATCCTCTGGTCGAGCCACATTTGTAAGGTAGAATTGGAATCATGATAGTGATCCCAAAACTAGAGGAAAGTTGTATGTTTCATTGTTGCTACACTGCACCCTGACTGGCTCGTATCCTCCCTGTGACCTTTCGGAAAGGGGATGTCCAGTTGCCTACAGATGGGCCTTTGGTCCCCACTCAGCATCCCCCCTCCATCACAATGCTATGATTTTTTGTGCTTTGGCCACCTCTCTTCCGCTTCATTGTCATTCTTTTCCCCTTTCACTGCCCCTCTTATCCTCTGTCCCCTGTTTTGTCTGGCTAACAAATTTAGTGTTTCATCTTTTTAAAGCAACATTAAAATATTGTTTATGTAGACAGTCCACAATGAGCAAAACCTTTGGAATCAGAGAAACATGAATTGGAGTGTTTTCATTTCTGCTTCCTAAATTAGCTCTCTTTAAAATGTGGCAACAGCTAGCATTACTTTTAAAACTAACATGTGTTTGACCCAAACTATGGAATTCTCAATCACCTTACCTGCATGTGAAAGTTGAGGGTCTTCTCTATTTCCCTTCCACTTTACCAAGCAGAATTCCATTTCCAGGACTGGTATTTCCTGATAATGTGTCCAAAGTATGTGAGACAAAGTCTTGCCATCCTTGCTTCTAAGGAACATTCTGACCGAACATCTTCCAAGACAGATATGTTTGGTCTTTGGGTAGTCCATAGTACTTTCGGAATTCCTAGCCAGCACCATGATGCAAATGTATGGATTCTCCTTTGGTCTTTCTAATTCAACGTCCAACCCCAAAAGGCATAAGACTAGAACTAGTTAAATGATCTTGAATTGTTATAAAAATTTTAACAAGTGATTAAACACCACTCAACTACATTGTAAATACTGAAAATATGGCAGATTGTTGATAGATGCCATTCCAGAAAAGTATTGTTTGGTTGCATCTAATACCTGTTCGCCTTAGCAACTTTTAGTAAACTGGGAATATAAGGAAATTGAGAGACACAGCATACCTAGAGGCGGAATTTGTCCTGAAGATGACCAGGAAAAGGATACCGGATCCCTGGTGTTGCAGTACTAATCAGACTCAGCAGGTGGAGCCCACCAGCCCCTGAGCTGCAGAGGAGAGAGGCACCAGATCTGCCTCGTGAAGACTCCACTCTTGGAAGCTGAATGGGCCATTTCTGCTATGATCTAGATGGTTGCTGTCAGTCAGAATTGAGTCTCTAGCTATGAGTTTTTGTATTAATAACAGGGAAGCACTACACATAAGCTTGATTAATTCTTATAACTAGTCCTTTTGTCAATTGAATAAGACAATGAGTCAATCAATCCCAGAAAATCAACAAAAATTATATTAGACAGAACAACAGTTTAATAAAATATATAGTTAAGATAAGCATTCGAAACATAGTTGTCAGAAAATTAAAGAGAAAACATCATTTGATTACCTCGGGACATACAGAAAATGCAATTAATAAAATTCAGAATCATTCATTTAATAAAACCAAAAAACTTTTTAACCTTAACACAAAGACAAAAAATAGAGCCCACTATAATTGATAGTAAAGCAGCAAAAGCTTTCACGTTGTGATCAGAACAAATCAAAAATGCCTTCTATCACTGCCTACAATTATCTTCCTAGTACAGTGTGTGGAAGCAAAGCAAAACGAAGGAGCCCAAAGTTGCTAGCTGATTTTAATACTCCACTTATAGGGAATCAAAGAAAATAAACAACATTTCAAAAAGGAGCAAGGAAGTTGCATCAAGATATTATCAAATTAGTGGAATAAAAATTAGGTGAAAAAGCAAATAAATGAAAAAACAGAAAGGACCACCAAGTCCCTCAAAAGGTTCAGAGATACAGGACATTTCATATAAAACCCTTGTATATTGAATATAGTATCTACAATAGTTGCACAGTTAATATAAATATATACAAAAATAAAAATGGCTAAATAATAAATATTGAACAATGGTTTAAACATATGAGTATATTTAAATATAGGGGAGGAAAAATAGTGGGTGGAGAGTATGGGGATTATAGCTAGACTTTTTTGAATAGATATTGTTTCATAGATTTTCTTGAAATTATATTAATGGCTCTAAATTAAAATTTAAATGATGAAAAATATCTAAATATAAAAAATGTTAAAGGGGGTTAAAAGACAATACAACAAATATAGTTTTATGTTTACCCGTGATTATTTTATGTTTCTTTGCTGACCACTCAATATGTAGAATTGGATTTTATAAAATAAACTCTCAATACCTGAATGCTATGTAAGCATGCATGATTCCTATACTTTTCCATCATCTTCTAACAAACACAGGGAGCTAACATAATATGTATAGTGAGTGAAGGCAGAGGAATGCTATTGTCTTGTCTTTATCATTTCTCTAGGAAAATCAAGGAAAGTCTGGAGTGTTTCCCCGTCAAATTGAATAATTTGATCCACACACTGGCGCAGATGTCAGCCACAAGTCCTTCCAAATCGACTTCACAGGATGTCAGGACGCCGGGGGCAGCTAGGTCCATTCAAAAAGCCGCAATTTTAGGGTTCAGCAAGAAACACAGCCACGTAAGTATCAAGTCTGTCAGCTTAAGTATCATTTACTGCATCTCAGATTTCCTTTCACTATTTTACATTTAGCGTGATTTTTGACAATGCACACGACAATCAGAGTGGGAGCAGAAGTGCCCTTCCAGAGGATGTTCTAAGGAGAAGTCCCAACGATGGGAACTATTAGTGGAGCTTGTTTGGGCCCTTAGTACTCACTCCTGAGCAAAGACATGATGGTGATGGTGTTTCCCATTTCTGAATGTAGATAATCCTGATTACAAACAATCTCCATTTCTGTCTTCAAGTCAAATGTGAACATAAGAACAGTTCCTGCCCGTGGTAGGATATAAATCAAGAGCTAATTACAGTGTCCACGAGGACAGAGCAGCAAGTAGGCAGTCTGTTTCCAGCATACAGGGCGATGATATCTTTATCTACTGTGTTTGTAGATAATTCTGCCATGACAAATTGCATCGTTTGGCTTTTGAAATGTTGTAATTCAGAAATGGTCTTGCTTTGTTTAAGTGTGTATGGAACCTGAGTTCAGAAAGTATGAGAAAGTTCTGCAGGTGGCCATTGCTGTCTTTTTATTTTGGTCTATTTGCTTTATGCAGCTATATCTAATCCAGGTGACACACCGTGACAACCGAACCAGCCTGACAGAAAAATCATTTGAGCAGTTTTCGAAGTTTCACAACCAACTTCAGAAGCAGTTTGCATCGTTGACTCTCCCAGAGTAAGCATTGGCCTCCCGCCCTTTGGGTCCTTAGTACTCATTCCTGGGCAAAGACATGATGGTATTTCCCATTTCTGAACAATATAGATAATCCTGATTATAAATAATCCCCATTTCTGTCTTTAAGTCAAATTTGAACATAAGAAAGAGAGAATAATTAACATCAGTTAATTAAATGTTTGTTTTAGTTTATAGCATAAAGGCTACTATGCATAAAACTCTTTCAAGAAAGACTGCCAGATTCACTATAGCATCTAATAATGTAGCAATAAAAATAAGGATATTTTGCCGTGCATCCAGAGCTAGGCTTGTTTGTAATTATAAACATTGTATGCAGCTAAACTCTTCTGGAGTAGACTTTACAGTGTTTGGTTCATGGCTATTGATTGCCTATAGTTGGACATCATAACTCAAAGATTGTTGGCACATTTTTCCACTCCAATTTCACTGGAGCTATCTCAATAGAGACTGTTTCTCTGAGTCTCTCATAAAATAGAGCAAGGTTTGTAATTTTATTTTGCTTTCAGCCATTGATTTTATACATGAGAAAAAATGTGGATTCTGTTTGCTGTAGCATTAATTTTCATGTAAATTGTTTTATTTGCCTCCTTTTAAATTTTGTCATTTCAGTTTTTGTCTGTAAAAATATAATTGAATTGAGAAACACAGAGCTCAATTGAATAGATATCTTTCAACAAATAGCTTCAATAAAAAGCTCTGAGATATTCATTTTCTATAACAAAATGCAGTACACTAAAAACTCATTTTTCATTTTATTATTAATTTTAGCTCAGAGTATCTGAACATAATTTATTATTTTCCTTAGGGAAAATCTTTAAATTCTTTGCCTCTATTTATGTTATAATGGGGCAAATATTAAGCCCAAACTAAAAGTATAAGGAAAATAATTTCCGTTCAAATAAACCTTCAAACTTTATCATTTACAACTAGGCAAATGTAGGTAACAGACTGCCAAGTATAACAATAGTGTATCTTTAAAGAGATTATTTCTCATAAACTATAATATGAGTGCCTAGGTAAATTAAAAATGATTTTATTTACATTGAACTTTTTGTCAGTAAATGGTTTTTATGTAATGTGAATGCTCGTTCGCTTACTTAGTAAACTTTATATGTGTGTATTTTTACTAGATTTTCAGGTTACTCAACCTTAAAATATAAATATAAGCAAAGCTATTACTGGCTGAAAAGATGTGTGCAATATAGATAATTGTGTTCTTCATGCTCAAGAAAAGAGAAAAGAAAATTATACTTGCAGATGGCATAGATTTTTAAATACAGGTGCTTTACCATTGAAAATGAAGTCGCTGGAGTGTGTTCAAGATGTTGAGGAGAAAGTAAAGTTGTTCTGAAAACGTTTAAACTACACCACATTTAAGAATTACTTAGAAACTCAAAATAATAGAATTTCCATGTGTTTAAATGAAAAAGATGCTAACAAAAATATCAAGATTTGGCTTAAATACTAAATTCACAATCAGTGGTTGCACTGTAACCTATTGATTTATCCATATATAAGATAACCCTTGTTAAATAGGTCCCCCTTTTTGTTTGAAAAAGTTGTCCATTAGACATGTCTTTTTCCCCAAGATATCACAATGTAACATACTGCTTTTAAAGTGCTAATAATCTTTCTCCTTGTGCCCCCTCTTGATTTGAAGCTTGGCTTAAGATTCTGTTTTGCTCATAACAACTGGCTGGCAACAGTTCCTACATTGATTTTAGAACTATTCAAGCAATCGGTGACTGGGAGGAACATTTCCTCCTATGTACCCTGTGCAATATTTGTATGCCCATACTCCCCATGGGGTTAAAGTTTACAATACTGCGTATGAATGAAGGATGAAGGCAAGATTTCCACTGACTCCGAAATTGAAAGAAAGAAACCCTACTGTGGTTATAGAAAACCTCTCTGGGAAAGATGGCCAGAAAGTCAGAGATATGAAAAATAAAACGCAAATTAGTTACAGCACATAACAGTGATGCTCCATTTGGTCCATTTGACCCCCTGGGGTAGCTTCCACAACAACACAGCATCATGGACATATTCCATCACATTAATGGTCCTTTACAGAATTTATCTTCTGGGGTAAAAAAAAAAGTTGACTTCCTTTCTCTTTTCCACATACACCTAGGTGCTTATCCACTCATTTAGAATCCTATTTTGTAACATTGTTTCGGGGTATAATAACCTCTGAATACTAAGAAGAAGGGCAAATCAAAATATTGATATTCCTATTGAAAACTGAATAACTCTAATTACTATATATCAAATCTATTTTCAAGACAGGTGTTTCCAAATCTTTGTTCTGAATAAAACCAGGGAATATATAATGAGAGTGTCAGATAAAAGACCATGAAAATAATTCTCAATAATCACTATGCTACATTTCGCAAACAATTGAATGGCAGCACTGTAGCAGTGCTCCTTGATTCATATGGATTTATTTTTAAACATGCATTTTAGTACACACCTCTCTTGAACCCTGTTTGGTTTAGCCAGTAAAGTCTAACCTTAGTTTTATGAAATAAATTATTTTAAACCCACTTCACCGGGTTATAAAATATATTTACAAATAAATTTTGTAACTTGTGATACTAAATGAATGTATAAGTGTTATAGTTTTTAATTAGTTATATATTGATATTAGTTTTCATGCTATCTAAATTCAGATTTAACAGCTATAACAACAGAGTAAAACTTCCCCAACGGGTTTCCAAGTCTAATCTTTATAATTTTGCTTCCCTGGACCGGCTGGTGACTTCAAACCATCAACATTTTGGAAAACAAAAGAGCACTTAAACACTGCAACACCTGGGCTCCTTTTAGAACTTCAAGGGACTTTTAAGAAATCAATTTTATAAGTATATAAACATATCATTTTGGAATTCCTTGGAATTTCCAAAAGTAAGTCCTGGATTGGAGTAACCTGAAGTTGTTACCATAGTTTGGTGTATTTGCTGACAACACTTCACTTTCCTCCACACTCTTCCTTGGGGAAGCAAGGTAGCCCCAGCTGTCCTAATCAAGAAGCAGAAATATGAATAAGACAGCATTGAAACTATAGTCATAGGAAGATAATTCCTAAAAGGGTGCATTTAACAACTGAAGATATTTTACCAAATGCTACCCATGATTAGCAAGCCATCTCACCCAACAGACAATCAAACCAACCCCAGCAAGCCAAATCACCATGCATAATTCAGTAGAGACTCCAGAGAACGAGCTACTTTGTTCTAAGAGACGAAGGCCAGATGGAAGCATCTGTCACTTGGTAGTTGAGCCATCACTATGTAAGTGATCTCCAGAGGCCAAGGTTTTAAAATGTTTAATTTAGTTAGTGTAGCAGTAAGTTCAGTGAAGCCCGAAGAAATAATACAGCTGACCTTTTTGAAAAATGTGACTCATTAACTTCAGAAGGTAAGGCCTCACATGTACTAAAGGAATGAAAATGGGTGGTCTGTCATAAATAGAGTTTTTCAAAGACAAACAAGTTAATTTAGTATTTTAAATTAGATTCAAAGGATACTAACGACAGTTAAAATAGTCAAGTGACCACAAATTTGGTAATAAAACTCTCAGAATTAATCACATGCTATACTACAGATTTTTTTAAATGTTAGTATTGGCCCTTCAATTTGATGTAGTTGTGAACAATTATAAAACACACAAAGCAATTTTATAATTACTGAATACAATCTTTTTTCTTTTAAAACAGGTTTCCTCATTGGTGGCATTTACCTTTTACAAATTCAGACCACAAAAGATTTGGAGATCTAAATCGTTACATGCATCAGATATTAAATGGATGGGATGAAGTTGCAAATGTATGTTATGATATACGTTTTACATCTTTATACAAAATGTCCACGGTTTCATATATTATTACTGGAAATATTCTTAAATATTTTACTGTAATATTCTTCCAATCTTACATTCATTCAAAAAACATGTCTGGTGTGTGTGTGTGTGTGCGTGTGTGCGTGTATGTGTGTGTGTGTGTCTAAGATGGGTCAAATTCCTGAGCAAGGAACTATGGAGCAAAAGAGAAACTAAAAACTTGCCCTCAAATCATTTCAGTGAAGTAATATGTGATAAGTGGGCTGACGACCATGGATACAAAGTGCCCTAGAGGTTCAGAGGATGGAGAATTACTTCCAACTGTGAAGATTAAAAGGTTTCAGAAGAAGCAAGTGTCTGAGCTGGGATTTTAACACTGGATAGGATTTAATAGAGTTGCCTGGGGAGTGTTTCAAGTAGAACACAAGCAAGAGATTGTATTAGTTTCCTATTGCGTCTGTGACAGATTGCCACAATTCAGTGGCTTAATATAGCATGGATTTATTCTCTTGGGTTTCTGGAGGTCAAAAGTCCAAAAGAGGGTTCTAAAAGTCCAAACAAGGTGTTCATGGGCTAGCTCTTTCTAGAAACTCTAGGGGGAAATCTTCCGTGCCTTTTTTTGGCTCTTAGCAATTGCCTGCGTTCCTTGGGTCATGTCTCTTTCTAGTAGCAATATCACTATGGCCTCTCTTTCTCTGATTACATCTCTTTCTCTGACTTTCTTTTATTCTTGTGTTTTTTAAGGACTTTTGTTACTATATAATGCAGATAATCCAGGATAATCCTCACTTCATATTCTTAATTTTATCTGTGAAATCTATTTTGCCAGGTAAGGTAATATGTTACACAGATCTAGGGATTAGCACATAGAGATATCTTTGCTGACCCATTATTATTCTTACCAAGGATTTATGAAAAAGTACAGCAGTACGATTCTGTTGAGGCTCAATATTCTTTTGTATGTGTGTGACAAAGCTGTGCTAACATAAAGCCAGCAAGAGACTGGAAACTGGTTGTTAAGGGTTAAATCCAAGTTTAGATAGTAGTAAGGAAGCAAAAGTAGTGGAAACACAGTGTTTTCTGACCCCTCTCAGAGATCCTGACCCTCCTTGTTGAACTTTAGTTTCTAATTGATAAAATATAGCATACAGAAAATTTTATCAAATAAAATGTATTCAAGAATTTACTATCAAGGAAACATCCATGTAATCATGCAGTAGTTTCAAAACATGTTGAAAATCCTTTGTCATTCTCCCATTCAGAGGAGGAGTTTATGTCCCTTCCTCTTTAGCCTGAGAATAGTTTCGCTTCTCCCTCATCAGAGATGATGATGGATATGAACCCCCTGTGACTCCCAAGTTAGATTAGAAAAGATCATGCAGCTTTCTACCACTATTCCTTAGCACACTCACTGAGAGCCTTCATCTGTCATCTGAGAAGTTAAACTACCCTAAATCTCCCAAGTGGAAGAACCCACTTACAAATCAGATCAACGGTGCCAGTCTCTAGTCAAAGTCCCAACCCACACCCGACATCATCCTCCAATCTGTGAGTTAGAAATCCTCAAGATGACTCCAGTCCCTGACTAAATGACTGCATTCTTATTAGAAATTGCCAGCAAAAACCATCCTAATTAAGCCTGGACAAACCCCAGAACCCTGAGAAAGCATAATCACATGAATGTTGCTGTTTCTAAATAGCAACGCAGTGATTCATTATGCAGTAATAAACTGTTTCCAGGGTCAAGACCTAGCACATCTCCAACAAGCCAGAATCAAAAGCAAACAAACAAATCAACCCACTGACATCGTGTGGACTCTAACTCAAGGTGGGGCGAGATAGGGTTTCCCAGGCACCAAAATAAAAAAAGAGGACACACACAAAAATTCCAAACCCACTGTCACCTAGTAAATGAACTCAATGCATCCCTATATAGAGTTTCTGAGGGTTTAATTCTTTTTTAAAACATAATTTTATTGGGGACTCTTACAACTTTTCTTACAATCCATACATCGCTTGCATCAGGCGTATTTGTACATCTATTGCCTTCATTCTTTTCTAGACATTTACTTTCTTTTGAGCCCTTGGTATCAGCTCCTCTCCGCCCACCCCCACAACCCTTTGAGAGTTTATAAATTGTTATTATTTCATATCTCACAATGACTGCTGTCTCCCTTCCCCCATGTCTTCTGTTGTCCTTCCCCCTGAACAGGAGTTTATGATTATGTGTCAATCATTGCAATTGGTTCCCTCTTTCTTCCTTCCTCTCCCCCCTTCCCCCTACCCTTCTGTTATCACTATTCCCAATCCTGTTCCTGGATACTATGTGCCATGGGCTCCCATTTCTTATCTAACCTGTGTACATGTTCTGGTCTAGTCTGAATTGAGAAGCAGCACTGGGGTCATAGTAGTGCGGAGTGAGGAAGCCTCAAGGAACCAGAAGAATATAGTGAGTTTCATGGATGCTTTACTGCACCCCAGTGACTCATCCCTTCCCTGTGGCCCCTCTGTGAGAGGATTATTCCATTGTCTCCAGATAGGTTTTGGTTCTCTACTCCAATCCCCCTAGTTCTCAACAATATGTTTTTGTTTGTTTTGTTTTCTGATGCTGATTGCCTGGCCCTGATGACTTCTCATGATCGCATCAGAGGTGTGCTTCTTCCATGTAGGCTTGTTGCTTCTCTGCTGAATAGAGGCTTGTGTAACTTTAAGCATTTAAAACACCAGATGCTATATCTTTTAATAGCCTGGCACCATCCGCCTTCTTCACCACATTTGCTTATGCACCCGTTTTGTCTTTAGCGATTGATTTGGGAGGGTGACCATCTCAGACTGCCGATTTGTTAGAACAAAGTGTTCTTGTATTGAGGGAGGGTATGAGCAGAGATCCAAAATCCATATACTAATATACTACCTCAGTGTATTGTGGTATATATATATATATATATATATACACATATATATATGCCAATGTCTCTATTTTTGTGGATTAATGTATTTACATATGTACCCTGCTATATTTATACCTCTATCCATTGCTTTGCTTCCTAGGTCCTTCCTCTGTTTCCTTTCACATTCCTCCTACCTCATCATCACTTTCCCCTTTTTTCCATCTCTTGGTACTTCTTCTTATGTAATTTGCTGTTGCTCCAACAACCCCACCCCATTCCAGCTCCCTATCTCCTCCTTGTTATTGACTTTCATACCCTAGTTGTTCCCCTGTCTATGGTGCTGCCTGGTCACTGTCCCCTTCCCCCACCACTCTCACCCCGCAGGTCTCACCGGGACTGTTGGTCCCACTGCTTTCTCCTCGGGTACACTTCCCATGTCTATCTTATGTAAGTAGGCACACCGACTATGACATAGCCCAAAATGATTTTAAAAAATAAATAAATAGATCAAGGATTGAAAAGAGAAAAGGAAAAGAAGCCATAAAAGGAAAGGGGGGAAAAAGAGAAGAAATATACAAAAATACCAGATCTGTTTGCTGGCCTTCATGACCATCCAGGAGCTGCCCCTCCCGGCATGGAGTCCTCTTGGTTTTTCCTCAGGGGCTTCATAGATTTGCTTTGCTCCAGCTTCTTGGCTTGCCCCACTGTTGGAGGTTCAGACTGCACTACCTCCCCACCTTGTGACCCCAGAACTGTATTCTGTTGCAGTCTGCTCCTGTAAGGGGACATGACACAGGTGGTTTTGGCCTCCCAGTCCTTTCTGTATCCTATTAGCTCACCACAGGGACATCATCCTCCGGACCTGGTGTGCCAGCGTTGGGTCCAGTCCGGCTCTCTCTTTCTCTTCTTTCCTGGTCTGTTTCCATGTGGGTGTGGCATGCTGACCCCTCTCCCCAGCCTCTAGGTTTAGTGTTATTCTGTGTGACACTTATGTTTAGGGAGGGTGGCAGTGTGGCTCTGGTTGGGGCCAGCTCTGTAGCTCTCTCTTCCATGCATTCTTCCACAGGCCACATTGTCCTGATGCACTGTGGTAGGGTCTGCATGCCAATTCCCAATTCTGTGGAGACAAGACCAGTAGTCTCCCCGTGGGTGGGTTAGTGCGCTGCTCTGTCCGTCATCATCTCGCTTTCACCTCCTCCCATTTCTCACTCTCCCCGCCCCCCTTTCCCCATTTTGGGTTGGACCAACATGTACCTCCTTGGGTTTGGTCTAACCACCTCCCGACTCCCTGTATCTCAACCCAAATGTTGTGCTATAGGTGGATTCTCTTCTATAACCACCATTCTGATTACACTTACCTCAGGGAACTCATGCTGTATTATCTTTCGGGATTGGTTGACTTCATTTAGCATAATTTCCTCTAACTCTTCCCATGAAAGGAAATGTTTCATGTGCATATCTGTGCTTTTTAGTGAAGTCTAATACACCATTGTGTATATGGGCCAGAGTGTACTGATCCACTCATCTACCACTGGAAATTATGGTTGTTTCCATTTTTGCAATTGTGAATTGCGCCACAATAAACATTGGAGCGCATATGACTGGTTGTGTTTTATTTCTTACCTCTTCTGGGTATATGCCCAGTAGAGGGATAGAGGGATAGCTTGGTCATAAGGTAGATCAATTTCCTTTTTTTTTTTTAAGTATTGCCAGATCACTTTCCATAGCAGCTGTACATGGCTACAAGATCACCAGCAACATAGGAGAGTTCTTATCTTGCCACATCCCCTCCAACATATGTTGCTCTCTGATTTTCTGATTTTGGCTAGCCTCAAAAGTGTTAGATGCTATCTCATGGTTGTTTTGATTTGCATTTCTCTGACATCTAAATATCAGGAGCATTTTCTCAAATGTTTGTTGGCCATACGGGTCTCCTCCCTAGTGAAACTTCTTTTCAGTTCCTTTGTCCACTTCTTCAAGGGGTTAACTGTTTTCCTCTTTGTACTGGCAAGGAGGGTATTGGAGATTTTCATAATAAGCCCTTTTTCTGTTGCCGTTGCTAAAAATCCTCTTTCAGTCTGTGGGTTGCCTTGTTACCCTCTTGGTAAAGTCTTTGGATGCATACAGGTGTTTTATACTTAGTAAATCCCACTTGTTGATTTCAGGTTCCTCTGTGTGTATACCCTGGCTGTTGCAGTTAGCCTTTGTATTCCCTGGGACAAAGTTCTTAGATTTATCCTGATTCCTTTACTAATACTCCTGATGGTTTGGGATTTTACTTCAACATCCGTGATCCACCTTCAGTTTGTTCTTGTGCATGGAGCAAGGTAGACATCTTGTTTCATTTTTCTACATGTGGATTTCCATTGTTTCCAGTAGTGCTTGTTAAATAGGGTGTCACCCTCCCACTTGATGCTTTTGGGGCCCTTATCAAAGATCAGTTGTCTATATGCTGATGGTTTTATCTCTGGGTGTTCTGTTCTTTTTCATTGGTCTGAGTTTCTGTTGTTATGCCAGTACCACACTGTTTTGACCATTGTGGTTGGGTTGTAGGTGTTAACGTCAGGTAAAGTGAGCTCTCGAACTTTGTCCTTCTTGAAGATTTCTCTGCTAATTCTGGGCTTCTTTTTCCATATGAAATTAGTGGTCATCTTTTCTAGTTCTTTGAAGAAAGTTATTGCTATTTGAATCGGGATAACATTTAACTTATAATGTGCACTGGGTGGGAAAGTCATCTTTACTACATTGAGTCTTTTGATCCAAGAGCATGGGATATTCCTGCATTTGTGGAGATCACTTTTGGTTTCCTGTAGTAGGGTCTTGTTTTCTTTGTATGAGCCTTTTTTTGTTGTTGTTAAATAAATCCCTAGATACTTCAAATTGTTCTTGCCTATTGTGAAGGGCACTGCCTTCCTGATCTTTTTTTTCTTCCATGGTCTGGTTGGATGTATATAGCAAACCATTCAACTTCTGTCTGTTGATCTTGTATCCTGCCACTCTTTCATATTCTTCTATCACTGTGAGTACTCCGATTGTGGAGCTTGGAGGATTTTCAAGATATAGAATCCTGTCATCTGCAAATCATTGTAATTTTACTTATTCTTCTCCAAGTTGGATACCTTTGGTGTCCTTCTTTGTCTTAAGTTAGCTAGTAACTCCAGTATAATATTGAATAGAAGTGGGAACAAGGGACATCCTTGTCTGGTCCCCCTTTTCAGTGGAATTGTTTTTTTCTTTTCTCCATTGACTATGACATTAGTTGTTGGCTCTTCATATATAGTTTGCATTAACTTGAGTAATTGAGCTTCCATTCCTGTCCTCTTGAGTGTTTTCATTAGGAATGGGTGTTGGATGTTGTCAAATGCTTTTTTCTGTGTCTATAGAGATTATTATGTGATTCTTATACTTTTTCTTATCAATGTGGTGCATAATATTGATGGATTTGGGGATGTTAAACCATCCCTACTTGATCCTGGTGGATGATATGTTTTCTATACATTTTTATTCTATTGGCCAATATCTTGGTAATTATTTTTGCATCTACATTCATTAGAGATATCACTCTATAGTTCTCTATTCCTGTGGAATCCTTGCCCTGTTTGGATATCAATGTTTTACTGGCTTGGTAAAATGAGTTTGGGAGTTTGGCATCCTTTTCTATACTCTGGAATACTTTGTGGAGGATTGGTGTCAGCTCTTCCCTGAATGCTTTGTAGATTCTCCTGTGAAGTCATCTGGTCCGGGTTCTTTCTTGTTGGTATCTTCTGGAAAACCATATCTATTTCACCTTTTGCTATGGGTTTGTTTGACCTCTATCTGGGATAGTCTAGGGAGGAATTGATTTTCCAAGTATTTGTCCATGTCTTCCACTTTGTTGAATTCATTAGAGTAGAGACTTTCATAGTACTTTGTGATTATCCTTATAATCTCATTAGGGTCTGTTGTGATTCCCCCTATTTCATTCCTCATCCTGACTATTGTTGTTTGTTCGTTCTTTCTTTGGTTAGGTTTGCCATCGGTCTGTCGATTCTGTTGATCTTTTCAAAGAACCAGCTTTTTGCTACATTAATCTTCTGCATCATTCTTTTGTCCTCCCAGTGGTTCAACTCTGCCCTGAATTTTATTTATTTTCTTTTGCTATTGGAGGGTTTGGTCTGTTAGTCTCTCCTCCTTTTTCATTTAGGCCTTTCTTGCTATCAAGCTACCTCTGATGACTGCTTTCGCTGTATCTCATAAGTTTTGATATGTTGTATTCTCATTCTCATTAGCTTCTAGAAACTTTCTGATCTCCTCTCTAAGCTGGGTCAGTACCCATTCATGTCACAGAAGATCATTATTCATCCTCCACTTGTTTGCCTTTTGTTTTTCCTCATCTTCCTTTGAGTGATCTCCAGCTTTATGGCACAGTGATCCAAGAAGGAAGTCTGCGTTATCTCTGTGTGTTTGAATTTACTCAGGCTGGAATTTTGTCCCAGTAAGTGGTCAATTTTTGAAAATTAACCAATTGTGCTTGAGAAGAGGGTGAATTTTTTGCATTTGGATGGAAAGCTCTAAATATGTCTATTCAGATTTAGTTGCCTAATGGCATTGTTTAGCGTCATAGTCTTTTTGTTGAGCTTTCTTCCCAGTGATCCATCTTTCTCTAAAAGCAGCGTGTTAAAGTCACTAACTTTGATTGTTGAATCTGTGATATCTTTTTTCATGTTTTGAATCATTTGTCTGACAAATTTCACAGGTATTTCATTTGGTGCATAAACATTTACTATGTTCACTGGTTCCTGGTAAAGTGATCCATGGAACATATTATATTGTCCCTCCTTATCTCTTTTTATGGTATGAACCTTGAGATCAATTTTGTCTGAGATTAGGATTCTACTCCTGCTTTTTTTAGTTGCCATTTGTCTGGCATATCATCTGCCAGCCTTTTATCCTTAGTTTAGTCTTGTTTGTGATCTTAAAATGTGTTTCCTGCAGTCGACAAATCGATGGGTTATGTTTTACAAGCCAGTCGGCAAGGTTTTTTAAGTTAGTGTAGGAGTTAAGGTTGTTGACATGTAGAGTTATTATCATGATCTGTGGATTCATTGCTGTCATCTTGTGCCTTTTGTTTTGGGTGTTTTCCTATCACCTTTCTTATCACTGTGCTGTCTTTGTGGGGATCTTCTTTATTGCCTTCTTTCCCCTCTGAGGCAATGTTATCTTGGTGATTGTTATGGACCCATTGGCTTCGGGTTGGAGTTGGGCTGTATGGTGTTCTACTGTTTGTGCTTGGTGGGTATTGGTCTTCTGGCTAGAGTGAATCGGCAAGGATCTTCCACAGGCTTGGCTGTCTTACAGCGTATTCTTTAAGTTTTTCTTTGTCCTAGAAGACCCTTATCTCTCCTTCTGTCTTAATAAATAATTTGGCAGGGTAGAGGATTCTTGGGGAGGTGTTTTTAGATTATTTTTCCTTCCAGCTTTTGGAAGATGTTACTCCGCTCTACTCTTCTTCATGGTTTCTGTTGATAGGTCTGAGCATACTCTTACCTGAGAACCATTGTATATGACTGTCTTCCTTCCTCTTGCTGCTCTTAGGATTTTCTCTTTTTCATCAAAGTTGGAATAGTTTAACTATTACATGTGTTGGTGAGTTCTTCCTGGGGTTTAGTCTAAGTGGTGTCCCCTCTGCTTCCTGTGAGTGACTGATTCTCATTCTTTAAGGTAAGGAAGTTTTCTTCCATAAATTCCCTTGTTAGTTTAGCTGTTGACTTCTTCACAGTATCTTGTTTACATAGACCAATAATTCAGATGTTGTTCCCCTTCATAACATCTGTCATTGATCTCAGGTTTTCTTCCACCTCTTTTAATATCTTATTTGACTGTCTTTCTTCTTTGCTGAGGTCTGCCTGATTGTCTTAGAGAACATTAATATGGTTCTCAGCATCTTGTGTGCAGCTTTGGCTATTTCATCTGTTAGCTCCTGTATTTCTTTTTGGTGCATGGACTTCATCCCCTCTATTGTGGACTTATCTCCTCTATCATTTTATCTTTAGTCCATGTAGCTTCCCTCATCTCCTCTATTACTCCAAGCAGCCTTCTAAAACTTTCCTTTTGTGGCAGATCTACATCAGATTCTTCTATGAGCATTATTAGCCATCCTGTTGTGGTAATGTATGCTTTTGTTTACATGATTTCAAAGGTGTGGGCACCATATTTTTGGGAAACCAAGGGGTCCTACACTCTGTAACTGGCAATGGTGTTTTCAAGGGCTAACTGTGGCATACTATGAAGGTGGGCCTGTCTGCTGTGTAGGCAGGTGGCACAGCGACTCAGTGGTCAACAGTAATGAGCGGTTGTAAGCACTGGGGACAGCTGTGGGGAACTCAGTTTGACTGGTGGGTAGCTCCTGATACAGTGATAGGGCTGTAGGGGCCAGTAGGGGTGTGGTGGCCCCATTGGGGTCTAAGGTAGTGTTGTTGGCGTGAAATGGGGAGCTCCCAGAACCAGGTCACTGGTCCCCTGGGTTCTGCAACTAGGCTAGATTTGGGGGAACAATGCCCTCTGGACCAAAGATGTACTCTCTACTGTTCAGTTTGCTGTGTGGACTGGGAGGGAGGGGCTAGGGAAGCAATGATCCATGAGCTAGGAGAGACCCATATAGCACCTATTCATGGCCCCACCACTTCGGTGCTCACCAGTCGGACCTGCAGTGACCAGGTCCACATTATCTGTGGCTCCAGCTGTGGTAGCACACGCAGCAGGCCTGTAAGGCCCTTGTTTGTGACTATCCACAGCTCCAGCCAAGGTGGTGTGTGTGAAGGGCCTGCAAGGACGAGCTGGCTGGGAGAAGAGGGGGCTGCTAGAAGCTGCAGTGGCAGGGAAATGGTGGGTGGGAAGTGCCAGTGCCACTCTGTGCAGACAGAGAGTGGCCAGGGCTGCAATGAGCTGAGGTGCCCTGGAAGTGGCAGGCACTGTGCCCCTTTGACACAGCAGATGCGACTGTGCAGGGGGTGGAGATGACCCAGGCATTGGTAATCAAAATTGCTGCGAGTTAAGCCCTGGACTCTGGGTGGCTGTTGGAAGGTTGCCAGAGCTTGTAGGCATAATTGCCACCAGCCTCATGGAGAGAGGGAAGCGTGGGGAGAAAGGCGCAGTTCCACCCGGGGAGCTGTGAGTAAAAAGTTTCTATGTGGTGGGCAGACTGTGGCTTTGGGGATCTCAACACAATAGCTATCCAGTTCCTAGGGTGATGACCAGGGCAAGGAGTTCAGGGTGGGGGCACTGGCTGATGGAGACTGAGGCACACAAAGGTCACACAGCAGGTGGGAAATCCCTGGACTATGGGCCCAGATCTCCAGGACTTGGGACAAAGCAGATGCAGAGCAGGGCCACCTTCCGGACAGGAAGGGTCCCTTGGGTCTTCAAGAGCATTTTTCTACTCTCACTTGAGCTCCAGGATACCAGAATCACCAGCACTCCCTGTTTGGGCTGCTTACTTGGGTACCATCTTGAAGTTCCTCTCAGGTTTAATTATTTATGGGAGCAGATAACCTCAGCTTTCTCCATCAGCGTGGCTGGTGGGTTTGAACTGCTGACCTTCAAGTTAGCAATCCAAAACATACACCACCGGGCTTCTTCCTAAAAAATAATTTTGCTCATCTTACTCGTAGCATTGAAACATGTAAACAAAACAAATACGTAGGTTTCACTTTAATTATAGTCATATTTGCTAATGTGCTAAATCCAACTACTACTGTAGATACCCCCCAAAGAAACATGTATGTGCTATTTTGCATCTCTATTGGTCAGTGCTGGGTTGGAAAGGCTGAAAAAATCTCAGGCATTATAATGTTTTTACCTTGGATTAAATGAAACTCTTGGGATTGAGTGGAAGGGTGGGACTATAGGAGGAAACATAAGCGGCATTTATATTATCAAAATGAGATGACATTGTAAAATCACAAATTTGAGAAAAACTCTAAGGAAGAATGCTTCAACCATCGTCTTACCTTAAAGATTTTGTGAGGAGAATACATTTGTGTCAACATCATGTAAGAGAGATTCAAATGAAAAGCAAACCATTATCCAAAATTGAGTGCTGCCAAATCAGTTCTAACTCATAGCAGCCCTACAGGGCAATAGAACGTACCTGTGGAGTTTCCCGAGCTACAGTCTTCAGAGAATTCAATCTCTAGGTCCTTTCTCCTGTGGTGGCTTTGAACTCACCTGATGGATTTGAACTGCCAAATGTTTGCTCAGCGAATGAGTGTTTTAACCAATGTGTAACCGGGACACAATGAAGACTTAAAATCATTGATTGTGGGAGAGAAATTAGAGAGATGAAAACTTCCTTTGACTTATGATATAGCCTACATCTCTTATCAGTTGATATTCTACACTAAAAATAAACCAATCCATGCTGTTTTAGGAGCCCTGGTGGAGTAGTGGGTACCTGTTTGACTGTGATCAGCAGTTAGCTATTCAAAGATGGGGCTGTCGACTCCCATAAAGAGTTAACGGTCTTGGAAACACACAGGGTCAGTTCTACCCTAGCTCATAGAGTTGGCATTGACTCAATGGCAGCAAAAGTAATGCTATATTAATAGAGTCCCAAATAAACACAAATTGGCTTTGAATACTTTGGAGCATGTGCATATTGAATATCAGCTTATAAAAATTACTTTTTCTATATTCAAAAGATAAATATTGATTGCCTCCATTGTTCTATATAACCTACTCACTGCAAGGAACAGATTTTGACTCATAGCAACCCAATGTTGTCCCTGAAATCCTACATATTTCTTTACAGCTACATCTTTCTTTTGCAGAGGGGCTAGTGGCCTTGAACTGCAGATCTTGCAGTTTGCGGCCCAAAGCCTAAACCACAGTGGGTCAGGGTTCCTTAATGGGTGACCAGGAGTACCAAAATAGTAGCTATGATCAATTTTCATATAAACCTGGGAATATTTTTTTTAATATCTGCAATGATCACACCTTTAATGAAACTAGTTCTTTAAATAAGTCTCTGTGTTGTTTTTATATAACTCAATTGGTTAAGATTTTTAGACAATTTTATTTACATTCAAGAAACAAAAAATATTTTAACATTAACCAAACAAAACATGATTGACCTAGAATTATTACACCAGTTATTCCAAAGCAAATCGTGCTACTTTGAGATGTCTGGAATTTGGTATTTTGATGCCTCTCTTCCCTGTCCTCATATGTATTAACAAAGCTGACCACATAAACATGGAACATGCAAATCTATAAATCCATCATGTGCCATTACTATTTGAATTCCTTTAAGTGATATGAACTTCCTAGCAAATGTTTTCATATATTCAAAAGTTTTCTTTCATCTTCCTAACAAAATTAGAGATTTACAGTAAATTTATATTTTTGCTGAATGCTCTTGTTATAATCCTCATCTCTGACTTGAGCAAAAATCTAAAATTACACTCCTTCTTTCGAAGTTGTTTGTTACATGGCAACATAAGAGAAGCAAATATGCATTATAATCCTATTATACCAATATACTAAACCCTCCATTCTCTTTTCTATTTCATTGTAGATAAAATTATAAGTACTTTATAGTATTTTATGTTGCTATACCTAACTTTTTAAGATTTGAAAACTTTCATAGATCACTTATTATGTGCAACATTTACTAAATGTAGAGTTTTAAATGGCTTGTGGGAGAGAAATTAGAGAGTTGAAAATATTGCATTATTCACTCGGGAATTTAGATTATTCATAAATTTATAATGTACTAATAATGGGGTTATAAATACAAGTATAAGCATATGGGACAATACATGGAAAAGGAAGAAGGGACTAGAAAGCAGCTTGAATATGAAATTATATATATGAAAATTATTTGCCCTCTAGAGCCATGCTCCATTGTAGGCAGCCTTGTATTTGTTAACAAATAAAGAGGTTGCTTTAATCCTTATTATCAAAGTCAATTTCAATATGAGAGCTTGTTGGGGGATTGATGTAAAGACAGTGAACAGACCAGACAGAGAGCTACCTGTTAATCTCAGATCTCTCTCTCTAATCTGTTGATAAAATTGATATAAATGAAGATCATAATTGTTCTGATGAAGATCATAAATCTTCTCCTAATTCTTCCGATGAAGGTGTGAGCATCAGTTTAGATCAGAGGTTTTCCAAGTGGTCAATACCGCCTCCTGGGAGGAAAATGGAACGATGCAGGGGGAGTCGCAAAAGCAGATACCTATACTTTTCATGGATTCTGAAATACATATAGTATAAAAGTTTTTAATTGCCAGGGAGTGCAATGAGTAATTTTTTGTTGTTCTGAAAAGGAGGTGGTAAGCCAAATACATTTAGCAACTTAGGGTTTAGATATTCTTATCCCTTATCTATGTAGTTTTTGGTTGTTTTACTTCACTCTCTTTCACTGAAACTTCTAGACACTTATTTTTTTCTTTCAATGTTAGGAGCATTAAATGATAGTGGTGATAATAAGAGTTCCTTTTGCTTCTTTAAATTTTGCTTGGTGTTGGTTTGATTGCATTCTGAGGTAAATAAAACCCTTATAAAGACTAATACTTAGATAACCAAAGCCAACCTCAAAGTCAATGCAAACTTACTGTCATCAAATGCATTCTGACTCATCGTGACACTAGTGAAAGCTGCTGCACATGATTGCAAGCTTCTAGCCAATTTCGGACCCACATTTGCATTTCACATCACTCCACAGAAAGTTGTAGTTTTAAAAATATTTTTAATCACGCTCATTGTCATTTTTAGCTCCTTTCAGTGTTGTCATTCATTTCTGAACGTCTTATAAAATAAAGAAATGTTATCACTTAAGCTTTGAGAAATATTATTTTTTAAAGCAGAAATCAAATGTCAAAATAAATAAATTCAAGTCCACGATCTTAATAGTGAACATATGTTTCTGGTTCCCTGCTTGCTAAACCCTGATGTTAATTACTGCATTTGTCACCACTTTGCTTTTTTCCTATTTGGAACTGGCTGAGATTGCATTGCAAGCAGGATGAATGTCACATGTGTGCCATCAGTAAAACCAAGATTATCTTTCACAGTCTGGTGAAATGCTGAGGGCATTTTGGAACCGAAATATAGAAGACTCTCCACTCGTTCACGATTCATAGGGCCATTCTTCCATGTCACTTCAATATGAATATTGTAGGTGGAACTGCATTAAAGACTGGACACTCTGACAAGCTGCTTTCTGAAAAAGGCAATAAAATACAATTACTGTTCAACTTTGATTTAGAACTCTTATGGGGATTTATCTCTAAATTCACATTCTTACTACACTTCATAGACTTTGAGAGAAATAGATTTGGCTTATTGTTTTAACTCAGTAAAACTAAATCTTTCAGCCAACTCTAGATGTTGGCTGGCCATTTAATAAATGGTAACTCTTAATGTGCTGTTTTAAAGTCATAAAAATTGATCTTGCTCTTATATTATATTACTTCTGATCTTTAACTCTGTAATCTTTGATAACTAGAATATGGCCATATAATATATGAAAAACCACATGGGTTTTAAGCCATTTTAATCAATAAACTCTCAAAAAAGCATAATTTTAAGTTATGGAATCAATATATGTTATAAACAAGAATATTAACAAAAATCCTAAACACAAACTATAAGCTTCTGGGTCTTGGTTTAAAACTATAGGCTTTAGTTTAAAATCACTAAGCTAGTTTTCAAATCTGCTTTTTATTGCTATTCTGAATTTAAAACATATTACTAAGTATCCTAAATCCCATATTAGTTTTTTACCTTCTTATCTAGTAGAAGAATAAAATCCATAACCTCATGAATAATGTTATGAAGTTAATGCATACATCTGGACCACTGATACCACAGGAAAAATCCTTTTCACTCTTTCGTTCACCAGATAGTGCACAACCCAATAGCAACTGGTGACAGCAGTTTTATGTTTACATAAGAGAAATGCTCCAGGCATTTCATACTCATCATTGATCAACCATGATGAATTCCAGTCTCAGATGACAGGTCTAGCAATTTGTTTCTAAAGGTCATAGCTTTTCAGAGTCTATGGAGCAGTTGTGCACTGCACACCCCAAATCAACACAAGTCAGAACTCACTGGACAGTACCTGACAACGACATGAGCTTACAAGCTTGTGTTGGCTAAATATCAAATAATACTGTGATGGAGAAAATATAGGAAGAGTTAGATACATTTGAAAATAAGGAAGTATGGAAGGGAATAAAGGCAACTGGAGTGGGTTTAAGGGAGAATATAAAGAAAGAATTTGTGATAAAGAGCAGAAAATAACCTTTTCAGGAGCTTTGTTCTAAAGATGAACAGGAAATTAAATACAAAGGATGTGGGTAAAAATTTCATTTATTTTCATAAATCAGAGAATACTTGTAGGCTATTAGGAAGATCCATTTGAAAGGCAAAAATTGGTGAGGCAAGGGAGAAATGAGAGCTTAGCGAGAGATCAGTGTGAGAACCTTTAATTGAGAGGAAGCTATGAGAGTCAGTGCCCCAAAGGCTTAAGTTAAAGAACAGACCGTCAACTGTGTAATGCAGTGAAGGGCAGAGGCATGGTGTGATGAGAGATGAGTTAGTGGAAGCTTGTGGAAATATTTTCCTATTTCTACTTCTATTTTTAAATCAAATATAAAGGCTAGGCATGAACATTATGAGAAGGAGGAAGATTGTTGGGATTTTGAGAGTAAGGATAGGTTTTAAAGAATCTGTGCAAAGTAAATGGGTGAAAAACATGTATGTAAGTGCAGGACATTTCTTGAACCAACTAGAGGGCAGTGCACATGCGATTGCTGTGAGACCAGTCAGCGTGGTTTCCTGCTCTTTCCCAGCCACGTTCAACAGCACAGTGAGAGATTCAGAGTTGACAGAAAGTAATCAGCATTGGGATTTGGGCCTTGTGAGTACGATTAAGGTAAAGATCTCAAGGAATTGAGAGCATATGTAAGAGAAATCATTATAAATATGAAACATCCAATCCCAATTGGCCAAAGAAGAATGAAAAACCATGAAAGGATGGAAGACCAGCAGGGGAAAACCTTGACTCTGGCTGGACTTGTTTGGTCTTGGGGAGTGGAAACATGAAATGGAGCACATTCATTGTCTGGTGGAGATCAGAACATGGAACTATAACAAGTAACTGAGTAGTATGTAGGGCATGATACACTGAGTTCATGGACACAGTGTAGCTTGAGAAAGATCATTTGTGAAAATATTAAAATGAATATGAATTAAAATAGCCCTATCAGGGACAGTGACAATAAGAATCTTCAATAAAGTAGGGCCAATGACCCCAGGATGTGTAGACACATGCTACAATAAGGGGCAGAGATAAATACAGTCAAAAGATATGATATTCTTAATTAATTTCATGTCCTCTATGTGTACATGACTCTGGCTGTGGTGTTTCTGATTTCTTCATATGCATGTGAGCATTGCACTCTGACTAAGAAAGACTGAAGGAGAATCAGTGCATTTGAATTATGGAGAGAGCAAAAAATATTTTAAAATATCATGGACGGCAAAAAGAACCAACATGTCTATCTTGGAAGAAATATAACCATAATGCTCCTTAGAGGTATAGATGGAAAGATTTTTTTTGTCTCACATGCTCAGTCACTTGCAACAGTGGGCTGACACACAAGAACGCATGTGAGGAAAGCGCAGGATCAGCTGGTATTTTGTTCTGTCATAAGCAGAGTCACTCCAAGTCAAACCCAATTTGATGGCACCTAACAGCAGCAGAGGTCTACAGTGCACAACCTGACGACTAAATGCAGTCACACTGCTTGGAGGTGACACAAACCAGTGGAGAACACTGATACAGGTCATCAGTGAAAATAATTGTAGGACTGACATTTCCATATTCTCCAAACTACCCAAAGGTACAATATGTGGAAAATGGTATGAGATGCACCCACACAAGTGAGATCAGAAAAAATTTTTTAATATGGAATATTTGAGGTACAGAAATATTATTTTTTGTGTTTTCTCCTTCACTTTAATTGATTTCTCCCTCTGCTTAAACGGATTATTTTTCTCCTCAAGAAGGCAAGCAATCTTGTTACAATAAGGAATTGTATTTAGTATGTCGCCCATACCTAGATGTATAAATACAGGCTTTAGCAAAATGACAGTGTAAGCACAAGGGGATTATTAGGTAGTGGTGGCATTTCAGACACTAACTGGGAAGACATTCTGTCTATATTGAAGTTTAATAATCATAGAACGGTGAGGTCAAAATGTTGCCAGAGAAAGATAATCGACTAATTGTCAAAAGGATGAAGAAGGTCAATTTTTCTTCCACAAATTCTGCACTGTCACATTTGACTTTAAGCTTTCAAAACAAAGAACAAATGTTATTTAGTCAGCACCCTGATGGTGGATCATTTCTTAAGGGTTCTTGTTGTTAGCCGCCATTCAGCAGGCCCCCAATGCATGGTGACCCCATTTAAACACGGTCCTACACCATTTCCATAAGCAGTAGCAGATGAGGCCACTGCGGCTCATTGTGTTTTCAGTGACTGGGTTTCAGAAATACATTTCCAGATCTATTTCCCTACTGCGCCTTAGTCTGGAAGTTTCAATTAAAAACTGCCTCCCATCATCACACCCTCTAGTGTTGAAGGACTGGCCACTGTGCATGAAGGGTATCACTTGGGCCCCTAGCTTATGTTTCTCGAGAGTCTATTAAGCAAACTCACAGGGCTGAATATGTGGCCACAACAATTTATAACTGATTAATTTACACGAATGCTTCCCATGTTGCATAGATACAAATACTTGCATGAGGAAGCGAACATGTATGTGATGACAACCCTTGGTTTGTTTGCATGAACCAGCCTTGAGCGAGTAGACATGCTGGGTTAGGCCTGAGGAGTAAAACAGCCTCTGGGTAGATGAGAGGCAGCTGAGAAAGCTCTCACCATCAAGCTTCAGCAAGGTGAAAACAGGACGGACAGAGCTTGTTGGGAAACCTCAGATATGCGAGAGGCTTGCATAATTGAGGAAATTAAAATATGAGCGTAGTTAAACATAAAGTGTTAGAAGGGACATGGTAATAAATGAGACTAGGGAAATGATCAAGATCCAGGTCCAGCCCTGTTTGTTACTGACAGGTTTTAAGTGGAAACGATGAAGTTTTCATTTTGAAGGATCAGGCAGGGAAGTTTCAGTATACTTCGAAGGAAAGAAATGGTCACGTGAGGAACTGAGAATAGAAATTTAGAGGATTCATCAGTGACTTTTGTTTGTGAGCAGGAAAGAAGTCTGTTGTTGCTAGGTGCCATCTCTGAGCAGTGACCCACTGCACGGTAGCACAAGCCACTGGGCCATCCTCACACCACTTTGGATCCTCAGAAAGAATGGAGAGTCCGAAAAGATCCTCACTATTGCGAACCTGGGAAGAGGAGAAGCAGTAAGTGAAGGAAAATAAAGTGCATTTAGCATAGCTCTGTTGGGTTTGAATTGTCTTTAGGAGAGTCGGGTAAGACATTAAATATGTATTTTGCTGTAGGCTGAAGTTGAGAGTTGTGGTTTATCACAGAAGCGACAGCAAGGGATAGTATAAATTCCTTCCCATCAAGATTGACCCTTTCAGAATGGGAAGAGAAGAGGGTCTTGAAATAAGGGATACTGGAAACCAGGGGGAGAGGAAAATTAGGGAAAAACTAAGAGTGAATGGATTCAATGGAAGAAATACTAGGAGAGGTTGGTATCATAGAAACAAATAATAACTTTAAAGTATGGATCCAGGGGTTATATGAGGATGAGAGAGAGAGATTGGGAATCAATAGAAGAGTGTGACAGGGTTTATGGGAAGAGTATTTTCAGAGAATGATTTATAACATAAATTTGAATGTAGTCGGTATGTTCAATTGAAGTTAGGGAAATTAAGTGGAGCGTGTTTAGTTGTGTCGATGAGGAGAAAGAGAACACAGGATTTGGAAGGGGCACTAGTGAAAAGGTATCGCTCATGTTGTCAGGGGAAGCCAATCCTGGTTGAAGGACATCATGTTTGGTAAAGTGAAAGGTCAGCAAAAGAGAAGAAAGCCCTCAGCAAGGTGGATTGATGCAGTGCGTGCAACAACGGACTCACACATAAGAACAATTGTGAGGGTGGTGGGCAACCAGGTGGTGTTTTACCTGTTGTATATAGATGGAAATGTATAAATCTAGATGGAGTATATATTTAGAAACAATACTTTCACATTTTAATGTTTTTGTTTCATAAAGCCTTCTTTGTTTTATATATATATATAATTTTCCTTGTACTTTTGAATAGAGTGCCTACATGATTCAAACAGTTAAAACCACTCAACTGCCAGAGGAGAGGTTTTCAGTTCTAACCTCTCCACCCCTAATACCCAGAGGTCTCCAAAGACAAATCATGTGATCTCTTCCTGAAATGTCACAGCCCAAAATCCCTCTGGAGAGTTCCACTCTGACATATGAAGTCACCATCCGCCCAAACTGGCTTACGACAACCAACAACAGCAGTCTCCATTTTCAAAATGGAATTGATTATGTTGTATGCTCATAGGAAATGGATGTCTAAATAGAGCAAAGGTGGTAGAGTCCTGATTGGAATAGTCTACAGTTTTCTGAAAAGGGAGGAAAATTATCAGGACCCAGATAAAGGGATCAGCATTGGATTGGGGGTGGGGTGGGAAACACTTCTCCCTTGTAACAGAAAGGAAAGAGAAACATTGTTGCGAGTCTGTAGAATTTATGACAGGAAGCTTGGGAATCCCCACCTGCCTTTTACTGTCTCTGTAGTAAGATGGAAAGTCTGGCAAAGAGGGAGCCAGAGTTGAAAGTTCAAGGGTCCTGGGGGATGTTTGAAAGAGCCATTAACAAGATGAAGATAGAATGTTGACTTGAAAGGAGCTTTCAGGCGCTCTTGACATCTATTATGAAGTAAGCCCATAATAATCACATAAAATGATCAATTATTCAGTGGTGCTGTACAGTTAATAATGTTCAGTCTCATTGGGATAGCTGCATTGATTACATAATGGCTTTGAACAAAATCTGTACCAACATCACTAAGGAAAAGTTACTCTCATATTCACCAATTAGACCATTCATTTGGAACTCAGGTTAAAGGTCAATTTGGGTAAGCCCATTCCAAAAGATGAGCACACTCACTTCTTAACTAAAATTATACATAACTAGAACTTCTGATAAAGCATCTAATATAATTTTCTTTCTGCACTGAAAGGGGTGGCATACCGGGTTACAAATTAGGTTTCTAATTGCCAAGGTATACAGTTCATATCCAGCAGCCACCCACTTGGAGGGAGAGAGATGAAGCTTTCTACAACCCTAAAGATTTCCAGTCTCAGAAAACCACAGGGTCATTTCCACTAGGTCTTATGTGGTCGCTATGTAGTCCAAGCCAAATTGATGGCAGTGAATTTTTTTTTTTCCTTTACTGGATTAAGTCCTAAAGAAAAGGATTACGCTTAGCTTTTCTCTCATTCTGTCGGGAACATTTCTCACTGCATTGGTTATAGTTAATAGTAGATTAGTATTACAAGAATTGGACCTTGACCATAAATGACTATTCACTAAGTAAACATTCACACCCTATTGATAGCCTGGTCTAAAGGTCCAATTTATCTAGAAGGGATATATTAGATTCATGCAAGCTTATCAAATTAAAGAAGAAATGCAATTAGTCCTCCATCTTCATGAATAATTTTAACTAAAAATGAAATTGAATCCTGTGTTTAAACAAACTTGCTAGTAAATTTTCTCTCTTCATCTTCAAACAAATGATCTCTCCATGTGGACAATGCTCTCACATCATAGCAGATAGAACAGTCACTGAACACCTTGTGAGTTGCTGTGTTTTGTGTTTCAGAGTGACTATGTGCTTAGCTTTCTCCTCGATGAGCCTGTACAACAAACCATGGAGGTGTCTTCGCTTGTCAACACAGGCAAGTAAATCTTAATTATTACTCTGTGCAATTGCTGCAACACAACTCTCTTAAAGAGCATAGCAACCATAATACTTCTTTTCAAAGTAAAATCTATTTTTTGGAAGAAAATAAGCTGTTAAGACTGTTTTCTACCTTTCCCCAGCTTCTTAATCCTTCTGGATATGTTCTCCAGTTTAAGTAGATGACAGATTTTTTTATCTAGTCCTATAAATGGCATGATATTATACAATTTATCTATTTGAATTCATTGTGCCTTCAAATGGAATGGTGTGTCCTATTTTCCTCTACACGTAAGTCTTCCAGCTTACTCCATATTTTGAAAAAAAGAAAATAGATATTAGATTTTATTAATGATTTTGAGTTGTCTAGCCATCTTTCTCTTATGTTTCCAAGTGCAACAATCACTCCCTCTCCTTCTCAAGTCTTTTCTTAATGATCAGGACCCTAACGCAGCCCTGCACAATTATCCCTCCTATTCGCTGCCAAGTAGGTCTTAATTCTAGGGTTCTCTTCTATCATTTCTCCTAGATTAGTAGGCTAATTTTAAAATACTACATAAATTTTAAATGTTTGTAATAGAATTCCATTGCAAGCAGTAACCTGCTGGTAACTGATAATGGATTTAGATCATCTACAATTTGCAAATATGTGCCAAACCACACCCCTGACTTGTGCTCCCAGTTTTGTTGTTGCTGTTGTTGTTGATTTGTACTTTGTTCTCTCTTTTTGGTGGTCTTATTTAGTTAATTCCTAAATTTTATTTTGTCCACATTTACCTCATGAATCTATATCTTTAAAGATTGGGCTGATCAGCCAATATTATCCCCAATCCAAACTGAGAACCTAGTTACTCTTTAGTTATTTAACTCTATAAAGAGCCAGATCAGGTTGCATATCATAGTTATTTTTTAGGTGACATATTTACATTTGTGTCTGCTATTCTTTTTCCTTTAGATGAAAAGTAACTTGAAATCAGATACACAGCTCTTCATGATGCATTGCTCTGTACTCACAACTGCCCCAACCATGGAGTTTATACAGCATCCCTCCCCACCTTGTACTTACATGCGGCACCTTCTTCATACATCCCAGCCATAAAGAATGTTAGATAAGGAAAGCACCTTCTTATATCGTATGGTACATACCTAACAACTAACGGTGATCAAAATATATTTAAAGTGAGGGTAATAATTAATAGAATTCTGGAGACCTGACTTCTAAAAGGAGCTGCCAACTGCTAGATCTGCTCTTGTTCTCTGCTGAATGCCCCTCAGAAAATTGCCCCTCTGTGTTTCAACAAATTAAGCAGAGGGTCACTGTTCAGTTTTAAATTTTGCTGATAGTTCATTTTTCTGAAAATTCTTTAAAATATATATGTACATACAAAAAACCTGGAATATTATTACCCAAACTACAGTTAATATTTCATTTTTATGGCTTGCCTATTAATGCATTGTAAAATATTCAACATTTTTAGCAGGGAAGATAGAAAAAAGACTTTATGTTCAATATTTCTAGGTATAGGCTGCCTACAAAATAAAGCCTATTATCTTGAAACGATGGGACTCTTTGTCCAAGAAGAAGATGTCATTCATTGTACTAAATAGGGATAAGCAGGAAGTTGTTCCTTCTTGTGTCCTTTAATTATTGCCTCTTACATACTTATGAATTCTTAACACTTTGGCAGAGAATATAAAATTATTCTAAGAAAGAAGCACAATGTTTATTTCAAGCACTGTCTGGTCGGTTCAGAATTTGAGCTTACATCGTTACATGATCACAAAATAAAATTATTTAAAGGTGTATTGGAATAATAGTTTTTACAGTGTTGTCCTAAGCAAAAGTCCCAGATGTCACCATTGCAAGACCTTCTGATACTAATTTAAGATGATCAATAATGGATACCAGTGCATCTTAGTATATGATTTATGAAGAATATGGTAGTAAGAATTGGAAACCCGGAAGATAATTCTCATTTGTCTTCTGAAAATTAGAAGAGTTTATCTTTTTTAAGTTTCAACCCAGTCATCTCTCTCTCTTTAGTCATGACTGACTTCCTGGACTTAGTTATGGTAGTGACAAAGAGCCTGACCTTGATTTCATAATCTTAATATTCTTCAGTTACCAACTTGAAATTCTTAGCAGTGCTTATAAAGGGGCTCCCCGGTTTTATTTTGTATTGGACCTGACAGAATATATGGCCAGAGCTGCAAAATCCTTATTACGGTGTCTTAGACCCCTTTCAATCAATTACAGGTCTATTTTATATTTTGACTTCTGCTTTCTTCCCCAGTTCCTCAAGGAAGACCAAGTCCTGAGGATCTAAGGAGTTCGCTCAACTTGAGTTATATATTTGCGACCTGTTTCACCTTCTTCATTTTTTCTTGTATCTTTAAGATTTCATCTCAATTATCTTTGCTATATGTCTTGGCATAATTAGTTACATCTTAGTCTGTTAACTGAAGGGTCAGCAGTTCAAACCCATCAGCCACCCTGGGAGACAGATGAAGCTCTCTGTTCCTATAAATATTTACCGGCTTAGAAACTCAAAGGGACGTTCTAGCCTTCCATACAGTGTCTACATGAGATTTTTTTTGTTTTGTTTTCATGTTTCTTCTTCACAACATGTTTGGAAACAATGACCAAGGATTGTATCCACCTGGAGAACATAAACTAGGTCTATCTGGCAGACCAGGATTTGCGACATGCTGTTGTTGCGTGCCACAGAGTCAATCCTAGCTCACAATGACCCTGTACACAACAGAAGGGAACACTGCTGGGTCCAACACTCTCCTAACAGTTATTGTTACACTTGGGCCTACTGTCACAACCCCTGTGTCAGTTCATCTTGTTGAGGGGCTGTCCGCGTTTGCACTGAAACCAGACTCTCCACATAACATGCCCAAAATATGTGAGATCAAGTCTGACTGATAATAAATCTATAGGGCAGAGTAACCTGCTCCTGAAGTCAGTGCAGAGATATTATGAGCCATCTGAACACAGTTCTTAACATTCATACCCCACCTCTAAAATGCTGTGCAGTTTTATTTCTTTTCTAAATTCCAGTGATTTTTCAGCTTTAAATTTAAAGGTATGTTTTACTGAAGAGAATATAAAGTACCAATAATTTCAGTGATTGATAACTGCTACATCATAAGTCATACTCATTCACAAGTTAATAACATACACACCATACATTCAAATTTCCATTTTTTCATATTGTTTCTCAAACTTATTAGGAAAACTTTATTATTTAGAATTAAAATTTGACAGTAAGTATCACACTCACTCTCTACTATTGGGTCAATTCTGAATCACGGAGACCCCACAAGACAGGATAGAACTGCCTCTATGGATTTCCAAGATCGTAACTATTTATGGGAATAGAAAGCCTTATCTTTCTCTCCCAGAGCAGTTGGTGGTTTTTAACTCCAGGCCTTGTGATTTGCAGCCCAAAATATAAGTCTTTATTCCATGAGGGCTCCTCTAAGTATCAAAAGTATATTAAAAATTTTAATCACTTCACTTCTTAAAACGATTAAAAAGTAATAAGGCAAAACTAAGAGGAGACTTACATGTTCCATCAGTGAAGGAAAACAAGCTTACCTCAAATGTTAAAAATAATTTCTTTTATATATAAACAGTTAAATCATAATTCTGTGATATATTTTAAAACATACCTCCTACAAAGTGGTTTAGAAAAAAATTAAAATAAACATAAATGCATTGTTGCTATTTGGTGTCATTGAGTTTAACTCTGACCCCAGGCAACAGAGAGAATTCCCCCTAGGGTATTCTAGGCTATAATCATTTATGGGAATGATTATGTTACCAGATCTTTCTCCCACAGAGTCACTGTATGGGTTCAAGTGGCCATTCGCTTCCATTGGCAGTCAGGAGCTTAATCATGGCACCACCAGAACTCCATAGGAACATTAAGCAAATGTAAAGAAAATAAATCAGAGGTCACAATCCCAATTAATGAAAAGGTTGAAGTTACACCAAAAAGCACTGAATTGAACAAAGGACGGATTTTCTGTATGGCACAAATGGTTAAGCCCTAGAATACTAACCAAAAGGTAGGCAGTTCAAACCTACCCAGAGGAACTTTGGTAGTGAGACCTGGTGATCTGCTTCCAACGGGTCACAGCTTTGAAAGTCCTAAAGACCTATTTTGCTCTGAACACACAAAGGAGTCCTTAGGTGATATTGCCTTGATGGTAACTAACAACAAGCAAAGAACAGAGCCTTAAGAGGTACGGGGTGTATCTCAATAAAGATATGCAAAGTTAAGATTGCATACCAGGTAACATACCAGCAGCGTATGTAAAGCAGAAGTTATGAGGCAACTTGGAAACGCATGAGCTATACAAGCCATTCAATATTCTAATTCACTTGATGTATAACAGAGAAAGTGGAGAACAATCTTTAGGTTCACAAAAACTTTAAATAGCAAAGTTAAAAAAATAAAATCGACTAATTGATATCAAGCTCTATCTTAAAAATAGAGAACATATGTTGCCTTCAACTGTTCCTAGCACATCCATTGTATCGTAGGCCACAAAGAAAATGTCAATAGTTTTAAAACATAGAACTAGAATAAGCAATATTCTCTGATCATGTTACAATAAAATACATTTTTAAAATATACAAAACTAGAATATCTTTAAATGTGATCTTCTGATAATTATTCTTAAACAATTCTTATGTCAAAAAGAAATTATGACTCAAATTATAAAATTTCTAAAAACATCAAATTAAATACTACATATCAGAATTCATGAAAATGCTGATAAAACTATGGGATAATTAGATTCAGAGCCACAAAATAAACCAAAGATACTTATAAAAATTTTAAAACATAAGAGGAGATATTAATGAACTAGAACAGAGGAAATTATAGACTAATCAACAAATCCAGAAATATTTTTCTTTAAAAAATAAGTAATATAATAAATTAGCCACCAGCTAGCCTATTCAAAGGCTAAAGGGAAATGCAAACACATAAATTTCAAAAACAGGAACAAGAATTTATCAGGGAAAGAGATGAAATTAAAGAATACAATTTTGTTCATTATGGTGGTAATAGATGTGTTTATATCTCTGAATTAGGTAGTATCCTATGAAAATAAAGTTTTCCAACCCCTAAAAAGATGGCTCTAAACATATTTTTTATTAAAAATTAATACAGTGTGGAGTCAAAAATATCAGGGACAGGGGAATAGCAAAGGATCCAAAATCAACAACGAGGAGGGATTAGTGTCACTGGTAGTATTTGATCAATCCTGATGCACCTGAGAGGAATTACTGAGAGGCAAACGGAGAGGAGACATGGTAGTTGAGTAGGAGTAAAGAAAAAAGAAATAGAGGAAAAACAAGGGAGTAAAAATTATATATAGGTATAAATATGTAAAGACTGGTGTGTTTATCTATGTATGTATACATACAAATGCAACAAGGAAGCAGATGAACTTTGGGCCTATAGTGAAATCTTACCTCATTACAAGAATGGTTTGTTGTAATAAGGTGGCACTGTGTGATACTCCCTTTCCCGACAAGACCGCTGAAGACAAATTAGGTGCATAAAGCAAATGTGGTGAAGAAAGCTGATGGTGCCTGGCTATTAAAAGATACAGCGTCTGGAGTTTTAAAGGCTTGAAGGTAAACAAACGACCATCTAGCAGGGAAACAAAGCCCACGTGGAAGCACCGCAGCCTGTGTGATCTTGAGGTGTCCATGGGATCAGGTAACAGACATTAGAAGACCCGCCCCCAAAATACAAACACATCAACAAAAAAGGGAAATTTTGTAATAAATCTAACAGGATATATGCAAAGCCAAATTAAGAAAACTGAAGAGTCCTAGTGGTCCCATGCTTAAGCGTTACTTGTTACTAAAAGAACAGCAGTTAAACATACCAACTACTCCATAGGAGA
Organism: Tenrec ecaudatus; assembly: GCF_050624435.1. Taxonomy (NCBI): domain Eukaryota; kingdom Metazoa; phylum Chordata; class Mammalia; order Afrosoricida; family Tenrecidae; genus Tenrec; species Tenrec ecaudatus. The sequence continues at coordinate 112,968,119 of NC_134535.1, read as the reverse complement.
GAAACCTTGTAGTCTGCTTCCTTAAAGATTGCAGCCTTCGAAATCTTAAGGGGTAGTTAGTTCTACTCTAATAAGGTCAGTATGAATTGGAATCAGCTTGAGGACTACTGGCTTGGTATTTTGTTTGGTTTTAACAGTTTTATTGGCATATAGTTAGCGTATAATACAATTCAGTAGTACAGTCACATCGGGAAGCAGTGCACAATCACTATCAGGCTTAGAGCATTTTCTTCACTCTGGTAGTCGTTGTTGTTAACTCCCCATTTCTTCCCAGCTTCTCCTGGCACACCCCAGGGAACCACCAGTCCATTTACTCTACAGATTTACTTGCCCTGGATGTCTTATGAAGAAAAACATTTTTTAAAAATAAGAAACAAAAAGCTAACAATGAGAATAAAGTAAAACAGATTAAACCCTCAATCAAAAAGAAAGTAGGATATATTATCAACTAGAACAAACTAAAATGGATCAAACAGGAAATCAAATGATAAGGTGTTCAATTTTAATCTACCTGCATTCACTTTCCAATATACCCTGTGTGGAAAGAAACAAAGCTACTCATCTCTTAGTCTATGATCAAAGAGAAGTCACTAGATGCCTAATACACGTGGATTTCCCTTTCACCCTTTCTTAAAACTGAAACAACTTTAAAATAAGTCAAAGAGAGACCAAATGATATCACCTTGTAATCTAACCAAATGTGCCATAATTGGCTTTACAATGCTCTGTGGCTGATAACAGCTATTCACCCCCTCCACTATGATCAGAGAGGATTCACTGCAGGCTGAGTCCATGTGTGGAGCCAGTTAAGAACCCTTCTCCTGTCAGCCATTCAAAGAAGACATAACCAACTAGAAGGGCATGCCGTTTTCATTTTCTTGTTTAGGAAAATAGAATCTCAAATGTTGTCAGACAGCTCTAATTTTATTTGAAATCTATATCATTAAAAAACAGCTTTAAAAACTAGATAAACCAGCACTGCAGTTCATAGAAAAAAGGAACATAGACCATATAAGCAAGAAAAAGTTAACAAACAGAGCAATAAGGAGAGAGTGGGTCTGTGAGATATAAAACCATAATTAAAAACTCAATAATTCAAACAGTATGGCATTTATACATGAATAAATAAAACCACATAGAATACACCAAAATGGAGACAAGTGCATTCATGAACTTATTATGTGACCGAATCAGTGATATAAATTTAATAATTGGTGTTGAAATAGAATACCATATGCCGGGGTAAAGTCCAAGTGAATTAAATAATTTAAATTACATAATAAAACCATAATGTGACAAAGGAAACATAGGGAAATCTCCCTTATGAAATTCCCTATAATCTTGGAATAAGATATTCTAGGTATGAATTCAAATCTAAAGCCACTAAAAGTCTGCCTACAACAATATTGTGAAATCAGAAAAGTATAATACAAAAATAAATGACAAAATGAGTGAAAAGTATTTGCAGTTCATTACAAAGAACAATTACAAAAGAACTAATTACAAAGAAACTAATATAGAACCACTTTCTTTCTACAAATGAGTAAGCCAAAGACCAACAACCCAATTGAATAAAGAATATGAAAAGATAAGGCACAAAGAGAAAATTCAATGGCTCTTAAACAAAAAAGATATTTAACCTCACTTATAAGACAAATGCAAGTGAAAATTACATGGATACAATTTTTATTCATCAGATTGGCAAAAATCCAACCTTTTAATTAACAAGCTTGGTTCGGAAACAGCAGGCATTCTCATGCCTGGAGAGTTCCTGCAAATTGAAAAAATCTCCATGGAAGGTACTTTGGCAACATCTACAAAATTTACAAATTATTATTCCTTATGACCAGAAATTATGCTTTTGGAAATTCAGGACATTTGTGCACAGGTATAAAATGAAGCATGTGTGAGGCCATTAAGGGCAGCATTGTTTGTAATAGCAATGAAAACTTGGAAACAATCCACCGAACCATAAATCTAAAACCAAACTCACTGCTATCCACCGAACCATAAATCTAAAACCAAACTCACTGCTATCGATTCAGACTCCTAGCAAACCTGCAGGACAGGAGAGAATGGTCCCTGTTAGTCTAAGACTGTAACTCTTTACTCTTCCCCAAAGTAGCTTACAGTTTCAAACTGCTGGCTCTGAAGTTAGCAGAACAATGTGTAGCCACCAGTCACCAAGCATAGGAATGGTTTAGAGTATGGTATATCTATATAGTGAGATATTATGAAACTATAGTTTTAAAAATAACTGTATTTATTGATATGAAAATATCTCCAAGATCATTGTGCAGAATGATAAATGATCTATCCCTTTTACACACATGTAAAAAGAAGCAAATTCATATTAGCTTACATGGAAAGGTTTGGGAAGGATATTTTTCAAAGCAGAGTAGTATGTCAAAGCCAAGAAAATAATATTGGAGAAATGGTACTAGAAATGGAAAAAAGATCATTCCATAATTAATTTTTATAACTTTTGAATCATCTAAATATGTAATCAACTAAAAAAGTTAAATTTTGAAGTATCAGTTCCAATGTACATAATAAAATATTGTACTCTAGCTATTATGGTTCCATGCACTCAAGCATCCTGAATTATATTTTTTAAGTTCATGGAGTTACAATAAATGGTAGGATAAACATGGCCAAAGCCTTCAGACTTTAACTGGTAACCAAAATATTCTATCATCTTCTTATCCAGATGTAGCTAGTCTCCAAATCCTCCATGTCTGGATTCCTTATTGAGATCATTTTCTCTCATGGGGGCCCATTTGTACCTCATGTTAGCATGGTGTTAAGAGTATAAATTTGGGGACCATTTAATCCTACATCATTTGTTGTCTGCACGATTTAAGATGAAGTTCTTTGGCTTCTCTGAGCCTCAGTGTTCTCATGTGTAAATGTGAGACTTCATTTGCTGTGAGAATCAGTTAACGTACATAAAGCTCTTTGCTCAGAGTATTAAATATCTCTACTACTGCTACATGGACTGTAGCACTCATACTGGCCTGAATTTTACTGGATTCTGAACTCTGCCATGTTTTGACTGATACATTGATTACTAATCTTGCACATGTGGTTTAATATAGACTATATTCTTCAGTTGGTTCAAGTAATTCCATAGTTGTTTAGCTAGCATTTAGGCACTTAGTCATAACTGTATGTTAGTTTACTATTTTATGTTGAAACTCATTTGATTAAACACATTGAGTTTCAATTTAATAATCCTTTCACTTTTTAATTAAAAATAGTATTCCTTATGCATCACAGTCACCAATATTTTTGCAAACTAACACCAATATTTCAACCACTTTTTTTCTTACTATGAATGTAGACATATGCTCAGAATTACTTAATAATATCCCCAATTTAAAGCAGTGTTTTACTCTTATGAAGAGGATATCTGTGAATCATAATCAACTCAAGGGCACTAACAACAACTCTAACTCACAGCGTCTCTCAGTCATTGTGTCGTTAACAAAGTCACCCTGCTTTATTATGTTTGTGGAATTTCTATCTCAGTGATGATAGACACTTTAATGTTCATAATGTGAATTATTCAAAATACAATTAATCAAAATTACCTACTAGCATGTGTATACTACTTTAATAAACATGTAAACAGTTTTCAGGAAAAACCACATTGCTTCGATTCCATTTTCCAATGTTAGATAGGATTAAAGAGTCAAGACTGAGACTGAGAAAACAATACAGGTCACAATGAGCCAACTATACAATGTCACCAAATTCCCCATTATTAATAATTTTCTTCTATCTCAATTTCCACAGGAAATATATAACTGGATATTATCCAGGGAGAGCTTTAAAAATTAAATTGTTCTTAATCCTTAGGCTATAAACCAGAAATTTATCATTGAAAATCTAAAATCTTCATTTTGATAATGAAGCATATTTCTCAACTCTAAAACTGAGGCTACTTTGGTTAAATAAATGTTTAGTGGTTACTATTACGGAGCATTGACTTCTATCCTGAGGGGAAATAGGGAATAAAACTAAACCCTTTGGGAAATTTTATCTACTGGGTAAAAATATATATAAAATAATAATGTGAATAGTGCATGATAGATGCAAGGGGAATTAAAGGAAAGTAACCACAGAAAATACTTTGCGTTTTATGTGGACCTCAAAGAATGACAAAAGTTCCAAGGGCAAAAATGGGGGATGAGATGATTGCAGACGGAGGGAGTAATGTGAGCAGCGACTAGAAGGAAATATGGAGAACCAGGTAGTAGCATAAATCCGTAGACCTGTTGTGATTTTCAAATCTCACAAGTGTTTCACCTTCTGGGTGCAATCTCATCACTCTGCTATTGCTCGTTTTTAGCGAGAACAATGTGAGTTTCCCTTCTCTGACAGAGCTCTGCTTTCCGAGGTTGTCTTGTCCTAGCTGTTACTGGAGCTGCTTTTAGAGCACTGGACAGGTGGACCGTAAACTAAAGCAACAAGCTCACGGCCGCTGAGTGGCTCCTAATTCAGTCACCCACTGGGACAGAGGGGAACTGTTCCTTTGAGTTTCCAAAACTAAATCTTTGTGGGAGCAGAAAATCCTTTCTCTGTGGAGCACCTAGTTGGTTTGAGCAGTGAGCCGCCAGTTAGCCAATACTCATTGCCACGGAATAAAATTTGACCCGTAGCCTCTCTACATAGAGTTTCCAAGGCTGCAATCTTCACAGGACTAGATAACCTCATCTTTCTCCCAAGGTAGGGCTGATGGTTTCGAAATGTCAACTGAGCAATTCAACTCACCCAAGGCATTTCAATGAGTGTCAAAAAGAAAATTTGGATAGAAAATCAAACTAAGGTAACTGGGAGAATAATTATAGCAATCCAAACCAAACAGGATGACTACTAGGGAATTAAAAGCAACAATGAGGAGAATGTAGGATACAGAGTGCTTCGGGAGCAACAGCAATCTAGCTGAGAGGAATCACTAGGAGACGTAAGAAGGGTGAGCCTGATGGTGGGAATGGAGGAAGGTAAAAGGAAACAGAAATATCTAGGAACCATAGCTTTGGATAGAGGTATAAACATAGGTGTGCACTTACATAAATATATTAATTCATAAAAATAGAGGTATTGGGCTAAGTACATATATTTATATGGCAATACATAGAAGAAGTCAGACTTTGGGCTCTGCTGAAGGCCTCCTTCAACACAAGAACACTTTATTCTAATGACTTGGCATTCTGTGATGCTCACCCTCCTGACACAATCCCTGAAGACAAATGGGTCCATAAACAAATGTGGTGAAGAAAGCTGATGGTGCCCGGCTATCAAAAGATATATGCCTGGGGTCCTAAAGGCCTGAAGTTAAACAAGTGGCCATCCAGCAGAGAAGCAACAAGCCCTTGTGGAAGAGCACACCAGCCTGTGCAATGATGAGGTGCTGACAGAATCCAGTAACAGGCACCAGGAGACAACAAACATATTGCTGAGAATGAGGGGGATCAGAGCAGAAACCAATATCCATCTGTAGATAATAGGACATCCCTCACAGAAGGGTCACAAGGAAGGGATGAGTCAAGCAGGACATAGTATAGCACTGATGAAACACACAATCTTCCTCTGGTTCTTTGAGGTTTCCTCACCCCCCACCATCAAGACTCTAGTCCTGCCTTGCAGTTCTGGCTAGACTGGAGTATGCTGGAATAGATAAGCGCTCGTGACCCATGGAAACCAGGTGTGATAAACCCATCAGTAACAGAAATGGGAGTAGTGATACCAGGAGGGTGGAAGGGGGAATCCAGTGCAATGATCTATGTATAACTTTCTACTGCCCCCTCCCCCAGAGGGGATGAACAACACAAATATGGGTGAAGGGAGACAGCAGTCAGAATAAGATATGAAAATAAAAATAATTTATATTCATCAAGAAGCCACAAGGGGATGGAGACGAAGAGGAGCTGATACCAAGGGTTGATGGCAACATATGTACAAATATGCTTGATAAAATTGATGTATGGGATGCTATGAGAGCTGTACAAGCCCCCAATAAAATTTTAAAAATGAAACAGGACATGTAAGAGGAAGGTTTGGTTCTGGAAGTTTAGAGACAACCCTACCTTTATCTCATCAACCCAACCTCTTGAACATTATTATGATATCAGTGTTATCTGAAGAGGGGGAGGTGCATATTACTTATCAGTCTTGTATTAGTCTTTAAATGTTTGATATATTTCACTGGTGAGTCCCTTCTAGTTTAATTCACTACATTCTATTATTTTATCAGGTTTGGGGACATTTGTTGATGAGAAGCCTACGGTGCAATTAGTCATATCGTATGAGGAGGCAAAGCTGACAATACTGGTGAAGCATCTGAAAAACATTGTAAGTCCACGATACATAATAAGAAGCATGTGAATCACAGTTATAAATTGTTTTCTTGCTTTAGGCAATTAGGGTCAACATTGGTGAGAAGAATGAGTCTCAGGAGCAGATATAAATGAGAAAATGATCCAATTATAATGTTTTTTCCTGCTGTATGATTGTGATCCTTGGGGTAAAGGCTATAAAACATTTCACAGAAAAGACCTTAAAATTGAAAATGAAATGTCAGGAAAGAAAACAACCCTAGTGAAAACAGTTAACCAATCTGACAAGATTGCTCAAGTGTATTTCAAAATTTTAAGAACAACTCCCATCTCTCTATCCCTAGAGCTTAGAGCAACGTCTGTAGTTAAACTTTAGAGAGAGGCAAAAGCTCCTCTCGTTGGTCACCTCTCTTTTCATCCCCAAGGATGAGTCAGGTCAGAAGTAAAGATATTGCCATTAAGTAAGAAAGACATTGGACATTGTCCCAAGTCACCTCCTATGTTACAGGCAAGTGATAATGGTCTGAATCTGGGTACAAAACCAAAATCAAATTCACTATTCTCAAGTCCATCCTGACTCAGGAGGATCCATCAACTTAGAACAGAACTGCCCTCAGAGACTTTCTGAAACTGTAGATCTTGGGGAGCACGCAGTCATCTTTCTCCTACAGAGTGACTCACGGATGAGTTAGCAGACCAGCGCCATGTACACTGCGCTGCACTGCATAAGAAATCCCTCCGAAGACAACACTGGGGTTGGGAAAGTCAGCAGCTGGTTATGGCTCCGTGCTTGATGTATACAAAATTTTCAAGGTGCATTTGGAAGAATCTAGAGGAGCAACCTTCTCTCCACCTTATGTGCATCCAGAAAATATGAACATTCAAAAGGATATTGTTTCTGTTAGCAAATAGTTGGCATCATTTCTGGGCAATATATTAGTTACAAATTTAGTTTGAGCCAGATATCCTAGGATATTTATTTGTAAACCTGTGATATTGTTCTGTCAGAATTTTTTTAAAATAATTTTATTGGGGGCTTGTACAATTCTTATCACAATCCATGCACACATCCATTGTGTCAAGCACATTTGTACATTTGTTGCCATCATCATTCTCAAAACATTTGCTTTCTATTTGAGCCCTTAATATCAGCTTCTCATTTTTCTCCTACCTCCCCATTCACCCCTCCCTCATGAACCCTTGAGAATTTATAAATCATCATTATTTTGCATTATCTTACACTATCCAACATCTCCCTTCACCCACTTTTCTGTTATCCACCCCCCAGGGAGGAGGTTATATATGTAGATCCTTGTAATAGGTTCCCCCTTTCTATCCGACCTTCCCTCCACCCCCAGGTATCACCACTCTTACCACTAGTCCTGAAGGGGTCAACTATCCTGAATGTTCTTTTATAGACACTTTTATTCATTAAAAAATTATCATTCATTTTTCATAAGAACATGAATTTGAATGAAAATAGCAGTTATTTAAGAAATCCTTAGGTTGGGAATTAGCAATTCAATGAGTTATTATTTATGATGATATTCATGTTCATGAACTTTAAGCACCTATACACATTTTAATATATTAAAATATGTTAATAAAATATTTTTAAACATTCTTATTCAGTTTACCCGAGCTTACATATGTATATATGACAGTTTATTTTTAAAACAGCACTCTGGGAGACTATATATTTGTTCCAGGAATGTTGTCACTGCTTAGAACACTTTTGAAAACATCTACTGAAATTGGTTTTAGATTATGCATATACACCACACAGTAAACTTGGTAATATTACTATATGGTCATGCCTAACATTGATCAAAAGCAATATTAACTAACTTGGTCACCCATTTTATTTACCAGATGAATTCAGAAATTACTTTTGACAGTTTTCAAAATGCATTTTACACTCAGATGAAGTTGTGCTACTCATAAGAATATTCAAAAAGTCTGTAATGCCAGCGTCAAAGGAAGGAGAGAGTTAAACAAGAGTAAGAGTTTAAGATTTCAGTCAAATAATGGGCAAATATCCAGATAAATCCTACAAAAAACCAAAACTGGGATCTATATAATACCAATGTCCTCAGAAAGAAATTATTAATACTGAAAGACCACTTCCTGTAGTTCAACTTCTCATTATTTTTGCTAGTTCTATTCTTCTGTTTAAACTCTTAACATGTGCAGACCTGAAATTCAGTGCTTTACCTGTTCCTGGTCCTTTTGCCACTCACTTCCTCAGAGATGTCAGCCAGCTCGAGAGCATCTGCTGCCATGAAAATTTATAATCATGGAAATCCTGTGGGGCAGTGCCATTTGTCCCGGAGGGTCCCAAAGTTCAGAATCAAGGTGACGGTAGTAGCTTTGGTTTGGTTTGGTGTGATCCTTCTGCTCTTGATCTTTCTGGAGAAGGGCTTTAATTTCAGTGAAAGCCAATGGCCGAGGAGGTGCTTGTTAATAGTCCATGGGCCATACCAGTCATCTACCCATCACCTCCCTAGCCTCATCTATTATACTACTGACCTTCTCCATCACTTTACCCGACCCTCAGGGACAGCCTTGCTCTTTATGAAGACAGTAGCCATGTGAATGCTTCGTATCTGCTCTGCAGTTGACCTGGAATGCGTTTTAGCCCAAAACATGATCAGAATGACAAATTCTACTGTCTCTTTTTCAGTGTAACCCTCTCTGACTTCCAAATGTAAAATTATACAGTGCCCGTTTTTATTGCTGCTTTCAATTTTTCTTTCCTACTTTATTTTTTTCAACTGCCAGAGTCACTGCTGGAACCCCAGAGCCCAGAACAGTGTTCAGTAAGTAGTAGGTGCTCAATGAAAGCTTTGTTCACTTATTTCTGTTCTCAGTTTACTTCGTTGGAACAACTAACATGAGAATCTTTCTCACCCTCCAAACGTCATCACAGCAAAGCCCTCACTTCTTGCATCTTTCACACCTTCTTTAAAGATTTGTTTGTTTGGTTTTTATCTACTCTGGAGACAGGGATAACATTATAAGGGACAAGGAAAATCTAGCTACAATTTCACAACCTTTTCAAGTTTCAACTGTTATTTATTTTTGAGCCTTTAGTATTTTCACACACACCAAACCAATAAGTGAAGATGCTTTGCTGATTTTATTTTATTTTGAAACAAAATTTATTATTATGCCTGCAGTTCTGTTAGATTTGATACTAAGGTTGATGAAAAGAATCATTTTTCTATATAAAATCATTGACTCTGCTAACAATTACTTCCTCCTGTGAGAACACAAGCTAAACAAAATTGCTAAAATTATTTTCCTTTTAAACCAGTAGACTGTGATTACTCCACTGAACACAAAATGATGAATTAATACAGTTATGCAGATTTTTAAAATAAAATTTCTACTCAGATGATAAAAATACTAGTCACTTTGATTTGAAATATTTTAAAAGATGTATCTTTCTAGCATTTGTGTGTGTGTGTGTCTCTAAAACACTCTCCCTCACTGGCTTCCACAATGTCTCTATTTCCCTGTTATCATTTATAGGCTTGTTATATTCTCTCTTGCTTGGATAATGTGAGCATTCCTGAAGCCTCTATAAAGTAATCACTCACAGTGCCAGATACCCAGCCAATATTAAACCTAACCATACTATCAGAATCTCTTACTCTGTGATAGAATTTTATTAAACCAAAATCAAGTAATGTCGAGGAAAACACCTCAAATTTGATAATGATCTATCCTTTCACAAGAGTCAAAATAAAAGAAAATAGGCATACCACCCAATGTAAAAACAACCAAAATCCTCACAAGTGGACCAATAGTAAGTGGAGAAAATATTGAAATTGTCAAGGATTTTCATCTTCCTTGGATTCCCAGTCAAGGCCTGTGGGAGAAACAGTCAGGAGATCAAGCAAGGCCCTGCACTGGGCAAATAAGCTGCACAAGACCTTTTCCAAGTGCTGGAGAGCAGAGATGTTACCTTGGGAACTAAGATGATCCTGACTATAGCCATGGTATTTGCAGTTACCTCATATGCATGTGAAAGTTGGACTCTGAAAATGGAAGACAGAAAACAGAATGAATGTGTTTGAATTGTGCTCTCAAAGAATATTGAAATAACCTGGCCTGCCAAAATAACAAACAAGTCTGTCTTGAAAGAAGTACAGCCAGAATGCTGCTTAGAGGCCAGGATGGGGAGTGTTCTCTCATGTCTTTGGACCTGTTGACAGCTCAGATCAGTACCTGCAGAAGGACATCACATTGGTAATAGTAGAGGGGCAGTGAAAAAGAGGAAGGCACCAGAAAAGATGGGTTGACAAAGTGGCTGCATCAATGGACTCAAACGTAAGAATCATTGTGGGGATGGCACAGGACTAAGCAGTGTTTTGTTCTGTTGTGCACGGGATCACTGTGGGGCAGAACCAAGTCCACGGCATCTAACAACAGCAACAATACGACAATTATCAGGAGAACAAAAAGTGGGAAGTCAAACACAGCCAGAATCCCAAGTTAAGCACATAACACTAAGATTTTACGAAATTAAATATATACATATATGTATATGTTAGAAGTATATTTTAAATAATAGATACATAGAAATGAATAGAGAAGAGTACCAAGCACAGTTATAGGTACTCTCTTGTTTCATTTTTGGTTTTTCGTTGTTAACTAAGGAAACATTGACCCTCAAATATGATCCAGTTTTCAATATTTAAGTAAACCCTAAATTATTCTAGAAGCCTACCAGTATTGAATCACTCTCCAACACATTTAGCTAGCCCTACCTTCTTGAAAAGCTGTGTTCTCATGATCTCCATGAAATCTCATTGTGTATTCTCTAAACCTCTCACAGAACCTTTTCTGAGATTGCCCTTGCTCTTATCAATGTAAATTTGATCATGTATGTAGTTGCTTAATAAATGCTATCATCAGTCTGCATTCTTAAATGGAAATGGTTTCTAATATTCCAGTATTCCAGTACTCTATTTAAACTAATTTCCTAAGAAATTACATCTAGATGAGATTTTCAAGTTTATATGACTTACTCCTAAAGTTTTATCTCTACTTGTTAATCTTTTGCATGGCTCCATGTACATATCTATAATTGCCTTACAGGCATTTACACTACCATATTTTTCCAATTCCTTAAACTCAACAATTCAAAAATACAGTCCACTACATTCCAATAAAACTAGCTTTCTATTTGAATTATTTTAAAGTTACTGAAACATGCTCAAATAATTCTTGATTAAAAGTTCTCCTTGTTTTCTATACACCTTTTGTTAGCACTATATATAAGTAATAAATCAATACTTCTATTTTTCCTTTACTTTCATCATTATCAATATCCAACTCTGAATTCCAGGTTAGATCAGGTATGGATTCTTTTGATTGATGGCTATGCTATTTATTTCTTTGATTTCTTCTTCTAATCTAGCCTCCATAAAATATTCTGAAAAATCTGCTCTACTTATAATAGTCAAAGTTCAAATCATATTATAATAAAATGTATCAAGTCTAATTTTAGATTCCTTGACCCCAAATTCAAGGTACTGTGCAATAGAGCTAGATACCACCTTTGAACTATCCCATATCCCCCCAAGAAACATGCATTATATATTAGTAGCTCACTCATTGCTGACCAAACATACACTATTCATTCTAGCAGACTCTCATAGTTCTTCCTATTCACATTGTACACCAATTCAACTTTCCCAACTAAGCTGAAAGTCTCATCCTCTCTGAAACTCCTAGGTCACTCTTGTTCCTGGTGATCTATCTCCTCAGTTTCCTAAATTACACTCACCTCCCTCAATTCATTGCTGACTCATAGCCACCCACTGTGGGTTTCTGAGACTGTAATGCTTTACAGGAGTAGAAAACCTGGTCTTTCTCCATAGAGGCTGGTGGTTTCAAACTGCTGACCATTTGGCTCACAACTCAACACATAGCCACTACACCACCTGGGCTGCATTTGGCTTCCTACTACGTCTATATTCCACCCCACCCATTTGGTTGTCATGGCCTTATCTCAGCTCTGGAAACTTGTAACATCCTCATTCATGTTGTACCAATCAGGCCAAATATTTACTTAGTATAGAAACTACAGAAAATATATGAAATGGACTCTGTAGTCCCTACAAATTTGTTGTGTGACATTGACTCGTTGTGACCCTATAGGATTGGTTAGAACTACCCTACAGGCTGTCTAAGGCTATAATCTCTTTCGGGAAGCAGATCCCTAGGTTTCCCCCTACCACCCCCACACGCACACCTGCAGATCAGCAGGTGGGGTCCAACTGTCACCTTTCGGTTCACAACTTAAGCCCTTGATCATTGTGCCACCACGGCACTTAGGATATATGTTTGTTAAAAATGTTTTGTTGTTGTTAAGCGCATGTCAATGTGAAAGAAAATATCTACCATCCATGTGGTTTAATTTCACCTACGATTGTAAATAAAGAGGATTTCCCATAAATTTAGCTGTCTGCAATACTTGACATTGGACTGAGGTTGGCAATATGACAGATATCTGACCTTAACATGTATCTCGCTTAAAAATGAACTCAATAATGCTGAAGACTAGTTTTTCCAATGTCCAACATCTCTGGATGCTCTCCTCCCCAGCCAACATAAGGATCAGTGTACAGGTTGCCGTATGATTAAGGTTCTATTTACTAATTCTGTTCCTTATGAAAGTCTTGTACCACAATCTCTTGTTCTTTCTCCAAATGTCCTTCAAATTTGTATTCTGATCTTGAAAAATATATGCTTTGACGAAATAATGAAAAATGTTGAGATTTAACCCACTTCTGTCAAGTTGGTTCTGATTCACATCAACCCACAGGACAAACTAAAATGGTTTTATTGGGCTTTCACGGTTGTAAGTCTTTACTGATTCAGACCACCTTATGTTACACCTGCAGAGCGGTGGTGAACTCAAACTGCTGAACTTTTGATTTAGCAGTGCAATACTTAATACACTCTATCATCAAGGCTCTTTGTAAAAGGGTTATGAATTAGTAAAGATCAATAGGAAATAGGAGCTACAAATTTAAAGTATATATTAAAAGAGAGATACAATTTTATATGAACTATTCAAAACTATTCTCAAACACCTATTATACTTAGATTTCAACGACTTCAAAGAATTCCTATTTCTTCTAGTATGTCTCAAGAGTCTCTGTTCACATCAAAATTAAGCTGTAAATACTGGGATCATCCAGTGATTGAGGTAAAACTCCAATCAAATGCAGAAAGGTGCTCATTTACCATCAAAATCCAACTTCTATTTCTATCGCTTGGTTCTGCAGAGTTCCAGAAATGATTTCTCCTATGCTCTGCGTTCTGTTTCTGCAGCACTTTATATTACCAGAGGAGGCGTCCTACAGGTGGTGACTGCTTGCCACGTGTCCTTGTTCCCGTACAAATGTCTCAACTGTATGCACAGCAGAGAGATTTCCTAAAAACATCACCTCCACTTCCACTCGTTACACAATTACAAATGAAGACAGGGCTCATCCCTTCCTTTGCTTTCTGTCTTTGCCAGGATCTGCTGTCCTTACACTTCCTTGCTTCCTACGATGAGCAGGAAAAGCTACGTTGCCTGTGCAGTTTGTACAATCATTAATTTAGATGCCATTAAAAAGAAAGAAGATGTTTATTATTCCCCCATATTAGTAAAGTAGAATTTAGAAGGTTTCCTTCGTTGCCTGCGGTTCTCGCAATCAAACATGGTCTAAATTCTTCAGTGCTCTGTAAAAAAATTTCCTAGGGTTTGTTGTTGTTGTTGTTGCTGCTGCTAGATGCCATCATTTAAGTCCCGATGCCTTGTGATTGCATGTATAGTGGAATGAAGCCCACTCTGGTTCCATGTCCCCCTCGCAAGTGCTGCCTGTGCCCAGTCTTCCATCCACTCTGACAATCCTTCTTGCTGAGAGATTTTCCTGGTTTTTGCTGATTTTCTACTTTTCCAAGCATGTGGTCCTTCTCCAAGTTAGAAATAATCATAAAGAGAATCTCAAGTACATGTGGGAAAATATACCAAGATTTAAAGTGAATATCTTTGGAGTTACAAAGCACAGAGAACTAAACTGGAAAGGAGATAAATCATTAAAGAAATAATGACCCCCTCCTCCATTTTGTTTAATTTAGTTAAAAATATAGTTACAGATTCAAGAGATTCAGCAAATATCAAAATAAAGGGAAAACTTAAAGAAAAAGGTGCATATGTACATTATAATCAAACTGCTTATACAGATGATGAGAAGAAAAATATGCAACATAGGGAATAAATATTGCTCACAAGGGAAAGAAGAAATATTGGAGAATAAAAGCAATGCAAGTTAAAAGTCAAGGTACTACTTTATCTATAGAGTAGTGAATGAAACTAATAAAAGTTTTATTTTTAAGTTTATATTTAAGTTTGTGTAAGTTTATAAAAACTTAGAATTTGACTATTGTTGTTACATGCCACGTATCCCCTTCTGACCTAGAAACCCTAGGTATAATGCTAAAATGGAATATCGTTCATTCTTACCCAATCTAGGAACTATTGCCCTACGTGAGTACATTGTTGCAGCCACTGTGCTAATCTATCTTGTCGAGGGTCTTCCTAGTTTTTTGCTGACCATCTGCTATACCAAGCATGGTGTCCTTCTTCAGTTTTGGTCTGTCCTTTTGGTAAGCGCAAAGTACATGAGATTAAGTCTCATTATCCTTAATTCTAAAAAGTATCCTGGCTATCCTTTTCCAAAATAGAATTGCTCTCTCTTCTGTAGTAAATTCGATATTCTTTGCCAACACCATACTTCAAATGCATCTGTTCTTCAGTCTTTCTTATTCGTTGTCCAGGTTTTGCATGCATATGAGTCCACTTGTCTGTCCGTTTGTCATACTGTGGTGGCTTGTATGTTGCTGTGATGCTAAAGGCTATGCCACTGGTTTTTCTCATACTAGCATGATCACTCAACGTGAACAGGTCTCAGCAGAGTTTTCAAACCAACAACAGGCTATGAAGAAAGGTATGGCGGTCTGTGTCAGAGAAATTAGCCACTGAAACCCCGATAGACAGTATTCAAACATTTCAATCTAACGGGTAAGCAATCTGGGTAATTTTTAATTTAAATAATTTTATTGGGGCTCATACACCCTTATCACAATCCATACATACATCAATTGTGTAAAGCACACTTACACATTTGTTGCCCTCTTCATTCTCAAAATTCACCTTCCACTTGGGTTCCTGGAATCAACTCATTTTCCTTTTTTCCCTCCCCCTCCTTCCATGCACACCCCTCCCTCATGAACCTTTAATAATTTATAAATTATTATTTTATCTAGTCTTACACTGCCTGGTGTCTCCCCTCACCCATTTTCCTGTTGCTGCCCATCCCACAGAGAGGAGGTTATATGTAGATCCCTGAGATCGGTTCCCCTTTTCTACCCCCACTTCACTCCCGGTATCGCCACTCTAACCCTTGGTCCTGAGGGGTTCATCTGTCCTAGATTCCCTGTGCTTCCAGATCCCATCTGTACCGCTATGCATCCTCTGGTCTAACCAGGTTTGCAAGGTAGAATTGGGATCATGTTAGTTGCGGGGAGGAAGTGTTCAAGAACTAGAGGAAGATTTTGAGTTCCATTATTACTACACTGAACCCTGAGTGACTCATCTCCTCCCCACTACCCCTCTGCAAGGGATGTCTAGTTGTCTACAGATGGGCATTGGGTCCCCATCATTCGCTCCCCTCATTCACGATGATATGGCTTTTTCCCCTGCCTTTGGTGCTTGAAACCTGGTCCCCTAGGCCCTTCATGATCACACATGTTGGTGTGCTGCTTCCATATGGGCTTTGTTGCTTCTGGGCTACATGGCCACTTGTTTACTTTCAAGCCTTTAAGTCCCCAGATGCTATATCTCTTGATATCCATGCACCATCAGCCTTCTTCACCACACTTGTTCACACATTCGTCTTCCGTGTTTATGTGGGGAAGGTGATCACACAATGATGGTTGTTGTTCTTTGGTGTCTGCTACCCAATCCCTTCAACACCTCATGTTCACTTAGGCTTGTGTGCTTCTCCTCTGTGGTCTTTGTTGCTTCTAAGCTAGATGGCTGCTTGTTTGTCTTCAAGCCTTTAAGACACCAGATGCTATATCTTTTGATAGCTGGGCATCATCCACTTTCTTCACCATGTTTGCTTATGCACACATCTGTCTTCAGCGAACATGTTGGGAAGGTGGGTATCATGAAATGACCATTTAGCTGAGCAAGGCACTCTTGTATTGAGGTAATATGCATGAGGAGGCCCAATATCCACCTGCTACCCTACTATTAAACCTATAAATATACGTACATAGGTCTATTTCCCCCATAATCATAAATATATTTACATATGTACATGTCTGTATCTAGGCTTCTCTGTATGCCCTTTGCCTCCTACTCCTTTTCTCTATTACCTTATGCTTTCCTGCTGTCCCACTAACATGTGCAGCCTTCATTCTGTTTTCAGTAATTCCTCTCAGTTACCTTGCCCTTGGTCACTCTCTACCAGTCCTCCCATCCCCTCTGTCCACTGGTTTTGAATCACTCATTGTTTCCTTGTCTCTAGGTTGGCCAACACCTCCTCCCTTCCCCTACCTCCTATATTCTCATGTCCCTCTGGGACCATTGGTCCCATTATTTTCCTCTCACAATGTTTGTCCAGCCTATCTTATCTAGGTGGACCTGCAGATATAGTAATATGTGCATTAAAATGCAGATGGTTTTGACAGCACCAAAGTGGCACATCCTGTCCGATGTGTATAGAAAACCACAGACTTCTGTTTATTGATCTTGTATCCTGCTACTCTTCCATATTCCTCTATCGCTGTAAATACTCCAGCTGTGGAGCTTTTGGGGTTTTCAATATACAGGATCATGTCGTCTGCAAACAGCGATAGTTTCACCTCCTCCTCTCCCATTTGGATCCCTTTGATGTCCTTACGATGTCTTATGTTGTTAGCCAGAACCTCCAAAACAATATTGAATAGAAGTGGGGACAGGGGGCATCCTTGGCTTGTATCCTTTTTCAGTGGGATTATTCTTGTCTTTTCTCCATTGACTATGATGTTGGCTGTTGGTCTTTTATAGATAGCTTGTATGAGCTTGAGGAACTTTCCTTCCAATCTTATCTTCATGAGGGTCTTGATTAGGAATGGGTGTTGTATGTTGTCAAATACTTTTTCTGCATCTATGGATATTATCATATGGTTTTACCCCTTTTCTTCTTGATGTGATGTATAATATTGACGGATTTTCAGATGTTAAACCATCCCTGGATCCCTGGGATGAATTCTACCTGGTCGTGGTGAATGATATGTTTGTTTGTTTTTTACTTTTGTATTCTATTGGCAAATATATTGTTAAGGATTTTGCATCTATGTTCATTAGAGATATTGGACTGTAATCCTCTATAACTGTGGGGTCTTTGCCCTGTTTGGGCATCAAATTAATGCTGACTTCGTAAAATGAGTTTGGGAGTTTACCATCCTCTTCTATGTTATGGAATACTTTGAGGAGGATAGGTATCAACTCTTCCCTGAATGCTTGGTAGAATTCTACTGTGAAACCATCTCATCTGGCCCTGCGGCTTTTTTTGTTGACCCTCTCTATTTCTTCTTTTGCTATGGGTTTATTTTGGTTCTTGATCTCTGTCTGAGATAATCTAGGGAGAGACTGTTTTTCCAAATATTGATCCATGTCTTCCATGTTTCTGAATTCATTTGAATACAGACCTTCATAATACTTTGTGATTATCCTTTTAATCTAATTGGGTCTGTTGTTATTGTCCCTGATTCATCCCTCATACTGGCTATTGATGTTTGCTCCTTTTTATCCTTGGGAAGCGTTGCCAGAGGACTGTCAATTTTGTTAATTCTTTCATAGAACCAGCTTTTAGCTGCATTTATCTTTTGCATTGTTCTCTTGTCTTCCCACTGGTTTAACTCTGCCCTGACTTTTATTATTTCTTTGCTCTTGCTCTTGGAGGGGTTGTTCTGCTGACCCTTTCTAGTTGTTTGAGGTTTTGTGTTAACGTATCTGTCATATACCTTTCTTCTCTTTTCATATGTGCATTTATTGATATCAAGCTACCTCTGATAACTGTCTTCACAGTGTCCCATATGTTTTGATATGTTGTATTCTTGTTCTCATTAGTTTCTAGAAACTTCCTAATATCCTCTCTGATATGTGCCTGTACCCATTCATGTCGCAGGCGATCATTGTTCATTCTCCAATTATTTGCCCTTGCTTTTCTGGACCTCCTCTTATTAATCTCCAGCTTTATGGCATGGTGGTCTGAGAAAGATGTCTGGATAATATCTATTTTTTTGAATTTACTCAGGCTTGGCTTGGTCCCAAACATGTGGTCTATTCTTGAAAAAGATCCATGTGGATTTGAAAAGAATGTGAAATCCTTTGCTTTTGGATGGAAAGCTCTATAGATGTCTATCAGGCCCCGTTGCCTAATTACATTGTTTAGCTCTCTGGCCTCTTTGCTGAGCTTCTTTAATAGTGATCTGTCTTTCTCTGATAGTGGAGGGTTAAAGTTACCTACTATGATTGTTGATTCCGTGATTATTTTTTTTTCATTTTTTAATAGCTTGTTTGATGAAATTTGCCACACTATTCTTAGGAATGTAAATATTCAATATACTGAGTGCTTTCTGTGTTACTGTTAAGGATTCTTTCAGGTGACTGCCTATGATCTACTATAAAGATGGGTCAGACTGCTGTGTAGGCAGAGTTCTCCAAAGACTTAGTCAACTGCAGTGGTGAGATGATTCAGCAACTGGAGTGGGGGCTGGAGCCTTAGTGAGTGCCCTCGGGATACTTTGACCTGATCTGTCAGGGTACCCTTAGCAGCACTTTTTTTATTTAATAATAAAAAAGAATTTAAAGGGTTAAAAATTTAAAACTATATTTTAAACAAAATTTTGGGCAGAAAAAGAAAAAAATGGTGAGAGAGGAAGAAGGAGAAGCTAAAAAAGTGAGAAAAGAAGTAATAATAGAAGCGGAAAGAGAAGGAAATAGAGATAGAAGGAAAACCTATAGAGAAGGGTCAGAAGAGATGTAATAGCAATGATGAAAAAGCAGGGAGAAAGAAGAGAGAAAAGACAATACAAAGTAAATGAAAGAAAACAGATAAAAACAGCATGAGATAAAGGATGTATCTATGTATATATATATAAATTCTCCCCCACCCCCTTCTTTTCCCTCTAAGTTCTAGTGATGTCTAAGAAAACATGAAGGTGAGGGAGGGAGGCCTCGCTGTCACAGGACGTGGTGCTGATCTGGGCTCCGGTGCCATGATATGTGGGGGGGAAATGCTCTTCAGATCAGCAAACCCTCCCAGGTCCTTGCAGGCCTGTAGAGTTGAGCCTGTGGGGAGAGACGCTACACAAGTGGGAGAAGTTCTCCAGGGTCTAGCCTCCTGCACCAGCTGGAAAATGCTGGGACCGCAAGGGGTGCTGAGAGAGGCAGAGGTCACAGCATCTGCCTCCTATACCAGCTGGAAAGGGCTGGAGCAGGCTTAGACGCTGGTGCTGGGGACCCTGCAGGGTCCCATCATGGTAAGAGCTGGCTGGGGCACACAGACAGCTCCAGCGGAGACCGCAAAGCCGTGTCCTAGGTTCCCTAGCAGGCGGGGACGTTTATTGCTTAAGCCACCGGCCCTATGAGTGGCGCAGGCACCAAAGCGACATGGTCTGAGCCAGATTGGACAGCGGTGGCTCTGATGGAAAACAGCGGGCAATGGCGCTTGTCCTCCGCAAAGGCAGGAATGTGTCACACAGGCTCTGAGCTCAGAGCCACCGGCTGCTGGAATCCCCACAGTGTACTGTGGAAGGTAATGCCACTCCCACAGGAGTGCAGAACCCTGTCGCTTGTGCTCCCAGTGGGCAGAGGCACCCACTGTTGCACCTGGCGCTGTGGACGCTGGAAGGGTCGCCCTCAACAGGCAGGCTTAGCTCCCGGGGCTGAGGCTACAGGTCTCCATGGTGGCACAGGCCAGCCTGCAGTGGCACGGCAGAAAAGCCTTATAGGGGGTAGAAGCCGGATGGGCTCTGGTGCGGTTCGCACTGGCGGGAAGTGCTCAGCGCAGGTTCCCGGGCCAGGAGTGGAGTGGGCAGGTCAGTTACTGGGCCTTGGATGAACGGAGGGGAGGACACAGCCCAAGGGCAGATTGATGCCACGTGGAGAGAGGGGAACCGCTTGAAATGGTAGCTTCTCTCCTAGTGGGGTCCCACGAGTGTGCAGCTGCTGTAGAGGGTCCTGCGACTGCTGTGTGTTTTCGGTAGGGCAAGCAAGCGACTCTGGGCTCAGGGTCCGGGTCTGGGGATGGCGTGGGACTCTAGCTAGTCACAGCCACAGTGGCGGCAGCCTAGTGACTGGAAATGTCCCAAGAATCGGGTCCTGTATCACCGAGGCCCCAGCTCAGGACAAATGCATGAAGTGGGGGTGGGGCGCTGTCCCGGGGGACATATTTCACTCACCAGACTCCTACCATTCAGCTTCTTATAATGGCGTCATTAAATCTTTCTATGATTTATAAGATTATAAGTGAATCCTTATAAGTGAATAATTTTTCTAAGCATAAAATTCTCTAATCTTACCCATGCCTCATGGTGTTTAAGAGAGTGGTCAAGATTGGTGACCCAACAGAATGCTCAAATTATAGGGAAATATTATTAATATCACATGCAAATATAATTTTTCTGATAATCACCCAACCACAGGTAAGTAGTCCATTTACAGGGAAATTCTAGAACTCCAGGTCAGATTCTGAAGAGGTCTTAAACAAGGGATATCATTGCTGATGTAAGATGGATCTTGGTTGATAAGGAATACCTGAAAGGTGTTTTCTGGTGTTTCATTGACTAAGCAAACACACTTGACGGTGTAGCTCATAACGTACTATGAACACCCTTGAGAAGACTGAAATTCCAAAACACTTTTTTGTGCACACATAACACTTGTACATGGATCGAGAGGCAGTTGTGCAACAGAAAAATGGCATAGTTCAACATGTGGGGAAAAATAATTTATAAATTATCATGGAGACATGCGAGAGGGAGAGTGGAGGAGGGAGGAAAAATTAAAAATGAGGAGCTCTGATACCAAGAGCTCAATTAGAAAAGAAAGTTTTTAAAAAGATTATGACAACATATATGCAGATCTATTTGACACAATGGATATATGAATGGATTGTGATAAGAGCTATAAGAGCCCCCGAATAAAATAAAATTTTAAAAAATCAGGAAAGATGTATGATAGGATTGTATCCTATTACCATACTTATCCACCTGTATGATGAGCAAATCATCAGAGAAACTGGATTATATGAAGAGGAACTCGTCCCCAGATTGGAGGAAGGCTTATTAACAATCTATGGTATGCACATGATATAACCTTGCTTGTTGAAAGCGAAGAGGTTTTGAGGTACTTGCTGATGAAGATCAAGAATTACCGCCTTCAGTATGGATTGCAACTCAATGCAAAGCAGACAGATATCTCACAAGTAAAGCAAAAGGTAATGTCATGATAAAAGGAGAAGTGATTGAAGTTGTCAAGAACTTCTTCTCGCTTGGATCCACCACCAAGGCTCATGGAAGCAGCATGAGGAGTTCCAACGGTGCACTGCATTCGATAAACATGCTGGGCAAAACCACTTTAAAGTGTTGAAAAGCAAGGAAGCTGCTTTGATGATTAGAGTAAGCCTGATCCAGACCATGGTGTTTTCAGTTGCCTCAAGTGCTTGTGAAAGTTGGACACTGAATAAGGAGGACTAAAGAAAATGGGATGCATTTAAACTGTAGTGTCTGCAAAGAACAATGAAAGCCCCAGGGATTGCCAAAAGGAAAAATACATCTTCCTTGGAAGAAGTGCAACCAGAGTGCTCCTTAGAGGCAAGGATGGGTGACTCACTATGCATTTGGAGTAGGTTCTCAGGAGAGACCATTTCCTGGAGAAGGACATCATCCTTGAAAAAATAGAAGAAGACCCTCATCAAGAGGGATTGACACCATCACGGACACAATGAATTAAAACATAAGAATGATGGTGCAAAGGGTGCAGGATCACACAGTGTTTTGTTCTGGTATCCATAGGGTAGCTATGCATCAGAAGTAACTACATGACACCTAATAACAACAGCAAGGCAATTAAGAGTATGGCTTGTGTCCTGTGCACTTTAGTCTTCGTCACAGTGATTTCTGGTTTTTTGGCAGTAGTATTCCTGAGGCAAGACATTGTCTGATTTCTATACGGCTGTGTCCATGGCCATTGATTGTGGATTTAAGTAAAGTGAATCCCTTGAGAATTTTAGTCTTTTCATTGTTTATCATAACAGTGCTCATTGGTCCTTTTTGTGGTTTTTAATTTTCTTTGCATTGAGGAATAATCCATACTGGAGGCTGCAGTCTTTGCTCTTCATCAGTAAGTGCTTCAGGTCACCTTAACTTTCAGCAAGCATGGTTGTATCAGCTACACATCACAGATCATTAGTGAATCCTACTCTAGTTGTACTGCCATATTCTTCTTCAAAGTGTCAAGTCTCTTTCATTATTTTCTCAGAATCTATTGAATATGTGTGGTGAAAGGATACAACCTTTGTGCACACCTTTCCTGATTTTAAATCATTTGTTATCTTTGGATATAGTTAACTCTTGGTCTATTGACAGATTCCACAAAAGCAAATAGAGTGTTCTGCAATTTCCATTATTTTCCCTGTTGTACAAAATTTGCTGTTATAGACACAGGCTTTCCATCGTTAATAAAATACAGGTGGACATACTTCTGGTATTTTTTTGTTTCTGGCCAAGATCCATCTGACATCAACAGATGTATTTCATATTGCAAATGCTCTTCTGGATCCAGCTTGAATTTCTGGCAGTTCCATATTGATGTGTACTACAAACATTTTTGAATAATCACTTGAGTTAAAATTTACTTATGTGTCATATTAATGATATCATTTGAGCACTTTTGCATACTGTTTAATTACCTTCCTCACAAATATTTGTCTCATTCAGCCAATCAGCTAGGTTAAAACCCATGACAACTTCAATATTTCACTATAAAAATCTAGAATTATCCAGCCAAAAGGTATCAACATTTATCGAGCTAAAAGAACTGAAATAAAAATTTTAAGCCTTGAGTTATAATGTTGAAGGATTCTATACATAAAATACTGAACTATGCAAGAAGAATAAAAAGAACATGGAAGGAGTACATTGAGTCACTATTGTAAAGATAAATGGTCAACTTTCAATCATAAGGAGATAGCATATGATCAAGAATCAATGCTGTTGAATAAAAAAGACCAAGCTCCACTGAAGACATTGGCTAAAAAATAGATAAATAAAAATAAAGCTCCAGAAATGGTCAGAATTCCAACTGATATGTTTGTACAATCTGATGAAGCACCTGTTTATGTAAAGAAATTTGTAAAACCTTTATCTAGAAATTGACTAGAAGAGATCCACATCAGTGCCCATGTTTTGTTTTTTAAAAAGATGTGATCCAATGAAATGTAGAATGTCTCAGTCAGTATCACTAATACCGCATTCAAATCAAATTTTGCTGAAGATGATTAAAATTTTGCTGTAGCAATACATTGACAAAGAACTGCCAGAAATTCAAGTCAGATTCAGAAGCCATGGAACAAGGGATATCACTGCTGATGCCAGGTAGTTCTTGGTAGAAAGCAGAGAAGTTATTTACCTGTGTTTTGTTAGCCATGACAGACATGATCAATTGAATTGTACAGAATGGGACTCCGGAGCACTTAATTCTGCTCATGTGGAGCCACCACATAGACCCAGAGACCGTCAGTAGAACAGAAGAGGGAGATTTGGCATGGTTTTAATTCAGAAAAGGTGTGTCAAGATTGTAGCCTTTTGCCAGACATTCGATCTGTACACTGAGCAAATAACCTGAGAAACTGAACCATTTGATGAAGAATATGGAACCAGGAACAAAGGAAAACTCATTAACAACCTGCAATATGCAAATAACACAACTTGGCTTCTTGAAAGGATTTTAATCACCTACTGAGGAAGATTAAAACCTCCTGCTTTCTGTATAGATTTCAGTTTAACACAGAGAAAGCAAAGACCCTCTCAATTTTGCCCATAGAATCTTTTTTGTATTTAAATCACTTTATTGGGTGCTCATACAGCTCTTATCACAATACATACATGCATCTATTGTGTCAAGTACGTTTGTACATTTTTTGCCATCATTATTTTCAAAATGTTCTCTTCTCCACCCTCCCTCCTTCACAAACCCTTGATAATTTATAAATTATTATTTTTTCGTGTCTTACATTGATTGATGTCTCCCTTCACCCACTTTTCTTTTGTTGGTCCCCAGGGAGGGGTTTAGATGTAGATCACGCCGATCATTTCCCCTTTTCTCACCCACCTTCCCCATACCCTCCTGATATCACTACTCTCATTATTGGTCCTGAGGGGTTTATCTTTCAATAGTGCAATTCATGGATTGAATTTTTTCTGCAACTCTTTCAGGTTGAGAAATGATAAATGTGTTCTCCCCTTTAGTTTTTCTAATTCTATCTTTGCATATTTCAATATAATATTTTATCTTCTTAAGCCACCTATTGAAATATTCTATTAAATTCTTTTATGTCATCATTTCTTCATTTGCTTTAGCTACTTATATCCAAGAGCAGGTTTAAGGGCCACTTTTGGCATCCATTTCATTCCTTTTCTTTTTTATCTTTTTAATGACCCTATGCTGTCTTCACGTGGAATGTCCTTGACGTCATTCTACAACTCATCTGATTTTCAGTTATTCTACAGTCTGAGAAATTACCTTTCAACTCTAAAGGACAGCTGGAAACATTCCAATGCAGAAAAACAAAAAGAATTTTCAATAACAGAATCTTCCTTTAAAAAAGAAAAAAAAGAACTAATAATTTTTTCTAGTTTTTAGGGTTTTTTTTTTTTGGTAATCAATTTACTTAAGGCTCCTACAGCTCTTATCACAATCATACATGTATCCATTGCATGAAGCACATTTGTATATATTTTGCCATCATCATTTTCAAAACATTTCTTTCTACTTGAACCCTTGGAATCAGCTCCTCATTTTTCCCCTCCCTCTGAATCCTTGATAATTTATCTTTTTTTTTTTTCACGTTTACACTGAACAATCTACAACCAATCTTGGTTATATTTACATATAGCAAAGGGGTTATATGTAGATCATTGTGATGATTTCCCTTTTTCCCTCCACCTTCCCCTTCCCCTTCCCCTCCTGGTATCCTTCTCTCATTATTGTTCCTGAGGGGGTAATTGGTCCTGGATTCCCTGTGTCTTGAGCTTTTATCTGTACCTGTGTACATGCTCTGTTCTAGCCGGATTTGTAATGTAGAAATTGGGGTCATGATAGTGGATGGGAGGAAACATTAAAGAACCAGAGGAAAGTTGTATGTTTCATTGATGCTATACTGCACCTTGACTGGCTCATCTCTTCCTGTGACTCTTCTGTAAGGGGATGTCCAATTGTTTACAGATGGGCTTTGGGTCTCCACTCTAACCTCCTCCTCATATTTTTTCTCTGGTTCTTCTATGTCTCTTACCTGATCCCATAGATACCTTATGATTATACAGGCTAGTATGCTTCTTCCATGTACGTTTGTTACTTCTCAGTTAGATGGCTGCTTGTTTATCTTCAAAACTTTAAGATCCCAGGTGCTATAACTTTTGCTAGTTGGGCACCATCAGCATGCTTCATCACATTTGCTTATGCACCATTTTGTCTTCAGCAATTGTGTTGGGAAGGTGAGTGAGCATCCCAGAATGCCGAGTTATTATAACAAAGTGTTCTTGAATTGAGGGAGTACTTGAGTGGAGGCCCAATGTCCCTCTGCTGCTTTAATACTTAACATATAAATATATGTACATATATCTACTTCTTTATTATTATATATAAATATACTTACATATGTACATTCCTGTTTTTAGACCTCTATAAGTGTCCTTTGCCTCTGAGTTCTTTCCTCTATTTCCTTTTACTTTCCTCTTTACCACTATCATATTTGACCTGCATTCAGGGTTCATTAATTCCTCTTGGTTACATTTCCCTTGATCAGGCCCTACCAGGCTGGTTTCTTAAGGTAATAGTTGAGGTCAATGACACAGGACACTTTATCTTTTCTAACATAGGTCATCAAGGTCATACTTTTTCCTCTGAGTACTACCTTCTTTGAATCCCATACATTTAATCATTTTACTATGCTTTTGTCTTCATTTACTAGAACTTTTATAACAAATACTGTAATCTAAATAACTAAATAAAATAGATTTTACTGTCAGACATTAATGAATACTAGAAGTCTGAAGTCAGGCTGTTGACAGTGATGCTTTCCTTCTGAGTACCCAGAGAAAAATATATTCCTGGTTTTTAATCTGACCTTCTGGTGATTGTCAGTGACACTTGACTTGTAGATGTATCTTTATATGGCTGTCCCCCCTCTGTCTCCATGTATCTTCTCTTTTGTAAGGACACATCTTACAAAGGTCCAGAACCACCATACTCCAGTACAATCTCATGGAAGCCTGACTGATAACATCTCCAGAAAGCTAATTTCCACGCTGATTTGCATTCATAGGTACATGGGTTGGGATCTCCGCTTATCATTTTAAAGGATATAATCCAATCCAGAACTTGGTGTTTCCTTTTTCATCCAGTTTAAACGTTTCTAATATCCTGTTGGTTTACTTTCTAGAACTATGTATTATTTGGAACCGTGGAATTTATTTTCCAAGCATTAGAAAATGTGAGATATATTCCTGCTACAAATTTTTAGCTTTATTGTAAGAGAATATGTACTCTATGAGTTGAATCCTTTTAACTATGCTAAGATTTGCTGTATTGTCCATAGCATGGTATATCTTAATAGCTATTCCATGTACAATAGAAAAGAATGTTTTCTGCGAATGGTCACTGAATGAAAAACATTACCAGGAATGAAGAGGGCCATTAAATAATGAGAAGGAAGTCAATCGTCATAGAACAGAATAATCTTACATTTTTATCCAACATTATGCAAATCCACATTTATACTCACAGATTTTAATGACCCTCTCTTAATACTTGAAAGGGCTAGTATATAAAAACCCATTAAGACTACAGAAGGCCTGAATAGTATTAAAAATCTAATTTATATTTATAGAACATTTTTACACATGGGGGGAAGATAATTTATTGGCTACAACTATTTTGCTTGTACTTACATTAGACCTTATAATATGTAGTGTTAGATTATCATATTCTACCTTTAATAAATTTCAAAACCCAAAACCAAACCCTGTCATCTAATTGGTTCTGATGTATAGTCACTCCATACAAGTCTTCCAGATCTGCAAAATTTTACTTGAGCAGACAGCCTCATCTTTCCCTCTCAGCATGGTGGTTTTGAATTTAGCAATCTAATGTCTACCTCACAGTAACATCATTTCACAAATAATATAAGAAACAGTATTTCTATGCCTCCTCTTGAAATGTATGCTATTATCGGCATAGGTTTTATTTGTACAAGTGTTATAAACCCACAACATTTATTTTTTTAAAATAGTGTGTTAGTCTGGATTGACTAGAGAAGCAAATTCATAGACACTCATATGTGTATAAGGAAGTATTCTATATAAAAGAGCAATTGTATATTAAGAAAACATCCCAGCCCAATGGAGATTAAGTCCATAAGTCTGATTTAGCCCATATGTCTGATACCAGTCTATAAATTCCACTTCAGACTCACACAACACATGCAATGATGCTGAATGCAGCAAGATCACAGGCCAGTGGGTGGGAAGTCTTGTGGATTTGGTTGTGGTGGAAGCATCTCAGCACTGGTGTGAGTCTCCAGCTCTGGCTCCATCAGCGTAGCTCCATGTGGTTTGTCCACAGGAATGTGAAGCAGGGAATGTGTGTCCCACCCCTAGGGAGGAAGACTGGAGTTCCCAGAATCCTCAGGAGAAGGCCATGCCCACACAGAGGCCTCACTGGCTATGACCTGATTGTCAGGCTAGACTCCACCCCTTCACTTAAGTTGACAGGAGATTATGTAACTGCTACAAATTGTCTCCTACGTTTTAAAGACTTTTAAATGTCTCTTAATCATTTCTAGTATGAGTATGATCATATTTCCCTCTGGTATTATTTCCTTCCATCAGAAGATATACTTAATCACTTTTATACTACAAATCTGCTGGTGATTGTTTTCTTAGCATTTATGTGTTTGAAAATGTCATTATTTTGCCTTTACTTTTAAATGGTATTTAAAACACAGTAAGTGGTCATTATTTGAGCATTTATTTCAGCATTTTAAAGATGTTTTTTTCCTCTTATCTCCTGGCTTATGTTGGTTTTCATAAGCATAGAATTCTTATGCTTTTTCCTATGTACAAAAAGTGTCCATTCTCTTAAGGCTTTGATATTTTCATTTTATCACTTTTTAAGTAATTTTATTCCTGATATTTTTATTTTTTAGAGTTTGTTGGTCTTTTACTTTTTTCACATTGTTTTCTGATTGCCATTGGCAATCTTTTGGAATCTGTAGTTTCAATGAATTTAGGAGGGGAAAGGCCATTCTTTTTTCAAATGTTTTTCTGTACTCAAGTGTTCAGCAATTCCAATCCCAAAATTTATACCCTGTGCCATAATTTCATCACTGCTCCAATACTTATTAAGCCCCTGGCATCAGGTCCTCATTTTTTCCCCTCCCTCCCTACTTCCCCCTCCCTCATGAGCCCTTGATAATTTATAAATTATTATTTTGTCATATCTTACTCTGTCCCACGACTCCCTTCACCCCTTTTCTGTTGTCCGTCCCTCAGGGAGGAGGCCACATGTTGATCCTTGTAATCGGTTCCCCCTTTCCAACCCACTCTCCCTATGCCCTCCCAGTATCGCCACTCTCACCACTGGTCTTGTTGGGATCATCAATCCTGGATTCTGTGTGTTTCCACTTCCTATCTGTACCAATGTACATCCTCTGGTCTAGCCAGACTTGCAAAGTAGAATTGGAATCATAATAGTGGGGGGCGGGGGACAGGAAGGATGCATTTAGGAACTAGAGGGAAGTTGTATTTTTCATCGTCGCTACATCACATGCTGATTTGCTCATCTCCTCCCCAAGATCCTTCTGTAAGGGGATGTCCAGTGGCCTACAAGTGGACTGTGGGTCTCCTCTCCGCACTCCCTCCCTCATTCACAATGATATGATTTTTAGTTCTGATGATGCCTGATACCTGATCCCTTCGACACCCAATGATCACCCAGGCTAGTGTGTGTCTTCCATGTGGGCTTTGTTGCTTCTGAGCTAAATGGAAGCTTGTTTACCTTCAAGCCTTAAAGACCCCAGACACTATATCTTTTGATAGCCGGGCACCATCAGCTTTCTTCACCACATTTGCTCATTCACCAGCTTTGTCTTTAGCGGTTGTGTCGGGAAGGTAAGCATCATAGAATGCCAATTTAATAGAAGAAAGTATTCTTGTATTGAGGGAGTACTTGAGTGGAGGCCCAGTGTCCTTCTGTTACCTTAATACTAAACCTATAAATATATGAACATAGATCTATTTCCCCATCCTCATATATAAATGTATTCTGATTTTTCATCTCAAGCATTATAGCTATCTCCATCAATTCCACTTAGATCTATCTCATATCTTTCATAAATCTACTTACCATAATATTCTCAGTCTTTCCTCTAGTAATTCCATCACCTGTGTATTTTCAGAGTGTATTTTTATTCATTAGTTTTTCTCTTGTTATAATGATATTTTCTGATTCTTTGCCTACTTGATAAAATTTTATTCAATGACAGACATTGTGTATTTTACTTTATTGGTTAGTGGATAGTTTCACAAATAGTTTAAACTTTGTTTTGACAAAGGATAAATTTCCTGCAAGCAGTTTGATCCTTTTGAATCTTGCTATTAAGCATTGTCAGGTGAGACCAAAACAGTCGTTAGTCTCTACTTAGAAAAAAACACACTAAAAAATACACTACTTAGGAAAAATCCTTCTAAATAGTCATCGTCATGTGCTGCAAAATACAAGGTCTTCCATTCAGTTGTTCTGTGATCCTCATGGATGTCTCCTTTGCATTGTTCGGGTAATTCTTTCCCTGGCCTCAACAAGCTTTCTCATAGGCATGCATTAATCAATACTCATGAACAGGGTCAATGCTCACTAACAGGCCCAAGGTGGACCCTCTGCAGATCACTCTTGTTCTCTCCCTCCCGTCCTCATTTCCTCTTTTCCTCCATTCCTCCATCTCTTCCTCCATTTACAGATCTTTCCTGATCTGCCAAATATAACTATCTTTGTAATGGCAAACTTCCAAGTGGGCACCTCAACTCAGAAAGACAACTGGTTTTCGCCTTGGTTCCCCTTCCCTGAGTTGGAACAAGAAAACTTTCTTTAGACAGTAACAAGGCATCATAGGGCTCACACTTTTGTGCCTCTCTCCCCTATCAAGAATTACTCCCATTAACTTTGATTTTCAGTATCTTAAAGTTTAGTATTTCATATACTTTGCCTGAATTTTAAGTTGTTACAAGTGGAAAACAAAATCCATTTACTTTTACTTCAACTTAGAATTTGAAGTCTCCATGCTTAGTTTTTACCTACTCATTTAACAATACTGAGTCCAACACAATGGATTCACAGTATTAAAATGAAATATCAAGATTATGAGACAGATATCCAATAGTGACACAGCTTTAAATGCATATTTTCCTCCAATGTAAAATATTAAAAAAATGAGCTTCTATGTTGGCAAGCAGCCTGTTCCATGTGTTCATTCAAGTACTCATTGTTTTTTTCACATTTTTTTCTATGATCCTTAGGCTATAGCAGTTGTTAGCAAGTCTTTTATGTAAAATGGTATCTAGTAAATATTGTAGGCTGTGGGGGCTACGTACAGTCTCCCATGATTCTGTGGTCATAGCTAAAGATAAAATATATAGTTATCTGTAACTCTAAATATCCCTGTGTTCTATTCCTAGGACAATTTTTTTTCATATCTTGGTTCAGAGTCAGTTTTTCAAACCAGAAGAAGAACTGGGCATTTGATCTATAGTTAATCTTGTTAGATACAGTTCATCACTTAATATCTTCAACACTCAGTTAAATTCTCTTTATGTAAACAAACACATTTTGGCATTTAAATATTTTATAGTTATACATTTATACCTTTGCTTAAACTGTGATAAGAACTGTTTGGTAGTATAGACTAAGACAAATATTGCTGATATCTGACTTCTAAATTACTGATTTCTGGGTTTTGTAAGTCATCTTCTTCCAGCATCATGCTTCTAATATTCTAGCATTTCACCAGTTATTTATAATTCCTCAACACCCACTGAGGTAACATAGTCTGTACCTCTTTATTCATTTTTCTCAGCACCATTGGATTAAAGCTGAATTGAAAGCATTTAGAAAAACTCAGTGCAATTATATAAAGAGTAAAATTATCAGTTAGCTTATACACAACTCACCTATTTAATATTTCTTATTGAGTAAATACTAACAAACAAAATGAGGTATAAATCCCGGGGTTCATGATGGAAGGAAGGTGGGGGGAGAGAGGGGAAATAGTGAGGAAGGAGCTGATACCCAGGGCTCAAGAAGAAAGAGTTTTGAATGATGATGACCACAAATGTATGAATGCGCTTGACATAATGGAGGGATGCATGGATTGTTACAAGAGTTGCATGAGCCCCCAATAAAATGATTTATTAAAAAATGGTTGACTGCCAAGATTCTCAAGATAAGGTCAAAGACAAAACCTGAAACTGTAGTTAGAATGATAGAAATTTAGAAGCAATTCAATTCATGTGTATTCATCCAGCCAGGCACAAATAAAGAATTTTGCCTACCAGATTGTGACTTCTGTCCAGTTGTTCTCTGAATGAAGACAAGAATTGAAACTTTAAAAAATGAATGCATGACAGCATGAGTATAGCAATGGACTTTCTATTGCTTTACTACTGTGCTGGCACAAGACTGTTCGGTTTTTCAGTTGATTCTTTAAATAATTATTACAAATCACTTATTGGTGAGAATTCTAAATCTTAAATCGGTGTAAAATGAAGCAAAAGGCAATTTTCATTCCATTCATGTCAACCTGAAATAATCCCATTATACACATGAACCCAGAGACATAGATTAGAAAGATCGTTCCACTCTTTCTTAATTAAATTCAACAAAAACCCATATAATAAATATTTGTATTGTGCTTCTAGAACCAGACACTACTACTTTCTGAAAACACCTTCCTCATGTAGGTTAATTTGAGTTTCACAGTTTGAGATTTGGCAGGATCTTTTTAAAAATGTATTTATTTATTCTGTTACTTTGTTTCTGAAGTGAACCTCAAGTTTTGATCATCCTGTCATATCTTAATCATCCTTAGTTGATTTCTACTAACATCTATATTATTCTATGATTGGAAACATTTAAATAAAAACTTGATGGTGAGGTCTCATAAATTATTCATCAAAAGATAATAGCCTATTAAATAGAATTAAGCGTTGGATTAATCTCCGAGATTTCCGAAGTTCAGTTATTTTTAACCTACATCTGTAGCTTCATAACAATCCAGATAAAACTTATCTAAAAGATGCTCTTATTTTGAATACAAAAATTTGTGTTGCCTTTCTTTGTAGAAAGTCAATAGAGTACAGTAGTTAAAAGCTTATCTTTTGCACAGGAAAACTAAGACTTAGTCTCCTCTTTTGTAAAATGGGTACAGTGATACTGACTGGGGATTGTTTCAAGAGACTGTTTCAATGTAGAAAATATTCATGAAAGGTAGTGATGATGATTACTGTTATTATGGCTAAGGTGCCCGGGTGACACAATCGTTAATTAGCACTTGACTGTTAACCTAAAGTTCAGTGGCTCAAATCTAAGAGCTGCTTTGCAAGAGAAAAAAACCTGACACTGTACTCCTATAAGATTACAACCTGAGCAGCTCGATGAGATAGGTGTGCTGCTATAGTGTCACTGTGAATTGGAATGGACTTGACAGCATAAATCAACATCTTATTACTAAGCATGCAAAATAAATATATTCTTATTATAAGAGTATGAAAATACTGAAGGTCTGTTTCCCAAATCCTGCAATTAGAGATAGTTTCATAAATCATATGATTCAAAGTCAAAGAAGGGATTCATATCAGAGCCTAAAGTGTGAGAATCTGGTTTGCAGAAGGCTATGGATGACAGTAGGAACCCAAAATTTATTCGTAGGAGCTACATAGGAAATAAGCCTTCCGTGTTCACTGCCCCTCCGCAATTGAGGGATGGGAGGAAGCTCGTTGCTAAACAGAGTGCATTGGAGAGAGGCATATGCAAGATCAAAGGCAGAACAGTTAAAACTTTGTCAATGGATCCCCCCTCTGATGCATGCTGGACCTGATCTGTTTCTCAACATTTTCTGTATTTCTGTTTTCCTTTTGTTCATCCATATTGTGGTGTATCTCAGAGGGGTTAGGTCATTGGAGGTCACCCTCATGAGGTTGTGTTATATATTTTTCTGTGTTTTGGTATATGAAACCCAGAATTGATGAACCTATAGGGAGAGTAAGTAGAATAGGTTTGTTTGTTTGTTTGGGAGGGATGTACAGCGGTGGGGGATGGATAAAAGGAAGATGAGCTCAAGGAGTCCAGAAAAGAAAACTGATTGTGGTAGCAATTGTACAATACTTCTTGATGTGATTGAACTATAGAATGAGATGATATATGTATTAACTCCCAATTATTAATACATAATAAAAAGAGTGAACTAAGAGTACAAAAGTATCCATTTATAATCCTAATGATACAAAGAGAAAAGGTAAATATGAGTGTATACCATGTTCTTAATGTAAATGAGCAAATTGGTTTTCAGGTCCTGGGAATCAGAACAATATTTACCTCAGGGAATTTATTGTGCGGCATGGAGAGGTGGGGGTGTCTCCGGAGAGCAAGCAGTGCTGTATGCGGCAATCTTGGTGGGGACTGCATGTGTGTAATCAGCTTCAATTTTTCTACAAAAACATAGAAATATTTTAAGTCCCCGTGAATATTATAAATGATGAAATTTGTGTTGCCATAAAAAAGAGAGAGTTTATTTTATAAGTGATTTTAAATTGTGCTCTTTTTCTATACCAACATACTTCTGCTTGCTACTGAACGCTTTATTCTTTTTGGTTTTATTTTCCAACTTGCAACACTTTACCATGTTCCCAAGACACATTATTTTGATATCATAACAGCAATAATGCATTGAAAACCCTTTGAAATGCTGTGTATAATTTGGAGCAAGAATGGAAGACTGAAAATTGGTATGCACATATTTATCCACACATGTACAGATACAGCGTAGAAGTCAAGACTGCCAATAAAGATTTACATATAGATAGATAGATAGATAGATAGATACCCAAGTTAAGGATCCCATTTATTCCTCTTCAGTTAGAATGAAGTTATCTTTCCATCAACAAGCATTAAAAATACCTGAAAGTCTTTACTCCCAATTTTTCCAACTGGCAGCACTTTCTTCCTGACATCCTACTCAGTGTACTCCATTGAGCTGATTCCCACTTGCAGGGCCCTGATAGGTACACAGTAGCACCGCCCCTGAGGGTTCCAAGCCTGTACATTATATATGGGAACAGAATATTCATCTTCTCCCTCAGAGTGACTGGAAATGGGAACCTGTGGTTGGCAGGCCAATTCATAATCCATTATAGCACTAGAGCTCCTTTTTAACGTTTGAAAGAAAAATTGATACCTCAAGTGTAATGAATGATCTTTTAAGATCGGGTAAAAATAATAAACACAAACTATTTTTAATGAGTATGAATATAGTCATATAAAAATATAACTATGTGAACAAGAGCATCTACCTATATTTGAAAAATATCATGAAATATGTATGATACATATTTTTTCTCTATAGGGAATTCAGGGTGTGACTAAATGAATTTGCTACCTGCATCCACCCAGAGGTCCCCATAAATTAAACCATGAATGAATTAGCTGCTGCCTTGGCTCTTGTAATTCCCAGCTACCTCCCAAGTGTCAGAGTCGAGTTGTGCTCCACTGGGTGTCCGTGGCTGATAGTTGAGAAGAGTATCACAGACCTCTCATCTAATGCACATCTGAGTTAGAGGTGGATGCAGCCTCCAACCTGTTTAGCTTAGTTTAGTTACCTATTTTCACTACTTATGGACAATTATAAATACTTTTTGGCATCCACAGATCTAAATAATAAATATATTCCTTTTGTTTCTTCTATAAACTCCACAAAAGAACAGGGGTGCTGGGCAAACATGGAGGGCAAGGAGAAGGGTCACCACAGTGCTGCAACCAACAGGAGACTTCAGTCCCAGTCATTCATCTACAAGACCCCAACAAATGGCCCGGGCACCATTAGCCCCTGGTAAATTTAAATGACTGGAGTGCATATTTTTTCATGGAGGTGGTTGCCTAGGAGTAAAATGGAAGCCATACAGAGAGGTGGGGAGGACTATGACACTAGAATAAACAGGGTCTTAGGAAATGATGAGGCCAATTGAAGATTAACTCTCTAGTTAGTTAGAAGGGGGACAAAATGGGCCGCTGAATTTTTTGTTTTGTTTTGAGATGGAGTACAAATAGTTATGTTGCAAATCCTGTCTTGTACCGTGGGGAGCAGAAAGGGGTGTAGTAGGGTTGAGTGCATATAAAGGACAAGTAGGATTTCAGAATATGTATAAAGCAACATCATTATAGTGAATGATTGAGATCTTGGACAGATCAAGGAGTTCTTAACACACGAGCTCCTGATCAACCACAAAATTCAAGTCATTTGCAAGTGATCAGCTGTAGCAGAGAAATGCTTAGGTATTCAGGGAAGACAACTAGAGGAGGCCTTGTTAACAGAATCCAAGATGCAGCCATTTCACCTTACTGTGGTCATTGTACTGTTTGGCTTAAAAAGAGAATTTTTTGTGGTAGATAAATGGAACAAATTAAATTTTATGAAGTCGGGAAAACCTTTCTTTTTTGATAATAAATTACAAATTAGTAAAGGACTATATCCAACAAATAGCAATAGAATACTTTTAAAGAATCAGGCACTATGAACATATCATTCTGTTATTGAATACCTCCATTTAATAGATATGCTATAGGATCATTATGAATAATCTTCATCTTGGTGGCACTGATCAGCAAGATCCTGTATTAGAGACAGGACAGCTGTGACAGAAACAAACGCTGTCAGAGCTGCCATGGCTATGAAAGTAAATTAAGATTAAGGTGATGAAAAAACAGATTTCAAGTGAGGGTTCTAACATTTAATTTAGAATTCAGAAACACACTTAAAGTTCAGGAAGATGGAATGATGGAGGTATGAAGTATGAGGGAGGGCATGAATAAACAATCATAGAAAATGAATCCCTGAATGCGATCCTTCTAGTCTTTGTAACTCCCACCAGATAACTGGCTCAAAACTCCAAATTCACTGTCCTTGATATACTCATAGTGACCCAATAGCACAGGGTAAACTGTCCCTGTGAGTTTCTTAGACTGCAATTCTTTATGGGAGTAGAAATCCTCATTTTTCTTGAACAAAGCAACTGGTGGTTTCAAACTGCTGATCTTGAAGTTGGCAGAGCCTAGCACATAACCACGATGCCGGCAGAACTCATATATATATATATATATCCACACTTTTTGCAGTGGGATGTACAAATAAGCTATATGAAAACCTAACATGGGCATTGCCAGGTTCCAACAA
The DNA here is from genome assembly GCF_050624435.1 of Tenrec ecaudatus. Lineage (NCBI taxonomy): Eukaryota > Metazoa > Chordata > Mammalia > Afrosoricida > Tenrecidae > Tenrec > Tenrec ecaudatus. Next base: position 112,930,942 of record NC_134535.1, on the reverse strand, counting down.
TCAGGATTAAAATGAGCCATCCCAGAGATGGAAAAGATGATATCACAACCACTAAGAAAGGAGAGCAAGGAATGGAATATCTGCTTTGGATCCAGAATTTCTGTGCTGCAAACCTCCTCTATCCAGGAGACAGAAAGCTGTTACTCTGGAGATGGCAATAGATGACAAGCAGTGGTGAAGAACTGGAGACAACAGAGGCAGCACAACCAAATGAATAGTGTAAGAGTCATGAGTCTTCCTGTCCATGGAGTGGGAAAGCTGAATGCCTTCAACCATGAAGCTTGTTGGTTGAATAGGGTACCTCTAGGGACTTATCAATGAAGCTAGGTCTGCCGACTCATGATGTTTATAGCTGAGCACCTTTTCGTCGGAGTTTCCTGGTAGAGTGGAAAATCTCTGAACACTTATCAGTAGACCTACAATAGCTTTGGAACACTTTCCCAAGTGGGGCAAAGGCCAAGCAAGAGGCCAGGGCCAAAGAGAAGTTGCCCTGAAGTCCTGACTGAGAGAAGGCTGTCATGCTTAGAAAACTCTATCTTGGGTATTTCTGAAACTGAATGATAGCTTGTCACTTCCCTAATAAGCTTGATTGTCACGAGTATTTTCTGTGAGTCCTGGGGGACAATTCCAATTAATTATCAACCCCAAAAGAGAAGTAATAATATTCATATGCCTATAAGGATGATCAACAAATACTACTCAATTGAATTTATACACCAAACATCAATTCCCAAAATGAGGAGGCTGGCGATTGTTTTTACCAACTTCTGCAGTTCAACATTAATCAGACATGTAATCAGAAACACTGATAATTACTAATGATTGTCATGGGAAAATGGAAAAGGAACAAAGATGAATAGTTGGAAAATACGGCCTTGGTTACAGAAACTACTGCAAAGATCACATGCTAGAATTTTGGAAGACCAACAACATATTCACTTTAAAGTTCACTTTTTAGATGACAAAAAGAGTAACTATCTTCATGCACTTTATTATGTAATATACGGAAATCAAATCAACTAGATCTTTGAAAATACCTTCAGCCAGAAAGAAGACAGAACGAGCCATCAATAGCTCATATGCAAGTTTCAGTTGAAAAATTTTTAAAAATTGAACAAATCCACAAGGGACAAAATATATCTTAAGTATATTCGGCTGGAAAAAAGAAACCACTTAAAGAATAGATTTGATACTGAATATTGAAGAAAAAAAGTTATGGGATGACTTCAAGATAAAAAGCCATTGAAAAAATCAGAATGGAAGAAAAGAATGTCAGAAAATATGCTGACTCTTGTTTTTGTACATAGAGTAGCCAAGGTGAGAAGAAGAAAAGTGAAAGAGGTGAAAGGCAAATTCAGAGTGTAGCTCAAGAAGACAAAGAAAAATATTATAACAAAAATGCGAAGACGTGTAATTAGAAAACCACATGGGAAGAATAGGTTCACATCTCTCCAGCTGGAGATGGAAGAAAAATAACAATCCTGGAGGCCAAATATTTAAAGATTCTAAGGACTAATAAGGAAGGATGCTATGGACAAAATAAGAAAGACCAAAAAAATCCATGTTTGGATTATGGAGCTCTCCAAGAATATTGGAAGTACCATGGACTGCCAAAAGAACAAACAAATCTTTCCCCAGGACTTACAGAACACCAACTAAGCTGTTTCCATGAACAGTTACAACACTGGAAGCACCATTCATCTAGACCAAGAAAACAGCTGTGTACACAGATCCATGTTTGTGTTCCTTTCAGAAAATACTAGAGTGCTGGATCGGAACCTACCACACCGGGGTGAAACACTAAGGGCGTGCAACAGAGCAGCAAAGGGAGCAAAGCAATGAAGTCCCTGAGGAATATCACAAATAGACTTTGGGGCGAAGGCATAGCACCCCATAAGACATGACCAGAAAACCCAAGAGGTTAACTAACAAACCTGGAACTATTTATAGGCTTTTCTTTTTTGTTTGTGGGGTTTTTGTTATTGTTGTTTTGTTTTGCTTTATCTTATTTACATGCTTATTATTGTCTCTGCATGTCTATCTAGATAAGATAGATGGGATAAACAACATGGAGGAGAGAACAATGGGACTGACCATTCTGGGGCTCAGGGGATAGGGTTAGACAGGGAAAAGGAAGGGAGGTGCCAAGAAACCCAAGGACAAGGGAACAACAAGTGATCTAAACTCAATGGTGAGGAGGGTGTAGGATGCTGTTGGGGCTTGATCAAGGGCCATATAGCCATGAGGAATTACCAAAACCAGAATGAAGGCCAAACATGATAGTGGTACAAGAGGAAAGTAAAAGGAATTAGATGAAAGAGCTAGGAGGCAAAGGACACTTAAAAAGGTCTAAATACAGTCATGTATGCATGTAAATATATTTATATATAATTATAGGGAAATAGATCTATGTACATATATTTATATGTTAAGTATTAAGGCAGCAGACAGACACTGGGCTTCCACTCAAGTACTCCCTCAATGCAAGAATGCTTTGTTCTAATAACTCGACATTCTGTGATGCTCACTCACCCTCCCAACATGATCACTGAAGACAAAATGGTGCATAATCAAATGTGGTAAAGCAAGTTGATGGTGCCTGGCTATCAAAAGTTATAGTGTCTGAGGTCTTAAAGTCTTAAAGATAAATAAGCAGCCACCTAGCTGAGAAGCAACCAAGCCTATATGGAGGAAGCACACAGCCTGTATGATCATGAGGTGTTGATGGGATCAGGTATCAGATATCAAAGACCCTGAACAAAAAATCATATTGATGTGAATGAGGGGGAGGGTAGAGTGTAGACCCCAAAACCATCTGCAGACAATTGGACAATCCCTTACAGAAGGGTCACACGGAAGAGCTGATCCAGCCAGGGTGTAGTATAACACAAATGAAACATACAACTTTCCTCTAGTTCTTTAATGCTCCACCCCCCACTCTCATGTCCCCAATTCTACCTTACAAATCCAGCTAGACCAGAGCATGAACATGGGTACAGATAAGAGCCTGCAGCACAGGGAATCCAGGACAGATAATCCCCTCATGATCAATAATGAGAGTAGTGATACCAGGAGTGCAAGGGAAAGGTGGGGGCAGAAAGGGAAATCATCACAATGATCTACATATAATCCTCTCCCAGGGGGATGGACAACATAAAAGTGGATGAAAGGAGAGAGTGGTCGGTGTAAGGCATGAAAAAAAAATAATTTACAACTTATCTAGAGTTCGTGAGGGAGGGGGAAATAATGTGATACCAAGGGCTTAAGTAGAAAGAAAATGTTTTGAAAATAATGGCAACATATGTACAAATGTGTCTGACACAATGGATGGATGTATGGATTGTGATAAGAGCGATAAGAGCCCCCAATAAAATTATTTTAAAAGAAAAGCAATACAATAGAATGAGTACATTAACAATATCATCAATATGAAATGTAAGAAAATTTTATTGAGGATAGTTCACAAGTATTTGTGGCAATACATCATCAGAAAACTACTAGAAATTCAAGTTGGATTCGTAACAAGAGTTGAGACAAGGAATACCCTGATGTAAGATGAATGTTGGCAGAAAACAGAGAATACTAGAAAAATATTTACATGTTTTTATTCAATGTGCAAAAGCATCTGACTGTGTGGATATAACATATCATGGATACCATTGCAACGAATAAAGTTCCAGAATGTTTGAAATACGGTCTTAGTGCTAGAGACTGTACTAATATGGAATAGATATATTAACTAAGAGACAATCATTCATCAATAACAAGAAGATACTGCATAGTTTAAAATCAGTAAAAGTGTATCTGTTATTATACAAATTCAACCTGTGTACTGCACAAGCGATCCAAGAAACTTGTGTTATAAAAAATCTTTTTCATCTGTAAACATGTACCCAAATAACAATAAAGAAGAAGTGTCATTTTACATGTCATTTTAAGGACGAAGATGCACTGGACCCCAATCGGGGTGCTTTCAATCACTCTTGTGCGTGTGAGAACTGAAATGAGTAAGGAAGAAGAAAAAGAATTGTTGCGTTTGAATTTTGGAGTAAAGGAAGATTACTGAATATTCCATGGACTATCAGAAGAATGCACAAATCCATGTTAGATGAAGTACAGCCAGAATGCTCCTTAGAAGCAAGGTGGTGAGACTTCTCACTAGTTTAATACTTTGACATTTTATCAGGAGGAATCATCCCCTGGAAAAGGATATTGTGCTCGCTAAAATACAAGGAAGACCCTCAATTGCATGGATTGACAACAGTGGCTGCAACATGGTCTCAAATGTTGCAATAATTGGGCTGATGTCATGGGATCAGGCGTTGTTTCATTCTTTGTACATGAGGTGGCTGTGAAACAGCGTCAATTCATGTGAGCGAATAGGAGCAAAAACAAGAGCAACAAAGAAACCCTAGTAACTCGGGAGTTGTTCTTAACTGATGCAAGAAAGGTTTCAGGAAGAATCCACCAAGCTGCAGATTTATAGCCTTAGAAATACATACGGAAAGCCTATTCTGTCTGAAAAGGTGGCTATAGCTTGGAACCAAGTCATTGGTAGGGAGTTTCTGGACTTAAGAGCAACTAAACTAAAGTTGAGTTAATTTATCTTCTTAGTTAAAAAGTCAACAAAATGAAACAAAATTAGAATTCTACAAGAAACTAATTGGTGTGTACTCTTGAGTCAATATCATCTCACGTGTCATAGTAGAATTGTCCCATAAGGTTTCCTAGACTATAATTTGTACGGGTGTAGCTTGCTGCGGGGTTCAAACCCTGACCAGTTTGTTAGTAGCCGTTGCATAAGCATTCTGACACCAGGGATCCATAGAAAGTAGGACTGCTGCTTTATTCCAGCTGCAGGGAACAAGGACAGCCTCTGGGTGACATAGGAACCCTGTTCTTCACAGTTTAGATTGATGGTCACACTAAGAATGCTGTCTCCCCAAGCCTTAAAACTCATCAGGTCCAAGTGTGCTATCTTAGTGCAGGTCAAAAGTACAGCAGAGTGAAGAATTTCAGGGTGAGACATTAAGACAAGTCAGGGATATTTAATCATTTTGAAGCAAATTTTAATTGTACAAACATGAGGGCAAAAGGTGAAATGAGAAGTAGTGATGTGGAGATAGTTCATGATTTCTTTAATAAATTAGCTAAAAACATTAAGTAGCAGGATCTAGTGTCTGTAGAATACTCATATTAATGTTGATAAGAAAGCTCCTCTGGAGGACAAAAACAAAACAAGGTTCTCTTAATGACTTAAGAAATCAATGCCTGCATTTAAAGCTTCTAAAGACAGACTAAGCCTGCTGTTTATTTCGAAAACATGCCTGACTTAAATGGGAATCTGTGCTGCTCCATCTTTCCAAAAGCCCCCAGGAGACTAAAGGCCCATGTCAAGGACACTAACTTAAACTAGAAGTCCAACCTTTCAGTTTTTCATCACTTGTGAATACTAGGTTTACAGAGAATCTTTTTCTCTTTTGTTATTTCAATTTATTAGCCACATACTGGAGAATCTTCAAATGCTGTGAGAAAGGAAGTGACACTTGAAGAGGATGGTTAAATTCAGTACATACACAAGATGAATGAAGGAAAAAGATGATACAAGTCTTGTTAAGTGCCATTTAGTCTCCACACTCTATGTACAACAGAACAAACCAGTGATGGTCCAGCACCATCGCGTAACTGTGAGCCCATCGTTGCCGCCACTGCATCAATTCATCTTATTGAAGGTCTTCGTCTTTCTTTCTTTCTTTCTTTCTTTCTTTCTTTCTTTCTTTCTTTCTTTCTTTCTTTCTTTCTTTCTTTTTTGGCTGTCTCTCTACCAAGTTGGATATCTTTCAATAGAGACTGGTCTTCCTGATAGCATGTTCAATGTTTGGTACATTAGACAAATCTCACCATCCTTGCTTCTAAGAAGTGTTCTGGTTGTAATTCTTCCAAGACAAATGTGTTTGTTCTGTTACTGTTCCACAGTCTGCCAATATTCTTTTCCAGCACCATAATCCAAGAATTCTTAGTTCAAAATTCAAGAATAAAATGGTTTGTTTTTTCTTAAATCTTCCTTATTCAATGTCCATTTTTCACATGATAAAGCACAACTCCGGTGCACACCTTTCTTGAATTTAAACCATGCAATATTCCCTTGTTTGTTCCCACAACTGCCTCCTGATCAATGTACAGATTCCTCATGAGAACAACGTTATGAAATTCCCTTGCTCGTCAAGACTATCCATAGTTTGTATGATCAACGCAGTTGAATCCCTCTGCAGAGTTAACAAAACTCAAGAAATCTCTCATGCTCTGCTTTCAGCCAAGATCCATATGTCAGCAATAATATTCCTTGTTCTATTCCTCATCTGAATCCAATCTGAATTTCTGGCAGGTCCCTGTCAATGTTGAACGATCTTCAGCAAAATTTACTTGTAGGAGATATCAGTGATAACGTTCTATAATGTGTGTGTTTTGTTGGATCACTTCTTTGGAGTGCATGCAAATATGGACTTCGTTCACTCAGTTAGTGAGGTAGCTGTCTTCCAAATCCCTTGACATAGAGGAATGAGTACTTCCAGTGCTTCATCAGTTTGTTGAAACATCTCAATTTGTATCCTATCTGTGTTGGTTACATAATTTCATGTCAACTTGAAGATATATAAAAGTGTAGCCTGTCAATCAAGTTACAGCCTGACGGTGACACCTTGCGTGTGTGGCTTTCTCATAAGGTGGGTCCTGGGAACCTCACTTTCTCTCTCTCTCTCTGCTTTCACCTTTCTGCTGCCAGAGCCCTTGATCCACAAGACTTTGCACACATAGGCCTGTGATGTTCCTGCATTCTGCAGCACTGCATGGGGTTGTGTGAGTTTGAAGAGGGACAGTGGACTAGTTTGGACTGATGGACTTGAACTGGACTGGGCTGGGGTGTTTTCTTGATATATAATGACTTCTGGATAGAAGGCTCTTTCTGACACACATATGTGTGTTTCTGGATTTATTTCTTTAATCACTCTGGCCTAATACACCATTAATTCCTGGAATATTGATTTTTGGCTAATGTATTCAGAGCGGGTTGGACTTCTTCCTTCAGGGCCACTGGTCCTTGATCACCTGCTGCCTCCTTAAGTAATTGTTAACTAGTTGTTTGGGGTACAATGCCTGTGTTCTTTCCATCTTCTTTAGAAGCTTCCTGCATCATTCAATATTTTGCTCATAAAATCATTGACTATTGCAACTGGAGGTTTGAATTCATTCCTCAGTTGTTTCAGTCTAAGATATGCTGAACATGTTCTTTGATTTTCTAATTATAGGTCTTTGCAAATTTCATTAAAACACTTTAGTTTGTCTCCTGAGGCTGCCATTTTGAATTTTCAATTCAGTTTTTTGACTTAATAATTTTTTCCAATTGCCTTGTAATTAAAAGAAAGTTCCAAAAGCTCTTCTGACATTCATGCTGATTTTTTTCGTTCTTTCCTGTGTTTTTATAAGATATGCATCGGTTTACTAATTGCACACTTTCCAGCTTTACCACCAAACTCTGTGTCATTCTTCTAAGTTCTTTTTTTATCATTTTATTAGGGGCTCATACAACTCTTATCACAATCCATACATACATCAATTGTGTAAAGCACCCTTGTACGTTCGTTGCCCTCATCATTCTCAAAACATTTGCTTTCCACATAAGCCCCTGGCACCAGCTCCTCATTTTTTATCTTCCCTCCCTGCTCCCCCATCCCTCACGAACCATTGATAATTTATAAATCATTATTTTGTCATATCTTACTCTGTCCCATGACTCCCTTCACCCACTTTTCTGTTGTCTGTCCAACAGGTAGGAGGTAACATGTAAATCCTTGAAATTGGTTCCCCCTTTCAACCCAGCCTTCCTATCCCTTCCAGTATCGCCACTCACACCACTGGTCCTGAAGGAGTCATCTGCCTTGGATTCCCTGTGTTTCCAGTTCCTATCTGTACCAGTGTACATCCTCTGGTCTAGTCAGACTTTTAAGGAAGGATTTGGATCATGACAGTGGGGGGGGGGAAGCATTTACGAACTAGAGGAAAGTTGTATTTTTCATCATTGCTACATCGCACCCTGACTGTCTCATATCCTCCACAAGATGATTCTGTAAGGGGATGTCCAGTGGCCTACAAATGGGCTTTGGGTCTCCACTCCACACTCCCCCACTCATTTACTATGGTAAGATTTTTTTGTTCGGATGCTGCCTGACCCCTTTGACACCTCGTGATTGCACAGGCTGGTGTGCCTCTCTCATGTGGGCTTTGTTGTTTTTGAGCTAGATGGAGCTTGTTGACCTTCAAGCCTTTAAGACCCCAGACAGTATATATTTGATAGCCAGTCACCATCAGCTTTCTTCGCCACATTCGCTTATGCACCCATTTGTCTTCAGCAGTCGTATCAGGGTGGGTGAGCATACGATGATATAATTTTTTTATTCTTTTATGCCTGATAACTGATCCCTTCAGTACCTCATGGTCACACAGACTGGTGTGCTTCTTCCATGTGGGCTTTATTGCTTCTGAGCCAGTGGCCACTTGTTTACATTCAAGCCTTTAAGACCCCAGACACTATATCTTTTCATAGCTGGGCACCATCAGCTTTCGTCACCACATTTGGTTGTTCACCCTCTTTATCTTCCACAGTTGTGTCAGGAAGGTGAGCATCATAGAATGCCAATTTAATAGAAGAAAGTATTGCATTGAGGGAATACTTGAGTGGAGGCCCAATGTCCTTCTGCTACCTTAATACTAAAGCTATAAATATATGCACATAGATCTATTTACCCATCCTCATGTATACATATATTTGCATATGTACATGTCTTTATCTAGACCTCTATAAATGCCCTTTGCCTCCCAGCTATTTCCTCTATTTCCTTTGACTTCCCTCTTGTCCCACGATCATGCTCACTCCCCACCAGGATTTCAGCAATTCCTCTTAGTTACATTACCCTTGATCATGCCCAACCAGGCCTCCCACACCACCGATTTGGATCACTTTTTGTTCCCTTGTACCTGGGTTTATTAACACCATTACTCACCCCCTTCCCACCTCCCCTTCTCCCGTGTCCCAATGGAACAGTTGGTCCCATTGTTTTCTCCTCCAATTGTTCATCCAGCCTATCTTATTTAGACAGACCTGCGGAGATAGTAACATGCAAAGAAACAAGAAAGAGCAAAACCAAGCAAAAGTATACAACAAAACAACAACATACCAATGACAAAAACAAAACAAGAAAGAAAAGCTTATAGTTAGTTCAGTGATTGTTTGTTTGCCTTTTGGAGTGTTTTCCAGACCAGTCTGTTTGGGCACCATGCTCTGGCCCCGAAGTCCACCTTCAGCATTCCCTGGGACCTTGCCGCTCCATTCCCTTGCTGTTCTGCTGCACCCCCTTAATGTTTTGCCTCGGTGTGGCGGGATCCGATCAGGTGCAAGTCCTACACTGTGTCTCCGGTGTTGTCCCCTATAGGGCTGTGGGTCAGGTAGGGGCGTCATGTGTCATAGTGGGGCCGACCATGTGGTCCTCTCTGTGGACTGGCTGCTCTATTGGGGAACATCGACCTCCTGACCTGGTGAGCCATGTGTGCTCCACTCTCTCCTCCTCCCCTTTCATCTGCTCCCATGTGCTCTAATCAGATATATCCCTCTTCTGGAGCTGTAGATTCAGTGCTGTCCTTTGAAATAAGTTCTTCTGAGGGGAGGGGCAGGTATCTACTTAGTTGGTGTTGGGGCCGGCCCCCAGACCTCTCCACTGGTTCCCTACTCCACGTTGGCATGTTGCATGCACATCTTGGAGTACTGGGTTGTAGTCTGGTCCCTCTTACCCTGTGGAGACACAAACAATACCCTCCCCTTGGGTGGGTTAGAGCCCTGTGCCCCTGCTACTCTTTTCTTTTTTATCATTTTTTTTCTTTCCAACCTCCTTTTTACTTGTCTACCATGTGTATCCTGTATTTGATCTGGACCCTGCCATATTACCTGGTACTTACCCCAAGAATGTTTATATACCGTAACTTTTCCCCTATGCCCCTTTTGCCTTTTTTTTTTTTAAACTTACCTTAGCAGCCTCTGAAGTCTTTCTATCTTTAAGTCAATGCTATCTTGTGGTCTGTTTTCTCTTTTTGCCTTTTGGGTGAAGTTGTTCTATGTGGTGGTCTCTTATTTATGCTTGGTGAGTGTTGTTCTGCCCATACTGGGTCTGCAAGGATCTTTTGTAGTGCTGGATTTCTTCTAACATATTCTTTGAGTTTTTCCTTTTCTGGGAAGACTTTTACTTTTCCATCTATCTTGATTGATAATTTGGCTGGGTAGCGTACTCTTGAGTTTTTATTGTTTGCCTTCAATTTTTGGAATATGTTACTACACCTTCTCCTCTTCTTCATAGTTTCTGCTGATAGGTCTGAACATATTCTTATTTGGGAACCTTTATATGTGATTGCTTGTTTTTCCCTAGGTGCTCTCATGATTTTCTCCTTTTCCTCAAAGTTGGATAATTTAATTATGTGCCTTGGTGACTTCTTCTTGGGATTTAGTCTTGCTGGTGTTCTTTCAGCCTCCTGAATGGTTGCCTGGTTTTCATTCACTACGCTGAGGAAGCTCTCCTCCAAGAATTCTCTCATTATTGTTGCAGATGACTTCTTTGTTGTCTTTCTCTGGTAAGCCAATAATTCCAATGTTGTTCCACTTCATAGCATCAGACATAGCTCTCGAGTTTTCTCAGCTTTTCTGATGATCTCTTTAGGTTTTTGTTCACATTTTTAAAGTCTGCTTGGCTGTCCTCAAAGTCACTGATGTGGCTCTCTGCTTCCTCCAGTCACTTCTCAAGTTCCATGAGACTGCTACTGGTTTTGTCATCTCCTCCCTAATCTCCTGTATTTCCTTTTGGTTTATGACTTTTACCTCTTCTATCATTTCATCCTTTTTCTGTATTGTTTCCCTCCTATCCTGTATGACTCCAAGTAGCATTCTGAAATTTTCTTTCTGTGGCACCTCAATGTCTGCTTCTTCTATGCATGTCATTATGTTCTGGACATCTTCTGCCATTGCCTTTTGTTTCTCCCATTTTTTTCGATGAGGTTGTTGGGGCTCCTGGCTGTCTGCATTGCGTTGTTTTAGAGGAGCCAGATGCTATTTTCCAGGGAGTCGAAGAGCGTTGGGCCTCTCTGGGAGACTTGTAGGAGTGCTTCTTTAAACTGCCTATAGCTTGTTTCACTATGGAATTAACCTACCACTTTCTCCTCCTGTGGCTTCCCTCTCAGGGAAGTGACCCAGAAGGCTGGTGGGTTGCCTGCTCTGGTGTTGTGGAGTTTGGGCAGAGGTTCCTGCAGCAGCTTGGAACCTTGAGGAGTGTTGGCCAAGCTACTTTAGGACTCCAGGCACACAGGCAGGAATTCCCCAGTAAGAAGCTGAGCAGAGTATCCCGTGGTGGAGGTTGGTAGGGCCTTTTCACAGCCTTGCACTAGCTACAAAGGGTGGAGTTCACCTAGCTGGGTGTGGGGGTGTGGTGTAGGTGTAAATGCCCCAGGCTAAGGGGAGTGGTCTGGAGGCTAGCAATAGTGTTTGAGAGACCAAGAAAGAGACAAAGAGGAGGGGAAAAATGCTCAAAAGCAAGCCCTCTGAGCATGTGGAGGATGGGGGGGAGGGAATATAGTGAAGGCATGGAAACAAAGCAACAATATAGATGAGTCAAGATCCGCACCAGTGGAGTTGCAAAGGTTTAGTCCCTGCTCCGAGGCTGCAAAAGCTGTGGCTATTTTCAGAAGAGGCCCTGGGCAGCTCTCCAAGATCGAGGGGGAAGGGGAGGACAGAGAGGAGCTGCAAGGATCCAGTCCCTTCCCCTAGGTAGGTGGTGGCAAACTGTGCCTGTGTTGAGACCAAACTACCCTATAGGCTCCAAATGGTCCTGGTTTTGGCAGAGACAGTGTCAGGGCCAAGGTCAAGCCCCAGCCAGCCTCCACTGAGGTAAGTCAAAAGGCCCCAGTCTCTCCAAACCCCATGGGTCTGTGCCTACATAACTTTATGATGCCATCCTGCATTCCAGCAGTGTTGAATTTCCCTCTAAGCAACTCTCCTGGGCTGAATTCTGTGGAGTCACTCCGTTGCCATCTTGCCGGAAGTCCCCTTTCCTCTGGTTTTGTTTTCTTCATGTATGATGTCTCATGTGCTCCCATTGCTCCTCAAGTCTTCTGTCATTAATGCTTAATGTGTCAAATCTGTTATTGTGATGTTCTCAAAATCCAGGTGGGAGAGACTCAAGGTTGAATTTTGGTTCAGTGGGTATGTTTTAATTTTCTTCAGCTTTAGCCTGAATTTACATATGCGCAATTGATGGGCTGTTCCACAATCAACCCCTGCCCTTGTTGTAGCTGCTGATATTGAAATTCTCCGTTGTCTCGCCACACAGATGTAGTCAATTTTATTTTTATGGATTTCATCCAGAGAAGCCCACATATTCAATTGCCTTTTGTGTTGTTGAAAAAAATATACTTGCAAAGGAAAAATCATTGGTGTTGCAAAATTCTATCATATGATCTCCTGCTTCATTTCTATAACCATGGCAATTTTTCCAACTGCTGTTCCTTAATCTTGTTTACAAATTTTTCATTCCAATTATCAATAATTGTCAATGTATTCTGTTTGTCCATTTGGGCAATTTCATCCTAAAGACATTGGTAAAATTCTTTGATTTCTTCGTCACTAACTTTAGTGATGGTGCATAAATTTGAATAAGCGTACTGACTGGATTCCCTTGTATATAGATAGGTATTATCCTCTCCTTTGAGAGACAGCAGTGTACTTCGAGATAAATCTTGAAATGTCCTTTGATGCTGAATGCAACCCCATTCCTCTGATGGTGTAATTCCAGGCTTTAGTAAATCATGCTTTTTTCTAATTCAAAATGACCACTATGAGCCCATCTCTGCTCCGTTTCAGTTTAGTATTTCAATCTGTAAGCATTCGGTTTCATGTTTGATGAATTCCAAAATTCTTTGATTCATTTCTTGGAATATTCTAAATTTCAATAACTGATAGATGTTTTAACTGTTTCTTCTTATTTTGAATGGTACCCCATCAGCAAATATCAGGTCTCAAACTTTACACCATCTATGTCATGATGATTGACTCTACTTTTAGAGGAGAATTCTTTCGAGCATCTTCCAATCTGAGCCGCTCATCTTCTGGCCCATCTGACAATATCCACTGATGTCCCTGCGATTTTCCCTGTTTGACAGTGCTTTACTGCTATTCACCAGGTTTTATATGGCTAATTCCTCTGATGTCAACCTCCTAGTCCTTCTTCAGAGCCTATTCTTAATATGAAAGCTATGCTAAAACCTGTTCATTCACGGCAACCTGCCTGGCATTTGAAATACCAATGACATACCTTCCAGTATCACAGCAATATCATGCGACTACAGTATGACAAACTGACAGACATGTCGTGAGTGGGTTAAAATCTTCTTCTATTAAGTAAAAATATTTTTTAAAAGACTACTGTAGCAGTTGAACTACAGCAAAAAAGTAATGATATATCTTAATATAGACTTCAGTTTTAAAACCAAGAACAAAGCAAGAACCAAGGGAAAGAAGTAATACCACTTAACAGAATGTTAATGTGTTGGGAGAGTACTGTTTTGGAGAGTGGTATAAGGCTAGACACAGAAGGTTCATGAGGGAAGGGGGTTCAGGGAGGGAGGGGAAAAACTGAGGAGCTGATGCCAGGGGCTTAGATGGAGAGCAAATGTTTTGAGAATGATGAGGGCAATGAATGTACACATGTGCTTTACACAATTGATGTATGTATGGATTGATTGTGATAAGAGTTGTATGAGCCCCTAATAAAATGATTAAAATAATAATAATAAATAGAATTATCTGATATCCAAATAATACCCATTAGCCAAATAATCAAAGTATATTGACTAAAAACAAACAGAAACAGATAAAAAGAGAGAAAAACTTTTTTAAAGAAAAGAAAAAATAAAATAAAAAGAATGAGAAAAAAAGATATACAAAGAGGAAAAAAAAAGAAATAAAGACAAAGGCATGAAGAAGATATATAAACCACTAGGCTGGAAAACTAGTGATGATCTGGAGTTCCTTACTTGGAAACCATCTCTACTTGTGTTTCTACACTAAGAACCATCATGCCCCCAGGCAACACTTACTGATGTTGAATGGCAGGTTTGGTTGTCACTACTTGGGGGGTGTTGCTACTGGCATCTAGTGAGTAAAAGCGTGCTGTTCTCCCATTCAGCCCCACGCAACAAGAGTAACAACAAAAATGCTGATTGCAATATGTCAACAGCCCTAGATTGAAAAACTTACTCTGCATAAATGTCTTAGTAAATCTTGTCCAAACTGTGCATTACATTTATTCATTTTCAGTGTATAAGAAGTAAAATAATAGTATCCAGTATTCATTGCATCATTCTGTTTCGGCGGTTTCCTTATATTATATGGTTCAATCTTTAAAACCCTATGATATAATAATTGTCTTATCTTAATTTAACAGATAAGCAAACTGATCCCCTGAAAAATTAAAATTCCTGTGAAAAGCCACATAGCTGGCAAAATTAGAGAACTAGAATTGCAACCAGACAATCTATTCCCAGAGCCTTTAAATTGGAGCTCACAGTGACCAAAAGTATGGTATTCTTAAGCCCCAGAGAAAGAATTAGGTAATGCAAAAACACTTTTAATCCTTTATTTTTCCACACGAAACAGTGAGATTTCCACTCTAAGAAATAGTAATCACATCTTTCTATATCACAGAAGATTCTATTCTGTCATTTCAAAGCCCCTCTTCATAGAGGACTTCTGCACGGGGGCACATGTCTTGATTCCAATGAAAACTGCAGTGCCCAATCTCAGTGATTTGACATATAGGTTTGTGCAGAAACATTTAATCAATTTTTAATTGAAAATAAACAGCTATCATTTTCTAGTTACATAATTTTTACTGTGTACATTAGAACTGAAGGAAAAGTTGGTTGAGAATATAGCTCTTATTTTCTTGCTTTCCAAAATGTTTTCAAGAGTGCAAAATAAAGATACATTAAAGCTGTGAATGACAGCAGCACTGGGAGTCCACATGTGAATATCACTGTTTCAGAATTTAAAGTATATTTGCATAAAATTATGGATCTAAGTAGTACAATATGGTCAAAAATAAGCACTTCATTACTCAAGTTTGACTTTAAGTTGTGGTCGGTACATAATCTGGTGTCAATTTGAGGATTTAGAGTGTAGGAGTGTAGTCTAGCCTGTCAATAAGGATATAGCCAATGAAGACTCTGTGTGGGCACGGCCTTCTGAGGAGTCTGGGAACCCCTGTGTTTCCTCCATGGAGGCAGGAGACACTGTCTCTCACAGCTCACTTCCGGTGAGATATCCCTGTGGCGAATACACATGGAGAGAGGCTGATGGAGCCAGACCTCTGGAGTTGTAGCAGCAACATGGAGACCCTGATTAGCACTGAAATGTTTAAAATGCCACTGGATCCATAAGACTTCCAACCCACTGGCCTGTGATCTTCTTGCATTTGGCATTATCACATCTGTTTCATGATTCTGAAGAGGAATTTATAGATTGGTATCAGACATATGGACTAATCTCTGATTCGTGGACTTGATCTGGACTGGGCTGGGATAGTTATACAATATTCAACTGCTCTTGTATAGAAAGCTCTTTCTTATACACATGAGTGTCCATGAATTTGTTTGTCTAGTCTACTCAGACTAGCACAGCTGTCCACTTTAAATAAAAAAGTATAAAAAGGATTTCATATTAAATCAATCTAGATATCCAAAATTTGGGGACATTCTACTCTCCATTTGGTCAAGATCACTAAGATAAAATCCTATTTGCTATATTTCAAATCAGTTTATATTTTAAACTCTTTAAAGCAGTTGGCCTAATTCTTCAAATGATATATTGAGAAATAAACATACCCATAGTCGATTTAAAGGAATGAGGGCCTCTATGAAGAAGGGTGCACCTCTGAGGAAACTGGCAAAGGCAGGAGCAGAGTTATTGGGGATGACAGAGACAGATATATTTGATTCTGTCATTGTGGTAACCCTTTCAATAGCTTCTGAGGTCTCACAGAAAATAATTTTGCAAGGTTATGCCATGAGTTTTAGAGCATTTATCTAAGAAATTAGTGAAATTATATGAAAACCTTGTAACTATTTTAAAGTTGTAGGTCCAATTGGTATTTTAAATAAATCCCACTTTAAGTAGGATATTATTCAATCATATAAAAAAATCAAACTAAGCCCACTGCCAGTCAATTCCAACTCATAGCAATCCTATAGGACAAACTAGACCTGTCTTATAGGGTTTCCGGGGCTGTAAATCTTTAAGATTGTCTCGTCTTTCTTCCCTGGAGTGACTTATTGGCTAAAAGCACTGCATTTTTGGTTAGCAGCCGACTACGTAAACCTCTGAATCCCCAGGATACCAACAATCATGATTACTTATCATTAAATGCTAAATCTCATTTTATATTTTAAACTTGACTCTCCTCCCCGTGTCTCCTCCTGCTACTGGCTCATGAACCATGAGGCATTAAGATGGAAATACTCTCTCTACCATGGGCTAACATTCAGTTTGTAACCATTTCTGTCACAAGGTACAAGTTTAGTTTTTACTATTAAAGATAATTAGAGTAATTATATTTAATGAGCTTTTAAGTATAGTTCTCTGACACCACTTTTAATTTAAGAGGGGGGAAATTTTATGCTTTTAAATGGTGATTTGGGATTATGTTTGAGCAATGAAATGTTTTTTGATTTCTTATTTTCCAGTAAAGAGAGTGACTATAATAAAACCCAATTCTGTCTTTGGTCTAGATATTTAGTAGCTTTGTATTTGTTTTCTTTGATAGCAACATGTATTAATATTTATAACCATTTTCCTCTGCAGCATCTCCCAGATGGCTCTGCGCCCAGTGCGCATGTTGAGTTTTATCTTTTACCGTATCCCAGGGAAGTTCATAAGAGGAAAACAAAATCTGTTCCAAAATGTACCGACCCCACTTACAATGAAATTGTGAGTATGCCTCATCTTTTGTCCAGTCATTTTATATTTTTCTTACCAGTTTCAGCTTAAAAACCAAATATGGAAACATTACAGTAATTGGAATCATTCTTTCATACAGTAAAGACATTTGCAAAATACCCAGTGGATTTTTTGTTTACAGGAATAAAACAGATGTTTACAGGAATGGGACAGTCCAGGTATTATTGGTCTCAAGGTGCTTATGAGACAATTCGTAAATCATGGCTAATTTCCAGTAATAGCCCAAGTCTATGGGCTCAAAAAAAAAAAGACATTTGTTTTGCATACTAACATTATTCCTGACTCGATCTTATTTTTTCTAACTTTTTAAACCTGATTTTCGGAACCCAATAATATTATCATAGCCTACTGTATACAGCAGTGGTAGAGAAAGTTAAAAAGTGTAGCTACCAAGGCTCAAATCTACCCCTGCCTGGGTTTATTTCCAACAAAATAATTGATCCATGTCACTGCCAACAGTGGATGGGTGCAGACAGGTTCTTTCAATAAGATAATTAGTTTCATCCGGGTGCCTTCAAAAGAAGTCCAATCTCAATAGTGACATCAGAGGGGTCTGCGGGGCCAGAGAAACTCAAGAGGGAAACATCAGCTCAGAGGATAGAGCAATTGGTTTTATGGTTCCTGGCGGGTGGGGTGGGGTGGGGTGGGAGTAATCCAGATAGATTTTCCACAAAGAACACAGGACGATCACAAGGACTTATGGTATTATAATGAACTTTTAAGAATACTGAAAACTACTTTGGTGAGAAAAGTCTAGGTAATTTATAGCAAGATTTTTGTTTCCCCATCAGAACAATGCACCTGCTCCTTCTTCAATGGTAGCAAGGGCTGTTATATGAGAATTTCATTGGAAATTCATTCCCTGCCATCCTGATCTTGCCCTTTCAGACTTTTTGATGTTCCCAACAGTCAAGGAGTATGAAAAAGCTCTGCTATGTGAGTCTCTTGAGGAGGTCAGGCTGCAGTTTGACAAGGTATAAATCAAAGAGCCATAATTACCTAGGGAGGGGGTCAAAAGATGGGACTACCTCGTGCAGAAGTGCAAAGACCTAGAGTGATGCTCCAGAGGAAAAGGATAGCTTCACATTAGGACATTTTTGTTACATAAAGGAGTCTATGCTTTTGCAGTAATACTTTTTGACTTGATAGATCTCATAACATTCCCCTTTCCAACGTAGACAATGAACTAAAAATTCAAGTTTAATTTGAATTTATAGTGTAGATGGTTCTCTAATTTATTTCTACTATGCAATTTGAGCATCTAACCCCCTGTAGGTCAACGACTACACAAATTCTCTTGATTTTATCTTTTATTGTCTCTCTGTACTTTTCAGTCAATTACTTACTCACCTTTCCTCACTGGATCTTTAACTTAATATTCATAATATATATATTTAATATATGATATATATTAAACCTTCCCTTAAGCATCCAAATTTCTTTTAACTCCTTATCACCTCTATTCTTTTACAAAATTAACCTACCGCCTTCTTTCGCTTCATCACTTCCCTACTGCCTTATGATCCTGTACAATCAGGTGGATGACCTGTATTGATAATGCTTTCTTTAAGTGGAATCAATAAACTACTGATCAGCGAATCCAATGATTCTTTATACTCTCTTTTCCCAGACCCCTGTTGAGTAGTCGGCACTGTTGACCATGCACTATTTCCTACAACTGTTTCCTTCCCCAGTCATGCCACTTCTTAGCTCTTTCAGCTCCTTTAACCAGTTCTTTCTCTACTGCCATTCTTCCTCTTACAATATTGTTCACTGACATTGGGTGGTCCACCCACATTTCCTCTTAATATATACTCTCTCAAAATTATTTTAAGCAATCACACAATTCACCTGTATGGACATTTCTACTCCTGTAAACAGTTACAGTGTCACTCACAGAGGGCAGTTCTCCCCTGCCTGTCGGGTTTCTATGAGCTGGCGTGAACTCAATGGCAGTGAGTATGTTGCAGCTGAATTTACTCCTCAAACTCAAGTTGCTCCCCCAAGCACCTGATCTGCATTCCTACTTGATGATGGAAGAGTTCTAACTAACTGTCTCCTAATTGGCTCGATGGCAGTGAGATTGGTTTGGAGCACTTTAACGTCAGATTTGCCTCTACAGTTTTTCATCTCAAAAGTTAAATTTTAATGATACTTCTTTGGATGTCACCCACCTCGCCAATGAGGAGGGAAGCCGAGGGCACCCCAGAGTGGCAATTAGGTCACTCTATTGTTCAGGCAACTCCTCTGGGGAACTTTGAAACTCACAGAACGTGATTCAAAAAGGGTTATGAGATATATTTTATTATAATCTAGATAATAAAATCATTGTTACCTTTTGAAAAGTATTTAAATATATTTAGAAGATATATAGGAACCTGGGTAGTATAGTGATTATTAGTATGCTAATCTCAAGTCAGCTGTTTGGATCCACTATGGGATAATGCTTTTTATTCCTTAAACGAGTTATAGCCTCAGAAATGCACAAGGGTAATTAGTTTTTATACTGTCCTATAGGGTCACTATGGTCAGAATCAACTCGATGACAGTGGGTTTAGTTTAGTGGACTTTCGATGATATAGAGGGAGTGTGCAAGATGACTGAGACTGTGGATAGAGATGAGAGCAAAAGAATGACTCCCCTCTATCAGTAAAGAAAGACATCTCATTATGAAGTCAACAGCTAAAGAGATGCACCTTCGCTATTCCTGGTTTCTTGAACACCTCGCTATTTCCTGTTTTTATACTTCTTTTACCCTTAGTTTCAAGAAACTTCTTATACTCGACTCTAATTACTTGAAATTTAAAGTACCATTTAATGGCAAAGAGCCACAAACATTAATGAGAATTTTTCATTGACTTTCTACTTATTTCAAGCATAAAAATACATGGAAATGTTTCACTATCTTTTAATTACGTCTTTTCACAAGCCCCCTTATATGTGAATTAAAATAATAGTAATTATGCATGCCCAAATATTACTTGATAGTATTGGTGAACCACACAAAGAGAAGGGCAGTATCAAGATTGGAGGAGCCGTTTACCTGTGCCATGCACACTATACAACCTTCCTTGCTGAAAGTAAAGAAGGCTTGAAGCACTTGTTGGTAAAGATCAAAGATTACAAACTTCAGTATGGAGTATACAACATAAAATAAATGAAAGTCCTCGCAATATGTAGGATCATGGTGCACAAAGAAAATTTTTTAGTTGTCAAGAATTTAGTAAGCAATGCCCATAGAAGCGACAGTCAAGAAATCAAACAATGTCTCACATTGAGAACATCTGCTACCCCAAACCAAAACATTACAAAAAACTACAAAATGTTAAAAAGCAAAGATGTTGTCTTTGGAATGAAGGTGCACCTAACCCAAGCCATAATATTTTCAATAACCTCATATTCATGTTACATCTAAACAATGAATAAGGAACCTTTAAGAATAACGGATACATTTGAATTATGGGGTTGATGAAGAATATTTCATAGACCAGGGAATGCAAGAAGAATTTACAAATATTTTTGGAAGAAGTACAGCTGTGATGTTCCTTGGAAGCAAGCACAGCAAGACTTCTCTCATATTTTGGACATATATCTGGAAGAGGAGATGATGCTTGCAGAAGTACTGGGTCAGTGAAGAAGAGAAATACCCGTAAGAGACGCATTGACACAGTGGTCAAAACAATGAGCTCAAAAATACAAACAATTGTGAAGATGGCATAGAACCAGGCAGTGTTTCCCTTCTATCTATCGCACATAGGATTGCCTTGAGTTGAAACCAATTCACCGTCACCTAACAACAACACATCAGCTTACCAATCCAAAATTCAAGGCTCAAACCCATGGTCATCCAATCAATGCTGACTCATTGTGACCCCACTGTGGGTTTCTGAGACTGTAAACATGGGTAGAAAGTCCTGCCTTTCCCCCATAGAGCTACCAGTGGTTTCAAACTGCCAACTGTGCGGATTGCAATCCAATGCACAGTCACTTCGCTACCAGGGCTCCCAGATTAATTAGAAGTACTTCTCCATCAATCTATACTTGTAACAGGAACTGACTTTGTCTACACTTCAAACTCACTGTCCTTGAGTCGAAGTCAACTCATAGCGGCCCCATATGACAGGGCCCCATATGACAGGGGACAACTGCCCCTGTGGGTTTCTGAGAAGGTAACTAATGACGGAAACAGAAAGCCCCATCTTTCTCCTGAGGTGTGCCTGGTGCTTCCAAACCACTGACCTTGTGGTTAGCAGCCCAATGCATAACCACTACACCACCAGGGCTCCTTTTGTTTATATTTAAAGAATTTTGAAAGTCATGTGCACATGTGTAGCAAACCTCAATTTATACAAAATCTAAACCAGCAGAAATGTTTTTATAAGGGGTTCTTCTAATACCATAGTGACCAATAAAATAAGAGGTCATTACATAACTAATTTTGCTAGGAAGTCTGCTTGAATTTTTAAAGACATAGGAAAAGGGAAAGACACTATTTAAATTTTCAGCTGTTATGCTGTCTTATTAGTACATCACAGATATTTAGAAGGACAAAAGAAAGTAAGCCGGTTTTAGATCTGGCTTGACTTCCTCTTGCCCTCACTTGTCATCTAAGACCCAAGTTGTCTGCCAAGTTCTTTAAATTATTTCTGTACATCCTACGGAGAACCTATGTGCTTATAAGCAACCCTAGTAAGTGATCACATGGTATCCGCCATGTGTTTAACTTCTCCCCGGTATCTGGCAATACTTAGAACTGCTCCTTCAGCAACTGACCACAGCTAGCTGGGCTCTCCCAAACTACCAGTCATGCAGTGTTTGGTGACGTGGGACAGAATGGCCTCCCTCCCTTCTTTATATGGATTTCTTTGAGGAATATAAAGATGATACCAGACCATATCACCAATGATTTATGAAGCTTTTAATGAAAATATTTCTTTCTTTCTTAATTCACAGCCCTCTCTCAAATTCCCAGATCTGAGAGGAGCTCACTAGGGAGCATTTGCAAGTGATGAGTTTCTACCCTTCAGATACTAAGGCTTTGAGGTGCAATCAAGCTTGTCTAGTTAACCCTTCCCAGGGGGAGAACTAACAAGGGTGGCCAGCAGTTTTCCTGACAACCTTTATTATATATACTCCAATGGTACTAATCGCTAGGCTCAAAAAGAGGCTAACATTGGGGCTAGGATTGTATCTGCAACAGCCTTATAGCTTTTAAAAGAATCAGAAAGTGGATTCTACTCCAAGCCATTAAAGCACCTTCAGTAGAAAAGTTACATATGTTCGATAGTAGAATTCTCAACAACCATGTGGGATACCTGAGTTTGGCCCGCAGCCAAGGAATCTCAAGCGCAATCACCACCTGTCAGTGAAGGCTTGCATGTTGCTGTGAAGCTAAACAGGTTTCAGCAAGGTTTCCAGACTAACACAAACTATGATGAAAGCACTGGAGATCTATTTTCAAAAACTCATTTAGTTTAATGCCATTGTGCATGGTTTGGCATTGAGTAGTCAAGGGCCTACTCAGTGTCAGCTGACAGCATAATTGTGTTTTCAATATCATAAAATACCTTGCAAGCTATGCAGATACTAATTACTATTACCTAGCACAATGCCAGTAACAAAATGCACTCAATAAGCATATGCATTTTTAAAAAATCATTTTATTGGGGGCTCATACAATTCTTATCATTATCCATACATACATCCATTGTGTCAAATGCATATGTACATTTGTTGCCATCATCGTTCTCAAAACATTTGCCTTCTACTTGAATCCTTAATATCAGCTGCTCTTTTTCCCCCTCCACCCCCATTTCTCCCTCCCTCAAGAACCCTTCATCATTCATAAATTATTATTATTTTGTCATATGTTACACAGTCTGATGTCTTCCCCCCAGCACCCTCTTCTCTGCTGTCCATCCCCCCCAGGGAGGAGGCTATACATAGATTCTTGTAATCAGTTTCCCCTTTCCACATTCTCTCCACTCTCCAGACATCGCCACTCTCACCACTGGTCCTGAAGGAGTCATCTGTCCTGGATTCCCTGTGTTTCCAGTTGCTATCTGTACCAATGTACATCCTCTGGTCTAGCCAGATTTGTAAGGTAGAATTGGGATCATGATAGTGGGGGGGGGGGGGAGGAAGCATTTAAGAACTAGAGGAGAGTTATATGCTTCACTATTGCTATCTTGCACCCTGACTGGCTCATCTCCTCCCCACAACCCTTCAGTAAGGGGTGTCCAGTTGGCTAACAATGGGCTTTGAGTCTCTACTCTGTGCTCACCCATGTTTACAATGATATGTTTTTTTGTTCCTTGATGCTTGATACCTTGTCCTTTAGACAGCTTGTGGTCCACAGACTGGTGTGTTTCTTCCATGTGGGCTCTGTTACTTCTGAAGTAGATGGCCACTTGTTTATCTTCGAGCCTCTAAGACCCCAGATGCTATATCTTTTGATAACCGGGCACCATCAGCTTTCTTTACCACATTTGAGTATGCACACGTTTGTCTTCATTGATAGTATCAGGAATGTGGGCACCCCCTGATATGATTTTTAGTTATTTTATATCTGATAACTGGTCCCTTCTACACCTAGTGTTCAGACAGGGTGGTGTGTTTCTTCCCTGTGGGCTTTGATGCTTCTCAGATATATGGTTGCTTGTTTATCTTCAAACCTTTAAGACCCCAGATGCTATATCTTTTGATAGCCGGGCACCATCAACTTTCTTCACCACATTTGCTTATGCACCCATTTTTCTTCAGCAATTGTGTCAGAAAGGTGTGCATCCTGGAATGCCAATTTAATAGAACAACGTGTTCTTGCATTGAGTAAGTGCTTGAGTGGAGGTCCAATGTCCATCTGCTGCCTCAATACCTAACCTATAAATATATGCACAAATATTTGTTTCCCTAGACTATTATATAAATATATTTACATGTGTACATTCCAGTCTTTAGACCTCTGTAAAATATCCTTTGTCACCTAGTCTTTCCTCTATTTCCTTTTACTTTCCGCTTGTCCCACTACCAAGGCATAACCATTTTTGTATGTATCATCTTATTGAATACTCATAGTACGATAACACTTCATCTCAAATGAAGAAATTAAGACTCAGAGTCGAAGCATTTTGCCTAGGAGGATGAGGTTACAGCTGCTTATTCCAAAACACAAATTCCAAAACCCACACTTATTATCCTGAATGATGCTGTAAATTCTCCATACGGATAGCCATTCACAGGTTTCCTCTTCTCTGTTTGCATTGACCTGCTTCCACAAAGCTGTTTCCACAAACACTAGACATATTTCAATTTCCATATTATTATCTTCCCATTGCAATCATTTAAAATGCCCTTTAAAAGTATTTATTTGACCCTTGTTTCAAATAATACACAGTAATAACTAGTATAGGTGTTTGATGGCTCATAGAACACACAGTGATTAACTAGTATATGTGTTTGATGGATATTCATTATGTTAAATGTTTTTCTATTTGATGTAATGATGTCAAACCCATAAATTTAATGCTTGTCATAATGAAGAGTTGGCTTATTATGCCTATGGGTAAGGAAACATTCTAAAGTGAAATTAAAGGAGTTGTCCATTTTTTATTCTGCTTATGTGAAAGCAGAATTGTCTTAGTTATCTAGTTCTGTTATTAGAAAAGCCACGAGTTATTGTCTTTAAAAAACAGTGTGGGCCCTTGGGAAAGGTGTTCAGTCTCTATAACGAAACAAAGATAACCTATTTCCAAATGGGATTATGGTCAGGAGCATAGATAGTAGGATTTATAATACATATTTTAATTTTATAGGAACACAAGCCAATCCCTCAAAAGAACACATATCAAATCAAAAGTTTCTTGAGTAATATAACATTTCAAACACTTGTCTTATATTATCCACTATTCATTGCACACTAGGAAAATAATACATTTTAAATTATGTCAGAGGTGTAATGAAGTAATTAAAATATATCACTATTGTCTATGATATGCAATGATTGCACCTATGATATGTAACTGAAGAATTTTAAATTTTCAGATACTTTCAGGGAAATTACTTTTGCATAATAAAGCAAAGAAAAAACATATAAGTGCAATGATACAAACTTTGGAAGTTCATATTTTGCATTTTAACCAGAAAGGCAATTAATTCCTAAAATCATTTCCTGAGCCATTCAGCATGCTAAATACCTAGAAGATTCATTCTGTCTGGAAGAGTTTTCCCCATCCAACTGATACAAAATACCAAAAAAACAAATGTTCCATCTTGTGTATTTGATGGATTTTTCTTAAGCTATAATTTATTAGTGTTTAATATGTTCCAGGCCTTGTAGAGAGGTTTATATTCATTATGTCACTTATTTTTCCCTACAATGCTAAAAGGTAAGTATTACTATCCCCATTATGCAAATGAGAAAACATTCATCATGACAAGAGATTAGTCAAAATATAAATTGTTGATGTTTTTCTTACAAATTTAAATCCTTGGGGCTTATTTAGATGGTTCTCACAAATTTAAATCTTTAGGGCTTATTTAGAGTTATTAAGCCTGACTTTTCAAAGGGCCTAATGCTTAGAGTTATCCCATTTTCTGCTTCACATACAGTAGCAGTTTGATCGTTCTTTTACCTATTTTCTCTCTAAAATAGATGAGTTTATCTGTGGGGGAAGTGTGGTAGGAGGAAAACAGGATAGTTCAGATTTTAAAATAACTCCTGTTATTTTAAAGAAAGACTGTGAAACCCTGGAAGGAGTTGCAGGCAGGATTAGGATCAACTTGTGGTCCAATAACATGAATAACAGTGTTAGGATTTTGACATTTTGAAGGCAGCCCTTAAAATTCCTTATTGTCCCAGGAGAACTTAACAGAGGACAAGGAATCATTGAACAACCAGGGCTATAAAAATAAAAGATAATCTCCAGGCTGGAACGCAAGGGAAATTCTATGAAGGGTCAGGCACGGATTGGATAGACTGGAATCCGGCATTATATTTATATCTAGCATCCTTTGACTGAATTGATTTAAAATCACTGTTCAAGGCAACTAACAGATTAATTTGAACTGCATTTCATTGATAACTTAATGGACACACACACACACGACCTGTGTTGTGTAAAAGACCAGAAACCACATCAAGTACAATGTAATGGGAAGGTCATTGAAGAAACCCCCAGACCTACAGTTGATGGCAAATCATAGTGACCGTATAAGACATGGAAGAAACAAACAATCCTTGAACTAACTACAAGCTTTTCTTTCGTGAAGTGTTTTGTTTTATTCTTTGTCAGTGGTTTGTTTTTGTTGGTTTGTTGTCTGGTTATATACTGTTGCTTTGTTTTCCTCTGTCTTGTTTTCGTGCATGTTAGTGTCTCCACAGGTCTGTCTGAATAGGACAGGCTGGATGAACTATCTGGAGGAAAAACAATGGGACGGACAGTTCCGGGGGGACTTGGGGTGGGGGGGTAGGGGGGGGTAAGGAAGTGGTGTTAACAAACCCAGGGACAAGGGAAAAACATGGGACCCAAAATGGTAGTGAGGGGGGAGTGGCAGGCCTGGTGGGAAATGATCAAGGGTAAGGTTGCTTAGAGAAGAGGTATACTCTAGCCCAGGTGGGGACGGAGCATGGTAGTAGTAGGGCAGGAGGAAAGTCAAGGGAGATGGAGCAAAGAGCTAGGAGTCGAGGGGCATTTATGGAGGTCTAGTCAAAGAAATGTACATGCAAATATATATATGAGAATGGGGAAATAGATCTATGTGTCTATATTTATAGGTTTAGTATGAAGGTGGTGGAAGGACCTTGGGCCTCTACTCAAGCACTTCCTCAATGCATGAATACTTTCTTTTATTAAATTGGCACTTTACGATGCTCACCCTCCCGACACAACTGCTGAAGCTAAAGTGGGTGAACAAGTAAATGTGGTGAAGAAATCTGATGGTGCCCGACTATCAAAAGAGATAGTGTCTGGTGTCTTAAAGGCTTGAAGATAAACAAGCGGCCATCTAGCTAAGAAGCAACAAAGCCCACATGGAAGAACACACCAGCCTGTGTGATCGAGTGGTCCCGAAGGGATCAGTTATCAGGCATCAAAGAACAAAAAATCATATCATTGACTGCACACCTCCATGATAGGATCGCTGAAGACAAACGGGTGCATTAAAAAATGGGGCAAAGAAAGCTGACGGTGCCCGGCAATCGAAAGAGATAGTGTCTGGGGTCTTAAAGGCTTGAAGGTGAACAAGCGGCCATCTAGCTCAGAAACAATAAAGTCCACATGGAAGAATCACACCAGCCCGTGCGATCACGAGGTGCAAAAGGGACCAGGTATAAGGCATCATGCAAAAAAAAAAAATAGATAGATAGATAGATAGATAGATAGATAGATAGATAGATAGATAGATAGATAGACCATAGTGAATGAAGGGGGAAGTGCATAGTGGAGACCCAAGGCCCAAGTGTCGGCCAATGGAGATCCCCTCATAGAGGGGTTTAGGAGAGGAGATGGGTTAATTAGGGTGTGAGGTAGTACCGATGAAGAACACAGCTTTCCCCCATCCTGGATGCTTCCTCCCCCCAACTACCATGATCCAAATTCTACCTTGCAGGACTGGATAGGGCAGAGGTTGTACACTGGTGCATATGGGGGCTGGAGGCACAGGGAATCCAGGGTGGATGATACCTTCAGGACCAAGGGTGTGAGGGGTGATGCTGGGAGAGTGGAGGGTGAGTGGGTTGGAAATGGGGAACTGATTACAAGGATCCACATGTGACCTCCTCCCTAGGAGAAGGGGAGGGAGGGAGACACCGGATAGGGCAAAAAAAAACAATCTATAAATTATCAAGGGCTCATGAGGGAGGGGGAAGCGGGGGGGGGGGAAGAGGACCTGATGCAAAGGGCTTAAGTGGAGAGCAAATGCTTTGAAAATGATTAGGGCAAAGAATGTATGGATGTGCTTTATACAATTGATGTATGTATATGTATGGATTGTGATAAGAGTTGTATGAGCCCCTAATAAAATGCTTTAAAAAAAAGACATGAAGAACTGCCCCACATTGTTTCCAAAGCCATAAATCTTTACAGAAACAGAAGTGCCTCATACTTTACCCATAAGGCATCTGGTAGTTTTGAACCTTTTGGTCAACAGACAAGACCTACACCCAAGAGCTCTTCAGGATACTGATAAAGTTAAAGAAAACTCACTACCAAAAAGTCAATTCTGGCATCAAATCAGTCTGGATGACAGTGACTCTGTAGGGTTTTCAGGATTGTAAATCTATACAGGAGCAGACAGTGTCACTTTTGTAGTGACCGGTGATGACCAAGGACTCACCCTTGCAGTTAGTAGCCCAACACACAGCCCCATGAGGAGCCTGGGGCAGCCTCCCAATTGACTCAGGGTCTGCCAGTTCAAGTTCTTCTCCTGCTGCTTTTTAAATTTTTTTAGCGGTTTTATTGACATGAATTTCACATATTACACAGTTCAGCAGTCATTGGATTAAAGTGCTGTGCAGTCATCACCACCATCAATTTTAGAACATGTTCTTTCTGTGTCCCGAATCCACCCCTGCTGCGCCCTAGCAAACTGCTAATCCACTGACTGTCTCCTAAATTTACCTATTCTGGATTTCCTATCCAGAAAATCATACAAAATAAAACCAAAGAGCAATAAAAAGCCAACAACACCTTGTCCTTTGGCCATAAAAAGCAAGCAAGTTTAGAGCAGCATATAAAATTCATTTTCTAAATGTCCTCATAAGACCTCTCCTAGTATCATGTTGGACTTACATGCACAGCTGTGTCCTACTAATGACGGACCACACATTTAAAATGTCTGTGCCGCCAAAGCTACACAGGGATAGCCCGCGGGTTGCTTCTGGGTAAAAGCAACTGAACAGCACAAGAACTAGTTCATGCAAATTTGTATGTACACTATGATGTCAGCTCAGATTCTTTAAAATTAGTTATATAGAGAAATTTTCATTTAAAAAACAAGAAGATACCAACTGTAATTATCATCCAGTGATGAAACTATGGATTTCTTTCTTTTGTTAATTTTTGTTTTATTAATAATTTATACAGTGTTCACATATATTCATACCTAAAAATAAGCAATTATAAATAAACAAAAGAAACTATAGAATGACTTCTTTGCATGATGACAGAAATGTTCTTGCATATGTTTAAATAGCACAAGGAAACCATGCAAACTGGTTCGTCTTTCCTCCTTAGCCTTAAACACGGAAGGATGATGTCAAACTCCAGCGTTGCCAAATAAATCCAAGGACAGTTAAAGGTTAAGGGTATTTTAAATCCCTTGCTAATAAATAATTTGTAATCTTATAAATTTGAGGTGGGCCATTCTAGTAAGTTCTTAGCTACTTGGAGTAATTTTTTTGTCATGTTGAACATATGAATTAAATTTTTGTTATGTTAGAATACACTTTAGTTTTTCACAATTAGAGTTAGAAATGAAATATTATAACATTAATCTATCCATTCCAGGATACAATACTCATACTCTAGCAGGTTTTTTTCAAAACAATATTCAAAATAAAGATCCATTTATACACATGGTATTTATATTTCCTTTTCGTTTCCATTTTCAGGTGGTATACAATGAAGTCACAGAGCTTCAAGGACATGTCTTAATGCTTATTGTTAAAAGCAAAACCACATTTGTAGGAGCAATTAACATCCAGCTTGATAGCGTCCCTCTCGATGAAGAAAAGTGGTATACACTAGGAAACAGTATCATTTGACCATCACTATAAATATATGCAATGACTCATTAAGAACTTGGGGGGAGGGTGTTGGGTTTTTTTAAGATCCAACCTTTCTAGCACTAGAACAAGACATTTTTTTGCCTAAGATAACATAGGGTATAGATACACAAAAAATGAATCTAAATCAATCTTTTTTTCTTTAATGGTGCAACAATTAATTCAGTGATATCTCATATATGAATAATAAAAATATGGGATTTTAATATATCTTTTAATGTATGTGATTTTAATATATCTATTAAGTCAAACATGTATTCACATTTGATTTTTAACTGTGTGCATGTTCCATGCATTAATCATGTGGTTCTTCTAACCATAGTCTTTCAATTCCCACCCACTGACTGGGTGGACCATACAAACATGGTACCTAAGGGCCTTGGACAGTTTTCCCATCGCACTAAGTGTACAATGAGCAATCCGAGAAACAAGAAGAAGTCTCATGACTATAAGAAAGAAGAGCCAGGAGGAATGCCTCTTTTGTACCCAGAGACCCCTGCTGAGAGAAATGGTGATGGCAGTGACGGTGGCATCAAGAGTTCAAGTTCTAACAGTGGGCTCACAGAATGAGTCAAGCTGAGTGACTTCAGGCAAGGAGGCTGGCTTACAGAATCTGTGTCCTTCACATTTCTGATCCTGGATTGTAGCCTATTCACTTCTCTAATAAACTCCATAATTATGAGTTTAGTCTGTGAATTCTGTGTAATCATTGCAATGAATATCAAACCTAGCAGAGAATCCGTCTGATTGGAAATACAAAATCAGAGAAATAGTAGGTAGGACAATGTGAAATGGAGGCTTTACTGTGATTGGTCAGAAGTACAAATGTGTGCTGTTTGTGTTGATTAGTCTAAATAAGTGACGGAGGGGTTTTACAGGATTTCCACAAGATCATTATTTTAAAACATTTCTTGGGGCTTGCTGAGGGGATTTCTGATAAGGATCTTGTGTCAAAAATCACCCTTTAAAAAATCACCCCTGAGATAGTTTATTGTGTCAGCCTGGCCGATAGACACATGTGGGATTAATTGAAGGGCGGTAGATAAATGGCTCAGCGAGGCTCACCTATCTTGTCTCTTGCTCTTTGATCATCGGACCAGTGTTTGGCTGCCTTGCTTGTTCTGTGACTCAGTTTTCAAGTTACACTACCCGTGGACTGTGTCGCTATAATTTGAGGTCCCTTTAAGACTTGCTTTGCCACACAATTGGAATTTACATCTCTTGAGCTGACTGTTGGCGACCTGGCTGACTCTTGGTGACCTGGCTTGCTGTTTGCTGCATGTGCCAGGATAGACTGATTCTCTCTACAGAGGACTACCTGGTGGCCCTCAAGACTTGAAGGACTGCCAGTGTCTCAAAACTCTCTCACGGGAGTGAGTTGCACTGAGCCATTTGTACTGCTTTGTAATTTAACTGTTCATTTCTTGTATTATCTGTATATAACTTAACTGTTCTTTTCTTGTATTATCTGTATATAATTTAACTATTGATTTCTTATGTTATATATCTATTGATCTGTATATATATATATATATATATATATATATATATATATATATATATATAATTATTAGCAATCTGGTTTTGTCTCTCTAGAGAATCCTGGCTAACACAACCCTTAAGAACATTATTTCCGTATCTCTAACCATAGAGGGGAAACAATGTTTGGTTGTTATGGACATATATCTATTTAAGGGTCAGGCATTTGTAGGAGAAATGCCTTGTTACACACTTAAGTCTGCTAGGGCTGGGGTGGGAAATATCTGGCCCAAAAGCCATGTAAGGCCTGCTAAATCATCAATATCAGTTAACATCATACACTCCACCAAGAAGTTGCTCCAGCAATCAGATTAGGGGTGAGTTATTAAATGTCTGACCAGTATGACTCAAGAATGCGGTTATAAAATCCACATGGCCCTTGGAGGAATAAAGGTTCTCCACCCCCAGTCTCGGGGATTGATAGTTGCAGAGGAAATAGGCAAAAGCTAAAAAGAAGCCAGCTCAGACATGTACCATGCCAGTTGATTCATTTTTAGAACTTTCATACCCTATCTTTGCACGTTTTCCGTAAGTAAGTCTAGAACCATTCTAAAACGAAAGGCATATTTTATTCCCTGGGAAGCAGGCTTCAGGATGTCAAGGACAAGTCTTTAGCAAGAATCAGAAAAGTATCAGAGCTTAAAAGAAAACATGTCTGTTCTCAACCATTATCTTTGCTATATGACCAGACAGAGTCTACTCTTAACATGTGGGATAGGATGGGAGGGGAAACTGCATCCAGGACCATGGCTCAATTAGGAGGAGTGAAAGAAATGGCTGAGTGTTCTAATACAGCCTCACGATCAATTTCTAAACTTTGAAAGGAGGCAAGAGTATTTCAAGAAGACACAGGATGAAATGCAATGAGATATCTTTGATAGGACACATCTGAAAGTTGCAATACCATATCTTAATTAAATTATTTTTTTAAATGTATTATTAATTGGGATTTAATACATATGTCATATCATTGCATAGTTCAGTCACATCAAGCAGTGCTGTCCACTTGCTGCCACAATCAAGTCCCACACATTCTTTTCCTTCCTGGACTCCTTGACATCGGCTCCCTTTCACCCGCCCCACGCCTCCACTGTACCCGCTCCCCGAAACCCTGACTCTACTTGCTGTTCCTAGTGGTTCAACAATTCTGGGTTTCATATACCGAAAAACAGAAAAACACAATACAGCTTCAAGAGGATGACCCTGAATGACATAATACCCCTATAATAAACCCTAAAATGAACAAACAAAAATACAGAAAATATTGTAAACCAAATCAGTGATGGAAGAGTTCTATCAAATGGGTTTCTGGTTATAGGCACTTTTACTGTTACCTACTTCCTAAATCTATGTGCACTATCATGAAAAATAAAACAAAATGCTGACCGGGTTTTCACTGGCTGATTTTCAGAAGTAAATCCCCCAGCCCTTGTACCGAGTCCTTTCATTAGTAAGCTCTGTGGAAGGCTGTTCAGCAACATGAAAGCCTTCACTGACTTAACTCAAATGCATCAATTATCACAGGTCTTCCTAATTCACCTTTCACATGCAGGCAAACTGATGGAATACACCTGGGTTTGGGCCAGGAACAGCCTAGTCCTTAAAGGGACAGCGTTACTCCTGAGCACTGGAAGGAGGTTCTGTGTGGCAGACTGGGCCTGTGCAAGACATCGTTTTATTTCTCAACTGCCGCTCCCATAAGTAGTCATTGTGGAACCAAATAAGATGAAACCTGTAACAATTCGAATTTTCTCCATTTTTCATGGAGAGGGTCTGGTTGTGAGGCTTTGTGTTCCGTTAGAGTCTGCTGCAATGTGTCCTGAAGGCTGCATCTTGACCTTCATAACATTAACCTTCATAACAAATCCTTCTTGCTTTCAGCACACAAGGCTGAACTGGCCGCAGAGTCCTAAATAAAGCTTCCTCCAAGGAAGCTGGTGGTGCCCTTTTCTTTCCAGAGTCTACTACACCAACATACAGATTAAATCCACAGGGTGAAAGAATGCAACCCAGATGCACACCTTTTCTGAGTTTGAAAAATTAAATCTCATTTAATTCTGTTTGGAGAGTTGCCTCAGTCTCTATGTACATATTCCACAGAAGCACAATTAAATGTTATGGGAATCTCATTATTAGCAATGTTATTCCTAGGTTTTTTATGATCTCTGCAGTCTAATGCCTTAGCATAGTCAAATAATTTGTACAAAGTTGAAGAAAGATAAATAAATATATTTCCGAAATGTCCTGCGTTCAGCGAAAAGCCATCTCTCTGAGGTTGGTAGTTAACTCCCTCGCTCTACATTCCCATATGAGTGCAGGTTAAATCTCTGGCAGATCCTTGTCCATGAACTGTTGTAATCATTTGGATCTTCAACAAAATTTTACTTGTATATGATGTTGATGATTTTTTAAATAATTCATTCTGATGGCTCACTTTTCTTTGAAATGAACCTCCTTCAGTACATGTCCTAGGTAGCTGTGTCCCTAATTTCTTGGCGTAGGCTAATGAGCACTTCCAGCTGTGCATCATTAGTTGAAACATTTTGATTAGGATGTTGTCAATTCATGGAGCCTAATTTTAGCTAATTGTTTCATTGCAACTCGGACTTATTCCTTTAATAGCATCGGTTATTGATCATGTCACTTCTTGAAATACCTTAATGTCAACTAATTCATTTTGGTTCAGTGACTGTGTATTTTTTTCAAATCATTTTATTGGGGGCTCTACAACTCTTATCATAATCCATACATACATCCATTGTGTCAAGCACATTTGTACATTTGTTGCCAACATAATTTCTTCTTGAGCCCTTGGTATCATCTCCTCATTTTCCCCCTCCTCTCCCGCCCCACCATGAACCCTTGATCATTTATAAATTATTATTATTTTGTCATGAATTCTTATATCTTCTTTGGGCCTATCCTACATCAGTCAATATTTTGCCTGCAAAATCTCTCAGTATATCCATGCTAGGCTTGACCCTTTTTTCAGCAGCTCTTTGAGCTTATGGTATGCTAAGCATGCTCGTCCCCTTTGGTCCTCTATACTCAGGCCCTTGCACACGTCATCATAATGCTTTACTCTTTCCTTTTGTAATTTTCTGTTCACATCTTTTATTTCATCACTTCTTACAATGACTTTAATGACTAAGTTCATGATCAAATTTCAGCATGTCTTCTGCATCCACTCTAGTCTTATCTTTATTCATTCATCTCTTCTTAATGACACTTTACTTTCTCATGTCTGACTGACATCCTCTGTGTCAGCCCACAACTTCTCTGGTATTCAGACATTAGTGCTTAATTAGCCATATCTGTTCTTTAGATGGTCTCTAAAATCAGGTGCAATGTAGTCAAGATTATATTTTGGCTTTCATAGACTTGTTTTAATTTTCTTTAGCTTCAACTTGATTTTGCTGTTTTGTTCCATAGTTGGCCCTTGACCTTGTTTCGGTTGATGGTATTGTTTCTCCATCGCCTCTTCCAGCAGGTGTAGTCAATTTTAATCCTGTGCAATTCATTTGGTGAGTATCCATTATGACATCTGTGGTAGTTACATAACCTTGTGCTAACTTGAGAGTAATAAGAGTGAAGGGGTAGTGTCTAGCCTGCCAATCAGGTCGTGGTCTTATTCCTGTGTGGGTTTGGCTTTATCATGAGGATTCTTGGAATTTCCTCTCTCTTGATTCTATCATCTGTAGAGACAGGCCTCTGTTTTCTCTCTCTCTACCCCTTTTTCTTCCTGTGGACAAGCAACATGGAGCCACAGTGATGGCAGCCAGTTCCCTGGAGATGCATCCACCGCCATTGGATCCGCAAGACTTTCCACCCGCAGGGCTGTGATCTTCCTGCATTCAGCATTATTGAATGTGTTGCTTGAGTC
Source organism: Tenrec ecaudatus (assembly GCF_050624435.1). NCBI lineage: Eukaryota > Metazoa > Chordata > Mammalia > Afrosoricida > Tenrecidae > Tenrec > Tenrec ecaudatus. The sequence continues at coordinate 112,895,638 of NC_134535.1, read as the reverse complement.
TGAAGAGGAATTTGTATACTGGTATTGGACATATGAGCTAATATCAGTCTTAGTGACTTGATCTGAACTGGGCTGGGGTGTTTTCTTACTATATTCTCTGATATAAGGCTCTCTCTTATACACATATGAGTGTCTTTGGATTTGTTTCTTTAGTCAACTCAGACTAACACACCTTTTATTACTAAAACTTTTTAATCTTTAATTTCTTCATCTATGAAACCTCATCATATAGTTATGAGAGCTAATTTGGTAGTAATATAAAATATATATATATGAAATATGCTTAAGGGAATAAGGTAAGACATAATAGATATTTCCCTTTATTAAAATTATGATTTTGTTATTATTATCATCAACCATGGCAGTCATTCATCTTCAAAACCTAAGTGAGTATTCTTTTACATTATTATCCTAGGAAATTAGAAGTAAAAATTTCTCAGCAATATACAGAATCACTAATGTTTATAGTCAGAGGTAAGCATACTTTGAAATGGGCCCTTGTGTTAGAGAGAATTAGAAATATTTCACTTGAGAAAATCAGTTAAAAGCATATCTTCTAGTTAAGTTTATCATGATAGAGTTAGCTAATGTATACAAAAACATTTAGTAAATTAAAAAGCATTTTGTAAATTACAAAGAGCTATTTAGATAAAATACTGTATTTTGTATAGGATTGCAACCACAATAGAGGGAAGAGAGCTGGGGCGATATAGAAATACATCAGGTAAATGAAATGTGACCATGACATTTTAGTAAATTAAAGTATTCGGGTGAGTGAATCAGCCTAAGGGGAAGCCTGGCTCTGAGAAAAGGAGAAGGTAGGGCAGTACCCCACGGTGCTACACTAGGCACCAGCCAGTGTGGCTCACTTACTGCCATCAAGGCAAGCCCTAACCCTATAGGACATGGCAGGACTGGTCCCTGTGGATTTCCGAGGCTCTAGAGGGGACATGGTAATACAGCGGTTATGAATTGGGCTGGGACCTGCAAAATCAGCAGTTCAAAACCATCAGCAGCTCTGCCTGAGAAAGACGGGCTGACAAGTCTCAGAAACCCACATCATGTCTCGATGATCCAGCAGTGACGCCATGACAGTGAGTTTGGTGTAACTCTTCACAGTAATAGAGAACTACTTGGACGCAAAGCTGTGCTCGCTCAGAACTGCTACTCTTGCGGTTAACAGCCCAGTGAGTAACCACGCGATATCACCAGGGCTCCAGGGACAGTGGGGCTACTTATCTATAAATTAAAGTGGTTACATTAGCCACATTACAAATGCTTGATAGCCACAAGTACTTAGTGCTCACTGTCTGGAGCAGTCGCTGTAGAGAAATTCTTTTACTGCGGCCAGTTCTATGAGAGCAGTGGTTCTCAGCCTTCCTCATGCCGCGGCCCTTTCAGACAGTTCCTCAGGTTGTGGTGAGCCCCCCAACCATAAAATTATTTTCATTGCTACTTCATAACTGTCATTTTGCCACTGCTATGAATCAGGCAACCCCTGTGCAAGGGTCATTCGACCCCCAAGGGGGTCATCACCTACAGGTGGAGAACCGCTGTCAGATTGTGCTGCTTTGTAGAAATCATGAGAAAAAGGGAGATTGGATTTCTTTTCAACGTTTCAAAAAGACACTTGGTTTCAAAGGGATTTTTTTTTTCATTTTATATGATTTATAGCTGTCTAGTTTTCTAACATTTCCCAGGTTTTCAGAATTAGCATAGATATTTCAGAAAACTTTTGTTATTGTTTTTGAATGAGAAAGTGCAGCTGTCTCTTCATTCTGACTTAATTCTGAGCACCTCTATTACGGTCTCTTCTGCAACCTGTTCCTCAGCCCCAGGCTCAGTCTTCATGGCTCATCTAGCCTAAACCTTTTTTGATTTAAAGATTTGGTTTTGATTGATGGTCTCTTTACTTTTATTCATTATGTTATGTGTTAGCTACCTCATTTCTCAATATATAATTTAAAGTGTTAACTCTGATTATGTATGTGTCATATGGAGTTTGAAATTAAAACAAAATAATTCGAATAAGAGAAAGCTCAATAGAATAACTGATTAAAAATTGTACCATTTAATATGAACAGATAATTCAATTTTTAATACTCTCATTATTCATCACTTTCATGAATATAAAAGGGAACTGTTTCATTTCTTCATATAGTCTTCTCTGACTTTTCCTTTCTTCTTGACCAGTTCTGTGGTGGTTACATAATCAGTTGTCAACTTGAGACATACGAGTGTACGAGTGACAGAGTGAAGTTTACCTGTAAATTGGGTGGCAGGTTGATGACCTCATTTGGAGGTGCTAAGGAGATAAATAGCTCACTGGAGGAGGGACAGTTGCCCACTCCCTGCGAGACATTTCTGAGAGAAGGCACATGAAGCTACCCTGATGCAGCCAGAGCCCTTGGAGCTGGAGTTGCCACATGGGGACCCCTGTCAGCGCTGAGATGCTTACAACACCACTGGATCCACAAGATTTCCCACCCACTGGCCTGTGATCTTCCTGCATTCGGCGTCACTGCATGTGCTTTGTGAGTCTGAAGAGGATTTTATAGACTGGTATTGGACATATGCGCTAGTATCAGACTGATGGGCTTGATCTGGACTGGGCTGGGCTGTTTTCTTAATGTACAATTGCGCTTTATATAAAGCTCTTTCTTATACACATGAATCTCTCTCTGGATTTGTTTTCTAGTCAACCCAGACTAACACAAGTACCCAGAAGTAAAGCTCATCAAGAGGCACAATCTCCCGGGTCTGGGTGGGATTTCAAAGACTAGATACCTGAACTCATTGTCAACCAAGCCTCTCATTTCCTTCTGGGCTTGCACTCATGGCCTAGCCCAACAGGACGTCAGTGAACAGAGGCATATACTCCCTTCGGGCCTCGTTCTTGACATCTTGAGTAAGGAATAGTGTAAAGAAGGGTGGAGAGGTCTGGAGGAGCCAACAGAAAATATCTGTCTCCATTATAGATATGCAAACTTGGCTCTCAGAATAGGTGTGTTCAGCTGGTTTGATTAGAAAAACAAATCCAGTGACACTCATCTAGGTATAAGAAGGACCTTTATATTAAGAAGCAACTTTACATCAAGAAGGCACCCCAGCCCAGTCCAACTCAAATCCATCAGTCCAATGCTGCTCCATAAGTCTCTCTTCAGACTCATGTAGCCACACACTGGTGCACAGAATGGTGAACTGGAAAGTGGAAAATCATAGGCCAGTGAATTCAGGGTTGCATGGATTCAAAGTAGCTAGAAAAAGGACAGGTTGCTGACAGCTCACAGGGTCAGGTGACCCACATGGTACCACCGTTGGCAGCAGAGTCCCAGGCAGGTGGCGACATGTCAGAGAGAGGGAGAGTTTCCAGAACCTTTGACTCTGATACAAAGGGACATATCCCTAAAGAGATGTCATCAAGCTAGTATTGGATTGATAGATTTGGCTCCACCCTAGCCAGTTATGTTAATCTGAGTGGACTAGAGAAAAAAATCCAGATATTCATATATGTATAAGAGGAAAGCTTTATATCAAAGAGCAATTGTATATTGAGAAAACATCCCAGCCCAGTGCAGAGCCATCAGTTCCTTTTCAGAGTCACACAGCACATGCAATGATACCAAATGCAAGAAGATCAGAGGACAGTGGGTGAAAAGTCTTGTGGATCCTCCAGCTCTCTGAGTGTATCTCCTCAATAGGAAGGTGAAGCAGAGAGTGTGGCCCACCTCCAGGGAGAAAGAGAGGAAGTTCCCAGAAACCTCATATGGTCTTATGGGTCATAACCACCTGGAGGCTACATCAGGCGGTGACCTGATCAATATGCTAGACCCCATCCCTCGCTCTTAGGTTGACACAAGATTATGTAACTACCACACCGGGAGTATTTACTTGATGTAAAATCATCCAACTACCACCAGAGGTAAGCTGTGAAAGTCAAATTGTGTGGAGATTGGTGCATAACTAAGAGGTTGACAAGAATCAAATTACAGAAGATATTCCCAATATGGTGTATATAAAAGATTTAAAAACAGATTTATTCCACTGAAGTATCAAAATCCTCTAAATTAGGCTTAAATACTTTTTAAAAAATATCTCAAATCAACCCAAATTTAACAGCCCCAGGAACTAGAGAGAAAAAAGCAGTCTAACTCAAAGTCTACCAGAAGGAAGGAAATCACAAAATCAGAGAGGAATAAACAGAACCAAAACTGAAGCAGCAGTAGGATCAGTAGAATCAACAAAACCAGAAGTTGATTCTTCAAAAAGATAAATAATCCTGACAAATATTTAGCTAGACTAGTGATTGTCAAACTTTTGAAATGGAAATGTTCATCCTGTCCCTCACAACAATTTAAAAATTATTCAAGAGCCATAAATATATATTTACAAACAAATGAAATCACCATAATCAGAACAATGTCCTTTAATTGTTTTCAGCTTTACTTCAGAGCTACATGCATGTACCAAACGAACAGCATATGGCTCAAGAGTCTAAGTTGGCTGACCCCGGGCTTAGACTTACAAAAGGCAAACTCACTGCCATTGTCTCAGTATTGACTGACAGTGACCCACTAGGATAGAATTAACTGACTGTGTGACTACCACACTGCCCCTGTGGGTTTCCAAGACCGTAATTCTCTGTGGGAGGAAAGCCCCATCTTCCCCTGCAGAACAGCTGGTGGTTTTAAACTGATAACCTCGAGGTGAGCAACCCAATGTGAAACCCACTAGGCCGGATGCAATAAGCAAAATAAAAAATGGAACAGAGGACATTACAATTGACCCATAGAAATACATTTTTAAATGATGACAAATACTATGAACCACTGTATGCCAGCAAACTGGACAACCTAGATTATATGAACGAATTCTTCAAAGCACAAACTGACAAAGAGAATAAAGAGTCTCAACAGAGACACATAACAAATGAAGAAATCAAATCATTTAAAAAAATCTGCCAACCAAAAAAGGAACATTCCAAGACTAGATGGTTTCACTGAGGAATGCTACCAAATATTTAGAAAATAATTTAAGCTAATACAATTTAATTCCTTCCAAAAGATGAAGAATGAAGGAATAATTTCTAATTCATTATCTGAATATCCATTGGATATCCACTATTTGAATATCCCAACCAGACAAATACATCACAAGACAAGAAAATTATGGGTCAGTATTACTTATGAGTATAGATTTTTAAAATCTCCAACAAAATACTAATGAACAGAATACTACCACACACTAAAAGAATCAAACATTATGACCAAGTGGGATATATTACAGAATTCAGGGTTGGTTCAACATTAGAAAGTCAATCTATATAATATACCACATCAATAAAACAAAGGAAAAGAACCATTTGATCATCACTATGACTGAACCAAAGATTTGATTAGAATCCACACCCTTTCTTGATGAAAATATTTTAAAAATTGAAATAGAAAATACCTTCATTTGATTCAAGGCATTTATAAAAAAAATAGCAGTCAACAATCTAATGAAGTAAGACTGCTTCGCCCTTGAAATCAGTAACAAGATGAGAGTGCACATTCTCACCACTTCTATTCAATATTGTATTAAAATATTTAGACCACTATGATAACAAAAAAATAAAAGAAATCTAGACTGGAAAAGAAGAAATAAAATTATATTTTCATAGATAGTATGAGTCTACAATGTATAGAAAGTACCAAAGAGTTCACATTAAAAACATCTAATGCTAGTAGACAAATTTAGCAAAACTGTATTATAAAGATTGACAAAAAATCAGTTGAGTTTCTGTAAACCAGAAATAAGAAACCTAAAATCGAAGTTAAGGAAATTTTAAATTTTACAATAGCATCTAAGAAAATAGAACACTTAGGAATCAATCTAACTCACACTTTCTGATTTAAAACATACTATATAGCTAAAAAATAATCAGGACAGTCTGGTACTACTATAACAAACACATAGATCAATGCAATAAAACTGAGAATTCAAAAGCACATCTATGGACAACTAATCTCTGACAAGTATTCTAAATCCATTCTATCAAGAAATAAGAGTTGCTTCAGGAAATAGTATTGGGAAAATTGGAATTCCATGAGCAGAAAGAAACTAAACAAGTTTCATGTCTCACACAACACAAGCAAGATCACTAAAAATAAATTAAGGACCTATATTCAAGCCAGGATCTCATACACGATCCACTGATGGATCTTCTTTCTCATTGATCTCAGATTCTTTGTTCCTGCTTCTGAGATGACTCATTTTCAGACTCAACAGAATGACAAACTAATCAGTCCCCAAGTTAGACTTCTCTATACCTTATTTGCATGTTCTTAGCCAGTCAGGTGGGAGTGACAGAGGTAGGGATAAAATAGATATACCAAGTGAATAGATTCACTTCACTGCAATGGCCCATATTCACTGCAGCACGACTCAGAATAGCCGAAAGGTGGGAAAAGCCTAAATGTCCATCAACACATAAATGGGTGAAAAAGAACAGCACATACACACAGTAGAATACCATTCAGCCAGTCGGAGATAAATGAAGTCTCCATGCATGCTACAATGTGGGCGGAGCTTGAAGACGTTGCACTGAGTAAAATAAGTCATCACAAAAATGACCTCATTTACATAAAAAGACAAAAACAAACTCTCATATTTTATTATTTTAATTATTAGCACCTGTTAAAAGTTGGATTGGTAAAAGCAAAGAGAAAAGAAGAAGCATACAGGTTTTAAACAGGATGAAATATATTCACGTTTTTATTAGTTAGATGAATTCATATACCATCCAGCAAAAAGTATGTTAAAATGGAACCCATATAAAAACAAAAGAACCCTTAAAAAAACAGAAATTCTCTTTTCAGTTACAAAAATTTTTATGTTAAATTTATTTTTATAATATGATATAATCTGTTGAAATTAAAATGTACATATACTTATTATTTCCCCAAAAAGGTCCAGTATAGTATATTGATGTGAACTTTTCCTTAGAGAACTTTATAAAAAGATACATTTTTAAACTCTGGACCCATCATAGGGTTCTTGGAATATGAGGATTAGGGAATTAATAGGAATGGAAGAAAGAAAAGACGAAAATCTCACAATTCTTATAGTCCTTTGTTTTCCACAGGGGAAAATGACTATCATATTAGTTATCTATGACCATGTGACAATTTACCCCACAATTTAGCAGCTTACAACAATATAAATTTATTACCTCACAGTTTCTATGGATCAGAAGACAGTTTCACTGTTTCTCATAAGGCCGCAATTAAAATCCAAGTTTCAGGTCTTTGGCCTCATCTGAAACCTCAAGGACTACCATGCTCATTCAGTGTTTTTTTGTTGGAAATATCCATTTTTGTGAACTCTTTAACTACAACATTCAGTTCCTGTCGTCCTGTCTAACTGTCGAACGGATACTGCCTGAATGTCCTTTCCATAGTAACTGCTGTACCATGGCAGCTAGCTACATCCTAGTGTCCAAACCCACAGCACGATAGAGTCTACTGGGAAGATGGAAGTCCCAGTCTTTTGTAACCCAACCACAAAGGTGACATCCCTTAAAGTTAGCTTGTTTTATTGGTCACAGCAAGTTGCTCAAGATGAGGGCATTGTTGAAGGCTATGAGTAGAAGTTAACACTAATTGCTGGAGGTTCTATGAGAGGCAGCCTGCAACAGCCATAAAAATACAAGCAATAAAACAGAATATTATAAAGGAACATTTGGATTTAAATAGCTTTGGAACAAGTCGTTACAAATATTTTTTAATATTTTGACTTAGCATAAGCCACAGATGTTTAATTTAACCAAGAAATTAATATAGTTGAGTGTTATTTACAGAAGCTAAGAAATCTCGCACAATTCTTGACTTTACTCTCTTAAACAGTACCTCTACACTACTGCTTTATGAGCAGGTACCTCATACAAGCCAAAATTGCACTGGGTGGGCGGAACTTTTGTAGTTCACAGTTTTATTGCTAAGCATCAAGTAGCTCATTCTCCGTTACTCTATGCAGTGCTTTCACCTGAGAAGATTCTCTCTGGTCACAGTGAATTTTTCCTAAAAGCAGTTTAATTTCAACCTCTTTTTTGTGATGGCCAATGTTTTTAAATAATTAAATCATTTTACTGGGGGCTTGTACAAATCTTATCACAACCCACACATGCATCCATTGTATCAAGCACTTTTGTACATTTGTTTCCCTCATCATTCTCAAAACATTTGCTTTCTTCTTGAGCCCTTGCCATCAGCTCCTCATTTTTCCCCTCCCTCCCTGCTCCTCCTCCCCCATGAACCCTTGATAATTTAAAAATTATTATTATTTTCTCATATCTTACACTGTCCGATGTCTCCCTTCACACACTTCTCTGCTGTCCATTCCCCAGGCAGGAGGTTATATGTAGATCCTTATAATCTGTTCCCCCTTTCTACCCCACCTTCCCTCCACCCTCCTGGTATCACCACTCTCACCATGTGTCTGAGGGGTTCATCTGTCCTGGATTCCCTGGGTTTCCAGTTCCTATATTTACCAGTGTATGTTCTCCAGTCCAGCCGGATTTGTAAGGCAGAATTGGGATCATGATAGTGGAGAGGGGCGGGTAGAGCATTAAGAACTAGAGTAAAATTGTGTGTTTCATTATTGCTACACTGCACCCTGACTGGCTCGTATCCTCCCCGTGACCCTTCAGAAAGGGGATGTCCAACTGCCCACAGCTGGGCCCTGTGTCCCCATTCTGAACTCCCTCTCATTCACAATGCTATATATTTTTTGGTCTTTGATGCCTGATACCTGATCCTTTGATGCCTCGTGATCTCACAGGCTGGTGTGCTTCTTCCATGTGGGACTTGTTGCTCCACATTTAGGTGGCTGCTTGTTTATCTTCAAGTCTATAGGACAGATGCTATATCTTTTAATACCAGGCACCATCAGCTTTCTTAAGCACATTTGCTTATGCACCACTTTTTCTTCAGTGATCGTGTCTAGAAGGTGAGCATCATGGCATGCCAGGTTAATAGATCAAAGTGTACTTGTGTTGAAGGAGTACTTGAGTAGAGGTCCAATATCAATCTGCTACCTTAATACTAAACCTATAAATATATGTACAGAGATCTATTTCCCCATAGTCATATATAAATTTATTTACATATCATTGTGAATGAGGGGTAGTAGAGAGTGAAGACCCAAAGCTCATCTTTAGGCAACTGAACATCCACTTACAGAAGGGTCACAAGGCGAAGATGAGCCAGTCAGGGTGCAGTATAGCACCGATGAAATATACAACTTTCCTCTAGTTATTCAATGCTTCCTCCTCCCCCACTATCAGAAACCCAATTCTGCCTTACAAATCCAGCTAGACCAGAGAATGTACACTGGTACAGATAAGAGCTGGAAACAGAGAATCCAAGACAAATAAACCCCTCAGTACCCATAATGGTAGTAGTGATACCAGGAGGGTAAGAGAAAGGTGTCGGGAGAAAGGGGAAACTGATCACAATGGTCTACATACAACTCCCTCCCTGGGGGACAGACAACAGAAAAGTGGGTGAAGGGAAATTTCAGTCAGTGTAAGACATGAGAAAATGATCATTTATAAATTATCAAGGGTTCGTGAGGGAGAGAGGGTGGGGGAGGAGGGGAGAAAAATGAGGAGCTGATACCAAGGGCTCAAGTAGAATGAACATGTTTTGAAAATGATGATATCACGAATGTACTTGACACAGTGGATGGATTGATAGATGGATGGATTGTGATAAGAGTTGTATGCGTCCCCAATAAAATGATTTTTAAAAATAAAAAAGGAGGGAGATGCTATAAGCTATCCAAACAGAGAAAACTGTTTCCAAGAATGGAACCTCAGATTTGACATTAAGTGTAAGGAGAGTAGTTTGAAGGTGATATGGTGGTTTTGTGTAAAAAAAAAAAAAATTAAATACACAGCTTTGAAGCAAAGTTCTGGATTTGGGGGAAGGGGCACTCCCTCAGGTGACTGTTTAAAGTTGTATTATTTATGTATTTATTTCTTTTATAGCTCAGCAATAGAATGTAAATTTCATGAAGGCAGGCAGAGTGTTGATTTTGTTTTTATTCTCAGCAACTAGAATTAATTCTAGCATATAATATTTGTTCACACTATCAAACTTTTTGAATGAAATAAGACACTGAGCAGATAGATGAATTTCCTCTTTAATGTAGATTTTTAGTTCCCTGTGTTATGCATTGGGCTGCTAACCTCCAGGTCACTGCTCAAGAGAAAGACTTTACTCCAGTAAAGTGTTACAGTCTCAGAAACTCAGAGGGGCAGTTCTATCCTGCCCTATGGAGTTACTATTAGTTGGCATTAGCTGAATGACAGTGAGTTTGAGTTTTTTGAGTAATCAGTTTATAAAGAGCCCTGATGGCAAAGTGGTTGCTTACACATTGAGCTGCTGCCTACAGCAAAGTCAGCAGTTCGAATCCACCAGTCACTCTGTGGGTGGTGAACTTTTCTACTTCTGTAAAGATCTACAGCCTTGGAAATCCAAAGAGGAAATTCTACTCTGTCTTGTAAGGTGTCTATGACATAATGGCAGTGTATTGTGGGAATCAACCTGACGACACTGCATAGCGAACACTGGACTGCCAACTGTAGTGATAGCTAGGTTTATTGTGCCACCATGGCCAATAAGAATGTGTGGGATTAATAAGTTGTGGTTTGATTAGAGGGCAAAGAGATAAATGCCTTGTCAAGCCCAGCTCCCTCCAACCCCCCCCCCCTTGCTATCTGATCAGGCCAGTGTGTGGCTGCCTTAGCTAGTTATCTGCAACAAATTGTGAGCTACACTACCTGAGGAACACCCAAACCATGAATCATGTTGCTAGAGCTTGAGGTTCCTTTGAGACCTGCTTCACCAAGCTGCTGATGTATACATCACTTAAGCTTGAGACTATCAGATCCTGTCATCTGGCTGACTGTTGGTGACCCTCTCTGCTGTTTGTTGCCTGTGGCCGGACTACCTGCATTGCTCTACAGAAGACTCAGCTGTTTGCTTCCTTGACCTTGGACCCAGTAGGCCTCATGAGTTGAAGCACTTCCAAGATATTAACTGTTTTACAGAAGGGAGTTGAACTGAGCCCTCTGTAATTAGCTGTTATATTTTTCATGCTGAATATACTATATGTATAGGCTAATTAGCTGTGTGGACTAATTAGCTGTTATATTCCTTCATGCTGAATATAATTATATATATTCATAAGGATCCTGGTTTGGGTTCTCTAGAAACACATTAGCAGCTCCATGGAAGAAAGCTCTGAGCCTATCAGCTTCTGCAAAAATTTATAGGATTCTATGGGTTGGAAACAACAAGGTACCATTTGGGTTACTATTTTTTTCCTTGAATCATTATATAATCTAAATTTGAATCAGTATATAATAATACTGTGCAAAAATTTAAATATTCTGCCATTTTTCTTGATAGAATGAGTCTTTTACCTTTTATTGCTATCACCAACCCTAGAAGATTAAACATGTCCACAGTTTGCTTGTGTTTTTACAGCTACTCCCAACGAAAAGTGAAATCTAATCCTCCACTCTTGAAATCTTAGCTTTCTGTCTCATTATTTGAACCCACAAAATGAAATGAAAGTGAGAATATGTGTCTGCTAGCTCAGGCCTCGAGACCTCTTATTCTTTCTTTTTGTTTTCTATGAATGCTTCCACCATTCTGTGAAGAAGCCCATGATAAAGATCATGTGGATAGAGAGAAATCCATCTTTCCCAGATGTTTCAACCATTTAAGGTCAGACTCCAGGCATGTAATTGAAACCACCCAGTCCATCCTCCAGACGGTCCTCACCCACAGAATTTTCTGTACTAATAACTGTGTTCTAAATCTAACCTATGCAATATGGTAGTCAGTAACCCTAAGTAGCTGTGGAGCACTTGAACTGTTGTTAGAGTTTCTGTGGAAGTTCATCCCAAAATTTATTGAACAGTAATTAATTCAAATTTAAATAATCAGATCCAGCGAGTGACTACCCTATTGGATAGATTAGTGCTAGGTGCCTGGAGCCACTCCATCGTTCCAGGAGAAACCAACACAAAAACCACACAGTTTAATCCAAATGTGAGCAATTGTGAGCAAATAAATGAGTGTTGTTTCAAATCTAGTTTTATTAACTTTATATTGCCAAAATAGATCAATAAACGTCTTCCTTTTCCACTTCAAATACATATCTTTAGCATTTGCCTACAGCCATTTTGAGACCAAGAAGCAAAAAAAAGTTTAAAAATGAAGTCGAAATGTAGTATATATAACTGTGAAGCAGAGAAATAAAGAAATCTGATCCTAATCACATTGCTTGAAAACTGGACAAAGTCTCTTCTGTAGTAGCTGATGACCAGATAAATAAGTGCTAAGCCAGTAGCCTAAAGGTTGCCAATTAGAACCCCCTAGTGACTTTGCAGGACAATTGTTCTTCCTGTTGAAAACAATAAGAATATATTCTGGCTGAAAAAATAGGTGCTACTTATTGAGCAAATCTCAAACATTGGCTATATAAACCACTACAGACAATTACAAGATAAAGGGAAGGTGGACCTTTCCCCAATGGAACTAAAAGGCACCAGAGAAAAGATCATACTGTCTGCAGAGAGTTTTTATAAATCAGTTAAATCTGCACCAGAACTTGGGCCTTGACACGAGATGCTATAATATTCCAGCAGGAGATGCCGGCCAGGCTGTTACGGCAATCTGCCACAGAGATGTCGGCATCTTGAAGGAGAGAGTGAATTCCAAACGAGGACCAACATAGAGAGAAGATTTGGGAACATTATTTAGTTTCTTGACAGGCAAATTAGGTATCCTCTCCAAACTGAATTGCAGATTGTAAAGGAGTTGATACTGAATAACATTTGGATCAGAAGTTCTCAACTTTGAGCTCCTTTGGAACACTGGCTTTCAAACTTGAGTGTGCATATGAAGAACTACAGAGGGGGACAGAGAATGCAGATTTCTTGTCCCCACTCTGAATCTCTGATTCAGGAGTACCGTAGTGGATGCAGAACATCTGTATTATTAAGAAGTTCCGCTCACTGTCACAGTCAGTTCCCACTCAGAGTGACCCTGTAAAACGGGTAGAACTGCCCTTCTGCCCTGTGGGTTTCTGAAGCTGTAATGCTGGAGGAAGCAGACAGCCTCATGTTTCTCCCCTGCAGAGTGTTTGAGCGCCCCCAAGGTGGGTCGCTGGATGGCAAGATGCTGCTTTGAGTGCACTGATTGGGTCTCTCCCCAATACAAGGGTTATTGGAGGGATTAACACACTAAGTCAATTATAATGTGCAATTGTCTCAACCAAGAGTTTTTCCCAAATAGTGCACACCAAGCACAAACACTGTTACAAAAGTCAATATGCACTCAGGCGACAAGCGGAGGTAGGTAGGAGGATAAGGAAGTGCAGTTGCTGGAGGAGAGGCCAGAGGGGAGGCTCCGCTAGATGTTCTTGATGGTACCCAGGTCTCAGGCAGAGGGTCCAGTGAGGAGAGCGATGTCAGGGACTGGGAGGCGAGACACAGTGAGAGACTCGAAGGTCAAGGGACTCGGAGGGGCTGTGCGGCTGCCGACTCTTCTCATCTCCCAGCTTGCCTGTGGCTGTGCAGTGCTCCATAGGCTCCCACACGTACTTGGTGCACTGCCTGCCCCCCTTTTAGAAGAACAATTAGCCCCCCATCCCCCGCCCCCAGGATGGTATCATTGGGAGACTCCGGTAGAGCTGCAAAGGCACACGGTGGTCAGTCGAGTCGTCACCAATGTTGGTTTGGGCCGGAGCGCGGAGCGCTGCATCCTCCAGGTTTCTGTAGCGAGGTGGCCTCCGTTTCCGTTCAAGCTGCCTCCTTCGTGTTCTGAGTCCCAGGAGACCCCAGCAAAGGGAGTTCCTGTCATTCCCTCGTGTGCGCTTTTGTTTTTCTTTCTGGACAAGGAGTCCTTGGTGCAGTCTGAGGAGACTCTTGCGCTTTACAGGACTGCTAGATTTGAACCTTCGACCTTGTGGTTAGCAGACCACGGCTTAAACTACCAGGCCACGAGGGATCCTCAGGTCATTCTATCATCATGACTATTTAGGGATTACACTTTACGACAGTTGAACTAGCATAAATTGGAGGACTTTAAAAAAATTCCAGTTTTCCAAGCATCATGCCAGATCAATTTCATCAGAATCCCATTGTATGGATATAACATAATATGTTTATCCATACCATGATTAATGGGCATTTGAGTTGTTTCCAGCTTGGGGCTATTAGAAACAAAGCAGCCATATAAAATTTTTGTCTAGACATGTACTTTTGTTTCCCTTGGGTAAATAACTATAAATAATCTGGACTTTGCCTTACAGTGTCTAACTTTATAAGAAAATGCCAAACTGTTTTCCACAGTAGTTATTAGGGTTTTTTTCCCCGTTCATTTTGATTTTCTTCTTGTTTTCTCAACAATATTCTATTGCTGTTTACTGTCCAGTCGATTATGATGCTCAGTGACCTCGTTGGTGCCAGAGTAGAATGATGTTTCAAGGACTGGTTTTTCAGAAGTAGAAATGAAGGCTTTTTTTTCCTGAGGAGCCTCTAGGTGGATTGGACCCTCCAAACTTTTGATTACTGTAAGAGTGCCAATTTCCCACATCCTTGCCAATTTTTTTCTGTTTATGGAGTCCAGTTTTTCATTTTTTATTTCATGCTCTAGTTCTCTGGGAATCAGCTGCTTACCTCGAGTTTAAAAGATCTTCTTTTCCTCCTAGAAGTTTTCTTGTTTTAAGTTCTATTTAGAGGACTCTGATTAATTTTCATTAGCTTTTGTGTATGATCTAAGGGAAGAGACAAAGCGCTGTTGTTTTGTTACACGAAGGTAAAGCTGAATCAAAATCTTGTGTTCAGCAGACTCTTCCTTTCACGTTACGTTGCATGAGCTCTTCTGTCAAAAATTCACTGACATATATTTAAGAATTGTTGAAGAGGTGTATGCTTTGTTGTGTCTATCTTCACTCAAAATAATTCAGTTAATGTGTGGGTTTTTTTTCTGGAAGCTATACTGTTTTATCAATCTATGTGTTTATATTTTTAACATCAAACTGTACTGATTTCTGTGGCTGCATAGTTAGGACTATGCTGATGTTATGAAAACAGATTATACTTCTCTCTGAGCTTGCTAGTTAGTTGAGCAGCAGACTTTGGTCTAAGATTCACTTTCCCTATAGCACCAAGTGCTGAAACCCAGTGTGGTGACGACCCTTAGATCTCAGCTACTGGAATTGTGAAAGACTATCATTACACAAGGTGCCCTGGTGGCCCAGTGGGTTAAGTGTTGGACTGCCAACCACCAAGGTTATCAGTTTTAACCCACTAGCAATTTTGGGGAGAAACATAGATTGACTGATCCCCAAAAGATGTAGTCTTGGAAACCCTATAGTGCAGTTATACTCTGTGATACAGGGCTACTCTGAGTCAGAATCAACTTGACAGCATTGAGCTTTTCTGTTGTTGTTTTTTTGTATCACTACATATGAAAGCCTTTTGGTGGTGTAGAGGGTTTTGTGCTGAGCTGCTAACTATAGGATTAGTAGTGATAGTCTACCAGCCACTGAAGGCTCATCTTTCTGTTCCCGTAATGATTTACAGCCTCGGAGGGGCAGTTCTATACCGTCCTATAGAGTCAGAATCAACTCAATGACAGTAAGTTATGTTGAGTTCAGTACGTATAAAAATGTGCTTAGCAATCATGGGCATGTAACGTGTAGTCACACAGGGCTTTGCACTCAGAAGGGAGCTGCTTTTGCTGCAACACTGTGCTGCCATTGCTAAATTTCTTGATAATTTTATCTTCGGACCTGTGCTTTGTAAACGGGGTCTGATGAGGAAATGGAGCAAGTGAGCAGAGGATTTATGAGAACTCTGAGTGGCTGCTTCATATTGTTGAGCCCTGAGTGCACACCCCACTCACATACAGCATTTGTGATGCCTCTAAACACCGAATTTCAGTCGATTTGCAATGGGTAAGAATGGAATAAGAGTCGGAGGGAATGAAATGTAAATATGTTCATCTCTGAATAAGTAAGTGATCATTTGCTTTACCAGCAATAAAAACAGGGCAGTGGCATCTGAAAAAGTGTGAACAACCAAAGAACCCTATCATATTTTTCCTGCTCATTATTTGCCAGGATCATTATATTGAAAATGATGACATGGAAGGAAAGAAAAAGATAGGACCATAATTCCTTTTCCTTTTAGTAGTTCCTTAATCATCAGTAAGCTGAGGGCAGAGAGTATTGATAAGACTTGTACACACCAACACGTGAAATCAAAGCAGTTAAACTAGTTTGGGGTAATGTTTCAATGGTTCCTATAAGAACAAAATACACATGCATATACAAGTTCTGAAGTAGAAATTCTATCATGTCAGTGATACTGTATGTAAGTTAAAGGTTCTTCCATGTTCAATCAAAGAAACTTATATGGCACAATTAAAAGACATATGTAAATTAATATTATTAATTTGAATTTTATTTATTTATAATGGCATTAAATAGAGATTAACCCAATATCACAAGTGTTTTGTAATATTTTCTCTATATGAAATCCAGAATAGGTAGATCTATAGATAAAGTAGCTAGATTGATAATTTCATAGGCACATGGCAGGGGAAAATTTTGGGGGTGGGGGGTGGAGCTAGCAACAATAAACAATGAGCTTGAGAAGAAAAGATTCTGAAATTGATTATGGTGGTGACTGCACAAATCTTAATATGATTTGATTACATTGTATAATATGTGAAGTATATGCCAATAAAACTATTGAGAAAAACAACAACAACAAAGAAACAGAAATGAACTATATTTTAATCCCGATGTTTAAAACACATTTTTTTTCTTTTACGGGAATGTTTGTCTTGAAAATTATGTAGCCATTCCTGCTCCCAGTTGAGAAAGCCCCAATTATCCAGAGATTTTCAACCTTTTCTGAGTGAGAATGGTTTAGGCTGTACTGCTTCCCCAGAGCAGACTACGAATTTATCCCTCTGCATAAATCTTGGTCGTTCTAAAAGGCCATAACTCAGAATGAGTTGAAAGGGATAACCACTCTGTTGCACTTAGTTAAAATGTTGGAGGATTTTCCTTTATAAAGCAGCTAATCTTTATTGTTTCATACAGAAGGTATAATTAAAAGAGTTCTTGAGGCTGAACTATGAGCGGGGCTGGCGTTTGGATAATGACTATTTGAAGGCCGTGTCATCCGCTGTGGATAGCCAGACTGGCCTGCTCACAACCTTGATTCTGTCATGGACGGAGACCTCGGGATCCTCTGCATGTCTCTGATCCTGTGTCCTTAATACTATGTAGGGGTGAGCAGGGAAAGCTAATTTTTGTTTAGTAGTAGGCCTACATGAGTTCTCTGCTCACATTGCAGATAACTGTGGTTATCACATTAGCAATGTGACTACCCTGAGAGAAGAATGAGAGCAACAGTTGAACTATGGAAGTTAATCTATGCATACCGGTCCCGGAATTTTCGGATCTGTCTCTGATGCTCCTTACGTTTGGTTATAGGAGAATACCGAGGTCTAGTAGTGAGTTCAGGCTCGTTCCCAGAAGCACCAGGGCCTAGAAGATAGTAGCAGATCAGCTACTAGCTTTCATTTTTATCAGAAGAAAGGGGCATGAGCTAGCCTAGGAGATTATGGATTACTTCCATGAGGAACTAATGTTTAAATTAAAGGTTTAAGAGCTAAGAGGTCCTTTATTGCAACAGGCATGTGGATTTATTTATCCCTTTCCTCAGCATAGTTTTACCCGCCAGCGTATTTTACCTTTCAAGAGAGATATTCCTAAAAAGCACAAGATCAGAGTCAACTTCTTGTACCATTTTTAACTTTGTTTTGTACAAAAGCAGCCCCTGGCTGTGGAGTGACTATGAATAGTATATATTAAAGAGCAATTGTTAGACAATAATATAATGACAAATAATGATTGTGTTAGCCTGGGTAGACTAAATAAACAAATTCATAGACACACATATGTGTATAAAGAGTACATTAAGAAAACATCCCATCCCAGTCTAGATCAAGTCCCATATGTCTGATACCAATCTATAAAGCCCTCTTCAAACTCACAAAACACATACAATTCCTCAAAGGGGCTGAAGTAGTTCATTCACAGACATCAAGCCAATCCCAATTGACAGCAGATCTCTCTGGGTTACCGAGGCTGTAAATCATTATGAGAGCAGAAAGTCTCATCTTTCCCTCACGGAGCAGCTGCTGGTTTCAAACTGCTGATTCTGCATTGAGCAGCCCAGTGTGTACTCCATGACACCCCCAGGCCTCGCTTTGGTTAATGTTTTGGACATCCCACTTCCTAATGGGCTGAACAATGAAAGATTTAAAGAACATTCCACAATTAACGGGGTTAGCGGGTAGGAAAGGAGGGGTGGAATATAAAACAAACCGACTGCCATCAAGTCCTCTGAAAATTGGCTATGAATACCTGCTTGCAAAAAATATATGTCACTCTTAACTTCTCATTATCTTCATGAGGAATAATCTGCAATGAATAACCTAGACCATATCTAACTATATGGTTTGGAAATTTGGATGTCCAATGAAATGCTTATTTTAAACACTTGATACTTAGAGTAAAATATGCTTATCAGGTTATTTTCTACTGACCATGAAGAAAGAGGTATTACATTGAAACACAGCTGAAAAAGTAATCTTGTTTTCTTAAATAGAATTCTAATTCAATATCATCAAGTACTTCTTGCAAGTGCTTTACTTCGTGAAATCTGGTGCTGGTTGCTCTCCCATGACCACTGTGTAACACTGTGTTGGTACAAATATTAATATCCCTGTTTGGGGGAAGAACCATTAGGAATATATATTGTTCCACATATGACATTTTGGAAAGCAAAGTCCTGCTAATAGTGAGAAGCCTACCATCCAAAATTGCACAATCTCTTCTCAGACCAAGAGAGACTCTCCAAAGTGTGTATTTACTGGAGATTCAGAAATACTAAAAATTGTTAATTTAGACCTCAAAGCATATAAATGTGTATAGCAGAGCCCTTTAATGGATATGGTGTCTGAATATAGTTTGCATGCAAATCAATTTCACAGGCACTCATAAAAATGTCTGTGTAATTACAGAGTACCAAATGCAGTGTGCGGTATCTAAGAACTAGCCTGAAAATGCAGGGGCTAATTACCATCTAGGATATGAAATGGCAAAAAAGAACCCAGGAATCAAATTTGTTCCCCTGACATGTTCAGTAGTGTGAGTCTAGAAGTTAAAACAACCTTAAATTTCACATTTCATTTAAACTGCTAAATGTTTGTCAACATATTGTATAGAATGAGACATTTTTAAAGCCTTTAAATTCTACTAAAATGCTACTAATTACAACAGACACAAGTTGAAAGAGCAGCCACCATAGCAGAGGATCAATAGATGTCAACGGACAAAAAGGCCACACTGATCAGGAGCCTCTGAAGTGTATTTTCTTTTTATCCATAAAGCATCCTCTGGTGTATTTAAAAGTGAATTGATTCAATGTTTCTGTTTTTGTAACTAATTGCCTTGTTTTCCATTTAAAAAGAGAAATAAAGAGAGATGGGAAAAGATGTGGACACCATTGTGGGTATTTTATTGCGGTACACACCCAGCAAGGTAGATGAGACTGTTAGATGCTATCTGACGTACCAAACGTAGATAAACAGCGAAGCCGGCTCCAGACTGTCACCTGACTTGCCAAACAGAGGAACACGACGGTACCCTGCAAAGGGAATTTATCTAATTAGAAGAATTAAAATAAATTAAGCAGAGGTGTCACTACTATTGAGAATGTAGACAGATTTAATAAGCATCCATGAAGAACCCTAACTGGGTACACATGTTTCTATCTTGTATGTTAAGCTTTCCACAAATTAAACCACTTGCTGTTTCTCTCCTAGCTTCCTATTGCCTTACTCACTCACTCACACTTGCCTCTCTCCAAGTATACAGCATTCCAAAATCAACTACCACCCGTCAATCTCAGGAAGACTCTGCAGCCTGGATGCATCTCAGCTGGTGTCCAAAGTGTAAGCATATTGGGGACGCAGAGGACCCATCCAGGCATGGCGGCTCTGCAACATGAAGTGACATGCTTCAAAGGGTCCACAAAGGATCGTTCAGGGTCATAGTCTGTCCTTCAGCAGAAAACAATGAGCCCCTGCTCCTCTCTTGTGGATGATCCCCGTCCTTTGTTGCTTTTTAACACCATGTCTACACTCCACTGAACCCAAAGATAGAAGACCTCTGTAAAGAAAGGCTTAGATGTGCCAAATTTGCCTAACGGCTCAAACATGCCAAATGAGTCTTCGTGGAAATCCCCAATCTCTGCTCCATCTTCCACATGAGAGCAAGTTTCTTTAATTCTAGTGAGCGAAAACTTAGGTCCATACGTAGCATTTCCATTATATCCAGCTATTCTGGATAGAGTTAATTGGTATATCAAAGTATGCCTATGACACACACATCATATTAAATGCTAATGTAATAATCTTACATTAATGAATATTACCTTTATTCAAGCATAAAACTGGTAAAGTGAATTGCCCGAGAAATTCATTTCCACCTATTAGACCTCGATTTTCAACAACAAACCGTATCAATGCCAATTCTGGTACATTCATAATAAACGTGAATGTTTCATTCCATTGTGGACTAAAGGCTGAAATGCAAAAGAACGCATACAACAAATCATAGACACTATCTCTTAAGTAAATTTTTTCTCCATTTTTCCAACATTTTGCTATTAGTAATAATAGTTGTGTTTTATCGATTTAAAATGCCAATATATTAAATGAAAGGGGAATAACCAAGGAAATAACCATATTTATTAGGTGTTTACTATTGCTGGGTAATATGCTAAGAATTTTATATAAATGATGTAATTTAATTTCACAACAATCCCATCAGAGTTATAATTATCTCCATTTTGTCTTAAGTGTTTCAGATAGATAGACTTTAAGTGATAGAACAGGTTTAAGAGTCAATTCTTTATATACAACAAAATTTATGCAGAAATTCCTAAGCTAGTTCTTTCTTCTATCCTCAATTTTCCTACTTTCTTTCTTACACACATGAAAGCTTGCACACACGCAACGATGATGATAAACGAGAGCCTAATTTTTAGTGATAAAAGTAAAATAATAAGCATGATCAAATTTTGCAATTGAAGTGATAAAACACTACTAAGAGAGATTAGCAAAGACAAATAAGTTGAAAAAATGCTCCATGTTCATAAATTAGAAGTCTTAATATTGTTAAGTTTTCAATACCACCCCAGACAATCTATGGAGTCTGTGGTAGTCACCTACTCTAGTGTCAATTTAAGGATTAAGAGTGTAGGGGTGGAGTCTAGGTTGTCAATCTGGAGATAACCAATGAGACTTCTGTTTGGCCTGGCCTTCTGAGAATTCTGGGAAATCTGGTACTTCCTTCTTGGAGGCAGGAGACACCTCTCTCTCTATGTTCACTCCCTTGGAGACTCTACTGAGAAGATAACTTCCTGGGACACATTGCAGAAGATAAACCACATGGATACAACCAGACATCTGAAGCCAGAGAAGCCACAGAGAGACCCCTGCCACAGCTGAGATGCTTACAACGCCACTGGACCCAAAGACTTTCTACCCTGTGGCTTGTGATCATCCTGCATTTGGCTTCATTGCATATGTTTCATGAGTCTGAAGAGGACATATGGGCTAATATCGGACTTATGGACTTGATCTGGACTGGCTGGGATTTTTTTCTCCATGTTCAATTGCTCATGTTATTTCTTATACACATATGTGTGGCCATGGATTTGTTTCTCTAGTCTACCCAGACTAACACAGCCATTCCAATCAAAATTTCAACAGCATTCTTTAAATAGAAATACAAAAACAAATCTTCAATTTTATATGGAATGGCTAAAGGCCCCAATTAGCTAAAGCATTATTGGAAGAGAAGAACAAAGTAGGGCACCTCACACTTTCTGATTTTCAAACATAAACCATGCAGTTTTAAAATCATAAAAGCCTTGTACTGGTATAACAATAAACACATAGACCCATGAGATAGGATTAAAAGTCGAGAAAGAAACCCACATTTCCAAAGTCAACTAATTTCTAAAAAGGGTGCTACATACATCTGATGGGGAAAGAAAAATATCTTCAATAAATATAAAAAATAGGCTTTCCACATGCAAAAGAAGAAGCAGGATCCTTACCTCACACCACACTCAAAAACAAATCCAAAAAGAATTAAAGACAAATATACAATATAAACTAAAACCACAAAATTCAAGGAAGACTATCAAGGGCAATGCTCTCATGCTTAGTTTTATCAGTGGATAATCTAATACAAACACAAACCAGTGAAATTTAAAAATGAAACTTCCAAAACTTAAAATTTTGTGACTATCAATATATTTCACCAAGGCAAAGATGGCCCACAGTGACTCCAACAGGAGAGTTAAATTTAGAACCTGTGTAAGTGAACATCCATGTATTTTAGCCTAAAACGCTTTCTTGCACATGTATATTTTTCTTTTCTCAATAGTATTTTAAAATCGACACAACATTATTGTTGTTCTTGTTTGTCGTTAGGTGCCACCCAGATGGCTCTGACCCCCATGCAGAAACAAAAGACACTGCTAGATCCGACACCATTCATAATTGTTCCTGCTGGAGCCCAGGGACGTGGCCAGTAAGTCAGTCCATCTCTTTGAGCGCCTTCCTCTTTTCTCTGCCCCCCTACTTTACCAAGCACGATGTCCTTCTCCAGGGACTGATCTCTCCTGACAGCATGTCCTAATATAGCCGCACCATCCTTGCCTCTCAGGAGCACTCTGGCCGTACTTCTTCCCAGACAAATGTGTCTTTCTAGCAGTTCATGGTCCTTTCAGCATTCTTCACCAGCATCATAGTTCAAGTGCACAGATTCTTCTTCACTCTTCATATTCAATGCCCAACGTTCACCTGCACATGAGGCATTTGAAAATACCATGACTTGGGTCAGGAGCACCTTAGTCCTCAAAGTAACATTGCTGTTTTTCAATACTCTAAAGGGGCCTCGTGCAGTAGATTTACCCAATGCACTGCATCTTTTGACCTCTTCACAACTGCACTGCAAGCAAGACAAATGGTTGGTAAATTCAATCTCTACCCCATTTATCCTGAATAAATCTATTTGTCCAATTGTGGGGATGTTTGTTTTCTTTACATTGAGTAGAAATCCATGTGCAGGCTGCAATCCTTACCTTCATCAGCAATTGCTACAAGTCTTCCTCACTTTAAGCAAGTAAGGTTGTGCCAAATGCCTATCTCAGGTTCTTAATAAGCCTTCCTCCAATCTTGATGCCACATTCTTCATTTAATCAAGCTTCTCTAATGATTTTCTCTGGCTCTCGACTGAAGAAGTATGGTGAGAGGGTACAATCCCCATGTGCACCTTTCTTGGTTTTAAACCAGGCACCACCCCCTGGTTCTGTTTACACAACAGCTTCTGGATCCATGTACAAGTTCTGAATGAGCATACTGCTTTTTTCTGTAATTACCATTCTTCTCAGTGCTATCCACAGTTTGATATAAGCCACACAGTCAAAAGCCTCGGCAGAGTCTATAAAACACCAATCAACATCGTTCTGGTACTCTCTGCTTTGAGCCAACATCCATCTGGCAGCAGCAATGGTGTCCTTTGCCCCACATCCTCTTTTGAATCTGGCCTGAACTTCTGGCCGCTCCCTGTCAGCATCCTGCTGTAACTGTTGATGGGTGATCTTCAGAAAAAAATATTTATGTGTATATGATATCAATAATATTGTTCTATAATATGTTCATTTTATTGGGTCAGCTTTCTTCAGAATGGGTGCATATATGAATTTCTTTAAGTCAGTTAGCCAAGTAGCTATCTTCCAAATTTCCTGGCACAGACACATAAGTGCTTCCAGTACTTTGTCTGCTTGTTAAAATGCTTCAATTGCTGTCTCATAAATTCCCGGAATCTTATATTTGGCTAATGCTTTCAGTGAAGCTTGAACTTCTTCCTTCAGCACCATTGGTTCTTGCTCATACGCTACCTCCTGAAATGGTGGACTGTCCACGAGTTTTTTTGGTACAGTGACTATGAATTCTTTCCATCTTCCTTTCATGCTTCCTAAAATGAATGTGTTGCCTGTAAAATCTTTCAATATTGCAACTAGAGGCTTAAAGTTTTCCTGGAGTGATTCCAGTTTAAGATATGCTGAACATGTTCTTCCTTTTGGTTTTTCCAACTTGAGGTTTTTATCACAGTTCATTATAATATTTTATTTGGTCTTCTCAAGCTGCCCTTTAAATTTTCTATTCAGCTCTTAGACTTTATCACTTCTCTCATTTGCCTTATCTACTCTACCATTAACAGCGAGTTTCAGTCTCTCGGACACCCACTTTGATCTTTTATTTCTTTCCTGTCTTCTTAATGACCTGTATCTTGCTTCGTGAATAATGTTCTTGATGTCCTCCCACAGCTCATCAGATCCTCTGTCATTAGGCTCCCATGCAGCCAATATGTTCACGAGATCATTTCAAAATTCAGGTGGGATGTACTTTAAGTCATATTTTGGCTCTCCTGGATGGTTTTACTTTTTTTCAGCTTCCACTTGGAGTTATATAGGAGCAATGTATAGTCTGCTCCACCATCAGCCTCTGGTCTGGTTATAGCTGGTGTTGAACTTCTTTATTGTCTCTTCCAACAGATACAGTCAGTTTGATTTCAGCGTATTCCACCTAGAGAAATCCAGGTGTCTAGCTGCCATTTGTGTGGTTGAAAAAGGGATCTGTTATGAACAAATCATGGTTCATGCAAAATTCTATCATGAAGTCTCTAGCGTTGTCTCTATCATTCAAGATTATCTTTGCCAGATGCGGTTGCTTCCTCTTTGTTTCCAACTTTTACATTCCAATCAATGAAAGTCATCAATGCATTTTGATGGCATGTTTGATCAATTTCCAACTGAAGACCTCGGTTGAATTCGTCAATGTCTTCATCCCTAGCTTCCTTGGTAAATGTAACTAATAGTTGTATTGATTAGATTACTGTGAAGGCAGACACCACACACAGCTTGTACTTCACGGTAGATCTTTAAATATTCTTTTGGATAATAAATGCAAAGCCATTCCTCTTGATTGTATAATTCCTGGCATAATAATTATTCATCTTCAGATTCAAATGGCCAATACCAGTCCATTCAGCTCGCTATGCATAGGAGATGGATCTTTATGCGTTCCACTTCATTTTTGAACACTTCCAACTTTCCTAGCTTCATACATGGCACCTCCCAAGCTCCGATTTTTGCTGCCATATCTTCTTACCTTGAGTCCTGCCGCCTCAGCAAATGTAGAGCAGAAGGCTCCACTTTCATAGCCTTGACCCAACTCAAGTCACTGTGGTCGACTCCACTCGAAGGAAGTCACTCCTCTGCAGGCACATTTTGAGTGCCCTCCGATCTGAGGGGCCCAGGTTCTGGCACTCTCTCTGACAACATTCAATTTCCATATACAAGGCCTTCAGTAGCTGACAGTGTTTCAAAACTATGCATAATTGAACATATAGAACCTGTTAAATTGTGTGCTTTGTGCTTTGTTGTGTATATGATCAGAAGCAACCACAAAATAATAAAATTGAGGGGAAAAATAAAATACACAAACCAAAAGACCAGACCCTGATGGGTTAGAGTATAGCATTTTCTAGTCTTACCAAAAGGAAACAATTACTTCTAAATCTTATGCATATGTGATCCTTCTTGTCCCGCCACTCATATATTGCATTACACCAACATAACCTAGGAGTCTAACCACTAGCTATCTAAGCCATCTGTCTTGTCCAGCCATTTGTACATTTACTCTTACAAAGTGTTTCCACATATATCACTTCTTCCTTTGCTAGTGACACCCCCTTCTACATAACCTATATTTACATTGCCTATCGAAATCATATCTTGACTCAACTTTGTATTTTTCATTTTCCCATCAAACATGCCTACCTACCTAATCTGAGGAATATTTTCTTTACAGTTCTACTCCGTTGTTATCTCCTAGCTTCAAGGCCATAATTTATTAACTTTCTTCAGAAATTTCCTAACATCTTAACATGGCTATCCTAACCATTCTCGACATAACTTTCTCTTTTTATTCCATACATTTTTCCTTTAAGGAACAACAAAAAACATTATCATATATTTAAGTCTAACCCATGGCAGCCTTATAAGAGCTGAGAAGTTCTCCATAGAACTTCTAAGACTCTAAGTATTTATGGAAGGAGACAGCTTCGTCTTTGTCTCATGGAGCAGGTGGCAAGTGTGAACTACTTGCCTTGGAGTTAATAAACAAATCCTGGAACCCACTACTTGACCAGGGCTCCTCATTTTGAACCTGATTTTTCCAATCATGTTTTAATTTTTTCTTCATCATATTATCGTACTTACATTATTTCTTTTTTTTTTATCGCTAATCTCTGTTAAAATGTTATTCATTCTTCAAGGACCACCTCCAAATTTTCCCTTTTACAAAATTCTTTGTACTCTCCGGAGAGTATTAATTGGACCCTATATTCTAATAATTTTATTTGCATCTCTTCTTCCATTTTGAAACACAAACTATCTGAAATGTATTTAGTTGAAGCATACACTATAGTAAATCAATAAGAAAGAAGAAATTTTAAAATATCCTGACATTTATCACCATGTTTTTAGCATTACAGAGGTGTAATAATGTTTGATGCACTTAATTGAATTTCTGCTGGGATAAGACATAAAACTCAGTATGTAATCAAAAGTCTAGTGGGAGCTGGAATCATGGTATGATAAGGGGTGCATTGAATAAATAAAGGCTCTATTTATATTGCCCCAAAGATTAAAGCAAAGATGAAATGAACAAAAGAGTTAGGCTTCTGTACATTTAAAACCAGCAGCACTTAGTGTTTCTTGATACAGCCTTTGTCGTGTACTTTCAACTCTCCTGTTCTTTGCTTCAATTGTGTTGTTGTTTGCCTGCGAGTACATTTTGACACATAGCAAACCTATGTGACGGTATAGAAGGGCCCCCATAGGGTTGCTCCTAGGTTGTAATATTTATGGGAACACATCACCAGGTCTTTTCTCCCAGAAAGCCACTGAGTGGATTCAAACTGCCAACATTTGGTCATTTAACAACTCGTGGCTTCCCCATGGTGCACCAGAGTTCCTTCCTTCAACCCTGAGGGCTACCAGGGAAGTCAGAAAGCCATTGCCAGTGTGCCTTTGCGCTGATAACACCAAGTGAGACAGAAACAATCCCCCACCTCTTTGCCACCATGTTAGCACAAAAGGTCATTCTGGAAGAGTAGACCGGGAACAGAAAGACAAATCTCTGACATTGCTGGGGAGTACTGCACACACAGAGAAAGGCCAAGTAAAACTCTCCCTGCTCCTTTTCCAGTGTTATTTAGCCCTGAAGCATAATTTCAGACTTTGATAGGAAGCCTACTATATTTCTGAAATACCCACATACAGAATATGCCATACTCAAATCAGTCTCAGGCCTCCTCCAAGCTGATTCTGATGAAAAAAGGTCAATCTCAGCAAGCTCTCCTTTTCTGACTCCTTTAGCTATTTCAGCATCAGAGAGAAAATGACAATGCTACCGCTCTATTATATAAAATATCCTGGGACGCCGGACCCTTGGAAACCTAACCAATGTCATTTATTCCTTTCCTACATTTCCCTTCTGGGAAAAATGACTGAATTTTGAATCCACACACTGTCTGACTAGGTTTCTATGGCATCCTTTCTGAATAAGAAGCCACAGACCCTTGATCTAAAATAACTCAAGCATTAAGGTAAAAATGTGTAATATGCTGTGTCAGAATGATGTCACTTTGAAAATTGTATTCAAAGATTAAAATCTAGGCAGATTTTTCAGAAGCTAAAATGTTTCCCTTGGTTCATGATGTAGGGGAAAAGATAAAAGGGCCAAATGTAATAAGTAATTTAAATAATTCATAAAAATGTGTGTGCATATTCTAAAAATATACCTAAACAAAGTTTTAAAACATTGAAAAATTAATCTTACCACATAGTACTGGACTGAATTATGTGCCCCAGCAATATGTGTTATAAATCCTAACCTCTATGCCTGTGATTATAATTCCATTTGGGTATGGATTGTCACTGTTGTGCAGATGAGACAAGATTAGTGTTGGGTGTGTGTTTTATTTCTTTGTTTAATCATTTTATTGGGGGCTCGTACAATTCTTATCACGATTCATACATACATCCATTGTGTCAAGTACATTTATACATTTGTTGCCATCATCATTCTCAAAACATTTTCTTTCTACTTGAGCCCTTGATATCAGCTCCTCATTTTCCTCTTCCCTCCCCATTGTCCCCTCCCTCATGACCCTTGATCATATATAAATTATTATTTTTTTCATATCTTACACTGTCCGAAGTCTCCCTTCACCCACTTTTCTGTTGTTCATCCCCCAGGAGGAGGTTATAGGTAGATCCTTGTAATCAGCTCCCCCTTTCTATTCCACTTTCCCTCCACCCTCCCTCCAGGTATCGCCACTCTCACCACTGGTCCTGAAGGGGTCATCTGTCCTGGATTCCCTGTGTTTCTAGTTCCTATCTGTACCAATATACATCCTCTGGTCTAGCCAGGTAACCAAGCAGCCATTTAGCTCAGAAGCAACAAATCTCTCATGGAAGAAGCACACCAGCCTGTGTTACCACAAGGTGTAGAAGGGACCAGATATCAGGCATCAAAGAACAAAAATTAATATCTGTGGGTGCCCACCTTCCAGATATGAACACTGAAGACAAATGTGTGCATAAGCAAATGTCGTGAAGAATGCTGATGGTGCCAGACTATCAAAAGATATAGAGTCTGGGGTCTTAAAGGCTTGAAGATAAACAAGTGGCCATCTAGCTGAGAAGCAACAAAGCCCACATGGGCGAAGCACACCAGCCTGTGTGATCATGAGGTATTGAAGGGATGAGGTATCAGGCATCAAAGAATGAAACATCATATCATTGTAAATGAGTGTGAGTATAGAGTGGAGACCCAAAGCCCATCTGTAGGCAACTGGACACCCCCTTACTGAAGGGTCGTGGCGAGGAGATGAGTCAGTCAGAGTGAAGGGTATCAACGATGAAACATATAACTTCCTTCTGTTTCTTAAATGCTTCTTCCCCCACTATCATGCTCCCAATTCTACCTTACAAATCTGGCTAGACCAGAAGATACTGGGTGTGTTTTAAATCAATCTCTTTTGAGATATGAATTTATTAGACATCCCAGAGACAGAGGAAAAGAGACGTCAACCCCTATGAAGATTGTCCAGGAGCAGAAGTACAGAAAGG
Source organism: Tenrec ecaudatus (assembly GCF_050624435.1). Taxonomy (NCBI): domain Eukaryota; kingdom Metazoa; phylum Chordata; class Mammalia; order Afrosoricida; family Tenrecidae; genus Tenrec; species Tenrec ecaudatus. The sequence continues at coordinate 112,866,210 of NC_134535.1, read as the reverse complement.
ACAAAGGCCTTGCTTTAGATCTGATACAGAGAAAGAGAAACTTCGACTAGAGCTGGTATCTTGAATGCAAACATTAGTCTTCTACACGGTCAGAAAATTAATTTCTGTTTCCTAAAGCTATCAATTCATGGTCTTCCTCTGACAGCTGCTCTAGATCACTACAACATGAAGCTAACACTCCAGTAATCTTGTGCATTACACAAAACCTTAACATTCTAAATACTAAACATGTACAAGATTTATGTCAACATGAAATGTCAATGTTTTCCAACAAGAAATCTAATAGAAATTTAATAAAACACATTAAAGACTCACCATTCTTTTTAATTATACGACTCTGTTCTTTCATTTGATCAGCTGGAACACCAAATATCTCTATTATTACTAGTGTGTCGGTTTTGCTTGATGATGAATAAAAAGGAAGCTGGATACCACTGATGAGCTGCATAAATAAATTTTCAATAAAAGAACTTAGCAAAATATTGACCTGCATCACCACTTAAATTGAAAATTAAAAGAACCATTCAAAAAAATCTGATAGACTAAGGCAAGTCCCACAAATATCGAAGCTGGAAAAATTGCAAATTTAAAAACAAATCTCTTTTTTCATTAAGTTTCAGTACACAAATACCAAGATCACTTATAAATTATTCCAATTTTCTTTCTATGTAAATATAGTGAAATACACATAGATTATTAATGATAAATTAACATATAGACTTTTTAAAGCATTTGTTATGATGAACTTTTGCTATAATTCAGGATGAATTCAATAGTATGTTATCTGTAAGTTCATCTTATGTGTCTTCAGAAGAAATATAAGAATATGAATTTTGAAATGTTAAAAATGAAACATAATTCTTGAGAGCATTTTCTGATAGAATTTATATTTGAATTGTTTTTCAAGAAATGTTACACTATCCAATTTGTTTTCATATTGTCTTGAAAAGTAATCAGAATTGATCCAATCAATTCTTTCATATTTCCAAGCAAGTCTGAACATCTGGAAAATGATTAAAACAGTAATTAATGGTAGTTTCATCTAGTAAAGATTTCTTTTACTTCGATGAACCAAGCAAGCACAAACCCACAAAAAATGTACATGTATTTGAAAGGCATATCTCTGCCTAAGAATGCAGTTGTAAAACCAAAGGCACAATTTTAATTTTGTAAGACTTTAATAACAAGAATAAGTAGGTAAGTTTGTAAAAGAGGACAGAAGGAAGGTAGGACAGAAGTGAAAGGAAGAGAGGAAAAAAAAAATAAAGGCTGAGGAAAAAATAGAAAATAACTAAAATGTAACTTTTTCTTTCCTATATCCCTTCATTATGTCATTATCTAAGAACCAAAATTATGGCACAAATAATTAGCAATCAATAGGGCATGAGCACTGATGAAATAAAACAAACATCATTTAAGTACCAAGGACACTGGCCAGGCACATCTGTAGGTGTACCTCCCAGCACACACCAGCTAAATATCAGATCCGTAGGCAACAAAACTTACCAATATAGGAACTTTTCAGTTTTGGCGCACCCATGCTAATTCTGTCTAGTTAAAAATATCAAATATGTAAATCAAAAGAAAACTTAGAGATTATTAGGTCAAATCATCTGTAAATTTTGATTCATAAGGTCCTTACTGGGACCACTGTGAAGGAAGGAATTTCAAACAGGAAACATTTGTTATTCAGTGAGAATAGTTTGCTTCTCTGCATTGGCTTCGTGCATAAGACTTTACTTTGAATTAGTTTTTAAAAGTCTGAAGATAACTGCCTATTCCAAACTCTGTTTCCAAATGACAATGATTCGTATGGGTTGATCAGAAGCATAAGAGAGCTGAGGCTAAAAATGACATTTAGGCGGTTATGCTGTCAACTCCGTTTCGACTCCTAGTCAGTCTGTGGGGAAGGAATGAAATGCTGGCAGGTCTGTGTCATCTTTACTGTTGCCGTCATCCGCGAGCCCATTGTTGCAGGCATTGAGACAAGCCCCCTCACTGAGGGGCTTCCTCTGTTTCGCTGACCTTCTTTCCTGAGTGTGATGCTCTTTTTCTAAGGACTGGTGTTCCTAGGGAAGATGCCCAAAGGATGTGGGACAACGTCTCACCACTCTCACTTCTAAGGAGCATTCTGGTTGTACGTCTTCCAAGACACATTTGTCCATCTGTTCGCCACACATGTTACCATCAGTATTCTTTGACAACAGCACAATTCAAAGACACCACTTCTCCTTGGGTCTTCCTTATTCGTTGTCCAGATATTGCATGCAAAAGGGTGGTTAAAAATACTATGGCTCAGGTCCAGTTCTTCTTGACCCCCAGGGTGACATCTTTATTTTCTAAAACCTTAAAAATATTTTTAGTAGCAAATTTGTCCAATGCAATTTATCATCTGATTTCTTGGTCTCTGTTTCTATGAGCATTGATTATAGGTACAAATAAATTAATTAAATCCTTGACAACTTCAACCTTTTCTCCTTTAATCATTATGCAATTTATTGGTCTAGTGTAAGGATTTTTTTTTGTTTTTTACTTGTTGAAGTGTAATCCATACCAATGGTAAAATGGTGGAATAGTAACACCATGCCTCTTGCTTCTGAAACCAAGTCTTTACAGTTATATGCAAACCAAAGGATAATCACAATTCTCCTTAAAATGATCAAAATGGGAGCTAATAACTCATATGGCCATGACACCAGTGTCCTCAGAAAATCAGTGATATTGCCTATTTTTTCCAGGCCACTAGAACCTCAAGATGAGAGTCTGCTCACAATATACACGTGTAGTATTTGTAAGCATCTGTTCATATTATTTTTCACCTTCACTTTCTCAGTAAATGAACTCATATGTTCACTATACTACTTTTTGTTTATTTGTTTGTTTCAATTCCTTTAATAGGGTCTTGTGCAACTCTTATCACAATCCATAAATAAATCAATTGTGTCAAGCACATTTGTACATTCATTGCCTCATCATTCTCAAAACATTTGCTCTCCACTTGCCTTGGCATGCGCTCCTCATTTTTCCCTCCTTCCCTGCTCCCCCCTCCCTCATGAACCCTTGGTAATTTATAAATTGTTTTGTCATATCTTGCCCTGTCTGATGTCTCTGTTCACCCTCTTTTCTGTTGTCTGCCCCCCAGGGAGAAGGTCACATGTAGATCCTTGGAATTGGTTCCCCCTTTCAAACCCACCCTCCCTACACCCTCCCAGTATCGCCACTTACACCACTGCTCCTGAAGGGATCATCCGCCCTGGATTCCCTGTGTTTCCAGTTCCTATCTGTACCAATGTACATCCTCTGGTCTATCCAGACTTTCAAGGTAGAATTGGGATCATGATAGTGGGGGGGCAGGGGAGGGAGAGGAAGCATTTAGGAACTACAGGAAAGTTGTATTTTTCACCTTGCTACATCGCACCCTGACTGGCTTGTGTCCTCCACGAGAGTGGAGCACATCTTCTGTAAGGGGATGTCCAGTGGCCTAAAAATGGGCATTGGGTCTCCAATCCGCACTCCCCATCTCATTCACTATGGTAAGATTTTTTGTTCTGATGATGCCTGATACCTGATCCCTTCGACACCTCATGATCCCACAGGCTGGTGTGCTTCATCCATGTGGGCTTTGTTGTTTCTGAGCCTCTAAGATCCCAGACACTATATCTTTTGATAGCTCGGCACCATCAGCTTTCTTCACCACATTTGCTTATACACCCATTTGTCTTCAGCGATCATATCACGGAGGTAAGCACACAATGATATGGTTTTTTGTGCTTTGATGTCTGATAACTGATCGCTTCAGAACCTCATAATCACATAGGCTGGTGTGCTTCTTCCATGTGAGCTTTGTTGCTTCTGAGCTAGATAGCCACTTGTTTACCTTCAAGCCTTTCAGACCCCTGACACTATATCTTTTGATAGCTGGACACACTCAGTTTTCTTAACCACATTTGCTTATTCACACACTTCGTCTTCAACAGTTCTGTCTGGAAGGTGAGCATCATAGAAAGCCAATTTACTAGAAGAAAGTATTCTTGCATTGAGGGAGTATTTGAGTGGAGTCCCAACGTCCTTCTGCTACCTTAATATTAAACCTACAAATGTATGCACATAGATCTATTTACCCATCCTCATATATAAATATATTTGCATATGTACATGTCTTTATCTAGACCTCTATAAATGCCCTTTGACTCCCAGCTCTTTCCTCTATTTCCTTTGACATTCCTCCTGTCCCACTATCATGTTCAGTCCCCACCAGGGTTTCAACTATTCCTCTTGGTTATATTACCCTTGGTCATGCCCTACCAGCCCTCCCACAGCCTCCTCACCACTGATTTGGTTCACTTGTTGTTCCTTTGTCCCTGGGTTTGTTAACACCATTACCTTTTCCACCACCTCCCCCTCTCCCATGTCCCCCCGTTACTGTCAGTCCCGTTGTTTTCTCCTCCAGATTGTTCATCCAGCCTATCTTATTTAGACAGACCTGCAGAGATAATAACATGCACAAAAACAAGACAGAGCAAAACCAAGCAACAATATACAACAAAACAACAACAAAACAATGACAACAACAAGAAAGAAAAGGTTGTAGTTAGTTCAAGGATTATTTTTCCAGTCCATTCTGTTGGGGCACCATGCCGTGGCCTCAAAGTCCATCCACAGCATACCATGAAGACCACGCTGCTCCATTCCCTTTCTGTTCTGCTGCACCCCCTCAGTGTTTTGCCTCGGTGTTGTAGGATCAGATCGGGGGCAATTCCCACACTGTGTCTCCGTTGTTGTCCCCTGTAGGGCTATGGGTCAGTGAGGGGTGCCATGTCTCATAGTTGGGCCAGCCATGTGGTCCTCTCTGTGGACTGGCTGCTCTAATTGGGAACATCATCCTCCCGGCCTGGTGGGCCAGCATCTGCTCTACTCTCTCCTCCTCCCCCTTCATCTGCTCTCATGTGCTCTGATCAGATATGTCCCTTTCCTGGAGCTGCAGATGCAACGCTGTCCTTTGAAACGAATTCTGGGGAGAAGCAGCAGGTGTCCACTTAATAGTTGGGATTGGGGACAGCCCCTCACACCGCTCCACTGGTTTCTCACTCCATGCCGGCATGTTGCATTCCCATCTTGAAGCACTAGATTGAAATCTGGTCCTCCTTTCCCTGTGGAGATAGAAACAGTACCTTCTCCTTGGGTGGGTTAGTGCCCTGTGCCCTGCTACCCATTTCTTTTTTATTATTTTCTTTCCTTTCCCCAGCTCCCCATGCAGCGATTTGCTTTATACATTCATCACTGCTCTTTAATGATGCATACTACTCCACTGTATGTGTGTACCACAGCTTTTTAATCCATTCATCAGTTGATGGAAATTTGGGTTGTTTCCAACTCCTTGTAATTGTGAACTGTGTCGCAATGAACATTGAGGCACAGATGTCTGGCCTTGGTTTGTATCTTGCCTCTTCTGGGTATATGCCCAGTAGGGAACCACTGGGTCATATGGTAACTTCATTTCCATCTGTTTTAGATATCCCCAGATCAATTTCCACAGTGAATGTACATACTTGCAGGTTCACCAGCAGTGGATGAGAGTTCCTGTCTCCCCACAGCCTCTCCAACACTTGTTGCTTTCTGATTTTTTTAATTAGGCTACCTTTGAGGGTATTAGGTAGTACCTCACTGTTGCTTTAATTTGCATTTCTCGTATGGCTAAAGGTCAAGAAACGTTTTCTTATATGGTTGTTGGCCATTCGGATTTCTGCCCTTGTGAAACTTCAGATCCTTTGCCCACCTCCTCAGTGGGCAATTAGTTTTATTTTTTTTTCTTTTTGGAAGCTAGCAGAGTATTGTAGATTTTAGTAATAAGGCCTTTGTCTGATATGTCATTGCTAAAGATGTGTTTCCAGTCCGTGGATTCTCTTATTACTCTCTTGGTGAATTATTTCGATGTACACAGGTGTTTCATCTTCAGCATATCACATTTGTCATTTGTGCCTCCTCTATGTTTGTGTCCTTCCCTATTTCTGATAGCCTGTGTATTCCCTTTGCCAAAGTTCTCAAGTTGGTCCCAATCCCTCATTGATGACCCTAATGGTTTGGGGTTTACCTTCAAAGTCTGTGATCCATCTTGAGTTTATTCTTGTGTATGGGGTGAGATAAGGTCTTGCTTCATTTGTCTGCAAGTAAATATCCACTTTTCCCAGCACCACTTGTTAAAGAGGACATCTGCTTCCCATTGGATATTTTTGGGGCTCTTATCAAAGATCAGTTGTCTGTATGCTGATGATTTTATTTCTTGGTCTTCAGTTCTTTTCCATGTGTCTGAGTATCTGTCATTGTACCAATACCATGCGGTTTTGAGAACAGTGACTCTATAGTATGTGCTAGTATTTTGTTAAGGATTTTTGCATCAATGTTCATTAGGGATATTGGTCTGTAGTTCTTGATTCTTGTGGGATCCTTGCCAGGGTTTAGTATCAGAGTTATACTAGCTTCATAGAAGGGTTTCGGGAGTTTTCTGTCTTTTTCTATGTTCTGGAAGAGTTTGTGTAGGATTGGTATTATTTCTTCCCTAAGTGCTTGGTGGAATTCTCCCATGAAGCTATCTGGTCCAGGGGATTGTTTTGTTGTTTATCCCTTGATTACCTTGTCTGTTTCTTCTATTTCTATGGGTCTGTTGAGGTTCTTGACATCCATCGAGGATAGTCTAGGGAGGGATTATTCTTCCAAGAATTTGTTCATGTCTTCCAAGTTGTTGAATTCATTGGAGTACAATCCTTCATAGTACTGTGTAATTATCCTTTTGATTTCATCAGGGTCTGTTGTAATGTCCCCTCTTTCATCCCTTATTCTTGCTATTGAAATTTGTTCCCTCCTTTCTTTGGTTAGTTTTTTCCAGCAGCCTATCGATTCTGTTTATCCTTTCAAAGAACAAACTTTTAGCAGCATTAATATTTTCCATAGTTTTATTTCCCTCTCCTGAATACCAGCCCTGATTTTTATAATTTATTTTCTTTTGCTATTGGTAGGATTGTCCTCCTGACTCTGCTCTAGTTGTTGTAAATTCTGTGCCAGCATATGCATCATGAGTCTCAGGTTTGCATGTATTGCTATGAAACTTCCTCTGATTACTGCCTTTGATGTGTCCCACAAGTTTTGGTACATCGTATGCTCATTCTCGTTAGTTTATAGAAATTTCCTAATTTCATCTCTGATCTGTGCCAGTATGCACTCCTTTTGCAGTAGAGAGTTATTCGTCCTCCAATTGTTTGCTCTTGTTTTCTTCGTCTTCCTTTGTGGAAGAATACGTTAGAAGAAACCCAGCCCTGTGAAAGATCCTTGCTGGCCCGGTTGGGCAGAAACATAACATTCACCAAGCATAAATAAGGGACCGCCACATAGAACAACCTCATCCTGAGGGAAATAAAGAGAATACAGACCCCAAGATAACATTGGCTTAAGGATGTAAAGAAGTCAAGAATGATACACACACACAAACACACATGCACAACACACTAATGAGAAAAGAATGTAGTAAAACACCCAACACAAAAGGTATAAGATGACATCACAGATTCCGCAGATGGAGATAATAACCCTGAATATCAATATCCTGAAATCAGGCATTAAAAGACTGAGACTTGCAGACTGGCTTAGAAAACACAACCCAGCAATCTGCTGCCTACAGGAGACACATCTCAAAGCTACAGACAAAAATAGGCTGAGAATCAAAGGCTGGAGACTTATCAAGCAAACAACAATTCAAAAAAAGCAGGGGTTACAATCCTAATCTTGGATAAAATTGACCCAAAGTGCAAACCAAAAAGAGATAAGGATGAAAATTATATAATACTCAAGGGACTGGTACAACTTTCTTTTAGATAAGCAAATTATTTAATCAACTAAGACATCCTTATTAAGCAATTGATTTGTAATCTGCAAATGACAAACCTAACTGTAAGTTTAGCGAGCCAAACCTACCCAGAGGCACTATGGGAATGAAATCTAATGATCTGCGACAGCAGGGTTACAGCTGAAAAACAAAAGCAAACGAAATGACAAAATAATCCTGTGGTTCTCCACTGAATCCCATGAGGTCACCATGCATCACAATTGGCTTGTTGGCAATATCTGGGTTTTTTTTTTACAGTATGTACTTGGTGTCAGACAATGTGAACATGAGTTAAACAAAACAGCTAACACCCTTAAAGAGCTGCCAAGCAAGTAGGGGAGGAATAAATACAAGTTCATCTACAATAAGTGCTTTAAATATCCATGCAGTGGGTGCTGTGGAAAAAAAGAGTATAAAATTTGAACAACTAAATCTGCCTCTGAAAAAATGTTTCTAAAAGGAAATAACTCTCGAGTCATGCAACATGAGCCAGGATGCAACAGTTAGATGAAGAAGAGTCCACTCAGAAAAATTACTGTGTGCATTGTAAGGCTATGGCTCCATGGAGAGAAGTGATCTGTCTCCCTATGGTAACAGAATGCTATGAGAAATGGAGAGCAGTGAGGGGTAGGCTAGAGGAGAAGTTCAAAGTAGGAAAACATTAAGAAAAGCGAAGGTTCATAAGATTATCATTGCAACAGCGGTAAAAACCTACCGATTGATTTTGGGAGGTGGGTTATGAGGACTAAAACACAGTGGCAAAAACCCAGTTAGAAGCCTATAGCTGGACCCAATGACAAGTCAAAAGTTCCTGAAACAAGAAGCAGAAAATAAGAGAGAAGGGAATATATAATAAAATAATTTAAGAATAAGATCGGCAGAATTTAGAAATCAATTGTATGGGAGAAGTGAAAGAGATGTCTAAGGAATTCATTTTTCTCATCATTCTAGTCCGTGTTCATTGAGTTGATTAAGTAGTATCCTTCATTGGGACATAAACAAAACAGTAGCAGAAAGTTTTACTAAGAATGGATATTTTGTTTTTAATAAAGCTAAGGCTCCTTTTCCCAAAACCAACCAACAACAACAAACAAACAGACTACCATCCACACAATTCTGACTCCTAGTGACCCTTTAGGGCAGAGTTGAAGGGTCCCTTTGAGTTTGTGAGGTTGTGAATCTTTATGAGAGCAGAAAACCACATCTTTCTTCCAGGGAATGTTGAGTGGTGTCAAATTTCTGCCAATCAGGGCTGTGCCAAAAATAGGAAGAGATTTTTTTCTCCAGTTGTCACCATCAAAACTTGATGATGCTCCTGAAGGTAAAACGTGAAAATGTCCTGAGTGGCTTTCCTAGGTGTCTTCCCCACCTAACACCCCCCTCCCCACATGCAAGAGGTTCTAGTCCATCAAGAAGACCTGGTAGTGTACAGCAAGATCATTCAGAAAAACCCACTAGTAACTCCCCTGGGTATAAATGAAGTTGTATATTCCCTGGCAGCATAAATCCTTCAGGGGGCAGGTAAAGAAAGAGGAGCTATAGAAACAGAAATAGTTACTTAGCTGGTAGATTTAAATAAAGAATGTACAATCACAGAAGCACAGCAAGGAGATTTGTATAGAATAGACAGAGATATTACTGAGGAGCTGAATAAATCTTCTCATTAGAGCAACTGTTAAAAAGTACAAAAAGGATGCCAACATTATAATAACATAGTAATGTAAGCTTGATAGTCAATACTTTGCCAGATCTTACAGTGTGTGCCAACTAATAAATTTTTGTCTAGATCTAATGCTATAGGAACTTTCTATCAAATATCTGCTCCTTCTTTGGGGTCACAATATCTTTAACAGCTTGGAGAAAAGTCACCTTGGATTTATTTCAGTCCCATGGAAAGAGAGCCTTATACTCTTTCCACATCGACTTCTCGACAATCGTTCTCAACCTCTTTTGTTTTTCTTGGGGTAAAATGTCCAGTCCTGTTGACATGGATATGAGTGGTCCCTCGTATTCTGTGATGGAAGACATTGGCATAGCAGTTCCCATGTGAGAGCCATACTTGGGTGAGGACAGGTGGAAGAAAAATTCTAGCTTTACATACACACACGCACACACACACACACACACACACAATCAGATAATGGGTGCAGAGCTCTCACCAGTCAGCAGAACAGATAGAGTTGCACTTGAGAGTAACATGAGACATAATACATCTGACCAAGGGTATCAATGTATGTACCCAAATCCAGTAGAGGGTCTGACAGGATTTATACATGTGGTCACAAAGTAGAACGCTCTAAAATTGCTGCGGTCATGATTGTACAATTCTCCCTGATATCACTGAACTATTGACTTGAATGATATGTAAACTATGTGCCAATAATAAAACTGTCAAAAAGAAAAAAGGAACATGGAGAACAAAAGCACTCTATAGATTTGTAAACAACAGGTACATAACAGTCTTAAGTAGGTATGCTTATAATTAAATATCGAGCAAAACAAGTAGAGAAACAATGATATTTAATAATAAATTTTAAAAGTGTGTCACTTAGGATATAGAATCATATGAAGTCTTTTGAAGAGTCTACTACTGGAAAGCAATCTTTTAGACAACTGTTTTGTTCTCAATGAAACTACACGCACAAAGATGCAATAAAACAAAATATGAAATAAGAAAATACTGTGAAGAAAAGGGTTGTTGGCTATGAAACAAACATATTAAAGGAATAAGTAATACGAGGCTAATAACAATTGAGGAGGAAACTAATAATATAAGGAAAATTCAAATATACACTAAAATTTGTGAAGAATAAAATAAATTGCAGACCTTGAAAAAAAATTCAAAGCTCTCTCAGTATGCACATAAAGAGTGATAAAATTGACCCCAAAAGGTACGTATGGAGGATAGATACCAGAGAAAACACAAAGGCTGACAATTTTGAAGCAAGAAAATTATATTGAGACATAATGGGGGAAAAAACTATGGAAAATTCAATTCTGCATAACCCTTAGACCACAAGGTCCAGTGCCGAGTCCTCTAGAAGGAATCCCAGCAGAAGGTTCTAGAGAGCGTGGAAGGAACATATGGGGGCGGGGTTGGACTCCTAATCATTACTCATTTGTTGTGCCCCTGAGACTATGGCCCTGAGTCTGCTTTCAGATAGAACTGAACTCAGGTCCCTGTGGCTCAATTTTCAGCCAAACCATAGCTGGGTCTGTAAGGCAAACAATGGTGCAATTGCTGAGCACACACCTTAGAATAATTTGGGATCGAAACAGCAGCCTTAGTCCAGGGACAAAGTCCGGACAGTTAGGAAAGAAAGGAAGGGAAACAGAAAACACAGGGAAGTGGCAGGAAGGGTTGTCATTGAAATCAATGAGATGAAGTAAAATGTATATGAATCACTCAGAGCAAAACTGATAGTCTGCTCTGAAAACCTATACCCAATTCAATATCAAAAGTTTTTTAAAAAGTTAATTCTGGAAACAACTCTTCAAATTTATTTGCATTTTTTAAAATTCAAGATGGAAAAATTGGATACTCACAAAATACTTATTGGACTGAATTCAGGTTTCTCTGTTATAAAATTTAATTGATGACAACAATGGAATAATATGACTATTTTATAAGACGAGGTCTTCACCAATATCCCTGTTCACTAGCAAGTAGTTATTCATGCAAAAAGGCAACAGAAAAACATTTTCAGATATGTAAGGATGCTAAAACACTACCCACCTATAGTACTTGAAATTCTTTTTTAAGTTTAGAAATCAATGGAACTCAAAATATTAATGTATGTGATCTAACTTACATAATCCAATAAAAGTCCTAGAAAAAGATAGTAAACTTACCCTGATTGTAAGTGTAAGTGGCTTACTGTCTCTAAATAAGTCATTTGGATTAAAGTCTGTTTCACTTTCTCTTAAAAAATGTGGTTTCAAAATATATCCCGAACCACCATTGTCCAAAAATTTTCCATTTTGTAGGTCCATTGACAGACCAGGGGTCTGGAAATTTAAGGCCACTGTAGAAAAATTATTTTGATATTTTCAGAAATAAAGAGTACAGTTAGAGAAGCATACAAGTAAGTAATTCATTAAAATATAACCATGGATTTTCTATATGTGCTATAAAAATGTTCTTAGCTTAATTATTCACAAGTTATATACATTTTCCTAAAGCCAGGTCTTTATCAACATATGAAAGTGAGTTTCAGAATTTAATTCTCAAACGATAATTGCTTCATAGCTTTGCATAAAAGCTCACAATGGCACCCAGTACAGACTATGACCCAGCAATATAAGTGTCAGATGAACTAAGAATGTGAGAAAGTATATTAAGTGGAGCAAAAAGAAGATAACAGCAACCTCTTGTTCTTTCAGGTCCAAAGAGGTACTGCTGTCACTTGAGGAGAAAATGAGACGCGGGCAGAGCAATAATAGCTGCTAAAATAAATCAGTGCCTCTGTATTGGCTGGTAAATAGCCCTAGTCCCATGTCACCTCTTTCCTCAAAGTCATGGGTCTTAGTACAATTCCGTAGCACAGGAGTCAAGACCGAGCATGTTGACTGGTTAGCACAGTACTCTACAAGCTGTTCAATTTGAAATAAGAGTCTCACAAGTCTAGCGAATAAATTATGTAATCTCAGTCACTCTTTGTGTGCATGTAGTACAGAGGTACGTAACAAAACGTTTGACTGGTCTATACTCATTGCAATACCATAAATTGGGTTCATCTTATTGTTTGGCCAGAACCACTATCAGTCTCCAAATATTTCCATCTCTTTTAACAGAATGTCACTGTTCCTAAGTGTTGAATAGAATCTTCCTTTCTTTCTGTCTCGCTCCTGACCCTGTTAACCATTAGTTAAAAAAAATGGCATTTCTTGATATTTCATACTCAGTCATCAAGTCAATGCTGACTCATAGAGACCCCTTGTATCTTTCCAAGACTATAACTGTTTATGGGAGTGGAAAGCTCCCAAGGCGCTGCTGGTGGTTTGAACTGCTGACCATGCCCATCACACCCAATGCTTAACCACTACACCACAAGAGCTCAATTGTTCATATAATTGGGATCATATAATATTTGGCCTCTGTTGGAGTCTTGCTGGTGAAGTGAGTTCTGTATTGGACTGTTAAGCAGAAGGTCAGTAGTTTGTAATCACCAGCCACTCCTCAGGAGAAAGACGAAGCTTTCTACTCTTAGAAACCCACAGGGGCAGTTCTACCCACTCATACAGTGTTGTTATGAGATATAAACAACTCAGTGGCAGTGTGTTTGGAGTTCTTGGGAGTGATTGACTTATTTCACTCAGCTTAATATTTTCAGGGTGCATCTCTCTTGTAGAATGCATGAATGTGTAGAAGCTAGTACAATGTATAAAAGGTATGGTACATGATTTGGAGAGTATTTCAGAAAATCCTTCAAGCAAAGGAACTTAACCGTTAATGTTTGCATTAATTGTTACGTTCCTTATCCATTTAACTAGACTTATCTCATAGGAATCCATCAGGAACTTAAGCTCCACATCCTTCATCTTTATCTATATTTAAATATCCATGGCATTTAGAAATGGCAGTAATTCTTGAACTAACCACAGTTTCACTAGCCACATCTCAGGAGAGATAGAAAGCTACTTCTCCTTGAAAGATTTACAGCCTCAGAAAACCTATGATTTGGAATTGGCTTGATGGCAGTTGGTTTGGTTTAAGGTTTACTTTTGAATCTGATACCTGGCCCCAGTAGTCTCAGGACCAGAAAAAAAAAAAAACACATAGGAAATGTGTGTGTGTGTGTGTGTGTGTGTGTGTGTGCGCGCGCGCAGTCTGCCTCTCAGTTTGTCACACTGCGGTGGCTTGGATACTGCTGTGATGCTTGAAGCCATGTGAGTGGTATTTTAAATGCCAGCAGGTTCACACAGAGTGAACAGATTACAAAACAGGAAACAGTCAACCAAAAATCTGAATCTGAAACATTGTCAGAGAATGAAAATATCATGGAAAGAAGCAGAACATTGTCAGATAGAGTGCCAGAAGATTGACCCCTCAGATTGGAAGTCACTCAAGAAAGGATGGAGACTAAGGGCGCTACAGGGGACAGCACCGGAGACACAGTGTGGGAATTGCACCTGACCTGATCCCACCACACCAAGGCAAAGCACTGGGGGAGTGCGGCGGAACAGCAAGGGAATGGAGTGGCAAGGTCCCCAGGGAATGCTGAAAGTGGACTTTGGGGCCAGGGCATGGTGCCCCAACAGACTGGACTGGAAAACTCTCCTAAGGGCCAGCAAACGATCCTTGAACGAACTACAAGCTTTTCTTTTGTGGAAAAAAAAAAAGAAGAAAGGATGGAGAAAGAGCTGCCTTCTCAGCGAAGGGTGTGGACAGCGTAAAGCCCGTGAAAACAGAGCCTTCAGGACCTTCATTTGCTGATGGGACAACAAAACTTTCAAAATGAAAAGGAACACATAAACCCAATATTTTAGACATAATCATCATTAGTGATCTGAAATAGATTGGAATTGGCCATTTTGAATCAGAAAAGTATGTAGTTTACTATGCTGGGAATAAAACAAGAGGAGTGATATTGCATTCATTATCAAAAAGGACATTTGAAGATCTTGAAACACAGTACTGACTGTAATATTATATATATTCACCATCAAGGAAATCCAATCAATGCAACTATTATTCAAATTTATGTATCAGCCAACAAAACTAGTGATGAAGAAGTTGAAGAATTCTACCATGATCTTTAGTCTAAAATTTATCAAGTAGACAATCAAGATCTTTTATAATTTTTGGAAATTGGAGTGCAAAATTGGGGGAAAAAAGAGGAGCAGTAATTGAAAATATAACCATAGTAATAGAAATGAAGCCATAAATCTACATGGTAAAATCTTGCAGGACCAGCAATTTCATCACAAACACCTTTTTTCACCAACACAAATGGCTATCATACACTTGAACTTCTCTAGATAGAATACACAGAAATCAAATTGACAGCTTCTGTGAGGAAAGACGCTGGAGAAGCTCAATGTTCGCTCTAAAACCAGACCAGGAGCAGAGTGTACACACCATTAATTGCTCATACATAAGTTCAGGATAAAGCTGAAGAAATTAAAATATATCCAAAATAAATATAGAGGCAAAATCAAATCTTAAATATGTCCCACATGAATTTAGAGGGCATTTCAAGAACAGTTGTGACACACATTGAACACCAATGACAGACGACCTGGTGTGCAGTGGAATGACATCGAAAAACCTTATATGAAGAAAGCAACAGGCCATTAAAATATCATAAACACAATTTTTTTAAAAAGCAAAAAAAAGAAAAGGTCAGAGTGAATGTAAGGAGAAACTCTGAAAGTTGGTGTAAACTCAAAGGAGCTACATCACATGGAAAATTTGTTGTAGACCTATGCTTACCATGGGTACAACACTAAGAGTGTTTGCTTAGGAGGCACTGAGTTTATGTTAATGTTGGAGGCATAATTTGGAAAAGGATAGCAATAAAGGCTGTACAGCACGCCGAGTATAATCAATGCCCTGAATTATACATGTAGAAGCTTTTTATTAGAAAAAGAAGTGTTGCAGAACTGAACAGAAAATTTCAAAAGACAGCTCAAAAAGAAAAAGTTAACAATTATAATGAGATGCGCAGAGACTTACGAGTTAGAAAATTTAAAAAGGGAGCACATGCTCAGCACATCTTAAATGGAAAGAACTCAGGGAAAAATTCAAAGCTTGACTTCGATCTTGCCAGATTCCCTGGGGATGTGAACGAGAGCAGCCTCAAGGGGATGGGTGGAGGCAGTAGCTGCATGAAGGGGCTCAGAGGGAGGAACAATTGGGAAGGTTGCACAGGAGCGCACAGTGCTTCATTCTGTTGTGCAGAGGGTCTCTATGGGTCAGAGCCAGCATGATGGCACTCACAACAACTACAGGGCAAAATATTGAAGGGGGCAGGAAGCGTCAAAAGAAGATGGAGTCACCCAGAGTCACCGTACCAAAAAGAACTCGCCAACATTCCACCACTTCGAGAGGTAGTGTCTTCTTAAGAACCAATGGTACCAAAGAAAGAAGTCCAAACTGCAATGAAAACATTGGGCAAAGACAAGGTGTCAGGAATTAATGGGACACGAATTGAAATGTTTCAACAAAGGATCCTTGGTGGTGTAGTGGTGACGTGTTGGACTGCAATTCCAATGGAAGGCAGTTCAAAACCAATAGTAGCTCCATGGGAGAAAGAGTGGGCTTTCTACTCCCTTAAGCGGTTATAGGGTTGGAAACCCACAGGGAGTCGCTATGAGTCAGCATAGACTCAAGGGCAGCAAGTTTGGTTTGGGTTTTTAATAAGTTGATGAAGCACTCACTCCTATATGCTAGGAAATTCAAAGGAAAGCTACTTGGCCCATGGCTGTGAGACATTTATATTTGTACCCATTCCAAATAAAGTTGACCTAATAGTATACACTAATCATAGAACAACATCGTTGATGTCACCTGCAAGTAAAAGGTTTCTGAAAACCATCCAACAACTCTTGCAGCAGGGCAATTGAAAGGGGAATGCCAGAGGTCCGGTCTGGATGCAGAGGATGATGTAGAACAAGGGTTATCATTCCTGGTATCAAATGGATCTTCGCAGAAAATAAAGAATAACAAAGAGATTTCGCTGTGTTTTATTGACTATGTTAATGGATTTGACTGTGTGGATCATAACAAACTCTGGCTAGCCTTGAGAAGAATGGGAACCTCATCACTCTGCTTTGTGCTCATGTGAAAACTGTACATGAATAAAGATGCAGCTGTGCAAACAGAACAAGACAAAATGGCATGGCTTTAAATCCAGTACGGTGTGCGTCAGTTGAATCCTCTCATCATCCATTTTATCTGTATGCTGAGCAAATATCAGCGAAGAAGGAAGAATGCAGCATCGGGGCTTGAGTGAGGTTTACTAACAACCTGCAATATGCAGGTGGCACAACTTTCCTTCTGGAAGTAAAGAGGACTTTAGGCACTTGCGGATGAAGATCAAGAATTGCAGCCTTCAGTATGCATTGAATTTCAAAAGTAAAGAACACCCAAATCTTCACAACTGGACCAATAGTTAGCATCATGATAAACAGAGAACAGATTGAAGCTGTCAACAATGTCACCTTGCTTGGATCTACACTCGTTGCTCATAGCAGTAGCAGTCAAGAGATCAAACAAGACATTGCGTTGGGCAAATCTGTGACACAAGACCTCTGTAATGTGTTGAAAAGCAAAGATGTTCCTTGGAGGACTTTGGTCTCCTTGACCCAAGCCAGGGTGTTTTCAATTGCCTCAACTGCATATGAAAGTTGGGCATTGAATAAGGAAGACTGAAAAAGAATTGATGCATTTGAAATATAGTGCTGACCAAGAAGATTGAAAGTACTATGAACTGCCAAACAACAAGTTAATCTGTCTTGGAAGAAGTAGAGCCAGAGTGCTCTACTAGTGAGACTTAGTTTTAGGTACTTTGAACACGTCAGGAGAGACCGGTCCCTGGAGGAAAGATTGTGCTTCATACAGCATCTGTGCATTGAAAAAGAGGAAGGCTTTGAAAAGGCTGGATTGACACAGAGCTTGCGGTCTGGACGCCACGTAAGAGCAATTGTGAGGATGGCAAGGGACTAGGCAGTGTTTCTGTATGTTGTATGTAGGGTCCCTACGAAGTGGAGCTGTGGGGTGTCTGTTTTTGTTAGTTTTCATTGAATCAGTTCCGACTCAGCAATCCTACATACAACAGAATGAAAGACCTCTTGGTCGGGCACCAACCTCTCAATTGTTCCTACGTTTGAGCCCATGGTGCAGTCACTGTGCCATTCGCGTTGAGCGTTTCCTTCTTTTCCATTGCCCTTCTGCTTTACCAAGTGTGATGTCCTCCTCCGGGAATTAGTGTCACATCAAGGTCCAAAGGATGTACTTCGTACGTACATTCCAAGTCCAATTGTCAATAGATGTTGGTAGCTGTTTCTTCTCATTTAAGTCATGACCATCAGCAAATGAAGGTCTGAAAAGCTTTTTTCCCATGGGATTTACTCTGTCAACATCATTATGGCTCACGTAACTTTGAGAAGGCAACCCTTGGTCAGCCATATTTTGAGTGCCTCCAGTCTGTCCTAAAGGGTTCATCCTCTGGTACTATCCTTGACAATGTTTTGCTACTATTCATGAGGTTGTCCATATCTGACAATACTTTGATACTATTCAGGAAATTTTCAATGGCTAGTTTCTCTGCAGTAAACAATCTATTCCCTCTTCGCAGTTTGGTCTTAGACTGGAAACTCTACTGAAGCCTGTCCACTTGGGGGACTTTACTGCCATTTGAAATGTCAGTGACAAAGGTTCCAGCATCACAGCAACTCCCAAGTCACTGTAGCATGACAAACCGACAGCAAATGGTGCATATCTATCTATCATCTATCTTTGATTTATCTATTATCTTTCTATATGCACACACATGTGCTAGCAAATACGTGTTATCTTCCTATAGAAAACAGCTAAATATTTTATGTTACATACCCATTTGGCAACCTACATTCCAAAATTCCTGAGGATTATAGTTAGAAGAGTTCGTTCTTGTTGCTTTGGGATATATTCGTGTAATGAACCTCCTGGTGTGTAAAATAAAGTCTTGTGCTAAAGAAGAAAAGAAAATTTGGGGAAAGAGTTCAGATAAAAATTAAATAGATTACTATTTACTATTTCTATATATAAGGTATTTCCCAATAATTTCCATCTATTATTTTAGCTACAAATCCATAATTCATGTAAATCAAAATAAATTCATGTCATTATATTGGCAGTGCCATCCACAAAAGTGAAGAGTTAGTCATTTCAATGCAGAATTTACATATGCTGATGATTCTCCTACAATAATAAAAAATCTTTTTCTGTTTTACACAGCCAAATAAATTTTATTGTGATATAATATATAAAAGTCCAAAAGACACAAGCTCCTTTTGTTGCCTCCAAACAAAAATGACAAGATTCCTCCACTTTATTTTTTGTTTACTTCGATTTTCACATGTGCGCACAAGCACATGAAGTGACAGAAAGCTTTGGGTGTAATTTTATCCAAACTTTTCAGGTTGAACACTTCACTGCTGCTCTCTTTAAAGGAACCTGAAGTTGCTCCAGTTTGATTCCCAGTTCCCACCCTAACATCTTCCTCAAGAAGTCCATCTCTTTTTGTAAGCTTCAGTTGAAAGAAAACTAACTCCTAATTATTTTAAATGTCTTCCTTACTGAGACTAGGTCTATACACAAGGGGGCATCATGAAAAATTGGAATTATATGGTAAAAGTAAAAGATATAAACTTTATTTCTTCACATAAGTTCCATCAAGATCAAGATATACTGTAGGCAAGATAGTCCATTTAGACCATTTCCAAAGACCTGAGGTCGTGGTAATTTAACTTTGTCAATTCAGTCTTTTACTGAATTACAAGGGGGAGGTAAACTGGTGCCATTTGATGGTTCAAGAATAGGAAAAAAAAAATGTCAGAAGAAGCCATCCTGGGACTGTGATTGCCTCATGATTTCTCAGAGAAACTCTTCCCAAATAGCCCTTGTTTGCGGTGATTGAGCAGGAGCATTGAGATGGTAGAAAAGAACTCTCAATGTTTTCCTGGGTGTTTTTCTGCTGAAACTTTGGCTAACTTTCTTAAAACTTAAAACTCTTTCATAATAAGCATGTGTTATCATTATGTGATCTTCCAGAAAGTCAACAAGCAAAATGCCTTGAGCATACCAAGGGAGGGGGAGGAGGGGGAACGTTGCGATGACCTTTGTCTTGACTGGGCCAATTCCACCTCTTGACAGTCATTGCTTTGACAGTAATCACTCTTCAGGATTGTACTGGCGAAGTCATGTCACAATTCTGTCAAGGAATGCTTTGGGTCTTAATGCCATTTGCTTGAAATGTCCATTGAGTTTAGGCAGCAAAAAGAGGTGTGAAGGGACAAGGTCTGAACCACAAAGCAAGAGCGTAAGGTTTCTCCATGAAATTCTTTTGGGACAGGCTTCCTACCCTTGAAGAATGGGTGCATTTTCTTGACTGGGAAAACAAAACATTCCCAGACACAACTGCTCTGACCTTTTTGTCACTCATGCAGTTTTCAGTTCTAGAGCCTTCTCCCAATGAGGCTCCTCTTTGTCGTGTGTCTTCTGAGACCATTTCTCAAGATTGCCCTTTCATGCTTTTATTTTCTTTTTTTAAGTAAATCATTTTATTGGGACCCTTGCAGCTCTAGCCTCTCTGCCTTGAATGTCATTGGTTTGAGAGACCCCTTCAGAAATTAGTGTTTGTTTGGACTTGCTTTTTGAAAGGACCCTGAGACTACATGTATTACTGGGAGAGGTCATCTGCAGCCATCCACAAACTGTAGAGACATGTTTGAACACGTTTTGTTTGCAATAAATGCACGCATGTGTGGACGATAACCCCATTCACAAGTCTTGGACTTATCTTCAAGCATTTTCCCTTCTTCTCTTGTGTTTTTGTGCGTGTGTGTCCATGTATATGTACTGTGTATACTCATTTTTTATAAATTACAGCATGCTATGGACTCCCTTTTACAACTAAAATAAATGAAAATCTTTCCTTTTGAATGATATTCACTAGTATGTTATTTTTAAATGACTGACAAGTGTTCACATGTATGGGAAATCATGTTTTATCTGTCACTGTTATGAGCATGATGATTCTTATTATGTTTGTAATAAGCTAAGCACCCTTGCAGTGAAACCTGTGTTCTCATCATGAAGACTTAAAATCCACTCAGTGGCATGCAAATTGCCTTGACTTTGGGGGAAATTAATTCTACACACTTTCCAAGAGATAGAGATGCTACCCATTATGATTCTACTTAGGACTACCTAATTCTCTTTCAAGTTCGGTGAAAATGTTTCATAAAATTAAGAGTAAAAGAAATATAGCTATTTTTACTGTGCCCAAAGGTCCTGTCCACATGAACAAAATATTTTATTATTTTCTAGAGATAGAGGCCTGTAAGTAGGTCACTCAATCTCTCTTGATCACATCCCACAATAAGAAATATATTTTACATCACAACACAACATAAACACATATTTCATAAAATAGTACTTATTCCTAATGCAAACACTACACTCTATGTCATACTACTTTATTATTTTAATTGTGGTGCATTACTGAACTGGCTTTTGACCACTATCCATAGTTTAATTCTTCTAAAGGGAAGGAGGTGCCTTAAAATACACAGGATACCTGAGATAGCTTGAGGAGATGAGCTGAAGTCTACCTCAAAACCCTTGGACAAAGTGGACAGTAAATAAGGTTTACCAACAAATTTTTCAAAATCTACACTTCCAGACAACCAAGAGTTTTCTGAAGTCCGTTGTAATTGCTTGTTTATGCTATTTCAACACCAAATCACTACTAACGATAGATGACAAAATTGTTAAGAGGGCTGTTAAGTTAGTTGCCCATCTCTAATCATGTGTACAGTATTCTTCACCATGTGAGTCTGAGAAGAGGGCAGAATCTTTTCCCTTCTCTTTAGACCTTGCTTGCTCCCCCTCTCAAATTTAGAATCAGGAGAGAATGAAGAGTCAGAGGTAAAACACTACCCTGGGGAGATGGGCAGTACATATGCTTCACAGTCATCTGGTGACCTGGAGGACATGCCATTTCCTCCCATTGCCTTAGATCTGTCACCTCTGGGACTCATGACAGCAGCCCTGGCAGAACAACAGTTAAACATTCAGCTGGTAGCTGAGAGGTTAGGCTTTTCAAATCAACAGGAGGGTCTGCAGAAGACAGACTTGTCAATCTCACACAAATATTGAAAAACCACAAGTAGTGTTGTAAGGTTGTGTTCTGGCACTTAGCCACCCTAAAGGACAGAATAGAATGGCAGAGGATGCCCAAGACCATAATCTTTACAGAAGCAGACTCCCATGCCTGGCCAGTGAGTTCAAGCCACTGCCCTACAAGAGTTCCTGAGAAAACTCAATGAGGCCATTTGATTCAATCACCTAGGGTCAATATGAGTCAGAAATAATTCGACAGCATGCAATAACAAGACCGATGAACTCTCCGTCATAACCTGCCTGCTCAGTCCATACCATCTTCTCCCTCTCTGCAGTCTCCCCCCTTATGCTGCAGTGTGGCGTAAATTGTTGGATGCGCCGACAGCTGGCAAAAGAATTGGAGGTTCGAATTCACAGAGAGGAGCTTCAAAGAAAGACCTGTCTATCTACTCCAGGAAGAGAAAAAAAAAAGTCTTTGAAAATCTTATGGGGCACACTTCTGCTCTTACATACATGTCATTGTCATGAATTGGAATCAATTCAACAGCAAATAATTCCTCATTACTTCGACTCTTGCCTACCCCAGGTGGTATAGTGTATTACTATGTAGGTTGCTAACTACAAGGTTATCACTGAAGCTATGAGCATCTCTGCTCCGAAGAATAAAGATGAAATTTTTAACCCTCTGAGAATTTAGAGCCTCGGGAAGCCATCAAGCTAGTTATACTATGTCTCATTGAGTCATTGAATCAGAAAAGATGTGATGGCCATGAACTTTTTCTTGCCCCTGCAGGCTGGCCACTCCCTGCTCTCCCCTATAAACCACAGCCCCATCAAAATCTCGACAATGTGTATCGAGTGTCAAAAATGTCATGCTTAACGAAGTCCATGAGTAAGTTCTTTGTACTAGAACAAAATGTAACATGAGGCATATAGCACCTTCTTAAATTATGTTAAATAATTTAAAATTTTATGAGATGAATGACCATTGACCATATCAATGACCACTCTTAGCACCTTATGACTATATAGCTTGTTAAAAACTTCATCTACTTGAATCATCAAAATTTACCTCTCAGCTTTGAAAGTTTTCGAGCTCTTAACTCTCCGATAGAATTCGTTTCATTGAATTGCCCGTATACTCTTGAATGCTCAAAGTTTTTGAACTTCTCAGCTTTTGTATAAATGACGAGATCTGAGAGAGCCAAAGCTATTTTCATCTTAGCGATCTACAATGTAATATGGTACATTTACATTTAGACACATATAGTTTGAAAAATTATTTATCCAAAAAAAGAAGCCATGCTTATCTCTTATTCTTCAAAAACTAATGTGATCAACTAAATTGTGATTTTTATAACTATAATATTTGATGTTAATGTGAGACAGTATAAATCTGAAACCCAAAATAACTTATTAAAAATGAAGATGACAATTATTCCTACTTCCTTACCCTAGAGTTCTGTTTATCCTTGTGAATTATATAAATTTAAGTATTTTAATCATCAGTAAGCATATTTTATCTAACATTTGGTTTAGTTTCTACTACAGAGTAGATATCTTCTCTTCTAAAACTCAGCAACTATTTCCACTACACTTATGTTAATCACTTCCCAAATTTTTTTAAAGAGAACTACACCTTTTTCATACTCAAATAATGTGTTGAAGGATGAGTCCTGCATGGTGAACTTGGCTCTGTAGAGCACTGCAGCAGTAAAGTCAATGGGCGCCTAACCCATTGGTAGTCAGTGGATTATAAAATGTGTTGGGTCTACTGGGAGTTAGGTAGGCATTCCACTGGTTTTGCACCTGATAGGATATATTTGTTAACGCTTTAGAAACAATCTTGCCACCAATAAATACTAAGAAAGTGATACCAAAAGTTAGAGAGAGAAGTAAAGGTGTTGTTTGAGATATCGTTCCTTAACATTTTTATTTATATGAGTTAGAAAATTCTGACGTCATTGAAGCCGGCTGGATTAGTTTGGTGTCCTATGCAACCTACCACACTTTTGTCGTGTTGATTTATACACCCACAGATCAATAAATTAGTATATTATGTTCTGGTATAGTTAAGATTACTCTGAGTCAACTCCACCGCCTATAATATTACCGATTTTATAAATTATAAACATGAGTTTCCTCATATGTCTCTTCAAGTATGATCTTGAGTATAGAGACATGTTTTCATTATACATACCTATGTATATAGTACTTTACACTGCACAATGCTTAGTACACAGAGGACATATTAAGTGTGTATTATAAAGTGTAAAATATGTGAAAAGAAGAAACAGGAAATGAGGTAACTACTTCTGCTATGATCTTTTTTCTTGAGCTACAATGAACATATATAATTAGATAGTTCAAATATATCGAAAAAGACTGTGTAATCAACATCACAATCAACTTTGGAAGTTTTTTTTCCTTTCTTTTACACATTGATGTCTCCCCATTTCTGTCACTCGCATTCCTGTGTCCCTAGATTATCGTCAATCCTGTTACTGTCCTCGCGTTTCCATCTGTCCAGGTTTAAAATACCATCTGTACTGCCAGTTTATTTGTTGATTTTAAGAAAATTTTAAAAATTGATTCGAGCTCTTTTAAGGGGAGAAAACAGGATTCCCCCTCCAAATCTTTAAAATCCCCAACAATAAGAAGGGAATTAGAAAGCTTTCAATCACAGGATTTTCACAAAGTAGCAACTCACCTTTTTTTGGTAAGGTGCTAATTCCATTAATTCTGCTTCTTTTTCTTGATTTTTCTTTTTAAAATCAATTTCTTTTTCGGGATTATCATCATCAAATACAGAATCTTCCTCATCTTCTTGATCTATTTCTTCTTCTTCTAATACCTCTACCTGACCATGCTTATTAGACCCTCGCCTCTCTCGTGTTTGCCCTAAGGTTCCTATTTTCTTGTTTTTGACCAATATTTTGAATTTCAATGCCTACAAAGACAATTTGAAAGAGAGATATAATCATGCACTACAGATAAATTTTCATGGTAACATTCATGAGAAAATGTTTCACATTGTCAATCAGCCTGCAGTATTAACTTATGTATGATTTTCTTAAGAATATCATTTTTCCATACTTTTATTCATATAGAAACCAGTAATGTTCTGTATTACTGAAAAAAATTACAAAAACAGTCCTACTATGACTGAGTCTTATTTTCCTTGATTTCTTTTACATTTCACAAATTTCCATTCAATATTTCATGAAAAATAAATGTATCTTACAATACTTGCCATTTAGGTGGAATTAGAATTTTATAGTCTCTGGTACTTACTTCAGGTATCGCTTTCTTTCCAACATTAAAGAGTATTACAATTTAACAACAACAACAAAAGAAAACATGAATACCACAATAAGAAATGGGTAAAGGACATGAAGACACTTCACCAAAGAGGATATCCAAGCAGCCAAGAAAAACATGAACAGGTGTTTGTTTGTTTTGGTTGTTGTTTTCATTAGTTAAGAGGGTCATGCAAAGCATAACTTCAGTGAGACACCACCTTTCCCTACTAAAAGGACATTGATCACACACACAAGGCAGAAAATAGCAAATGTTCGTGAGCTTGTGGAGAGATTAGAATCCCCTGCTAGTAGAAATAGAAAATGATACAACCACTGGGGAATCCTCAAAATATTAAAAATAGAATTAATAAATGATCCAGAAATTCCATTTTAGGGGTATAACCTAGGGATCTAGCAGAAGTGAGACAGACATATGCACATCCACGTTCATTGCTATTACAATAGCAAAAAATAAAAAATGGAAACCATTTATTTGCCCATCCAGGGAATTTCATACAATGAAATTCAACCATAAAAAATGAATGCGTTCCTGAATCATCTTGCTATGTGGATGAACCTAGAGGACATTTTCTTTAATGAACTAAATCAATCACAGAAGGACAAATATGGGATCCCACTTTTGTGAAATGACAGAGGTGAACATATTATTCCCTGCTGGTTACCAGCTGTAGGAGAAGGAGTGAGAAGGGTTCACTCTACAGAGAGAGTCACTTTGTTGTCAGTGACGGAAAATTGCAAGGTCTGCAGGTGAATTTGCCCAGATCGATTAATGCAATTGATGCCAGTACTTTGTACACAAGAAAAATAATGAATTGACAAATGTTGGGATCAACTTGATGGCAATGTGTTTGTTTTATGGTTTTGCTTTTATACTATATAATTTGGCAATAATAACAGCAGGCCTACACACACCCAGGGCCTCAAAAAGTCCCAGAAAAATGAGACTGAAAAATAACAAATTGGGAACTACAGAAACTGATGATTCTTAGGCATAACCAATAATCTCACTGAATTAACTTCTTTTGGTCTGAAGCGTCAGTGCCATGGTCTCATGGGACAATTAAGAACATTGGCATAATATAGTTTTAAAGTTATAATCTATCTCCTAGTGTCTGTAGTCTGTAAAGATGACAAATGCCCATTTAAAATTAAATCATTGGTCTCTATTCATTTGAAGCTTAAGAAAAAGAAAGAAATCCAATACCTGGAGGAGGAATTGGACTACAGGACTAGCTGTCACCAGAAACCACTGTCTAGTCTACCTCAAGCCCCAAAGAAATAGTGGCAACAACAACATGCTCTGATCAGGAGCACAATAAATGAATGCTAATCGAAAGGGGGAAATAAGGAACTCCAAATTCTTAAACAAACCGTATTAACTTAAATAATCACCAAGACTATTATCCTTATACAGTCTAAATTTTGAAGCTAAACTATACACCGAGATCACCTTTGTACTAAATAGATTACCTGGAATGTAAAGAACACCACCTTTGAGTACTGAGATCTTTTTCAAAAATCATCTATGTGAGATCAAATGGACAATAGTTACCCTCAATCATGGGTGAAAAGTTTAAGGGATAGTGAGACTAAGCAGATGGGAGTAAAACAATGAGAACAGAATAACAGCGGAAGTATCTCTTGACAACCCAAACTAGAAACATAGCAAAATTTATTATCAGCATCATTCAGCCTGTGCCTGTCGGAGCAGAGACTCAATGATCAGCTGCTAACCAAAAACTTTGGTGGGTCCAACCCACTCTCTGCCCATGGAAAGAAGATTTGGCGGTCTGCTCCCATAGAGATTACCAACTTAAAAACCCTAGTCAGTACTTCTACTCTGTCCTATAAGGTTACCATGAGTTGACATTGACTCAACACCAACAGGTTTGATTATTTTTAATTTGTTGCTCATTTCAAATACAAAGCATTCTGGTTCCCTTATTTCAATTAGTTATTCCTGTCCTTTTGAAAGTAATTTAACAAATATGTTTATCAAGTGGCCGGAGTAAGGCAGAAAGTGCTGAATTCTGGATTATGGAACGACACACTTGCACTCTGAATATTCGCTTTTATTTTCCCCTTTTCTGCCAGGTTTGAAGGGTGTCTAAGGGCCACAGTCTTGGAATTTCACCAGCTTTTACCAAACCAGTACATTTGGTCTTTTTAGGATTTTGAATATTTTAAGTCACATTACACAACAGTTCGATCACATTAAGAAGAGTTGTGCAATCATCGCCACAATCAATTTTACAACAGTCTCTTCTTGTTGTACTCATTGTTATTAGCTCACCAATTCCCCCAACCTCCTTGACCATATATACCCCCAAGAAACGAGAATCCAGTTATTGCCTGTATAGATATACCTATCCTAGGATTCATATACAGACAAACATACTCCCGCCCAAAAAGCAAAAAACTAAAAACAATAGCCACATAAAACAGAGAAAAGCCTCACTTGAAAAGAAAGTAGATAATATTAAAAGGTAGAACAAATTTAAAATGGGTCAAAGAGGAGATAAATGATATGATGTTAAATATTCACCTAACTGCATCTGTAATAATCCACTTTCTAAAGCACTCTGACTGGCAGCACGGATATTCACAGCCCTGGTCTGTGGTCAGAAGGGGAGGCACCAGAAGCTTCATCTATGTGTCTTTTCCCTTCACTTTTTTTTTTTCTAATCTAAGCAACTTTAAAACGGGTCAAAGTGGAGGTCACCTGATAAGATGTTAGATTTTAATCTAACTTAAGCTTCCATAATTGACCTTACAGTGCTCTCTGCCTGATAACAAGATGATTCATTAAGATCAGAGGGGCGTCACCCGAGGGCTAACCCAGGTGTGAATCCTGGAAATGGATTTTCAGCTTCCACTGACATCCATAGCTTTTTGTAAACCTGATGTTCACAATTTAAGCTCTGTTCCAATTCCTTCCTTCGGACTTGGGTTTTGTAATTTTCAGTCCCTGGATCACACGGGGTGACGTGCTTCTTCCACTGTGATTTTCTGTTTTCTTCTACATTTCCTTTTTCTCTCACTCTGTCCTGGGCCTTCAGTTGTGAGCCTGTTCGGAGCAGTGTAGTCATGAGAGCCTGGCGCTAACTAGATCTTCTGATGTGTGCTTGGTGAAGGCTGTGGTTAGCGAAGGTTAGTGAAAGTACTGTGAACATTCTTAAAGATGAAATAAATAATTTTGCCATTGATCTAATAATGAATTCCCCCCCACAATTATATCAGGAGTCCTACACTTCTTTAAATTAATGTCCCAAAAGGTTGCATGAGATTTTTACACTCATATCAATAAAATAACAAGCAAAGATTATTTTTATAATTCAAGCATTATAAAAATATATCTAGCTTACCAAAATGATGACATGTGGAACCTAAACTATTAATTGTTAGACTATTCAGCACAACTGTTCAGTAAAGACTATTCTGTAAAACTCAAAATGTTCATTTATAATCTGATAAAATTTGAGGTAAGGGAGGTAAGGCCATGAAAAATAAAAATGTTTAAGTCAAAAGAAGTGCCCCGGAAAAAAAAGAGGCAAGCTCAAAGAATGTGTCTTTTACAGAAGTCTTGAGGAGCCACAAGGAAACAAATTACTGTGGAGCCGTCAGAAGACTTGAGTGGGCCGTTTTTGACTTGATGCCAAAATGGAAAATACGCTTTAAGAGTAAGAATAAAAAGCAGAGGTGACTGGAAAGGGAAGTGAAAATCTGAGAGTCGAATTACAGTACTCTTTAAATCAAATAAATTTGTACGCTTAAATGAAGGGAGAAAGACCAGTAGAGACAGGAAAATTGAGAACAAAGAGCAGAAGAGAGAGATTTGTGTTCCCAAGTGCGGAGGACGAGGTAGTGGACGCTCAGCTAGTTCCATCGTAGATCAGGGCCTGTTTCTCAGACCTTTGTGTATCAAACATTAAAGCAAATTACTAAAACCAAATATTTATTGACTTGCAATGTTAGACCCTTAAATTATTAAGCACAATAAAACTATTGCTGTTAGGTGCTATCAAGTTGGTTCCGACTCATAGCACCCCTATGTATGAAAGAACAAATCACTGCCTGATCCTGCACTGGCTTCACAATGACTCCTTCTGAGCCCATTGTTGAGTCCTATTCCAGGGACTGATCTGTGCTAATAACATGTCCGAAGTACATGAGAGGAAGTCTTACCACCATCTCTTCTAAAGAGGAAGCTTGGCTCTTCCAAGACTACATTATTATTATTAATCTGGAAATCCAAGGTACTTAGCATATTCCTCAATTGCACCAAAAGTCATGATAATTCATCAATTCTTCCTCAGTATTCCTTCATCATTTCCCAACTTTCACATCAATGAGTTGACTGAAGATATCACGGTTTGAGTCAGACACCATATTCCGTAACATGAAATTCTTGTTCGTTGACACTTTGACAAAGGTTTTGTGGGGCAGGTTTTCCCATTCTAATACATCACTGGATTTCCTGACTGCTGTTTGGCTTTCCATGAGTATTGATTGTGGATCCAAACAAGATTAAATCCTTAATAACTTCAATCTTTTCTCCATTTGTCATGATATGACCTTTGGTTCAGTTATGAGTACCTTTGATTTTCTTAATACTGAATTGCAATCAATATTGAAGTTTGCGGTTCTTGGTTTTTAGCAACAAGTGATTCTAGCCCTCCTTGTTTGCAGTAAGCAAGGCTGTGCCCCTGTGTGCTGCAGATGGTTCACAAACAGCCCTCCACTCGTGATGTCACTCTCGTCTTCATATAGCCCAGCTTCTCAGCAGACAAATTGAGTAAATATGATGAAAAGATACATCCTTCAAGCACACATGTTCTACTATTAAACCACGCAGTATTCCATTGTTCCGTTAAAAAGACTGACTTTTGGTCCATGGACAGGTTCCACCTGAGCACAATGAAGTGGGATTAGTCGAATGCATTTGCTTAGTCAATAAAACACAAGTAACCACCTTTCTGGTATTCTCCGCTTTGGGCCAACATCCATCTGTTATCAGCAATGATGCTCCTCATGTCATATCCTCTCCTGTATCTAGCTTGCATTTCTCACAGCTGCCTATTTATGTTTTCCTGCAACCGTTATTGAATGATCTTTCGCAAAACTTACTTGAATTGATGATATTTTTCTATAACTTCTGCATTCCAGTGAGTCGCTTTTCTCTGGAATGGGCACAAACCTGGGTTTCTTCTAATCAATTGGTCAAGCAGCTTCCTTCCAAATTCCTTGGAATAGACAAGTGAATGCTCCTGAACTTGTTGAAATATTTCAGTTGGTATTTTATCAACTACTGGAGACTTGCTTTTGAATAATATCTTCAGTTTTCCTAACTCCAAATCGCTGCACATTTGATTACCACTCGTATTTTATTTCTTCCATTTGTTTTAGCTACTCTACAATCTATAGCAAATATCAGCGCCTACTCTGACATCCTCTTGGATCTCCTATTTCTTCTGGGTCTTTTTGATGATGGTTTGCATTTTTTCCTGTAAATGTTCCTGATGTCGCCTCACAGCTCATCAACTCTTCAGTCCTTAGCGTTCAACGTTTAGGTTTTTTCCGGAGATGGTCTTAAATTCAGGAGAGACACATACCTAAGGTCATATGTTGGCTCTTGTGCAGTTGTTTTCATTTGCAACTTCAACCTGAAATGAAATATGAGCAGTTGGAAGTCTGTTCCACACCTAGCCTCTGTTCTTGGTTTAGCTGCCGCCATGGAGTTTCCCCACCATTGTTTCGCATGGATATAGTTCACTTGATTCCTGTGGATTTCATCTGGCCACGTCCGTGTGTATAGTTGCTGTTAATATTGTTGAAAAAGATATTTGCAGTGAAGTCATTGTTTTTGCAGAATTCTATTATGCTATCTCAAATTTTGTTTCTATTGCCAAACCAAAATTTCCAACTACTCTCCCATGCTCTTTGTTCTTTCTCATTCCAAATACCAATGATTATCAATGCATCTTTACTGCATGTTTGATCAGTTTCAGACTGAAGACATGGTAGGTAGAATGTTTCAATTTCTTCATCACTAGCTTTAGTGGTTTGCGCATAAATTTGTGTAATAGTTATGTTGGCTGGATTTCCTTATATGCATGTAAATATTATGCTGGCGTAGACAGAATTATACTGCAAGACGGATCTTGATGCGTGCCTTTTGTTGATGAATGCGGTGCATTCCTCTTCAATATGTATTTTCCAGAATAATAAACCAAATGATTGTCTGATTCATAAGGGCCAATATCAGTCCATTTCAGGTCACTAAAGTCTAGGATATTGATCTTTATGTGTTCCATTTAACTTGTAAAGACTTCTGATTTTCCTAGATTCATACTTCATTCCTAATTCTTATTAATAATAGATGTTTGTAGGAGAGTTTTTTTTCCAGTTTGAATCATGTCCCATCAGTAAGTGAATTTCTCCGAAGCCTTACTCCATCCACATCACTATGGGTGATGCTACTTTGAGAAGACAGCTCTTTCTCAGTCACCTTCTGACCTGAGGGACCAGTCTCCTGACCCTTTATCTGACAATGTTCCACTGATATTAATCAGGTTTTAAGAGGAGAGTTCCTCAGGGGTAGACACCCGAGTCTTTCTTTGTAGTCTCATCTTAGGCTGGAAGCTCAGCTGAAACCCGTCCACCTTGGGTGACCCTGCTGGTATTTGAAATAGCAGTGACTTAGCTTCTGGCATCACAGTCACTACAGTATGACAAACTGACAGGGAAAAAAGGGTGAAATAAAAACGTAAAAGATAAATGTTTGTACATATATCTATATCATCTTTTATCAAATAACCATAAAACCTGTTGCTGTCTGGTTTATATCAAGCCATGCTAACCCTACGTGTGTCAGAGTGGAACCGTCCTTGAGTGTTCTGGGGCTGAATTTTCAGAAGTAGATTTTGAGTCTTTCTTATGAGGGGTCTATGGGTGGATTTGAATTTCCATCCTCCAACATGTAGCAGCCCAGCCCAGTGCATTAACCACTTTCACAACCCAGAGTCTACCATTACCCAGTACATATAAATTCACCTAAATATTCATAGGAACACATTTTAAACTGTATCTGAAGAAATAGTCAAAGTAAGATTTTTATTCATCTTTAACTCAGTTTCATGGAATAATAAAATAGTAACTTTTAAAAAACATTGAGTTTCTCAGGGGAAAAGAACTACCTCTGGTGATGGCAGTTTGTCTGGAAAATCATCAAGCATATCAGAAAGCAGAGTATCTCCCAAAATTGTCTGCAAATCATCTGCCATCACTTCCTGCTGGGCGGGGGAGCAGTGATTTTCTAAAGAGAGCACCACTGGGTAGTCAGATGTCTAAAAGAGGAACCATTGCTAAAGGTTATTGATCAGAGCATCGAAATAATTTGATTTCAGTTAATATACACACTTCCTTACTTTAAAACTTCTAATCAGCAGTGCTTTTGCACAATTAATACATATTCTTTACATTGTAAATGTGTTCCCATGTGACAGAGCAGGGAGCATTGAATTTATTCTAAAAAGAAAACTGTTGTTGCACTAGAGATATAGGAAATATCTGAGGCAGTCAGCAGTGGCTACCATTTAAACAAATTATGTATATGCATATAAAGATTACTATAAGCCCATTAAAAAAGATACAGCTGTAATTATTGCTCTAGATAGTTATCCATGGTGTTGTTTTATGATGGAAAAGATGTTGTCAAACAGAAAAACTATAAATTTTATTTTACATCCACAAATATGCTTATTAATTATTTAAAAATTTACACCTTAGAAATGAAATAGTTAAATATTAATAAGAGATGAACTATTGTGTTGACCATTATTTCTAAGACTTTTTATCATAATACATGATAAAAATTCACATTAAAGCAAAAAAACTGTGTAAAACAGCATGCACCTCTGCTACATAAAGTTAACTAATGAATCTTTTCACCGTACACTACATTTAGTTTGCTACATAAAAATGGGTCATACCCACAATCTGAAATACTACTAATCAAAACTGAAGCCAGGCATTCTAGGATTTTTAAGGCAATATGACTGTTTCTGCTTAAATAGCTACAATTGAAGAAAGCTATGCACATACCAAAAATGCATATTTCTGTATCACTTGGATCACTGTTTTAAATAGAATCTTGCTGGTAAGTGTATAACCATGGTAGACAATGGGCTCATTTTGGGACCCATCCCAGCAGTCAATTTCTAGACATCGGCATCCTTTCAAAAGGGCACTAGGAAAATTCAACAAAAATAGTCGCTAGTAAACCATTAAAAGGTGTACCATCGTGTCAAATTATTTCAAAGACTCTTTGTAATTTTTCAATAAGTGAATATATGAATCCATAAGAAAATCTAGTCTGGGAATTTTGTCTAGTCAGTAACAGCATTAATGGAAGGGAGGAAGGAAGGAAGGAAGGAAGGAAGGAAGGAAGGAAGGAAGGAAGGAAGGAAGGAAGGAAGGAAGATCACCAGGTCTTTCTCCCTTGAAGCCCCTGGGATGTTTCAGTCAACCATTCTTTTGGTTCAGAGCCAAGCACTACAATAATTGTGTCACCAGGTCTCCTCTCATGAGTTAGGTAGAAAAGTGGAGGAGTCGCCTAAGTGTTGGGCTGCTGATCCCAAAAAAAGGGGGTGATTCAAACCTACCATTTGCTTTCCTAAGAATTGATTGACAGTCTTACAAACCCTACAAAGCAGTACTCGTCTGTCCCAGCGCTGCTGAGTCAGAATAGACTCCGTGGTTGGATTTTTTATAGAGATATTTTCCCATAGAAAACCAAATCAACCCTTCTTGTTCCCAACAGATATATTAAATTAGTCCACTATCCCTAAGACTACGGTTTTCATCTCAGTCAATGCCTGTAGCACAATTCCTACTAAAGAGAACCAAAATGCCTACTGACAATGTTAACTGGCCCTGGGAGGCATCTATTGAGTAGGTACCTGGGATGCTGCTGAACACTTATGCAAATGATCCCCCCACAATGAATTAGCTGGCCAAAATATCAAGAATTTAAGAGCTCTTCCCTGCACAGTGATTAAAGCAAAAACCCAGCTCACTGCCACGACATCAAAGCAGACTCATAGCAACCTCCTATGGTTTTCCGAGACTATAACTCTTTATGAGGGTTGAAAGCCCAGTTTTTTCTCTCCAAGAGCTGCTGGTGGTTTCAAACTGCTGACCATGTGGATTGCAGTCCAATGCATAATCACTCCATCACCCGTGCCCAATGACACCTTAGAGAAAATGTGATCTCGGTAATAAGTAATTGATAAAGAATTGGCAGCTTTCCAAAAAGGAAGTGCAAAAAAAGTACAAAATGGAGCCTTGGGAAAAAAGAGTGATCAGACTCAGTATTCCTTTTGAGATAATATGTAGTCAATTTTCTAAGTTTCCAAAGAAATCACTCAGGTAATACTTAGGTCACAATGTAACTTAGAAATGATCATTATGACATCAAGTCAAAGTACTGAATTCAGAAGGGAGCTTAGGTTTCATTATAATCAATACTCATGGCACAAGCATTCAAGGACACAAACGATGAATTGCATTGGTTAAATCTGCTGCACAAGATCTCTTTGAAGTATTGAAGAGCAAGGGTGTCCCTTTGAGAATGAAGATGTACTTGATCCGAGCCATGGTATTTTGACTGCCTCAAAAGCATATGAAGTTTGGACATTGAATAAAGAAGACAGAAGAAGAATCAGTGCGTTTGGATTGTGGTCTTGGCAAAGAATCTTGAAAGTACCATGCTGCCAAAAGAACAAACAAATCTCACTGGCAGAAGTACATCCAGAAAGTTCCATAGAAATAAGGCTGGTGAGACATCGTCTTACATGCTGTGGGCATGTTCGGGGCGAGACTAGTCCCTGGAGGAGGCATCAGGACTGGTAACGCAGAAGGGCTATGGAAAAGAAGACCTTCGACAAGACTGATTGTCGCCACAGCGGCGCCAAGGATTGAAGCTAACAGCGTTCATGAAAGAGGGAAGGAATCTGCAGATAAGAATTAGGAGGAAAGGAATTGGCAAATCTCGTCCACCTTAGAGGCACAACAGAGATCACACAATTCAATGATTAAGAAATCATTTTTCAGATCTCCCCCCCCCCACCGATTTTTCATTTGCTAAGATCATTTTTGAACTCTAAGAATGTAGTGGCTAGGCAATGGATGGAAACCCTCACTGTCAGCCATTGGCACTACCAGCTGCCCTGCAGGAGAAAGACAGTTCTTTCTACTCCCATTCCCACAGTTACAGTCTCAGAAACTCCCGGGGGTACTTGCACCCTGCCCTACAGGGTCAGCATGAGTCAAAACCGATGGTGTGGCAGTAAATTTGGTTCTTTTGAAAGATCAATTTTTGTTTTTAAATGCAAGCTTTTTACTCAAGCACTGTAATCATGTGCTGTAAGTTATGTATATTAAATTTGAGCCTTTGGCCAGTTTTACTCGCATCTATTGGAGTAATAGACTTAAATATACTTTTCCAGGAAAATCTCTCTGACTCATTAATATTTTGTAAGAAAAGAAGGTAGAGACTTAGTTTTAGGCATAGGTTCTATCTAGAGTTATACTCGCTTTATCAAATTAAAAAAGAATATAGAATTTTTGTGTATGAATGTTTTATATTTAGATTTTAATTGGAGGGGATTCAATATTTAGTTGTAAAATTTAATTGCCATGAAAGAATGTTTCACCCTATGCAGTTAATTGTATAAATAGAATTCCATATAATCAATAAACACTATCCATATTCTAGAATGCTCCTAGATAAAAATCTTGAACTCTCTGCTGGAAAAAAATGTATAATACTGAGTCTTGCTACTTCTATAGTTACTTCAGTTTATTCTTAAAAGATCAAGCCAATCTTGAGAAACTTTTCAAACTGCGTATTCAAACTACCTGGTTTTGTTTTCAGAAATAAGTAGATGGTAGGTCTTTATGCAAATTACTTATATCCAAAGCCTTGTAAAAGTTAGCAGTCTATTCTGATAGTGCCATTGAGGTCACTGCCAACCATTTTACATGAAATAAGAGAAAGTTCTCTGTTACGAAACCCTCCACTTCTGCGGAACTATTTTGCGTTATATGGTGACTATAAATCTTGTAACTAATCATCTCTCTCTTGAGTTTGGCTATTAGTAAGCTTAACGGTGAATTTCTGGTTTCATTCTATTAATTATACAGAAAATTTTTGTATGAAATATTTAATATGCTATGTTATTTAGTTATGGTTACTACCCCTCAAATCCTTCCAATAAATAAGACTAAAATATCATAATTTTGTTATAACATCTTTAAATTGTGGAAGTCAATTTTTTTCTGGTTGAACTGGCATTGATAATGACTTTAAGGAGGCCTTCTTGAATTTCTTATGTATGAGACAGGTGAAATTGATTTTCCCTTTTTAAAAACAAGAAAATAGACCACATGAACCACATTCTCCATTCGGATGCAAGGAGAAAACTCGATGGTACCCAGATGCCACTCCTGAGCACTCTCATCAGGGTCACACTCGAAGGTCATAGGCAGTGTGAGTGAAAATGTGTAGAACAAAATTCAAATGCATTCTAAAAATCATATTTACTGGTCTGATAGAGACAGGGAGAACCCACCAAAACAATAACTTGTAGACACCCCTTAAATTTAGAAATGAATCCAATCCTGAAGTTGTTTTATCGCCAAGGATTGGGCAACTCTATGAAGAGGGCAGTAACACTGTAGGGAACTGTTCCTCCAAACAGTCAACTCTATGAGACCAAAGGAGTAGCATTTGCTCAGAACCACAATTCAGACAGCAGAAAAGCAGGCGAGCAGTGGGGAGCCAGTAATCCAAAGAGGGGTTTGCAAAAGCGTTACTAAATATGTTATGCATAAGTTACTGAGTAGGAAATTAATTTGATTTGTAAAAATTCACCTAAACCACACTAAAATGTCCCCTCCAAAATATAATACATTTAAAAATAAAAATAAATACCTTATGTATCCCCAAAGGTCACTTCGTCCCATTAATTGATCAGATACCAAGTATGTGTTATGTGAGCTTGAGATAAAATAATCGCATAATGGATAAGTCATATCTTGATAAACACCTCTACACTCATTTTTAAACACAAAGCATTCAGATGAATCCATGTATCTTGTAAAACCTTCAACTGACATCTGTTTGTGCTTCTTAACTATTAAAGAGAAGTAAAAAGAATGCAAAATATTACTAGTATTGTACTTCAGTTGTAAATATATTAAGCAGTAGAGTATATTAAAATGTTTATTTAAAATTAATATTATTTTAAATATTTAGAACAATTTTCTAGTGAATACTGTTTCATATCAACACTGAAGGAATATAAATTATCTCTAGTTTTTCATGGCTTAAAAATACACAAAAAAGCAAACATATTAAAAATCCATAAATCTCTACAATCTAAACACCTGAGCAACTAGACCCAGGACAAAAAACAGAACACTGCAAAGTATATCGTAGCTCCCCATAAACCAGCTTACTGTTAACTTTACAAATACCCACTCCTCCTAAGTGGATCCCCCTTTCTGGCTTTTAACAGCATACATTAATTTTCTCTGGTGTTTGCACTCTACATGATTACACACATACACTATGTATTCTTTTGTTTGTCTGGCTTATTTTACTTGTCATAATGTTCCTAAGATTCATTCCTGGCCTTGCATGTAGTTATATAGCCTTCTTTCCCATTACTGTATAAAGTAAATATTCCAGAATTTATTTTCCATTCGGTTCTTGGTGTCCAATTCTATCATTTCTGGTGTGGAACTGTTACAAATATCTAACTAACCAGCACATGTCATTTTGTGTGTAAATACATACACATTTCTGTTGGGCATATGCCAAAAAAAGGAATTTAAACTTATACATTTGTGTTACATAAATTACGCTTGTACTTTTGCACTCAGTGTAATGTATTCTCAAGTTAAATTTAAGCAGAACATTCACTCCAAACCAGTCTGTATTCAAATACATATTCAGGTACTCCTTATGCAGCAACTATCTCATTTGCTGGCATTCCACAGTTCCCAAGAGTGAAAGCATCCAGCTACATACATTGAGTAGTAACAAATGCCCAGGTACAGCAATCACCCCCAAGGCGCTAGGCAAGATTAATTCTGGCTGTGATAGTTAATGTTCTGTATCAGCTTGATTTTAACTCCTTTAGTAGTTATGTAATGATGTAGTCATCTTCCATTTTCTTATCTGATTTGACCATTCTCCATTTTCGTGTAGCAATAAGCTTTATATTGGCCTAGTCTTTGAAATCCAACTATGTATTTTTGATAAGTAGGTGTACTTATTATCTGAACCTAATCATGTTGGTTAATGGAGCTCCATCTTGGAAATGGAAATAATCATGGAATTTACTTTGGTGTTGTCAGGACTAAGTCAGATGATTATTTTTAAGCATTATAAACACTCTATAAATATTAGCTGCTAAAATGGATGATAATGATGATGGTAATTCAGTTAATATAAAAGAAAAACTGTCATCTCAACTCCTCAGGTACCTGAAATTACTTAGTTTTTCCTTTTCTGTTTATTGTCTAACTCCCACCAACCCACATCACAAATAAGGAGATAAGTCAAAAAGTATTTCTACTATGATTTCAGTTCACAGATTCGTATGTTTATACCAAAGGAAACATGGTTTGATAAGTCTCTGTCATCACTGAATGGCTGAAGACACATTCTCTCAAGATTGCACTTGTCTTAGTCTTGTGGCGCAGCACTTGCTCAATGGGCTGCTGAGCGCAAAGTGTGCAGTTCAAAAGCACCAGTCACTCTGTGGGAGAAAGTCCAGGCTTTCTACTCCTATAGAAAGTTACACTCCTCCAAACCCACAGGGGCAGTTTGACCCTAACCCACAGGGTCACTATGATTCCGAATCTATCGACTTGATGGCAGTAAGTTGGGTCTTGTTATTTCCTCTTGTTAGAATACCTTCCCCAAAAAAGTGGATGCCAAAAGTATTATGGGAAGATCTGATATTTCCATCAGTTTTTAAGCAAAATCAAGGTTAATAAATATGATTTTATGATACAAATTATAACTCAGTTGTTACAACTTGAGTTGTTAAAATCTGAGTTGTGAATTCATCAATATGATACAGAGAGTGAGGTCTACTCAAAACAGTGGCTTCCAACAGAATTTCTTGGGCCAATTAAACTCAAGCTAATAAGTCAGCTCAGAAAGTTACAGCAAGTACCTTTTTGATTCCCAAAGATGTAATCTTAATTTTTTTCAAAAGATACAATAAAAAAGCCTCTAATGAAAAAACTCACTATTTCTTGCTATTAATGAAACACCAAAGATTCTGTCCTTTATCTGAAACTCTATTTTCAATATGAATTTCTTCATTAATAGTGTTATGATTCCTACAGAAAATAAAGATATGAGAATAGAAAAAGACACTGGGCTTATTAGGAAGAAGTTTTGAAAAACTGAAGAATTCATTGGTAAGAAAAACACCAGGAAAATTGAGCCAATTTTTCCCCATCATGACAATGCATGTGTTCCTTCTTTGCTGTAGAACGGGCTTCCCGACAAGAACTCAAGTCAGAAAGTGCATCATCGCCATCACAAGTCCCTGAACAAAGAATTTTGTTCCCCAAATTCAGATCATATTTTATTTCAAAAAGTGATATTTGAGTCCCTGATGCTTCAATGTAGTACAAATAGAAAAGTGTGAAATTATTCTGGGGAGGTTTAGAGAGATGGAAATACCACTTTCTAAAAAATATAGACATATATGGAGGATATGGCCAAAACAATAGCTTCACATTTTGATATTTTTATTTATTAAAGGTTTCTGGGGGTTCTGTTTTCTCCATTTTGTCGGGAGCTCTTACAGATATACCACTCTGTTTCAGTCACATCAGTCAGCATTGCACAATTGCTACTACCATCAGTTTCAAAACATTTCTTCCTTCCTGAATTCCTTGATATCAGCGTCGCCTTATTCTCAGTCTCCCCTAGTAACCCTTATTCTACTTGATATCTCCATAGGCTCATCAATCCTGGATTCCATATACCAAAAAACATATAATAAGACCTCAAGAGGGCTACCTACAATGACAAAATACATTTGAGATAAATGCCAATATGGAAAACACACACACACAAAGTAGTGAAAACCATATCAGGCCCAAAGTGTATCAGCGGGGGAATCAAGTGACAGGTTTTATCATTTTGATTTCCTACAGTCATCTCTCTAATAATCTCTGTTTTGTAATCAGTTGATTCCCATTCCTCAGTTATGGAAAGAGAAATCACCAGAGGCTTATTTCTTGTGTAGATCTCACTAATGTATCTTGGGTTTCCACTGCAAACCAGAATCTCACAATGTAAATTCTGATACGATTTCTTCCTTTGGATTTGGATTATATTAAAGACAATCTCTTAGTCACAGATGTTGGTGTGCTTCTTCCATGTGGGCTTAGTTGATGTCTCATTTGGTTTGAAAACAAGCCTTTAAAACCCCAGACCCTATTCTTTCTGATAGCTAGTCACGAGCTAATTTCATCATCACACGTTGCTATAGTACCAATATCTTGTGTTCCCCTCCTTTATGAGGGGGGAGTATCAAGCAGGATCATATGAACTAATTCTTCTTAGATTGGAGCTAGGATTGAATGTGAACCCCAAATCCATTGCTGAAGCTGTTTTCTATCTAGCTCTGGTTCATACTAGAGGCATCCATATGAGTTTATGACAGAGAATCTTTCTCCTTGTCTCCCTGGAGCATAAGGACCTTCTGTTGATAGTGTCATGGATTAGCCCATAGTCATAGTTTTTAAAACACTATTGAAAGAGGGAGACTGAGCAAGTGTGGGCTGACTACATTTTGCAAAACATGGGTTATTCACTTGCACAGACTAAATCCTGTGTGACTGGACTGGACACTATTGGCACCACCAAGGGAAATTGGATGTCAGGAGAAAATTACACTAATATTCACTGACACTTGCAGACCCAGGTCTGCCAGAATAACACATATATTAAGACTGCAAATAGAATTTGGAAGTCATGAGTAAATGTTAGTCTGCTGACCAACAGACAGTTCAATATTCTTGGTATAGCTGTCTTCTGTTCTTCACATACCGTGTAGTTTCAGTCTCAAGTTCTCAGGTTATAAGTGTGTTTGAGGTAGAGCCAGTCCACTTCGTGTCCCTCTGGCGTGGTCATTGCGCACCTTGAAGATCCAGGTTCAATGTCTCAGTGTTCTATATCACAAGGCCTCGGTGCCCAGAGTGTGTACAGGAACTCAGACCAATGTGGCTTATTAGGAGCATAGTTCCAGGCATACCACCCCCACTCTGCCAACCTGCGGTTCTTAGAAGTATTTTTAGTCACTGTCCCACCCCCTTTGGCCTCCCCCTTTATCTCCAAACAGACATGTATTTTTCTGGTCTCTTTCCTCTCTCCTGATTGATTTGCCCATCACTATCCCTCATCACTCTGGAAGGAATGTCTGTCAGACCTTTGCATGGCAGCCACAAGCGGTCACCCTCCCCTCCCTCGCTCTCACAAATCTGCTCTGAGCTGATATAACGACCCCACCCCCCACCCCAGTGCGGCCTTCAAGTTAGACCCGTAGAGAGGATGGTTCCTGGTTGGTCTCTGTGGTTTTGTAGCAGCAACTTTATTTGCCTTCACATAAGATCTAATATTCCCAGCCCCTTCAATAGAACTGGATTTTCAGGAATAAATATTTGAGTGAATTATAATTGCATGATGAAATGAAGGAAAATATTTGGTCTTGCTAGAACCCATATTGCATAGGTTAAACACTGAGAGCCAAAAACCAACTTCCAGATATAGGAGTTGGGCCTTGCTTTGAAATGTAAGAGTGTTTCTGAAAATTTGATGGATATACAGAAATGGTGAAGAAAAAGCTGAATGGTACAGTAAGAAAGAATGCCATTGTTACATTATGTAACTCTCTAAAAAGTTTACGTACATTCTGTGAACTACAAAAGTAAAACCTTCAGTATTTCATGTTTTTAATAAATTTGATCCATGCCCAAATTAAATTTGATCATTTTAATCCATTACAAGGATGCATTACATATAAATATTCTGATAAAACATAGCAATTCAAACATACCTTCATCAATGGGCTCATATTTTTGAATGATCTCATAAGCAATCGTTTTGGTCATCTCATTTATATACTGCTCTTGCCTTAGAAATTCAACGAGATTTTTTTCAAAAAGAATTTTCCGATTTGGAGAATATGTATAGAAAATCTCCATGATTTCTTCCCTGTGTGCGATAGTTCTATAAATTGCCCTAAATTCTTCTATGGTGATTTTTCCTTGCTTCTCCCTGTCAGCATCCTACTAAAAAAAAAAAAGATTGATTGGCTCACATCATGATTATAAAAATATATACATTATTAAGTTGGTAGAGTATTCAGGTAATAGATATGCAAAATATACTAAAGTAAAATATTTCATGTTAGATTCTTATTTCTGATAAAATATGGGAAATTACACGAACAGAGGTCAGACTAGGGCAAGGAGTGCGAGATTGTCACCACGTCAAGCCCTTTGGCCTTTGGAGGAGCGGAAGGGTGTCTTTCCATCCTTTCCATTCTTTTAAGTTCTGCTCTATCTCTCTCCCCTCCTGCTGGTGTGCCAGGCAGTGTGCAAACTGCGACAGGCAGTGTAAAACCTGAACAAAACCCAGGCTGCACTCAGAGAATTATAGATCGCTTTAAAGTACAGAGGCAGGTAGTCATCAAATACCTGGAGGAAAGGGGATCTGAATTATCCTTGACAGATTTAGGGTAAAGACTAAAAAATGAGGACTAATAAGAAAGATTGGATTCATCTGGAGGTAAATGGAAAATTAATCAACGAGATAAGAAAGTAGAAAGTAGACGGGGTCAGGTCATTTAAAATGACAGAGGTTGTGTGTTGAAAATGATTAGCCAAAGCAGAAGCTTTTTGATAAGTGGAGCATTGCCAGCTTGAAGATGCCGACAACTTTCAGTGAAAGACGCTGGCTTGTACTGAAGCAAAGAGGGTCTCGCCGGGTGGAAAGTAAAGAGCAGATGCTCATGAAATTATGAATCTAGGAGCCAGAGGGGTTCCTCACTAATTGTACATTTAGAATCATAAGAGGAATGAGTCAGGAATGCCTAGACCATAGAAGAGTGAGCAATACTGGTAAAATTATAGAATCGTGGACCAAAAATAACAAACACACCTGGGAGAAGGAAGTGAAGTTTAGAAGAAAATTCAATGGCAAGAAAGCAATTTGTCCACATCTTATCTCTTTTCCAATATTGTAGATAGCACAAATACAGTGATTATATCATTACACTACTCTGAGGCCACACAATAAGTGACAGGTAAAGATTCCAATGTCTGTTGCCCTCACACATCTGGCCAATGTTTCACCTTTCACTTTTCTGATAAAGTATCCATGCCTCTTTAAGTAAGAGCCCACAAGTGGAAATGAGTATGCTAGTCAGGATTCCTTTGTTTTAAAGCCCGGAGTGTTCCATGTGTGGGTTGTGGGACAGTGAATTGCTATTATATAACCTTCCTAGCCATTGTCTTCTCATTCCCCCAAAATGATTAGCTGGGCTACAGCCAACCAGGGGATTGCCGAAATTGAATAGATTTATCTGTTCAAGGGGATTGACCAGTATGTGGCTTGGGTTCTCTTGAAATTTAGAAGTAGTCCTATAAGCATTGGGCTAAAAGTTTGGCAGTTTCCACCCACCAAGCTGTCAACAGAAGAAAGATATAGCAGTCTACCATCATAAAAATATGTAGTTTGTGGAACCCCATAGAGCAGTTCTACTCTGTGTTTTAGGGTAACTATGAATCAGATTTAATTCAACAGACGTGGGTTTGGTTGGTCTAGGTTTATATAAGAGCCAATTCCACATAAATTAAGTGGGATGTCACAATCGCCAAGAAAAGTCTGAAGCAAAGATTCTCTGTGTTTATAATCTCCTAGACCCAGAAAGGACACAGCCTAAGATGACAAGATACATCAGTGATTGGACTCGATGGTCCATAGAACAAGGCAGCTAGGGTGTGTTTTCCCACCCACAGCGCAAAAGCCGAGCATTTTCAGGCAGGAGGCTTGCTCCCAGCGTTAAAGCTCCTCTGACACTTGCTCATGCAGGGAGAGGCCTGCGGGTGACCCTGGTTCCGACTGCCTCGAAAGAGTCTCTGCAGCAATCTTCTTAAAGCAGCCCTGGGTCAGAGGCCTCTCAGTAAGAGGCTTGTCAGAAGAGCTTAATAAAATGTAATACTTGTTTATGCAGGGCAAGCAAGCCTAAATATGCCTGCTGCAGTCACTCCATGCCTCCCAACTGCCCTCATGCACCTCTCCTTCTACAAAATAACAGATGCTCAGTTAACATGACAGCAACAGAGCCCAGGAGCCCCTGGTAGTGTGATGAGAGCTGGCATCAGAGGTCAGCAAGGCTCCACAGCAGGGAAGAAGCTGTAGAACCAGACAGTGTTCCCAAGACAGTTGGAGGTAGCAAAGACATGAACCCATATCTGACCTAAGCCATGGCATATCTGCCTAGCAGCATAAGACTAGACATGGTTAATTTGGACATGAGCGAATGTTTACCCTTTATGCTTGTTGCACATAATAATAGCTTTCACTTTGCCAACAGTGTGCCTGATATGTTCAACTTGACCACAAATGAATGTAGCATCCATAGAATGGTCCATGTCAGAGGGGGTATAT
Organism: Tenrec ecaudatus; assembly: GCF_050624435.1. Classification (NCBI taxonomy): domain Eukaryota; kingdom Metazoa; phylum Chordata; class Mammalia; order Afrosoricida; family Tenrecidae; genus Tenrec; species Tenrec ecaudatus. The sequence continues at coordinate 112,821,409 of NC_134535.1, read as the reverse complement.
CTCTCATTCCCAGCAATCTTCAGACTGCCTGGAAGCTGGGGGCACAGCTCAGTAGCATGTGCAGTGCAAAGCCATATGCAATGCTTCTATGGACCCTAGAAGCAAACTGAGTTGGAAACAAAACATGGAGAGCACCCCATCATTTGAAAGAAGAACGCTAAACTATACAGAAAGGCTAGAAAAAATGCTGGGGTGGAATGAAGCCCTAATAGGAATGAGAAGTCGATAAGCTTGGGGAAAACCTGGGATCTGTTGTTTCCAAATCAAATGTCAATCTGAAGAATTGATAAGGTAATCATGGCATCTTAAATGAGCAGTCCTATTCAAGGAGCTTAGATATTGAGGGCGACAGAAGTGGATAGTGTAGAATTTAAATTTAAATTAGTTTATTTTATTTTGTCTCCCTCCTATCTATAGAAAAATTTTATGAAAATAAAAAAAAATCAAAGTGTGCCTATAATTCCTAAAAGTGTTGTTTTCTATAAAACTACTAACATGTACATCTCTACTTATAAACTTTGGAGATGTTGTCCGGAGAGACTTGGTAAGTTTGGGACATGCTGTCAAGAGTTGTACAGCAAGAGAGGAAGGCCCTCCAGGAGACAGCCGGACATAGGAGCCGCAACAATGGGCTCAAGCATGGGAACAACTGGAAAGATGGTGCGGGACTGGACGATGTTTCCTTCTGGTGTGCAGAAGGTCACTATGGCTCAGAATCTATTCAATGGCACCTAACAACTGAATAGCAGTATGACATAAAGTATACATTATCTCCTGATAGTGGACATTTTATCACTTTCAAACTACATATAAGCTTTATCCGGGATGTCCTCTGGTAATTTTTTTTTCCTTAAGAGTTCAAAATTGCCACTGGATTCTAGAAAAAATGGAGAAATTAGTTCAAAGAATATTTCACAAACCCAAATAATTACTATAATTTATTTTTAAAAATAATTACGTGTCAAAAAATCTAATTGAAACAGAAACACAAAGGGAAGCGGGAAGAAGGAAAGCAACAAACACAACCACAACAGAAAGTCAAACTGAACGTTTTGAGGCACAGAGTAGAGTATTCAAGCTTACAAAGTACCTATGGAGCTTATCTTCGGTTGGAGAAAACGGAAGCTCAAAAAACTCACATAGATTTCCCCCAGTCCCATAAAAAATTTGAAATAACTCCAAAACCACAGTCACAACAGATAGAAGGAAAAGTCAATGTGCTGTGGAGTATATTAACAGCAGAAATCAATTATGTAAAACAAATTTGATCATTTCAACCTCCTTTTAAATTCTCAGTGCTTCCCCTTTGCCTTCGAGATAAAACGGAAACTCTTGTCTAATATTCAAAGTGATGTTAGATCTGACCTATTCCTTTTTAGAGATGCAAATTTCAGGTGCTCTGAGTCTGTGACTTACAGTGTCAACCTCAGCTTATCTCTTACTCTTACACAGGCTGACAATGCAATCTGGAATATGCTATACTTTCACTAATTTGTATGAATCCTTGAAAAAGTGCCATCTCCTCTAAAGCCTTCACTGGGTAGTGCAATATCTCCTCTGTAAGCCAGTCAATGCACCTGCTCTGAATCCTTGCAGGACGCCGCCCCTTCTTGTATTATAGACTTGATTATACAGCAAGGAAAGACATTTTCTGTACCCCTTCTAGAATTGCCTCCGAGAACTTGTAACTTGTTTCTTTCAGACTCAGTGTTTAAAAGAGTCCCTGACCGAAGGTATCCTGAGCGTGATTTAATGCCCAATTTTGTGACTCTGATGAAATCAATGGAGAAAATAATTAAATCTTCTCTTCACTGACTAAAACTCCCTGCTATTGAGTCAATGCTGACTCATAGAGACCCCCTGTGCATTTTCTGGGAGTAGAAATCCCAGTCTTTTTCCCACAGAGCTGCGAGGGTTAATGAGCTCTCAATCAGGCAGACTACAGCCCAATGCCTAACCACTACACCACAGGAGCTTCATTTCTTTCCATTAGAGAGAGTTAAAATATTAATATACATTACAGAAAATATGCAAAAGCACAGGCTCTGTCCTAAGGTATACTACAGCTTATGAAATATAGCTTATGATAGTTAAAACTATATATAAATGGATATATAAATATAACTTATTATTCTTAAAACTTATTGCAGTTAAAAAGACAGGAAAATAGAACAGATCAAGGTGGATGTCAATGTCTATCTCTATAAGATAGGCAGGATAAACCATCCCGAAGAGAAACAATGGGACATATGGTTCCAGGGGGACACAGGAGAGGAGGAGGTGAGAGAAAGGGCCAGGGGAGCCAACAAACCCAGATAGCAAGAGATCTAAAATCAATGATGAGGAGGCGATAGAATGCTTGGTGGGGTTCAATCGAGTGCAATATAGCTGAGAGGAATTACTGAGAGCCAAATGAAGGTTGAACATGATACTGGGACAGGAAGGACGTAAAAGAAAATAAAGAACTAGGAGACAAAAGACATTTATAGAGGTATAAGCATAGGCATGTGCATATGCAAACATATTAATAATAATGATAGATGGTCATTGGGCCTCTACTCAAGTCCTTCCTCAAGGCAAGAACACTTTGTTCTAATAACCTGGTATTCTGTGATGTTCCCCTTCCTAACATGATTGCCGAAGACAAAATGGGTGCGTAAGCAAATGTGGTGAAGAAAGCTGATGATGTCCTGCTATTACAAAATATAGCATCTGGAGTCGTAAATGATTGAAGATAAACAAGTGAGTGGCCATCTATCAGGGAAGCAACAAAGCCCATAGAGAAGAAGTACACCAACCCATGTGATCATGAGACATCCACGGGATCCAGTATCAGGCATCAGAAGACCCCAAACAAACAATCATTTCAATGCAAATAAGGTGGGTCGGAATTGGAGACCCAAATCCCATCTGTAGACAATCGGGCATCCCCTCACAGAAGGGTCACTAGGAAGGGACAAGACAGCCAGGGTGCAGTACAGCACCGACAAAACACACATTTCTCTAGTTCTTCAATGCTTCTTCCTCACAACTATCATGACCCCAGTTCTATCTTACAAATCTGGCTAGACCAGAGCACATACACTGGATATAGATAAGAGCTCTCAGCACACAACATCCAGGACAGATAAGCCCCTCAGGACCAATAATGAGAGTAGCAAAAGAAGGGGAGAAGAGGGGGAGGGGGGAAGGTGAAGGGAAACTATCTCAATGATGGCTGTACAGCACACACCCCACCCCCAAGGGGATGAATAACAGAAATGTGGGTAAAGGGAGACAGTGGACAGTATAAAATATGAAAAGAAAAATAATTGATAAATTATCAAGGGTTTACAAGGGTGGGAGGGTGGAAGAGAGAATAGGGGCAGGAAGAGGAGCTGATACCAAGGGCTCAAGTAGAAAGAAACTATTTTGGAAATGATGATGGCAACATATGTACAAATGTGCTTGCTATAATTAATGTCTAGATTGTAATAAGAGCTGTAAGAACCCCCAATAAAATTATTTATTAATTTTTTTAAATTTGGATGTCAGAAGGGACTCTGGAACTTGCTCTTAATCATAGAGTAGCTAAAGTCAATGGAACATACCAAAACAAACCAAACAAAGTCAATGGAACAAATGATGACAGAAAAGAGCTGAACAGAAAATGTCAAAGGGAAGCTCAAGAAGAAAAAACCACATATTATAACAAAATGTGCAAAGACCTAGAATTAGAAAAACAAAATCACACTCAGTATATCTGAAACTTAAAAACTCGAGGAAAAACTAAGGCCTTAAGTTGTAATGCTGAGATTCTATAGGCAAAATATTGAATGAGGTAGAAAGCATCTAAAGAAGGTGGAAGGAATAAACAGAGTCACTGTACAAAATTAACTAGTTGACATTCCTCTCTTTCAGGAGGTAGCATATGAACAAGAACCCTTGGTACTGAAGGAAGAGGTTCTCGCTGCACTGAAAGCGTAGCCAAAAACCAGGCTCAAGGAATTGATGGGATCCTAATTAAAATGTTTCAACAAGCTGATGGAGCACTGGAAGCCCTTTCTTCTCTATGCCAGGCTTTTTGGAAGACAGCTACTTGACGAGAAGAGATCCATATTTGTGCACATTCCAAAGAAAGATGACCCAATAGAACGCTCAAACTGTAGCACATTGATAGATAGCCCATGGAAGTGAATTTTTGTTCTGAACATCATCCAACAACAGTTGCAGCAGTACCCTGGCAGGGAGATGCCAGAGGGTTGGGTTGGATGCAGAAGAAGACATGGAACAGGAACATCATTGCTGATGGCAGATGAATCTTGGCTGAAAGCAGAAAATAACAGAAAGATGTGTACTTGTGCTTTATTGACTAGGCCAATGCATTTGACAGTGTGGCTCATAGGAGACTATGGATAGGCTTGAAAAAAATCAGAAATTCCAGAACACCTAATTGTGCTCACAAAGAACTTGTTCATGGATCAAGAGGCATTTGTTCAAGGAGAACAAGGGAATATTGCACATTCTGGAAGGGCGTGTGTCAGGGTGGTTTTCTCTTGCCATACTTATTCAACCTGTATACTGAAAAAAGAATCAGAAAACCTGGTTTGTATGAAGAAGAACGCAGCATGAGGCTTGAAGGGTGGATAATTAACAATCTGCAATATGCAGGTGGCACATGAGGAGGACTTGAGGCCCTTGCTGATGAAGATCAAGGACTGCAACTTCACTATGGATTACAGCTCTATGTAAAGAAGACTCAAATCCTCACAACTGAATTAAGAGGCAACGTCATGACTCAATCATTAATTTCATAAAAAGCTTATAGTGCATAAAGCTTGACTCAATAATTAATTTTATAGAAAGATGTTTATAGAGTATAAACCTTTATTGCCAAGGCCTTAAAGTGATATATTTTTACTGAAAATTTATAAGAAAATGCCACCTTGTAACCAAATAAATTCATGTTACAGATTTGCTGGAAAAAAAACCAACCAGATTCTTAGGAAATTAATAAATGTAAATCAGTCTCATATATATTTTAAACAATCATGATTGATCTAGTTCCAGGTAATATTTATGATTTCTTAGTGGTTTGAGGTACTTTCACACATTATATTTTATGTAGCATTTAAAAGAAGACTGAGATAACTATATTAATACCCCAAGTTTGCAGGTTAAGAAATATGACCAGAGAGATTTTTTGGCTTGCCAAGTACTAATCAGCTATGATCTCAGAGAGCCAAAACTCTCCAAGCTCATTTATCTTGCCAATAATAATAACCCCTGAAATGGAACTATTTTGGTCATCAAAGTAAGATTGATTATGGTTCACTTTATTTAATGCAGCAGAAAAGCATATTGATGAAGGGTGAAAAGATTAGCAACAGAAGTTAAAGCAAAACAACAGAATGTTAAAGAAGCTTCCTAGCAAGCTTAGTCAGTCTACATAGTTCCCGTAAACATTCCATTTAACCAAGGTTTTGAAGCATGTACAGGAGCTTTCCCTAAAGGAACAAAATATTCTCTATTATAAAACTCACTGTTGTTGCTTTAGGTGCCAGGGAGTCACTTCCAGCTCATAACTGGTCCCTGTGACAGAGGCCTCCCAGAAGCCCTGCGGCTGAAGTCATTACTGGAGAAATCACCCTTTGGTTGGCAGCTGAGAACTTACCCGTTGTGACATGGTGCTCTCCGTTATAAGGATTAGAACAATTGTCTTACTATTAAGAATGATTTGTCATGAATGTCTGCTGTGCCTGAATGTAAATAATACTTCTAAAGCACTTGAAGTCTTTTTAAAGAGGTTTTTGAAGTAATGTAAACCATCTCTGCCCCTCTAAATTTTGTAATTTATCAAAGACAAAAAACAAAAAACAGCCACGCCAAAAAATGTTTGCTAAACAAATTAAACTTCAGGCCTGCCAATGTCCAAATACGCCTAAATTCCAATTAATGTGTGTACTTGTTCCATTAAGCATTCTAGCAAGCACATTTAAATCTGGCGTATATCTCATTCAAATGCATTTCAAACAATCTCTCTATTTTGAAGAGAGCTCTGGTGCTATAGTGTTAGTACTGGACTGCTGACCTCAAGGTCAACTTCCCTACCATTCCACAGAAGAAGAAAGGGGAGGCTTTCTAGTCCAATAAAGAGTTACAATATTAGAAACCCCCAAGGAAAGGTCTGCCCTGTCCTTAAGAGTCACTATGGTTCAGAATCAACTCGATAGCAGTGAGTTTTTGAGTTGAAAGGAGTCTTGGGGGCACTGAGAGAAAAATTTTGGATTGTCTTGGTTTGCAAACTGAAAGGTCAGCATTTCAACCCCTCCAGCCTCTCCTTTAAAAAAAAAAAAAAAAGATGAGACCATCTTCTCCCAGAAAGGGAGCTAAGGAAACACTGTGGAGCAGGTCCTTTCTGTCCCATAGAGTTGCTGTGAGACAGAATAAACTCAAAGGCATTGGGCTAACTTTGTCATGGATGGACGGGACACATAGCCCTGTACTTCAAATGCAGGATTGTGGTGAATTGGTCAAAGTTCTGCTACCTTTTAGCTGCACACACTGCTTATATTCATAAGAGTATGTTCCTGAACCTCTAGATTGGCCATGCAGCCTCTTGAGGAATACGGTTTTCCCTTTTTTCCCATGTCCTCTTAGTTATTAGTAAACTTAAATAACCTCAGTCGTGTTTCTTCACATCTCTGAACACACTGTCTCTCTTCAGAACTGTCTCTTCAAGAATATTTGTATAACCTATAGGGTTGGAAAGAATAGTCTTCTTCCAGAGTAAAGGTCGTGTTTGCTGTCAACTATGTTATAGATAATAATGGAGGTAAACTACTTGAACATAGATTCGGAATATAGCTACTCGGTCCTCAAAAGCCAAAATTACAGTCAGGGTGTCTCTCTGCCTAACTATCTAGATGGCTCAGTTTTGCATTCTTTCCTGATTCCCAAGAAATTAGCACTTTTCTGCTCTAAAATGACAACCCTTGTCTTTTTCTCATAGTATTCATGAGCCAGGTCTCCTCCTACTAGGCCTAGATCTTTGGGCTTTTTTTCTTCTTCAGAGTAAAGCATTGTCTCATGTTTACCCATAAGTCACTAAAATCTAACCCACTACCACTTTTATCCCTTCTGTTATTTTCTTCTAATATCCAATGAACCCGGAGTCTGATGTCATCTAAGATATTGCTATATGCACTATATGAGGAGGCTTCTAAAGTTCATTTTAAAATTCCCTTATTTAAAACAAAATTTGTCAAAATTTTTAGTTTCCTTAAAGAGTATTAAAAATAATGTTTACATAGTCACTATTGGAAAGTGCAACAGACCCTTGTGATGCACCACACCACAGCCCTTTGCCTCTGTGTTGTCTCTGCTGCTCTGGTGAATACCCACACGTCACCTCCCGTGACCCACAGGAAGCCTCTGTATTGACCTTTCCATCAAGCCTTGGCATAGCAGCACCCGAAAGCCGGAGGGACAGGCAGCCTTTTAGCAATGGTGTTCCAGTTGATGGATGCTACAGTCTGCTTTGTACTGTAAGATGTTCTCTAGTTGGAACCCCAGGTTCTCCCCATTATGATGGAACCTTTGGACAGTTTCCTCGATTCTCAGGAGAATGGCGATGGGGAGCAAACGGACTGCGATGTGGAAGTGGGTAATGAAGAATATCTGCTCGCTTGTGTTCTGAGGTGGCCTGCGGTGTCTGTTGCTGCTGCTGTGAGGGGCTAGACCTTTGGCTCTGAGCATAGGGACCCTACGCGCAACAGAAGCAAAGCATTGCCCTTCTCGCCCCATACTCACAGTTGTTAAGTTTGAGCCCACTGTTGCAGTCACTATGTGAAGCCATCTGGTGGAGAATCTTCCTCCTTCTGATGACCATCTGCTTTTCGGAGCATTGATGTCCCTTGTATATTCCTATATAGTCAGGAGATTGTTCTAAACTGATCCTTTTTTTTCCTTTGAAATTTAATCAACAATTGTTTTCCCTCCTAGCTAAGTTATTTCCATATCCAAATATAATTGCCATGATTAAATGCTACAATTCTTGAAAAACTAATTTTTGTATCTTCTATAGAGATCAGACAAAATGTAACTATATTTTAACATTTACTTAGAGTGGAATAAGTCTGACTTAGGTTGGGGGTAAGAGCAGATATCATCTCACCTTAAAAATATATTTCACATGAGAAATATCGCACTGGATATCTAATTTTCCAAGTAATTTCACAGTTTTATCTAGATTAATTTTTCCACCTCTAAATTCATCCTGAATCTTTGATAGAAACCACGTATGATGCACAAAAAAGAAGTTAAGGAAATTAACACAGTAAGTGATTAAGTATTTAAAAGCCTTAAAGTTGCATTTAATTTCTCTCTAATTTTTAAAATGCATTTATTTGTATTTTTTAAAGGTTTCTACTTTGTGTGCAAATTAAGTGACAAGATATTTAAGAAGCAAATTTAGCTAGTTACTCTTCTACAATAAACAACAATTCACAATAAGACTAGAATATTTTTAAATTGAGAAATAAAGTTATAACTTGGAGAACATAGTAAAACATTATTGCAGTTTATTTTTTTGAAGACATGGTCTTGGGAGACAGCAGAGGTCACAGGCCTCTTTCAACTGAAAACTGAGTACATTAAAACCTAATCATAGAAAAGATAGGACATTAAATGAATCATTAACATGTCATGTAACAGTTTATATTACTGAATGTTCAATAATTAGTAACTATTGCTGATAGAATTTTTATTGCTTTCATATAAATTACTGCTATTGCATTAATAGATGCACCATTCTAGTGATACGCGCACACACACACACACACACACAGAACCAAAAACTCAAATATTTTAAGTCCATCAAAAAGGAGTTACTAAAAATATATGGTAAGTTTACATTTGGTGTGACAAATAAAACCAAAATAATCAGACTTATTCGCTATTTAATATAAATTACAAATATTAGGACTCTTCAATTTGAAAGACTAAGACTACAATAAATAATACGGAAATCTATAAAGCCATGGAAAATGTAGGCCCCAAAATTTGTCTTAAAATCCACCTAATTTGAGATTGTTAGAAGTAATGAGAGCCATTAAAGTTAATAGCTATGACTTAACATGGCAAAACTTGTGTTTCTCAGAGAGAAAGATATAGGAAGCCTGAGAAATCTCAGAAAAGCTTGGGACAGATGTAGAAGTGAATGGTTTAGACTTAAATGAGAGGAACCTAAGTCCAGAATGCTCCAGAAAGCATGAGAGGAAACTCAAGTGAGGAAGTTCAAACCTAGAGAGTGAGAGAGAGCAGGGCAACAGAAAGGACTTTGGAGCGGATATTTGTTCACCACATATTCATGACGTGTTGTTACAGCACTGCTCAGAGTGAATTCTCTCCCCATTGGGGGTGGTCACAGGCTCCAAATAGAATTGACTCTGTCCCCTTGCAGAAATGGAACTCCTTGATTGAGGCTGTTGCCACTGCCACCTCTTTTCTAGGATGAAAGCAGAGAACACTGAAGTCTGTTGCCTTTGTGCTTTGGATATAGGTCACCGCAAGTCCCCCCAAAACACTACAAGAGGTGTGGATTCTCGATGCCCTGCCCTCACACTTTCTGGCTTTTTGTTTCTATTCTGACCACCTCCAAATCCAAAATATTCATAGATGTAGCATCCTGCTGACTTTCCTCGCCCTCCCCCCCATGACCTGTCATTGTATCTCATTTTATTTTTACTAGTTTTGTTTAATTCCCTCAAATCTCTCATCAAAAATGCGCTTCCAGTGAGTGTGAGACAGCTGTTGTGAGGGTCTGAGTAATAGCCCCCTTATCACCCCTGAAGGTGTAACTCTGCCAGCTTCTCTCTAGGAATCCGACCGCTGATTTTCTCGATACCTGATATCACACTCAGAGTCACACCACTTTTGAAGAAGCCTGTTCAGGAAGCTTAGCTTTTAACATCTTCAAAACATGCTTAGCTGGCTGGCTGGGAGTGTGCTGTCAGGTGACGGCAATGTTTGTTGTTGTTTGTCCCCCTTGGGGTTGGAACACCCATTGTGACATCATGCAAAGTTCTAGCCTTCATACAGAGAGCTTTTTATGACATAATCAGGAGACCCAGAGCCTGCCAAAGTGCCTGCTTTGGTGGTTGTGCAGAATGATCTTAACCTTGACTGTTTAACACCTGGATGGGAAAGGTGTCTCAGGGAATGTTTCCTCCTTCCTTTGAACACTCTCAACTTCAGAAGCTTGGCTTCTGCAGCAACCAAGTATGGCACTTAGTGTGCTAAGTAGGAAAGAGAAGGAAAAAGCAATTCGCAGACTGCTGATACAGGCTCCTCCAGGGGAGTTTGTAAACGCGTTTGATGATCTCTGTCTGCTTATCCGGGATGAAAAACTGATGCACCATCAAGGTGAGTGTGCGGGTCACCAACACTGCCAAAAATATTCTGTACCGCTCTGTATCGATGGCAATCCCGTGCTCTTGTCTCATCACAACGTGGTGGGGGACTTTCGATTTTTTGACTGTCAAAGCAAACTTTCTTTCAGATTTGACCTTCTTCAAAATCAGTTAAAAGACATCCAAAGCCACGGTATCATTCGGAATGAGTCAGAATACCTAAGAAATGTTGTTCTGTGTGCCTTGAAATTGTACGTGAATGAACACTTTCCAGCTGGGAATTGCAATGTGCTGAGAAAAACCGTGAAGTATAAGGAGTTCTTGATAGCATGCATTGAAAATCACAGTTACCAATCAGGAGATTGCTGGAATGGCCTTTGGAAATCTAAATGGATATTTCAAATAAATCCATTTCTGACCCAAGTAACAGGAAGAATTTTTGTGCAAGCTCACTACTTCAGGAGCGTCAACCTTCATGTGGAAATCTCCAAGGACCTCAAAGAGAGTTTGGAAGTAGTTAACCAAGCTCAGCTGGCTCTAAATTTCGCGAGGCTGGTGGAAGAACAGGAGAATAAATTTCAGGCTGCAGTCTTAGAAGAATTACAGGATTTATCAAATGAAGCCCTGAGGAAAATTCTGCGAAGAGATCTTCCAGTGACCCGCACTCTAATCGACTGGCAGAGAATACTCTCAGACTTGAACCTGGTGATGTATCCGAAATTAGGGTATGTCATTTATTCAAGAAGCGTGTTATGCAACTGGATAATATAAAGAATTGCTCCTGGTAATTGTCTGGAACTGGTTTGATTGTATGTCTGGGAAAGAGTCGTTTGTTTTTCTAAGGTGGACAGGCCCCAAAGGATATCTAGGGATAAACAAATGCAAAATTAACAGGTAAATGTGTAGTGTGTCATTTTACTTAAGGAATATTTACTTATCAGGGAGGAAAGAGTAAAGCAAATGGGTTACACGACAGTGATTAAGATACAGAAACATTTATTAGAATTTAAGAGAACATTTAAAATATGGCACCACAGAAATTGTGGTGGCCCAAGTGAAAGCTAGGTGTCTTTTAATTATGTGTCTTAATTCTCCAGAAGATCCAACAATAAGACTCAGTGATTTATGAAACAATTACAGAGGCATTTACCTCCTGATAGATAGAACAGGGTTTTAAAGATACTATTTATTTCTATTTCTCAATGTAGAAGTTGCATATACAAGGGATCGTCACAAAGGTCATGGAAAATAGAAATTAAAAGAAAATCGATTTTCCCACCAGATTTTTGAAGCCCCCTCAAACAAATTTCAGAGAATAGTTAAAGCATAAAGCATTTCCTTGTTTCTTACCATCCCATTTTGTGGAATAATTTTAAATGTGAATATGAAGCATATAAAATTTTATACTTTGATCTTTTAAAAAATAATTTTGGGGCTTGTAAAACTCCCATCACAACCCATACATCCATCCATTGTGTCAAACACACTTGTACATCACTTGTACATATGTTGCCATCTTCATTCTCAAAACATTTGCTTTCTACTTGAGCCCTTGTTATCAGCTCCTCATTTTTTTCTTAACATCATGTATCAAAAACATTTCCCTTGTGTCTTAGACTAGGTTCTCGAGAAGAACAAAACCAGTGAAGTGTACATATATAAATATAGAAAGATATATTTCAAGGAAATAGTTCAAGCAGTTGTGAGGATTAGGTCAAGCATCCCAAATCCAAGTGAGTCAGGTATCAAACTGGAGGCTTCTCTGGACTCACATGGTTGCACAGGAGGATGCACCCCAAATCAGTAAGTCAGACAGTAAGATGCTAACTCATGAGGCTGGGGTAGTGGATGAATCTCAAAATCTCCAGGTCAGATGGTAGATTTACTCTGGATATAGATTTGCTTTCCCTTCACGCATTGCTTCTGCCAAATCTACCATCCATAGACTCATAGAATGATCTATCCATTCTCATGGTATACCAAACAGAATTGCCTCAGATAAAGGAATTCACTTCACAACCAAAGATCTGTGACAATAGTCCTATTCTCATGGAATTCACTGATTTTATCATCTCCTCCATAGCAGTGAAGTAATTGTTTTGATAGAAGGATAGAATAGCCATCTAAGGACACAATTACAGTGCCACTTGAGCATCAGTACCTCGCAGAGTTGGGGCACATTACAAAAAGCCAGAGGTCAGAGGGTGATGAGGATGATAATCGATCAGGAGAAGTGAGTTCACTAAACATCTATATATATTGGAAGCAGGCCAAGAACTGATTTCTTCTGCCATGAATTCTGTGTTCTCTCTACCCTTTTCAATGACCTCAGCTGGTTATGATTCTTTGGCCCAAGCTTTCATTCTTTAGCAGTCACGTAGGAATGGGGTTGTTGTAGTTTTCCATGGGCTTGAATCACCGAGTAGGGTAGCACTTTGAGATATCCTAAGGGATTTCCTGTATTCCAGACACACTCGTCTTTATCTTCATTATGTAATATCCAATTTCCCCTGGGTAACCAGGATCAGTTACACAACCCAATCTAGTAACTCCCCGCTTTGCCTATTGACCGAGAGACCTGAGGGGTATGAAATGGATGGACAGCACGTATCACATCCAGTTCCATGGAGCCAGTAATGTTTCCCCTGACAGGAGCATCCTTCTCTTTGGAACTGAACCCTCTAGTCTCTCGAGGACAGAAAGCAAAATTATTTCAAGTGACACTAGGGGTCATAGCAAGTGGTCCCACTCTTCATTGCCACCAGTTGATTCTTGGACCCATGAATCCCTGCTATGAGAGAAATGATCATGCACTGACTGGATGCCAGTTCAGAACATATATAGTTCTCCAACTCTTCAAGGTATTGGCACGTAACTGACCCTGTCATCGTGTTTTTTGATGGCCATTCGATCAAGCCGCATCATGGTTATGAGGAATATGATAAATCCAGTGAATTCCATGAGCTTGGGCTCATTGTCACAGTTCCTTTTGTGAAGTGAGTTCTTTATCTGAGGCAATTCCGATTCTCTGCAAGACGATGAGGTCATATAAGGCATTCTGTGAGTCTGTGGATGGCAATATGGGCAGAAGTAATGCATGCAGGGAAAATAATTAAGAAGTTCTGAAAAGATTGCAAACCAGTGTCCAACCAAAAAAAAAAAGCCAAGATTTGTGGCAGACGGGGACTGGTTTTGCCACCATGACAATGCACCTGCTCACACAGTTCTCAGTGCACCAGATTTTTGGCTAAAATGTCTCTCGTCCCTCGCACCTTATCCACCTGACCCCACTCCGTGTACTTCTTTTTATTTCCACGAATGAAGAGGGACATGAAAGGACAGTGATTTGATGATGTAGAAGAGGTGAAGAAGAAAAATAGAGGGGAGTGATGTCAGCTATCCAAACATGAGTTTGAAAAGTGTTTCCAAGAATGGAATCACAGATTTGACAAATGTATTAAGTAGAATGAAGCGTACCATAAAGGTGATAAAGTTGTTTGGTAAAAAGTTTAAATACATAGCTTTGAAAATAATTCTGAGTTAGGGGGAGCAGCCCCTCATATATAATAACAAGCACAACAGTCTTCAAAGATGCTGAGGATTCCTTCACACCTTTATTCTTCATTGTATGGTGAAGGGCTTGTCCTCTGGGCACTGCATGGATGGATCCGTGGCTTCAATCTAATCAACTCTAACATGTCAATTTACCTAAAGCTTAGATACTTTCTCCTATAGTGTGCCAAAATATTTCTGGCATTAAACTTGATTTAGTGTAGTCCATTGCTCACACCATGCTTCTTTGAACCAATAAAGGATACTAATAGATCATTTTGTAACCTCTGAATCTAAAATATTGAATGCAAAATCTTTGTGTAGGGACCCATATAAAAAAATTCAGACTGATTCAACTTAAATGTTCTTGCATCATTATCCCATAGCCTTAATAGTCATTCCCATTTATATTTTCAACATTTCTATTTATGCATATTAGAAAAGTCAAGAAGTTCTTTGGAATATGTCACTTTGGGGGACTTCCTTGAACTTAATCTAGGTAAAGGTCTAGAAGCAAAAAATAAGTGGTGGAGTGGGTCCTGGAACCCTTTAGAAAGGTTATGTAAAATTGGCATGGCTTTGCTACAAAATCCTAAGGATCTGTTTTGTGATACACCAAGAGAGGTCTGCCAAAGACTCCAACCACAATCTCTACTAGATCAACTGTATAATATGGTACAAGTGACAGAATGGCTTTCACAGCAAAGTCCCAGGCACTACCCGGGATATATATATATATATATATATATATATATATATATATATATATATATATATATATATATATATATATATATATATATATTCAGAGCTTCTTCAGGAATAGCTGGATTAATCTTATCAGATGAGGATGAAAGAATACTGGTTGTCCTGAGGAGGGTGGCTTAGCAGACAGAGATGGAGGAATTTCTTCAGGTGACTTCAGATGGAAGCAAAAGGGCTGGTCCTGAGGGTAGGAGTGATACAACCGAATTTAGGGGCGCCTTGTCCCCAGCTTCCTGATCACAACCCGTATGTGCATATCACAAGTTTCATCATCCCATTTCTTCTAAATAAATGCCCTCACTTTGACATTATATACCATTACAAGTTACAAATTCGGTATTGAGTTGGTATTGTAACTCATCCAACCTTAATGATAAAGCACTCGGTTTGAGTTTTCAGCAATGTTTTCTTTCAGGGAGCATAGGGCAACATCGAGGTCGCATTTGCAGCACTTACGATGGAACTCTGAAGCTTTGAGTTCATCCCTGTATTTTATCACGTTGTCTAGTGAAAGTAGGACCGGCAATCAGCTCCCTTACACTTCTCTTTCTGATGTTGGTAGAAAAAAATTAAACATATAAACCATGCATCACAAATAATTGAGACATTGGTGGTGACATTCTGCCATTCTATAGCCACTTCATGCCAGGGAATATCAGGACCCCCTACACTACTGGAGGCAGGGTATCCATGCTTTAAAATCTAACAAGGATTGAGAAATAATTCAGAAAAAATTCCTTGAGATTTTGTTCCTTTAAAACCACTTTTGGTACAAAATTTCAGTCTGTTTTATTTATATAAAACAAATGGTGTGTGTGTGTGTGTGTGGAGAGAGAGAGAGAGAGAGAGAGAGAGAGAGAGAGAGGAGATTTAAAGGAAATGGCTCACAAACTTGTGGAAAAATTTGGCAAATCCCAAATTCATGGGACAGATATCAGGCTGGAGGCTTCTCCTGACTCACTTGGTTGCAGAGGCTGAAAAACTCAAAATCTGCAGATCAAACAAAAGGTTTCTTACTCGTGTTCCAAGGACCAGTGGCCACAGGATGGCGGGTTGGACAGAGAGAAGGTGAGTTTTGTAGGAACAATACATTAGCATCACTCAGACATGTTGTGGTTTGGGTTCCATACCAAAGCAATAAAGTGAATAATAAACTGAGTCACAATTTTTTTTCATTTCCTAGTGCATATAAAATGTACGCTTACACTATACTGTAGTCTATTCAGTGTGCAATAGCTTTTTTTTTAGTTTTAAATATTGTGAGAATTACCAAAATGTGACACAAAGACATGAGGTGAGCATAGGCTTTTGGAAAATAATGGTGTCAACAGACACTTACTTGATTATTACAACAATAACCTCAGCACCTGTGAAGCACGGTAAAGCCAAGTAGGCCTGTATATTGAAGGCAGGTTACACTCCCACTGATCTCCCTTTCAGCCCATTGGCTTCTCACACAGATCACAAAATGGAGAATGAGCACATAACATCTGCTGAGCATTGAGAATCACGACCCAGCCAAGTTGACATATAATATTAGCCATCACATTAAAAAAATCCTTGAACACATCATTTCAATTATTTATATTTTATTATTTAATTTATTTAAAAGACATCCTTTTATGGTTTAAAACTTTAACACTTTATTTCTGCTGATAAAGATGCAATAGTGCGCCTCTTTATGCGTAAAATTTTGCCCACATTTTGGCTTGTAGCCTTTAAGATAGATTTCCTAAAATCATATGTTGTAAGGATATGATCATACTAATACCCATAGTACAGATCATCAAACTCATTTCCATAAATACATTAACAGTTCATACTTCCATGATTACCATAAGCCAGCATTTAGTTCACCACAATTATATTGACGTTCACAGCTTGCGTTGGTCCCCTTTGCTATACGACAAGCAAAGCAGGCAGTCAAAGCAATACAAAACAAACAAGACACTATTGCGTTCATTCCTACCACACTCTACCAGAGTTATCTTTGACATGATAGTATTTGTAATTATTTTCTTTACTTGGAGACTGATATGAGCCCAAACCAAACCAAGTTCATGGCCATCAAGGTGATGCTGACCCATATAGGGTTTCCAAGACTGCAAATCTCTACAGAAGTGAGAGTCTCCGCTCCCTCCCTGGAAAGAACCAGTTTGCAGCCCAGCACCAAGCCCACAGTGCCACAGGACTGGCAGTTCCAGCATCCATCATGATCTTTGTCATGCCTATCTGTCCACATGCACAGATGCATTTGTAAGCACACACCCACCTACTCTTTGGCCAAGATTATGGATGGACATGCATACACACACACACACATATTTTAGACCCTGAGATCTCAATATAGTATACCAGAAAGATAAGCTTTCTTGAATATGCTAGTATTCTCCCCTCCCTATTTTCTCCAACATCAAAGTGGGGACCCTGTCCTCCATCAGTACCTAATACATTGTTACCTGTAATATAAGAAGTACTTAATATAAAATCAGTGCACACAGAAAACCAAGACAAAGCAATGTAGAGTTAACTGACCTACTGAGGTTTTGTAAGGACATCAATCCTGCTGTACCAAAAGGCACCACGACTTCCACTGCAGCTTCACAGCGTGGCTAGTGAGAGTCCTCATTCCACAGCAGGTGATTGATTGATAGCATTTTGGAACTGTCCTTGCCTACCCCTCATCTGGGGACTACATTTGCAATTTTCCTACTCCAAAGGAGGAGACATTTCTCCTTCAGCAAGTTTAAGAAAACCAAGTTAGTCAAGATGAATATGTATTTTGGAAGTTTATGAGATAGTCATCAAAGATTTTCTAAGGGTCCACTTGTCGACTGAACCTACACAGCTATTTGAATGACTACGAACGGTGCTGCTCAAGCAGAGGTCCCGGAGAGAATGATGTCAAGGTGAGTCTGGAAATTCTGTGTATCTCTGATAGCCTTGCCTTGAGTCCAAATGGCTTTCATCTTTTCTTCTTCATTTGAACCTTTATCACTGTGTATAGCACCTTAATTTTCCTGTCTACATATCATCTAGTTCCTTTTGGTCTATTTAGATATTCTAATGCTTATAAATGGCCCATTCCACCATTAACTAAATTTTCATTATAATTAGTAACAGTATAAAAAGTACTTCCAAGTAGTGACTATGACTCAGCCAGCTTTAGTCATTTCATTTATTTAATATCACCCCATCACCAATCTGTACATACTTTGGCACACTTCTTAGTTTCTAGCCCTTTTTAAAATAATTTCAGAAGTTTTTTAGAATTCTAAGCATGATTTCCAAGTCTAACGATTTCTAAATTCTTGAAATCTATCTCCACTCTGTTTCCTTCATTCATTTCACACTTCTGATAAATGATTTATCCTTCCCTGTGAGCTCATAATTCTTATTTTTGGCATTCGTCCAACTGTTTTCAATTTATTTAAGTTCTACATTATTCTTTCATCTTTAAATAACAATCTCTTCACTAAGATAATAAATGCTTTCGAAAAGAGTTCCTTGTGCTTCCATCCTTTTCACTTAAGAATGCATCCATTCCCTTCTCCTTCCAAATGGTCTTAAAAGAAGTGTCTGTCCCTTTCTAAAACAATCTTCCTCTGTGACCTAGATGCTAAATTATTTTATTATTCAGATTCTTCATCCATAACTTGTCTGCCTTCATTCTTGACACTAGATTTTATTGTATCTTGGTTCATTTCTCTATCAGAAAACAACAGTTTTCACTCTCAAAAGATTCCTCCCTCCAAATTTCTCAGGGCTTCTCATAGCCAGCTTCCTTCTCACAATATTTTTCTCAGAGGAATTCAATTAAGTAAGACTTTTCTATGTTATAGATACTCTACTAAACACAAATCTCCTCCCATGTCTAATCCTTATAAGAAACATAAAATTGGGAATGATTCTTTTTTTTCCCAGCTTAGGAAGTTAAGAATATTCTCAAATATGTTGGCTCCATTAACTGCTGATAAATGGAAAAATTATTATTCCAAGTCAGATCTGTCCCACCTTCATGTTCATCTTCTTTACAGTATATCATGCTGCCTCATTTCTGTATCTCGGCTTCCAATCAAAAAATCTAGTTAAAATCCATCGTTTAAAATGTTCAATGTCCAAAGTAGGTGGCCTTGCACTACTTGACCTCAGAACCTATTACTAAGCCACAGTTGTCCAAACAGCCTGTTACTGGTATGCCAATGGACTAGGACCGAAAGTGCAAACACAAAAGCATCTGCCTACAAACAACTGTTTTCTTATCACAGACCAAGAAAAATTAAGTGGGGTGAAATAAGGATCTTGTCTCACTTTTCTACGGGTGGATATCCATTGTTTCCAGCACTACTTGTTAAAGAGGGCATCCACCTCCCACTTGATGCTTGTTGAGGATCCGTTCTCTCTATGCTGATTGGGAGAGGATTTTTAGCAATGGCACAACAACCAACAAAGGGCTTATGACAAAAATCGACAATAGTCTCCTAGCCTGCAAAACCAAGACAACAGTTAACCCCCTGGAGCAGTGGACAAGAGACCAAACCCAAGGACGCACATGTTATTCCAATGCAAACAAAGGGAAAGTGGGGAAGGGGTGGCAAGGGGAGGGAAATGATGGCACTGGGGAAGCAGGGCACTAACCTACCCAGGGGGAGAGTATTGTTTATGTCGCCACATAATTGGGAGTGTGCATGCAGACCCCACCATGGAAGACCAAAGCTTGAGGGCAACATAATCACATGGACAAACTCATGAACAGAGTGGGCTCCAGGGCCAGCTCCAATCAGCAAACTGACCCCTTCCCTAGAAGTCTGTCCTACAGAGGACAACACTAAATCTACAGGTTGGGGAGAGGGGCCAGCCTGCAATGCCCACACAGAAGCAACCAAAAAGGAGAGAGTGAGGGTCTATACCCCACATTGGCACACCAAGCCCTGAGGACAACGTCCCTGCACCAAGCTGCTAGGTAGAGAGAGGACTGTAGGGCCCAGACAGCTTGAGACACGATGTCCCCTTGCTGGAGCATGCTGCAACAAAAGACAATACTGATGTCACACAGCGGGGAGTTAGTCTGGTCCGAACCCCCTACAGCATTGTGAACCAAGAAGGGTGCATAACAGAACAGCAACAGACACAAAGCAAAGCCACCACACCCCTAAGGAGCCCCAAATATAGACTTCAGGCTAGGAGGGGCAGTTCCCTGTATCCCCCAGGACCAGTGGGGAGATAGTCATAAATGTCAGTGGATGGACCTGAAGTTATGTATGCTTTTTTTGGTTTGTTTGTTTGTTTGTTTTACTAGATTTTTCATCTCTTCTATTCAATTCTTTGTTTTCTTTTTGTGTTGGTCCATTATTGGATGAGTCAACTAGGGTGCAATATAGCATCAATGAACCACACAATATTCCTCTGGTGCCTTGAGGTTTCCTCATGCCCCACTATAATGACACCAGTCCTGCCTTTCACTGTGGGCTAGACCAGAGCATATGCACAGCTACAGATAAGAGCTCACAACACATGGACTCCAAGTTAGATAAACACCTCAGGAACAGAAATGAAAGTAGTGATACCAAGAGGATTAGGGGAAGGTGTAAAGAGGAGGAGAGGAAGGGGAACTGATCACAATTACAGACACATAACCACACACAACCCCCAAGGGGATGAACAGCAGAAACCATGGGTGAAGGGAGACAGCACTGATGTAAGATATGAAAATAGCAATAATTTATAATTAATCAGGGGGTCATGAAGGTGGGAGGGGGCAAGGAGAGACAAAAGAGGAGTTTATAGCAAAGGCTTATACAGAAAGTGTTTACAAAATAATGATGGCAACATATGTACAAGTATGTTTAATACAATTGATGTCTAGATTGCTATAAGAGCTGTTAGAGCCCCCCCGAATAAAATTATCTTTTTAAAAAAATGAAAAGAAAAATTAAGTGGGAAGGGATACCATATTTTACAAGGAATTAAGAAACATTAAATGGGAAGGGAATTCACTGTTCAACAAATGGTGGTGGAAAAACTGGATATCGATCTGCGGAAGAAAGAAACAGGACTCATATCTCATCCCGTGCACAAGACCTAACTCAAGATGGATCAAAATCTAAATGTAAAACCCAAAGCTATCTGGATCAACAAAAATCTTGGGACAAACCTTCAGGCGTTAGTGCAGGGAATACATAGACTCCTAGATATAACAAAGGAAGCACCACACACAAACGATCACTGGGAACTGTTAAAAAATAAAGCACTTCAGTACATGAAAAGATTCCATCAAAAGAGTAAAATGAGAGCCCACAGATTGGGGGCAACATATATTTAGCAATGACATAACGGGCAAAAGACTAATTACCAAAATCTGCAGACTTCTGAAACAATAAGAAAAAATAATAGCTTAAAATGTGGGCATGGAACCCAAATAGACAATTCACAACAGACAACACTGGAATGACTAACAAACACGTGAGGAAATTTATCTTTCATGGGCCATCGAGGAAATACAAATCAAAACAATGAGCTACCACCTTACACCCACAACCATGGCACAATTTAAAAAAAACAGAATAGCAAATGCTATAGATGTTGTGGAAAGTTTGGAACACTTGCTCACTACTGCTGGCTTTGTAAATACATACAACCCCTGTGGAAAGCAATATGCATCCCCCCCAAAAAAAAAACAGCAATGAAACCATGAACTACCTCATGACCTGGAGGGATCTGGAAATCATTATACTGAGTGAAGCTAGTTAACCACCAAAGGACAGCTAGTGCATGAGTCCACTGCTGTAAGGATAAATGCCAAGACGAAGGCCAACTCATCCTTCAGGCAATGCAATCTGCTAACCAAGTCTGCCAAGCAATGTAACCGTGCCCATGAACAATGCACCATGCTTCCTATGTGTGTAGTTTCGAAACCACTCTGACAGCGGAGGCCTTACTTTAACAGAGATCAGATCATCAGGAGTAGGGGGAAGGATGAAGACTATTTAGTGAATGCCGTGCAAAAATGTGATGAGACCCCCCAAACTAACAGACATGCTACCAAAGTGATAAGCAATACTAATGGGAAGGCAAGAGGCGGAGAAGGAAGCAGACACAGCTCAGAGATCACACGTGCATTTCTGTTAGTAAGGGGAGTATCAATTTCCCAGCAAGGAACAAATGACTAACAGTACTTATGGCTGGTCCTCTTCTAAAAGAGCACATTGGTCGGAGTACTCCAAAAGGCAATACCAGAGGGATATGATGTGAAAACCACGCTAGATCCATCACTCCTGTAGCCTGAGGACTTAGGGACAAATCTAGATGGTGTGTGCAGAACCAGAAGACAGCCATACCAAGATTATTGAACTGTCCATGGCCACGCTTACTTTATTTACTACTTCAGTGCCCAGTGTGCTTTATTAAGAGAGATAGCACCCTGGCAGACATAGGTCTGCCTTTGTAAGTGAATATTATTGTAAGTTTTGCTGACTGCCAACTCCCATTGTTTGTGTAAATAGTGTCTAGTCATGGAAGGACTTAATCTGCACAAGTCAATATTTCATGTATTGCCATTTGTAGTTAGCCTACATTGTTTAATCTCCTTTTCTCAATTGTTTTTTAAACATATTACTATAGGCTAAATCAATGACACTATAAACAGAAGGATCTTATGTCCTAGTGAGATGATTAATAAGGTTCTCTAACATAAAATAACAAAGATGTCACTATGATATGTGACATATATAAAACACAGATATAGGAGCCATATATAACATAGAGATATAGGAGCCATATATAACATACAGATATAGGAGCCATATATAACATACAGATATAGGAGCTATATATAAAGCACAGATATAGGAGTGGATTTGGGGCTCACCTTAATCTTAGCAACAATCTAAGAGTAATTAGTACTTACTATAATTAGTACTTACTATAATTAGCTGCAATCTAAGAGTAATTAGTACTTACTACAATTAGTACTTACTATAATTAGCTACAATCTAAGAGTAATTAGTACTTACTTGGCTAAATGCTCACCCTCATTAAGGAAAATATGGGTGCTACGGCAAAGTGTGGTGAAGAAACTAGATGGTGCCAAGCTACCAGAAAGAATAGTGTCTCTGATCTTAAAGGTTTGGTTTCAAAGAAGCAGCCATTTAAATGGGACATCAACAAAACCCACATTGAGGAGGCACACTAGTCTGTGTGATTCAAGGTTGTAAAAAATATAACCAAAATTCAAAGGAGGGACGAGTACCAGAGCTTAAATGGGGACGTTCTGGTTTGGCAAAGCCTACGGATGACAATGGGAGCCTAAAATACATGCTGAGGATCTACACAAAATAAATGTTCAAGATCTGCATTTTCAGATAATAAGCCTCTCATGGTTTCCTCTAGCCATTATTAAAGGATGGGAATCCCCTAGTTATCAGACAGTATTGTAGAGATGCTTCTGTAGATTAAAATGACAAATCTGACCAAATATTTAAAACCTCACCATTTGATACACCTTTTGAAACACTTTGAGCTTTAATCTGGCTTTTAATATTTTCTGGGGTTTTTTTTCCCCAAACTAAGGTTATCTCTGCTGTATTTTATTATTGTTGGTCATCCTCTTGACTCTCTGTTACGTATTTTTCTATGTTTTCCAATATATGAAACCCAGGACGGGTGAATCTGTAGAGACAATACTTAGATTAAGATTTCCTGGGAGGCTGAGGGGGGAGGTGGGAAGGTATGGTGGAACTGATATCAAAAAGTACAAGAAGGAAGAAATGTTTTGAGATGGATTGTGGTGGTGATTGTACAGCACTTCTTGATATGACTGAACTATTGAATGCTATGATGTATGAATTAGGTCCTAATTAAATGGTTTGGAAAAAAGAAAAAAGTTTAATATCATTATTGTTCATTCCAATGACCTTCTTTCAGTTATCTTTGTCTTAAGCATTTTTATAACATGGGAATTGGATTACTTCTTTATCCTACAACCATCTTTCCTCAGCTGTAATTGCAGCTAAGAAGTCTGAGTGGCACCATGTGTCGTGTGCTGGACTGCCAAGTGCAAGATCAGAGGTTGAAACCCATCAGCCACACTACAGGGGAAAGATGACCTTGGAGGCTCCCATCAATATTGATGATCCTGGAAAACCTAAGGAGGAGTCCTACTCTGTCCTAAAGAGTGGCTATGTGTTGGAATCACCTTAATGGCAGTGAGTAGGTACCTCCATCTTAGTCACCTCCTTGTCTAATTTGCTTAGTTCCTGCTTTTCACTACATTCCACACCCCAGCACCATCTTCCCTAGAACTTTAGTTCTCCATTCTCCTCTGCATTTACTCAGATCCTCAAAGCAACAACCACCATTCTCTACAACATTCACCATAGGCAGCATCAAAGGACAACTTTAGTACTTACTTGCTAATTTTAATCTGTTACAAAGTAGCTCTTCCTTTTTTTAAATATCACAAAGCATCCTTTTCTCTTCCTGTTAGATTCCGATCTTTGCTTTTTGATCTTGTCACAAAGCACTGTATTCTAAGACACAGCCTTGATCACACTGCTAGAGCACTTTGCATAAACACCTCCAAGAACACCCTAACTCGGCGTTGCTCCTTTTAGGGCTTCATGTGTCTTCGTTTCTAGAGGCAGAAACCAGTCTTGGAGATGCTCCAGCGCAACCTAGCATTTGAGCGTCTCTTATGCATTTGTCATATCTACTCATCTAAATAACAAGCTATAAAATTCAACATTGCCATCACTTGGCTTATAATATTTTCTGTTCTTCTCTTTCTCAAGAAAAATCTTAAAACACTATCCATTAGCTAAAGGTAAAAATGTCTGGCATCCCTGATGTCTTTCCCTATTTTTAAAAATCTAATAGTTATTCAGAGCTTTCATATCTGTCACTACAAGTTTTTTTTAATTCATTACCCTTACTACTACTTTGTTTCTAATCGTTATTGTTTCTCACTTACCAAGTTTTCTAATTGATCTCCTGACTTCATTTCTTTAAAATTAAAAAAAATCAATCTATTCTATATAATGCTGCCCAATTAATTTAATAAACCTCAACTCATTACTCCCTGTTGTCACTCTAAATCTTGATTAAGCACATTCAGAAGATACAAGTGGCTGAGAGAGAAGTTTCAAATCCCTTTGATTAGCATGTGGAGGTCCTCTTGGACCTGAGCGCCCTTACCTGTCCTTGTAGGTGCAGCTGCCACACTGGAGTGGCACGAACTTTACTCTTCACCAGAAGTACTCTCTGAAGTTTCTAAATGATCCTCGGGCACCCACTAAGTGAATTTTATCCTTTGGGTATCTTTAAAATGGCATAACTTCAAATATAGAATATATTGTAGCACTACATAAAAGACATGTTTTAAAAGATTTTTAGTAACAATTCTGTGTGTTTTAGCCCACTTGAAATCCCTTGCAAAGAATAATCTCTTAGGTAATAAATCCAACAACTTTTCTAAAATAGCTGTGTAACATAAATATAGCACTTATCATACCATTCTTATGTTCTCCATGACTTTTTCTTCCTTTAAAATGTATAACATTTGCAAACACCACATTTTTGCTCCAAACTCTTAGAAATTAAGAAGAATTGATGGCGTAAATAGGACTTGCTAATTGGACAGATTTATTTTTCATTCTCTAGGAATGTGATCTCTGACCATTAATAGCATGTAAATGGAGTCCACAATTCAGAAGCATTTGTGGCTTGAGAAAGCATGATTTAATTAATTGGCCTGTAGCACTGCTCCCTTATCAGACCTAAGAGAATCACTCAACTGGACAACCTAAAAGGCTTGGGGCGAGGTGATCTCACCTCTGCAATTTGCTAACACGGTGGCTAGGAAGTACTGCAAGGTAGGGCTGTGGACGAAATACACAGTATACATATTTTAACAGCAATCTTTGAAGAGTATCTCTCCATTTCTTAATGAGCATTTCCTGAACTCACTTCAGCATTTCTTTCCATTAGTCATTCTTATATAAATCATCTACTATCCAACAACTCAAATTATTCTGGATTTATAAAAACACTAAAGGAAATTAGTTTTCCAAAACTATTAACATGGCTAATGCGTAAAGTTTAAAAAGAAGCTATACAATCTTTTCAAAATTTAATGAAACATTACTAGTCCTAGCATTCATGTGGTCTTTTTAGGATTTCAAGAAAGCCTGGTAGAGTATGATCATCTCTAATCACAAGAACTCAAGAAATAGCAAAGGAAACCCTGATAAAAGTAGCTCCTGCCTAGTCTTTATAGCCACAGTGGACCACTCAGTGCATTTTGCTAGAATCATCGACTCCAGCACATACCTATTTACAGGGACTTTGTCTATGGAAGAGTTGAATTAAACTGCATCCATTGACAGCTTCACCAGGAAAGTACTTCGAACTCTTTACCAACATCCATGACCTGTGTGTCACCCATAATAACTTCGTAGTAAAGACCTTCAGTACAGTGCAGAGTAATGTGACTTATCTACACGAATTCTTCCATATACAAGGATACATCAAAATGTATTACTATGGGGTTCTGGTTCACACATGATAGGTTTTGCCAGACAAAAATGTGTGAATACGTCTCTGTTGTCAGTGTTCTCTCAATGATGCACTTGTCTTATTACCATTAGGTTGCCTTAAAGAATATCCAATCCAACACTGGAGACACTGTGGGAACTCCGCCCGATCTGACCACACCAAACCGAGGCGAAATACTAAGGGTGTGCAACAGAACAGCAAGGGTAGCAGAGCAATGAAGTCCTCAGGGAACAACAAAAATAGACTGTGGGCCCAGGGTGTGGCACCCCATCAGATTCAACTGGAAAACACTCATAGAGGTCAACAAATAGACCTTGAACTATTTATAGGCTTTTCTTTTTTGTCATTGGCTTTTATTGTTGTTGTTGGAGTTATTGTTTTATTTTCTAGTTTTGCTCTGTCTTGTGTTTGTACATATTATTGTCTAGATAAGATAGGCAGGATAAACAAACTGGAGGAGAAAACAACGGGACAACAGTTCAGGTGGTACATGGAAGAGGGTGAGGCGGGGAAAGGAAGTGGGTGTTAACAAACCCAGGGACAAGGGAACAAGTGACCCTAAATCAATGGCGAGGAGGGTGTAGGAGGTCTAGTGGGGCTTGATTATGGACAATGGCACCAAGAGGAATTATTGAAACTCAAATGAAGACTGAACACGACAGTGGGATGAGGAAAGTTAAAGGAAATAGAAGAAAGAACTAGGAGGCCAAGGGCATTTATAGAGGTCTAAGTAAAAGCATGTACATATGCAAATATGTTTATATGAGGATGGGAAAATAGATCTATGTACATATATTTATAGGTTTAGTATTAAGGAAGTAGATGGGCATTGGGCCTCTAAACAAATACTCCCTTAACACAAGAACACTTTGTTCTAATAATCCGGCATTCTGAAATGCTCACCTTCCTGACACGATGACTCAGGACAAATGGGTGCATAAGCAAATGTGGTGAAGCAAACTGATGGTGCCCAGCTATCAAAAGATAGAGCACCTAGATTCTTAGAGGCTTGAAGATAAACAAGCGGCCATCTAGCTGAGAAGCAACAAAACGCACATGGAAAAAGTGCACCAGCCTGTGTGATCACAAGGTGTTGATGGGATCAGATATCAGACATCAAAGACCCAGAACAAAAAATCACGTCAATGTGAATGGGGTGGGGAGTGCTGAGTGGAAACCCAAAGCCAATCTTTAGGCAATTGGACATCCCCTTACAGAAGGGTTGTGGGGAGGAGACAGGCCAGTCAGCGTGCAGTATAGCATCGATGAAACACAGAGCTTTTGTCTGGTTCTTTAATGGTTCCTCCCCGACACACCTACTATCATGACCCTAATTCTACCTGACAAATCTGGTTAGACCAGAGAATGTACATGGTTGGTACAGATAAGAGCTAGAAACACAGGGAATACAGGACAGATAAACTAATCAGGACCAATATTGAGAGTAGCCATGCAAGGAGAAGGGGAAGGTGGGGGAGAAAGGGGGAGCCAATCACAATGATCTCCCTATAAGCCCCTCCCAGGGGGATGGACAACAGATAAGTGTGTAAAGGGAGACATTGGTCAGTGCAAGACATGAAAAGATAATAATTTATAAATTATCAAGGTTCATGAGGGAGAGAAGGGAGGAGAGGGAGAGGAAAATGTGGAGGTGATACCAAGGGCTCAAGTAGAAGGGAAATGTTTTGAGAATACTGATGAAAACAAATGTACAGATGTGCTTGATACAATGGATGGATGGATGGATGGATTATGATAAAAGTTGTACGAGCCCCCAATAAAATGATTTATTGTTTTAAAAAATCCAATCAAAACAGTGGCATCTGAAGCATCTGCTAGGCCAGTTAAATTTAAGCTAGTAACTCAACTTAGAAGGCTATGGTCTATAAACATAGACATATATAGATGTAGATATAGATATAGATTATATAGATAGAGATATAGATGATATGGATATAGATTTGTCAAAGACAAAGGGTGATCATGGGAGCTTATTATTAAGAAGATTTAAAACTGTGTTGAGGAAAAAACTACCAAAATTTTTTGCTGAGGGATGTTTTTGCATTACAACAATACACTTACTTGCTCATTTACAAGGTTAGCTAGGGCTGTGGTTTGAGAATTTCTTTGGGAAACCTTACCCTATCCACCATGCATCCTTGATCTTGGCCCTTCAATCTTCTGTTTGTTCCCAAATCTCAAAGACCATTCAAAAGAAACATGATTTGAGATCCCAAGTTCAATGACACTGTAATTTTAACATGGTGTAAATTGAATAGTGCAATATTCTAAAAGGAAGAGTTTAAGAGACAAGACACTCATTTAAGAAGTATATAAATCTAGAATCTAAATTCTAGATGGAGGCTGTATCAAGAACCTTTACAGTTGTGTTTACTAAATGTTTCTATGATTTTGTTGCAATACCTTTTGACTTGCTGAAAGTTTTCCAGCCTCGTCCTTCCCTAGGGACTACATACCCCTTATATAAGAGGTCCAGGGTTAAAGCCCATTATATATCAAGGGTCCTAAGTAAAGGATATCCTGTTATTATAGCCATTACCTGCTTTTAAAAATACATGTATTTTTCTTTGAATATTTTTTCATGAGTGGCTCCAACCTTGCCTTGAAAAACAATATGCAAACCTTCTATTAACAATTCATTTATAACTTGGAAATAGTTGGAGAGTTTTATATAAGATATTTGATATTTTTGACGGAGGTTATAACCATTATATAGCCTAATTAATCTCTTTCCGTATTACTTTTGAATTGAATTTCTTTAGTTTTACTTATCCAGGATTTTGTAAACAGAAAAATAAACATGCCCCGCCTTCTGGGAAAAAAATGCAAAAGGACAGTAACAAAGACAGTGAAAACACAATAAAAAAGAAATCAGAAAATATTAAAGCTAGGACAAATTTTAAATGGGTCAAAAGTGAGATGAAATGATAAGGTGTTCAGTTTTAGGCTAGCTGCATCTGCAATAGTCCACATTCCAATGTACTCAGCACATTACAGCAAGGTCATTCACACCCCTGGTCTACGGTGATGGGGTTTTCTCAGAGCCTTAATCCATGTACCTTTTCCCTTCACTTTTTTTTTTCTAAAACAGGTTTTAAATTATCTTTAGCAAAATTTTACTTGTAAATGATATCAAAGATTTGTTTGGTAATTCTGCGTCATGGGGGATCATCTTTCTTTGGACTAAGCAAAACTACGCATGCATCTCCTTCGGTGAGCTGGCCACGTAGCCATCTTTCGGATTTCCTGGCATTGATAAGCAGTGAGTGCTTCGGCATTACAATCACTTGTTCAGATTTGTCAAAATCTATCAACGCCTGAACTTTCTTTTTTTTTTTCTCCAGTTGATTCTGCACAGCTTCCTTCAATACTATCACTTTTTGATCATACATAACCTCCCGAACATCAATTATTTTGGGTACAGTGGCTCTGTGTACTATTTCCACCCTGTAGTGTTTCCTGTATCATTCAGTGTCTTGCCTATAAAATACTTCAATACTCAGCCTTGATATTTTCTTCAGTTCTTTCAGCTGAAGAAATGCTGAGCATGTTTTTTCTTTTGGTTTCCAGTCTTTCTACATTTTATTAGGATATTTTACTGTGTCTTTTTAAGCTACTATTAAAATCTGCTCAGCTCTTTCACTTCAACATCTCATCCATTCACTTTAGCTACATAATGTTTCCAAGCAAATTTCAAAGTCTCCTCTGATATATATTTTGATCTCTCCTCTCTCTATTTTAATGACCTTTTGCTCTCTTTATGTATTATGTCCTTGATGTCACCCCACCACTTATCTGGTTTTTAGTCACCTGTATTCAATTTGTCAAATCTATCCTTGAAATGCTTTCTAAATATAAGTGGGATATACTCAAGATCCGATGTAGGTCCTGGGAATGGAATTGTTTCAATGTCTGCAACTTCAACAGAAGTTGCATGTGAACAATTGTTCATCTGTTTTGGAGTCAATCACTGCCATCATCTCTTCACAGATTTGGAAGTCAGCATATAAGTCACTTCAATCACAAGTCACCATTTATGTTGCTTAAAAATGTATTTGTTCTGAAACATCATTCTTCTTGTAGAATTTTATCATGCAATCTCCAGCATTGTGTCTATCACGAAGGTCATATGTTTCAGCTACTGGTCCATCTTCTTTGAATCCAATTTTCGCATTCTAATCACCAGCAATTATTTAGTGCTTCCCAAATGCATGTTTCACCAATTTCCAACTGTAGCGAATGGTAAAAACTTCAGTTTTCTCATCTTTAGCAATAGTGATTTGCACATAAATTTGAACAATTGTATTAAGTGCTGTTCATTGTAGATGTCTGTATATTATCATGGATAGCGTACTTTGCATTATATCCTGAAATATTATTTTGATGGTGAATGTAACACAAGTCCTCTTCAATTTAACATTGCTGGCATAGCAGACCATATGATTATCTGAGTCAAAAATAGTCCAAACCTGTTCATTGCAGTCCATCAATACTTCAATACTTAGGATATTGATCCTTATGCATTCCATTTCATTTTTGAAAGCTTTTCATTTCCCTACAGCCATTCTTTGTACATTCTGTGTTCTGATTAATAATAGGCAAACATTTTTAATAATGGATTATTCTGATTAATAATAATTATGATGAATACTAAGTAAGCGGTTTTTTCTTCTCATTTTGAGTCATGCCATGCTATTAAATAATGGTACCAAATATATTACTCCATTAATGTAATTAAGGGCAACTCTGAAGAGGCAATTCTCCCCTGGTCATTTTGAATGCCCTCTTACCTGATGGGCCCATCTTCTGGCGCCGTGTCTGATTATGTGTCTGATTATGTTCCACTGCTCTACGGACAGTTCTCAGTGGCTAGTCCTTCCGACGTCACAGCACAGTCCCTCTTCTTTGTCTCTCTGAGTCTGGAAGCTCTACCAGAAGTGAACCTGGTGGTATGGGTCCCGGCATCTCAGTAATATGTGAGAAAAAAAAAAACCACAGTAAAACAAGCTGATAAAGGAATGGTGGATTTCCTCTTGATATTCTAATAATCAGAAGTACTTCTCCTAACAAAGAATGGTTTCCTAGCAATATTCACACACAATTTGCCATGTTACCTACAAAGGAAAAAAAAGGAGCTAATCGAGTTAATTCTAATGTCCTTGAACCTTGCAACAGACCACCACACCTTATTTTTGTGTACTCAAATGATCCCTAATGGTAGACTGGTTTCATGTTAGGCTGCTAAACTAAAGGTCAGCAGTTCAATACCACCAGCCTCTGTGTGGGAGAAAGACGTAAAGAGTTGCAGTCTCAGAAATGCACAAGGGCACTTCTAACGCGTCCTGTAGGCTTGCTGCTATGAGTTAGAATTGACTCAAGGACTAGGAGATTGGTTTTGAGACAGATTGTTAAAGTTACATCGATCTAGAGTAGGAAGCTATAAAAAATAGATTATTCTTTTCTTTTGTAAATGTACACACAGTATGACCTAAGAAACTGCTCAAATCAATCAGAAGAAAAATACTCTAATGGAACTATGGACAATGTTTATAAATATATAATTTATAAATCTGGAAACCCCAAAGTACTATTAAAAGAATATCAGAGATTATAGATCATTCTTTAATCAGCATCAGAAAAAATAATTTAAAACAACTGAATTTTATGTTGTATTTACAAAGTGAGTAAAATTTAGAGGGTGGTTTAGGTGAGATAGTTAAGGTTTATTGTGTCAACCTGGCTGATAAACACATGTGGGACTAATTGAAGGGCTGAGAGATAAATGGCTTGGTGAGCCTCACCTTTAGTGTTCTCAGGTCTCTTGCTGATGGTCGGACCAGAGTGCAGCTGCCTTAGCCAGTTCCCTGCTTCAGTTGACAAGGCTCACTTTCTGCGAGATATCCCGGAGGAGAAGCCACATGGAGCTACCCCGATGCAGCCCTGGGTGCTGGAGCAGCTGCGTGGAGACCACTGCCAGTGGTGAGATGCTTACATGTTCATTGATTTGGCTTTTCTCCCAGTAGGCGTCATTGCATATTTTTTATGAGATTGAGGGGGATTTTGTAGATTGGTGTCAGACATATTGGCTAATGTTGGACTTAAGGGCTTGGACAGCACTGAGTTGGGATGCTTTCTTAATGTACACTTAGCATTTATAAAAAAAAAACTCTCTCTTATACATATGAGTTTCTGTGGATTTGTTTCCCTAGTTTAACCAGACTAACACAGGTAATTCATGGAAAGGGGGTGTTCATAGGGGTAGAGGCTAGGTATTTGTGGGGAGTATTTAGGACATATTTCTAAGGGAAAGGTGGATGACTCCCATTTTGAAGAGCAATCAGGCACTATTTAGTCATATTAAATATGTGTATACCCTATGACTAGGCAATTTCACTATTGAATGTATTTCCTTCCAAAATTCTCGCACTTGTATGAAAATATCAGCAAATATGCTCATTTCAGGGTTGTTTGTGGTGGTAGGAACTCAGTCAGATTTAGAAGTCCACCATAGGTGAGTGAAGAAGGAGTTGAAAGTTTCACAACAAGGAGTATCATGGACAGTTGAAAGTAACGGGACAGTTGTTTATAGCATAATATGAGCGAATCTTAAAAACACACTGTTGGTTAACAAACAGTAAGAAGCAATGGCATTCATATCACAATAACAAATGCAGGCAGTAAACTTTAATGGCACAAATAATTTTCAGTTTTACAAAAATGTGTAATTTTACAAGATACATATTTTATCTATTAGAATTGTGACCTGATGAGGAATAGAAAAAAAGAGTAAAATAGAATAGATTCCTGAATAAATAAATTAAGCCGAGAAAGCCAAACAAGCAAATCAGATAGCAGCTATCACAAATTAAGGAAGGAATGAAAGGCAGGAGGGAAGGAACTGAAGTGTAGGGGTGGAGTGGGAAACAGATGAAAAATTGTTTTACTTATCCAAAAAGTAGCGTGTACTTAAAGATCCCAAATCAAAAAAGCAAACTATTGCCATCAAGTCAAAGCTGACTCATAGGGACCCCTGCGGTTTCCAAGACATACCTGTTTAACAGGAATGGAAACCCCCGCGGTCTGCTGTCCATCCAGAGCTGCCAGTCTGGTTGGGTTTCAACTGCTGACTGAGGATTGCAGCCCAACTCCTAACCCCTCCACCACCAGGGGTCTCTAGCTAAACTAAAGTCCTCCTCTCCCATTCCTCTCTTCTTCCTTTACACTGGAGGCAGAAAGCAACACACCCTCTCTCCGGTTCTGATAATGATGATCTTCAGTAGTGAAATTCAGGTTAAGAGCTGGTAGATTGTGCTCTTAGAAGTGCCACTCATTGGTCTGAGGTTGAAGTCCCCAAAGTAAGTTCAAACTGGAATTGTAAAGAAAAAATTATCTTTGTTTTTGTCTAGGTAATGATTAGAAAAGTGATTTGTCTTTGTAGGTTGCCACTGGTACCAACATGCCGAATAGAGCTCAACAGAGACCAAACTTGTAAGGGGTTGGGGATGTGGTAGAATTGTAATTGGTTTAATGGAAAGTTAGTGTATTTTTAACCAGGTTAGTCGAATATGAAAACCTATTAAGATGTAACAAAGCTTTACTATGATTCACACAAAACTGTAATGATTTCCTTTTTATACAACTGATTCATATTATCATTGTTGCTATGGTAACTGCTGTCAAGCTTTTTTATTGTTTGATGCCATCCACTCATAGCAACCCTACGTGCAAATGAACAAAATACTTCCCAGTCCTGCATCATCCTACAAGGTTCTGAAGTTGCAGTCACTTACTGGAACCACTGCGTCAGTCCATCTTGCTGACGGTCTGCCTCTCTTTTGCTGACCCTCTCCTTTATTGAGCATGATATCCGTTTCCAGGACCTGGTATCATGTGACGATGTGCCTAAAGCATGTCAGATGAAGGCTGGTCATCCTCTCCTCTAAGGAACATTCTGGCTTTACTTCTTCTGGGACAAATTTGTTTAATCTTCTGGAAGACCGTGGTCTTTAAATGCTCTTTGCCCGAATCATAATTCAAATTCATCAATGCTTCTTCAGTCTTCCTTATTCATTTTCAAACTTTCATATAATATGAAGTGACTGAAAATACAATGACTAGAATCAGATACGCTTTAGTCTGCAAAGTGACACTCTTGTTCTTTAGTATTTTAAAGATGAATTAGGAAGCAAATTTAGCCCCAACACAATACATAATTTGATATCTTGACTGCTGCTTCCATAAACACGATGGAATATATAAATTATCTACTTCTCCAGTTTCCCTCATTCTAATCCTCAACTTTGTTAATCTTCATCATGGTGCCTCATCTTGCTTCCAGATGGCAAAGATATTAGCAGAAATAAGTACTGAACTATTCATCCAAAAATTTTTTAATAATTATAATTCAGGGCATGTATCAGAAAAAGCTAAAGTACAAAGCTATGAATCCATTTATCTTTAAACCATATCCATGTTAGAATGAATTTAGCTGTAAAACTATCAGTGATATTTTTCTGTGAAATGACAGTATTTCAGAAAATACGTTGACACTTTTCAAATAGGTCTTGGAGATGCTTTGGTGACCTTGACATACAATTGTACATACTCAGCATGCCCTGCGCTTTCTGATACATACAAAAACCAGACAGCACAAGACTTGCTATTAGAGAGGCAATTTATATCTACCCTAAGATATGTGAATTCTGTGGACTATAGATCACTTTTACCCTTAGTACTGCAGCAATAGAAAATATTGTGGGCATAATTATAGTCAAATTCAAAATGCATGGTATATATTTTATGCATATCAGTTCTTTATTATTATTATTATTCACTGGCTTACATATATTTTAAAAGGTTGTGCAGTCATCACCATAATCAAATTTATAGTTAGGGTTGGTTTCGTTTTGTGACAACAGTTTTATTGTAATTTACATATCATATTATTCAATAGTTCGATCATTCATTCTCAAGGAGAATTAATTGAATGAGTACCCCAACATCCATTTATAGATCATTCCCCTCCCCCATGGTTAAACCACCTCTGAGATGAGTTATACATTCAACAATCCATTCTAGGGCTCCCTCCCCCCATCTCCATTATTTACTCCCCAAATCCCCCTTCCCTCCCTATCATCCACATCCCACTCTGAATCCCCTATAGCCCCTTGTATTAGTTATTATTATTATTATACATCCACTCCTCCTGTGCTTCACCACTGGGAGACCCAAAAGTGAACAATAAAAAGCAACATCACACTATGGTGGTAACGTTAAAAACATAAAAGTACACAGATGAAAATACAAATAACCTGTAAGAAGGTGAAGACCCCCAACTACTTTCAAAAATACAGGGAAGAAATTCCTATTGTGGAACCAGTAAGAGATACTTGCACCCAAAAACAAATTCAGGTCACGTTTATAGGTTGGTCAACTAGCCAAATATTGAGTTTAATCCAGCATCATCTTTGGATTGCTTTTCTTCTTTACCATATTCAAATTTTGTAATTTTCATCTTTGGATTATACAAACTGGTGTGCTTCTTCCTGGTAGATTCAACTGACTCCTTGCTTACATGGCTGACTGAATACAAGGCTTTAAGACCCCAGACACTATTCCTATTGATAGCCAGACACCATCTGTTTTGCTTTCTTCACCACATTATGCTATACCACTCTTATCTTCAGGGGTCATTTCATGAAGGTATTAAGCAGGATGTAAGAACCGATTGTTCTTAAGTTGGAGCTATGATTTAGTGTGAGTCCAGAACACATTCCTTGGCCTATGTCTTTTCTCTCTCTCTCTTTTTTTTTTTTAATCTGCTGTAACTTGGAATCCAATGCATGTCATATTATTACATAATTCAATCATGTCACACATAATTGTATAATTTCTTTCATAATCAGTGTTTCACAAAACATACTTTCCTTCCTGGACTTCTTGACACCATCTCACTCATCTTCCCCACCCCTCTAGATTCCCCTTCTCCCAAACCCATGTTTTATGTATGTTTTTCCCTGTGGGCTCAACATCCCTGGGTTTAATTTACTGGGAAATAAAGAAATAAATAACACAAGAGGGTGAACCCCAATAGTGATGGGCCACTGATGGCCTAGCATAAATGAGCACCAGCAGAATGTGACAGAACGGCTGTCACAGGACTGCCAGGATAAGGCATAACTCAATACGGCACACAGGCTGTTGATGTACTAAGAGCTCGTTTGTTCACCAAACAATAGTGCGCTGCTCTAGGTACAGCCATCTTCTTCTACCTCAGACACTGTGTGTTTCTGACTTATGTCCTTGGGTAACAAGGGTGTCTCGGGTAGAGTCCAGTTCACTAAGTGGAGTTCCTATTTGGGGTCTCACCGATGCAGCCTCTTGAGCATGATGTGTACCCCGGAGATCCAATATTCAGTGTCACAGTGATCTCCAGCAGCCAGCCTCGGTACCCCCCAGATGCCCTAGGTAAATTCTGTCCTCCCACAGCACCCCACTAAAGACCCTCCCTACCTAATGATCCCTAGAACATCCCCAGTCTCTCCTTCCCCTCCATCTAGCGGTGAGCCCTCGCTCCCCTTCCCACAACAGACATGCATCTTTATTCAACCAAACGTGACCTTTCCCTATCCCTTCTCCTGTGTAAGCCTCCCATCAATAAGCCTCATCCCTCTGACAGGGCCATGTCCCCATCCCAGGGACCCCACCCCAGATCCATATGGCTACCAGCATCCCTCCTCTCTTCCAGACCATTTGATCCCAGCTATTATGAAGTGCCCTCTGGCCAAGTGACTTACACTATACTTTCCTGGAGCAAATGCTGTGTGGCTCATTGGCACTGGTTTCTCCCCATAAGACTGATGGCCTACAAGCTTGAGCTTGTACCATATCTGTCCTTTTGTACTTGACTAACTTCACTCAAGCATGATGTCTTCCACAGCCCTCTTTGAGTTGAGGTGTTTGATGGCTTGTTGCTGCTTTTCAGGAATGTATAATATTCCATCGTATGTATCAGTGTTTGTTTGTTTTTATCCACTCTCCTGTTGCTGGAAATTTAGGCTTTTTCCAGCTTCTTCTTGTTTTGTGAACTGTGCTCAGATGACATGGAAAAGAAAACATCTGTTCGTGACCTGTTTCTTATTTATTTGGGGCATATGCCCATTCATGCTATTGCTGGGTCATCTGGTATTTCCATTTCCATCTGTTTTAGGTATCACGCCATATCGCCTCCTGTAGGGGCTATACGTGTTACAAGCCTGCTAGCAGTGGATAAGAACGCCTATCTCACCACACCCTCTCCAATGGTTGTTCTTCTCAGTTTTACCTAAAGTGGGCTACAGTAATGTTATCTCATTTTTTTGGCTTGCATTTCCCAGTGGCTAATGACCTGGAGCATTTCCTTGTGTGTTTATTAGTCATTTGAGTGTGCTCCTTTGTGAGTCATCTAGGCAGGTTTCTTGCCTGCCTTCTCAGAAGGCTATTAGTTTTTTACTTGTTGTAAGCTGTGAGACTGTAGATTTTAGTAATTAAACCTTTGTTATATTTTTATGAAAATCATTTTTACCAATCTGTGGGTTCTTTTTACTCTTTTAATGAAATATTTCACTGTACACAACTGTTTTATTTTTAATAGATCCATTCATCTATTTTATCTTTCATGGAGTGTGTTTTGTGTGTTAATTCTCAAAGCCTGTGTATTCCCTGCCTCAAGGATGCAAGCTTTGTCCCAGAGTCCTCACTGATGAGCTTGATAGCGTTGGGTTTTAAATATAGCTCTTTAATCCACCTTGAGTTTGTTTTAGTTCATGGAGTAAGATATGAGTCTTGTTTCATTCTTCTGCACGTGGATATCCAGATTTTCCAACACCATTTATGGAAGAGGGCATCTGCTTCCCATTTAATGTTTTTTTTTTTTTTATTTTGGGCCTTTGTCAAAAATCAGTTGTCTGTATGTGGATGTTTTTATTTCTGGGATTTCTGTCCTGATCCATTGGTCCGTGTATCTATCATTATACCAATGCCAGGCTGTTTGACAACTGTGGCTATAAAGTGGGTTTTGAGGTAAAGTAGTGCAAGGCCCCCTACTTTGTTCTTCTTCTAAAGGAGTTCTTTGCCTATCCTGGGTGTCTTCCCTTTCCATATGAAGTTGGTATTCTGTTTTCTCCATTTCTTTGAAGAATGATGCTGAAATTTGGACCAAGATTGCATTAAATTTGTAGATTGCTTTAGGTAGTATTGGCATTTTCAATGTATTAATTCTTCCAATCCATGAACATTGAATATTTTTCCATTTATGTAGATTCCTTGTGGTCCCTTGTGGTAATGCCCTGTATTTCTCTTCGTAAAAGTCTTTAGTTGTTTGGGTTAGGTTTATTCCTAGGTACTTCAGCTTTTGCATGGCTATTGTGAGTAGTACTGATTGCTTTATATATTTTTTCTGTATTCCTATCACTGGTATATAGGAATCCAATTGATTTCTTCTTATTAATCTTGTATCCTGCTAGTCTACCAAACTCCTCTACTGTGTCCAGCAGTCCTATTGTGGACCCCTTAGAATTCTCAATAAGCAAAATCATATTGTCGGCAAATAGCAAAAGGTTTACTTCTTCTTTACCCAATTGTACACCTTTGATATCTTCCCATTGTCACATGGCATTGGCTAGGACTCCAGCACAATGTTGAATAGAAGTGAGGATAAGAGGCATCCTTGTTGGGTTCCCTTGTTTGGTGGAAATTGCTGTCATTCCCATTGGTTTCTAGGAATGTCTTAATTTCCTCTCTCATTTGGTCTATTACCCATTGGTTTGGGGGAAGCATATTATCAGGTCTCCAAGTGTTTGTTTTTGTTTGTTTGTTTTGTATTCTTTCTATTGTTAAACTGTCCAGAGAAGGTAGTCTGGATGACATCTATGTTTGAATTTCTCAAGCTTGCCTGTGTGAGCTGTGTGCACTGGAGAAGAATATATTTTTTGTTTGTTTGATGTTGGTTGGAGAGCTCTGAAAATGTCTATTAGATCCATTTGTTTGATTGTGCTGTTCAGCTTTTCAGTTTCTTTTTTGAGTTTCTTATCTGTGGATCTATCTTTCTTTGAAAGTGTATTGAAATCAGCTACTATAATTGTTGATCCAGTGATTTCTCTTTTCATCTCCTTTAAAATTTGGTTGGTGAATTTAAAGGGTCTTTCATTGGGTACATGTATGCTTATTATGTTTATGAGTTCATTGTCTATTGATCCCTTGAGCATTATGAAATGTCCATTCCTATCCCTCATTATGTCATGCTCCTTGAGTTCTATTTGTCTGAGATTAGTATTGCCATTCCTGCTTTTTTTTTTAATTGCAATTTTCCCCATCCTTTGACTCTCTGACTATTTTTGTCAGTGAGTTTGAGATGTGTCTCTTGAAGGCAGCAGATTGATGGGTTTTGTTGCCGAATCCAGTTTGCTACCCTTTGTCTTTTAAGGCACATCAGTTCTTATACACCAAAGTCAAATGGTGTTTGGGGTGGTTAGAGCAAGCAAATATATTGTGCAAGATATTTCCTCCTAACCCTTCTGTTTTCATCTTCCTCGCCACATCTAAATCCACAGTTGGAAGTTTACTTTTGCCATGTATCCTATATAAAATGAAACTGTCTTCCCCTTCTGCATTCCCTCCCTATAAGCTTTCTCCTAGGTAAGTGTGCATGGGATCCTGGCTCAAATTTTACAGAATGTGGAAAGATCTGCACAAAGCATATATTGTGGGCATTGTTTCAATTCATGCTTGGGGGCTTTAACTTCAGTTTCTAACTAAGTAGAGAAAATTTTACTTATTTTTAGCCTCCCATATACTGTTTTATAACACTAAATGAAACTTGAATTTAATTCATTCCATTTATTCCAAAAGTCATTGTCCTACCAACAATCCAAAGAAACCTCTTCAGAGGCATAAAGAGATAAAAGACTGACTGCATGTTTAAAAAAAAAGAAAAAGAAAGAAAGAAAGAAAGAAAGAAAGAAAGAAAGAAAGAGGAAGAGGTCCGTGTCCTTAAAGAGAATGGTGGCCATGGCGCTGGATTTATTCATCTTTCAGTGTTACATTTCCTGCCATTTGAACATAACATTTTTAACAGAATGAGTTGTGGAAAAATTAGTAGTTTTGCTGTTTGCTTCCAAAAGAACAAAAGAGTAAGAAGCAGAGTATCAAGTTCTGGAATCCCTTTTTCTATAATTAATTTAAAAGCTTTTTCCAGAAGAGGTTAATTAAATTGACTTGGCCCAGAGAGACAAGAAATGGTGGGTTTCGGGTTATGAAGGTAGAG
This sequence comes from Tenrec ecaudatus, assembly GCF_050624435.1. NCBI lineage: Eukaryota > Metazoa > Chordata > Mammalia > Afrosoricida > Tenrecidae > Tenrec > Tenrec ecaudatus. Next base: position 112,780,828 of record NC_134535.1, on the reverse strand, counting down.
ATGAATGGGACTAATTAAAGTCAGATTCCTGAAAGTGGCAAGGAGTGGAGATGTTTCCATAGTTGACAGAGGTATGTATGCACACATTTCCTACCATGTGTTAGGAAATGTCAGGGACACAGATAAGCGTGGTTTATTCAGCAAAAAGGAAATTATCTTCAATCTGAACAATGCAATTGAAGGCAGATTGTTCTTGCATTCAAATATTATGAATCCCCTCACATCCATTCTACAATAATAAGCTTAGGTCTGATTTGTAAGAATTCTGAATTTTAAATATCTCCTGCATTGACTTCTTTTAATAACTTCTGCAAAGGTTTTCTAGTTCTCAGTCTTAGGAAAACCTAGAATAGTTTTTTCATCTATTGTTGTCCTTGGTAGTTGTTAGAAAGTCAGTCTCTGACTCACAGCAAACACATGATTGGTTATATATCAGACTATTGTGATCCATACGGTTCTCATTGGGTGATTTTAAAAAGTGGATGTCCTGCCCTTTCTTTCTAGTCTGGGTTCCGCTGAACCCTTTGCTGAAATCTGTTCGGTGTCTGCACTGACAAGGTGGTGGTTGCACATGAGCTGCTTTGGCTGGCAATTCAATTCAGATCTCCTGCCTGGAATGTGAGGATTCTACATCTGAACCACTCAGTGCCTCATTCCTTTCCTTGGGAAATATTGGTTGAGACTATTATTTATCCTAGTCCCTGCTTTAGACACTAGGAGCACAAAAATAAATAAACTATACTGCCTGCTTCTGAGTATGCCCCAGTTGTTCTTGTTATGACTTGCTGTAGAGACTATTCAAATTCATAAAAACCTCATATATGCAAAGCCGAACGATGCTCCAAAGGGTCGTTCAGGGTTATGGCCTTTCAGAAACAGATGCCCATGCCTGTCGTCCACGGTGCCTCTGAATGGGTTCACACACCAGTAAGTGAGATGTTTAAACTTTGCACCACCACGAGGCTGAGAAGAAGATAGTAGCAGGCAAAGAACTAGCAACCAATAAGAAACTGCTCTGCAGGAGAAAAGAGAAACAAACCTTCATAAAAGCCTTGGTAGTGAATCCTGTCCAGATTCCTTTTTTCTTCATGTTTATTCCCCCCAAACTGGAGCATTTCTTCCTGCCATTGCTACTAATTGTGCTCGCCTAATACAAACTGTCTCACGCAAGATCACATCTTCTACCCAGGAGCAGCACACAGTCAGCTAGCAGCTGCCTGACAGATGCTGGAAGCCCCAGTTCCCTTTCACCAAATTAGAACAACTCCGGCATCATCCCAGCAGCGAAGCCCCTTTTAGTACTGACCATAAAACATTATTGTGATTTCAACTGCTCCATCTAACCCAAGAGTAGTCAGTTAAAAAGAAAAGCCAGTACTAATTATTTTATTCTTTATAGGGCTCATAATATTGGTTTCTGTCATATATGTGTGTTTATTTATCCAAAACTTAAACCAAACTCACAGCCATTGAGTCACTTCTGACTCATAATTAAAACCCTATCTGCAGGGTAGAGCTGCCTCTGTGAGTTTCTTAGTCTGTAACTTGTTACAAGAGTAAAGCCTCATCTTTCTCTAATGGAGCAGCTGGTGGGTTCAAACTGTTGACTAAAAGGTTAGTAGCCCAATGTGTACCTACTATACCACAAAGACTCATATATATTCATAGCGGGGGCACAGGGCACTAACCCACCCAAGGGGAGGGTATTGTCTATATTTCCACAAGGAAAGAGGGAACAGACTTCAACTCAGTGCTCCACGATTTGAATGCAACATGCTGACCTGGAGTAGGGAACCAGTGGAGAGGTCTGGGGGGAAGGTCCCAATCCTAACTACTACGTGGACACCTCCCCCAGAAGAATTTATTTCAAAGGACAGCATTGAATCTACAGTTCCGAGAGAGTGACATATCTGATCAGAGCACATGGGAGCAGATGAAGGGGGAGAAGGAGAGAGTGGAGCACATCATGTCCCACCAGGCCAGGAGGTCAATGTTCCCAATTAGAGCAGCCAGTCCATAGAGAGGACCACATGGCTGGCCCCACTATGAGACATGATGCCCCTCACTGACCCATAGCCCTATAGGGGACAACACCAGAGACACAGTGTGGGAATTGCACCCGATCTGATCCCGCCACACCGAGGCAAAACACTGAGGAGGTGCAACAGAATAGCAAGGGAATGGAGTGGTGAGGTCCCCAGGGAATGCTGAAGGCAGACTTTGGGGCCAGAGCGTAGTGCCCCAACAGACTGGACTGCAAAACACTCCTAAAGGCCACCAAACAATCCTTGAACTAACTATGATCTTTCTTGTGTTTTTGTATTGGTTTGTTGTTGTTTTGTTGTATATTGTTGCTTGGTTTTGCTCTGTCTTATTTTTGTGCATATTATTATCTCCTCAGGTCTGTCTAAATAAGATAGGCTGGATGAACAATCTGGAGGAGAAAATAACAGGACAGACAGTTCCGGAGGAACATGGGAGAGGGAGAGGTGGTGGGAAAGGTAGTGGTGTTAACAAACCCAGAGACAAAGGAACAACAAGTGATCCAAAACAGTGGTGAGGAGGGTGTGGAAAGCCTGGTAGGGCATAATCAAGGGTAATGTAACCAAGAGGAATTGCTGACACCTAGGTGGAGACTGATCATGATAGTGGGATGGGAGGAAGGTCAAAGGAAATAGAGGAAAGAGCTGTGAGGCAAAGAGAATTTATAGAGGTCTAAATAAAGACATGAATATATGCAAATATATTTATACATCAGGATGGGGAAATAGATCTATGTGCATATATTTATAGGCTTAGTATTAAGGTAGCAGAAGGACGTTGAGCCTCCACTCAAGTACTCCCTCAATGCAAGAATACTTCTATTAAATGGGCATTCTATGATGCTCACCTTCCCGACACAACTGCTGAAGACAAAGTGGGTGAATAAGCAAATGTGGTGAAGAAAGCTGATAAAAAGATGTAGCGTCTGGGGTCTTAAAAGCTTGAAGGAAAACAAGCAGCCATTTAGCTCAGAAGCAACAAAGCCCACATGGTAGAAGTACACCAGCCTGTGCGATCACCGGGTGTCAAAGGGATCAGGTATCAGGCATCATCAAAACAAAAATATCATGTCAATGTGAATGGGGTGGGTAGTGTGGAGTGGAGACTCAACACCCATTTGTAGGCCATTGGATATCCCTTTACAGAAGGGTCTTGGGGAGGAGACGAGCCAGTCAGGGTGTGATGTAAGAACAATGAAAAATACAACTGTCCTCTAGTTCCTAAATGCTTCTTCCACTTCCCACTATCATGATCCCAATTTTACCTTGAAAGTCTGACAAGATCAGAGGATGTACACTGGTACAGATAGGAACTGGAAATGCAGGGAATCCAGGGCGGATGATCCCTTCAGGACCAGTGGTATGAGTGGTGATACTGGAAGGGTAGACGGAGGGTGGGTTGGAAAGGGGGAACCAATTACAAGGATCTACATGTGACCTCCTCTCTGGGGGATGGACAATGGAAAAGTGGGTGAAGGGAGACATCAGACAAGGCAAGATATGACAAAATAATAATTTATAAATTATCAAGGGTTCATGAGGGAAGGGGGAGCAGGGAGGGAGGGGAAAATGAGGAGCTGATGCCAGTGGCTTAAGTGGAGAGCAAATGTTTTGAGAATGATGAGGGCAATGAATGTACAAATGTGCTTTACACAATTGACGTATGTGTGGATTTTGACAAGAGTTGTATGAGCCTCTAATAAAACAATTAAAAAATAAAAGGGACATAAGATCTACCTTGAAACACAACACAGATATATATATATATATATTATATATTTATATATATTCACAAATATATTGATATATTATTTGTTCATATAAATGCATAACCTTTTAAAAATATAAGAACCATTCTTAGCTCTACGCCATATTAAAACATGACATGGTTCTAATTTCATTTGCTGAATTCCCCACTCTAACACTACTTTTGTCACTGACACCCCATAGATGTTGGTTCTATGAGCACCTCAATAAATGTCCAACAAGAATCTGCATCCTGGGGAACCTGACTATGATATCTTAGCAAAAATGTTTAAAAAGAACAATGAACTAAAAAGTTTTGCAAGAGTTTCTGTGTTAGACCAGTAAACTAGAGAAGCAAATTAGGAAACACTCGTGTATGTAAGAGTTTTATATCAAAGAATAATTATATATTAAGAAAATATCCCAGCCCAGTCCAGATCAAGTCCTTAAGTCTGATATTAGCCCACATGTCTGATAGCAGTCTATCAATTGCTCTTCAGACTCACGCAGCATATACAAGGGATGCCGAATCCAGGAAGATCACATGCCAGTGGGTGGAAAGTCTGTGGATCCAGTAGTGTGGCAGCATCTCAGGGCAGGCAGGGTCTCCACATGGCTCCTTAGCTTTAAGGTTCTGACTGCCACCAGCATAGCTCCATGTTACTTGTCAATAGGAATGTGAAACTCAGAGTGTGTGGCCTGCCTCCAAGGAGGAAGACGGGAGTTACCAGAATCCTCAGGTGAAGGCCATGCCCACACAGAAACATCATTGGCTATGGCCTGATTGACAAGCTAGACTCCACCTCTTCACTCAAGTTGACTGATCATGTAACTTCCACAGTTGCCTACACACATACACACAGAGGAGTATGGTGGTGATGTTGAAATGTATCTTAAATCTGTACTCTTAAAGGAGTCTCTGGGAGATGAACGCAGTAAATGTGCTGACTGATAAACCAAAGGTAGGCAGTTCCAGTCTACCTAGAGATGACTTGGGGGTGGAAAGCCTGTGGCTCCACAACCCCAGATCAGCCCTGGAAGACCATCTGAAGCACTCTGGTACACAGCTGGACTTGGAATCAACTCTATGAACACTAGATTTCATTAAGACTTACTGTCCACTCTTTTTCTAGACTCTCATCAATCTCAGCAATGACTCCCATACTTACCTGTGACAAGAGCTGATAAGACTCTTAAAAGGATTATTAGCTAAATTTTCCACCCCAAAACCAACTAGAACACAGACAAGCATTTCTCATTCAGCTGAGTTATTGAGATTTCGCCTGGTTATATAGAATCCCACATGTAAATCACATCACCTATAACTTGTGTACTTTTCCCTAAAAAATCTCAGGCAGAACCGCAATGGTGAGACAATCTGACCTTTGGCTCTGTAGCGCTGCCACTATTGTAATGACCTATATAAAATCAATCCCCTTACATTTATGTTTTTTACATTTGAATTAATTGTTTTATCTTTTGCCTTCAACCATAATAAGATGATTGCTGGCACAAGAAACACAGTTCTACATGAACTGTATGTACCCAAAATCTATATTATAAATCCTAACCCCTATACCTGTAGATAGAAGGAGTTAGGGATTGTGTTAGTCCAGGTAGACTAGAGAAACAAATTCATAAACATCCATATGTATATAAGAGAGAGTTTTATATCAAAGAATAATTCTACATTAAGAAAACATCCCAGCCCAGTCCAGATCAAGTCCATAAGTCTGATATTAGCCCATGGGTCCAATACCAATCTACAAATTCCTCATCAGACTCATGAAACACATGCAATGACACCCTAATGCAGGAAGATCATGGGCCAGAGGGTGGAAAGTCTTGTGGATCCAGCGGTGGTATAAGCATCTCAGCACTGGCAGGGGTCTCCATGTGGCTCCTCCAGTTCAGGGCACTGGCAAAGCTCCATGTGTCTTGCCATCTGCAATGTCTCTGAGGGAGTGAGAGTGTGTCCCTCTTCCAGTGAGCTATTTATTTCTTTAGCACCTCCAAATGAGGTCATCAATCTGTGACCTGATTGACAGGCTAAACTCCACCCCTTCACTCTTTTTGTTTGTTTGTTTGTTACACCCCTTCACCCTTAATCCTCTTAAATTGACAACAGTCGATGTAACTAACACAGGGATTTCATGGGTTACACATTGAGCTGCTACCCACAGAGTCAGCAGTTTGAACCACGAGAGGCCAAAAGAAGAGGTTTTCTCCTCCTGTGGAGAACAGGCGTAGTTCTACTCTATCTTATAGGATTGCTTTGAATCAGAATAGAGCAATGAGTTTGTCTTTTGCTGGTGGATGTAATCCGATTACAAATAGAATTTTCTCTTTTATATTGATGAGGCCATATCCATGTAGGAAATGTTTAAAGTAGTCACTTTTCACATACAAAGAAACTGATTAGGCAGAGAAACAAGGGAGTAGCACTGGGGGGAGTTAGATTCAGTTCGACATGAGTATTCTCAAGTTGAGAAGAAGTGAGGACTTCTGCCAAGGCAGACAGGGAGAGAAAGCCTCCCTTGAGAGCCAGTGGCCTTAATTCAAGCGTCTGCCTTCCACACTATGAGAAGATGACTTTATTTGTTAAAGTCACCTAGTGACAGGGGCAGCAAAGGTGGGCACAAGCCCAAGAACAATGGTGAGGATGGTGGCGGCCTGAGTGTAGTTTCATTCTGCTGTGCACGGGTAACTAGAGTGCGGAGCCCACTTTGTGACTCCTAATAACTGAGTATTTCTGTTACAGCATCACTAGCTAATTAAGACCTATTTTACAAAAACAACCAAGCATAAAACTTCTGGTATTGTGAAAAAAATGATGAGAAGATAGTCTACTTGGAAATCAGGGTATGCAGCAGTAGACAAATATGGAGCCATAGGTGGGGCAGATTAAGGGGCCTTGTATATTAAACAAAGTGATCTTCATATGATGATGGTATTCCTGAAGGCCCTTACACGACTAGTCCCCTCTTGGAGGCAAAGGTGTGACCGCTTGCCAGTGGAGAAGAGTTTCTGAATTGGAGAAAGGACTATAAAAGTTGTTGCCAAGAAAGCAAGCATAATTTCTTAGAGATGACTGTTGCTTCTATGAGGAGTTTAAGTCATTTCATATAATTTCAGACATATTATAAATATTGGCCTTTTAAAACAAAATATTTATATCAAGCTCTTGACCAGTGGCGTTACAGGGAGGGTGGAGGGAAGGTGGGGTGGAAAGGGGAAGCTGATCACAGGGATCTACATATAACCTCCTCCCCGGGGAACGAACAACAGAAAAGTAGGTGAAGGGAGACATCAGACAGCGTAAGATATGACAAAATAATAATTTATAAATTATCAAGGGTTCATAAGGGAGGAGGAAGCAGGGAGGGAGGAGGTAAAAATGAGGAGCTGATGCCAGGGTCTTAAGTGGAGAGCAAATGTTTTGACAATGATGAGGGTAACAATGATGAGGGTAACAAATGTATGGATTGTGATGAGTTGTATGCACCCCCAATAAAATGATTTTTTTAAAAGTAGTAAGTAGGACCTAAACATCTATATATAATTATTCCAATCAGCATGCATATAATAAAATTTATTGAAACTATACCTCCTAATGTCACTTTTTTCCAATTAGTATATGTATCAATAAGTGAATATAACATTTTGCTAGAAATAGAATTCAGCTTCAAATCTATTTCCATTTCTTCTCTTTTAATTATAGACATGTGCACTGAACAACCTTTATCAAATAATTAAAATAATCTGAGTGAAATTCTTAAAAGTGTAACTCTCAGTTCCTTAAGTCTTCCTGAATTTTATGACAAAAATCACACAGTAACTTATCCTCCAAATTTTATTGCATTGAAAGTAAATAATTATAAGTAAACTAATTTTCAAAGGGCTTTACTATCCTATCATTAAATTCATTAACATTGTCTGTTTCTGAGAGGAAGAGCACAGTTTATCATCCATTTTATGCTTATGACTCTTGCACCAGGAGGCATTTTAGTTAATAGAATGTGCTCAAACAGGCTGAGGCAAATTAAAATATTGAATTCAATACACTTCTTAATGCAATAATATTTTGATTGTGTTATGGATTGAAAAATGTCATTCCCCCAAAACCAGATATTGAAATTATAGCCCTTATATCTGCAAATATGATCCTGTTTGGAAATAGGCACTTTATTTTTGATATTATCAGCATAGGGTAGATCCTAAAGTTAATCACATCTTCGTTACAGAAAGATCAAAATAGAAATTAATACACAAAAAAAGGGAAAAAATCAAAGAACACTAAGCAACACCAGGGTTCACAGGCAACACCAGAATGTAGGAGCTGAGCTCACAAAGTGAATTCTCACAGCCAAGACCCTGATTTGGACTTTCAGCCTCCAGAACTACGAGAAAACAAATTTACCTTCTTTTCAGCCACTCACCTGCAGGAGGACTTCTGTTATGGGAACACTAGGTGATTGTGATAGTGTGGAGTTTAGAGTGCCATCTTGGCCAGGACTCTCAGTGGCTTGGCAGTGATGACCTAGTAATCCCATATGATGAAATCCCCTGGAGCAGGCAGCCTGCTTCCTATAGAAGTGGAGGTTGTGGAAATGCTTCTTTTCATTTTCTGGATCTGGATCTTGCCTCTTGCTTGTGAATCTCCAGTTCTTTGGAATTAAGCCAGAAGCCTGTTGAATTGTTGACGCTCCTGGAAGTTGTCAGCAGTCCAGTGATTTTGGATTCATTCGCCTCTGCAGCCAAATGCCTCTTGTCTACCTTCTTAATCTTTGGTTTATAGTCCCTGAAATCAACTGACCAATGGACTTGGAACTTGCTCACTTACACAAATGTGTTAGTCATGTCTTTGAGATAAAGTTCTTAGAGAGATGATAGATAGATAGATAGATAGATAGATAGATAGATAGATAGATAGATAGATATCACTATTTTTGCTTCTCTGGAGAACCTCACCTAAGACAGTAATGAAAATAACTAAGACAATATATATTTTCCTTAACAAAATCATGGAACTTAAAAATTAACTCATCCAATTAGTAAAAAATTTCATCATATACCTAATAAGTAAAACCAATCTTCATTCTCAAACCAATCATCCAGACTAGGTTTAAAAAAAAATTAGACTTCAAGTTTTCACTTCTAATAAAAGTATTAATGTATGTTATTAGAAATATATAAGTAAATCATTGTGAATTAAGTTAGTAATCAGATATTATACTAACAGAAATCATTAAGACTAAAATATTGTATATATAATATAATATAACATCATCATTTTCTAACAAGTTAAAAATATGATGAAATTGTTCTATTTCTTAATAGATAAAATGCTATATGGAACTAAAATTATGAGTTATTCGTGAAATGAGGAATGTAAAATCAGACAGAATATTCCTTTGGTAAATGTGTGTGCATACATATATTAAACATTTTTTTCAACTTTGGGACTTTTAAAAATTATGTATAAAATATAATAAAAATACATGGTCAAAACATCCTATTTATTTTATGAAAGATATTGTATGTGCTACTAAAAATTACTTAGGCTAGCAGGTATATAGCATATAAGTGTATATTTTATTAATGTTGTTAGGTGCTATATAGTTGGCTCCAGTTCATAGTAACTCTGAAGTACAGTAGAAGGTAACACTGCCCAGTCCTGCTCCATCCTCCCAATTCCTGAGTTGTTAATAGATAGTAGAAAATTTTAAATATTTTAGAGACAAAAAGTTAGCTTAACCAGTATTGTAATAAATATTTTATTAAATTATTTGAGGAAAAATCTAGTTGATTAAGCAAATGTTTAACTCTTCTGAAAGCAATCATGTAAAATGTTCATTTACTATTTTCATCTAATACTTTTAAAATGTGATAGTCTCAAAATACTTTTCAGGTATATGTAAATGCAGCTTAATTTTTCTTTGTTGGCTCCTCAAAGATGCTTTTCTTTCAGACGGCTAACACAATTTGAGTGTGACAATTGGAAACAGTCAAAAGGACGGTTATCTTTAAATAGCAATTTTTATGGCTCTGTGAAAGGAAAATCTTGTTCTGAAAACACTCTAAGATGTGTTAAGAATGACGTATCTATCAACAGCATTCAAGACAATAGCCAGTCAAAGTCGATGCCATTACTGCACGCTACAAGATGCTCAGGACTTGACAACACTCAACCAGTTTGTTAGTTAAACACCTTGTGAATTAAGCAGACTGGGGTTTTTACAGATTGGGGAAATCCTCAATAGTAATATACTGTTTGAGTAAGTCGGGGTGTACCTTTCTTTCAGAGTGGAAAGAAAGCAATTATGAACAGGGACGTGATCAAAGAGAATCTGTTTAAATGTGCAGGAGAGTTCTTCCAAACCAAATTCACGTCCATCAAGTGGTGCCCACTCAGTGACCCTACATGACAGAGAAGAAGCGCCTCTGGGTTTCTGAGACTGGAGCTCTCTCCAGGAGTAGAAAGCCCGGTCTTTCTCCCACGGATCCGCTGGGGGTTCAAAGGATCACAGCATGCTTAAGGCCTCTGTAGGAGAGGCCTTATTTAGGCAGATCCATTTTTAAGTGTATACAGAAGCAGAGGGTGTATGAAATAATCCACTTAATTTCTTTGCAATTTTCCAAAGGTACTCATAGTCCAGTTTGACGATTGTACCATAAGGCTTGAGAAGTCTACTGACTCCCAACAAAGCCAAAACCAAACTCACTGCCGTGGAACCAATGCTGACTGGTGGTGACCCTTCCTGCCCCTCAGGGTTTCTGAGACTGACACTGTTTAAAGGAGCAGCAAGCCCGTCTGTACCCCACAGAGCTGCTGCTGGTTTCCAGCACCCACTATGTCTATCACAGCCCCGCTCCAAACCACCCAGCACCAGGGCGCCGCGTTAATTCTCAAAAGAAAACTAACAAGGAAACAAACAAAAACATGAGCTAGCTGGAAAAATTTACTCTGTATCACAAGATTTTTCACACTTGCAAAGTAGGCTGTTCTACTGAAGGATAGGATTAATCCACTTATTATTAGTGGATTATATCATGATAGGATTAATCCACTTATGTCGCAAACAAAAGGGAACTATTGTAAGAGGGGCATTCCTCCCAATCACGGCAAGTGTAAAAAGTAAGAAGGTCACCTCACCCTCAGGTCAGCACTGACAATGTGGTGCATGAAGCTGGTCTCCGTAGGCATGGGCGGGATGGGAGACCACTTCTGAGGTCCAGTCACAGGAACATTTTTACTCTTTGATCCTTTAAAATGACTCAAAGAGAGAAAATGTATCTATCCTTCAGCTGAGAAAACATACAGGTACATTTTTTAATTACTTTATATGTTCACAAGAAAATAAAAAGAATTGTAATGAACAACTCTTTGGGTTGATATCTGCTTTCTGAGATTTCTGATTATTACACTGAATGCTATTTTAAGATAGATGATAGATAGATACCGTAAAGTTGACTTGGATTAATGACAACCTTCTATAAAACAGGATGAAACATTTCCAATTCTTAAGTCATCCTATCGTTGTCAGCTGAGCTACAATTGTGGCAGCCCCTCTCACTGAGGCTCTCCTTCCCCTTTGCTGGCCCTCTACTTTAGCAAACAGAACATCCTTCTTGAATGATGGACTTCCCTGAAGACGCATCCACAGCAAGAGGTGAGATCATGCATTGCTGTGGTCCATACGTGTTCCCTAGATGATCTTTATTAAGCATCAATGAGCTTTTCTTCCTATTCTGTCTTGGTCTGTGTGGTGAAGTGAAATGTCCTTTTCATTTTTTAAATGATATGCTAGATCCCACTCCAAGTGTTTTATATTAAAAAAGCAGTTTTATTAGCACTTCATCCACATATCAGACAATACAATAGTTCAATCATATCAAAAGGAGTTGTACAGTCTTTTTTAATCCTTTTATTGGGGGTTCGTACAGATATTGTAGCAATTCATAAATCAATTATATCAAGAAAATTTGTACATATGTAGCCATTGTTGATTTCAAAGCATTGTCTTTCTACTTGAGCCCTTATTAATGAGCTCCTGTTTTCCCCTCCCTCCTCTACCCTCCCCCCCCTCATAAATACTTCATAAATTATATATATTTCTTCAAATCCTACACTGTCCACTGAAGACCTTCACCCATGTGCTGTAAGTCTCCCTGGGGGAGTGGGGGGGGGCGGTTATACATCCGTCATTGTATTTGGTTCCCTCTTTCTCCCTCCCCCCCACCCCCTCAGGGTATTGATATTCCCATTACTATTCCTGAGGGATTCATCTGTCCTGACTTTCATGTGTCGAAAGCTCCTATCTGTACTGATGTATATACTCTGGTCTAGCAGGATCTGTGAGGTAAAACTGGGGTCGTGATAGTGGGGGCTGGAGGAGCATTAAAGAACCAGAGGAATGTTGTGTGTTTCATCGGTGCTATACTGCACCCTGGCTGAATTATCCCTTCTGTGTGGCCCTTCAGTGAGGGGATATCAATTATCTAGAGATGGGCTTTGGGCCTTCACTCTGACCACTCTCCTTCAGATTTACAGAATGGTTTGGTTTTGATCTTCTGATGCCTGATCCAGTTGACACCTTGTGATCACATGGGTTGGTGAGCTTCTTCCATGTGAGCTTTTTTGTTTCCCTGCATGGCCACTGTGATAAATATCAAACCCAGCAGAGAAGAGGAGTGGTGTAAGAGGAGCAATTGGTGCCAGAGCAAGGAGAACTAAGGATGGAGGATTGAGACACGTCTGATCTTTGCCTTGGGATTTTTCTTCCCCCTTACATGACCACAGGAACTCAGACATGGTCTCCAGGCTTTTTCTTCAGTCTGCAAGAACTGAGAAACCCTGACTACCTGACTACCCTAGGTGTCCCCAGTAAGACAAACTGACAGGAAGGTGATGACCATATAAACAGGCCCATTATATATTTAAAGCCTATGAAATGCAAGAGAGTTTTTCTTTGACTAACAATTTATCTAAATTAAAAATTAATTCTATGTTTAAAAAACTCCCCACCTCCCGTACACACCACACACACAGACGTTATAGCTCACATTATACACTTCCAAAATGTTTTGTAAATCCAGACCTCCTGGGCTGTGGTCTTAATTCCATTTAGGAATGGGGTATCTTTATTATGTTAGTGAGGAAGAGTTGCTGTGCTTTCACATTTAATGAGAAAACACTCATAGGGAACTAAAAACATAACGTTTCATAGCTTGAAAATAAAACTTGTATAGGATCGTGTAGGACGTGTCTTGCGATAATTCCTTTTGAGATATGAGGTTAAATAATTGAGCGGAAAAGAAATAAATTGAGGTAGCTATTAAGACACATGGAAATACCCAAGGAAGCAAGAAACAGAAGCAATAGAAATGAGGACCTTGTTCTAAAGCCAACAGAGAGAGGCTTCCGGTAGAGGCAGCCCCCTGACATCAGACTTCTAGCTGCCTAACCTGTGAGAACAGAAACTGGATTGCTAAAGTCATCCACCTGTGCTATTTGCATGATAGCAGCACTAGTAACTAAGTATATCTATGTTGATCTCTGGTGATAGAGAGGGATAAGCACATGGCCTGCTAAACACGTGGTCGGTGGTTCAAACCCACCAGTCACTCTGCATAAAAATCCCATAAATATTTAGCACCTTGGGAACCCGGCGTAGGATCAGTCCTGTTCTCTCCTGGTTGCTATGAGTCAACATAGACTTAATGGCAATAGGTTTGCTTATATACACACAGACAAATGGATGTTTCAAAAATATCATGGGAAAATGTAATTGAAAAATAATGGAATGTTTCCATAATCTTTTGAAGCCTCATCACACCCATAAACACACACACACACACACACATGTGCATATACACACAAGGGTAAGTCAAAAGTGTTTCTACTAGAGTTCTGTTCATACATGCACAGATGTATTAAAATCACAGATGTGATTAGTGGATGGTTGGAAGCAAAGTAATACACCTGTTGAGTGCCTTAAAAAAGTATTCTTTTGTGCCAAAGTAAAAAATGATTTTGATATGAGGTTTCATAAAATTTTAACAAAACTCAAGTGGGTATCTCCCCAAACTACTAGAAATTCCCCACAGTTTGATGGGGCTGCTGCCACACATGAAGCCAGTGTTTCGATAGTTGAAGCATGTTGAGAAAGTCGAGAAGATTTCAAAGATTAACAAAGGGAGGGAAGGTGCCAGTGGCAGAGTACAGCAGAAGAGCCACTGATGTGATTGCTATTTCAGTTAGGAATCTCAATTTGTTTGGCATTTTCAATTTTAGGCAAACATTTTTGCCTAAGCAAGTTTTCCACTTGCTGGATGCTGAAAGGTTACATGAAGATCACCCAGCTCAAAGAATTGGTCTTCCCTTCAATATTTTAAGCAAGATCATAGCTAATGAATGTACTTTATGGAATGAATCTAACTGAGGACAAGTCAACTTACCCATGCACTTCAGAGTGCAAGGACCTATCAAAATAGTGCTTTGGAGAAGGTTGGCTGGTAACGTTTTGGGGGAGTAATCCTGATAACATTTTTTAAAAGGATAAAGAATGGTCATGGGGACTATTATGAAGAAGTTTTCAGAAAATTTAAAATTTCATAGGTGAGGAAAAGTCCAGGAAAAATGTAAGAATCCCGCACCCTCCCAATTACAGCAAACCTGCTCATTCATTAATCAATGGTAGTTTCCCTTTGAAAAAAAATTGGGAAACTTTTCCCCACTCTACAACCCTAATCTTGCTTCTTTAGACTTTTCTTTGTTCCCCAATACTCAAAGGACATTTAAAATGAACATGATGTGAGTCCTACAAGGATGCCCAGCCTACATTTTAGATATGGTGTAAATTGAAGAGGGCATCATTCCCTGGGGAAGGTTCAGAGCATTGCCAACAAGAGATAAGGAATCTGTGGAGGAGCAAGAGTTTCCTGTTTTGATACTTCTGTTCAATATCAATTTTCTGATTTGGTAATAATACTTTATACTTACAGTAAAGTGTGTGTATGTGTGTGTATGCAAGTGTGTTATTCTGGGTTCTCTAGAGAAGCAAAATCAGATACATATAGAAAGGAAAGAAGGAAGAAAGCACTCTGTTGAGAAAATGACTCCCACAGTTGTAGAAGCAGACACGTCCTGTCGTCAGTCCCGCAGGGAAATTAGTTTGAGGCCTTCAAGTCAGACTTGTGACTGAGGAGATGAATAAATCAAGCTTGGTTACCAGGACAGGCAGACACTATGGCAGGCCTTTGACTCAAGTCCAAAGAAGCAGATGTCCACAACCCTGAAGCAGGATCAGGACCCAGGCAAAAGTTAGCAGGCTTTTCCACACTCTACTTAGGTAAGGAGACCACACCCCCCAGGAACCATTCTTTCAATTCACCTGCATTGTGACCCATGTAAGGGGTTTAAACTCCGTCCTGCTCTTCTTGTATCTGCTTGGCTGCTTACACCAGATCCCACCACAGCATGGGCTGTATTATGTTCAGCAGTATGGGGGACTACAATCACTCAACTGGCAAACCACTGAGAATTCTGGCCCGGTCAAATTGGCATAACCCCCAACTGCACTATACGTGCATGTGTGTCACTGTACAGTATACAGTGTGCATATATAGTGTGTATATATTGTATATACATATAGAGTGTATATATTACCTTACTGCCACCGAGGTAATTCCAACCCAGTGACCCTGTGAGACAGAGTAGAATTGCCCCTGTGGGGATTCAATGACTGTTAATCTTTATGAGACTTCAAAGTATCTCTTCCTGTGAGAATTTCCTGCAGATAATATATATTTATCTCTCTCTTTATATTATATGTATATGAAATATATAAATAAAAATAAAGGAACTTGGCTTTCTAAATACTTATGTATCTGGTATATTTCTAATGATGAAAATGTGAAGAAACTTTTTTTTTTAATTCTTTCCAAAGAAAACCTAAAACCCACTAGAAAACCTGCTTGAGTGCTTTAATTTCCATTTTAAGAAATTAATCTTGAAGCGTTTATACAAAATCTTATAATTGGTTCTATAGTTAATTAAATTTTCATTAGTGAGAAGATATGAAAAGCCCAGCATATTTGAAGTATGTATTATTCCTTCTTGGATTGTTAGTGAATTAAAGCCTCAAGTGCGTCACCTTCCTGCTCATCCATCTGCATGTTCAGAAAGCATTATGTTAAAGCTAAGAGGGTTTCATATATTTGGTGCTATTCGTTTTCCTGCCTAACTTGTAAATGTAAATTTATTCTGTGGTACTTTCTGAAAAATTAACAACTGTTTCAGCTAACATAGTATTTTCGAGCCCAGTTTCTTCAGTAATTAAGATTCCATTTGGAGTACATTTTCATTTAAGCATATTATAACTTTGTCAATATTTCTCTCTGCATCAAAAGGTCGGTTTAAAGTCACGTCAACAGCATTAACTGTTCTGATCTGTAGACTCTTCAAGTAAAAAGATGCTATTTCACCCTCTAGAGTTTATCTTATATTCCTTAATCCATTTAAAACAGATTTAAAAGAATCCGATCACTGAGACAAAGATCAGTGTTTTTCAAGACTACTGGGGCCTCTCTTAATTATAAAGTCCAACTATAAAATTAACTTAATTATCTGCAAAGCAAAATGAACATGTACAGATACTTTCACTAGCCGTGAATATTATTAAGATTTGATTCTGTATTCAGGTTTAAAATACCTCAGTAAAACCATCTATTTAATTTGTATTTAGGAAACGGTCTCACTGTTCATTTATCATGAGTCAAATGAATAAATTCTAATCATGAGCATTCGAACAGACTTACTACTATGCAGTTTCCCTACTGGAATACCAGTGAATATTCTCAGACGTGGGAATAGGACATTTGAGCAAGAAAACAAAACATGGAGATCGGCTCTCATACAGACTACTGAAAACCCTACCACTCTACATAGGCACGTGAGGTCACTGTGAGATAAAAGTTGCCTCAAAGGCATCCAATGACAACAAATTTAGGTCATCGAATTCTCCTACCTTTCTGTAACAAACCATTCTGAAAGCCTTAAGACCTATATTTATTTAAGGGACAGATGAAGGTGGCTCTAATCCAAAGTTTTAGGATGATCCACATAAAATTGTTGATACTCCATAGTCCCTGGGCTACCAAAGTGACAGCATTATTCAATTCAGTCTATGAGGTTGAAATTCATTCTAATCATTTGTCTGCGATCTCAAGCTGTGCACCCCACAGTGAAATTGGGTAGAAGTATCTATACTGCTTCTCAAGGGGAAGTGGCAGAAACTAGGGCAGAGCAAAAGACACACCTTGTGGGGACGTCTCCAGTATTGGTCCTTGTTTCAACCAAGAAACTCTGCTCTCATTGTTTCCAGGTGCTGGAGTTACCTGTGAGACATTGTTCAGAAAGAAAGAGCACTTCCCTTCTGAAAATTAATTTAGAAAACTCATAGTAATATACAAGGCAAAAATGTTCTCTACTCCAATTACAGATTATCCTGATACCCTAAGAGATTGCAAGGTTTCTCCAAAATATAATAATTATAATAATTCTCTTTTATTTGGATTCTGTTAAAACTACTATTGAAGCTGAAAGAAATGAATGCATTATTCTGGCCATTGCAGAGAGACGGAGCTAAGAGTCTTATAGAAATGTGTGCCTTATGTCTTCACAAGAACCCTGTTCCCCATACTCCTCGCATCAAGTTGATTCCAACTCATAGTGACCCTATTGGATAAAGTAGAATGGCTAATGAGAACTCTGGGCCTCCTATTTCTCTGTCAGTGGATTTGAACAGCTGACCTAGAGGTTAACAATCCACCATGTAACCCATTATTCTACCAATGCTACTTCAAGATTCCTAGTAAGGAACATTATTATTCCTAACTTAGAGATGATGAAACTGAGTCTTGAGAAAATTCAGCAGCTAAAGGAGTCAGAATCAAAGCCTGAAACAGTCTGATTCAAGACTGCTTCTCCTCCACCTCCTCCTCCTCATCTTCTTTCTCCTCCTCATCATCTTTCTTCTCCTCCTCTTCCTCCTCCTCCTCCTTTTCTTGTTAGGTGAAGACTCATAGAAGCCCAACAAAACAAAACTCTCCCAGTTGCCCAGCCTCAAAACTGCTAAGTTTGAGCCCAGCTTTTCAGATTATTTGTTCAGCATACAGACTGAAAAATTATGGTGAAAGGATTCAATCCTGACATGCATCTTTCGTTATTTAAACCACACGCTCCTTCATTGTTTTGCTGGTCCATGTGCCGGTTCCACGTGAGCACAATAGAGTTTTCTGAAATTCCCCTTCCTCTCAATGTCATTTATAGTTTACAATGATCCACTCAGTCGAGTGCCTTTGCATAGTCAATAAACACACAAAGAATGGTGTCTAATTCATCTTCAGAAAGAACATTTCAAGGTGCAGCTTGAAATACAATGCTGTCAAAGATAGGACAATATCTATACACCCTCAAGGAAGCCCAGCTAATTGAATTACTAAAATTTACACACCAACACTAAAGCTTTTGATGAGACTGAAGAGTTAATTCCACCAAGTTCGTCCATCTGAAATTGGTCAAACATGCCATCAGGATGCATTGATCATTATTGGCAATTGGAATATGAAAGTAGAAAACAAGTAGGAAGAATCGGTGTTAGAAAATACAGCCTTGCTGATAGGAATTAAGTTAGAAATTGCAAAATCAGATTTTTCAAGTCCAACTACTTCATTGTAAGTCCCTTTTTTAAAGAACATAATTTGTGACTCTGTGTGGAACCTACCAGATGGAATGCACGAAAATCAAATTGACTACATCTGTGAGACAAGAAAATGGCGAAAAGCTCAATATCAGCAGCCAAAATGAGGCCAGCAGCCAACTGTGGAACAGACTATCAATTGTTCAAGTGCAAGTGCAGGCTGAAGGAAATGAAAGCATTCCATGAGAGCAAAACACAACCTTGAGTATGTCTCACCTAAACTCCGAGACCATCTCAGGGATGGATTTAATGAGCTGTGGAACCGACATAAAGAACATACATTAAGAAAAGCGAAAGGTCTCCCATGGGCCTTCCACAGTGTCCCATGCCAAAGCAAATTAACCCTGAACTATTGCCTGGCTTTCCTCCGTGGGCTTCAGACACTGAAGCGGGTTGCACAGTGAGAGGGGGCGGGGAGTGAAAGGTCATTGAAGTAACAAAGAAAGAAAAGATCACAGTGAGTGTCAGAAGATACTGAAACTGGCTCTTGATCATAGAGTAGCTAAAGCAAATGGAAGAAATTACGAAGTGAAAGAGCTGAATAGAAGATTTTAAAGGACAGCTAGAGAGGACAAAGTAAAATATTATAAGGAAATGTAGAAAGACTTGGAGTTAGAAGACCAAAAAGGAAGCACACACTCAGCACATCTCAAGATGGAAGGATTAAGGGAAAATTCAAGTTTTGATTTAAAATATTGAAAGATGTTGTGGGCACACTAAGCCTAATTACATTGACCTTCTGGAATACTATATAATCTTCTGGAAGTTAAATAAAATGTTTCGTATGTTTCTGCGATGGTCTCAAATCCCATAAGATATAGATGTATCTTTGTGATAAACCTTAGAAAAATGGCTGCTTTTGTGGGACTGTCGAACATTAAGTGATTAAAAACATGTAAGTCATAAGAACGCTAAGTTCACATTCACCAGGTATGTTGTGACACAAGAAAATATAATGTAAACTAAATAACTTCCTAATCTCAAACCTTGAAGAAAAGATTAGTCATTTGACTAGTCTCTAGTCCTGGAGAAAAAAAAGTATGCTTTGTGGGCACACTGGCTCTTTTCGTGTGGCGTCCATATGACAAATTCACATATAAATGCCAAGAGAAGGCACAGAGGAAATTGAGTTTCTGACCACTGCTACTGACTCTGGACTCTAAATACAAGGTACCACCACTGAGTTCTAAACCAAAACCAATACATTGGGTTTCCAAGAATATAAATCTTTAGAAGCAGACAGCCTCATCTTTCTCCCATGGAGTGGCTGGTGGGTTTTGAAACACCAACCTTGCAGTTCTAGTTCAAGATAAAAGCTTAAAGCCTAGAAAGTTGAAGACTAATCATTGAACTAACATCTACTTGAAAGTGTTTGTTCTGATTCTCCTGCCCCTTATGAGTGTCTCGAGGTCTGATTGTGCACTTTGAAACAACTTCCTTGAAATTAATTAAACAAGTTTGTGCCTGGCAAGCCTGAATAACTCTACTAATTTTCTAAGAGCTCTAAAATTCTCCAAAATATACGATAATTAATATTTAATGGTGACCATAGATCTTTTGATTAATCAGTAAGAATGATATTACGTTTAAGTGAATAAAATTGTGATTACAGAAAAGTAAGCGGAGGGCCTAATTTTTTTCTTTAGTTCTTTCAGTTTAAGATATGCTGAGCATGTTCTTTATTTGGAGAAGTTCATTATCGGCAACTAAAACAAGGCCAAAGCTTATTGTGGAATAGACCAAATCACGGGAGGAGGGAAGGGCTCCCAAGGGTGTGGATGGCACTGGGTGATACTGTCAGAGGGGAAACATAAAAATAACTCTTCTATGAGGGTTTTTTCATAAAACTATTCTTGTAGTTATAAGCACAAAAACATATTTCATAAGCCCAACATGCATATTCATATATGCTTAAAACTGTGTTAATGTACTTGTGACTCATCTGATGTGCTCCAGTCTGAGCTTCACCATCCTCCAATGACATTGTCACTTAAGTGCCCGCAGTATCGTCTACATGGTCTATGGGCAGGCATCGCTGCTTTTGTTGTTGCTGATAGTTTCAAATCAGTGCTTTTGTCAAAAGTGTCTGGTGTTATAGCTACAAGACTGCATTAAATTGTACCTGTCAACGTCTATCAATAACTGCTTTGAGAATGAAGTAGTATTAATAAAAATGGACCAGTGCTGAGAAGTGGCGATGCCGGGAAGGGGTGGGGAAAGGGGGAACCAATAACAAGGATCTACATATAACCTCCTCCCTGGCGGATGGACAACAGAAAAATGGGTGAAGGGAGAAGTCGGACAATGTAAAATATGACAAAATAATAATAATAATTTATAAATTATCAAGGGCTCATGAGGGAGAGGGAGCGGAGAGGGAGGGGAAAAATGAGGAGCTGATACCAAAGACTCAAGTAGAAAGCAAATGTTTTGAGAATGATGATGGTAACAAATGTACAAATGTGCTTGACACAATGGATGTATGTATAGATTGTGGTAAGAGTAGTCCGAACTCCCAATAAAATGATTTTATACAAAAAGAGAGAAAAGAGAAACAAATTAAAGGGCTGTAGCTATTAATTGTGTAACTCATGTGATCCCATGTAACACTGTTACAAGGTAATTTTTGATGTTGTTGTTGTCAAGTACATTCTGACTCTGCAATCCTGTGAACAGAACTAAACGTGGCCTGCTCCTGTGTCATCCTCTGATTCCACTGTTGCAGCCAATGTGTAAATCAATCCCAACTCTGTATTTAAAATAACAATAGCACATACACAAACATCCCAACCCTGCTCAGATTTTCATTTTTCTCACAACATGGTGTATGGTAAACGTACTTGTTTTGCTTATTGGGAGCAGAGGATGCTGTTTACAGTTACTACCTGTTTGCAGCTCCTGTCTAGAACAGTGGCCAAGACATAATAGTCATTCAATGTTTGTTCAGGAAATGAACTGAGTTCAGTGTTCACCACCAGTTCTTTCCAACTGCTGTATCTTGCCTTGGGCTCGGTTTTTATTGTTCTCTATGTAACTAGAAAGGGATTCTGTCTGCACACGTGAATAAAAAAGAGCTCAGTTACAATATTATTTATTACAAACTATTTCCCCCAGAACATGCCATGTGCCCTTCATTATCATATCATGTTCACTGACATAAGAAATTCAGAAGAAAAGTTCACTTTTATTGCCTTATATATCATCTAAGATTTTCTTGCAATCATTTTTCTTCATTGGGAAT
Organism: Tenrec ecaudatus; assembly: GCF_050624435.1. Lineage (NCBI taxonomy): Eukaryota > Metazoa > Chordata > Mammalia > Afrosoricida > Tenrecidae > Tenrec > Tenrec ecaudatus. Next base: position 112,759,034 of record NC_134535.1, on the reverse strand, counting down.
TTGGCAGTAAATGTGCCTCTTCTCATGTCAGTTGCTTAACGTGAACACTCCCATTTCAATGTAAAAACAAAATAAGGTGCTTGGAAAGCTTAATTTCATTGAGATATCATTTCAATCAAGGGAAAAAAAGCAAAGACTGGGCATCATTAATTTTAATTTATATACAGATCATGGGTAATGTAAATGAATTGAGCATAAAATTAACTATGAGGTTAAATTTTCCTGTAAAAAGAAATTATCCTTAATTAAATTTGAAAATAATTTTAACAAACTGCTGCTCTTGTGACTTATGCAAAATACAGAAATATTAGCCACATGAAGTTAGGACACAGTTTGTGTATCACTTCTTTGTGGATACAGGAAGGATTTTTTTTTTGTCATTTTGATCTACGTGGATGGCACAATTGAACAGCAGTTGGCAGAAAAGCACCGGAGACACAGTTCAGTTCCCCTCGGGAGCTTGTAGTGGTAAATATGCTGAAGCTCAACAGATGTCTGAGGGCATTAGGGTTCTATTGCTGTTTCGAAAATAAATCAATAATCACACACTAAATGTCTTAACATAACATACACTTATTATCTTATAATGTTCTGCAGGTCAAACGGTTACAGGTTCGAATAAATAACAGCCGTTCTAATGTCTCGGTAACTTAGGAGAGTCTTGATTCAGTTATCACTGGACTGTGAGAATCTAAAAGTGATTTTTTGATTGCATCCCGAGTCAATATTTCAGTTCATATTTTAAGGTAAAAAAATAAAACCCTCGTTTATCCTTTGTCTAAGACCTAAGCAAGCGTGGACAGAAGCAGAAACCAAAATTAATGTTACTAGTGTTTTCGAGTTAGGGAGCGTTACAGGGCACAGCATTGAGTATAGCATTCTGGTCGCTTCAAGAGGAGCAAGGATGCCATTACCAGGTACATTCCTCATCCTAAAAGAAACAATGCCCAAATTGACTGTGAGATCCCGGTTACCATAACAAAATTAACTACCCCATTTGCATGACAATATCAAAAGGAACAATATGAAAACAAGCACTATATTGAAGAATAGTCTAAACTAATTGTAGTGTCCTGAACCTGTGTACATGAAAGTACATTCTAAAATCGATCACTAGTGGTACTTTGCGAGATGGGAGGGTGAAGGAGGCAGGTCATTCCGCAGCTAAAAAACATGTAGTTTCTTTTGCTAGTCTGCCTCAAGACATCTAAAGGGGTTGACAGGGCTGTTCCTTCTAGAAGCTCTAAAGAAGAACCCAAGCTTCAACAGTTCATCTAGCTCTTGACTCTTGACCCACAGCCCTCCACCGTCCCCTTTAATTATCGCCTCCGCTTTGACCTTCCCATCTGTCTCTTAAAGATCTTTGTAACCAAGCACCCACTTGGATACTCCAGGATAATCTTCCCGTCTCAAGATCCTTCATGATATCGGCAAAGCTCCTTTGTCTACATCAGGACACCAAGTCACAGGTTTGGGGATTAAGGCATGGATAGGCTTAGGGGCTATTATCCTGCCTCCCACACTGAGCCCCTCAAAGTCCTCAAGCCTGCCTCGGTTGAGCGAGAATGCTCCCTGGCTAAAGCGGCACTTCTGGCATTCTCCTGGAGTTTTACATCTCCTGACAAATTTTTAAAAGATAATTTTAAAATATAGACTCAGGGAGCATGCCTGCATTTTATTTCATAAAAGTATTCAATACAACACAAGCATATTCCTCAGTGTTTCCTATGAAACTATAGCGTCAGAAGCCCATCTACAGCCATCTTTGGATATTTGACCAGAATCTAAACAGGAAATAACAAAAGGGTTATTTGGTTAATCTCAGTTACAAAATTATACACAATTATCTACATATTATAAAAACAGCCAGTAGTTTATGCATTGATACATGAATAATATGTGCGAGTTCAGGGAATCACCAATGCAACTCATCACACCCATACCAAAGCTTGACATGCGAAAGCGTTCTACACTACTCAGCAAATGCCAACACATTCAACAAAAACAAATGTTTATTCTAAATTATACATCCCAAACAAAAATGACTGAAGATTGCTAAACTCACCATCGGAGTATATCTATTTCAAGTCCTGAATTGCCATATTTAATGCATGCTCATTGGAATCATTCCCTTATAGGAAAAAAAACAACAAAAATGCTAAGAATGCTACCTTTTAGCATTTCTACTAAATATATTAACAACAGTTGCAATTCATGTATCAATATGCTACTCTAGCAATAAAAGAATAAGTAATACAAATATAGGATTGAATATATAAATGAATTCCATTTGCAGATGGCATGAATATGCATCTAGAAAGTGGAAAAAATTAAATTACTAGTAGACAGAATAATCCAGTGAGATTCCAGACAGTAAGATAAACCCTCCAAACTTAATTGCATTTCTTTATAAAAATGAGACCTGATTAGAATAATTCAGAAGCAGTTAACTTCATTGATAATAGAGGTCAAGATATTTAAATTCTAGAGTATTCATTTAATTTAGGTCATAGGGTATTTTTTTTATGGAACACATAAAAAAGACATGAATAACTGTAAAAACAAATCAGGTTTCTGTTTGGGAATGTTAAATGTGCAAATGATATCAACAGTTCCATGGTTGTCATAAATAACAAATTAATGATGATTATTAGCACATTTCCTTGAAATGAAATGGTTATTCTGAAACGTGTTAGGTACATTTCCTGTTGTATCACGATTCCTATGAAATAACTTTTCATTTTAATTCCCACTTCTCAGGCAAAGGTGTTGAGAATAAGAGAGGTTATGTAGTTTTTATAGGATCAGCGGGCTGTACATGACAAAGACTGAGCTCAACTAACTCCCTAGGATACTTTATGGACTCTGAAGAACTGTCGGTAAAATTTATTGAAAAGAATCGAAAGAAAGACCGCATTTTCCCTTAGCAAGGTAACAGTGGTGAATCCTTTCTTTTATATTTTAAACTCCTCAAAGTAGTAATTATCTTCCAAATGGTGTGTTTTAGTAAAAATAAATATATAGAAGTAATTTGTTAGCATATAATCAAAATGTGGGTATCTGCCAAGTATATAAATGCTTGGGATTCAGATCAACATGGCCTAAGCCTTCCAACTGGCAGCCACCCTCTGCATCACAGGTGTGCCCATGGTTCAGGGCACCACCATGCACAGCTGCGTGCTGCTTTCTGCACAGCGGCTCAGGACCCTCCCCATACGCCAGGATGGCGAGGATAAGATTTGTACATCCATTTTCCAAAAGCACTCACAACTGGATTCCATTAATTTAGTTCATTAAAATAATTAATAACAGGAGTTAGTGTTTGAGTTTTAGGGTGGTTCCCCTCCCTCCCAACCCCCAGGTACAGCTGGCTGAATCCCAGACTATGAGACAGACCAGCGGGCCATAGGCTGGACAAAGACGTCTCTATTAAGAATGCTAATGAAGTGACACAAGAGACCTTTGTCGAGTAGCTATCAGGAAGGTATGCTACCAGAAGGGTAGTTCCAGAAACCAGAGGCTGCGCCATTACAGGACAAAGTAATGGAGGGGCAGAACCCCAAAGCCTGGCAGTGAACGCTAGATTTGCCGGGGTGGGGATGGGCAGGAACTCCAATATGGAATGCAACAGCTGTAAAGTTCAGAAACCAGAGTTTCAAACTGGTTTGTTTCAGTGTAACGCCCTGCTGGGCATCTGCTTCTCCAGGCCAGATACACTACGTTAAACCCCACATATGAACCAGAGCCCAGCGGGAGTCCCAGGGGGACATGGCTGCCGAGTAATAAGCCTGACTGACAGGAAGACCTTATCAATAACGACCCCCCTGCCCCCCCCCTGGCCACACACCCCCCCCAAAAAATAGTGAGAAGTGAATCCTGAAGTCCCAGGAAGCCAGAAAAACAACTTTAAAAATAGTGCCCGATACTCAGGAATCACCTGGTGATCTGTAGGAATCACCTGGGCATCTTATTAAGGGTCTGATTCAGTATAGCTGGAATGGAAATACAAATTCTCAGTAGCTGGTTAGCCTTGAGAAGCCCTAGTAGAAGTACACCCTATAGTCCCTGATGGATTTCCAGTTTCTATGAGACCCCATTAGTTGTGCATTGTACAAAAGAGTGCTTGAAATCCCCTATAACTTTTCAACAAGTCCTCGTTGTCGTAGGAGCTAATTGGAATGGGTTTCTGCTCCTTGCCAAAAAAAGAATAAAAAACCTGACTCATTTCATCTGCCCTTGGATCAGAAAGAACTCCCTCTTCAGATCCAGAATTCTTACCAGGAAATATTCTGAATTTTCTCCAAGGCACAGAAGAATGAATGAACAAGGCATCACAGTTACCTTTTATAGCATATGGTCTAAAGGATTTTAGCCTGGAAAATTTAAAGGCAAATGTAGCCCAAATCTTGCCTTGGCAATATAAACTGTCAATGAAGCAAGCTAAGGATGTCTAACATTGAACATTCCTAGTTCCTGATATTACTTCCACGAGGAGCTATTAGTCAATAGTCATTTTAGACAGAATCCCTATTTATTTTACAAGGAAGCCCTGAGTGATACACAACATTAAGTGCTCGAGTTCGCAACACAGGGAATCCAGGGTCGATCAGTCCCTCAGGAACAATAACTAGAGTAGCAATACCAGGAGGGGAATGGGGAAGGTGTGGGAAGAAAAGGGGAACCAATCACAATGATCTACATATAACTCCCTCCCAGGGTGAGGGACAACAGAAATGTGGGTGAAGGGAGACAGTGGTTGGGTAAGACAAGAAATGATAATAATAATTTCTAAATTATCAAGGGTTCATGAGGAAAGAAGAGTGAGGGAGAATGAGCTGATACCAAGGGCTCAAGTAGAAAGAAAATGTTTTGAAAATAATGATGGCAGTATATGTATTAATGTGCTTGACACAATGGATGTATGTGTGGGTTGTAATAAGAGTTGTAAGAGTCCCCAATAAAATGATAAAAACAAACAAACAACAGTTGGTAAATCAAATTATCCCAAAGGCACCTTGGAAGACAATTCTGAAGATCTGACTCTGAAAAGTTCCCCCCTTGAAAGGCCTCTGGACCAGTACATTCTGCACACAGGAGGTCACCCTAAGTTGGAATCAGCTAATTGGCAATTAACCAGAGTATTCATTACCCAGGGAAAATACACAGACTAGGTAATATCTTTGTTACCTAAGGCTATCTTAAGTAACCCTGTGACATAGTGGATTATCACCTGGGCTGTTCATCACCACGTGAGCAGTACTAAACCACTAGCCACTGCATGGGATAGAGATGAGGCTTTAACCCGTGGCCTAAATAGCGTGATGACTGTGGACGATGACCATGTGATGCAGCATGGCATAACACAGGGATGACACCAGAAGGACGTGGCATAGAGGTCTGGCTGAATGAAATGAGCGCTGCCTCAAGGTTGCCTGTACCCTTGGACTGAGGCTTGGAGTATTCCTATGGGAGAGGAATCAGCTAGTGACTTCCTTGGGACTCTGGAGGTGGCTGTCATTGGGCCCTGTGGGCAGCCCCCAACTCAGAATGTCTGCTGGAAGGGGACCTAGAACCTATTTGGCTCTGGCCTCAATCCAAGAACATTAGGTTCTGATAACATGGCCCTGCTCAATCCTCACCTTCTTAAAATGATCACTGAAAATAAGAGTCGCTATAGCAAAGGGTTGTCAAGAAAGCAGATGTGCCTGGCTATCAATCAGAATAGTGGTCTGGGGTCTTAAAGCCTTGTATTCAAATAAGCAACCCTCTAAGTATAGTCAACTAAGTCCACATGGGAGAGGCGCATCAGCTTGTGTGACCCAAAGATGACAATAACAAAATTCAAAAAAGACGAAGAAGAAAATATCAGAGCTACAAGTGTGAACACCCAGTTTGTGGAAGGTTGTAGAGGACAGTGGTAGCCCCAAACCCATCTGCAGAGTATCATGTCAGATTACACTGCTGACAGATCCCCTCTAGCCACAGGCAAAGGTCTGGAACAAACTCACCACCAAACATATTCATTGTAATCCCAATTATGATGGATCAAACTTGATCCTAGGTCAGTTGACCTCACTCTAGACCCAGCCTGAATTTATTCAGGTTGCAAGGATTTCTGGCTTGTTCCATGACAAAAATTCCTTCCATGGCTTTTAAAATATTAGTGGTGGTCGTGATAGGTAGGTTTTTGTGCCAAGCTGGCCAATGACCACATGTGGGATTAATTGAAGGGTGGAGAGATAAATGGCTCGGTGAGCCTCACCTTTCTTGTCTCTTGCTCTTTGATGATCGAGCCAATGTGCAGCTGCCTTTGCTTAGTCTCTGCCACAATTTGCAAGTTACACTACCAGTGGGACACCTAACCTTTGGACTGTGTCACTGTAGTTTGAAGTTCCTTCAAGACATGCTCCGCCACACTACTGGCGTATGCATCGCTTGAGCTGAGGACTGTTGGATCCTGTCATCTGGCTGACTGTTGGTGACCCGCCTTGCTGTTTGCTGCCTGTGGCTGGATAGTATGAATTGCTCAATAGAGGACTACCCGGCAGCTCTCAAGACTTGAAGGACTGCCAGTGTATTAGCTGTCTCATGGAAGTGAGTTACACTGAGCCATTTGTACTGCTGTATAGATTAACTATTTATATATATAATCATTAGTGTCCTGGTTTTGTTACTCTTGAGAATCCTATCTAGCATAGTGCTCTATTGTTTTTCACCTAGTGTTTATATTTTTAACTTTATATTACTGTTGTTTTATCCTTACCATGTTATTTTATTTTTGTCTTTTTCTGTTTCTGTTGAGTTTAGCAGTTTGTGAAGCACAGAAAAACCAGAAGCTTAGAGATAGGAAGTGGTGCAAGGGTTTATAGGGGATGTGGGGTTGAATGGGGAATGGGGAGGGTGAGGGGATTTGGGGAGTAAAAAGTGAAGGAAGGAGGAGAGGTAACTCTAGAACTAAATGCTATTACACAGCCCACTTTCAAAATGATTTAATCAGGGGATGAAAAAGAAAGAGTACTGTATAATTGATTGTGGTAATGATTGCACAATCCTTCTTGATATGATTGAACAATTGGATTATATGATATGTGGATTAGGTGCCAATAACACCATAAAAATTGTAAACCCTCAGGTGCCAGTCTACTGTGCCCTCTGGGGTCACGATGACTTGCAATTGACTGCAGTAACAGTGAGTGAGTGTGGGCTGCCATTACAAAGCACACAAAGAGGTTGGCTTAAGGCAACAGAACTCATTCTCATTTAGTTCTTGAGGCTAGAAATTGGAATTCATGATATTAGTAGAGCTCCACTATGTCTGAGAGCTAGAAAGAGTCTCCCTCTGCAATCTTTTGGTCATCACAGAACTTTCTCAGTTTGTGGCGGCATGAGTCCAATTTCTATTTCCCACTTAAACATCGATGACTTTCCTAGTATCTCTGTCTCTTCTCTTCTTCTTAAAAGGACACCAACTCAAAACCAAACTCCCTGCTATTGAGTCCATTCAGATTTTCCAGTGGCCCTCCAGGGCCGAATCAAACTCTCCTGTGTGCAGGAGTATCAAACTACACCAAGACTGCAACTTTTTTCGAGAAAGCCTCATCCTTCTCCTGTCTTTGGACCTTGCATATGGCTAGCAGCCTCAAACAGAATCCGCTAGGCTCCAAGTTCCTCCGTAAGCACACCGGTCAGGTTATCTGAGGCTGAACCCTACTCTTGTATAACCCCATGTTGACTAATTCAACCTGCACTGATCGTCCTTCTGAACAAGCCACATTGACAAAGAACTGGAGGTTAGGACTTGAACATAGTTGTTGGTGACACAATTCAACCTATAATTGATACTAAAAATGAAACTCTAGTTTTAAAAAGGGAAGTAGAAGTCCTTCTTTGACAGTGATTAAGTAGGCAGGTCATATTTTATTTGTTTTATCTTCCATAGCAAAGGTATGGATCTAGTTCAGCAAAAAAAGTGACACCAGAAAGTGAAGACCTACATTTAAAATAGGCTGTGGGAAGGAGAGTGGAGCCCAAACGCTTGTTGAAAATGTCTCACTCTTCTACCTGGGAGTAACCATCAATTCGTCTGAATCCCACAAAAGTAGAATGATGGTGAGTGAATATCTATAAAGCTATAAATTATCTAACATTGTTCCTGTTTCAGAGACTGGTGGTGTCGAGGTTATGCATTCTCTGAAAGGTCAGCACTTGGGAAACCACCAGCCACTCTGCAGAAGAAAGACGAGGCTTTCTGTTCTTGTGAAGAGTTGCTGTCTTGGAAACTCACAGGGGCAGCTCTACCCTGTCCTACAGGGACTCTGTGAGTCAGACTGTTACGCATGCAAAATACAAAGCTGGAAATCTCATACTTGAGTAAGCAGCATCCTCGGATATCATGTACCATAAATCAACACTGTATGAGATAGTTAAAGTTCATTGTGACAACCTGGTTGATAAACACAGGTGGGGCTAAGAGATAAGGGGAAGAGAGATAAATGGCTCTGTGAGCCTCACCTTTTGAGTTCTCTGGTCTCTTGCTTTCTGATGGTCGGACCAGGGTACAGTTGTCTTAGCCATTTCCCTGCTTCAGCTGGCAAGGCTCACTTCCTGCAAGGTATCCCAGAGGAGAAGCCACATGGACCTACCCCGATGCAGCCCTGGGTGTTGGAGGACCCGTGTGGAGACCCTGCCAGTGCTGAGATGCTTACACATTCACTGACTTGACTTTCCTCCTGTAGTTGACATCATTGCATGTGTTTTGAGAGATGGAGGAAGACTTTTGGTTTGAGGTCATACATAGGAGCTAATGTTGGACTTATGGGCTTGGGCAGCACTGGGTTGGGATGTTTTCTTGATGGGCAGTTACCCTTTAGATAAACTCTCTTTTATACATATGAGTTTCTGTGGACTTGTTTCTCTGATGTACCCAGACTGACACACTGTACAACTTGTAAAATCTTCTCCCACCGTTGGAAAAAGATATTTAGTAACAACAAAGCAGACAATGCACTCTAAGATCTACAGAATTTCACAAGCTTACAACAAGAAAAAAACTAATAACCCTCTGAGAAGGCGGGCAAAAGTCCTGAACAGCCGATTCACAAAGAACAGTTGAAGGCTAGTAAACACACAAGGAAATGCTCCGTGGGAGTTTGTATGTGTCAGAATTGACTCCATGGAAAAACAGAAGAAAGAATCTAACTGAGGTGGTTGATTAGGTTCTCAACTGCTAACCAAAAAGTTGGTTCGGTCCCAACTCCATCCATGAGTGCCTGGGAAGAAAGGCTCCTTTGGCTTGGAGATGGTGGGAAATCCTGTGGAGGGCAGGGTCACGCTGTAAATGTGGTTATTACCGTTAGTTGGAGTCAACATAACAGCAACTGGTTTGAGTTTAGCGTTTTAGGTTTCTTTGTTTGTTTTTAGTGTGCTCTTATCCTGTTTTTTAGAAAGGTGAGCTATTTTCCCAAAATGTAGCACTACTTATTTATTGCTTTATAAGAGCTTATTTCTTTTACAGGCGATGTCATGAGGACTTCAAGATCTTCTAAAGAGAAGGAATATGTGCAAGTAAAGGGAGATCTTTGACAGCAGTGAAAGCAGCGGAAATGCAAAGTTCAAGTCCAGCATGAATTCCTGCAGGAGAAACTCCCACTTCCTCGACCAGCTTGTCTTTGTTCCAGAGTTAAGAGCAGTATGCTCATGGTGGAACCGAAGGCATTGAGCAAGTCAGGACTGATGTCTGTAAGTACTGAATACGTGTTACTAGTGCTTTCTAATCACAATGCTGAGCCAGAGATAACAAACCGGTTACAGAACGTCAGTGGCCTTGTCCCTGGGTCACGTGCTCTTTCATTTTCTCCACGCAAACTTCCAGTACTTTTTGACTACATAATGAGGATCCAGGTCTAGACAAGTGCTACCCATATGCTCAAATGGAGATTATGAACAATATATAAAATATGGATGTGCAATGTAGGAGGTACAGAAAATCTCTTATTTTATTGCAATATGCCCAGCTTTATAGTCAGGCTTAGGAACTCCATAAAATGGTACATGTGTCATTAAGTGTCTTTTCAATTCATTGAGGGCATAAAATATTTTTCCCTAGAGAGTGATGATCTAATGCATGACTACAACCAGGGTACTGAGAAGAGAGAAAAATCCTAGAGAAAAAACCCTCTTCTTCAAGAAAGAATTAACTATCAATAGACATGCTAAAAGTATTCTGACATGTTCTCTATTTAATTCCTTCTTTATTAAAAACAAAAGCCACTTACTAATTATTTGTGATTCCAGCCTGTACAACTGCATTCATTTTCACCTCACCACCCATATGATTTATCATCTCACCAACATCCCCACAACTATTCCCTTCCAGAAAGTATACTGAGTTTGCAGCAGAAACTGTATACATTACACTTCTGGTGTGTTTTTGTCGTTGTTGTTATTGTTTCTGTTTTGAGTAATTGGATTAGAAAATCATGTGCAGGAGAGCAGTTTTTAATTGGCTATGTGAAATATAATATATGTCAGAATAATCATGATGTGTAGCCTCAAACTGAAAAGAACATTGAAGTACATGCTATCTTCATTCCATACTGATGAAGAAAAATATCTATATTTGAATATATATAAATATTATCTACCTGTAGGACACTTAAACCATCATAAGGAAATAGTCCCATGCAATCTTTCTGGAGAAAATGTATCCAAGAAAACTGAAACATCACCTAATTATGAAACATCTCTTAACCAGCTTTAGGCTCTAATTTTAATGCAGAATACAAACTTTAGTCATTTACTCATGTATGAGTGAAGATTTATCACATGATGATTTTACTTTAATGAAAATAATCCGCATAGAGAATGACGATACATCCAAAAATAGCCTTGAAGGATAATTTGAAAATAGCTGTGTTGGTAGCAGGAAAGAAAGTATAGTTTATGTGTAAACATCTTTTGAAAAATTCCTGCATAAACAAACTTTTCTTTAGCAGCAAAATTTTTGCTCCAATGGTAACTGAACTATTTTTCTATGTGCAAATAAAAATATGTAGCTTCTCTACTACAGAATTGGGTTATCTCTTATTTTCATTCATTTACTCATATTCATCCCCCACTACCTTGTTTTTTAAGTAAGGAATTGAGGCACATGGTGAAGTTGCTATATGGTGTAACTACACAAGGATTTGGGTTTCTATATTTGAGGATGTTTATAGTTATTTCAAAAATTAATCTAGTGATATAGAATTCTTCAAAATAAAATTAGATTCTGCATTTTATAATATAAAATATAAAGACATGCATCTATACCAGATTTCTTCACCCAGTCAGAGGATTTTGCTAACTCTTAACATACTAACCCAGTCCCATAAAATTTATCGAGGCTCATTGAAACTCCATTGAAGTGAGTAGAATTGCTCCCTTTTTATTTCCAAGGTTGTAAATCTTTTTTGCCCCACATGTCTTTTTATTTATTAAGCCAGGTACATTTTAATATTTTTCTGCTTTATACAACATGGTCTGCTTGAGGGTCTTTCTTCCCACAGTGCTTCAGTGCTCAATACTCTAGGTCTTTTGTGCGTCATCCCCTGTCAAGGCTGTTTTACTAGCCAGATCTGCTTTCGAAAGCACGGCCACATCTTCAAATTTCTTTAACAGCCAGGAAAAGCAAGGACATCCTGCAGGAGAGGAGAATAGAAAGTACCAAGCCCAAATCAATCCAGCCCACCCTCCTCCATGGAAGCTGATAGAAAACTGGACTTACGTAGGAAGATGCCTGGCCCAGATCCTGGAGACTTTTCTAGGAAAGACGAGTAGCAGCGGCAGATGCTTTGCTGACCTGAGCTGTCACAGTCTCTCCATGTTTCTCTTGCGTGCACTTGGAGATCAGAGGGCCACACGAGCCACAGACCTTGGGAACATGTTCCAAGGATGTAAATCTTTACCAGAACAAAAGTCTCATCTTTCTCCCATGAAGTTCCTGGTGGATTCAAACTGTTGACCTTGAGGTTAGCAAGCATGCTGGCACCAGGACTCCTCGAGCTGAAACTTCTCGAGTTTCAGTTCATATGCGCACAGGTTTCTTCCAAACAAATACATTTAAACATAAGATCAGTAAATGACAAGACAAGGTCGCTCAGTCATGCACTTGTCTTCATAGTGCTAGAGCGTCATCTGTCTCTGACCACTTCATGTAAACACACACATAAGAGATTTCTTGTGCTGTGGAAAAAACAAACCATTTGTAATTTTGATGTCAGGGATAGCAGTAAGTTTTTAACAAAGCTGAAGCGTACATCTTCCCACATCATTGCAGTTAATTTGTTGTCATTAGGGTTTCTTGTTTGTTTGTTTTCCTTTTGGGGGGTGGGGGTGTAAAAAGTTGACGGAAGCCCTCGTGGGGTAGTGTTACACATTGGGCTGCAATCTGCATAGTCAGCAGTTTGAAACCACCAGTAGCTTGGCGGGAGACTGAGCTTTCTACTTCCATAAACAGTCATAGTCTCAGAAACCCACAGGGGGTCACATGAGTGACTAGAAGCCAGCAAGTTTGCTTTTGAGTTTCAGAGCCACTTCCCCCAACAGTGTTCAGATGGATCAAGTGTTTTTAAAAAGCTAAGGAAGACTTCAGAGATGAACCAAGATTGCAAACTGTGTTGGACAGGGTTCCCTAGAGAGACAAACCAGATTGCTAGTAATTATATATAAATATATTTATAAAGATAGATATATAATACAAGAAATGAACTGTTAAATAATATACAGATCAATAATACAAGAAATTAACAGTTAAATTATAAAGCAGTGAGACACTAGCAGTCCTTTAAGGCTTGAGAGCTGCCAGTTGCCAGTCCCCTTCTATAGAGAGAGCTGGGCTATATCTCCAGGCGGCAAACAGCAAGGCAGGTCACCAACTGTCATCAACTGTCAGTCCCCACCTCCAGAGACGAACATTCCAATCCTGTGGATTAAAGGGACCTCAATTTACAGCGACACAGTCCACAGGCTAGGCATCCCACAGGTAGTGTACCCCTTTAAATTAAGGCACAGAACAAGCAAGGCAAGGCTCACCAAGCCATTTATCCCTCTGCCCTTCAATTAATCCTACTTGTGTTTATCGGCCAGGCTGGCACAATAAACTCTATCGCACAAACGCAGTCAATCTCATCGAATGAAGAAACTAAAGGATGTTCAGAAATTGTCGGGAAAGATCCAAGAATTGCCAAGGATGCACATGGCCCTCATATCAAAGCTGATTCATAGTGACACCCTATGATTTTCTGAGAGTGTAACTCTTTACTTGAGTAGAAAGCTGAGTCTCTCCAGTGGAGCTGCTGGTGGATTTGAATTGCCATTTTGAAATACAGATGACAGCCAAACTCGTAACCCCTCCAGGACTGGGGGGCTCCGTGTGACTGACGGAGTAACTTCTAAAGTTGGGGTCTCCCATTAGCTTGCCATATTCAATTGGAAGCAAACATCTTGAACTCACTAAGCTTTTGGACTGAGAATTACCATAATTCATCATTCCCTCAGACTTGTAAGCAAAATCAAAGATAAGATAATTTTATAAAATAAACCATATACAGGGACACATTTTGAACTTACCAATACAATCCAGAGGACAAGATCCTATCAAAATAGTGACGTTTGAGTCAGTTACATTCAACGAAGAGAGGTCCGTTAAGAAGGTCATAGAGAAAGTTTGGGGTGGAGTATGGAGGAGCGATAATCTTTATGGATTTTTTCAAAGGACACAGGATGTTTACCAGGGCTTATTAGTTACACCAAGGACTTTTCTTTTTCCATCATGACAATACACTTTCTCATTTTGAGAGGTAGCAAGAACTGTCCAATTAGAATCTTATGCGCAAATCTTGCCCTGTGTATCCTACAGGCCTGATTTTGCCTCTTCAGACTCCCTTCTCTTTCCAAAACAAAAAGATTTAAAAGGGAAACAATTTGATTTAAGGTCTTCAAGGATGACCAAACTGTCATTTTGATGTAAATTGAAGACTATAAATTGAACCATGGAAAGGGTTTAAAATCCCACCGGTATTGTGTTGATTTGACTCATAATGCCCCTATATAATGTTCTGAGATTGTAAATCTTTACAGGAGCAGACAGCCTCATCTTTCTTCCACAGGGAAGCTCGTGAATTTGAACCACCAATCAGTCATATAGCAGCCCAATGCCTCAGCCACTGAACAAGGGTTAGCGATATGGAAATATACCCTTCAGAAGTGTATAGACCTAGGCTGGGTCTGGGAGCTCAGGATTTTAGTCTTGGGGAACACCAAGGTCAGTCAGTTGGCCTAACAGAATTCACAAAGACTTTGGTGACTAAAATTGGGGTCTTATAAGCTTATGAGCTACCTAGTGAAGCAAAGACCCTTCAAGTCTGGAAGTGAACTTACCTCAGGTTCAATTTTTAGTCAAACAATGGACAGGTATACGATGAACCATAACACTGGAGAGATACTCCCTTCTTGGAATAATTCATCATATAAGATCAAAAGGGAAGTATTTGCCCAAGGTGAAAGTCCAGAATGCAGGAAGAGTTGGGAAATAAAGGGCTTGGAAATGAGAAACAAAGCAAGTGGGATATTACATCAAAGGGACTGAGAGCGTGAAACAAAATATGTATGGATTACTGAATGAAAAACTGATTTCTGCTATCAACCTTCACCCACTTCACAATAAAAAGTGTAAAAATAAATTAAACAAAAATCCAAACCAAGGTGCCAAAGGGACCAGGTATAAGGCATCATGCAAAGAAAAAAGATATATATATGTATATATATATATATGTGTGTGTGTGTGTCTATGCATATATACCATATTGAATGAAGGGGGAAGAGCAGAGTGGAGACCCAAGGCTCAAGTGTCGGCCACTGGAGATCCCCTCATAGAGGGGTTTAGGAGAGGAGATGGGTCAGTCAGGGTGCGAGGTAGTACCGATGAAGAACACAGCTTTCCCCCAGATCCTGGATGCTTCCTCCCCCCAACTACCATGATCCGAATTCTACCTTGCAGGACTGGATAGGGCAGAGGTTGTACACTGGTGCATATGGGGGCTGAAGGCACAGGGAATCCAGGGTGGATGATACCTTCAGGACCAAGGGTGTGAGGGGCGATGCTGGGAGAGTGGAGGGTGAGTGGGTTGGAAATGGGGAACTGATTACAAGGATCCACATGTGACCTCCTCCCTGGGAGATGGACAGCAGAGAAGTGGGGGAAGGGAGACTCCAGATAGGGCAAAATATGACAAAATAACAATTTATAAATTACCAAGGGCACATGAGGGAGGGGGGAGCGTGGAGGGAGGGGAAAAAAATGAGGACCTGATGCAAAGGGCTTAAGTGGAGAGCAAATGCTTTGAGAATGATTGGGGCAGGGAATGTGTGGATGTGCTTTATATAATAGATGTATGTATATGTATGGATTGTGATAAGAGTTGTATGAGCCCCTAATAAAATGTAAAAAAAGAAAAGAAGGAAAAAAAATCCAAACCAAAACTTTTTATAAGTGCACAGTCTTGGGTAGAGGAGATGTAAAGAAACAGTAGATTCACTCCCCGCACCCCCATCCCCATTCTCCAAAGACTTTATTTTACTGGTCAATGTGCTTTGGAAGGGGACAGGACACCGTTCTTACTGCTTCCAACCATGGAAGAAGAGCTGTCTGCAGGACGGGCACAGCGAGCAGTGTCAACGGGCTCACGGGAAGTGGACTGCTGTGCCCCCCCTGACTCGTTGACCCAGTCATAGCCACCAGACTCGTGGTCCACCAATGCCCCCGGCTTACATCAGAGGCTGGTTTCTCTCTCAGCGCTTCTGGCCGCCACGAATGATGCTGCTACCAACGTGAATACAAGTCCCCTCGAATGGTGCCAGGCTTAGAATCCGCTGGATTGATCTCCCGCAGCACTACCCAGCCGGTCTTCACCAGTCTGTGCCTCCCAGCCCTTGGCCACAATGGGTCTCCCCAGGCCTGGCAAGAATGAGCGGTCTTTCAGGTCATTGTGCTGCTTCAGGTGTTCCCGGAGACCTTCGCTAACTTCAGGACCACCCGGCCTGGTGATGTCGCCCACTGGGCCATGCTGCATGATCTCCAGCTCGAAAGTAACAAAACGTGTGCCCATTGTCGGTCATCATGCAAGTCAGCTGGCAGGGAGCCAGCATCCAAATCCGTGGAACTGGAAGAGAGCTTGCTTCACAGTTTGATATAGACAAAAAAAAAAACAAAAAACCTCCATTCTGATTTGTAGTGATCCTAGAGGACAGTAGAAATGCCCCTGGAGGGTCTGAGAGTGTAACACTTTGTGGGAGTAGAAAGCCTTGTCTTTCCTCCTTCGGAAGTGACTTGTGGTTTCAAACTGCTGACCTTACAGTTAGCAGCCCAATGCTTAATCCACTACACTACTAGAGCACCCCTCACATTTTGATATTGTCATTGAATACAACTTTCTATGGTTTCTTACCTTCATACACTTCTTAGTTTATTGGAACAGATTTAACTTGATTTTAAAATTTCATAATCAAATTATCTCCATCTTGAGTTATGTCCTTAATGATCCTCAAATTCCTAGATTTACCTCATCTAGCATCATGTAGATTTATTGCTTTTTTCTTTAGGAGTAGTTGGGGGTCTAACATATTCAGTTCTTGTCACCTAGCTGGTCATGCACTGGGTTATAGAAATAAGAAGAAGACAGAACAGCAGCAGAGAACAATAGTGTTTACGTTCATCACAGAAACAGAGCACAATAGCGTTTACATACATCACAGAAACAGAGAACAATAGCGTTTACATACATGGAGTGACTTCATTTCGTACATGGAGTTGGTTTCTTGGAGCAGCTATGTAGCTCATGCTAGGGAAGAAATTGCCAAACACAATAAATTACAAATACTGGCAATTTGGCCTCTTGAATCCTAACTTAACCTCATTTTTGTGCTCATATGAAGACTAACAAGCTAAAAATGAATCTAGGGTTTCTGCATCCATTATTCATACCAAGTGAGTGCTCTGCTATTGTGCCCAGAAGAAAGCGATTAATGCATCTGAAGCACCAAGGTCAAGTTTGCTTTGGGTACAAGATAATGTACCTCTGTATTTCAGAGCACTGCCATGGCATGAATTCCTAATGCACTCAAAACACTAACTTTATATTCAATCACAGCTTGGAAATTGTTAAAGCTTATACCATGTGTTAAGATGTGAAACCAATAAAAGATACAGACCCAAACAAAAAGAAAACTCACCAACTAGTTATATTTTAAATATTATGTAGAAAAAATTGTTATATGATGGGATACTCCAAAAAACAGATTTTTGTTCAAAGCTATGTATTTAAATTTTTTAAAAGAAAAACCTCATCACCTTCAAAGTACCCTCCATTACACATAGTATGCTTGTCAAATCTGTGATTCCATTCTTGGAAACCTTTTTCAAACTCTTTTCTTTGGGTGGCTGATAGCATCTCCCTCATTTTTTGCTTCACCTATTCTATGTCATCAAATCGCTGCCCTTTTGTGTCCCTCTGCATTCACAAAAACAAAAAGCAGTCACACAGAGCAAAGTGAGGTGAGTAAGGTGCATGGGGAAAGAGAGGCAAAAACTGGCACACTGAGATGGCTGTATGAACAGCTGCACTGCCGTGGTGGCAAAACCAGTCCCCCCTCTGCCACAACTCAGGCTTTTTGATTACATATTCTTATGCAATCTTTTCAGAATCTCTAAATAAAAAGCTTGGTTAACAGTCTGACCTGGTAGAATGAACTCCAAATGCACTAGCCTCCTCATATAAAAAACAAAAACAAATGAGCATTGTCTTGATCTTTGATTTCACTTGACAAGCTTTTTTTCCGGGGGGGAGGGGGCAAGGTGAGGATGGCATGTTCCACCGGCTTGATTGATGTTTGATTTGGGGGTCATATGAACAGCACCCTGTCTCCTCACCAGTGGGGAAAATGGCCGGGTCACTTCATAGCTGTTCTTTCAAAGCACAGCATGCTTCCCCTCAACATTCTTTTTCCTGGTCAGTCGGAACCTCAGTCACAAATTTCACAGCGACCCTTCTGATTCCCAAATCTTCTGTTAAAATTCCCTGAACTGAGCTCCAAGATAGTCCAGATACTCTCTCCTCACTGGTGCATCGTCAGTCTTTGAGCACAAGTGCAGATTTTGTCAACCTTTTTTTCCATTCGGGAAGTTGACAGCTATCCAGAAAGAAATTTGTTTCAATCAACATTTCCCTGGTTTTGAAATAAACAAACAAAAAAAACCTTGTACACTTGAGTTATTTCCATAGCACTGTCCTTGTAAGCTGAGTCCAGCATCACAAGTTTCTGTGGCGTTTTTCCTGAGCAGAAAACAAGATTTCACAGATGCATGCCGTTCTTTTAAAATTGGCCTCCACAAAAAGCAAGGTTTGAGTGAAATGCTTTTGCAAAAAAAATTTACTGTGATCAGCGAGAACCTTCCAGGCGACAACACTAGGTGCACTAATTCAGAGTGAATTTCTTGATGCTTGCCTAGCAGGAAAAATGCATACTATGGAACTCCGCTCCATCCAGCTCAATTCTGGGTTTTGGGGGGGACACCCTCAAATATCAGTTTTAAAATATTCCAGGTTCATATTAGTTTTTTTCCTGGTCAGAGTAGCCTGGGCTATGGGGGAAAACAGCAAAAACAAAAATACCACTTCCAATTCCACTTGTAACCTTCCATCTATTTTCAACGAACCATATCATAATGCAGCCTTAGCTCTTTATAAATATCCACCACTTTTCTAATTAGATAAGCTTCATTGAATCCAGTCACAGTGTGAATTCAATATATAAGGATACTGTATATTGTTTCAATGACCTCCCAAATATAATAGAAATTAGGATGTCATTGACAAACTTTTCTCTATAATCTTTGGGCAAGAAAAGGTTAAAATCATAGTAGATCCATGGCCATAAGGCTTCTCTTAGCAGCGTGGAATACTGCATGGCTCTCCCTGTTTACAGCAGAGCCACTGCTTCTTACAACCCATAGAGAGGGATCCACGGTCCTAATAGTCAGCAACAGCCTTCTGAAATGAGGCCAGGGATAGAGGCCCATTCAGTCCATCAGAAAACTCAGCTTCTAATCCAGGATTCTCTGAAAAGCCCCTAGACAGACTCAGGCAGGCTGATAACCAAGGACATGATGCTGCACCCCATACTACAATCCAAAGGATGCTAAAACTCAAAAGTCCTTGTTTTGTTCTGGGAGGAGGTAGCCAGACTGAACTGAACTGAATAATTTGTCTGAAATCATGACCTGCATTAATGTGAGGCTATTAATAGACTGACTTTATCCTAGTTTATTTATTTATGCTTTCTGCCAAAATATTACTATAGTAATCTTTTTGGAATGAGGACTATCTTTGCTGATGTCAGATGGATCTTGGCTCAAAGCAGAGACAAGCAGGAAAATGTTTACTGATCTTTTACCAGCTATGCAAAGCTATTACATTGTGTGGATCATAACAAACCATGGATAACATTGTGAAGAATGAGAATTCCAAAATATTTAGCTGTGTCGTGTCAAACTTGTTCATAAACCCAAAAGCTATTTTTCAAACATAACTAAGGGATATTTCATGATTTTAATCAAGAAAGGTATATATCAGAGGCATATTGCTCTATCATACTTATGGAACCTATATGCTGAGTAAATAATCCAAGAGGCTAGCCTGCATGCTGGTCGCGAAATCAGGATGGGAAGAAAGCAAATTAACAACCACGGATATGCAAATGACACATCCTTACTGGAAGAAATCCAAGAGGTCTTAAAACACGAATACAGATGAACAACTGAAGCATTCAGTTTGAATTATAACCCAAATAAAGCAAAAGTCCTCATAAATGGACCAATAAACAATATCACAGTAAACAAAGGAAACACTGAAGGGTATCAAGATTTTCTCATGGAGGCAACAGTCAAGAAATTAAAGGCCACGTTGCATTGGGTAAATCTGCTACCTGAGACCTCTTTAAAGTGTTAGAGAGCAAATACGTCAAATTGAGAAATCATGTGTGCCTGCTCCATTGCATGGTATATTCAATTGCCTGATAGGCATGTAAATGTAGGCTGGTGCATTTGAATTGTGTTGGCAAATATTGGAAGTACTATGGACTCTCACAAAAACAAACCCATCTGGTTTGGGAAGAAGGATGGGCAGAATGCTCCTTGAAAGTGAGGATAGGGAATATATGCCCCACATTCTTTGCACATGCTTTCAGGAGAGACCATTCCCTGAAGAAAGACATCATCTGTGGTACAGTCGAAGGTTGTTGAAAAAAAGAAATGAGATGGATTAGCTTAGTGTCGATAAGAAGGACGCGGTGTCTCAAACATAGCAATTTTGAGGATGACACAGGACTGGGCAGTGTGATTTGCTCTGTTGTGCATAGAGTGTCAATGAATCAGAGCTCACTCAATGGGACCTGAAAACAATAACAGGAATAACTCTCTGTTTCATGTCCGGGAGTCCCCACCCTTGCAGGAATGTTTGCAATGCATTTTTGCCTTCTAAATTCTGAAGAATTCACATTTCAAAATATATCTTTCCCCTAAGGGATTTGCATAAGCCGAAGGAAATTGGTGTGCTAGTGAATTATTTGGACCACATTTCAGATCATGGATCTACCAGCTACTAATTATGAAGCTTTTTACAAAGACTTTGGTGTTCTTGTACCTTGTTGTCATTTATGAAAGTGGTGAAATCAACCCACGCTTCAAATACTTTGAAGCAGTTGCTGACCTCGGATATCACATAACTTGCCTTCAAACATCACTCCATTCTCGCTGCCCTTGTCCTCACCGAATAACAAAATCTGCATATTTTCCAAAATATTCCTCCTGTTCTTTTTTCTAGGTATCATGTCTCACAGACCTAAACTGCAGCATTATACCTATCTAGAAAATTCAACAATCCTTTTGGATCGCTAAATGGGATCACAATAGTGTAATCCACAACCCGTCCCAGAGACGGTGTAGGACTGAGCAGTCTTTCATGACCTTGCACATTGAGGTGCAGTAGTCGGGGGCTGACTTATTAGCAGTTCATAGTACAGATCTCAAGAATAAGAACTGTGCATTTTCTTTTCCTGGAAGCACCTGTGTCTGTTGGAGGGGAGGAAACACGTAGACCACTGGCTCAGAATCGAAAGGAGAGTGTATGAGGGTATACCACCCCCACCCCCGAAAAAAAAAAGAAGGAAAAACGCTCTGCTGGGTGGAGCTTTTGTAACATACATTTTTTCCTTTTGGGTGACCATCAAACAGTGGAGTTTCTTGAGAAGGTTTTCTCTGGTCACAGTGAATTTTTTTGTCTAAGCAGTTTTGCTCAAATCTCATTTTTTTGTGATGGCTGATTTCAGAGAACAGGGTGAGATTGTGAAATTTTGTTTCCTGGTTGGGAAAAATGCCGCAGAAACTGTTGTGATGTTGAACACAGCTTACAAGGACAGCGCTATGGAAAAAACTCAAGTGTTCAAGTCGTTTTCTCGCTTCAAAAAGGTAACATGCCGATTGAGGACAAATCTTTTTCTAGACGCCCTCCAATTTCTCAAATGGACAAAAATGTCGACGTGTACTGCCTTTGGAGTTCATTCCACCAAGTCAGACTGTTAATCAAGCTATCTATTTAGATGTTCTAAAAAGATAGCACTAACAGTGTGTGACAAAAACATCCTGAGTTGTGACAGATGGGAGACTGGTCTTGCCACCATGACAATTCATCTGCTCAATGCAGCCGTCTCAGTGCACCAGTTTGGGGCATAAAAACAGCATACCTCTCTTGCCCCGCATACCTTCCTCACCTGACCTCACTCCATGTGACTTTTTTTTGTTTCCATGAATACAGCAGGACATAAAGGGGCAGCGATTTGATGACATAGAAGAGGTGAAGCCACAACGAGGGAGGTGCTGTCAGCCATCCAAACAGATGAGTTTGAAAAATGTTTCCAAGAATGGAATCGCAGATTTGACAAATGTACTATGTGTAATGGAGAGTACTTTAAAGGTGATAAGGTTGTTTTGTTAAAAAAAAAAAAAAAGTTAATACATAGCTTTGGGGTAAAAATCCGTGTTTTGGGGGTACCCCTCATATGCTTGTCAGAAACTAGACACCACCTCAACCAACATTTTTAATACTTAAGGGTTACAAGGTGTTTGCATACTCCACTCAACCCAAGTCTACACACATGCTCATTGTGTCTAACGTAAGCAGAGGGAATGAGCTTTTCTGCATTCAGAGATAAGCGCCACCCTAAGGCAAGGGAGGCTAGTGACACGTTAGCAAATATCTAGAACACCATTTGAAAAACCAGGTTTCCATCATTGGGCATGAACATCTATGAAATCAAGCAATGTGCTTCTGCTAGGGATCTGGCATTCTAGCCAGCTGTATGACCTATAAGAACTGATGTGACCATTACAGTCTGGTAAGGAAGTGTCCAGTAAATCCTTCTCAGATGTTAAATGTAACATATTCAGTGCAAAAGATGAAGAGAATAAGTGTTTGAAAAGCCCTTAAGCGTAATCTAATTTCTTAATCATTTTACCCATAAAAAGCTTAGGTACAGAGGAGACTAGTAACTTGCTTAAATTTACACAGCTGATAAAATCATAGCCAGAAAAACTCTATTCTTGTATCTCTTAAGTATTTAATAAATAAATAACAGCCTACTTGTCCATTGCAGCATAGCTGTATTAAAATTTAAGGTTACAGTTGACTCTTAAACTACGCAGGTCCACTTACATGGACATTTTTTTTCAAGTATGTGAGTAGTTCTCGCCAGCAAATTGTGTATCATAGTAAAAAGTGATCTCTCAAAGGTCTCACATTTTTAAAATTATGTTTAGTGTAATGCCGTAATCTTTGGATAACACATGGGCTCCAATGAAGCACCATTACGAATGCTGAAAATGCTTCCAAGAAGCAGGGAAAAGTCATGACACTTCCAGGAAATCCGGACTTGCTTGATGTGTCCCGTAGATTGAGGTCTGCAGCTGCGGTTGCCCGCTGTTTCGAGATAAATCAATCCAAGATAAGTACCGCTTCTTAAAAGAGAAAGGGAAATGTATGGAGCCATCGCTGCAGCTATGCCAGCAGGGGCAAAAAGTCTTGCACGTTTTTGTGACTCGCCTTTCCTCTTGCCGGGAAAATGTAGCCTTTATACGGCTGCAGTCTTTAGTGTACATAACATTCAAAATAGGTTGATCACCTATGTATGTTATCCGAAGGCTTTCGGTCAGCAGTGTGGGAAGAGTAAACAGTTATTCTGGATTGTTTAGTGTGCTGCGGTTGGTGCCCCTAGCCCCCATGTTGCTCCCTAGTCAACTATCCTTGACATCCTTGAAACATATATTATTATTTAAGAAATAATAACATCTCTGCATTTATATTAGGATTTTTAATTTGGTGCTTACAGCAAGTCTTCAACTATCAAGTCTCCTCAAGAGAAACCCTGCTGAGCTTCCCTGTCAATAATTCCTAATCAAGAAGTTTTCTATGTGCTCAGCATGAATAGACGATGGGAGTAATGAAAGGGCATCACTGTTGGTTGCCACACTTGACATTTAGTGTGACTATGAAATGCAGGCCCCTTGGGAGAAGAAAGGGGGCTCAAAAAAGCTACTATAAAACGTACCCTCTTACTTTTTCTTTCTTTTTTTAATATTCCACTCGCCCTGTTTGGTGGACCCTTTGCCCTTTTATCTTACTATATCAATTTGATTTTTTTTCTTTCCCCATAGTCTTGTGCTCCCTCTTGTTAAAGTGATATGCTAACAATCTTTTAGCTATCAATTCTCACTAGAAAGCCTTCAATTTCATTTAAGTCTGCCTATCTCCTTCTTTGGTCTTTAGTCTTCCTCCATCTATGTACTATTAATTTCAATCCATGTGGTATTGTTTGTTAAATGATCACATTATATTCTGGAGAAAGTTTTATTGCTCCATGGACAGTATACAGGGTAGGGGCAAGCTTCCCTGAAATATCCGTATAAAACGTTAGAAGGTGATTATTTGAATGACTAAAGGTCTTCTTTTAAAACCATGCCCTTGGTGCAGGTGTTTGTTTATTGCTCCTTCGGACCTCTTGTAAGGGAAGTAGCTTAATTCAAACCAGACCTGTCCAATAGGGTTTCCAAGATTATAACTGTTTAGGAAAACAGACTGCTGCATCTTTCGCCTATGGAGCAGTTGGTCGGTTCAAACCACAGACCTTTCAGTTAGCCACAGAGCATTTAACCATTGAGCCACCAAGACTCTTGGAGGCTTAAATAGATACTATCAAATGAATGCCAATCAAAATTGAAACAAAACAGTTAAGGCACAATGGGATAATCAGTGGAGGAAGGCTATTAAATTAGTCATAGCAATCATCTCATTATTTGAGCAAAGGAAAATTTCCTTTATAGAGATATTACAGTGAAGCTCACCTTAAATAATGAAAGTTGATTATCAATATGTATAAAATACTATATATGATTCATGAAAAATTATTCACCAAATTTGCATGAATTACTTCCCCAAATCAGAAAATATATGCTTCACAAAGTCTCTAGACACTTTATACAATAAACCTATGGTTCCTTTCAATAGTATTTAACTATCTTAAATTCTGGTGAGGCCATTATAATGCAATATTAAACTGTGAAGTGAGTGATAATTATGATTATCTTTGCACTGTATAAGTTGCACCTTCCAGAAATAAGAACTCCTTGTAGAAAGTCTGACCCCATAGGGGGCTGTGAGTTGACTTCAACTCAATGG
Source organism: Tenrec ecaudatus (assembly GCF_050624435.1). Lineage (NCBI taxonomy): Eukaryota > Metazoa > Chordata > Mammalia > Afrosoricida > Tenrecidae > Tenrec > Tenrec ecaudatus. The sequence continues at coordinate 112,734,213 of NC_134535.1, read as the reverse complement.
CATTGAGTTCGTAAAGTTGAATGCAGGCAGCAAGATGTTTAACATGGCCCTTCTAGTCAGAGTTTCTACCTCCCATCAACCAACCTTGCTGTGATGCATGAGTTGCAGTAGGGGAAGATAGTGATGGAATTTGGCTGTGAGGGTGACAAAAAGACTCATTGTAGTGACATCCTGCAGCACATAAATGAGCCATCTGAAAGGTAGAAGCGGCGGGGCTAACAATCACTACCAGCAAGAGCCAGGAGGGGTGTGTATCCTCTGGACCCAAAGATACCTTTGCAGGGAACCTCCTTGACCCAGGAGGACAACGTTATCATTAGAGGAGTAGAAAAGGAGGGACAGTAGCACAGCCAGGAATCAGAGCATAAGGGAGAACAGTGGACGCCCCAACCCACAGAGTAAGTCGAGTGCTTTGAGGCAGCAGCTGGCTTATGAAGCAAGGTGCCTTTGGGCACTTGATTCAAAGGGCTGTGTTCACTAACTCACATCACTAGAGCTGAGTGAGTGTGTTTGAATCATTTCAGTGGAATGTCGTGCCCTTTAGGTATTTATTAGCATCCCCGAAAGAGCTTTGTAACACGTATAGACTGAACAATTCTATCATGAGCATTTCCACCTGAATTATATATAACCTGTTAATGCCCACAATAAACCCCATGACAATGAGCATTGTCTGTGAATCCTTTGTGAATATTGCAATTAATTGTGGGGCCTAGCTTCAGATGTACAGAATGGTGAGGGGGGCAGAACAGTAGATTTGTTTTATCTTAATGGCAACAGCATCTATCAACAAAGATATGCCAATTAGTGCACTTAGTGTTTGACTATGTTATATTTTTAATTTGTGGTAAAGAAGCAACCTTGTTAGTGGTGATTTATCCATTCACGTCAGTATTATTTGCATGAATGGATTTGGGATAAGGGCTTCAAGATTCTTGACATGGAGATCTAAGCCAAGTTTTCTCCCTATCTTATTATTACTTCACTCAACAATTGAACATCTTCATGGAGGCTATTAAAATCTTATGAATGGAAAATCACTTTTCCATACATGCCAATAATTTGTATAGATTTTCTTTAAAAACAGATAAAAACATACTGTGATGTTATATAAAAAAATACCCAGCCCCTGCTGTCAAGTTAATTCCTACTTATTGTGACCAATAGACAAAATTGAATGGCTCTGTAGGGTTCCCAGGATGTAATCTTTTGTTTATTAAACAGTTTCATTGGCAACTAATTTACATATCATGTAATCCAATAGTTCAATCATTCAATTATATCATGGGGAATTGTACAATTACCACCACATCAATTATAGAGCGTTCCCCCTCCCCCATGATTAAATCACCTTTAAGATGATTGATGCAATCAATCACAATCCATCGTAGTTCTCTTTCCTCCCCCATCTTCCTCAGTTATTCCTGAAATCCCTTTTCCCCACCGTCTTCCCCCCAGACCCTGTACTCCCTAATCCACTTGTATCCATTATTATCATTATGCATCCACTCCTCCCGTGCTTCACAGATGGGAGACCCAACAGGGAACAATAGAAAACAAAATCGTGATAAGATGGTAAGGGTGAAAACACAATAGTATACAGGCAAAAATACTAATAATGTATAAGAAGGGAAAGACCCCAACAATAATCAAAAATCCATTTAAGAAATTTCTTTCATAGAACCACTAAGAGATCCTTGCACCCAGATCTAATTCCGGTGGCATCCATACGGCAGTCAAGTGGCCAAGTGTACACTTCTATCCAGCATGATCAAGATTACAACGGTCTCTGCCTGATAGTAAGGTCGATCGATCGAGACTCTTGCCTGTGGCTAGAGTGGATCTGCCAGTGGCTCAGTCTGACCAGACACTCTGCAGATAGGTTTTGGGGTCTCGCCATCCCCCATAGCCCTCCACAAATTGGGTGATCATAATTTTTGCTCTAATGCTTTTCTCCTCACCATATATGAGTTTTGCAATTGTCACCTTTGGATCACACAAGCTGGGGTGTTTCTTCCTTGTGGACTTTGTTAACTCCTTGCTTAGATGGCTGCTTGTTTGAATGCAAAACTTTAAGACCCCAGACACTATTCCAATTGATAGTCATGCAGCATCTGCTTTGCTTGCTCTACCACACTTTGTTGTAGCACCCCTGTCTTCAGTGATCATTTCACGAAGGTGAGTATTGAGCAGCGCCATTATCTAAGAACTGATTGTCTTCACGTTGGGGCTAGGATATAGTGCAAAGACTGTACTCTTTATGGAAGCAAAATGCTTGTCTTTTTTCCTGTGGAGCGGTGAATGGGGTCAAACTGTGGAACATTTAGTTCTCAGCTGATCACTTAACCATTGCATCCCTGTGGCTAAGTACTTAGTTTTTGGCTAAGTGGTTGTGATGATATAAGTAAATGCTTAAAAATAAGAAAGTATCAAGAGTACATTTAAGAGTACATTATACAAAAACAAGCTTAATTTACTGACTTGTTACATTGGTTCAAACCCACTACACACTCCATGGGAGCAAGATGAGGTTGTCTGCTTCTGTGTAGATTCATATTCCTGGAAAACCTAGTGAGCAGTTCTACTCTATCCTGTAGGGTTACTGGAATCAGAATTAACTCAATGGCAATAGGTTTGTATTTGTAATCTTTTCTTACTCCATGTACCACTGTAATTGTTTAACCTTAATTAAATGGATAATGTGTTTACTATCAACCCCACTAAATCATATGCTGTATGCTGGCAGGAACCATATACAGTTCCTGGAACATTGTAGGGACATGACCAATACTTGTTGAGCGAGTGTCTATTATATCAATTAAGCTATGTCTTTTTATCATATTCAAACTCTACTAAAACTACTAACATGCTTAAAATGACAGAGATCAATTTATCACGGTTCTCTGTAATAATTAAACATTTATGGAGATTTATGCTAGTCCTGATGCTGCTTTACAAATATTATATGATTGAATTATCACAATACTAGTAATATTAAGAGTATTATTATAGTAAAAAGCCCTGGTGTTGCTGTGGGGTAGGCATTGAATTGTGATTCAAACCCACCAGCCTCTCCATAGACAAAGATAAGGTCACTAACTTCATAGATATTTACAGCCCTAGAACCTCTATGCTCCTTTTGAGGAGGGATCCACTTGATGGCAATGGATTTTTAGATCGTTAAGTTAGTTAGTTAGTATTATAGTATTTCCATTTGGTCATTAATTCCATTCTTCAAACCAGAAAGTCTCTTAGCTTACTGAGGATCACACAAGCGGAGGTTGATACATTTGGAGCCAGAGTGAATTTCTGCAGTAACACTGGTAAACCAGAGGGATGATGAGGCCATGCTCAATTGCAAATTGCCATTTAGGTGTCAATTAATTAAGTCAAACATTGATGGTCCAGGTGGAAAAGACAATCATATATGAGTATAGGAATTTATTAAAATAAGAACGTTTACAAAATTCACGCATGGAGGTAAATAATGGATATTAATTTTTTAGCCTTGCCGGAGAGCATGCCTATTTCTTTTTAGAAATTAGAATTGTTTGGGGTAAGAGAGATACTGATCAGATATGCTAGGGCTTGTCAAATCCATTTTTTCCATCTTACCGACAGCATCCTCTGGAGCCTTGGTAGCTGCTGTAGACCTTTCAATTGGTTCAAGTAACCTCTACATTGAAAAGAGAAATTTCCAAACAGCACCACTCATGGGGGAGTTATAAAACCCAAATTGGCAATTGAGTCTACTAGAGATTTAAGTGGGAGTAAACTTAGGTGCCCTAGCAGCACAGTGGTTAAGTGTTCGACAGCTAATCTTAAAATGGTTTGAATTCACCAACACGCCACAGGATAAAAACACAACAGTCTGCTTGCGTAAAGCATGACAGCTTTGGAAGCTACACGGGGTAGTTGTACTCTGTTCTATGGTAGTACATTGGTTCTGTGTTGGACTGTGGTCTGCATGGTTGATAGTTCAAAACCACCAGCCTCTCCATGGGAGAAACGGGGCTTTCTACTCCAGTAAACAATTGCAGTCTCTGAAACCCTTGGAGGGGGAGGGGGAGGGGAGTGGTGGTTTGAGCGTCGCATGAGTCACATCTGCAATGGCAGTGAGTTGAGAGTATGGAGTTGCTATGAGGTAGAATTGACTCTGCTGCAATATGATTAAATTAGACTCTGCATTTGAGTTCAAGAATCAGAAGTCCACCATGTCCCTAATAAACTGTTTCCCTGCCCTAGAAAGCTTATGAAATAGCCCATAAAGTAACAGTGGTTTGCATGTAGAACTCCAGAGCAAACATCAACATGGAGAGAAAAGTCCCACGTCTGTGTGTTAGCAAGCAGGCCTAGAACAAAGAGTTTGCTATCAAGGAACAGGAAAGCTGAGCTTTCATCTGAGTTGATTGAATCAGTCGAACAAATGTGATGTTCATCCATCAATTATTTAAAAAGAAAATCCTGAGTTTCATCATACCAGCCAGAGACTGCATGATCTCAGAATTGTGAAGCGTATTGGGTCTGTGGTGATGCCCGAGGCCGTTTGGGAGCAGGAGCAAACACTGCAGCTCAGACCTGGCATTAGCGTGGGCTTGAGGAAAAATGAAATAAACACTGAGAAAATAAGAGCAGGGATTGAATCGGATGGGAAGGTTTGAGTAGATGAGACAGTGTTTTAGCAGCTGCTGTGAATGTATAAAATTAAAGCAAGGAAAGTGCATTAGCTGTTGTCACAATAGTGCCATCGCAATTGCCAAAAATCGCAGTCCCAAAACGCATCTATTTATCTCCTAAGTCTATAGAACAATGTGGTAAGCTGAATTCCCTAAAGGAGTAAAACCAGTGAAATATATATACATAGCTAAAAGGCAAATCAAATTCTATCGTGCCGTTATCTATATTGAATCCATATATGGAATTCTGAGACTTTGTAAATCTTTATAGAGACACGACAGTGCCAAAAATATAGGGAGATCTATTTTAATGGAATGGTTCATGCAATTGAAAATCCCAAATCCATAAGTCAGATGTCAGGCTTCTCCTACACCACATGGTTGCTTGAGCTGAAAAAAAAAACAGAACTGACAAGTCAGGCTGAAGGTTGCTGGTGAAAGGAGCTGCAGGAGCTGTCGAGCTAAAATCTGTAAGTCAGTCAAGAAGTTGTTGCCTCACATCCCAAAATATGGAGGTCAGAGAATGATGAATGAATGCAGTATTGAAAGCAAGTGACCTTTGCCATATATATTGCATGCAACCAAACATAAGGAAACTCCTTATGTTCCCTAGAAGCAAATCCAGTGACACATTTTACACACACACACACACACACACACACACACACACATATATATATATATATTTATTTATTTAGAGATAAAGAAGTGATAGATAGATAGATAGATAGATAGATAGATAGATAGATAGATAGATAGAACATGAGGGGGGTACCCCCCGAAATGAAAATTTTTTTCAAAAGCTATGTATTTAAATTTTTTGACAAAACCACCTTATCACCTTCAGAGTACTCTCCATTACACTTATATCTATTTGTCAAATCTGTGTTTCCATTCTTGGAAACATTTTTCAAACTCATTTGGTTGGCTGACAGCACCTCCCTCGTGTTTTGCTCCACTTCCTCTACATTGTCAAATCACTGTCCTTTCATGTCCCTCTACATTTGTGGAAACAAAAAGAAGCCACATGAAGTGGAGTCAGGGGAATCAGGTGTGTGGGGCAAGAGAGGTGTGCTTTTTTGCCAAAAACTGGTGCACTGAGATGGCTGCGTGAGCAGGTGCATTGTCGCGGTGGCAAAGCCAGTCGCGTCTGCCACAAGTCAGGCCCTTTTTGTTACACACTGTTGCCTTACCTTTTCAGAAACCCTAAGTAACACGTTCGATTAACAGTCTGACCTGCTGGAACCAACTCCAAGTGCACTAGGAGTTGACATTTTTGTCCGTTCAGGAAGTTGATGGACATCCAGACAAGATCATCATCAATTGACATTTTGTCTTTCTGAAATGAAAAAACCACTCATACACTTGATTTTTATTCCCCATAGTGCTGTCCTTGTAAGCTGTGTTCAACATCACAACAGTTTCTGTGGCCGTTTTCCCGAGCAGGAGACAAAATTTCACAGCTGCACACTGTTCTCTTATATCAACCGTCACCTAAAAATGAGGTTCGCTCAAAACTGCTTTTGCAAAAAAATTCACTGTGACCAGAGAGAACCTTCCCAGGCTACACCACTGTGTGCACCAACTCAGAGCAAGTTGCAGAGAAAAATGCTTACTACAAATGCTTTACTCCACCCAGCTTAATTCCATGTTTTTTGGATTCCCCCTCTTATGAGAGAGAAAGAGAGATTTCTGTTTTCTTTAAAAATAAAAAAACACTCACACAGTTGTAGAGCAGATAAATCCAGTCCACTTTCAAATCCACGAGTCAAAGGTTAAGCTGATGCTTCAGGGTGTGGTAAACTCTGGATCGGTAGAAACAGCAGAGCCCAGAGAAGCAGTGGAATCCAAAGCCAGCGGGTGAAGCCTGTGACCAGACAGAGCAGTTAATCCAGGGGCTGCTTGGAGGATGGGCTGCTGCGGACCTCTGGTGTCCGCAGTCAACGTGGCAGTCCGTTGACTCAAGCCCAAAGAACAGGAGGTGGGCAAGCTAGATGCAGGATCTAGACACAGCAAAAAGTGAATAGGCTTTCCCAATGTCCACTTAATAAAAATAAAAGATATATAAGAAGAGGGCCACAGCCTTGAGGAAGCTTTCGTTCAGTTGCATCAGGGATAAGAACTGAATAAGGGCTTGTACACAACCCTAAACTCCTTACAACTCTGCTGGGGTGTTCACAGCTGTCCCAATTATGGAGTACATTACATCGTGCTAGGGCACATCGTGGGAGCTTACAAGACTTTCAACTGCTGAACCACTGACAATCTTCAACCAACCAAGTTGACACAAAACCTTACTACCGCCTTTTCCTTATCTCAGATCTCAAAACAGAAAGTCAGTACATATTGGAAAGTTTATGTAATGGAAATGGAAAGTAATTACAAGAACCATGGCCTAACCAGGTTGACACACAGCATTGACCATCACAGCCTGTCAATGTGGACACTGTATGGATCTCCTTGATCCCTATATAAACTTTAAACAGAGACATTTGTAAGGGAATACTTGCACCTGACATGATACAACTAGCACACATGAAACCAAAAGCAGACTATCCCGTTTGTATCTTATATTTGATTTAAAAAAATAATGGGATAAGAGAGGGATGAAAAAATATACACATTCATGGAAATGTTTTAATATCATTTAATTCTATTTTTCCCATGAACTTTTGAAGCTCCTCATACACACAAGCATGCACACATATGTATAACAAAATTAGGAAGAAATACTCATAACAATTACAGCCTTCATTTCTGCAACTAGTTCTGTGGTCACAGCTTCTTTTTTTTTTTAACATTTTATTAGGGGCTCATACAACAATTATCACAATCCATACATATACATACATCAATTGTATAAAGCACATCCGTACATTCTTTGCCCTAATCATTTTCTTTTTTTAAAAAAACATTTTATTAGGGGCTCATACAACTCTTATCACAATCCATGCATATACATACATCAATTGTATAAAGCACAGCTTCTATAGATACCTGCCTTCTTCCATCGCCCTCTTTTGCCTTCTCTATGACCTCACGAGACACCTGAGCTGATCACGGCTCTTTGCCTGGTGGAGCCATTTAAACTTCATTGCTGAAGGCTCTGGGCCTTCAGGCCTAGTAGTGATCGCCAAACTATGCTGCTGCGGTTTGTCATTGACATTAATCACAGCGATGGTGATACTAAGAGATTCCTTAAAGATCTTCTGTATTCCAAAGATACTTTTCTTGACTTCCTTTATATAATGTCAATTCAATTTCCACTGGAAATCTGGATTAATTATACTGATAGGATCGCCTGTAAGCATTTAGACCAAAGTAGCTAGGTGACGTACAATGAAATTGGTGTTGTTTCTCCAGATGGGGGCATTCTTCCCTCTGAATTCAAGACCTCTAGACCTGCAGAACATAGGATTGCAGGGATATGAAGCAAAAATTTTCAAGTGGGTCATTAAGGGGATAGTGAGTGATTTTACTCAAATTTCCACTCCTTGAATTCTGGACCCATGGATCCTGGCTGTGGAGAAAAATGCCACATATTGGATGCTAGTTCCAAACATGTACAGTTTTCTGAGGAACATTGCCCCAACTCTGCCAAATATTGCCATATTGCTGGTCCCATATAGTGTCTTCAGAAGGTGCTTCAATTAGTCTATCAAGCTAGCTATAATATAATATAATTAATACAATATAAAACATGGAAAAACAGTGAATTTCATAGGAATGGACCCATTGATGCAAGTCATATGCTATGAACCGATTCTCTCAGTTCAAGGCAACACGGAGTGGTACACCACGGCATTCTTTAAATCCACGGAGAGATTTTGACATGAGCATTGTGTCCAGGGAAGGCAAGTCTATATCCAGAGTAAGTGTATTATCACGGTAAGAACAAAATGCTGGCCTCTCCTTGGAGGAAGTGGCCCAGTAGAATCACTCTCCCACCAAGCTGCTAACCGATAACTGTGAGTAACCGTACCAGGGCTTTCCTTGTTGGTGTCTGCTGCTGAGAGATGGAACAGTCAGCAGCGATCATGTCACCTTGGGGACTTGAAGTTCCTCTTGCCGAAGAACAGCCTTCTCTGTCATCATGACCACTCTGTTCATTAAATCATTGGGTTAATGTCACAAGAGTAACTAAGAAGAGAAGATGACTTATTTTCACAGAGCACGTATCACCCCGGCCTCCTGATTGTTAAAGTCAAGTGGCATGTCCCATGGCACATAAATAATTTCAGGGATTTTTTTGTTACCTATTCAGAGAAGTCTATCCACACACCTCCTTTTTTCACCAGTTTTCTGATCACATCCCTTCCAATGTCTTGCCCATCAGTTAAACCATTGACCAAAGACCAGTGTCTAATCAAGTATCTGATGATGTCACCTTCAAAATGAGTTAAACAGTGAGATTCGTTGCTTGAAGTTCTATTAGAAGGAATTTCTACACTGTTGTCCTTCAGGTAGGTATCCATCCCAATACAAATACCATCATCCTTCTTCAAAGAACTGGAAAAGCTGATTACCCACTCCATATGGAGAGGAAAGAAGCCCAGAATTAGCAGAGAACTCCTCAAGAAGAAGGACACCGTGGGAAGGTTTGCTCTACCTGACTTTAGAGTGTATTATACAGCACAGTGGTCAAAACACTGTGGTACTGGTATAAAGACAGATATTCAGACCAATGGAAAGGAGCTGAAACCCCAGAAATGAAAACATCAGCATACAACTGATTTTTTTATAAGGGCCCAAAATATCAAATGGGAAGTGGAAGCCCTCTTCAATAAACGGTGCTGGAAAATATGGATATTTACTTGCAGAAAATTAAGCAAGACCCTTTCCTCACTCCATGCACAAGAATAAACTTAAGGTGGATCGCAGACCTTGAGGAAAAATGCCAAATTATTAGAGCCATTAATGAAGGAATTGGAACAAACCTGAGAACCTTGGCACAGGGAATACATAGGCTCTCAGAAATAGGGAAGGATACAAATACAGAGGAGTCACAAATTGACAAGTGGGATATACTGAGGATAAATTCACCTGTGTACATCAAAAGAATTCACCAAGAGAGTAAAAAGAGAGTCCAAGGACTGGGAAAACATCTTTAGCAATGACATATCAGACAAAGGTCTTATTACTAAAATCTACAATACTTTGCAAGCTTACGATAAGAAAAAAAATTAATAGCCCACTTGAGAGGTGAGCAAGGGACCTGAACAGAAGTTTCACAGGGGCAGAAATCTGAATGACCAATAAACATGAGAAAATGTTCTTGATCATTAGCCATAAGAGAAATGCAAATTAAAATGAGATACCACTGAACACTCACAAAGATAGACCAATACAAAAAAAATCAGAAAGCAACAAGTGTTGGAGGGCCTGTAGGGAGATAGGAACTCTCTTCCACTGCTGCTGGCCCTGTAGGTATGTACAGCCACTATGGAAATTGATTTGGCGATCTCTAAAACAGATGGAGATTGGGCTACCATATGACCCAGCAACCCCCCTACTGGGCATATACCCAAAAGAGGCAAGAAACAAACCACGGCCAGATATCTGTGCTCCAATGTTCATCGCAGCACAGTTCACAATTGCAAGGAGTTGGAAACAAACCAAATTTCCATCAACAGATGAATGGATAAAAAATCTGCAGTACATACATGCCATGGAGTACTATGCATCCCTAAAATAAGGGAAAAGCTACTATATACATCTCTCCCTGGGGTATAGTCCAGCAACTATGGCAGGGGCCAAACCTAATCCAGGGATACATATGGCAGCCAACTAAATAAGAGGGAGAAAGAAACAGGAGCAGGGTACTAATCCACCCAAGGGGAGGGTACTTTTTATAACTCTACAGGAGAGGGAGAGAGAGACCAGGCTTCAACCCAATGCACCAAGACCAGCATGTACCAGGGAACCAAAAGAGAGGTCTGCGGGTAGGCCCCAATCCCAACTATATGGACACCCCCCCCCTCCAAAAAAAAAGAATGCATTTCAGAAGACAGCACTTGGCTAAAGCTTGGGCAGAGGGGTCCGTTGGATTAGAGCATATGGGGAAAATGAAAAGAGATGGGGAGGAAGGAGCGGACATCTTGGCCCACCAAGCCCCAAGGACAATACTCCTGCTCAGACAGACAATGCACAGAGAGGACCATAGGGCTGGGCCCACCACAAGACACGACATCCTTCATTAAACCATAGCGCTGAGGGAGAAAACACTGGAGACACAGTGCGGGAAGAGTGCACAGTCTGACCCCATCATGCTGGGGCGAAACACTAAGGACATTCAACAGAGCATCAAGGAGAGCAAAGTGATGTAACCCCCAGAGAATACCAAAAATATACTTTGGAGACAGTGTGTAGCACCCCATCAAACTCGGCTGAAAACACTCCAAAAGGCCAACAAACAGACCTTGAACTATTTATAGGCTTTTCCAATTTTGTCAATGGCTTTCTTGTTGTTATTGTTATTTTGTTTTTTATTGTTAGTTATTAGTTTATTGGTTTTTCACTTCCTTTGTTGTTTTAATTGGTTCTGCCTGGGTTTTGCACTTATTAATGTATCTGCTTGTCTATCTAGATAAGATAGGCAGGATAAATAATTAATTTAAATAATTCGGAGATGAAAAGAATGGGACCAATGTTTCCAGGTGGATACAGTAGAAGGGGGTGTGGGAGAAAGGAACAGGGACCAACCCAGGGACAAGGGAACAACACGTGAACTAAAATCAATGAAAAGAAGAGTGTGGGATGCCTAGTGGGGCTTAACGCAGGGCAATGTAGCAGCAAGGAATTACTAAACATGAATGAAAGCCGAACACGATGGTGGGACTAGAAGAAAGTAAAAGGAAATAGAGGAAAGAACCAGGAGACAAAGGACATTTATAGAGGTCTAATACAGGCGTGTAAACATATATATATATATATATAAAGTGAGGGGAATAGAACTATGCACTCATATCTATATGTTAAGAATTAAGGTTGCAGATGGACATTGGACCTTGACTCAAGTACTCTCTCAACCCAAGAATATTTTGTTCTAACAATCCGGCATTCTGTGAGGCTCACCTTCCTGACAGGATCCCTGAAGACAAAATGGGTGCATAAGTAAATGTGGTGAAGAAAGCTGATGGTGCCCAGCTATCAAAAGATATAGCATCTGGGGTCTTAAAGGCTTGTAGATAAACAAGCGGCCATCTAGCTGAGAAGCAACAAAACCCACATGGAAGAAGCACACTAGCCTGTGTGATCATTAGGTTCCATGGGATCGGGTATCAGGCATCTAAGGCTGAGAATAAAACCATAACCAAGGTGAACTTGGAGGGAGGAGGGGGGAGCATGGGGTAGAGACCCAATGCCCATCTATAAACAATTGGACATCCCCTCACAGACGGGTCACAGGGAATTGATGAGCCACTCAGCGTGCACTATAGCACTGATGAAACACACAACCTTCCTCTAGCTCTTTGGTGCTTCCTTCACCTCACTATCATGACCTCAATTCTACCTTACAAATTAGATTAGATCAGAGCATGCACACTGCTACAGATAAGAGCATGCAACACAGGTAATCCAGGATAGATAAACTCTCGGTGCCAACAAGGAGAGTAGAGATACCAGGAGGATTAAGGGAGGGTTGACAGAGAAAGGGGGAATCAATCACAAGGATCAAACTATAACTCCCTTCCAGGGGGGATGAATAACAGAAAAGTGGGTGAGGGGCAACAGAGGATGATATAAGATATGGAAAAAATCATATATAACTTATCAAGGGTTCGTGAGGGAGGGCAGGCAGGGGAGGGAGCAGGAAGAAATAGGTAGCTGATATCGGGCTCAAGTGGGAAGAGAAAGCTTTGAAAACGATGATGGCAGCATATGTGCAAATGTGCTTGACACATTGGAGGCATGTATGGATTGTGATAAGAGATGTAAGAGCCCCTCATAAAACTATTTTTAAAAGACTTCCAAGCTTAAAAAAAAGAAAGAAAACATAACACCGTAATGAATACTTATGACATTTTGTATTTCCTTATTAAGTATCCACAGCACTGCAATCTGGAGATAAGGGGAAATTATTGGATAAAATTAAAATGCTCTTAGGTTTAAAAAAAGATATAGCACCTGGGGTCTTTTTTTGCCATTTGTTTTATTTCATTTTTTAAATAATTTTATTGGGGGCTCATACAAATCTTATCGCAATCCATACATCCATCCATTGTGTCAAGCACATATGTACATTTGTTGCCATCATCATTCTCAAAACATTTGCCTTCTACTTGATCCCTTAATATCTGCTGCTCATTTTCCCCCTCCCTCCCCACTCCCCCCTACCTAATGAACCCTTCATCATTCATAAATTATTATTTTGTCATATATTACACTGTCTGACGTCTCCCCCCGCCTTCTTCTCCTGCTGTCCCTCCCCCAGGGAGGAGGCTATACGTAGATTCTTGTAATCAGTTCCCTCTTTCTACACTACATTCTCTCCACCCTCCAGGCATCGCCACTCTCACCACTGGTCCTGGAGGACTCATCTGTCCTGGATTCCCTGTGTTTCCAGTTGCTATCTGTACCAATGTACATCCTCTGGTGTAGCCAGATTTGTAAGGTAAAATTGGGATCATGATAGTAGAGGGGAGGAAGTATTTAAGAACTAGAGGAAAGTTATATGTTTTATCGTTGCTACCCTGCACACTGCCTGGTTCATCTCCTTCCCACAACCCTTCAGTAAGGGGTGTCCGGTTGGCTACCATTGGGCTTTGAGTCTCCACTCTGCACTCACCCACATTTTCAATGATATGAATTTTTGTTCTTTGATGCTTGATACCTGGTCCCTTTGACAGCTCATGGTCATATATGATGCGTGTTTCTTCCATGTGGGCTTGTTGCTTCTGAGCTAGATGGTCACTTGTTTACCTTCAAGCTTTTAAGACCCCAGACGCTATATCATTTGATAGCTGGGCACCATCAGCTTTCTTCACCACATTTGCTTACGCACATGTTTGTCTTCATTGATCGTATCAGGGAGGTGGGCACCCACTGATATGGTTTTTAGCTCTTTGATGTCTGATCACTGGTCCCTTCTGCACCTGGTGGTTAGACAGGCTTGTTTGCTTCTTCCATGTGGGCTTGTTGCTTCTGAGCTAGATGGTCACTTGTTTATCTTCAAGCTTTTAAGACCCCAGACACTATATCTTTTGATAACCGGGCACCATTAGCTTTCTTCACCACATTTGCTTATGCACACGTTTGTCTTAAAGTGGTTGTGTCAGGAAGGTGGACACCCACTGATATGGTTTTTAGCTCTTTGATGTCTGATCACTGGTCCCTTCTGCACCTGGTGGTCAGACAGGCTTGTTTGCTTCTTCCATGTGGGCTTTGATGCTTCTCAGCTAGATGGTCTCTTGTTTATCTTCAAGCCTTTAAGATCCCAGACGCATATCTTTTGATAGCCGGGCACTATCAGCTTTCTTCACCACATTTGCTTATGCACACATTTTTCTTCAGCAATCGTGTCAGTAAGTTGTGCATCCTGGAATGCCAATTCATTAGAACAAAGTGTTCTTGCATTAAGTAAGTGCTTGAGTGGAGGCCTCTAAATATATGCACATAGATCTGTTTCCCCACACTCATATAAATATATTTACATATGTATATTCCAGTCTTTGGACCTCTATAAATACCCTTTGTCACCTAGTTCTTTCCTCTATTTACTTTTACTTTCCTCCTGTCCCACTATCATGCTCAGCCTTCATTTGGGTTTCAGTAATTTCTCTCAGTTATCTTGCCCTTGCTGAATCCCTACTAGGCCACTCACACTCTCCTTGCTACTGAATTTGGATCACTTATTGCTCTCCTCTCCCTGGGTTGGTCAGCACCACCTCCTTGCCCTCTCCCGTGTCCCCCCGGATACATTGATCCCATTGTTTTCTCCTCCAGACTGTTCATCCAGTCTATCATATCTAGATAGATCTGTAGAGATAAAAATATGCACCAAAAATCAAGTCATTGCAAGATAGGCAATGAGTGAGAATATAGCTATGACAATAAAAAGGGAAAACAATTGCCCATAAAAGAATAAATTAATTGAAAGAAAAAAAATTTAAAGAAAGGAAAACCTGTAAATGGATAAAGGTCTGATTTTTTATCTCTAGGCGTGTCCTACAGTTAGGTCCAATGGGGTACCATTCATTGGCCCCAGAGTCTGTCCTTTGTACTCCCTCGGGGGCTCCCTGCTCTGCCCCCACAGTTGCTGTATTGCATGCTTTTAGTGGTTTGCCTCAGTGTCACAGGGTCAGTCTGGTCCAGTCCTAGCCCTGAGTCTACAGTGTTGTCCCCCTTAGAGCCCTGGGCCATTAAGGGACAGTGTGTCTCCTAGTGGGATCAGCCATATTGTCCACTCTGTTTATTGGCTGTTCAGAGTGGGGATCTCGTCTTCCAGGCTTGATGGGCCAGGATGTGCTCCACTGTCTCTTCCTCTCCCTTCTTTTGCTTCCATTTGTGCTGATCTGGCATGCCCCTAGCTGCAGCTTCAGTGCCGTCCTCTCAAGTAAATTCTTCCAGGGTGAGGGGCAGTTGTCACGTAGCTAGTTTGGGAGCCAAGCCCTGAGACCCCCCTCCACTGGCTCCGCACTCCTTGCTGGCACACTGCAGTCATCTGGTACTGGCTTTATATCAGGTCCCTCTTTCCCTGTGGAGACACAAACAATAACATCCCCTTGGGTGGGTCAGTAGCACCTGGGGTCTTAAAAACTTGAAGACAGCAAGTGGCCATCTAGCTCAGAAGCAACAAAGGCCACGTGGAAGAAGCACACCAGCCTGTGTGATCATGAGGTATCGATGGGATCAGGTATCAGACATCTAAGACCCAGAATAAATCATCCCCAAGGTGAAATGGGGTGGGGGCCAGCATGGAGTAGAGACCCAATGCCCATCTATAAACAATTGGACATCCCCTCACAGAGGGGTCACAGGGAAGAGATGAGCCAGTCAGGGTGCAGTATAGCATCCACTGATGAAATACACAACTTTCCTCTAGTTCTTTGATGTTTTATTCCCCCCCCCACTATCATGACCTCAATTCTCCCTTAAAAATTGGATTAGATCAGAACATACACACTGCTACAGATAAGAGCCCATAGCACAGGGAATCTAGGACAGATAAGCCCCTTAGGGCCAAGAGAATGCTTTGAAAATGATGATGGTGGCTTATGTGCAAATGTGCCTGACACACTGGAGGAATGTATGGATTGTGATAAGAGATGTAAGAGCCCCAGTAAAAGTAAGGAAACAAAGGATAAAAGGTAAACCAGTTGATCCCTGGCCCTAGATTGACAGGACTTTGCTCCAAAACAAAGTGTGTGCTGTGATTCGCCAATGAGGGCCTGTTTAAAACTCAAAATATTATCTCTATCTACCACGGACACTTCATGTATCACTGGATAAGTCAGACCATTTGGCCAAGCTGATAGAGTGACTTGCACAGCAGCCTAAATCTGGTACAGAGCCTTCTCTGGTTTTGTGCCCCAATCAAACCTAGCAAAATTTTTGTGCCACTTGATAAATAGGCCAGAGTGCACAGTTACGGAGGGATAGGTTACACCCAAAATTCAGAGAGATTCTATGCCCCTGATTGAAATGTAGAAGAGGTCAGATGAAACAACTTATCCTTCACTTCATAAGGAATGTCTTGACAGGCTCCACAGCACCGGATGCTTCAAATTTCACCGAGGTGGAAGCACCTAAATATTTGTAGAATTAATTTCCAATCCTCAAGTGCACAAATATTTCACAAATTAGTGTAGAGGCATTGATACTTCTCCCTTCCTAGATATAGTCATCATAATGACATTAATGTAATGGACCAACTTGATGTCTTGTGGAAGGAAAGGTGATCAGGTTCCTGCTAACTAACTTATGATATAGAACTAGAGGGTTGATACACCTCTGAGTTGGGATAATGTATGTATGTTGTTGGCCTTACCAGCTGAAAGCAAACGGTTTCTGGTGTTCCTTCAAAGCACATCTGCAGAAAATGGGATTAACCAGATGAATAGATGCATACCTGGAGATGCATCAATTTTCTCTAGCAATTAAACCGCATCTGGAATGGCAACAGCAACTAGAGTCACCACCTGGTTACGTTTATTGCAATTCACTTTCACTCTCCAAGAGCCATATGTTTTCCACATAGGGTCAATAGGTAGCTTGAAAAGGAACATAGTGAGAGTACCATCCCTGTGTCCTTCAAGTCCTTGACGGTGGCAGTAATCCCTGCAATCCCTCCAATAATGTGTTATTGATTTAGGTTTGCAATTGCCCTAGGTAGGATCAATTCTGATGGCTCCCAATTGGTCTTTCCTACAAGAATCGCCATTACTCCATGTGCCGGGTATCCAAAATAGGGAGTGCAGGGGTCTGAAAGTTGCTGAATACTTAAATGTTGCGTTCTGCAACAAAGTACAGGATAGGTTTAGGGACCCACAGAATCTATAAGGAGATGGATCTAAGCCAAGGCTCCTTTAAAAACCTAATCGCCACATCACCCATACTATATATAACTCATGGACCATAGTGGCAGTTTGAGTCTCTTGGAATTAGTGTCAGTTTAGAGCCCGTGATCCCAGAATGGTCTGATGGGTGTGTGGGAGGGATAATCGTTTCACTGAGGAGATTGGCTTAGCATGCAAAGATAAAATAATTTTATCAGGCAGCCTCAGATGGGAGTCACAGGGTTAGCTCTGTTTGCAGGACTTATTCAGTGGATTTAGGGTTGCAACCCTCCAGCTCTTGATTATAGCCCATATGTTCCCAGTCCAACTTTTGGGATCTCATTTCTTCCCAATCAATATTCTGGCTTTAATTTCAAATGCAGAGGACTAATTTGCCTTAAAATTTAATCACCAATTCGACTCTGAATTTCTATTACTACAAGAACACAATTTTCGTCAAGGACACAAGTGGCGAGTTCCAGGGCTTTCACGTGGCACTAGACTTGTGACTGTGAAGACTTGAGCGCGTACTTTTCTTTCACCACGTTGCCTAGTGAAAGCAGAAGCAACCAAGCTCCCTGAGGTGGAGAGAAATGCCGAAATTTATCAAATAGGCTCCACAGCAACACAGTCAACCAGTCTCATTTCTCACAGACTTGATGCAGTGGTGGCAGTATTTTACATATTTCTACTGCCACTCCATGCCAATTATCACTCACCCAGGCCAAGAAATCTGGAGGACAGAGAGAGGGCTGGGGAATGTGCTCCTGGGCTCAGAAGGCACTCGAAACGCAACTCAGGCAGAGATGCCTTATCAAAGTACCATGGTGACGTGAATGGTGGGAGGACAGTCTTTCAGATCTTTATTTGCTGATGGGACAAAACTCAAAAGAAGAAGAAACAGCTGCAAAAAATATACTCACAATAGGAACGCATAAAGTATGAATGTTGGAAAATGAGAAGTTACCAAAAATGAAATGGGAAGTATCCATTTTAAAGATAGATATCCTTGACATTGGTGAGCGGAAATGTACTGGTATTGGAGATGTTGAATCAGAAAATTATAGGGTCACTAAGTCAGAAATGTCACAGTCAAAAGGAATGGAATGGTATTCATAGACAAAAACATATCTCAAGATCTATTTTAAAGTGCAATGTTGTCTGTCATAGGATTACATCTATCCAACTTCACAAAATCCAATAAGCAACCACAAAAGCTCGTGATGAAGAAATTGAAGAATTCTACCATTATCTTCGGTCATAAAGTGACAAAACATATAATCAAGATGCATTGATAATTATTGGCAATTGGAATGAAAATGTTAGAAACAAAGAGGAAGGAATAGTAGTTGGAAAATATTATCTTGGTGATAGAAATTAAGCTGGATATCTCATGATAGAATTTTGTAAGACCAACAACTTGTTTATAGCAAATACCGATTTCCAACAACACAAATGGTGATTATTACATGGACTTATCCAGATGGAAAATACAGGGAAAAAACCCTACGTCTGTGAGAAGCGAAGATGGAGAAGCTCAATAGCAGCAGCTAAAATCAGGGACCAACTGTGGAGCAGACTATCAGTTGCTCCTATGTAAGCTCAGGTAAAGCAAAGTATGACTCTGAGTCTATCCACCTGAACTTCAATGCATCTCAAGAGCAGATGAAATGAATTGAACACTAATGACAGACGACCTGATAAGTTGTCAGAAAACATCAAGGCCATCATTCATGAAGATCAGAGGAGATATGAGAAGAGACTATGAAGCTTTCTCTTCACTGTAGAGTAGTTGTGGCACAGAGAAGAAATGATGAAATAAAAAAGATTTTCAAACCTCAAGAAGATAAAGTCAAGTATTGCAACAAAATATGTAAACATCTAGAGTTATTTATTGTGCCAACATGGCCAATGAACACATGTGAGATTAATTGAAGGGTAGAGAGATAAATGGCTTGGTGAGCCTTTCCTCTCTTGTCTCTTGCTCTTTGATCATCGGACCAGTGTGTGGCTGCCTTGCTTGTTCTGGGCCTCAATTTGCAAGCTACACTACCTGTGGGACACCTAACCCGTGGACTGTGTCACTGTAATTTGAGGTTCCTTCAAGACCTGCTTCACCACACCATTGGAATTTATATCTCTTGAGCCGGGGACTGTAGGACCCTGTCATCTGGCTGACTCTTGGTGACCTGCCTTGCTGTTTGCTGCCTATGCCCGGATCACCTGAATTGCTCTACAGAGGACTACCTGGTGGCCCTCAAGACTTGAAGGACTGCCAGTAACTCACAACTGTCTCACAGGAGTGCATTGCCCTGAGCCATTTTAATTTAATTAATGATTTATGTCTTATGTTATACATATATATACCTGTATAAATATATATATATAATTATTCGCATCTGTTTTTGTTTCTCTAGAGAACCCTGTCTAACACAACTGCACTGAAAGCATTAGCCAAAAACACAGCTTCAATAATTAATGGAAAAGCAATTGAAAGGTTCCAACAAGCTGAAGCACCAGGGTTTTGGAAGAGAGCTACCTGACCAATTAGCTGGAAAAGATCCATATTTGTACACATTTCAAAGAAAGGTGACCTAACAAACTGCTCAAATTGATATTGCATGGAAGTAAAAATTTCTTGAAGATAGTCCAACAGTGCATTGACAAAACTGCCAGAGGTTCCGGCCAGACATAGAGGAGGATGTGAAACAAGAGCTATCGTGGCTGTAGTCAATAGGTCTCAGCTGAAAGCAGAGACTACAAGACAGATGTTTTCTTTTGTTTTCTTGGCTGTGCTAAGGGATTTGATTATGTGGCTAACAACAAACTATGGAAATCCTTGAGAAAAATGAGAATCCAAGAACACTTCATTTTGCTCATGGTGAACTTGTATGTGGTTCAAGAGGCAGTTGCGTGGACAGAACAAGGGAACACTGCCTGGTTTAAATTCAGAAAAGGTGCATATCAGGGTTGTATCCTTTCACCATACTTATTCAATCTGTATGCTGAGCAAATCATAAGATAAGCCAGATGACATAGGAAGAAGAGTGGAGTATCAATATTGGAAGAAGGATTATGAACAACCTGTGATATGCAAATGATAAAATCGTATTCACCGTAAGTGAAGAGGACTTGAAGCACTTGCTGATGGATATCAAGAATTTCAGTCTTTAGTATGGATTACAACTGAATGTAAAGAGGACAACATTTTTCACAATTAGACTAATGGAGAAAAGAATTTTTTTCTTGCTTGGGCCCACAATCAAGGCTCATGAAAGCAGCAGTCAAGGGATCAAACAGTGCATTGCATTGGGCAAATCTGCACAAGGCCTCTTTTGGGTGTGTAAGGGAATTGACGTTGAGAGCTGTGGTGCATCTGACCCAATATGCCTGTGAAAGTGGGACATTGAATAAGAAATAATGAAGAAGAACTGGTGTCATTGAACTGTGGCGCAGAAGAAGCATATTGAAAGTACCATGAACTGCCCGAAGGACAAACAAATCTGTCTTGGAAGAACCAGGGTACTTTCAGAAGCAAGGTCGGTAGGGTTTCTACTTACATGATGTGGATATGTTGTCAGGAGAGACTAATCCCCGGGGAATAGCATCATGTATGGTAATGTAGAGGAAGCAGTGAAAATGATAACATAACAAAAGATAATATAATAGCCATTTATCAATAATATTGGTTGGCACGGTGGCTGCAACAATGGGCACAAGCACAGGAAAATTGTAAGGTTAGGACAGGACCAGTCACTGTATCATTCTGTTGTGCATAAGGTAGCTATGGATCAGAACTGACACAATTGCACCTAACAACAGCAACATCACTAATATCACAAGCAAGTAAAATGTTGCCGAAGTTCATTCAACAATGGTTGCAGCAGTATCAACAAGGAGTTGCAAGAAAAATCAGGAAAATGATATATCAGGGCCATCTCCTCTCACCATACTTATTTGATCTCTTTGCTGAGCAAATAATCAGAAAGCTGGATTATATGGAGAAGAATGTGGCAACAGGATTGGAGGGAGGTTTATGAACAACCTGTGATATACAGCTGAGGCAATCTGGCTTGCTAAAGGTGGGGAGGACTTGAAGTACTTGCAGATGAAGAACAAGGACCACAGCTTTCAGTGTGAATTACAATTCAATGTAAAGGAGACCAAAATTCTCACTACTAGACCAATAGGTAACGTCATGGTAACTGCAGAGATTAACGTTGTAAAGGTTCTCCTCTTGCTAGGATTCACAGCCAATTCTCATGAAAGCAGCAGTCTAGACTCAGACAATACATTGTACAGGGCACGTCTGCTGCACTAGACCTTTATCAACTGTTGACGAAGAAGGGTCACTGTGAGGCCTAACGTGTGAGGCCTGAACCATGGTGCAGAAAACTATATGGAACACGTATCTGGCCTCCTCTGGATTTCCTGTTGCCAGAAGGCAAGGGTCAGACATGCCTACATGTTCCCTATTTCTCTATTTTAACACTAATCTTTTCTCCCATACCACTTTGAATCTATACTGGGTTCAATAATTTGCTGATATGGCACACAGAATTTACAAGCAATACTCACAATTAAAGGGGATTATTACCAGAGTTAACAGGTTACCACAAGTCAGCATGAGGATATAGTGATTGATCCACAGCCAGCAGCTCAGTATCTCTCTGGTCCTTAGCCTCTCGATTAAGCAGTCCCTTGGTTTCTGCCTCTATGAACAAGGAAGCCCACCTGTAGCTCTGCTTCATAGTACCCTATTCTCAACACTGTTCCGCTGGTCCGCCTCGTGGTTTTGTGTCTTTGGCCTCTGGTCTTGGCCTGGCTCCTTTACTCCATCTCCTAATCTTCAGGCCGCAATCTCTGGTGCCTCTGGTCTCAGCCTCCACTCCTTAAGACAGAGATCTCAACTATGCTGTCTTCCGTGGTCCTGGGATTTCTACCTGTGTCTGCTTTGGAAATGGCTCGTATGCATAGAGGAATGATTTCAATGGACATGTTCTGGTTGTCTCTCAGCAGATCACATCCTCAATGAAAACAAAGAATAGTGACCGAAGGCACTCCCTCGAGTGAGGTTACATCTACAAGGGAAACATCCCACCTTAATCCTGTCACAGGGAACTCCCTCCAAATTGGGATTATAGCTACAGGAATGGAGTCTAGAATCATAATAAGAGTCTAGAATTATAACATTTCACATAAAGAGTTATGACTAGAAGCGCCATATTAATTGACTACATGTCGCACAATATGTGCAATCACCACATAAGCATGTGGACTTTGGACAATGAATAAGGAAGACTGAAGAAATAATGCACTTAAATTAGGATGTTGGCAAACAATCTTGAAACTATCCTAGATTGCCAGAGGAACAAACAAGTCTGCCTTGAAGGAAATATGGCCGTCATGCTCTTGGAAATAAGGGTAATGAGGCTTCACCTCAAACACCACTGAGAGACCAGTCGCTAGACAAGGACATCATGTTTAGTAAAGTCCAGGATAAGTGATACAGGGAATTCAGGACAGATGATCGCTTCAGGACCAGTGCTGAGAGTGGTGATACCGGGAGGGTGTAGGGAGGGTGGGGTTGAAAGGGGGAACCGACTACAAGGATCTACATATAGCCTCCTCCCTTGGGGATGGACAACAGAATAGTGGGTGAAGGAAGATGTCAGAGAGTGTAAGAGATGACAAAATAATAATTTATAAATTACCAAGGGTTCATGAAGGAGATGGAGTGGGGAGGGAGGGGAGAAATGAGGAGCTGATACCAAGGGCTCAAGTAGAAAGCAAATGTTTTCAGAATGATGAGGGCAACAAGTGTACAAATGTGCTTGACAATGGATGAATGTATGGATTGTGATAATAGTTGTACGAGCCCCCAATAAAATGATTTTTAAAGATATTAATATTTTAAAAGTCCTTAAGAAAATGGATTGAATGGTGGCTACAACCATGAGCTCACACATAGCAGCTATAGGATACAGCAGGGCCAGGCAGTGTTTGTTCCACGTGCATTGGGTCATATGCAACCCATCAGCACCTATGGACAGCAACAGGAATCCTGGAGAAGGAATTCAGAAAACGCATCCTTACAACCTTGTTCCCTTGAACCACCTTCAGTACCAAATATCTTAGGCTGTTTTTAGAGGAAGAAACCCATTGAAGCATGTGTGTATAAGCATGTATGTGTGTGTATCAAATTTACTGCCATCCAGTGGTTGCCCAGTCATAGTTACCCTATAGAACAAGGTAGAACTGCCCTTATGAACTTCCAAGACAGTAGCTTTACGGGAGTAGAAAGCCCTCTATGTCTCCTGTGGAGTGGCTGGTGGAGAAGAGGTAATGGCTCATATAGTTAGAGGAGGCAAGTAAGTCCTAATCACACAGGTCAGACATCAGGATTCTCCTAAAGTTCATGTCATAGTTACAGGAACTAATGAATGCATAATTTGAAGGTCATGCAGTAGGATACAAGCTCAAGTCCCAGAACAGGAAGTCAGAGGCCAGATTGACGATGAGTATGTTTGGTGGCCACACCCCCAAACAAGCTCCCCTTCCATCAGATCATAAAATGGAAGATCATTAAATAATACTGAGCATCATGTTTCTAGCTCACTCACATATCGAGTAATGAGTTAAATGACCTAAGAAATTGTTTTCTTACACACAAACCTGACTGTTGGTACATATATCACCAATAGCCTAGCCCAAATCTCTTTGGGGTTGCTAGGTTTGAAAAGTAGCAAAAGAGTAATAATCACAAGCACGTTGTAATAGGTTTGCTATCAGCCAAGCAAATCAGAGCCAAATTCATAATAAATAAAAGAAATGATTACAGAAGGGCATAGCTACAGTAAGTTATAAATATTGGGAAGCATTAACATAACAACCTCTAACTGGTTTGGGCACAGGGATGGAGACAAGAACTGGTATCACCAATGTAATCAGATGTAATCAGACCTTTGGAGTATTATGACTTTCTTTGGTGTTTTCAAAAATAATAATAGCACACCTTTCTTAAAATAGTATTTTTGTGAGTTCTACCAGGTAAATATACTTTTGTTCCCCTCAGGGAATATATTTGACAATATTAACAATAATTAACATCTTAAATTCTTCTAACCCATGCTAGTAGAAACAAATGCAGGGCTACAAGAAGTATTTCTTGAGTTTCAATTGATGTAGGACTTCATAGTTTCCAACATAACTGAGTTCATATATTGAGTGGTCAGAGCATGCAATAAATTTTGGTTCTGAAAAATATAGTTGCAAATATCTTTAAAAAGATGAATCTTCTTTAAAACAGAAAGCATGGAGAGTAACTATAATGAATATCTCTAAGGCAAGCTGCGAGAGTCACCGTGATTCCCCCTCATCTAGGTTAATTCCCTGGAGCATGATCCTACTTCACTGACCATATTGACAAGGGAGGGAAGTTGAGTTTGACCAACAGAGTGTTCTGTCCTAAGAATTTGAAATTGAGCATGAGATATTCAAATCAATAATAAGAGTTAATGAATTCTATCAAATAATAAAATACTATTTCATTTAGCATCCATAGAGCCAGTCTTCCTGCCTGTTTATATGCTTAGCACATTTGGATTCCATAAATTATATGAAAATTCTTTCTATAAATTCCCCTTATTTTACTGAATGCTATTATATTTGTTTTCTATATGCAATAAATGCTGTACTATGCTACCCAGAACACCTTTTAAAATTAAAACAAACATTCCAGGAACAAAGTCATCCCAAAATTACTATTACCTAAAGGGAATTGCTTTGTGCCTACCTTGATGCAGTTCCTGAGAAGATCAGTCAGCTGTTGTTGTTGTTGTTATTGTTTTTACGGGCCATCGAATCAGCTCTAACCCATAGCACCCTTATGCAAAACAGAACAAAACCTTGCATGGTCCTGTTTCATCCTCACAATTATTCCTAAGCCTGAGCCCATTGAAGCAGCCACTGGCTGTGTCAATCCATCTTGTCAAGGGTCTTCCTCTTTTTCACAGCCCCTCCATTTGATCAAATATCATGTCATTCTCCAGGGACTAGTCGCTCCTGACAATATGCCCTAAGTATGTAAGACGAAGTCTTCCCATCTTTAGTCTAAGGAGCTCTCTAGCCTTACTTCTTCCCATATGGATCAGTTTGTCCTTTTAGCAGTCCATAGTACATTGAATATTCTTCTCCAACATCACAATTCAAATTCATCCATTCTTCTATGGTCTTCCTTATTCAATGTTCAACTTTCACATGCCTGTGATGCAATGGAGAATACCATGGCTTGGGTCAGGCGCACTTAGTCCTACAAGAAACATCCTTATTTGTCTATACTCTAAAGAGGTCTTATGCAGCAAATTCACCTGATGCAATACATCCTGTGATCTCTTGACGGGTGCTTTCAAAAGATAACATCTGAGCAAGAACCAATCATTGGGGCTGAAGGAAGAAGTTCACATTTTGCTAAATGCATTAGCCTAAATTGGGTTTCTAGAAATTAATGGAATGTCCATTGAAATACTTCAGAATACTGAAAAAGCAATCAAAGCACTCACTTGCCTATGCTGAGAAATTTGGAAGATTGCTATTTAGCTAACTGACTGGAGGACATCCATATCTGTGCCCATTCTAAAAATAGGTGACCCAACAGAGTGCTCAAACTATAGAATGATATCATTGATATTGCACACAAGTAAAATTTTGCTTAAAATCATCCAACAAAGGTTTCAGCAGTACACTGACGAGGAACTTCCAGAAATTCAGACTGGATTCTGAAGAGGACATGGAACGAGGATGGATCTTGGCTCAAAGTAGAGAATATCAGAAAAGTGATTATTTGTGTTTCATTGACTGTGCAAAGGCATTTGACTGTGTGGACTATACTAAACTGAATAACCCTGAGAAGAATGGAAATTCCAGAACACTTCATTGTGCTAGTTTGGAACCCGTACATAGATCAAGAAGCAGTTGTGTGAACAGAACAAGGGAACACTGCATGGTTTAAAATCAGGAAAGGGGTGCCTCGGGGTTGCAGCCTCTCACCACACTGCTTCCACCTGTATGTCGAGTAAATCATCAAAGAAGCTGGTTTATATAAGGAAGAGCGGGGTATCAGGATGGGAGGAAGGCTCATTCACAACCTTCGGTATGCAGATGACACAACCTGCTGAAAGTGAGGAGGAACTCAAGCACTTATTGATAAAGAAGAAAAGTTGTAGCCTTCAGTATGGATTAAATCTCAATGTACAGAAGAACAAAATCCTCACAACTGGGCCAGTAGGGAGCATCATGATGAATGGAGAAAAGTTTGAAGTTGTCCAGGATTTTGTCTTCCTTGGATCCATAATCAATGCTCGTGAAAGCAGCAGTCAAGAGATCAATCAGCCAGTTGGTGTCAATTTTGCTTCATTGAATCATCCAATCAGCAGTCTTTCTTGATGGACTTATCTTTCCTATTTGCCAGACGTTGGCCAGGCCCACTGAATGGGAGCTTAAAGAGTATTTGAACCACTAATAAAGGAGTCCCACTTTACATTACAGCCTAAGGGACACATTTTCTAGCAAGGAACTATGACAATGAGCATATAATTTTATGATCCATCGATCCCATTACAAATCACATAAACAGAAATTAGCAATAGACCGATTTGTGAAGGCATGGTTAAGGCAACAGTTTAAAGTGCCTGTGATGAGAAAATGCCATCACTATGGAAACAGCATACATCTTAAAACAATGACTGCACGTGGTGCTTGATCCCCTATCGATAAAATACAGAAGCTCAAAACCAAGAGTAATAGTAGGAGTGACTTTGTTTATCTTCGTTCCCAGTTACTACTCCAAGAATTCGTTTCTCCCATCCCTACAGCTCTGGGGTGTTCCAGTTTAGATGGGCTAACTACAGAGGTCACCAGAGAGAGAATGCTTCCACAGGGAGCACAGTGATTGAGGGCCATCACCTTATCTTTTTAGAATCCTTGTGCCATACAAACAAAGCCATGGAAAGTGTTTATGAGACAGGCAGGGGTAATTGACTCTGATCACCAGGAGAAAGTAGAGCTGCTTTTACATCACGGAGGCAAGGAAGAATGCATTTAGCACAGAACTGGCTCTTTTTAAACTTGTAAAAGTTTGATGGTGAATGGACAATGGTTATGTGTGCATCCTGAAACCATGGCAAGCAGGGGCTCAGTCCTCACAGGGATAGGGCTGACCCTAAGTAAACCACCAGATCCCCTAGGTACTTCTCCACTGCTATCAGTTGATTCCAACTCACCATGACCCTACAGAGCCTTAGATCTTTGCCAGGGAGGATGGCCTGATCATTCCCCTACAGAGTGGCTGGTGGGTCAACACACTTCCTCAACGTTGCCTTTCACAAAGGTACTGAGGCTTAGCATCTAGAGCGAGTCTCAGAGGAGAGAGATAATATATGCCAGATGCGACCCTAAGACCAACAGCAGCAGTGGGGTTGTTGTCTTTTCTCCCTAACCTTTAGAAGTTTCCCAGGATATAAAACCAAAAATGACCAAACAAAACAGTACCCTGAACACTCTGTTCCTACCTGAGGTGAACTAACTTTAAGAAGCAAGTGGGTCCACGCAGCACATAAGGTAGACAATAGAAGACTTTGTGGTCCACTTCCAAGATCTGCCCCTTCTTTATTGATGCCCTCATTTTCCCAGATGTCTGCTGCCCCTCGCTGGAAATTACCTTTAGTCCAAGGGAGCCACCTCGCCCACACCCTTGCCTTTTTCCCTCAGGATGCCCCGATTCAATTCTTGTTTAATGCACAGATGCAGTTCCATGCCTCAGTTCCATGCCTTCATGTGAAAGAACTCTGAACATCCATTCCAAATAGCAGAGCTTCCAATGGGAATGACTGAGGCCTCTGTTGCATTGCACGTCCGATATTCCTCTGCCCTACTCCCTTTCAGGGATTGTCCTAAAACCTTCAAGCTGGTTAGGTTTGGGAATAGAAGTAAAGGATACAGTATTTTTATTCCCTTTCTAATTTTTTTGCAATTTGAAAAGTAACCAAAAAGTTATGAAAGGAAGTATGAGATACTCTTCAAAAGAATAAAAATATTAATGGTAATGTATAGTTAGAGAAACAAGATTGGTTGGTGTTTTGAGGTCCCAGAGTATGCTAAAATCCACTATTGGAAAAGGAAAAAGGATAGATTGTGGGAAAAAATGGTCATTATTGTTTCCAACCCATTTGAATCTTTCTGCTTTTATGAATTGTAAGCAAACTGTATAGATGAGTTTGCAGAACTTTATATGTTCATTAAGACACTTTGAAAGGCAGTGGGATCATGAACTCTTTCCCTCTTATCAGAAATGCTAAATGCATCCAAAATTTTCCACCAAGATATAAAAATTATTAATATCTAATTTAATGTTGTGATCCCCATGGAAGTCAAGATTGGGAAGTCAATGTGTATGTAGGTCATTACAAAGACTTTACAAAGAAGAAAAATAATTGGCTGCAACGCCATACTTTTTTAAATATAATACCTCCACCATATTTATTTTACCACGTTGTATGCTCAAATAGCACATCTATTTGTGTTATTTTCTCTTTCAACCTGCTGTTGGAGTAAGCCTTTTAAATGAACTGAATATGTGATTGTCCCCTCATGGAAACAAATAGTCACAGCCACAGGAAAACAATCTGTGTGAGGAAACAGGAAACCATATATATTTTTTATTTCTGTCATCTACAATTTATCTTTCCACAATGTGCCCTCAAATTCAGTTTTCCCTGTAATTTGGGAAAAGAATATTGGAAACAAGCTCGAGCCTGTCAAATAAAATTCAAAGTAACAAGCTTGTCTGGAGCTGTTCTATTAAAATGTTCTACACTTAGAGATGTCCCTTATTTCTGAAGGGCAAATGAACTCAGCAGGTGATTGAGTGATTATGACTCTGACTCAAAGCTCATTTTTTAAAAATATGAACTGTTTCATGCTTGCTGATTGCCATCCCTAACATTCCCTTGTTTTCAATACACCCTTCCTCCTTGTCGCTAACTCAATCCTGGGCTGCAGGCAGAGAGCCCACTTAGAGAGGCTCCGCCGTTAAATTTCAGTCCCCTAGACAGCAAGACCTACTATAAAATTAATTTTCAAAGACATATTTAGAATCCTCTATTTTCTTATTCCAGATGTAAATTTCAAGAGCTGGTTTGAAGAAAAGGATTCTTAATATTAGAGTGAAATGAAAGGAAGTTGCTGTCAGTAAGAAACTCTACTTCATCCAAAATAGACCCCATATGGGTGTCCTGGAGAAATGTTGCTGCAGCAAAAGCAATTACTATCCTATTTTAAAAAGTTATTTTAAAAATCAAAGCCAAACACACTAGAAAGAGAAAACCCTCCACAATCAGATCTCCCAGCATAGTCTTTTTTAATGATATGTTTTGGGATATTCCTGGAAAATTCTAAACATACTGCATTATTATTATAAAGTGAAATCCTGGACTTTATTAGTTTATAGCCTAAATGCAAAAGATAAAGCAATAATATGTTACATTATAAAGTCTTTTTACCATTTTCAAATACTGCTCACCCACTCTGACTTTTGTTTTGTTTTGTTTTTTTAAAACAATTAATTAGGGGCTCATACAACTCTTATCACAGTCCATACATATACATACATCAATTGTATAAAGCACATCTGTACATTCTTTGCCCTAATAATTTTTTTTATTTTTCCCCTCTTTTCTTTTTTTACATTTTATTAGGGGCTCATACAACTCTTATCACAATCCATACATATACATATACAACAGTTTTTAGACAAGAGAGATGCCTATCTCCAAATCTGATTTCTTACAGCATGTGATCATTGATCCATATTCAAAAAGACATTTTTACAGAAATGCAGGTACCTTCAATAAGGCTACAGGGTTCTCTCTCCATCCACTGAATCCTCAAATGTTTTATCGCGCCATTGTGCAAGTGAGCATTAATCAGAACATTTGCACTCAAGCCAACTTGTAACCTAGAGTTTTACAAGCATAACAAGCTGCATCAACAAAACACAGCTGTTGTGAAGTGAAATGAGGTTGTTCATCAAGCAGCACTCTAAGGAGATAAAGAGGACTGCTGCCCCAGTTGTCAATGCTGGCGTAATTTTTGCTTCCTAAACTCAATTTGATCTCTCAGGTACAAGTAGCAAGTACAGAGGAAATAAGCCCTTGAGTGCCACTAGTGAAAGATACAAGGAGATACCTCCCAAAAATCGAAACCTCATAGAAGTTAGGGGCACGTAATACTGAAAGGCTTTCAAGCCTGTACTTTCAAAGAGTCCTAAATGATAGTTTTATTGGTGATTAGCTACAGACACCAACTTCTTGTGATCCTTGTTGGTTGGATTCCCGTGGGTGGTAAACTTTCATTTCACCTCCCACCAACCGAACTTAGTATTTTGAGACATTCTAGGCTTCCAGACATGTGTGCAGTTCTTCATCATATTATCTACATGCAACAAAGAAACGTTATTATTGAAGGTTTTGGGTGCTCTTCCACTTTTTCCATTAAACTCTATTAGATCCAGACCTGGGTCCCGTTTCTTATGTACAGCAATTGTTTCTGTAGCTCTCCCCTCATTTTTGCCCCACTGAAATAGATAACCCCCTCCTTAGAAGGCAGAGAAAATTATTTAAAGTATTTTCTCTTTCACAGTTTTGAGGAAAAGCATGGGTCTCAATGAACCTAGGACAGGAATGTTAAGACAGACCTTTAAAGTGGATTTGATTCCAAAATGGGAATGCCAATAGAAACTACAAAAACCTTCAGTCTTGTCTTAGCTTCAAATTTTCTTTTTCCCTATTCTCTCATTTTAGTTTTCCCTACCTTTAATCCTAATATTCCTTTTCTAAATATAGAAGGGATTGTTACATCAATATGATTTCAAGTCTTAATTCTGTATTATACATTTTATAGATAAGAATACTGGAGCCATCTCCAAAATACTGTGATTTTACATGTCTGGTTAGGCTTGAGAATATGTATTTTAAGCGTACCCTAAAAGACTTAGAGTAAAGATTAAGCTTCTGAAGTAAAGAGCACTTCCTTCCCCCAGAAAAATAGAGGTTCCAACTAAGAAATGTCCTCATCAGCCAGTGGGAAGTGTTCCTCATGAACACTTTCCCATTAGTGAGACTCGGTCGCACGGAAAACAGGGTGTGTAGCTGGACAACTAGCTATCAAGGTGTATCAGTCTGACTGAACTAGAGAAACATTCATAAACACGCATATGCGTATAAGATAATTTTATATACAAGAGCAGTTGAATATTGAGAAAACATCCCAGTCCAGATCAAGTCCATAAGTCCGATATTAGCCCATATGTCTGAAACCAATCTATAAAGTCCTTTTCAGACTCACGAAATCACATGCAGTGATGCCAAATGCAGGAAGATCACAAGCTAGTGGGTACAGAGTTTTGTGAATCCAGTGGTGTGTAAGCATCTCGGCACTGGCAGGGTCTCCAGGTGACTCCTCCAGATCCCAGGGCACAGGATCTATCAGCTTAGCGTCATGTGTTTTGTCAGAAGAGTGTCTCTCCAGAGAAGCTGCTGTCAGTAGAGAGTTTCCAAGGGAGTGAGCAGAGAGATAGAAAGAGAGAGACGAGAGAGAGAGCGAGAAAGAGAGAGAGAGAGAGAGAGAGAGAGAGAGAGAGAGAGAGAGAGAGAGAGTCTGCCTCCAGCCTCCAAGGAGGAAATACAGGAGTTCCCAGAATTCTCAGGAGAAGGCCATGCCCATACAGCGGCCTCATTGGTTATGACACAATGGACAGATTAGACTCCACCCCTTCACTCTTAATCCTCTCAAGTCCCAAATTGATACCACATGATGTGACTACCACACAGGACATAGTGGAGAATGCATTCGAGGAAGCCCAGGTAGCCCCCCCCACACACACACACTCCCAAGTGCTTCAGATGTACCGATCCATTTGAAAGCCACCCTCCAAAGAAAGACTATGGGGATTGCCTCCCTCATTTTGACTTACAGGCAAGAGAACTATGTGGAAATCTAAACTGTGCCACCTTACTAATTGTGTGATCTCAAGCATACCATTTAATGAAAATTTGATGTGTAGGGCATAATGCTAAGTACTTTATAGGCTTCATTTCTTTTAACCTCCATAATGTAAGTGAAATACTTTTTACCCTATGTAATTAACTTTTCTTACTTTACACTGCCATGATTTATCAACATTCAACTTCAAGTTCAGTGTTATCTGAGTCCAAAGTACGTTATCTTTCCCTTCTGTTATATTTAACATGAATGAGTGTCACTATATTTATAAGGAGATAACAATATCTACCTTAATGGGTTGTTATGAAAGTTAAACGAGCTAATTTAAAAGTGCTCTCTCTAGACTATAATTCCCAATATAAAGTAAACTATATTTTCTTTTGCTTATTCATAAGTAAAAACTAATTTACCTTGGTAGGTGTCATGGATTTGGACTTCACTCACACTCTCTGGTTCTGTCTTCAGTGATCAATGGTATCATTTGTGAGATGACAGTTCAGAGTTAATCTGTGGCCCTGGAACTGAACAAAGACAGCTGGCCCATATGAGAATTGACTTAATGGTCTGGAACTTATAACTACTGCCCTGAGCAGAGCTGAAATTACCAGACACTGGCTGCCATCATAAAGACACACCAAACATAAGACCCAGGGAAGAGCAATATCTCTTTATTCCTCTTGTAAGCCCAATCATTAAAAACTAACAAAGACCTTTTTGCCTATAAATAACCTGTTATAAATCAGATTAAGGTGAATTTCCACACATTTCTCTATTGTCATGTTGTTGATCATGTCAAGTCAGCTGCAACTCATAGATACACCACGTACAACAGCTCGAAACACAGGCTGGTCCTGTACCATGCTCACTCTCTGCTGCGTTTGAAGCCCTTGTTGTGTCAATCAATCTCCTTTTTCCATGACCTTGTCCCAAAGGACATCGCACTTGGAAAATAGGGAGTCAGTGAAAAAGAGGGAGACCCTCAAGGAAATGGCTTGGCACAGGGGTTACAACAAATGTAACAACAATGGTGAAAATGGTGACTAACTAGGCAGTGTTTTGTTCTCGTGTGTAAATTCACTGAGAGTCGGGCCTGACTCAGCCACATAAAAACAGTAACAATAAAGTCTGAACTGGATCTCAGAAGCAAGGCATTGGTGTTCTCAAAATCTCCATTTTTCACATACGAATTGCGCTGAAGTGGGACATACTGCCGTGTTTCTTTGGAGGAACTCTGGCTCGTGGTAACCCATCTGTTGCAGAGTAGAACTGATCCGTGGGGTTTTCTGGGCTCTCCCTTTATGGAAGCAATTTGGCGGGTCTTTCTTCCGTGAAGCCGCTGCCTGAGCTTGAACCGCCCAGGGTTCATTTAGCAGCTGACTGCAAACTGCTCGCACCATGCCAAACGAAGAGCACCCAGCCGTCGAGGCCATGCAGCCCTGGGGTGGCGGGGGGGGGGGGGGGGGGAGGGAGGGGGGGCCAACATTGCAACTCTTCCGGGAGTAGAAACCCTTGGCTTCCTCCCGAGGAGCTCCTGGTGTTTGCACCTTGAAGTTCGGGGCCCAGTGTGTAAGCAGCACGCCCCCCAGGCGCCTTGAACTGCAGTATGTATACAGAGAAGAGAAAAATCACAACCCTAAATGCGTTTAAGAATGCTCTCCGGGAGGGTGGGTGGAAAGAGGGAACTAACCGATTACAGGGATCTCCATGTGACCCCCTCCCGGGGGACGGGCAACAGAAAAGGGGGTGAAGGGAGACGTCAGACAGGGCAAGATATGACAAAATAATAATTTATAAATTATCAAGGGTTCATAAGGGAGAGGGGAGTGGGCAGGGAGGGCAAAAATAAGGAGCTGATGCCAGGGGCTTAGGAGGAGAGCAAATGTTTTGAGAATGATGAGGGCAATGAATGTACAGAAGTGCTTTATACAATTGATGTATGGATGGATTGTGATAAGCGTTGTATGAGCCCCTAATAAAATGATTTTTTAAATGTGCTCAAAGTAAACACATCTGTGTAAAGGCTCCCCAGATGAGAACATAAAATATTGCCCATAACTCCAAAACAACTTATGCCTCCTGCCAAGCGCTACCTGTACCCCTAAGATAACCGGATTCACTCTTACCCCGGACGTTAGTTTGGCTGGGTTTTGAGTGAGATCTTATTGGAGGCGTACCATATGCTTTCTTTGTATCTGAATGTGTCCAACATCATGCTGGGGCTTTGAGCTTGATGCAAGCTGTAGCACGGAGCAGTAAGCACTTCAGCTGTTTGCCCTGTGGCCTAACACTACGTTGTGCGAAACGAACACAGATTTGCACCCATTCTACTGAGAAGGAGCTCTGGCCCTTTGGAGAGGAGCCCTGGGGGTGTCGGGGTTCCCGCTGGGCTGCCATCCGCTGGTGGGAACCCCCCTGCAGCTCCGCGGGAGAAAGACTGAGCCTTCTACTGCTGTGAACAGTCACTGTCTCGGAAACCCCCAGCCGGTCACCGGGCGTCAGCATGGACTCGGGGCAGGGACAGTTTTTGCTGGTGGTGCCGAGATTAAAGTGTGGCTGCTAAGGGAAGACCGGCCGTAGGACGCCACCAGGGAATCTGCAAGAGCAAGATGTAGCAGCAGGCTGCTATTTCGGTAGAGATGCCTGGGAACGCCTGCCACAGTTTTACGCTGGCAGGCTCCCTACGCATCAAAATCTACTCAACCTCAATGGATTTTCTACGAAAGTTTGGGTAGTTTCTGGTTTGGGTTATTACAAATGATTATTCTGTGAGAATTCTTAAACATATCATCTGTTACTTAACTTTTTGGTAGGTGTAGGTTTCTATTAATGATAGAATTATAGTATTATTGATATAAGTATAGTATTATTGATAGACTAACTATAGTATTATTGATAGAACTACAGTATTATTGATAGAACTATAGTATTATTGATAGAACTATAGTATTAATGATAGAACTAACTATAGTATTATTGATAGAACTATAGCATTATTGATAGAACTACAGAATTATTGATAGGACTACAGAATTATTGACAGGACTACAGTATATTGATAGAACTATAGTATTATTGATAGAACTTTAGTATCAAGCTGTGAAGCGTACATAGATACCTCCATTCATCTATAGTGGATATATCGATCTTTATTCTCATCAGCAACATAAGAGAATTCAACTTTCTCCATATCACTACTTGGTATTTTCTTTTATAATTTTAGCCATAGCATCACAATATAGCTTTAAGTTGTATACCCCTAATGACTAATGAGGTTCAATGTATTTTCATAGATTCATAGGCCTTTTTCTAAACATAGTCATGTTTAGAAGTCTAATCAAAATTCTTGCCATTACTCCATTACTACATATATTAGAAACTCTGCCATCTACTTGACCCCAGCTCACGTTGTTGTTGTTGGTGGTGGTGGTGATGGTGGTGGTGGTGTTGGTGGTGTTGGTGGTGTTGGTGGTGGTGGTGGTGGTGTTGGTGGTGGTGGTGGTGGTGGTGGTGGTGGTGGTGGTGGTGTTGGTGGTGATGGTGTTGGTGGTGGTGGTGGTGGTGGTGGTGGTGGTGGTGATGGTGGTGGTGGTGGTGATGGTGGTGGTGGTGATGGTGGTGGTGGTGGTGGTGGTGGTGGTGGTGGTGGTGGTGATGGTGATGGTGGTGATGGTGGTGGTGGTGGTGGTGGTGGTGGTGGTGGTGGTGGTGGTGGTGATGGTGATGGTGGTGGTGGTGGTGGTGGTGGTGGTGGTGGTGGGGTTGGGGGTGGTGATGGTGGTGGTGGTGGTGGTGGTGGTGGTGGTGGTGGTGATGGTGATGGTGGTGGTGGTGGTGGTGATGGTGGTGGTGGTGGTGATGGTGGTGGTGGTGATGGTGGTGGTGGTGGTGGTGGTGGTGGTGGTGGTGGTGGTGGTGGTGATGGTGGTGGTGGTGGTGGTGGTGGTGGTGGGGGGTGGTGGTGGTGGTGGTGGTGGTGGTGGTGGTGGTGGTGGTGGTGGTGGTGGTGGTGGTGGTGGTGTTAGGTGCCATCGAGTTGGTTCCAGGTCAAAGTGATCCTCTGGTACAACGGAATGAAGCATGGCCCCGTCCTGCACCACCCTCAAGATTGTTATTGTTGAGCCCATTGTTGTAGCTGCTGTGTCAGTCCATCTCCCTGAGGGGTTTCCTCTTTTCTCTGCCTTTCCACCTGACCAAGCACGACATCCCTTTCCAGGGACTGGTCATTCCTGATAACATGCTCAAAGGACGAGAGAAAGCCTCACAAAGACAATTCTGCCGGACTTCTTCAAACTCATAGTGGCCCCATATAGAGTTTCCAAGACTGTATATCTTTATAGGAGAAAATAGCCTCTTCAGAGCAGCTGGTGGGCTTGAACCATCGACCTTTCAGTTAGCAGCTCAATGCATAATCCACAGCATCACTTAGAGCTCCTTTTAAAATTGAATACATATCTATATATATTATAAACACATTTTCTACTTTGTCCTATATCTTTTCATTTGGTAAATGGTATGTTTTACAGATGGGATTTCGTTGTAGCTCAATTTACCAATCTTTCCCTGTAAGGTTAGAATACCTTTGTAGCTACATTGTTCTTCATGCGATGCCTCAACCATGCCAGAGAGCATCCCTATAATCATTTCCAAGTAACATATATATAAGCATGTGGATCACTCCCTCCAGTTCTCTCTGCTTCAATGTGTCCGTATCAGAAAGCTCATCCTGGTCCATCTCTATAAAAAAAGAAGCTCTACGTACTCTGTCCCATTCCAGTATTCACTATTATGTGTCCTGCTTTATTTTGTTCTTATTATTTATTATTTATTTCTTCTATTCACACACTAGAATATAAGGTCCATGAGAGCAGAACATATGACTCTATTGATCACTGATGAATCTTCAGTGCCTTGCACTGTCATTTAAATTTTTTGTATTTAATAAATAAATAAAGTCTACTTGAATGTGTTTCTTTTATTTATCTTTCTTACATCTCCATGTTCTTGTTCTGGATAGTCAACTTTTTCTTGAATTATGGAGCATTTGTATTCACTATCTAATTCAGCTCTCTCCCATTCTCTCACCTGCACTGCATGTTAGATATATTGGACGTTTTTAGGTAAACTTTTCACATTTTTTAATTTCTTAAGTATTTTCTAACTTCACAGGAGTCCTGGAGGCATAGCGGTTGCACATTGGCCTGCAGTTTGCATAGTCAGCAGCTCTGCAGGCAAAAGACTGGGCTTTCTACTGCCATCAAGTTTCAGTCTTGGAAACCCACAGGGGTCGCTATGAATTAGCATTGACTCAGTGGTGGTGAGTTTAGTGGGAGATCTTAATTGAGCAGGGGCACTGTGATGCTTTGAGTTAGACATTAGACTGCTAATCACAAGGCTCATAGTTCAAGCTTCTATAGGAGAAAGATGAGTTTATCTGTTTCCATAATTGTTTAAAGTCTCATAAAACCTGTGAGTCAGAATCGACTTGATGGCAGTGAGATTTTTGCAATAGTTATGTTACTATAATAAATTCTGCATGGTTTCCTCAGAGCTATAACCCAATTCAATAATTCTCTCTCCAGTCTTTCCTACTCTACTATTTATTATGATTTTCAGTCTTCTTAGTAAGACTTTTATTCCAATGAATATAGCTTCTAGATAATGTTTTATCAAATGGTGTTCAGTTTGTCTGTTGTTCTCTCCTGATAATCTGTTCTTATTTTGTGGATTACCTTATTTCTCAAGCAATAACTTTGAACATTTTAGGTATACTCATTTCAGAGAGTTTTTTGTATAACTGTTGAGCTTCTCAGGTATGAATTTTCTTATTTGTTTTCTCTATTTACTTTGTCTCATTGTATGCCTTATAATATTTTCAGAGTCCCTCAAAATAATCATTTACAAAAAGGTCTGGGTGTTCTAGGTTATAAGGATTTGAATCATGAATCAAATTTATCATTTCTTCTGTTAGAATCCTGTGAGGTTCCCTGGTCACAGAACAGATTTATGATGCTCTCTTAGCTCCTCTTTTTAAAAACATCATTTTGTAAATGACTTTTTACACTCTACAAGTATATGGTTTGGACCAGGATAGGAAGTAGGCCGGCTCTGCTTTGTTAAAGAAGAAAGACATTCTCCAACTTCACCGACAGACCACATTTGTTTTCTACAAGGGCCCAAGCAATTACTAGGAGGAAGACGGCTTCCTGATAATTTTTCTTTGTACAGATATTTCTCTTGAAAATTTTATAAAACATTGTTGTTACCCAATGACATATATGTATATATAATGATAATTTATAACTATAATATATTTTTATATGTGTGATACATTTCTGTCTTCAGACTACCACTATGTTTCTCACACACTAAGAATGGGGTCACTGAGTTATAAATACCCAGCGGGTAGTCATGAGTACTCAAGGATGAGATATAAATTAGAGAGAAAGTGCTCATGTAATTTTCTTTGATCAAGAAAATATTTAGAATTACTTATTCCATCATCATGTGAAAGCATAATTGCTCCTTGCTTTGAAATTGGAAGACAGTGCAAATTAACAAACAAAGCAAAGTCCCTTTGGTCCTTTATCTTATCTTGCATTCTAAATTCCCAAAAGTAATTTAGTAAACACTTATTGACAGCCTATTTTATGGAGAGCATTCTTAGTATTTGTTTATGTCACAATCATTTCTGAAGAAAATGTGTTTGGTGGGTGAGAGGGAAGCAGAGAATGTGTTTGGTGTATGAGAGGGAAGCAGAGGGAAGTGTGTGAGAAAAATCACAATTTTTTTTTAAAAGCATTTACTGCAGTACTATTGCCCTTTGTAAATAAAGCTGATATTACTTAACTATCCTGTTCTCAATCATTTTGGCGTATATACGTTATGATTAATTAGTCTTGATTCACTCCCACTTTCGTGCCCAGTGCTCTTGATAATGAAGGCTTACATTTGGAAGTCAAGAGGTAGGGTTTGGGAACACTAGAGGACTAGACACCACATGACTAAAGAAGGGTACGAAGCTGATTGACTCTGCTTAGGTTTTACACCTGAAGCTTGGCCTCATTAATACCCAAGCAAACTGAGCTAACTAGTTTTAAGCTGAGGATTTTAATAAGGACAAAGCTTATTATATAGTAACAGACACAACAGGCTATCAACAGCACCTTAGCAGTTTCTGATGACTCGATAGAGAGAGAAGTCATTCAGCCTGAATTATCCCCAGTTGTAAAAACACCAGGAAATCAAAGCTTCTTCATGAATAAAGGCTCGTAGAGGATGGAAATATGGGAAATGTAAAACAAACTGAAAAAAAAAAACGCCAACAGGATTTGTTTGAGGACACGTCTGTATTTCATAGCATAGACTTTTACATCAGAATTACCAGTGTCATTCATCATTAGAATAGTTTCTTAATAATTTCCACTGAGGGAAACAGAATCTTGGAAATGTAAATACGTAAAATGCACCTAAAATCAAAAATCAAGGTCAGTTCAGAACATTTCTTCCTGTAGCTTGGGTCAGCCTTTACAGCAAATTTGCCTCTTTCAAAGATGTCTAACAAAATGAGAAAAATAACAAAGTGTATACAATTTAGTTGAAATTCAGAGCCAAATTTTCTTATTTTCCAGTCTCTTACCAATCTTAGCAGGAGGGTTTGAAAATTATTTGGTTAAATCACTAGAACAGAAAGTGCAAACCCACTTGTCTCTAACGGAATCCCACTTCGAGAGACCCTGTAGCACAGAGAGGGCTGTGTCACGGCACTCCAGGCTGGAAATCTTCGCCGAAGAACACTGTCTCGTCTTTCTCCTGCGGAGTGAGGTTGGGTGGGCTCAAGCCTCTGATCTTTTGGTTTTCAGCGTATAGCAGTCTAATGCTTAACCCACTGCCCCACTGTCGCTTCTTAAAATATCTAAGAATTCAGTGTGGAAGATGGAGAACAGCCCACTCCCTACAGAAGTTCCTGACCTCTGTGCTCTGGGGCAGGAGCAATAATGTATTAAAGAATTCACAGTGGGCAAAACAGTCATGATTGTCACTCTGGTAGCTTTCTTTAATGAGGTCTATAAAAGCATAACAAAGGACATTATGTGCTATGATTAGGCCTGCGATGGCTATAAAGGCTTTGGCTGGACTGTGGTTGTTACATCCATTATATTTCCTACTCAGGTAACTTTAAATTAGGGACTGCAGTGAACTTCGTTAGAACATGATGATATAGGTGGACCAAACTTCAATTTTAGGATCATCTCTTATGACTCATCCTTCCACTCCAAATGCATTTTATTCCCTTTATCTTCTCTGTCTTCTTTTCAAAAATTATCTCTTATACATTTACTGAGTATAACTTAATGTGTTTATTGATTCCCCCCCAAAAAAACTATTATGTATTTAATGCCTACTAAGAGTTAGGAGCACTGGTAACTCAGTGGCTAAGAACTAAACTATTAACCCACAAGTTGATAGCTTATACGCACTGTGCACAATAACAGTGTGGCAGTCTACTTCCATGAATATTTCAGTCTCTAAAACCCTGTGGAACAGGTGCACTCTGTCCAGAAAAGTGCTGAGTCAGAATTTACTCCACAGCAAAAAGTTTAGTTTGGGAAGTTATTAACGAGTCAAAGTCTCTGGGCAATGTAAATGGTTTACTCTGGCCTGCTAAACTAAAAGTTGAAACTTTGAAACAAACCAGTACATCCATAAAATACTAGCCTACAGCTCTATGTTCATAAAGATTATAGACAAGAAAACTCAATACAGTACTTCTACTCTATTATACAAAGGGTCACTATAAGTCAGAACCAACCCAAAAGCAATAGGATTAGCCAGTCATGACACTCAGTACACAATCCAAATTCACTGCCATCTAACCAATGATGATGGAGAGTAAACCTACAGGAAGAATAAAACCCTTCAGGGGCTGTCAATCTTTATGGGAGCAGAAATCTCTTCTGTCTCCTATGGACTTGCTAGTGAGCTCTAACTACGAATCTTACAGTTAGTGACCCAACTGGGAGACCACTGCCCCACCAAGGCACCTGTTACCCAGTAACAGTGCAGAAATAGGAAAAACAGGAACATCTCTAAATCTCAAAGATTACAGTTGGGAGTGGAGGATAAGGCAGACAGTCAAATAATCACACAACATTGTAAACTTGAAAGTAACAATACAAGGAAAAGTACAGAGTAATATCCAAACCAAACTCCCTTCCAGCTAGTCAATTCCAATGCACAGCAAGTCTTCATGGCAAGAGAGACATGCCCCTTGGGGTACCCAAGGCTTTCAATTATTAGGGGAGCAGACAACCTCATCTTTCTCC
Source organism: Tenrec ecaudatus (assembly GCF_050624435.1). NCBI lineage: Eukaryota > Metazoa > Chordata > Mammalia > Afrosoricida > Tenrecidae > Tenrec > Tenrec ecaudatus. Next base: position 112,692,660 of record NC_134535.1, on the reverse strand, counting down.
CATAGAGTGACTGGTGTGTCCAAACCATGACCTTCCAGTCAGCAGCGCAATGAGTAGCTACTATGCCCCCCAGTCTCCTTAGAGGGGGGAGCTTGATATAATCAGGACATGTTCACAAGGAAGTGACACTTGTTTTGAGATTTGAAAGATAACTCGAAGGCATCTATGTCCAGAGAGGAAGAAAAGCAAATACTCCTTGTAGCCTCTCTGATGACTGGCACTAGAATAGTGACAATTTAAGCAAACCGATCCTTTACTCAAAGTAAAAGCAAATATGCATCTATCTTCAAAGTCGCAGTTAGCTGTCACTGAGCATGGCAAATCCTACATGTTGCAGAATACAACTGCCCCCTAGGGCTTTCTTGGCTGTCATCTTAACCAAAGCAGACAGTCAGGCCCTTTCTTCCACTATTCCTTTGAGTGAGTCCAAACCATCAGCCTTTAGATTAGCAAGTAGGCACAAAGCTTTTGTGACACTAATCAAAATCAAATATGCTGAGAACCGAAATCAAAAGAGGTCATTTGCTTTGTCATTCTCTTCCCTCCAATTTGAGCTATCGTGGTAAATAGAAGAAAGAGCAAAGTTCTAGGTCTATTTTAGTGCAATTAAAGATAGGGTATGTGACAAGATTTTTTAATAGATTTCATTTTTTAGAGACAATTTGGGTTTACAGAAAATTTGTGCCCCAAAGTACAGAGTTCCCTGACACTGCCTACTTCTGAATACTACTTTTCCTATTGTTTACACCTTGCATTCCTATGGAACATCGGTCACAATGTTGATACATTATTATTAGCTAGATCATAGTAGGGGTCACTCACTGTGTTGTATGAGTTCTGACACATGCAAAGTATCATGTGTCCACTATACAGTATCATATTTCTGTCTTAGAAATATAGCCGAAAACATCCTAGAAGCCAGGATGGCAAACCTTTATCTCACATATTTCGAACATACTACCAGGAGGGCCAGGTTCCTGGCGAGAAGCAGAATGGAAAGTAGAGGGCATGGTAAAGCAGAGTGTCAACAAAGAAGAGGACGGTCCACGGCGGGATGGGCTGGCACCGTGGCTGCCACAGCACACGCATGCAGAGCAGCGATTGTGAGCATGCGCAACAGAGGGGTGAGCAGAGGACGTACGCTCTATGTCAAACTGACTGCATGGAACCTGGCAACCATGAAGTTCGTAGTTTACATCAGGGTTCCCTCACAGTGTATGCCGTTCCGGGGTTTTTGATAAATATATGATATTATGTGTCCGGGATTACAGAGTAACATGGAATTAGTTCCCATCACTAATGGTGCTCCAGTCTCTGACCATACCTTTGCCCTCTCTGGCTCCTTAGCGACCACTGAATTTTTCATTGTTTCTATCGTTTTCGCTTTTCGCAGAATATCATATTGTTGGAACCAAATCGTATAAAGCGTTCCTTCCACTTAGCAGTATGCACTTACAGTTCCAACACATCTTTTCAAGGTTTGATATCTCACTTCTTTTTATCACTGAATCACATTACATTGCATGCATGTTGCACAGCCTGCTTACCTATTCACCTATGAGTCTGCACCTTATACTGCTTCCAATTGTGACCAATCATGAAGAAATCTGCTATATTTTCACGTGCCAAGTGTTTGTGTAGATCTGTGTTTTTATCTCACTCGGTATCCAGGAGCACAATCGTTCGATCAAATGGTGAGGTTGTGATTAGCTTTATTGGATGGAAGGAAGTTCCACACATTAGCTGCGAAGCTTGCTCTCAACATAGGAGCTTCCTCTTTAATTGTATTCTCTGCATATGACGACTACCTACTTATAAATAAAACATGATAGACTAGTTTGGTTTGATGTGTGATTACACTATAGTTTGCTTTCATTTCTATAATTCGTGTGCACTTATTGTAGGAAAGTATTTTAAAATGAAATGTAGGGGAAAGCAATTGTTAAAGCTTTCAATAAAAATAAATGGATTTTTCCTAGAACACAAATGATAGTACTTTTGTGAAAAATTATCAATCTGAGCAGTTTTGTACTGCCTTAGAAATTATTGGTTTTCATTTTACATTGGTGTGACATCTAAATGATAATTTTTACTCTCTCATTGTCAGTCACTACCTTAAATATGTAGATACCATAACTAAAGACCACCATGCATATAAAATCTATTGTGAGGAATATTCACAGCTAAGTTCTTAAAAATGACATCATTGCCTTTAAAGATTGGATACAAAATTCATCTCATATAGTGTGGAGACATTCGTAGAAGAGACCAGTCCTTGGAGAAGGACATCATGCTTGGAAAAGCAGAAGTTCAGCAATAAAGAGAAAGAGCCTCAGCAAGACAGACTGACTCAGTGGCTGCAACAACAGACTCAAGCAGAACCGCTGCTGGGTGGATGGTGCGGGCAGCATTCTCCTCTTTCAGCACTGACTCGCCAGTCCCTAACAACACCAAGCACGCAGAGGGGGAAAGTATCGGTTAGCAGGCAATAAGAATAAACAAGAGCTGGACATTATAAAACAACAAGAATGTCTAGCATTGCTATGTGCATTTATGAACATTTGTATATGCATATAGAGAGATTTACAATGCCTCCAATTAGTCAATGGTTAACGTCTCATGCAACCATGTTTACTACGCACTATTCTAAATGGGTCATATCAGAAAATAAGACTTAGTAAATAGTAAGGATCTAAGTCGCTAAGTTAAACAGTATCTGTATAGTCTTGATTTGTTATATGGTTATACCTTCATTCATTAGCATATTACATCAAGGTCCCTTTGCATTAAGTCTTGGTGGAGTTGGGGGGGGGGATTGGAAAACAGAGAGCTTGCATTACAACCACACTTAACAAATTCAGAACTAGACAGTAAGCAATAAGTTTGCATTTTAATATCACAGAACCATTTAAAATATCTGCTGGCTAGAATTCCACATCCTTTTTAATGACCATTAATACAAATGATAACCCTTGTATGATGATGCGGTGAAGAACTTTATATGCATAGCCTCACTACTGCCCTAAGGAATTGTACAATTCATTAGAAATAAAAAACAAATCAAGCTCACTGCCATTAAGTCACTGCAGACTCATAACGACCTTATAGGACAGGGTAAAACTGGCCCTATGAGTTTCCCAGATTGTAACACTTTACGGGAGTGGAAAGTCCCATCTTTATCCAACGGTGCAGCCAGTGGTTTCAAACTGCTGACCTTATGGTTATCAGCCCAATGCTTATCCACTGTGCCACCAGAGCTCCTGCTAATAGAAATAAGATCATACTAATTATTTTTATCTGTATGGTATTTTATAATTAGCGCATATTTCATTTGATATGTGAAGGGAGCTTTGTAAAGTTCATAGGGAAGAAAATAGAATCAAAAGATTATGGTATCGTTCCACAAACTTTTTGAAGTCCCCTTGTATGCATGGTGCTCCAATTACTTATATGAAGATTAAAACTAAGTAAAATATACATGAACAATAAGACATATATCCAATGTAATTCGGAGCTGCAGGAAGATGGCGAAAGACACAGGGCATAGAGTGCTACAGTCTGATCAGTACTAAAAGACTACAACAACGATATGAGAGGGTAGGAAATATTTAACTGATAGAAAGTGCCTATGTAATAGATTGAGATAAAGGAGCCACATGAAGACATTTCAAGGACAAAGTGCTACTCTGGAAAAGGCACAGAATTTTATAATATAAATTTATGCTTCAGTTTACAGCCCTCACGGCTTGTCACATTGTATATAGCCTACAAAAAATGCTGTTTGGATGAGTGCCACATTCTATTAATGAGCAAGACATCATTCCTTCAATATTTCCATTTCACTTCTTTTCTTTCAGGTTTTTTAATCTGTTGAGTGTAGTTAAAAGTAGTTGACAATTAAAGCCATGTAAATACTTCTATAACTAATCTTTTTTCCCCAACATGTGGTATAAAACCAATAAATCAAAGTAACTAACTCAAATAAGTGACCCACCACCATTCCTATTATGAGAATGGGCCATCTGCTCATTGTCCTCAAAAGCTAAGCACTGCGCTGGTTTAACTGTTTTACAGCCGCCATTACTCACGTTGGCAAGCAATGCATGTACTGTTTGCTGCACCACCATAAAGATTCTATTTTGGCCAAAATAAATGCCATATTTTCCCTTCTCTGCCATCCTATGAACATTTATTCCTCTTCATAATGTAGGAAATGTATTCAGTGGGAATTAGAAGAATAACCCGCAAGCTGGGAATGGCTCTGCTAAATCACGCACTACTTTCCTCCTGCTAGTCAAGAGAAATTTCTTCAATGACTTTTCTTTCTCAAATTACAAATAAAATATTAAGTAAACCACATGAAGCTACCAATACTCAATTGTTTGGGTTTATAAAAATAATCATTTCATATGGTTCTACCAAATGCATGAGCCAGAACTCTTCATACTTTTACTCCCTAATTAAAAGTCAGCCGCCTCAAGAGGCATTCTACCCCTTCAAGCATGAAAATAAAGTTTTCGTGCCTGGCTCTTATTCTCTACCTACTGAACAGCCCCCCCCCCCCCCAAAAAAAAAACCAAATATTAAAAATCCCAGTTGCCTTTTGTCTAGAGGATCAAGCTATAATTTTCCAAAAGGCAAAAACTGCGTCTCCCTTACCAATGTAGATGCAAACATGTCAAAATGTGTTCATTCGGTAATGAGGGATCCAGTAAGACTTTAGAGTTAGATCTGAGAACCTTTGGGGCACTGGTATTTATGGACATTTGGAGGGAAAGTGGAAGAATAAATTTAAGATTGCTGGGTAAGATAGCAATTTGGTTAGTTTCTTACAGAACAATAAAATGACTTTCAGGGTTGTTTTCTCTGTTTAAATTCTGCAGGAATCTCCCAGGGAACATGTGTCAGGGCTGCAAGCAAAGAGAAAACAGCAATATCAACACACATATTTTTCTCTAGATATGTAAAACGCCCTTAGTTAAATCTGAATCACAGTACTGTATGACAATTGGTGATTCTAATGACCCCCCTTATTTGTCTATTTCTAATTTTTGAATTTTTTTCTTGATAATATTAAAGGGAAAAGTTTGCTACAGAATAAAAATTAGAAATAGAACTAGAATGAACATATTATTGATGGAACTTACTTATCCCTTCTGGCCTCCTAGTGTAGTGTTTTGATACTGGACTAGCATACAATTGTAAAACAGCCATCCTTCCAAAATAATTAAGCAAACTCATGCTATTTAAAATTGAAAGGTTCTTATATCATCATTTTCCATCTCCGATTATTAGAATTTGAATCTATGTTAAAATATAGATTTCTTGATTTTTAGTACTGGGAACAAAATGAAACATTCGTGTGAATTATTTTATAAATCCAACCATCCAGACTTCCCAACACCACCAAATACATGAATTGAAAATCTCCAATTTTACAAACATGCCAGTCTCTTTACACAATAGCTTACAAAAACAAATTAAAAGTTTTGTGGTCATCAGCTTCATCCCAAAGAATTATCCTTAAGGTTTCTATTTCAGTAAAAATATGACCACATAGATATTATGTTTCAAGAATTTTTTATTTCAATGAAATCTACTATGTCAATCATTTTCAACATAGGATTTTATTATTTGTGTTTTCCCCCTAACTTCTTGTCATTGGTCTTCAAATTCTTCAACCAGGGAAAATTAGAAGCTTCAAATACATTATCTTGAGAATAAGTGAATTATAAAGATGAGATGATATATTATATTAATGTCATGCCTAAGAAGATGAGTGTTTTTAAAAGGTGTGAGAAACTTTTCACCAAAATAGAGATAATCAGATGCTCCATTATCTATACATGTGATTTTCATTTTAAGAAAGTCATTGGAAATTAAAATATTAAATGAGACTGTATTCTCTTCTGAAATACTGAATTTTTTTCATAAACAAGATGAAATTTGTAGTTTGTCTGACACTTAAAGAATTCCTCTTTGGCAGGGTAACGTGTCTCAAACATCAGGGAAATGTAGTAAACACTGGGCATTCAGGCTTCATCAAGGCTAAAAGGTTTAACAAAGTCTTTTTTAATATTCTTGTAAAATGATAAAGATTAAATGCTAATGTAATTGAACAGATTTAAAATGAATTGAAAAGCTGTATTTTTGAAGATGCTGCTTAATGGAATGATATCACAGCCTGTGAGCTTTGCCTTCAGCCTTGTCTTATTCAACAGTTTTATCGAGGGCTTGGATGAAGACAGAAATATATATATACGTGTGTTACATTTGCAGATGACACAAAGCTTGGAAGGATAAGAGATATATGGGATGACAGCCTGGCAGTATCGTGAGCCAAAAAAATTCTTTACAGGCTAGAGCAATGGGTCAAACCTGACAAGATAAAATGTAATAAGGATAAATGTAAGGTCAGTAAAACAACAAATGTAAAAAACGGGAAATAATTCTGAATTCTGCTACTCAAGTGCAGGCTAAAGGACCTATGGCTTAACAGCAGCAGGTAAAATGAGAAACAAGTGATTTGTCTGAGTTCACAATAAGCCCATGATTAGGCAGTGGTGTGCGCTGTGATTAAGATTTGCTCTTTGGTGTCTAAAACAGAAATGGCAAATCACTGGTTCTGACATATAATAGGAGTTAAATTCTGCAAAAGACTTAATCTCTGCAAACCTCAGTTTTCTTATATGTAAAATGAGTGGCAATGGTAAGATTTTCCATGTGAAGTCTATTACTCTTTTGATTAAGTGCTAAGTCTTAATTTGTGAATTCTTAATGATAATTGAGTCTTTTAAAATGTATAATATAGCTTGTCTTCTATATTTTGAGTGGAAATAGGTAGAAAGGAAATGGTAAAAGTTTAAGCAGGGGAAAAAAAAGCAGAATTAACCAATAGGTATTCAGCAACTAGCTCAGATCAGCCACTCTACAAGGTGCCCTACGCACATGAAATAATGTAATCCTCATAACTCAGGAGAGCAAAGGTACCTTTCCAGATTAAGCATGAGAACATGGAGGCTCAGAAAGCGTACATTGTTTTTCCAAAGTCAAAACCCAGCACAGAGTCCACATGGGCTTAAACTCAGGTCTGCACTCCACAGTTGAGACTCCACCCCACCCCCTTCACCTTAAAAGTCCTTCCTGGGTGCTGAGTAACAAGGCCCCTTGATGTTGTTTCTCCCAATCTTCAACTTAAAAAATATTCCATTACCACATTTAGATTAATGTTATTTAGGTTTTATTCAATCTGTGAGAATTTATGTTAACACATGAAATCATGTCTGTGACTCAACTTGCCTATATAAAGCAATTCAGTAGACACAGCATCCTTGATAGTCATTCCCATTTCATACATCGTAATCCTTCCCAAAAGCATTCCTGAGAAAATTTCTTTCCTGAGTCTTATCTCTTACACTTAATTTTCTTTTTAATTTTTGTTGTCATAACTCCTGTCTTCTTATTTTCCAGGGGTAGCATATGTGTAAACCTTGAAGCAGCTGGCAGCCACAGCAAAGCTACTTCTTTGGTAAGCGGAAGGAAAAAAGGGGGAAACCACATAATATAATCATGCCTTACTATGCATTATAGTACACCATCTATACTGAAGGTATTTGGAAGGAGGCCAGTAAGGGAAAGAAAGGGAGATGGTTGTCCTCTGTCAAAGAGAGGTATTTTCCAAAGTCTTCCAGCCGTCAAAGTCCAAGTCAAATATCCTATTATCTACAAAGACCTACCTGTACATATCCCTGTCTTGGTGAGATGTGGAAACTGCTCCCTTTGTTGCTCATATGTAGCATACTACATTGCAAATATTTGCTGATGTAACAAGATGTTTAATTAAAGTTTCAGTGGAGGCACCAACAACACAGACATTACAACAATTACACCAACAACACTACAAAGAAGATGCTGAACTATTTCCAGCTTTGTTTTAATAGTTAATTAGAAGCAATCCCTAAATTCCCCCCATTTACACCAAGGATATAAGAAGGTGGGAAATTTAGCTAGAAGGAGGAACAATAGGAGTTTCTCGATGTTGCAAACCGTTAACTACTTGACTATTAACCAGAAGATTGTAAGTTTGAACCTACCCAGAGGTACTTTGAAGAAAGTCCTGGTGATCTGCTTCCGAAATGTCAGAGCAATGGAAAATTCTTTGGTGCTGACAGTTCCGGGGGGACGTGGGATAGGGGGAGGTGGTGGGAAAGGAAGTGGTGTTAACAAACCCAGGGACAAGGGAATAACAAGTGATCCAAATTGGTGGGGAAGTGGGTGTGGGAGGCCTGGTAGGGCATAATCAAGGGTAATGTAACCAAGAGGAATTGCTGAAATCCAGGTGGGGACTGAGCATGATAGTGGGACAGGAGGAAAGTCAAGAGAAATAGAGGAAAGAGCTGGGAGGCAAAGGGCATTTATAGAGGTCTAGATAAAGACATGTATATATGCAAATATATTTATATATGAGAATGGGGAAATAGATTTATGTGCCTATATTTATAGGTTTAGTATTAAGGTAGCAGAAGGACATTGGGCCTCCACTCAAGTACTCCCTCTCATACTCCCTCAATAGAAAGAATACTGTCTTCTATTAAATTGACATTCTATGGTGCTCACCTTCCCGACACAACCACTGAAGACAAAGTGGGTGAATAAGCAAATGTGGTGAAGAAAGCTGATGGTGCCCGGCTATCAAAAGATATAGCATCTGGGGTCTTAAAGGCTTGAAGATAAACAAGCAGCCATCTAGTTCAGAAGCAACAAAGCCAACATGGAAGAAGCACACCAGCCTGTGTGATCACGAGGTGCCGAAGGGATTAGTTATCAGGCATCAAAGAACAAAAAATCATATTATTGGGTGCTCACTTCCACAATATGATTGCTGAAGACAAATGGGTGCATAAGTAAATGTGGCGAAGAGAGCTGATGGTGCCCGGCTATCAAAAGGTATAGTGTCTGGGATCTTAAAGGCTTGAAGGTAGACAAGCGACCATCTAGCTCAGAAGCAAAAAAAAGCCCACATGGAAGAAGCACATCAGCCCGTGCGATCACGAGGTGTCAAAGGGATCAGGTATAAGGCATCATCAGAACAAAAAATTTTACCATAGTGAATAAGGGGGGCAGTGGAGACTGGAGACCCAAAACCCATTTGTCAGCCACTAAGATCCCCTTGCAGAAGGGTCTAGTAGGAGAGGATACGAGCCATTCAAAATGCAATGTAGCAATGATGAAAGATACAACTTTCCCCTAGTTCCTAAATACTTCCTCCCCAACCCACTATCATGATCCGAATTCTACCTTACAAGTCTGGCTAGACCAGAGGATGTACACTGGTACAGATAGGAACTGGAAACACAGGGAATCCAGGACGGATGATATCTTCAGGACCAGTGGTGTGAGTGGCGATACTGGGAGGACATAGGGAGGGTGGGTTAGAAAGAGGGAACCGATTACAGGGATCTACATGTGACCTCCTCCCTGGGGGACAGACAACAGAAAAGTGGGTGAAGGGAGACATCAGACAGGGAAAGATATGCCAAAATAATTATTTATAAATTATCAAGGACTCATGAGGGAGAGGGGGTTGGAGAGGGAGGGAAAAAAATGAGGACCTGATGCCAGGGCCTTAAGTGTAGAGCAAATGTTTTGAGAACAATGAGGGCAATGAATGTATAGATGTGCTTTACATAATTGATATATGTATGGATTGTGATAAGAGTTGTATGAGCCCCTAATAAAATGATTAAAAAATAAATTTTTTAAAAAGAAGAGTGTAGCTGTGTCTGACCCACACTCATGAAAGCTGGAGGCAATAGAAACAAGCTGCTGAATGGAATGGAGTGAATCTGCTGCACAAAACCTCTATAAAGTTTTGACAAGCAAGGATGTTACTTGGAGGCCAGAGACATGCCTGACCCAAGCAAGGTATTTTCAAGGGCCTCATTTGCACGTGAAAGTTAAACATTGAATAAGGAAGACCAGAGAAGAATTGATATATTTGGACTTTGGTGCTGGCGAAGACTATTGAAAATACCATGGGCTGCTAAAAGGACAAACCACTCTCTGTCTTGGAAGAAGTATGACCGGAGTGTTCCTTAGAAGCAAAGATAGCAAGGCTCCATCTCACATACTTTGGACATGTTGTCAGGAGAAACCAGTCCCTGGATAACATCGTGTTTGGGAAAGTGGCGAGGCAGCAAAAGAGAGGAAGGTCCTCAAGGAGACGAAGTTCCACAGTAGCTGCCCTGACGGGCTCAGGGATAGAAGCAGCTATGAGACTGGCACAGGGCCTGCCAATGCTCCCTTCCATTGTCCATGGGGCCTCTCTGGGTTGGAGCCCATTTGATGGCACTGGACACCCGCAACAACAGTGAACTGCAATTATCTCAGCACTGGTTTTTTCTGTTGTGTCAGAAATAGTTTGAAAATAGAGTTTGCTTGGGAAATACATTTTTAACCCTGCTATGCTCTGACTTCTACACCTACTCTGTGGAGTACTTTTTTAAAGTTTCCAATGACCATTACCTTTACTGAGACATTTAAGAAACTCTTCTAAATCCTTGTAACAACATCTCTGATGAGTTTAACCTATGTTGTCTTATGTAGTCTGTCCTCCTCTTTGGTCTCTAGGATCACCCAATGTGATATGGTGCAACAACCAAAAACCATGAGCTTTGAAACCAAAGGGACCTAAATTTAATTTAATACGGTGATTATGATTAAGCTTTCATTGAATGCACAATATTTTAGCTCCAGGGACTAAACAAAACTTTGAATTTAAATGGTAAATGTAGGATGCGTGGAACAATCCCAGACATGGCACAATATGTCTTTGTGCTTAATATTTAACAAGCTACACTAATTTTCAGTTATATCACCTTGAGAAAATGTTTTAAATTATTTGGGCATAAGCTGTCTTATCTATAAAAAGAGAATGAAATGACCCATTTTGTGGATATTGTTATAACTTGGTGAGCCAGGATTTGCGTCACTTGGGAGGCCCACGATTCTCGGTGATTGTCAGGTGAGGCCTTCTCCATGAAATGAATTGACGTAATGCAATCAACACCAGGATGGAATCTGCTAGGAGCAACCGAGCAGTTGTAGGAAGATCATGGTGAAGGGCAACCCTTGCTCAGGTCACAGCCTTAATGATGTTCCCCCAGGAGTGTAATTTGCTTCCAATATATACCGACATTATAGAGAGGTGCTTCTCATCTTCTTGCTCTGGATCCTGCATCTATCTCTTCGGCTTTCAGTATTTAGATGTCAGCCAACAGCCTACCATGTTGCCTAGTGTGTCAGTCTGGGTACATTAGAAAAACAAATCCACAGAATCGCATATGTATGAGACTTTTATATGAAGGGGAAGTGCTCATCAAGAAAACATCCCAATCCAGTGATGCCCAAGCCCATGAGTCCAACATTAACCCATATGTCTGACACCAATCTACAAAGTCCTCCTTCATCTCACAAAAAACACACAATGATGCCAACTGCAGGAGGAAAGCTGAGTCATCTCAGCGCTGGCAGGGGTCTCTACAAGGCTGCTCTAGCACCCAGGGCTGCATCGGGGTAGGTCCATGCTGCTTCTCCTCGGGGATGTCTTGCAGTAAGTGAGCCTTGCCAGCTGAAGCAGGGAACTGCTAAGGCAGCTACAGCCTGGTCCAACCATCACAAAGCAAGAGACCTGAGAACTCAAAAGGTGAGGCTCACTGAGCCATTTATTCCTCCACCCTTCAATTAACCTCACCTGTGTTTATTGGCCAGGTTGGCACAATAAACCTTAACTATCTCACCTAGCAACTCTGGGAGCAATCAGAGTCAGCCACGTGAACTGCTGGCTTTTTATCATCCATCTCTGCTTCTACCATCAGTGATTTGTCCTCATGCTTCCTGGCTCATCAGTCTCAGCAGCTTCATAAGTAAAGAGAAACCTCCAGCTGGACATCTGACCAGATTTGAGCTGAACTGGACTTGCCCAATCAACAATTATGTGAGCCACTTCCTTAGTATTAATTTGTTTCTTTATATATATTTATGTGTTGCCAATTTTGCTTTGCTGGTAAACCTGGCCTAGCGGGGATTAAATGAGGGAAATTATGTAAATTGCATATCAATTTCTAGCAGAGTCAGTCAAATAAAGGGTCAAACCTTTTGCCTCTCCACTGTCTTTCCAGCACAGAAATATGATCACTGCATCTTCTTAGACTTCCCAGTGTCTGTACAACTTCCTTTAATTACCTCAGCCCTACTCTCACAAGCCGTTATGAAGTATTTCCATTCCCTAACGCTTTCTCAGCTTTGTCTTTTCCTCATTCTTGATTTTCTCCCTAAGGAATCATCTGCACGCCTTTGGCATCCGCTATGACTTCTATGCAATCCTGCTTCCAACTGTGTCTTTAAATGTGATCTCTCATTAGTTCCTCCCACACATTTCCTGGATGTCTTTTTCAGTGCGTCTATAAAATAAGCTCATCTGCTGAACTTGAAATCTACTCCCGCATGCCAATGCTTATACTACTGATATCAATTAAATTTATACAAACAGTTTAGTTAGTTCTCCTTAAAGAAGTAATGGGGTTGTGTGATAGCTGTTGGACTGCTAACCACAAGGTCAGCTGTTCAAACCCACTAGCCACTCTGTCTGCTCCCTTAACGTCTGGCAGTCTTAGAAACTCTGAGGAGCAGTTCTGTTCTGTCCTATCGGATATATGTGGGGTGATATAGACCCCATGACAATGGATTTGGTTTACACACAAAAGAATTGTTGAGAACTGAGCAATCTCCTATCACTATCTGAACTCAAACAATGCAATTTTTAAAAACCACTCTTGAAACTATAGGTGGGGAGTTACAATTCAGACCATAAACTTTGTGTTCAGCAGTTTAAATTACTAATCAAACCCCATAATAGTTTTCCTTTAGCCCGCTCCATAACTTTTCTTCTCCCTCTAGTGGACTACCAGCTTACATTTCACACAAGTTGACACCCATCAACAGTCTAGGTCATTGCTCTAGCTTTTCTCCCTTATCCTTTTCACCCTTGGAAATCACCAAAGATTGTTCTCTGTGGTCTGAAAGTTTTGGCTTGGCTTTTCCCTGATAATATTGAACCAAAGCTAAACCCACTGCCATTGAGTCAATTCTGACTCATATAATTGTAGTCTCATATGATATCTGTTCTTTTATGATTGGCTAATTTCAGTCAGCATAATGTTCCTCAAGTCCATGAGATGATTCTCAATTTTACCTTTTTTAAAAAATCTTTTTAAAGCAATGCATCGTACTCCATTGCGTGTAAATACCAACGTTTCCTTATACTTTCTTCTACTGATGGGCTTTCTGGTTGTTGGCCCCTTCTTGTTAATGTGAAGCGTGCTGCATTGAACATGGGTCTGCATATGTCCGTTCGTATTATGACTCTGACTTCTTTGGGTAATATGCCCAGCAGAGGGATTGCTAGATCACATAGAATTTTTATTCCCAGGTAAAACCGTACTACTTTCCACAGTGGTTCAGCAAATTTACAGTCCCACCAGCAGTGCATAAGAGGTCCAGTCTCTCTACACCCTCTCTAGCATTCATTATATTCTGACTTTATGAACGTGATTGTCAGTCAGTGTAAGGTGATGTGTGAGGCTGGGTTGACTAGAGAAAGAAAAACAGTGAATTTATATGTCAAAAAGCATCCCAGCCCAGCAGCCTAGTTTCAACTCAGGCTCATAAGTCTGATATTAGTCTATAAGTCCCTCCTCAGACTCATGCACCACATGTAAAGATGCAGAATGCAGGAAGATCACAGGCCAGTGAGTGCAAAGTCACGTGGCTCCCAGGGTAGTAGAAATCTGACAGCCCCCCCTCTCCCCCCCCCCCCCCCGGCAGTTCTCAAGGTCAATAATCAGGAAGGTAAAGATAGAAAGATGGATGTGGAGGCTCCTAAGGTCCTCCTTATAAGAGGGCCCCACCCAGAAGGAGGCATCATCAGGCTGTGACCTGTTTGACAGGATTGACTACACCTCTGCACCTTCATATATCTTCAAGTTGACATAAAATTAGCTAACTACCACAGGTGGTATCTCATCATTGCTTAGATTTTTTAAAATCATTTTATTGGGGGCTCGTACAATTCTTATCACTATCCATACATCCAGCCATTATGTACATTTGTTGCCATCATCATTCTCAGAACATTTTCATTCCACTTGCGTTGCTTTATTTGCATCTCCTATATGGGCAGGTAGTACATTTCTTCATATATTTGTCACAGTTTGGATATCATCTCTGGTTAACTGTCTGTTTATGTACTTTGCCTGATTTTTAACTGGGTTATTCATCTTTTTTCTTATTAAGGTGTTATTATTTTCTATAGATTTTAGAGATTGGTCCCTTGTCAGTGTGACCTTTCTAAACATTTTCCCCAGTCTTTTGGTTCACTTTTTAATCTACTGATGAAATCAATTGATGCCCATAAGTCTCTTATTTTTAATAGGTGTCAGTAAGCTATTTTGTCATCTACTGTGTGTATTTAATTTTTACATTTGATTTAATTTGTGTCTATGCCCTGAAATAGGGCCCTTAAGTTTGTCCCTATTTTCTCATTGATGATCTTTATAACTCTGGAATCTACAAATCAGGTTTTCAATTGATCTTGAGTTTGTTTTTCAACATGGGGTAAATTATGTATTCTGTTTCTTTTTTCTACAGATGGAAATCCAACTTTGCCAGTACTATTTGTTGAAGAGGTTAGTTCTTTCCCAATTAATGCTTTTCAGTCCTTTGTTGATCATCAGTTGTTTTGGGGTGAATTCATTAATTTTGTGTTATCTATCTTGTTCCATTGGTTTATGTAGCCATCATTATATAAGAACCAGGCTGTTTTATCTATCATGGCTGTGAAACACGTTTTGAGGCTGGGAAGTGGAAAGTTTCATGCTTTGTTCATCTTCTTAAGAAGATCTTTGCTTATCCTAGATCTCTTCCCTCCCCCTGTGAACTTAATAATTAGTTTTTACATATCTTTAAAGAACAAACCCAAGATCTGGATCAGAATTGCTTTGTATTTATCAATTGCTTTAGGTAGGTTTGACATTTTCATAATATTAAGACTTCCTATCTATGAACATGGACTATTCATCCATTTGTATAGGACTCTGTTGATTTCTTGTGGTAGAGGTCTCTAGTTTTCTTTGTACCAGGCTTGTTTCTCTGGGTAGGGTTATTCCTAAGTGGTTTTTGTTTGTTAGCAGCTAGCCTGTTATCATTGAGTTTGAGTATGATCCATTTAAATTTGTTCTGCTTTTAAATATTTTCTGCTTTCTTATCTGAGGTTTTTATCTGTTTTAATTTGTTACTGTTGTTTGTTGGTTGGTTGGTTGGTTGGTTGGTTGGTTGGTTGGTTGGTTTTAAATGTTTTTCTCTATATGAAATGAAATCCAAGATAGGTGAGTCTATAAAGACAGTAACTATATGAATAGTTCCTTGGGGGTAGGGCAGGGAGGTTGGGGGAAATGGGGAGCTAATAACAATGAGTACAGAATGAAGAAAATATTCTAACACTGATGGTGTTGGTGATCGCACAGTTCCTCTTTGTGTGATGGGACTACTGAATTGTATGATATGTGACGTATATGCCAATTAAACTATTGAAAACCAGTAATGGTAGTTGAGAAACATAGGCACCTGATGCTTAAGCAGTCAGCACGCAGATGACCTCCCAGTGTTAGTGACAGTTTTACAGGTCAGAATCTCCATCAGATGATCTCAAGCACTAAAAAATATTGCTTCAGAATTTTTTACATAGTTCCTGTTTAATCTGAGATGATCAGAACATCTCAAAATTATTTTATGTGGGAGAAATTCCTCTCCTTTCTTTAATGTTTAACTAGAAAATATTCCAAATAAAAAAATAATCGAATCCCAATGTAACCTCTGGAAGAGATTAAGCAGATGTCAATATTTTGCTATAATGTCTTTGTATAGCTACCCTTTTTAAAAAGAAACAACTCGATACATGTCAAAGTGAGAAACCGAGAGCCATTTAGATATTTATGACATCATTCACTGGCCAGACACAATTATCTGCTTAAAAAATTAATCTGTTATATTTGGTCCAACACTTAATTAACTCAGCCCTCATGCGATAGCTGGACCGGCTTCTCCGTGATGAGCCATGCATTAGTAGCTGGTTCATGAGGTTGCTCCTTGTTCAGGTGTGCACCAGGCAGAGGGCTCCGTGATGATAAGTTTTGGAAAGAACTCCTCCCAGCAGTATGTTGTTCTGAACACAGATGTGCATCCCAATTCTTGGCTCCTCAAACTGGGACATTCACCATTGCTTATGTAACCTTTATAGAACTAAGCAACAAGAGGCTGTTATGCCTAGCTTTCAGCTCTTCATAACTTTGCAAATGAACGATTTCCTGTTATAAATCATCAGGCACATCAGCCGGCTCCCCATTGAATAGGGGAGCAAAGATGTTTGATTCTGTTTGTTTTCTTTTCACTTATCCAAATTTTTATTTAAATGCCTCGACTTGTTTCACACATTCAGCAGCATTCACAGTGTATTGTTTTTCCAGAGGGGAATGCACTGTGCTATTCCTTTCCAGTTACACTTTCCACAGCTAGCTTCCAAAGAGTTCACATTTAAAAGCAGGGAGTTGAGTCTTGGGTGGGAGCCTGAAGCTTGACTCTCAGCTCCGAGATCTACTGGGTACTATCCACCAAAATACATAGCCACTTCCTGTCACTGAGCCCCCTGGTTAGCACATGTTGTCCCTTCACCTCCATAAATTGCTTGGCTTCATCCAACAGTTTAAAAAAAACTCAGGAGCAAAATTCAGGAAACACACTTCACAGTGTGATAAAAACTGACCAGTCTACTCAGAGTCAAAATCATTCAGGAATTATTTACATTGGCAGCAAGAAAATCCTCTGCTTTTGAAAAAAATGTGTGCATGCCACTATTGTTGACATCACATGGCTGAGTCACCCACCAGCTGTGCACAGTGACTTTCTCGGAATGCGTGGCAGATATAATTAAATCACTAGGATCAAGACTGAGACAATTCAGTTCTTTCTTGGCATATGTAATTAAACCTCATTCCGGGCCAACCTTGGTTGAAGCTCTTAACTCTAGTAAGGCCTCTTAATTTTTCAAATGATCACTCAAATTTTTTCATGGATGAAGTAAGTGTCTCAAACAGGTCCTCCCCTCCTGTCGTGCCCTGTCTGCTTCCGGTGAGAGCAGTCCCACTTGTGTGTCGACCTCTGCCAGGAAGGAAAATGGCCTGTGGGGCTGTATTTGTTGTCTGTTGTTTCATCACAAGCCGGAGAGAAAAATTGGAAATCTCCTACAGATTTCTCCAGTGTGTGTTTTTCCCGATAGCTGTGCTAAATCAGTAATCCACTCTGCAATGGTCTCTGAGATCGACGAACGCTAGGACACAATGTCATTTTGTCTGGTGCTAGCACTGGTTCATAGACCCTCCCTCTAGAAGAGGTCTCGGCTTCTCAGCGATTCGCTCCCTCTCTACATAGCTGCTCTGAACACTGTCTCTGTCACAGCGAGGCCTAGAGAAAGCAGCTCACTGTGATCCCAACACTTCTGAAGAGCATTGCTTTTATCCACATGCAAGCGGCCTCCCAAATCATTGGGATTAGCATGCTTCGGCACGCTCTCTCTCACTTGCTCTCTCTCTGTGCGTGCTTGCGCCCTACAAGTCACTGCCAATTCCTCAGGATGCTCTAGATGGCTGTTTTCATTACTGCTTCCATATCGCCACAAACTAAGCACGCAGGTGTGCCTTTCGCCTCACCAACAAAAAAAAATAAGAATTTGTCCACCACTTCTCTTGGAAAGCTCAACACTTAGCATCACCTTTTCTCTGTAGTCCTTATTTGTACGATGCCACATCCCTTACATTGTAGTAACGAGCCAGTGGACGGGCCCCCAGCATTGAGTTTACTACCCTTTGATTGATGTTCTAATCCTGCCTCTTGTATCAGGAACAAAACCAACATTTGGATCAACAACTGTGGAGTTCTGTTCTGTGTACTATAATTTCCTGAATTGCTATCTGAGATTCTGGGGTTTTGTTGATCGTGGACGTGTGGGTAGAGACTGGATTGGAGTTATCATCTACAACAATTAAAAAAGTGAACAAAGAAGTCGACAGTATCATCATCATTGGAATCAAGATCATCCATGTCACGAGAAATCATCTCATCACATTTCATCTGTTCATTACCAGATCATCGGTGTTTCTCTGTAGTGTGTTAACACTTTCAAAACATGCACACCCCAACCTGCCTAACACTACTGTCCTCTGAGTCACTGCAATGCAGGGCGATGGGGTACAGGCAGTCAACAAGAAGGCTACCCGTCTGCCCTTTCCGTATATGTGTCCTGTCTATCCTGAAACAGATGTTCCCTACTTGTCCCTCAACATGGACGTGATAATATTGATTCACTTAATATAAATTTATGTTGCTGTGAAAAATGTTTCTAGATTTATTGAATCTCGAATCCTTCTTGAGATTGCCTTGGCAGAACCAAATCAAATGATGTCGAGGGTCTTATACAGAGCCCCAGACCGGAGTGTCCCCACCCAAGATGTACGCTATGCTCTGTGTGAGTCAATGCCACATTGGCTGTCTTTATCCTTCTTCTTTTTTCTGAGAAGAATTTATTTGTCACTAAAGACCCCCAAGTCCATTTCAGTTTTACTTTTACGTGTGTGTGTGTGTGTGCATGTGCTACCACAGAAATACCAATGATACAACTATAAATATAAGATGCTTACTCAGCCTTAGAGACATCAGAGAAAATGTGTCACAGCAGTATTTGAGGGAATTCATAGACTGAACAAATATTGAAGTACTTTGAAAAGTTAAAGCATTACACTGGTGATATTCTCCTCAAAATAAGGAAAACAAAACAGAAAATATTTGTATTTTGCCAACAACTGGAGGAAGGATCCGTTGGCACTGTAGGATGAGCATTGGACTGATAACTGCAAGATTAGCAGTTGAAACCCAGCAGCCGTTCCACAGGAGAACCATGAGGCTGGCTGATCCTCCAGCCAGGGTGTAGTAAAGCACCATTGAAACATACAACTTTCCTCTAGTTCTTTAATGCTTCCTCCCCCCTCCCCCACTATAACCCCAATTCTACCTTACAAATACAGCTAGACCAGAGCATGTACATGGGTAACACAGGGAATCCAGGACAGATAAAGCCCTCAGGATGAATATTGAGAGCAGCAATACCAGGAGGGGAAGGGAAGGTGGGGGGAGAAAAGGGCAACCAATCACGATCTGCATATAACCCCCTCCCAGAGGACGGACAACAGAAAAGTGGGTGAATGGAGACATCGGTCAGTGTAAGACATGAAAAAACAATTTATAAATTATCAAGGGTTCATGAGAAAGGAAGGGTGAGGGAGGGAGGGAAGGCAAAGAGGAGTCGATACCTAGGGCTCAATAGAAAGAAAATGCTTTGAAAACAATGATGGCAACATATGTACAAATGTGCTTGACACAATGGATAGATGTATGGATTGTGATAAAAGTTATACAAGCCTCCAATAAAATTATTTTAAAAAGAAAAAGAATTTACAGTCTCAGAAACTCTATACAGGGTCATTATGAGTAGAAACTGACCATGACCAAGGGTTAACAAGAAAATGACTAAAGGACCACAAAACAAAACGAAGGCAATGGTGTGATTTCAATCTAAATCTGTATAGCTTTTGTTTCCTTGTTTTCATTACATGAAAGTTTTGTTTTGGTGTTGTTTTGTTTTGACCTTTCAGGTTTTAATAAAAAGAAGAAAATCTTTAAATTGTTAACAGTTATCTATGGGACTTTGGATTCCTCATCCAAATGTCGGACTGCATATGTGATGAGCACAAACCTCACTGAGGGAAACAGTATGCGCTGACCATGCTAAACAGTGCATTTGAAGTAAGAATGAGATTTCTGCATTTAAGTAAGGTTTCCACATATTGTATTCCTAACCACCACCATACATACAAGTCTCTCTTGCTCTTCATAAAACTGCAGTTTTCTTGAGTTTAATTTACCTGACAAACAAACTGGGTGGCAGATTTTTTTTTAATTAAGTAGGTGCTTTAACAGACTCAAATCTGTTCTTTTTTTTTAAAACATTTTAATGAGGGAATCTTAGAGCTCTTGTAACAATCCATACATCAATGATATCAAACACATTTGTACGTATGTTGCCATCATTATTTTCTAGACATTTATTTTCTATTGAGCTCTTGGTGTCAGCTCCTCTTCCCCACCTCCCACCCCCACTCCTCACAACTCTCATGGCCCCTGATAAATGATAAATTATTATTACTTTCCCACCTTACACCAACCGCTATCTTCCTTCCCCCACGGTTTCTGTTGTTTGTTCCTCGGGGGGTGGGGGGTGTAGTTATGTGTCCATCATCACAATCAGTTCCCCCTTCCTCCCTTCCTTTTCCCACCTTCTCCTTGCTGTCCTGGTATCAGGATACTCCCATTCCTGTTCCTGGATTCTTTGTGTCATGAGGTCTTATGTCTTATCTGTACTTGTCTAGCCCACAGTGAAAGGCAGGACTGGAGTCATGATAGTGGGGGGTGAGGAGGCCTCAAGAAACCAGAGGAGTATTGTGTGTTTCATACGTTCTTTACTGCACCTTGTCAAATCCATTCTTTAGTAGCATATGGTCTTTTAGAATGAAAAGGAAAGTATAGTTGATTTTGACATTGTAATACTATACAGCCATTAAAAGGAGTGAATGGTGTCTTTAATATATATATTGTATATGTCAACCTGCACCACACATGTACACACACATATGCATGAAGAGGGGTCAAAAGTTTTATGGAAAATATCAACTATCTTTTCATTCCACTTTCCCTAAACTTTTTGAAACTCCCTCATATAATCTGAGGAGGAAGAACAAGAAGATCAAAATAAAGTAGAAATGGGAAATTAAAAAAAAACAGTAGAGGGAAAATGAGGATTTATTAAAAGGGAATTGAATCAAGGGAACAATGTGGCAGGGCTAGCCATAGAAGAGTGATCTGTTTCTTGCTCTGGGCTTGGAAACAAGAAAAAGATAATTAGGCAAATCAAATTAGATTTGTCTGGAGAAAGTTAAGGGAGCACATATTTAATGGGTTTAATATTTTCAGAA
Organism: Tenrec ecaudatus; assembly: GCF_050624435.1. Classification (NCBI taxonomy): domain Eukaryota; kingdom Metazoa; phylum Chordata; class Mammalia; order Afrosoricida; family Tenrecidae; genus Tenrec; species Tenrec ecaudatus. The sequence continues at coordinate 112,671,466 of NC_134535.1, read as the reverse complement.
AAGCTGTTGAAGCCACTCAGCTAGGGATGAGGGCATGGGTTGGCAGACAATTAAAAGGTTTAAAACTGGAAATGTGTCAATGAAAATATAAAATTTCGAAGTCGCATTGCTTATACCAGTAAGTAAATTTACTTCAAATGGCACGCCCACACTGCAAAATACTAAATTGCATTACTGTAAGGACCAGTAAAGGATACAATATCAGTCTGTATTACCATAAAACCTCAATGGCATTCAGCAGTCATTGTGTATCGCTCCCATGTTTAGAGTGGCCAGATGGGACCGTCTGCTGATCTCGGGGCACCCTCCCTTATCTGGGGAATCAGTGGGCAGTGTGCTGACGTAGGTTAACCTTGACTAGAACAACTCGAGTGACATGGTGCTGTGCTACGTGTCCCTCTTCTTCTATTCAGTGTGTTGCCCTGGTGTTGGCCAGGGAAAAGGAGCAAATCCCAACACACCAGCTTGCTCAAACCTCTCCTTCTGTTTGTTGGATGGCATCCCCTTGGCCAAATCAAGTCATATGACTGACCAGTGTTGAGGGGTTAGTCAGGGAACCTACTCAGTGTGGGTGACATCTTGCTTCTAAGGATCATCCTGGCTGTACTTCTTCCAAGATAATGAATTTGTTCTTTTGGCAGTCCGTGGTCCTTTCTTTTCTTTTCTTTTAAATACTCTAATTTATTAATACTTGTATTTTGAATTTTCCTTAACAGATTAAATCTTTCTAGATTAATTTGTGAGAAACATTGACCTTTTCTTGGTCTTTAAGAATTTAAAATGCAAACATTTAAAAGTCAGTCCCATTGATCATAAAACAATGATATAATGGTTTTATAATTTGATAGTTTGTCAGTTTATAGATTGGAAATTCTCTAAGATACTTGGTTAATATTGGAGTAAGCCAACACTAAATAAAATTCTTGTCCCTACCAATGTTTTGAAAATAAATCACCTGCTTTGTTTGAATAATCAATGATTTTACTCTCGGTATACTTTTCAAACTATTTATTTACATAAAGCATCTTCTACCTTTACACTTTATCACCAATCTCTGTAATGAAATTATTTTATATGGTTGGAAGAGTCATAGAAACTAATGTACAATGTTGATTTCTTTCTTAACTAAGCATTAACCGTGACTGAGGGTAGTGTGTTTCCTCTTATATAATTTTAAGGCGAAAACCCTATTCCTTGCCAAAGACATGAGAAAATCTGGAGCTCAAAGACCTGCCCAACACCCTTCCTTGTAGTTGAAAGGAAACAGCTCCAGGTTATGGGGCAAATCCACATGAAGAAATGAGTAGGTTTTTATAAAATATTTTATAAATATATTTTCCTCTTAATTTCTTTAAAAGAAATGATGGTGAAATTGATCATTATGCTGCATCGTTGGATTTATAAAATATGTAGATGGTATATGATAACAGCACAAAGGGAAGACTACAGAGCTATATTTGGACAAAATTTCTACATTGGCAAAATGTATTATTTATTTTTTTATAATAAGATTTTCTAAAAATTTAAGTTTCATTTTCATTGTACACTTTTCAAAAAACTTTTAAACTATGATTTGGGTGAAAGTAAACAAAAGGATTTATTTTCCATTAAAAAACTCATACACACCTTTGTTTTGTGGCATGGGTTACAAGCCCCACAATGGAGCGGCGCTTTTCCCATTTCTTCCCTGTGTTTACCATTTCTATTCGTTCCTATTTCTTATCTCTGTCTCTTGTAAACTCTAATCCTGGCCTGTTTTGTCTCGTATGATTCAATGTTCTAAGAAATACATAATTCCCTTAAAAAAATAAATACATAATTCCCTGGTGTTATTAATGTTATAGGCCTGCCTCCCATTCAGCGGAAAGTAGAGCTATGAGGGTGTGTTCATTTGAAGCCTGAAGGGTGTGTAACCCACCTCTAATCAGGCCTGTAAGCTTCGTCTTTTTTTTTTAATTGGGGGCTCGTGCAACTCTTATCACAATCCATACTTTCCTCCGTTGTGTCAAGCACATTTGTACATATGTTGCCATCATTGTCTTCAAAGCATTTTCTTTCTACTTGAGCCTTTGGTATCAGCTCCTCATTTTCCCCCTCTCTCCTCCTCCCTCCCTCATAAACCCTTGATAATTTATAAATTATTTTTTTTCATGTCTAACGCTGTCTGGTGTCTCCCTTTATACCCTTGTCTATTGTCCATCCCCCTGGGAAGGGGTTATAGATAGGTCATTGTGATTGATGCTCTCTTCCCCCCACCCCCAACTTCCCGTTCCCTTCCTGTTATGGTTCCTCTCAATATTGGTCCCAATATTAGTCCCTATATTCCCTGTTTCCTGCACTTATCTGTACCATGTACCTGCTCTGGCCTAGCCAGATCTGTAAGGTACAATTAGGGTCATGATAGTGAGGTGGGGAGGAAGCATTAAGGAACCAGAGGAAAGCTGTATGTTTCATCGGTGCTATACTGCACCCTGACTGCCTGTTTTCTCTCCATGACCCTTATCTAAGGGGATGTCCAACTGCTTACAGCTTGGCTTTGGTCCTCTACCCTGCACTCCCTGCCTCATTCACATGATAATTTTTAGCTCTGAGTCTTTGATACCTGATACCTCATCCCTTCAATAACTCATGATTGCACAGGTTGGTGTGCTTCTTCCATGTGGGCTTTGTTTTTTCTCAGCTAGATGGCCGGTTGTTTATCTTCAAGCCTTTAAGACTCCAGAGGCTCTATCTTTTGATAGCTGGGCAGCATCAGCTTTCTTCACCACATTTGCTTATACACCTGCTTTGTCTTCAGTGATCATGTCGGAAAGGTAGCATCTCAGAGTGCTGGATTATTAGAATAAAGTGTTCTTGTGTTGAGGGAGGACTTAAGTAGAGGCCTAATGTCCATGGTGCTTTCAATATGTTTCACCAACACCATAATTCAAATGCATCTTTAGTCTTGTTTATTCAACGTCCAACTTTTACAAGCATTTGAGGCAATTGAAAATACCCTGGATTGGCTTGAGTGTACTTTAGCCTTCAAAGTAACATCCTTGCTTTTCAAAGCTTTAAGAAAGTCTTGTGTAGCAGATTTGCCTAGTATGATGTGTCATTTGAACTCTTGACTGCTGCTTCCATGAACATTGATTTTTTTTAATCTAAGTATTATTAAGTCCTTGATGTCAATCATTTCTCTATTTACTGTGAGGGAATCATTGGCCAATATTAATGAACTTCTCTCTAACAAATAAGCAAAAGGATATGAGCAAATAAGCAAAAAGAATAAAGGCTATTTAGTCACAGTAAACCCAGATCTCAGGATAAGATATTTCAACATTTGTGCTTTAAAAATAGTATGTCCTCAGAATTACAAATTCTAATGGAATCCAGATTTGGGGGAGCCATAAGACTGGATCAACCTCCAAACTATTGTCTTCAATAGATCTCAGAACTATCACCTTAAACCAATGCTACTCAAAGTGGGTGGTGCTGCCCCTGGGGGATACTGGAACAATCCTGTGGGGCTGCAAAAGCAGATGCCTTTACTTTATCCTGGACTATGGGCTATAGTACAAACACTGTTCATTGCCAGGGGTTCCTTGGACACATTTTTTTCTGAAAAGAGGCAGTAGGCCAAATAAGTTTGGGAACCTATGGAAACCTTAAAAAAAATCACCAGAAATCTTTAAACAATAGTTTGGCTTAATTCATAAAGAATGTCTGCTTTGAGCAAGTGCTATTTTAAAGAACTATTATTATATTATCAAATTGACAATAGTAACTCAAACCATTAGAGAAGCAAAGGGGCAGTAGGTTAATGGTGTGATGGGACAATAGCACATAAAATAGATATGAGAATAGCTGTAAACTTGCATAGAATATGATCAATGCCACGGAATCATACATGTAGAAATTGCTGAATTCGTGTTTTGTTGTGTACATTTTTAACAAAAAATAAGTATTTTTAATTACCTATTCTCATAATGTGGGAAATATTGCAGCCAATGTGCTTGGGGTGGTTAGAGCAAAGTCTAGTTTGTTAATTTGTGTAACACTAGGCTGGAAATAGTATTTGGCCACTTCTGACTTCACAAGGGAGCAGGAAGAGAGCTACAAAGCAAGGTCAACTTCCATGAGGTGGAGATCAGACATTTTTTCTCCAACTAGTCTCTTTTATACCCAATATCCCTCCCATAGCACTCTTCTTCTGTGGGGGTTCAATAATCCATTGCAATAGCCCCACAGAAGACACATTGCAATGGTGGAGTATCTTAGGAAAGTCGGTTTTGTTGTTGATGATGATGATGTGTTTATTGGGAGCCAGCGAGTTGGTTCTGACTAACAGTGACCCTGTGTACAACAGAACAAAACACTGCCCAGTCCTGCACCATCTGCACAATTGTTCTTAAGTTTGAGCCTACCTTTGGAGCCACTGAGTGAAACCATCTCACCAAGGGCCTTTCTGTTTTTTGCTGCCTGTCCACTTTAACAGACATCATGTTCTTCTCCAGGGACTTATCCTGTTCACATTTTCAAAGTCATTGAGACAAAGTCTCACCATCCTTGCTTCGAAGCATCATTCTGGCTGTATTTCTTCCAAGATAGAGTTGTGTGTTCCTTTGACCCTGACTTCCTTCTGCCAAGAATGTTCTCTCCCCTCCTTAGAGCCTTTGCTAAAATATCTTCTCCTCTTTAGGCTTTCCCTAATATAAAACAATACCCAACAACTCCCCCACATACATCTATTTCCTGTCCCTACCTCTGTTTAATTTCTATAGCACTTATTCTTTCCTAATACACCGTAATTATTCATTGTGTTTATTTAGTCCCCCACTACATTATAATATTCAAAGGACATCTTTGATTTGATTATATGTACCAAATACCTAGAATAATGCCTATCATACAATAGGAACTCTACAAATATGAATTTATAAAGGAGTAAGTAAAATTACTAAACAAATCTTAGTTAAATTATTAAATGCATTGCTCATATTAAAAAGTGAGTACTATGCTAAATAAAAGTCATTTCCAAGTTTTTGATTCATGTTTATATTATTCTATGTTTATCTTCTTAGAAGATATACATCTTGATATTGTAGTATTTAGAAAAACACCTGTATTTAAAATTCAAATTCTGTATAAAGATCATATTCATTAAACATAGTTCCTCTTTTCCATATATAAATTCTACCTAGAATTGAGAATAGTTTTACTTCTGACATTTTCAAATTTACATAGAGAGGCTTTTTACCATATGATAACATTTGTCCCAGTGCCTGCTTTATTTATTTATTTCAGCTGGAAGAACAGTGTTGACAAACTTGTCTTCCTAACAGTGATGGCTGAGCTGGCATTGCCAGTTTTCTTTTTGAGAGCTGAAAATAATACACTCTTGTCACTTAATAAACCCTGCTTGGACCAACAGGGTCTATCTACCAATTCAGTGACTCACCTCTCCTGCAGCTCCCACGTGACTCAGTGTTACCTCCATGCTCGACTGGTTCTACTCTCAACAATGAATCAGATGTAGCCAGGGAACTGCAGCAGTTTGGACTCCATGCCTCATTCCTAAGTGCCAGCTTCCCACCTTGAAAGCCCTTATGACTGTGAAGAATGGATGAAGGTAAATGCAGGTGAATCACACTGTCTGTGAGTCACCAGGGAAGCAGATGTCATCGCAATAGATTCCTACTAGATTGCCTACTCTCTCCCTCTCTCCCTCTCCCCCTCCCCCACCCTCTCCCTTTCACCTCGCTTTCTCTCCCTTTCTCTCTCCCTTTTCTCTCTCATTCTCTCCATTTTCATACTTATGGTAAAAGAGTGAACTCTGCACTTGACTTTTCTCTCTAGATATGTTGTAACAAACCAAAGACCCTCTCCAAGATCTCTTTTCCCTTGTTCATTTCACCACTTCCATCTTCTCTTTTGTAAAGAGCTATCGTCTTAAGGATATCTTATCCTCCCCCAAATATCTACAGCTCGCTAAAGTGCTTCCTTTAAATAGCCTGTCTTTTTATATTAGGCTTTAGATTATAAACAATCCTACCTGTTGCAGGCAAAGTGTGAATCCTAGAAATGAGGGAGTCCGGCCAAGGCTAGAAAATTGTATAGCTAGATTCACTGTTGTCTCCATAAGAATCCGTCATGCCCCAGAAACAAAAATGCAAAAAGGCAAAACAAAACATGAAGGCAATTAGCAAGGCAGAACAGAAGGAGTAAGCATTTGCTTTAGAGGCTGAAATCTTAGGTTCAAGAAAGTCTTACTACTTTTAAGCTGGATGATTACATGCAGTCTTTCTTAAGTCCCCTTTTCTTCACTTAAGTGTGTAATATCTACTTCTGAGAATGTTTATGAAGATAAAGCTAATATTTCTGAAATACATCTGTAGATTTTTTAATGTTTTTCATGACATACATGATTATCAATAAAGATTCTAGAAATAAATGTTAAGGGTACCTGCAAAGATTCTGTTTATGAAAAAAAGAAAAATTTGAAGTCTTTGCTTTAAAATATAAGAATAACCATACTAAATTTTGTAAGAGTATGTGAACAAATATCATATCTTAGAAAGTTCTATGTTTAAATTTTAATCATGAAATACTTCAAGCATTAAAATGCAGAAAGCACTGAAACAGTTACCTATCAACTTACCACTAATATTAAACAGCTATTAACATTTTCCATTGTTTTAGATCATTCCCTTTTTTGTAGAAATAAAATGTCACAGCTAAAGTTTAAGTGTTACTTTCCCTCTTTTCTACTTCTCCAAACAGCCACTTTCCTAAAGCTTCTGTGAATTATCCTCATGTGTTGGTGTATTTGTCTCTAAACAATGGATGCTCTTGTCTTGTATGTTTTAAACTTCACACCAAAACCCATCACTGTCAAGTCAATTCCAGCTTACAGTGATGCTACCATACCCTTTTTAATGCTTTTTTCCTCTTAATGTTTTTCAGTTTATCTATGTTGACAGATTTAGTTTTGCTATTTGTAGGACAATAAGGAGATATTAATGAACAGCTTACCTTGTGTCTCATGAGCTTCTAGCGCACAGTACTCAAAGCAGAAATGCTGCATACTGCAGCTGCACAGCTTCCTGTTAACAAACACACAAGTAATGCATAACCTCTCCAGTAGGTGTCATTAGAAGGTATGGTGCGGTATGCCCCACTGTTTTAATCTGTATTCTCCAGAATACAGGCGATGTTGAGAATCTTTTCGATTTTTATGTGGTAGCCTAGTATCTACGATGAATTAGCCTAGTATCTACGATGAATTACCTATTTAAGACCTTTGCCTACTTTTCTACGGGGACGTTTTCCTTTACTGCATTAACTTGTAGGAACTCTTTATATATTCTAGTTACTAATCCTTTCATGATTATACACAGTACAAATGCCCTCTGTCTTCTCTTTCCATATTGTTTATGATCTCTTACAATAGATATTATTTGGTCAAGTTTATTGATACTTGAAATGCTTATGTTTTTCACATTGTGAATACATAGAATAAAAAGGTGTCCTTATGCTTCTTCATAAATATTATCTTAATTCTACTTTATTAATTTAGGTCTTTAATTCATCTGGAATTCAAGTTAAACATATTTAAAGTTGGAATATAATTTTATCTTTTCCATATCAATAACTACTTGTCATGTATTTAACAATTCATGCTATTCATACCTAAATTTTATTGGCATTCCCATGAAGTAAATTGATATGGTTCTTAAGTCTATTTTCTTTTCTATTGGTTTGCTTTTTCTTGTTTCTATTCTTCTAGGTTTACAGAAACCGTAGTTATTGACCAAGCAAATCCACCACTGTTATTTTTCCTCAAGACTGTGTTCCCCTACATCAGGAAAGACTGATGTCATGAATTATTTGATGTGGCTCTTCTTAACTCCTACCAAACACCTTTTTCCTGTTGCATCTGAGTAATAGAAGGTGAAGGAAGAAATTGATAGACTTATTTGATTCAATTGTGAGTGATTGTTGACAGGGTTAATGGTAATTGGAAAAACTTGGAACGTTAACATGGGGTTGGTCGATCCTACCATTCTGCTAGGCATAAAATAAGCCATCCTCAGGAGGGGGATTTCGCAACCATCAAGAAAGAAGTGGCAATGGTGTGTGTGTTTGAACACCAAGATGCCTGCCATTGAGACTCCTGTCCAGGCACAGAAAGTTGAGACACCAGAGAAGTGACAGCAGTAGAACCAAGAACCAGAGCATGAGACAAAGCAGAGGGCTTTCTGGCCCAGCGAGCTACACTGAGCACATTTGGGCTGAGGCTTACAGGAGAGTGGAGGGCCCTTTGGAGCGTGTACCAACAAATCTCTAAGAGAGCTTTGTAACATTGCCTAAGCAGGGCAGAGACCAAAGGGCTTTGTGGCTAACGGCTAAGAACCAAGAGAAAGGTTTGTCTGTAGGCATGACTGGATAGAAGCTGGTCTGTCTTAAAACCTGTGCTTTGAGCATTTCTGACACTGAACCTGTTACATTTCCTCATAAAAAACATTATCATGAGTCTGGTTTCTGAGTTCTGTGTGCCCACTGCCAATGAATTATCAAACCCAACTGCAATGTAAAGAGTGCTGTAAGAGGGACCGTTGGTATCAGAATGGGTAAGGAAGGTTGGAAGATGGAGGCATGTCTGAGTCCGGCCTCATAGGAATCAGCCTTACGTTGATACTGATTCTCCTCCCCATCCTAATGGGGTTAGAGAAACCCAGGCACTGCTCCATGCCTTTCGTACACTACCCTTACCCTTTATATTTTTATATAAATGGTAACATTAGCTGATCAAAGATGTAAAAATAACAGATTCTATAAAAACAACAAAAATTTTAAATAATCTTTTTTTAAATCATTTTATTGGGGGCTCATACAACTCATCACAATCCATACATACATCCATTTTGTATCAAGCACATTTGTACATTTGTTGTCATCATCCTCAAAACATTTTCTTTCTACTTGAGCCCTTGGAGTCAGCTCATTTTCCCCCTCCCTTCCTCATCCCCCCTCCCTCGTGAACCCTTGATAATTGATCAATTATTATTATTTTGTCATATCTTACACTATCTGACATCTCCCTTCCCCCACTTTCCTGTTGTCCATACCACAGGGAGGAGTTTATATGTAGATCCTTGTAATCGGTTCCCCCTCTCTACTGCACCTTCCCTCCACCCTCCCGGTATCACCACACTCACCACTGGTCCTGAAGGGATCATCTGTCCTGAATTCCCTGTGTTTCCCATTCCTATCTGTGCCAGTGTACATCCTCTGGTCTAGCATTTGGGGTCTTAACGGCTTAAAGGTAAACAAGCAGCCATCTAGCTGAGAAGCAACAAAGCCTACATGGAAGAAGCACACCAGCCTGTATGATCATGAAGTGTCAATGAGATCATGTATCAGGCATCAAAGAACAAAAAATCATATCATTGTGAGTGAGGGGGAGTGTGGAGTAGGGACCCAAAGCCCATCTGTAGTCAACTGGACATCCCCTTACAGAAGGGTTGCAGGCAGGAGATGAGCCAATCAGGGTGCAGTGTAGCAATGATGAAGCACAACTTTCCTCTAGTTCTTAATTGCTTCCTCCCCCCCACTACTATAATCCCAATTCTACATTTTTCAATTAAAAGAGTATTGACTTTATAGTTTACTTAGACTTAATTTCCAACTTATGACTTTGAGCCTTGAAAAAGAAAAAAACGTTGAACCTTTTCATCCACAGTAGTATCACAATCGTGGTACAAATTCCAAACAGTAAGTCTTCTTTAATAACTTTTAATGAAGTTTTGTAGTTTGTTCTGTGTCTCACTAATATCTAATTTTTCTGAGTATCCTATAGTTTTGTTTACCATTAAAATTATAAACTTTTACATTTTATATAAACTATTATAAAACTTGTACATTTTCAAAGAGCATACCAATTTGAGTCCTGAAATCCGAAAGCATCTGTTCAAATCCTGGTTTTCTGATTTATATGATTTATTAACAAAAGCAGATTCTTAAGAATCTAACAAAAAAAAAAAACCAAGTCTGAAGCCAAAAGTAGGGACCATATTTCTCAAACTTCAAAGACTCTTTCCTTCCAGTTTCTCCCTACCACCTACCATTTAGCATTTTGTAAGGTCAAAGAATAGATTGATAATCTGGGATTTCAATGTGATGCCATATCCAGTCAGATAAATATAATGATTGTGTAGGTCGTTATACAGGTTTCACTAAGTACACCTAGTAAACTAGATTACTCTGTAGCTGGGCCTGCATTGAAACCTGCTTATATGAATCAAGTTATGTTCTTAGTCTTTGTAAAACTGTAATAACAGCTATTGCATAGGGCAGTTGGAAGGTTTATATAGCTACATAGAGAAAAAAAATTTTTAATCCAGCAATTTCCAATGCGTAAAGTACTGAATTATTAGCTCCTTTAATCTCCGTTGTGTGATATACACCCACAAATTCCCCGGAGTCCCTCTAACTTAAAGAATATTGGTAGCTACTGTCCTCTTTCTCTTCTTTTTCCCTTGCTTTCTTGTTCTTTCTCTCCCCCGCCTCCCCTTGTTTCTCTTCCCTGTCTCTGCCTTAGGCAACACTTTGTTGCTAGTACCAGACCTATAAACAGGTATCCTGTTATTCATTATGAATAGTTCAGCCCATGGAGCTAAATTACTTTCATAAGGCCAAGTCAGTGCCAGAATGAGTCACCAACAGACTGAGACACTCCTTCTCCTCCCGGCACTGTTCCCACAGTGGCCGCAGCTGCCTGCGGATACTTTGAGGTTAGAAGGTTACTGAAGAGTGACCAAGACAGCGACTTCTGATGTTTTGTCTCTTTTCCTCCTCTAACATGCTATAAATGAACAAATTGGCACCCCCAGGGAATTAGTTGGGTCCTTATAGGAGAAAGAATGATGACATATAGCTTTTGTCTTTAGTTTTGTCACTCAAACATATTTCTTTTCTATCGATTTCTCTCCCCCTCTTCCCCTTTCCTCTTAGTTAGTTTTTGCATGCTCTGCCCCTCCGCCTCATCGTTCTCTTCTATTTGATTCCCCTTCAGGCATCTACGAATGCCATCCCATCTCCAGAGTCTTCTCCATCCCTTCTTTCCTGCTCATTCTTTAAAAATAATCATGCTAACGAGAACACACTAACAAGAATAAGCAGATGCCTACTGAGTGTACTACAGGGACAGGAGTGCTTTCCATTCTGATCACAGTTGGCCTCCCGAGTGTTGCCAGTCTGGTGGCAGAATTACTGGGCCACAGTGAGGCAGGCTGGGGAGTGTGGGTGGTACCCAGTAAGCAACCCACTTGGCTATCTCACTTCCAGTCCTTCTGACAATGGAAGGTCAAAAGCAGGAGAAGGCATTATAGCTCATGTGTTTCCATCCTACAGAGGCTCTGTGGTGGCACAGCGGTCAAGTGCTTGGATGTTCACTAAGTGGTCGGCAGTTTGAAACAACTGGCCCCTCTCCAGGAGAGAGGTGTGGCCGTCTGCACCCTTCAAGAGGGCAGCCCTGGATGCCGGGGCGGTCGCTTGTTCTCCTATCGCCTATAGAGTTACTCTGAGTCAGAAATGAATCAACAATGTATTGACTCCAACCACCATCCCGTTTCCAAATTGGGTCTATAGAGGTAGAAACAAATAGAAAGAAATGAATTCGGTGTGTTCACGAAGTCCATGACATCACTTTGTTTAGATTTTAGGTCTCCCCAGCTTTTGTTTTCTGAATGAGTTATTGTTGCCATGAGGTGCTACTGAGTTGATTTCAGCTCTTCGCCAGCAGACCTACGTACCACAGAACAACATGCTGTCCACTCCTGCGCCCTCCTCACAAGGGTTACGTCCGAGACCACTGCTGCCGTCACTGTGTCAGTCCATCTCCTTGAGGGCCTGCCTCCTTCTCTCTGCCAAGCAAGGGGGCCATCTCCAGACACGGATTTCTCCTGATGACGTGTCCCAATGCCAGGAGACAGATTTGTTTGTTCTTCTTGCGATCTAAGATACCTTAAATATACTTCCCCAGGACCATAATTCAAATGCATGAGTAGGCTTGTGTTTTCCAGAACAGTGTTGTAATCTACATACCCACTAAAAATTATATTGGAATGCCCACAGAAACTTGCATCTACCAGACAAATTATCAGGTAGAGATATCCAAGGTGGTTAATTCAAGAGTGTCAGGTCTTACTTTCTCTTATGTAGCAATTTGAGGATTAACACAAATGCATCATTATCTTAAACTATTTAATTTTATCTGCAATTTTGTTCGACTCTTATTTTAATGGATATTTTTATTTTTAAAGTTCTCACTGATCTTACCATATTTGTATATGTTGTTGTTGTAAGTCGCTTATTTGGGGAACAATATGAGGTGAAAAAAGAAGTAAATAAATGAAGTCATTAACTTTGCTTTCACTCAGTCACAATTTTTAAAATATAAAGTTAAAAATAAGCAATGACGCTAGTAAGTCTCCCTCTACACAGTCATTTATACCATGTGTGCTGCTCTGTGATGGATTTTTAACTCATAATCTTTTTTTATATTTTCACCCCTCATTTATAATTTATTATCATGGGAGACTTTTATTTGAAAACAGCATTAGAGGGCACATTAGCTTCACTTACCCAATCCCTGGTGGTATAGTTGTTACATATGGGGCTCTAAACACAAGGTGAGCAGTTCGAAATTACTATGTGCTCCGTAGAAGATGAGGCTTTCTACTCCTGTAAAGAGTTAGTCTCAGAAACCCACCAGGACACTTCTACCGTACAGGATTGCTATAAGTCAGGACTGACGCAATTGCTTTGAGTTTAAGCGTTATTTTACCAATGTTATCTGAATCTTCTTAATCTAAATACATATAAGTGAAGAAAAACTAAAAACAAACCAACACCAATCCTCCCTATCATGGAGTATGTTCTGAAGTAGTATAAGACAGAGTAGAACTACCCCTTTGAGTTTCCAATACTGCAAACCTTTATGGGAGCAGAAAACTTCCACCTGTCCCTGAGGGATGTTGGTGGAGTCTAATGACCGATCTGGTGGTTAGCTGCCCAATGCATCCTCGTCTGTGCCTCCAGGGCCCCTGGACCCACAGCCATCAAGTGGGTACCAACTCACAGTGAACCTAGAGGACAGCATAGAACTGATACTGTGACTTTCTGAGACTGTCACTGTTCGTGTGAGTAGAAAGCCCATCTTTCTCCCACAGAGTCACTGGTGGTTTCAAACAGTCAACCTTGTGGATCACAGCCCAATGCATAACTAGCATGCCACCAGGGCACTTACAGGGTAGCAAAATATCAACTCAAAGTAGGTATTTACTCATCACTATTCTGACATATCCAATCAAGGAACAAGTGTAGAGATGTCCCACGGAGTTTCCAAGGTTGTATATGTATATAAAGATTTTATTAGGAGCTCTTGCAGTTATTCCTACAATCCACAGTTCCATTAGATCAAGCATAGTTGTACAATTGCTGCCATCATCATTTTCAAAACAATTTCTTTTTAAATTCCCTGATATTGGCTCCCCTTCATTCTCTCCCTCCCCCACCCTACCACCCTTCTGAATCCATAATATAGTATATATTATTATTATTTGCTATATTGTATACCATCCAATGTATCCATTCACCTAAAACTCTGTTATCCATTCCCCTTGTGTGGGATTATACAGTCATCATTTCTATCAGTTCCCCCTTCGCCCACTTCTCCCCCCTCTCTTCCTGCACCCTCATGGAACGATTACTCCCATTATTGTTTCTGAGGCATTTATCTACCTTGAATATCATGCATCGAAAGATCTTAATTGTGCCAATGTACTTGCCCAGGTCCAGCAAGGTGAGTGAGGTCAAACCGAGGCTATAATAGTGGGAGGAGGAAATATTAGAGAACTAGAGGAGAGTTACAGGTTTCATTAGAGCTATACTGACCCCAGGATACATCAATTCTTCTGTGTGGCCCTTCTGTGAGGGACTGTCCAATTGTCTTACAGTTGGGTTTGGGGCCTCCACTTTGTCCACGCTCCTTCACATCAATTTGATTATGCAGACTAACATAAATCTGCTGAATAGCTTGTAGATTCAAACCACCAAATTTTCAGTTAGCAGCTGAGCACTTTAGCCACTGTGCTACCAGGAATACTTTATTTGAAGCTGTGCCTCAAAACCAAATGCACTGCTATCAAGTCAATTCTGATTCATAATGACCCTATAGGTCAGGGTAGAACTGCCCCTTCGAGTTTCTGAGACTGTACATCTTTATGGGAACAGAAAGTTTCATCTTTCTCCCATGGATTGGCTGGTGGTTTTGAACTGCTGAGCCTGCGGTTAGCAACTCAATGATTATTTGCCCCTTATTCCATCCGGGACTATTATTCTAACTAAGAATCTGGAGAATTCTGGCTCAAAGCGCTTGTTTTAAACTAATAATACAGGTGTATTTCCAGCCACGTTCCATTAAAAGGCATGAACGAAGCAAGTGCTCATTGCCAGCCCTGACCTCGATTACCTCCAGCGTATTCTAACCGTTCACTGGCCAGCACATATCTTAGGGCCTTGTTTCTGGGTGCATCTGACCTGTTGATTCCAGAGATGTTGCCGGTTGTTCCTGATCAGCTCTTGTTTTTGAGATACAGACACATACCATACACCACTCTTCACTGTGCTTGCCCATAAAAAATAAAATAAAAAACAACTAGGACATTTTAATGCAGTTGTTAGTTACCCTGTGATGGAAGAAGTACCCGCTGGCTTTATTTAGTTTTTGTTGTATTAAGTATTTAGGCCACATTACACTTCCTATGGTGTTCTGTGATACAAAGATATAGTCGAACAGTGCAAATTACATGGACTTGAATTTCTCCTAAGAATCACTTCACCATCATTTGGAATTGAGTAGCAGGCAGCTCCAATGAGCTATCTTGGAGAGGGGGCCGGAAGTCTAGAGGTATTGTACAATAAAGAAGGAACTGTGCTGGGTATGTGTGTGACTGCTAATGACAAGGTGAGCTACTCAAGCCCACCAGCCCCTCGGCGAGCATAAGATGAGGCTTCCTGCCGCATAAAGATTTACAGCCACGGAACCCCACCGGAGAAGTGCCACTCTGTCCTATAGGATCACTGCGACTTAAAAGCAATGGACTGGTAATGAGTTTGATACAATAAATATTCAGATGTTCTGAAACGCAAAATGAGACTGTCAGAATTCAAACTCCTTTATATTAATTAAAACATTCTAGTCCCGTTACCAGATGGCACAACTTTTCTGCCTGAGCACAGCAACTCTTAAAAGAAAAGTAAGAATTTGTCTTATAAAGGAGTCAACCTCGCCTCAGAAACCTGTAGCATGAATCATCCATTGACATCTGTATATTAAAATGGTGGTCTGAAATGTATTCTGTGTCATTTGAAAAAGAAAATTTTAGATCTTCAAAATATGTATGAAAACTGCCCTGGGTCTTACATTTTCCAAGTCTCTAAATTGCCCCACATTTCCCATTGATGTGCCCTTTCTATTTTCTTTTTTCTTTTCCACCTTTTTCAAGCTGTGCTGTGGCTTTGTAGTACCCAGCCTATGGTCTCCGTGTATATTAATTACACAGCCTCTGTACCAAAAAGGAAGGCCTGCTGCCATGTCATAGGTTTTAACACATAGTTACCCCACAGGACAAAGAAGACTTGTCCCTTTGAGTTCCTTTATCTTTTAAAGGAGGATGTGTTCAAACCATTGATGTTATGATTGGCAGCTAAGTGTATAATCAACTGATGGACAACGGTCCATATATAGCTTCCCCTGGAAGTCCCTTAATTCCTAATTATTTTTTCAAATATCACTTACATTTTTTTGTCTTAACCTGAAATTTGTGGGTCTAAATTCTTATCGTGTTTAAAACTGGGGTGATTGATTAATAGCTTAGTATAACTTAATAGCTAAAAATACAGTGGGACACCATATCTAAGAAACTACAGATGTTGTAGTCTAGCCAATGCAATTTTCTGAATTAGCACCCAAAATAGCCCTAAGGACCAACTAAAATCACCAAGGGAAAAAAGTTACTTTGTTGGGTTGTATAATGAAATTCATCACAAGGAAGAGTTCTTTATCACAAGCTATTGAGTGTCTGTCATTTATTGAAGCTCTTGAGTTGGAAATTCATCCGTGTTCATGGACTTAAGCTGAGACCAGCCTACATGAACCTCTCTTTTCATGTTCTTGAGAATGCATGCACCTTTGTATTTCCCCACACATCTGCTGAAGGAGCTGGCCATGGGATAGAGAGCATGGCAGGATGATGAGCTGGTCTGAAAGCAATTCTGTCTATTTACAATCTGCCTGACTTAGGGCAACTCGTTTTTCTACTTATTAGCTAAGTGTCCTTGAGCAAGTTAAATCTCCTAAACTTCAATTTCCCCGTTAAAATTATGGGAGTCATACTTATTTTAAAGGCTTCTCACAGGGAAAATTAATGATAAAATGAAGGTTAATCTGTTAGTCGAGTGGCACATATGAAGATTTTATTAAGTAGGAGCTACTATTATCAATATTTTACCCAAATGTCTGAGGAATTTTCCATCTAAGAGCAATAAAATTGGCTACAAAATAATTTAATTTTCATTTTGAAAAGACATAGTCTTGCTGTGTTAATCCTTAACAGACTTGCTGATATTCCAGTTGCCATCTAGCATGTTGTTCAACCTGAAATAATGACAAATTCACATTAATTTATACTCTGAATAAAAGCTCAAAATACTAACTAGATAAGAGACTACCGTGGTTTTTATAGATGACTGGGTTAAAATGACTTGTTTTAAGGAAATTACTATTAATAATGGTAATAGTTATTAAGCCTTTAATGTCCCGTAATTACAAACAAATCTTCATACCAAGCCATGCCAAAAAATCTTTTTGCTCATGGATTCTGTTTCTTTGTTCGCAATCAAGCACAGTCATCGATGTCAGTACTCATAATGACACTTCTTTTTACGCACCTTTTGCTTTGAACAATTTCTTCCAGAACATTTGGTGGGAACGTAGTAGGTCTTTATAGTATCCTATGTGTCTTTTAGAAGAGGAAAAGTTGTTAGGGAGAGATGGAAAGAACTCAAAACTTTAACCCCCTCACATTCAACTACCCAAAATAGAGCAGTAAAGGAGACTTTACTCACAGTCTAGTAGAATGTAAAAGATTCATTTACCTACATCTATTGAGGCAAGTGACCTGTTCCTTTAAGAGAATCGAGAAGGCAATTTGAGAACAACTCAAAACACAAGTGAATCACTTCCAGCAGGAACTATCTGAATAAAAAAGAGGCCAAGCTAAGCTGTAGCGAAATATAGAAAGAAAACGTGATGTAATCAAGCCTACCTGGATATTTTCCCCATTCAATTCTCTGCTATTGGAGTAGTGATACAATTAATCATGTATGCAACTACAAATTTGATACTCACTGGGTATGCAATTGATTTTCAAATGATCCTACACCCTATCATGGTTCCACTTTGCAAAATTATTTCTTTATTTCTTAAATATTCAATTTTTAGTCTGAAGATATAGTTTCAGAGTGAAATTCTGAAAAGATAGTTCATTTTATTTAACAGAAAAAAAATAAAAATTAAAGACTATTTTACTTGTGTCTGGCATCTAAGTAGCTGGATAGATTTGCATATGCTCACATTTCAATGAGTATGAATGTCCTTCAATGCATCTTTCTTTCAAGTAGCGTTTATTGAAGATCTATTCCTATCTTACACATGTCACTGTGCATGAAGCCAAGCATACATGATCCCTACATATTATTCCAAGGCTGAAATTTTTCTCAGAGTTTTATCTTCCTGCTAACTACTTCAGATTCAATTCAGCTGGTCTGAGTTGGTTAAACCTTCAATCACTTTCCATCACCCTTACCCTAACTGTCAACATGAATAACGCATAACTGAAGAAATAGAGAAAATTTTAAAGCTGGTGCTCCAAGAACAGGAAGAGAGAGATTTGACGCACTAACAAAGGTAATTTAGTCACTGGCTCCCTTCCATGTTAGTACCTACGGGATATGGAAACTCTCCAGAGGTTTGGGAATTCTTGTCTTGAAGGTGGCCTAATAAAATCCATTTCAATCAGTGAGAACCAGGCTGCAGGGAACACACAGTTGCTGCAGAAGAAGTAAAATTTCTGATGGCTGTGCACTTCTTGGCAGGGGAGAGGTGAAAACACTAGTATTTCAGGATCCTCCAAGAGTCTTCAGTATTTATATATATATAGCTACTTCAATTACAAGTAAATCTGCTTTTTCTAAAAGATGAAAAGTCTGTGAGTGGTATTTTGATGGTAAACCATCCCGTTTTTTAATAATGCCCATGAGTGCTCAATTTCTAAAGCCATTCACTAGTGACATTTGCTTTCTGGAGATGAATTATATGGTTCTCATCATTATCTTCAAATATGACCTCCACAAGTATCGATGCTCACTGGCAGAAATGATGCTCAAATGATCTGTGGACACTGGCAACTAAATGGAGAGAAATGTTCCAATTTGGACCCTCATTTTTGTTACTTTATGAGTAAGTATTTAATAAATGCCCAAGGAAGACCTAGTCAGAAAAACTTAGACATTGAGAATTAGACATTGTTCTAATGGTTAATTTCAGTTGAGTGCAAACCATATTTAGATTGTTGTTTACCAAACACAAAATATTTTTTCTTAGAAGTAAAATTTTTAAATTACAAGGGAAATGTCAGTTTTTAAAATACAATATTCATATTATGTTTAATCATAAAGTATTTTTCCACATGTAGAATTTTTTTAGTGAAAACTATATTTTTATAAGTAGAACACTATTTATGCCAAGGATTTTAACAATCCGTTTTAACAGAAAAATCTCACTTGAAAATACATCAAATTGATTTCAGGATCAAGTAGAGAATCCCCAAGTATATTACCCTTTTAACCAAAGTAGGAAAAGTTTTTAGTTTGCACTTTTGATCTATAATTGATCAAAATCAATATCATCATATAGTTATAAATATTCATCCCAGAGTCATAAATTAGAAAAATAAAATGAAATCGTGAATTTACAACACTTGGTACATATTTTGTCTTTCTATGGAAGGTGAGTGCCCTATTATATAATGGGAGGGAAATTAATTTACAGTAACAGCATTAAATTGATATCAATGGAAGGTCTGAAATTGTTTGGGAAAATGTGATTATATGTACATGCTTTGAGTAGAGAAAGGGAAAGTATTAAAGAGCACACATGCATGCATGTTTACAAGCATGTACACAGAGAGAGAGAGAGAGAGAGAGAGAGAGAGAGAGAGAGAGACTAATTTCTAGGATAGTTCCCATTCAAATCACTGGGATACAATGATAAGCAAGACAAGAGCTCTTTCTAAGCGTTCAAGTCCTTGTCAGGAAATGCAGTCAATAAAAGTTATAAACAAATAGACACATTTCAGAAGTATAAGCTAAAATTAGGTTCTATTCTAACAATTACAGTTTGAAATAATAAGGGATTAAAATCAGAAAAAAAAAAGAAAAACAGACAACTGTGGGTAAGAGCAGAATTGATGGACAAGTGCTAGAACAATGAAAATAATAGTTTTGAGAACTACTAGATATCAGATGAGTAAAAGAACAAAGAAAATGTCCTAAAATTGATTGTGGTGATGATTGTATAACTCACCTTACTATGATTGATTGAACTATTGAATTGTATAATTTGTGAATTATACCAAAACTTTTTTAAAGCTTCAAATTTATAAAATGCATAACAAAAAGTTACCTATATACCTGAGTATAAGCCGACCAAAATAGCTAATTTTACCACAAAAAATGCATTAAAATGTGCTGGAAAACTCAGCTTATACATGAGATATACAGTTATCAAGAAAGAAGTGATAGATGTGATTTGCAGAAGACATGATTCTATCCACTGAAAATCCCAAAAACTCCACAGTCAGCATGCTGGCAACAATAGAAGAACATGAAAGAGAGGTAGGATACAAGATCAACAAACAGAAGCCTACTGGTTTGCTATATACACTGGACAAGACCACAGAAGAGGAGATCAAGAAGGCAGTACCCTTCACAATCGCCAAGAGCAAATTACAACATCTATGTGTATATCTAACCAAAAAAAAAGCAAAAGACAAACAAGGAAAACTACAGAACCCTACTATCGGTAACCAAAAGTGACCTTCATGCATGGAAGAATAACCCATGCTCGTGATCTGAAGATTTAATGTAGTAAAGCTGTCAATCTTACCTGAGGCACTATATAAGTTTAACACTATCCTGCTTCAAATACCAAGCTTCTTCAAAGAATTGGAAAAACTGACCATCAATTTCATATAGAGAGGGAAGAAGCCCAGAATTATGAGAGAACTCCTCCAGCAGAAGGACAAAGTCAGAGGGCTCACCTTACCTGCCTTTAACACCTACTATACAGCCACAGTGGCCAAAACAACATGGCACTGGAATAACGACAGGTACTCAGACCAACGGAAAAGAAAAGAAAACCACCGGAGGTGACTGTCCTGCTGGAAATAATGGATATCCACCAGTAGAAAAATAAAACAAGACCCTTACCTCACCCCCAGCACAACAAACTCAAGTGGATCACAGACTGTGAAGGTAAACCCCAAACGATCAGGGCCATTAATGAAGGAATTGGGCCAAACCTAAGAACGCTGGGGTGGCATCCCTGCACTGAGCTGCCGCAGCACAGGAGGACTGTAGGGCAGAAAACAGCTCGGGAAGTGATGTCCCCTCGCTGGAGCGTATCGTGACAGAAGACAATATTGGGGCAACAAGGCACGAAGTGTGCTCAGTCTGACCCCATCCCCTCAGAGTGGGGTGAACCAAGAAGGGAACATAACAGATCAGCCAGAAGAGCAAAGCAAATCCAGAAAGCACCGGAGGAGTTCCAAAAGTAGCTTTCAGGTTAGGAGGGGGAGTTCCCAGAACCCCCAGGACCAGTGGGGAGGTCGACATAAAGGTCAGCAGACAGACCTGGAATAATGTATGGTTTTTGTTTTTTTTTCTTCAGTTTTTCACTTGTTTTTTGTTTTTTCCTCTCTTCGTTCTCTTCTTTTTGTTTTGTCTCTGTGATTGTTGTTTGGCCTGCCTATATAAGGTCGGCATGGGAAGCAAGCCCAAGGAGAAAGCAGCCGGACCAACAGTTCCAGAGGGACTTGGGGGGAAGGGAGAAGTCAACCAAAAACACCAAAGAAGGGAACAGCTAAGCGACAAGAAGGACAGAACTCATGGTGGTGTTGGAGCAAAAGCAATCTAGCTGTGAGGAACTACTAAGAAGCAGAAGGGCGAGCACGATGGTGGGGTGGGAGGAAGATAAAGGGAAACAGGAAAGATCTAGGAAGCAAACTTTTGGATAGAGGTATAAACATAGGTGTGCCCATATGTAAATATATTAATTCATGTAAATAGAGGTATTGGCCTCTGTACACATATATCTATGGCAATACCTTGAGTTAGTAGATGGACTCTTGGGCCTCTGCTCAAGCCCTCCCTCAATGGAAGAACACTTTGTTCTGTGATCCTGCTAAACCCTAGAACACACATTGGTACAGATAAGAGCTCTCGACACATAGGATTCAGGACAGGTAAATTCCTCAGGAACAGTTGTGGGAGTAGCGATAGCATTAGGGTTAGGGGATGGTTGGAGAGCTGGAAGGGGGAGAAAAGGTTGGCTATGTAGCTCTCCTCCAAAGGGGACGAATAACAGAAATGTGGGTGAAGGAGACAATGGACAGTGTAAGATGCAAAATAATAATATGCAATTTATCAAGGACTCACAAGGGTGAGAGTGTAGGGTAGAGAGGGGGTGGAAAGGAGCTTATACCAAGGACTCAAGTAGAAAATGTTTTGAAAATGATGATGGCAACATATGTACATATATGCTTGATGCAATTGATGTATGAAATGTTAAAAGAGCTGTAAGAGCCCCCAGTAAAGTTATTTAAAATAAATTTTAAAAGATATAGTATCTGGGGTCTTAAAGGCTTGAAGTTAAACAAGTGACCATCTAGCAAAGAAGTAGCAAGCCCACATGGAAGAAGCACATGGTCTGGGTGATCATGAGGTGTCGACATGATCAGGTAACAGGTGTAAGAAAACCCAAAACAAACAAAAAGACATTATTGAAAATGAGGTGGTGGGGGCGGGGAAGGTCAAAGCAGAGACCCAAAACCCATCTGTAGACAACAGGACATCCTCTCCCAGAAGGGTCACAAGGAAGGGATGAGGCAACCAGGGCACAGTATAATACCAGTGAAATGCACAATCTTTCTCTGGTTCTTTGACGCTTCCTCCCGCCCCCCCCACCCCCACCCACTCTCATGACCCCAGTCCTGCCTTTCAGTTCTTGCTCAAACAGAGCATGTACTCTGGTACAGATATGAGCTCATAACACATGGAATCCAGGTCAGATAAACCCCTCAGGAACAGAAATAGGAGTAGTGATACCAGGAGGGTAGGGGGAAAGTAAGGAGAGAAAGGGCTGAAGGGGGAACCGATCACAATGATCAATGCATAATCCCCACCCCAAGGGAGAAAAACAACAGAAACGTGGGTGAAGGGAGACAGCAGTCATGTAAGATATGAAAATAATAATCATTTAAAATGTATCAAATTTATCAAACTTTCATGAGAAATTTGAAGGGGGCAGGGAGGGAAAAGGGGGAGCTGATACCAAGGGCTCAAATAGAAAGTAAATGTTTAGAAAATGATGATGGCAACATATGTACAAATATGCTTGATACAATTGATGTATGGATTGTTATAAGAGCCCCATTAAAATCTTTAAAATATACAAAGAACTGATAAATAAATAAACTCACTAATAAATAAATAATCAAGGCAAAAAATAAAACTTAAAAAAAGAAAGCGTGATAACAATGCCTCATCAAATAGAGAATATTTTAAAGGAATCAAAACTTAGAAAAAGAAGTGATAAAAATGCATAGATCCAAGAGAGAGCCAACTTTTAGAATTAAGCATAAAATAGTTGAAGGAGTCTCATTGAATGAGAAGGACATCACAACTGAGAAAGAATTAACCAACTAGAGCAGTGGTTGTCAGCCTTCCTAATGCTGCCACCCTTTTATGCAGTTCCTCATGTTGTGTTGTGGTGACCCCCCCCAACCATAAAATTATTTTCATTGCTACTTCACAACTGTAATATTGCTACTGTTATGAATTGGGCGACCCCTGTGAAAGGGTTGTTGGACATCTCCCCCCAAAGGGGTCACGACCCACAGGTTGAGAACCACTGAACTAGAGAGAGGTTGGAAGGAACCACCTAGAGTGCAGCACAGAGAAAAATAACAAGGACGACATGAAAACCAGAGAAGAGGTTCTAGTACGTATCCAATTAAGTTCCGAGGGGAGAGAATGTTGTTACGTGCAATTGAGTCGGTTCCATTCTCTAGCACCTAGGCACGACCCTGTCCTGTGCCATCCTCACAATTGTTCCTATGCTTAAACCCTCTGTAGCAGTCGCTGTGTGAATTCATGTCACTGATAGCATTCCTCTTTCCCTGCCCCACTATTGTACCATGCATGATGTCCTCCTCCAGGGACTGGTCCCTCCTGATAACATGCCGAGGTGTGAGGATGAAGGCTCACCATCCTGGCCGCTAAGAAGCATGCTGTCTCCAAGATGGATTTGTTTGTCTTCTCAGCAGACTATAGTACGTTCTATATTCTTCAACAACACCACAGTTCAAACACATCGATTCTTTGGTCTTCCGTATTCATTTCTAACTTTCGCATGCATATGAGGCAATTGCAAATCCCATGACATGGGTCTCACGCACATCTCAAAGTCACCTCTGCTTCTCCACACTCTAAAGACGTCTTGTGCATCAGATTTACACAATGCAAAACATCTGATCTCTTAGCTGCTGCTTCCATGATCAAAGCAAAGTAAAATCATTGACCACTTTTTTCCTGTTATCATGTTGTTGCTTATGGCCCAGTTGTGAAGACTTTGGTCTGCTTTCCATTGAGTTGCAATCCACAGTGAAGCCTGCAATCCTTGATCTTCATCAGCAAGTGCTTCACCTCTTCCTCACTGTCAGCCAGCAAGGTGTGTCAGCCGCATATCCCAGGTTGTTAACAAGCCTTCCTCCAGTCCTGATGCCAATTCTTCTTCATGAAATCCTGCTTCTCTGCTTACTTGCCTAGCATACAGATTGAACAAGTATGGGGAGGGAGCAACGTCTACATCTTTCCTGATTTCAACCATGCAGTATTCCCTTGTTCTGTTCTCCCAACTGCCTCTTGAGGCATTTACAAATTTCACATGAGTACAATGAAGTATTCTAGAATTCCTATTACTTTCAAGGCTATCCATAGTTGTGCTCTACACAATCAAAATGCCTTTGCCTAAAATAAAACACAGGTAAACATCTTTCTGGTATTCTCTGTTCTCAGCCAAGATCCATCTGATGTGAGCAATGATATGCATGGTTCCCCGTCCTCTTCTGAATCTGCCTCGAACCTCTGACAGCCTGTAGTCAATATACTGTTACAACCATTGTTAGATTATCTTCAGAAAAAATTATCTGCATGTAATATCAATCATATTGTTCTACAATTTGACCGTTCTGTTAAGTCATCTTTCTTTGGAATGGGTACAAATATGGATCTCTTCCAGTAAGTTGGCCAAGGAGCTGTCTTCCAGATTTTTGGCTTACATGAGTAACTTCCAGTTCTTCATCAGCTTTATGAAACATTTCAATTGGTATTCCATCCGTTCCTGGGACCTTATTTTGGCTAAAGCTATCACTGCAACTTGAACTTCTTGCTTGAGAACCATTGGTTCTTGCTCACGTGCTCCTTTCAGAACTGGTTTAAAGTCAACTAGTTCTTTTTGGAGCATTGTCTGTTCTTTGCATCATCTTTCGATGCTTCCTGCATCATTTAACTTTTCCCCCATAGAATCTTTCAAAATTGCTAATGGAGGCTTGAACTTTTTCTTGAGTTCTTTCAGGTTTTTTACACACTAACTCTAAGTCTTTGCACACTTCATTATATTTCCTTTTTTTTTTCTTGAGTTGCCCTTTGTAATGTTCGATTCAGCAATTTGACTTCATTGTTTCTTCTGAGTGTTAGCTACTCTATTATGAAGAGCAAGTTTCAGAGCTTCTTCTGACACCTACTTTGATCTTTTCTTTCTTTCCTGTCTTAAGAGTTTTGTGGACATATTCTTCATGTCATACAATTCAAGAGTTAAATCATATTAGAAAGAGTTATATAGTCATCACTGCAATCACTTTGAGAACATTTTCTTTCTTGTGCTCATTGTTATTAGCTCCCCATTTCTCTTTTCTATTTAATGACCTTTTGGTCATGACATCTTCCTAAATGATACTTTTATATCCTCTCCCACAGCTCAACAGGTCTTCTGTCTGTCCTTAGGGTTCCGTGCATCAAATCTGTTTTTGAGATGTTCTCAAAATTTAGATGTGATAGGCTTTCTGTCGTATTTTGCCTTTAGTAGACTCAATTTCATTTTCTTCAGCTTTATCCTGGAATTACATATGAACAATTGATGGTTTCACAGTCAGCCCCTGGCCTACTTTTAGCTGCTGATATTGATCTTCTCCATCTTCTCTTCCCACAGATGTCGTCTACTTGATTTCTGTGTATTCCAGCTGGAGAAGTCCATGTATATAGCCACCTTTTATTTTTTTTAATGAAAAAGTATTTGCTGTGAACAATTCATTGGTCTTTAAAAATTCTATATGTGTTCTCCAGCTTCATTTCCATCACCAAGCCACATTTTTCAACTACTCCTTCCTCTTTGTTTCCAACTTTTGCATTCAAATTGCAATTTAATAGAATGTTTGATCAATTTCTGCCTGGAGACATTGGTGGAGCTCTTCAATTGCTTCATCACTTGCTTTGGTGGTTGGTATATAAATTTAAATTATGGTTGTATTGATTAGACTTTCTTGATGGTGGATCAATATTATAATCCTGTCACAGACAGCACTGTACTTCAAGACAGATCTTGAAATGTCTCTTTGACAATGACTGTCATACCATTCCTCTTGATTGTGTCTTTCTTGGCATAGTAAGGCATATGATTTTCACATTCAAATGTGTCATTGCCAACCCATTTCAGCTCATTAATGCCTATGGTATTTCACTTTATGTGTTCCATTTCATTTTTGACCACTTCCTATTATCCTAGAAGCATACTTTACATATTCCAATTTCTCGTTACTAGTAGAGTTTTGCTGCTGTTTCATTTTCCCTTGAGTTATGCCCCATCAGCAAATGAAGATACAGAAGGCTCAACTCCCACAGGCTGTACTCCATTCACATCACTATGATTGACAGTACTTTGGAAAAACAGCTCCTTCTCAGTCACATTTCGAGTTCCTTCCAACCTAAGGATCCCATCCTCTGGCACTCTCTCCAACAATGTCCTGGTTCCATTCACTAGGTCTTCAGTATCTGACAATGTTTGCATGTTATACATAAGGTTTTCAGGGGCTGTTTTCTCCAAAGTTGGCAGCCAATTCCTTCTTTATTATTGTCTGTTCTTAGACTGGAAACTCTATTGAAACCCATTCACTTTGGGTGACCCTGCTGGCATTTGAAATACCAGTGTAATCGCTTCCAGCATCACAGCCACACACAAGCTACCACAGTAAGGCAAACTGACAGACAAGTGGTTGAAAAGGAGAGAACAGGAGACAAGATGGGTACGAACTGGCAACAGTTATATATATTTGTATGCATAAGTATAGAAACAAGAAGTTCCATATAAGTTAAGCAGAATAAATCTGTGAACGCCAAATTGGGCATATTTCATTTTATTTTTCTATTTTTTTATTTAATTTTTATTTTTTATTTCTCTTTTTATGTTATTTGGTTTTTTTAATCATTTTACTAGGGGTTCATACAACTCTTATCACAATGTATACATACATCGATTGTATAAAGTACATTTGTATATTCATTGCCCTCATCATTCTCAAAACATTTGCTCTTCAATTAAGCCCCTGGCATCAGGTCCTCATTTTTCCCTTTCCTCCCTGCTCCCCCCTCCCTCAAAATAATAATTTATAAATTATTATTTTGTCATATCTTGACCTGTCCAATGTCTCCCTTCACCCACTTTTCTGTTGTCCATCCCTCAGGGGGGAGGTCACATGTAGATCCTTGTAATCGGTTCCCTCTTTCCAACCCACCCTCCCTCTACCCTCCCAGTATCGCCACTGGTCCTCAAGACATCATCCTCCCAGGAGTTCCTGTGTTTTCAGTTCAGACCAGTGTACACTCTCTGGTCTAGCCAGACTTGAAAGGTAGAATTGGAATCATGATAGTGGTGGGGGAGGAATCATTTAGGAACTAGAGGAAAGTTGTATTTTTCATCGTTGCTACATCGCACCCTGACTGGCTCATCTCCTCCCTGAGACTCCTCTGCCAGGGGATGTCCAATGGCCTACAAATGGGCCTTGGGTCTCCACTCCGAACTCCCCTCCTCATTCACTATGGTAAAATCTTTTGTTCTGATGATGCCTGATACCTGGTCCCTTTGATACCTTGTGATCGCACAGGCTGATGTGCTTCTTCCATGTGGGCTTTGTTGCTTCTGAGCTAGATGGTCGCTTGTTTACCTTCAAGCCTTTAAGAGCCCAGATACTGTATCTTTTAATAGACAGGTACCATCCACTTTCTTCACCACATTTGCTTATGCACACGTCTATTTTCAGCGATCATGTCATGAAAGTGAGCACACAATAATATGTTTTTTCTTTCTTTGATGCCTAATAACTGATCCCTTCAGCACCTCGTGATCACACAGGCTGGTGTGCTTCTTCCGTGTGGGCTTTGTTGCTTCTCAGCTAGATGGCTGCTTGTTCACCTTCAGGCCTTTAAGAACCCAAATGCTATCTCTTTTGATAGCCGGGCACCATCAGCTTTCTTCACCACATTTGCTTATTCACCTGCTTTGTCTTCAGTGGTTGTGTCGGGAATGTGAGCATCATAGAATGCCAACTTAATAGAAGAAAGTATTCTTGCATTGAGGGAGTACTTGAGTGGAGACCCAATGTCCTTCTGCTACCTTATTACTCAACCTATAAATATGTGCACATAGATCTATTTCCCCATCCTCATACATAAGTATATTTGCATATGTACAATTTTATAAGGCAATAGAATGATAAAGAATGGGAAAAAAACCTTTAAGGTAGACAGTAAGAAAAGACAGATCATTTACTAGGAATACTGATACTGATAGTGAACTTCTAGAGGGCAAAAATGGAAGCCAAAAAATTGCGAATTACTTCAAAGTTATGAGAATGCATTTGTCAATCCAGAATTATAAATCCATCAAAGGTTTTTATCAAAATTATGGTAAAATAAAAAGATATTTTTAGATTAACAAAAAAGTGTTTAATGACCAACAGACCTTCACTAAAGGAACTTTTAAATTATGCATTGCATGAAAAATAAAACTATTCCCATAAATGTTTTACAAAATTTAATACAGAAGACTGCTGCAGTAATGAGCAAATGACTCTGTGAACATATTTTAAAACCATTGGATTATAATAAGTTAACCATAAAGTAGGTAAATTTTATCTAAATAATATTTTTTTAAAACCTTAAAGGATAAAGACCTTCTAATTTAGACTCTGAGACTTGAGAACTTTAAGCTCTTTAACTCCTTGGGGCTTAATGAACAAAGTTAATTTGTCCAAAGTTACACTGATGTGAAATTGAGCTCAACAGGAAAATGTGACTAGAGTTCATAAGAATTAAGAATACTTTTAGGAAAAGCTTGTGAATTTCTCATAAAAAAATGTATTGAAAAAAATTTTTCAACAGCTTATCAAAACTCCCAAGGATATGCCCTGTTAAAAATCATTTTTTAAAAGGCTACAAAAAACTCTTACATGACCTTTTAAAAATTTTTCCAAAGACAAAACTATAAAACTAGTTATATCTAATGAAGCCTTATTCCAAATTATGCCCTCTTCTCACATTGACAATATTTTTTATTTTATATTTCCTTTGTTTCTCCTTGTTACCTAAAATAATCTCAGTCGTAGTTAAACCCAGGTAACTGCACTGCTCTATATGTGTGTAATGTCTGTATGTGTGTGTGTATGAGGGGACTTCAAAAAGTTTGTGAAATTTTGTTTATCTTTCCATTCAATGTGTCTACAATATTTTCAAAACCTTCATGCATATTCATATAATTTTCAATATGTTAATTGTAAATAAACATTGTTTGTGTGTGTCTGTGCATACACACAAAGGCCTAGCAGTATAGTGGGTTATGCTTTTAGATTCTAACCTGATAATCAGGAGTTCAAATCCATCACCCACTCTGAGGGGCATATGCTCACATAAAGATTTACAGTTTCAGAAACTCAATGAACCAGTTCTACTCTTACTTATTGGGTTTCTATGGGTCTGAATATATCCCCATTGCGTTCATTCCATTCTTACTCACAATACCCTATCAGACAGAGTAAAATGTCCAAAAGCAGCGGTCTCAGCCTGTGGGTCATGACTCCTCTTGGGGTCAAATGACCCTTTCACAGGGGTTGCCTAAGACCATTGGAAAACACATATTTCCAATGGTCTGAAGAACCAAGACCAGGCAGGTTCCTCTATCCATCTCCAGGCAGGTTTGCCCACAAGCAGGTTCCCCCACATACGAGCACCCGGTGTGAAGACTGTTACCCATGCTACACCATGACTCAAGACAAAATTTCATTTATTTGTAATTAGAAATAAATATTTCAGAACATATTATTACATATTGTTTTGTGATTAATCACTATGCTTTAATTATGTTCAATTTGTAACAACGAAAATCCATCCTGCCTGTATACAGGCATGTAAATATATTTATATATGATGACAGGGAAATAGATCTATGTGCATATATTTATAGGTTTAGTATTAAGGTAGCAGATGTACATTGGGCCTACACTTGGGTACTCAATGTAAGAACACTTTGTTCTATTAAACTGGCATTCCATGATGCTCACCTTCCCAACATGATTTTTGAAGACAAAATGGGTGCATAAGCAAAAGTGGTGAAGAAAGCTGATGGTGCCCAGCTATCAAAAGATATAGCACCTGGGGTCTTAAAGGCTTGAAGATAAACAAGCGGCCATCTAGCTGAGAGGCAACAAAGCCCACATGGAAGAAGCACACCACCCTCTGTGATCAAGAAGTGTCAATGAGATCAGGTATCAGGCATCAAAGAACAAAAAATCATATCATTGTGAGTGAGGAGTGCGGAGTAGGGACCCAAAGCCCAACAGTAGGCAACTGGACATCCCCTTACAGAAGAGTTACAGGGAGGAGACAAGCCAGTCAGGGTTCAGTGTAGCAATGATGAAACACACAACTCTCCACTAGTTCTTAAATATTTCCTCCCTACCACCACTATCATGATCCCAATGCTACCTTACAAATCCAGCTAGACCAGAAGAAGTGCACTGGTACAGATAGGAACTGGAAACACAGGGAATCCAGGACAGATCAACCCTTCAGGACCAGTGGTTTGAGTAGTGATACTGGGAGGGTGAAGTGAGGGTGGGGTAGAAAGGGGGAACCAATTATAAGGATCTACATATAACCCCTCCCTGGGGGACAGACAACAGAAGGGTGGGTGAAGGGAGACATCAGACAGTCTTACACTGACAGACAGTCATGAAAAAATAGCAATAATTATGAATTATCAAGGGTTCATGGTGGGGGGGGAAGGAAAGGATGAGGAGCTGATACCAAGGGCTCAAGTAGAAAGCTAATGTTTTGAGAATGATGATGGCAACAAATGTGCCAGTGTACTTGACAAAATGGATGTGTGTATGGATTGTGATGAGTTGTACAAGTCCCCAATAAAATGATTTAATGAAAACAAAATGCACCCTGCATATCAGATATTTGTATTATGATTCATAACAGTAACAAAATTCCAGTTATGAAGTAGCAATGAAAATAATTTTATGGTTTGGAGTCACCACAACTTGAGGAACTGTATTAAAGGGTTGTGGCTTTAGGAAAGTTGAGAACCACTGTGCTAAAGGGTTGTAGCATTTCCAAGACTACAATCTTTGTAAAAGTACACACATCTATCGCTCACAGAACAGCTGGTGGGTTTAAACCACCAACCTACCAGTTGAAGCTGAATATTTATATGTCCTAGAAAATAAATTTATTGTTAAGAGTGTTTGCAAGAGAAAGGTTATTGTTCTGGACAATTGCATCTAGACAAGCTAGTAGGAGTGGGTACTAGAAAAGTGGTGAAATATGTTGATCAGAATTCAGTGAGATATGAAATTTTTTAGAATGGGAGTAATAGAAAAGTCATATGGGTAAAGGGAATTTTCAAACAGTAAGCTGTGTAAACTGAAATCAATTGAGATTTCAGAAGTGATGCAGTTTCTGTAATTGCCAAGTCTCACAAGAACTATGAGAGTAGTTAAACAAGATCTAGGGCACCAAAAAAATGCATTAAAGCTAAAGAGCTGAAGGAATTGAGAAGCTGTTGTGTTAGGTGACTCATCCATGTAAGCGCTAAGATAGAAAAGAATCATGGCAGGAGCTGCGTAGAAGAGAGGGTGTGAGCCCCAACTGAGACATGTGTTTAAGAGTGATGACCAGGGTGTGGGATGGAGTTAGATGATACATACGTATGTATGTACATACATACATACATACATAGACAGACAGACGGATGAACTGATGGACGGATGGATGGGATGATATGGAAGCAGGTGCTTCCGCACAGACAACCATGAAGGAGAAGGAAAGATAAACTATCTGGAGGAAAAAATTAGAATCTGGCAGATTATACAAACCACAATGTGGCACTGAGACTCACAGGATATTTGGGATTTAAGTACAGCTCCCATGGAAAGGTTTATAAGAAAACTAAATGTTCTTATGGGGCATCCAATTTTCCATTAAGCAAAAAATGAGACTAAACCTTTATAGGAGGTTTATCAGATGATAAACCAACTGTTTCAAAAAGCATAGTTTAAGGGTTTGGGAAGAATGAGAGGCAAAAAGTTACTATTTTTAATTAGTTGGAAATCTGTTTGTTTTTTAAAGTTTTTGTAATCATTTTATTGGGGCTCATACAAGTCTTATCACAATCCATACATACAACAATTGTGTAAAGCACACTTATACATTCATTGCCCTCATCATTCTCAAAATTCACCTTCAGCTTGGGTTCCTCTAATCAGCTCCTCGTTTTCCTTTTTTCCCTCCCCCTCCCTCATGAACCCTTAATAATTGATAAATCATTATTTTACCTTATCTTACACTCCCCTGCATATCCCTTCACCCACTTTTCTATTTCCCGTTCCCCCAGAGAGGAGGTTATATGTAGATCTCCGTGATCGGTTCCGCCTATCTATGCCCCCTTCCCTCCTGATATCGCCCCTCTCACCATTGGTCCTGAGGGGATCATCTGTGCAAGATTCCCTGTGTTTCCAGATCCCATCTGTATCGCTGTACATCCTCTGTTCTAAACAGGTTTGCAAGGTAGAATTGGGGTCATGATAACTGGGAGGGGAGGAAGCGTTCAGGAACTAGAGGAAGGTTGTGAGTTTCATTGTTGCTACAATGACCCCTGAGTGACTCATCTCCTCACCACTACCCCTCTGCAAGGGATGTCCAGTTGTCTACAGATGGGCATTGGGTCCCAATCACATGCTCCCCTCATTCACTATGATATGATTATTTTTCTCCCCCGCCTTTGGTGCTTGAAACCTGGTCCCTCAGCCCTTCATGATCACACACGTTAGTGTGTTACTTCCATGTGGGCTTTGTTGCTTCTGGGCTAGATGGTCGCCTGTTTACTTTCAAGCCTTTAAGTCCCCAGATGCAATATCTCTCGATAGCCGGGCACCATCAGCCTTCTTCACCACACTTACTTCTGCACACATTTGTCTTCAGCGTTTATGTGGGGAAGATGATCACACAATAATTGTTTTTGTTCTTAGGTGTCTGCTACCTGATCCCTTCAACACTTCATGTTCGTGTAGGCTTCTGTGCTTCTTCTCTGTGGGGCTTTGTTGCTTCTGAGCTAGATGGCCGCTTGTTTGCCTTCAAGCCTTTAACACCCCAGATTGTCTTCAGCAATCATGTCGGAAAGACTGGGTATCATGAAATGACCATTTAGCTGAGCAAGGTGCTCTTCTATTAAGGGAATGTGCATGGGCATATAATCCGAAAATCATAGTTCAATCATACCAAGAAGAATTGTACAATCATAACCAAAATCCATTTTTGAGCATTTTCTTTTTTCTTATACTCCTTGTTATTTGTTCTCCATTTCCCCAACCTCTTCTGCCATACCCCCAAGAAATAATTAAACCAAATACTCCCTCTATAGAACTACCTGGCCTGGATTTATACACAGAAAACATGCACGCACACACAATTAATTAACAACAATAACAAACTAAAACAGAGAAAAATCTCAAGAGAAAATATTAAAAACTGGAACAAATTAAAAATTGGTCAAAAGATCAAATGATAAGGCATTAAATTTTAACCTAATTGCATTTGCAATAATCTACTTTCCAAGGCACTCTGATAACAAGACCATTCCCATCCCTCAACAATGGACGGAGGGAATTCCTAGAGGACGAGTCTGTGTGGACCCTGCAAATACACTCTGGGCTTCCGTTACCATCCAGGCCAGAAAACAAACAAACAAACCCACAAACTCACTGCCATCCAGTCCATGCTGACTCTTATCGACCGCCTCCACAGCCTTCTGCAAACCAGGTGTTCACCAGGCTGCTCAAAATCTTGGTCTATGGTCAGAGGAGATTAAGCAGAGGCTGAATTCATGTGTATTTCCCCCTCACTTTCTTTTTTAAACAAAACAATTTTAAAATGTCTCCAAAAAGGAGATCAAATGATGCAATGTTACACTTTAACCTAACTCTATCTATCGTCATGACTTTGCAATGCTCTCTGTCTGAAGACAAATCTATTCATATCCCTCAAGTACGATACGACGGGATTTATAAGAGGCTTAATCTGTGTGTGGACCTTGCAAATGGATTGGGGGCTTCTATTGGCATCCAACATTTCCTACAACCCACGTATTCACAATTTAAGCTCTGATATCATTCTCTCCTTCGAACTCGGGTGACATTATTTACAATCCTTGGATCACGCAGGCCAGTGCACTTCTTCCATGTGGGCTGAATTGACCCCATGCTTAGATGACTGCTGGTTTAAACACAAGCCTTTAAGGCCCAGGTGCTCTTCTTTCTGGTAGCTGGATGTCACCTAGTTTCTTTGCCACACTTTACGAGAGCACCCATAACTTCATTGTTCTCATCGTGAGGGTGAACATCAAGCAGGGCCATGTCATACCAAGTCATTGTTTCTAGATTAGGACTAGTATTAAATACAAGCCCCAAATCTGCTTCTGTATCTATGGTTTCTATAGGGCTCTGGTTCATGTTGGAGATATCATTGTCATTTTATGTTAGAGAACTCTATCAATCATCTCCCTGAGGAATAAAGTAATTTAATTGATAGTGTCATTAATTTAGCCAATGGTATAGAATTTCAAGCAGAGTTGGAAAAAAAGGTAATTATATAAGGACAGGCTGACTAAAAACCACAATGAATGACTTGTTGAGTTATATGGATTAAATCTTATGTGAGTGGACACTATTTACACAAGCAGTGTAAATTGTTGGTGATATGGAAAAACTTTCAATAACATTCATTGACAGCAGCAGAAATATGCATACCAGATTAATACGGTAAGCTGACAAATTTGAAATGATAATTACAGTTGAGGTGAGCCTAGGATGAAAGATGTGGTGGAGAAATGGTTTCTTAACAAAATCTCAGAGTCAAATAACCCAAAGAAAGAGTGCCTCATAATATTACAAACCAACTTCAGTGACGGGTATGTACAGAAAGAAAACAATTCTTCATGTCTATAAAGAACATCTTTCAATACTTTCTCCCTCTAATACAATATCCCCAGGAAGTACACTCCCTGTATTTCAGCCCTCTTAAAGTACCACATAGACCTTGTGAGCACCATGTTGCATGTGGTCTTTAATGACATGGTTGGACAAACACTCACCTTACAGACTGCTACAGTGTCTGGACAGACCCCACAGGTAAGGTGTGGGGAAGAGATACAATGTCCTTGGTCAACTGGAAAAGAAAACTGGGAAAAGTTTACTTAAGTGAGTGTCATTTACTCCGTCTCTCAAGACTTGCTCTTGATTCACTACCCAGGCCATAATTGATTAACCTCTCTAGTTTCCTTCTCCTTTCACTGACACCGGTTATCAAATTATGAATTTGAAACTACAAAATCCACATGCTGCTTGTCTAAATTAAGTGTTAATATTTTACCATTTCCAATAATAATATTAACTACAATAATAATGAATAAAATAGTCTCAATTTAAGGTAACTTATTATACATTTTCTTGACATATGATTGTCACCTTAGCTCATATATTTGAAATGGTATCTAATACATAATAAATTCATCTACTTAATTATTGATTGGTTAAACTATCTAACGTTATTGAATCACACACATCCCAGTCTATACGTAAAAGCCATATGACTTTTAGGTGTTTGAGAACCACAAGAAATCAAACTTCTAACGATGGGAAAGGACGGATTTCACCAACATGTAGAAACCTCCTAAAGATAATTCCTTCCATTGAATAAGTGGGGATTTCCAGTCAATTCACACATCAGAGATGACGCTCAAGGGGCAAGTAGTAGTTTGACTTCCCTGTATGATGGTGCCACTTTCCAGGAACACTTCCCAGATTTTAGAGAGAGTTCCAGATTGTCGAACTTTAAGGAAGTGGTTTACATCTCTGAACCTACAGAAGCAGCACAGCGCTGTCACAGGGCAGGCCCTCGAAGACGGAGGCTAGAATTTGCACACTGAGAGTCGAGGAGTCAACTTAATTTCAACAGAGATCAATAGACCAAGGAGAGCAAAGAGAGCATGCATCCTTTCTGAGCTAGGCTCCTGTCCTATGTACAACTCAAAGCTCAGTCTCTGCAGTTCTCTGGAAGCAGTATGTCATTCCAGACCAGCAGGCTACAAAAACAGTGTAAAGAATGTACAAGGGATACAGTCTTTTCACAGAGATACACACACAAGGCCAAATACAAATGTAAATGTGTCCCTTTTGATTAAAGGGCAGGCACTTTTTGGCTGATTCAAATCTTTTCAGAGTTACTGCTGTAAAAATAAACCCACCAGGTTATTCCTTGCTTTTTCCATTAAAGTATACTTCCTTCACCAGGAAAGTCTATTGTTGCTTGACTCAGAAAATGTCACATTTCTTTACTTAATCTTCCTGTAGAAATCCTTAGTTTTCTTAAAGTGTTGACTCTTAGTGTGTATTGTAGCTGGCAAAGTAGTCATGGAATATTTCTGTGAAATTGCCTGGTAAATGCATTGGTGGGTTTTGCTCCACAACAGAAAATCTAGCTGCCACGCATCAGGAGGGAACAGTGGCCAATGATGGCCCAAAAATGAACTGCTCACTGCTTCCTCCCCATTTCTTAAGCAAACTGCCTTTCCAGTTTATTTTCCATAATGTAAGAATTCTAGGCCACCGCAAGCTGTGCTCATTCAGACCACGCTTGTTGGAAAAGGTGCAATTGAACCCTGCAAATGGAGACAGAGAGAGAGAGAGATCAGCTATTAATCTGGATCCACATAGGGTTATTTTTGCTTTTAAAAGCTAAAAATAAAAAGGAATTTACTCCTTGAAGCTATTCTGTGCTTTATAAGCAAGGTTGGCTAACACAAGTCAGGACAACTGAAGGTAATATTCATACCAGAGACTGTCTGAGGTAGATAGAGAAGGGAATTCAAAGATCACAGGTTTATTCTGAGCTTTCTCAAAACTGCCTCTCCTTTTCTTAGTGTCAGCTGCCAAAACTTCGGAAGGGTTTTGCAATCACCATAGTGATTCAGGGAAAAATAAGCATCATTGTGTATTTATGCATGATTTCGGCTAGGAGACCTGAGGTAACATAGTCACAGCATGACAAAACTTCATAAAAATATAAAGTGCAAAACTGGTTTTCTAGCAGCCCCAGTACCTGGAAATGCCAACCCATTTGTCTCTCTAAGTGATGTGATAAATTTTCACCTTTTCACTTAGTATCAGGAAGAATCAAGTTAAGTATGAGCACCTTGGGCAAGTTCCACTGCAAGAGAGTGGCCCAGGTACATCAACACTCCAGAGAGGAGCCATGACATCCTGTATGGAAGAAGAGCTCAAACCCCAGGAAGGTGTGCTATTGATGGAGAGCAAGAGGCATGGCTAATTATTCCCCAACATCAGCATGTGAGGCCCACATTCCCTCTCTGTGTGTGGTGCTCTGCCCTGGCCCACAAAGAAATGAAGTCATATTAAGAAGACATATTTTACACTAGGGGGACTCCAACTCATGAGAACACTGCATAGGTCAGGGTAGAACTGTGCTCCACAGGGCTCTCAGTGACTGACTTTTAGGAAGTACAAGTTGATATTTGGACAACACAGGCTTGAACTACATGGGCCCAATTATATAGCAGGGGTTATTTGTTTGTTTGTTTTCAGTTTCTATGGTAGTGAGTTCAAATGTTCGGAGTGGATTGGCACAGAGAAGATTGGGGTCACATGACATGTTGGTGGTGCTGTGGCGTAGGTCCGGTTGGAACCACAAGATTGATGGTTCACAAGAAGGGAACATAGCAGATCGGCAACAGGAGTAAAGCCAAGCCATAATCCCCTCAGGAGCCCCCAAACTAGACTTTAGGCTAGGATGGGGAG
Source organism: Tenrec ecaudatus (assembly GCF_050624435.1). NCBI lineage: Eukaryota > Metazoa > Chordata > Mammalia > Afrosoricida > Tenrecidae > Tenrec > Tenrec ecaudatus. Next base: position 112,633,598 of record NC_134535.1, on the reverse strand, counting down.
TTCCCAGAACCCCCCAGGACAGGTAGGGAAATAGTCATAAAGGTCAGTGGACGGACCTGTAATTATGTATGCTTTTTCATTTTTTTGTTTTTTATTTGTTTTTGCCCTTTTTATTCAAACTTTTGTTTTCTTTTTGTTTTGTCTCTGTATTGTTGCTTTGCCTACCTATATAAAATAGGCATGGGAAACAAGCCTGAGCAGAAAGGCAGAAAGCAAAGGGACCAACAGTTCCAGAGGGATTGGTAGGGGGAGAGGGTGGAGCGGGGAGAAAGGAGTGGTGAGCAAGCAATACCACAGACAGAGAAATAACTAGGGAATTAAGATCAATGCTAAGGAGGATGTAGAGATCCTGGGGGTGTTGGAGCAACAGCAATCTAGCTGAGAGGAATTACTAAGAGTCCGAAGAAGGGTGAGCATGATGGTGGGGCAGGAAAAAGATAAAAATAAACAGAGGAAAAATCGAGGAAGCAAAGTTGTGGATAGAGGTATAAACATAGTTATGCACATAGGTGTGCATGGGTATGTATTATTAATATATTATCTAATATATTAATTCCTAAAAATAGAGGTATTGTCCTATGTACATATATTTATATGGCAATATATTGAGGAAATTGATGAACTTTGGGTCTTTGCTCATGCCCTCCCTCAACAAAAGAACACTTTGTTCTAACAACTTGGCGCTCTGTAATGTTTACCCTGCCAACACGATTGCTAAAGACAAAATGGATGCATAAGCAACTGTGGAGAAGAAAGCTGATGGTGCCTGGCTATCAAAAGATATAACATCTATGGCCTTAAGAATTTGAAGTTAAACAAGCAGTCATCTAGCAGAGAAGCAACAAGCCCACACTGAAGAAGCACACCAGCCTGTGTGATCATGATGTGTTGATAGAATCAAGTAACAGGCTCCAGAAGACCCAAAACAAACAAAAATTGTTGAGAATGTGGGGGTCAAAGCTAAGACCCAAAACCCATTTGTAGACAATAGGACATTCCTTCCCAGAAGTATCACAAAGAAGGGATGAGTCAACCAGGGTGCAGTATAGCACTCATGAAACACACAATACTCTTCTGGTTCTTTGAGGCTTCCTCACCCCTCTCCATAATGACCCCAGTCCTGTCTTTCAGTTCTAGCTAGACCGGAACATATACACTGGTACAGATAAGAGCTCACTGCACACAGAATCCAGGTCAGATAAACCCCTCACGAACAGAAATGGGAGTAATGATACCCACAGAGTTAGGGGAACGTAGGGGCAAAGGGGAGGAAGGGGGAGCAGACTGAAATGATCGATGCATACCATCCCCTCCTCTTGCTCCCCAGGGATGAGCAACAGAAACGTGGGTGAAGGGACACAGGGATCAGTGTAAGATATAAAAATAATAATAATTTGTCAAGGGGTCACGGAGGGGGGTGAAGGAGGGAAGAAATAAAAAGAGGAGTTGATACCAAGGGCTCAAACAGAAAGTAAATATTTAGAAAATGATGATGACAACATATGTACAAATGTATGGAATTTTGTAAGAGCCCTTAAACAAAATTATTTTTGTTTAATTGATTGATGGTTCAAGCCCACTAGCCACTCTATGGGAGAGATTTGAGGTTGCTCTCATAAAGATCTACAGTTTCAGAAACCCTGTATAAGGTCACTATGAGTTGAACCTGTATAGTATAAGGGTCACCTATTGATTGTCAGATTTGTCTTTTAAGAAGCCTTTGGGTGAGCTCAAACCTTTAACTTCTCAATTAACAGCCTAGCGCTTAACTATTTGTATTGCTCAAGGACTCCTACACTAGGAATTAAAAGCAAACAACAGCTCAAACCCATTGCCCTTGAGTCAAACTCTGACTCATAGAAACCCTATAGGATGGAGTAGAGCTGCCCCACGGGGAACCAAGGTTGTCAATCCCTCATGAAACAGACCGCCACATCTTTTCCTGGAGAGGGGCTAAGGAGCTTCAACCTTCAATGGTTAGCAATCGAGCACTTAACCACTGAGCCACCAGGGCACCGTACATTAGGACAGTGTTGCTCAAATGGGAACACTCGAAGATGTTAGGTACTACACAGATTACCTTTTCTAGAATTTTTACCTGCCTTTTCATGTACTTTTTGAAGTACACATAGGACCTACAATTTCACAAATAAATATTATTTAGAACAAGATTTCCATTAAAAAGTTTATTCAGAGGAATATTAAGTGACTGATAATACAAGTGTTCGAAGGGAATGGCAAAAATATGAATCTGGCACTTCTGTGACAAATTAGGAAATGCAGAATTAAGAAGCTAGTGATGTGATGAAACATTACAGGAATGTGTGTATTCAAATCAGAGTTCCTGACCCGCTAAAATGGTTCCTTCGGGTTTGCTATTTCAAGAAGCTTACTGTGGTGCAGTGAATTATTTGATATGATTCATCTAGCTATCATCTTATTAGTTCCTACAAAATAACTGAGTGAGATCATATAAATCGGGTGTGTAGAATTCTAACATGGGACCGGTCAATTTTGCCGTCCTCTGGTTTAAATGAGCCATCTCAGACACAGGAAGAGAGCATTTCACTGGCCTCAAAAGGGAAGAGGCAGGAGTGGAACAAGTCCTCTGGATCCTGCACGCTGAAACTGCTCATTCCAAGAAACTGACCTCTGGCTGCAGACAAGGAGCAGGGGAGTGGTGAGAGCAGAGAAGCAGCAGCAGCAGAATCAAGAGCATGAGACAGAGCCAGGGCTACCTGGGAGGGAGTAAAGCCAGGTGCCTTAGAGCAGGAGGAGTGCTTGTGGAGTGGGGTTCCTCCAGGTACTTAACTGAGGGAGCTAGGTTTGCGAATGAAGCATGGAACTGCAGCTGGGTGCCTTTGGAGTGGCATGCCCTTTGGGCATGTATCGGCAGTAGTAAGAAGCTCCCCAAGCAAAGCAGGGGCCAAGGGGCCACATAGTTCAGTCTAATGACCAGTGAGAGGTGTGTCTGCAGGACAGTTGATAAGAGACTATAGGAACCTTGTGAAGTGAGAGAAGGTCAGATGTTAAAGATGTTAACACTTTTTGTGGGTAGAGAGGTCTTTGTTTCTTGAGCAGGTAAGGGTTATGGGAAGATGTGCAGCACTGCATAAGAGTCCACTCCCAGAACCTTCCACTTTTCATGGAAGAGGACAATATTCCTTCTTTACCTGTAATAAATACTGTCACATTCGTCATTCCCTGTAGTAAATATGAAGGGGCTTCCAAAAGTTTGCGGAAAAGTGGATTGAAAGATAATGTATTTTTCCACGAATTTTTTGCAGTCCCTTTGTCCACACTGACCTCAATGACGTATAAGTTCTTTTCTGAGGGGGTTCTTAGGAGGGTTCCATACCATTACAGAACGTGTGTATGAAAAGGAAGAGATGAAAAAAGAGCTCTGTGTCAGAAGTCACATCACAGGACCAACCACTGTGGTCCCATTAGTCCCCAAGGGACCAGGCCTATAGTATAGACTCTTTAACTCTCCCTGCAGTCAACCCTCTCCCCTTATCTTCTCCCACCCCTGCACGTTACCCACTTACAGAATACGCCAATCAAGAAAGCTACGCTCACGTTTCTTCCTTCTATCGTGTGTGTACATTCAAGGGCAAGTGCACAGAGGGTTGTCAGAAACCAATGCAACTATCCGTTTACAAAAACTGAGCTACGGACTTGCGTTCTGAGATTCCTTTCACACAAAGCAAAAATATTATCCTCCCAGTTCCTCCAAGTTTCAAGAATTAGAAATTCTCCTAATTGTTCACATAAAGGGCATCATCAATATTCCCTACAATGTGACTTTCCTTGGATTTTTTAAAATAGAATCCATTCCTGACAGGTGAGTAGTAATTACACGTTTCCCTGCAATTCGGTGTACCCGTGTCTGTCTTCGCCTTCTAGACTGCAGTTTCTATTGGTCGTTTCAAGCAAAATACCAGATGTTAGAAGTGCTTGTTAAGTGAATAAATAATCATAAGAAGATGTGTGTCGAGGAAGAAGTGGAAAGACTGTGTTGAGAGAGGAAATCTGATTTCATTGTTCTGGTGTTTCTTTCAAATCAAGAACTGTGAGGCTCAAACCTAGCAGTCTGCTGTGAAGCAATGAAGCAGGGAACTGGTGGCCGGGTGCTGCACCAAAGACACTCGGGTGATGTTCCACGTCGACGTTTGTGTTTGCTCAGCGTTCCCCTGTGCTTCCCCTGCCAAGCCCAGTTTCCACAGTTTCCATATGGCTGTATTTATCCCTCATGTCACTTATCCCTCTGTGTACGGGTGCCTATAGGGGAAAAAGACATGAAACAGAGTGACCTAGATGACTTGTTTACCTAGGGGGCTGCTTTTGAGGCTCTCGGACCCACACTGTCTCTAGCCCAGCTGGTATGAATAACAGACCGATGAATGGTTCTCTAGAACCGTATCTTTAATTAGTGGTATGCGGCATAATAAATTAGTCTTTTAAAAGAAATGGCTCTGAAGAAGTGGGACTTGAAATTTGGTTTGTTTAGTGACATGTGCTTTAAAAAAAGGAAGATAAAATATTGGCTTAAATGACAATAATACTGCATTAGACTTTTGTGCACAAAAATATAAAAGTAGTAGAATCTTCCTTCCCCTCAACCTGGTACCTAAGCACAGACATGGGTGCCTCTGTAAATGGCTGTAAACTACATATTTTGCATTTAGAAGTCATAGAAATGACTGATACCTGATAACTGATTTGACTACTCCTGCCTGTGTCACTTTAGTAGTATATTGCAGTGAAGAAAGGAACATTAATGAGGAAATTCAACATCATTGCCAAGATGGAGCTCCCCACAAGAAAGCCAGAAAAGTTTACCAACTGAGAATATTGAGTTTGAATTATTTTTATTAAAAATATATTACGTTGAAAGTACACAAGGGGGAACAAGCTGAAATGATTTCCAGACCAAACAGAGTTCATGGAACTGCAGCCATATGTATAAAATAAAGCTCAAATGAAGGAGAGGGTCAGTAGCAAATTGAGAATGTTTGTCCCAAAAGCAATTTCCCCCCCGAATATATCAGCGAGTTTGTGAGCCCTGACCTAGACAATAAAGAAGCTCCTCTCTACAAACCCGGATGTTTGCCTTTCCCATATGCCTCGTGACAGTTCCTCTTTTCTCTCCTTGTTTTCCTCCAACTGTGTCCAGAAAAGTTGTTTGGTTTGTTGGCAACCCAGAGCTTCAGCTGCTGACCTGACATTGGCGTGCTCTATCTGCCAGTTGTTCTGTTCCCAATCAGTGTTGGCCACAAAGGCACTTACTCTCTTTGAAGCACATTATTGTCCCGTCCCCATTTTCTTTGTACTTGGGTATCACATGGACTGCAGCATACTTGGGACCTGGAAGAAATTCCAGAAGCAGAAGAATAGAACATATGCAAACCTGCAGGCTCTAGGAATCATTGAGTGAGAGCCAAGTAAGCAAGACAAAGCAAGGATTCATGAATGTCATGGCAAAGAATAAATTGGCACTTTGAGAGTGTAAGCCAGTGTTTCCTAAGAGAGGCCAAGCAGTAAGCGGGTTTAAGAATGTATTCGAATTATTTAGGAACCTGTTTGAAAATGCACATGCTTTTAACAACCAACCTTACTAAAATTTTATCAGACACAATGTTAGTGGCCCATAGACTCATAGAGACCAATGGAATAAGACAGTGGAATAGATAGCCAATTTCTTAATTCAGCCATTTAAACCAACATTAAACTCACTGCCATTGAGTTGAGGCCGACTCATAGGGACCCTATGAGACAGGATAAAAGTGATAAAATTACCCTGTAAATCTCCGAGACTATAACTGTTTAGGGGATTAGAAAGTCTCCTCTTTCTTCCTGGGAGCTGATTTCAGCCATTAAAACAACACACACACACACACAACTGTCACCATTGAGATGATTCTAACTCATGGCAACATTGTGTTACAGAGCAGAATTGACCACCATAGGATTTGGCTGGAATCTTTATACAAGCAGATTGCCAGAACTTTCTTCTACTGTCTCATTGGATAGATCTGAACTTTCAACCTTTTGATTAGTAGTAGAACTTGAACTACTTGCACCACACAGGTACCTTTGTTCAGCCATGGTCTCTTAATCCTCTTAGTTTGGTCATATTAGGAGATAAAGATTATTCCTTTTAACCACTTTCAATATTGAAAGTAATATCATATCCTTTATACATCATTCCTTTACTTCATTTATCATTTTGTTCAGAGTCCAAGAATCCAAAATGTTCCATTAGTGATCTCAAATATGGAGAATCCTGGATTACAATGGCCAAATATGAGATTGCTCTGCGGTGAAAGCGAGTGTGGTGAGTTGGTTTAACTCTGCTCCGTAACAATCCAAAGCTATGCTGCTGGTATGAGTAAACACAAAAGTACACACTTACACATTTTCCTAAAGGTAGCATCTTTCATATACAGACAGATAGATAGAGCAGTATCGAGGATTGAATTGTGCCCACAAAAATTTATGACAGGACCATAATTCTAGGTGGTTGATCAGTTATGTAACAGTGCGATTTGGCAATTAAATAATGATGGATTCGTTTCCTATAAGATGATCTCGTGCGATCAGCTAATCAGGGTGCAATGCAACAACCTTACCCAGATCTCAGCCCTGATGAGGGCGAGGTTTTCTCTGCGGTGGCGAGGTTTTCTCTGCGGTGTGGCCTGTATCATCTTTGACCTTACAACATAGAAAAGGAAACAGAACTGAGCAAGCATAGGGCACCGTAGTAGTCCTAAGAAAGAAGAATAAGAAGCAGAGCACAGTCTTTGGATTGACAGTCCCTGAGCTGAGGACCTCCTACAGCCAGAATTCATGAAGCTCTCCAAAGAACACTAGGCCCATGGCCTAGGCCCCAACATCATAAAAATGGGGGGAAATTGAAAGGGTCAAAAGATTTTGTCTTGCTTGAAAATACAGTCAATATTCATAGAGGCAGCAGGCAAGAGATCAAAGGACATATTGCATGGAGCAAATCTGGGCAAATCTGTTCTTGAAAGTGTCCAAGAACAAGGAGGTCACTTTGAAGACCATGGTACACTTGACCAAAGCCATGGTATTTTTGATCACCTCATATGCAGTGAAAGGTGGGCATTGAAAAAGCAAGATCAAAGAAGAATCGTGTATTTGAATTACAATGCTGATGGAGATTATGGAAGGGGACGTGGACTAGCTGAAGAACAAACCAGTCTGTCATGTAAGAAGTACAGCCTCAATGTTCCTTAAGCATGGTGAGAGTTCATCAGGCATACATTGGCCATGTCATTGGGAAAGACCGTACCTAGATAACAACATCATACTTGGTAAAGTCTAAGGGCAATGAAAAAGAGAAAGGCCCTCGACACAGAAGCCTCAACAATGGGATCAAACATAACAGCAATTGTGAGGATGACACAGGACCAGGCAGTGTTTCTTTATCTAAATCCTAACAGCAAACCTAGGCAATAGGTATCTGAATGGATTCTAAGGATATTGGATTGAGCTTCATTTGCTTGATTGCACTAATCAGAGATTCTAGATTTACTATGTTTTCTTGAGAAGCTTGGAATATCTCTAGCAGTTTGGTCAAACCTGGTGTGATAGTTATATATAATCTGTTGCCAATTTGAGAGCATTAAGAGTGAAGGGGTGGGGTTTAGCCTGTCAATCGGGTCATAGCTTGATGACCTCATTTGAAGGTGCTAAGGGGATAAATAGCTCGCTGGAGGCGGGACACAGGCTCACTCCCAGGGAGACAGTACAGCTGACAGGACACATGGAGCTACTCTAGTGCCCTGAACAGGAGGAGCCACGTGGAGACCCTGCCAGTGCTGAGATGTTTACAATACCACTGGATCCACAAGACTTCCCTCCCCCACTGGCCTGTGATCTTCCTGCAGTCAGTGTCACTGCATGCATTTCTGCAATGGGCTGACAAGGACTTCATAGATTGTTATCAGACATATGGGCTAATGTTGGACTTAGGGGCTTGATCTGGATGGGGCTGGGATGTTTTCTTTTTTTTTTTTTAAACATTTTATTAGGGGCTCATGCAACTCTTATCACAGTCCATACATACACATACATCAATTGTATAAAGCACATCCGTACATTCTTTGCCCTGATCACTCTCAAAGCATTTGCTCTCCACTTAAGTCCTCTGCATCAGGTCCTCTTTTTTTTCCCCTCCCTCCCCGCTACCCCCTCCCTCATGAGCCCTTGGTAATCCACAGATTGTTATTTTGTCATATCTTGCCCTATCCGGAGTCTCCCTTTCCCCCCTTCTCTGCTGTCCCTCTCCCAGGGAGGAGGTCACATGTGGATCCTTTTCATCAGTTCCCACTTTCCAACCCACTCACCCTCCACTCTCCCAGCATCGCCCCTCCACCCCTGGGCCTGAAGGTATCGTACACCCTGGATTCCCTGTGCCTCCAGCTCCCATATGCACCAGTGTACAATCTCTGCCCTTTCCAGTCCTGCAAGGTAGAATTCGGATCATGGTAGTTACAGGAGGAAGCACCCAGGATCTGGGGAAAAGCTGTGTTCTTCATCGGTACTACATCGCACCCTGACTGACCCGTCTCGTCTCCTAAACCCCTCTGTGAGGGGATCTCTAGTGGTCGACACTTGGGCCTCGGGTCTCTACTCTGCACTTCCCCCTTCATTCACTAGTGTGTGTGTGTGTATATGTATATATATATATATACACACACACACACACACACACACACACACACATATATAAATTCTTTTTTGCATGATGCCTTATACCTGGTCCCTTTGGCACCTTGTGATCGCACCGGCTGGTGTGTTTCTTCCATGCGGGCTTTATTGCTTCTGAGCTAGATGGCCGCTTGTTCACCTTTAAGCCTTTAAGACCCCAGACACTATCTTCTGGGATGTTTTCTTAATGTACGATTGCTCTCTTATATAAAGCTATTTCTTATTCACACATATGAGTCTCCCTGGATTTGTTTCTCTAGTCTACCAGACTAACACACCTGGATAAAAGTGAGGTTCCAAAACTTATTTGGTATACTATAGAAGAAAAGATCCCAAAGTCTATAGGAAAAGGAATGATAGAGTGTGTTTCAGTTCTCACCCATCGTGTTACTCCACAAACTGGGAAATTATAGAAGTCACGAGGATTTAAGAAATTAATGAAGGTAACAAGTACCTTGGACACACTCAGTGGAGACTGCCCTCCTCACAGTTTTAGAGAGGCTGCCATTGACAGCGCATTCTGGGTTTGCGGGATCCCTGAAGGGGGAGAATGAGTTGCAGCGCTGCATTGCCAGGGATTGAAGTTGTGGTTATTGTAAATGGACCGTGAAGCAAAATAATTCAAAATTTTTCATTTACAGAGTTTTTGCTTTCTGATCATGGTAAATTAGAAATGAGATAGCTAGGTAGACTGATATATTCAGTTTTGTTTCTTTCTGTTGACCAGAAGCCTCATTTGAATCACCTTCATAGAGAAATGTGGCTTTAGGAAATTTCTAGACTCTAGCTATTCCTAGACCCATGGACCCTAAAATTTCAGGTCCCCTTGGGAAAAAACCCTATTTATCTTTAAAAATGTACCCCAATAAATCTTCCTCTTAGATACTCTTATCGAGTACTAAGGACCCCAAAGTGCTTTGTTATACTTAGTTTGTATCTACACAAGGAGCCATGGTGGCATAGTGCTTGTAAGTTGGGGTGCCCACCAGAAGGTCAGCTGTCTGAAACCACCAATGCTCTGGGGGAGAAAGCATTCCAGTCTCAGAAACCCACAGCGACAGTTCTACTCTGCCCTATGGGGTTCTTATGAGTCAGAACCAACTCAGTGGCAGTGAGTTTGTTTCTTTGGGGGTTTTACATCTTCAGCTAAGACTATAGCATTTCAGCCATCTTTCCCATGGTGCCAAACACAGCATTGTGCCATATCAGACTTTCCAGTTCAGTCAAGATCCCATAGAACAGAAGAAATACACAACCAAGCCCAGTAAATATAAAGAAAAATAATACAAGTTGTTTTTCTATGCACCAATAAATAATATGAATGATAAAGAACGTCTCAAATGGTATTTGCAAATGTTAGGAAAGCAGATGAAGTTCATTGACAAAATCACTGTTAGCATGTGTAGTCCATTGAAAGGTGTAGCAATAAGCATTTTTAAGGACAAGTTTAAAGAAAATCTATCCATCCATAACACTTTATTTAGGAATATATTCCATATACTCATGAAAAAAATAGATCCACTAATTTTAGTTGAAACTAATCCCACTCCTTTGGTTTTCACTACCATGTCTTTTTTTTTAATTTAATAAATCTTTTTTATTGGGGCTCATACAACTCTTATCACAATCCATACATACATCAATTGAGTAAAACACCCTTATACATTCGTTGCTCTCGTCATTCTCAAAATTCACCTTCCACTTGGGTTCCTGGAACCAGCTCGCTTTCCTTTTTTTTCCTCCCCTTCCCTCCCCGCTCCCCCTTCCCTCTGAACCCTTAATAGTTTATAAATAATTATTTTATCTTATCTTACACTGCCCAGCGTCTCCCCTCACCCACCTTCCCATTGCCCATCTCCCAGAGAGGAAATTACACATAGATCCCCAAGATCGGTTCTCCCTTTCTACACCCCCTTCCCTCCTAGTGTCGCCACTCCCACAGCTAGTCCTGAGAGGTTCATCCGTCCTAGATTCCCTGTGTTTCCAGATCCCTACTGCACCGCTGTGCATCCTCTGGCCTAACGAGGTCCTCAAGGTAGAATTGGGATCATGATAATTGGGAAGGGAGGAAGCGTTCAAAAACTAGGGGCAGGTTTTGAGTTTCATTGTTGCTATACTGAACCCTGAGTGACTCATCTCCTCCCCACTACCCCTCTGCAAGGGATGTCCAGCTATCTACAGATGGGCATTGGGTCCCTATCACACACTCCCCCTCATTCACGGTGATGTGATTTTTCCCCCTGCCTTTGTTGTTTGAGACGTGGTCCCCTCTGTCCTTCACAGTCACATCATGTTGCTGTGCTGCTTCCGTGTGGGCTTTGTTGCTTCTGGGCTAGATGGCCACTTGTTTACTTTCAAGCCTTTAAGTCCCTGGACGCTATATCTCTCAATAGCCGGGCACCATCAGACTTCTTCACCACACTTGCTTATACACACATTTGTCTTCAGCGTTTATGTGATGAAGGTGATCACACAATGATGGTTTTTGTTCCTTGGTGTCTGCTACCTGGTCTGTTCAATAGCTTGTATTCGCTTAGGCTGTGTGCTTCTTCTCTGTGGGCTTTGGTGCTTCTGAGCTAGATGGCCACTTGTTTGCCTTCAAGCCTTTAAGACCCCAGATGCTGTATCTTTTTTAATAGCCGGGCACCATCAGCTTTCTTCACCACATTTGCTTATACACACGTCTGTCTTCAGTGATCATGTCAGGAATGTGGGTATCATGGAATCACCGTTTAGCACTGCAAGGTGCTATTGTATTGAGGAAGTGTGCATGAAGAGGCCCAATGTCCACCTGCTACCCTACTACTGAACCTATAATATATGCACATAGTTCTATTTCCCCAATAATCATAAATATATTTATATATGTACATGTCTGTATTTAGGCTTCTCTGTATGCCCTTTGCCTCCTACTCCATTCCTCTATTTCCTTATGCTTTCCTCCTATCCCACTACCATGTTCAGCCTTCATTCTGGTTTCAGTAATTTCTCTCAGTTGCCTTGCTCTTGGTCACTCCCTACCAGTTCTCCCATCCCCTCCCTCCACTGGTTTTGCACCACTCTTTGTTCCCTTGTCCCTGTGTTGGCCAACACCTCCTCCCTTCCCTTACCTCCCATGCTCTAATGTCCCTCCAGGACCATTGGTCCCGTTATTTTCTTCTCACATTGTTTGACCAGTTTATCTTGTCTAGGTGGACCTACAAATGCAGATGGCTTTGACAGCGCCCAAGTGGCACATAAGAACATGGCTTCGACAGCAGCAACACCGACACACTGATAGGCAAAAAAAACCACTAACATACAAAATTTACAAGGTTAAAAAAATAACTAAAAAATTTTAAAAGAAAAAAAATTTGTTAGTAGTTCGAGGTCTGTTTGTTGCCCTTTAGGAGTGTTTTCCGGATGAGTCTTGTGTGGTGCCACGTCCTGGCCCCAAAGTCCATCCTTTGTACTCCTTCAGAATCTCTTTGTTCTGCTTCACCTGCTGCTCCATTGCAGTATTTGCCTCAGTGTGGTGGGGTCAGCTCAGTCACATATTCCCCACTGTGTCTCAAGTGCTGTCCCGTGTAGGGCCGTGGGTCGGTGCAGGATGTCACATCTTGCAGTGTGGCCAGCTATATGGTCCTCTCTGTACGATGGGCCCTTCGAGCCAGGCTATCATCTTCTGAGCTTGGTGAGCCCAGGTGTATTCCACTCCGTCCTTCCTCCTTCCTTTGTTTCAGCTTCCTTCTGGGTGTGGTGTGGTGGGTCAGTTCCTTTCCCACACCAGATGGATGGTACCATGTCTTTTTTTTAGATTATTTCTAAAGCTTTATCTACTATTATTAAATACCTTTATTGGGGACTCATATCTCTTATTATAATTCATATATTCATCCAATGTGTCAAGCACATTTGCACATATGCCCCCATCATCAATTTCAATGCATTCTCTTCCCACTTGAGCCCCTGATATCAGCTCCCCATTTCTTCCCCATCCCTCCCCCACCCACCTTCCCTCATGAACCCTTGGTAATTTACAGACTATTATTTTCATATCTTACATCATCCTCCATCACTCCTCACCTACTTTTCCATTATTCATCCCCCTGAAAGGGGGTTAGAGGTTGATTCTTGTGATTGATCCCCCCCATTCTCCCCCCACTCTCCCCTAATCCTCCTGGTATCTCTATTCTCATTGTTGACCCTCGGGCGATTAGCTATCCTGGATTCCCTGTGCTGCTGGCTCTTATTTCTAGCTATTTGCATGCTCTGGTCTAATCCAATTTGTAAGGTAGAATTGAGGTCCTGATAGTGCGGGGAAGGAAGCACCAAAGAACTAGAAGAAAGTTGTATGTTCTATTGGTGCTATACTGCACCCTGATTGGCTCATCACTTCCCTGTGACCCCTCAGTAGGGGGATGTCCAATTGTCTACAATTGGGCAATGGCTCTCCAATCCATGCCTCTACTCCCATTCACCTTGGGTATGGTTTTAGTCTGGGTCTCAGATGCCTGATACTTGATCCCAACAACATCTCCTGATCACACAGGCTGGTGTGCTTCTTCCATGTGGGCTTTGTTGCTTCTCAGCTAGATGGCCGCTTGTTTATCTTCAAGCCTTTAAGACCCCATAGACTATATCTTTCAATAGCTGGGCACCATTAGCTTTCTTTACCACGTTTACTTGTGCACCCATTTTGTCTTCAGCGATCATGTCGGGAAGGTGAGCATCACAGAATGCCGGATTATTAGAACAAAATACTCTTGTATTGTGGGAGTATTTGAGTCAAGGCCCAATGTCCATCTGCAACCTTAATTCTTAACAGATAGATATGATTAAATAGTTTCTGTTCCCCTCTCATTATATTTTATGTATATATGCTTATATATTCGCAAACCTGTATTTAGACCTCTATAAATGTCCTTTACCTTCTGGTTCTTTCCTTTATTTCCTTTTACTTTCCTCCTGTCCCACCATCATGTTTGGCCTTTATTCGGGTGTGTACTTCCTCGCTGCTACATTGCCCTTGATTAAGCCCACTAGGCATTCCATATGCTTTTCTCCATTGATTTTAGTTCACTTGTTCTTCCCTTGTCCCTGGGTTGCTCCCTCCCCACCCCATTTTTCCTTTCTCCCGTATCCCGTATCCCCCCCGGAACCACTGGTCCTGCTCTTTTCATCTCCAAATTATTTATCCGACCTATCTTATTTAGATAGACGTGTAGATACATTAATAAGCACAAAAACCTGGCAAAACCAAATAAAACAACAAAGGAAGTCAAGACCAACAAAGCAATAAAACAACAAAAAGAAAGCCACTGACAAAAATGGAAAGGCCTATAAATAGTTTGAGGTCTGTTTATTGGCCTTTACGAGTGTTTTCCAGTCGAGTCTGATGGGGTACCACACTCTTTCTCCAAAATCTATTTTTGGTGTTCCCCGGGGATTTCATCACTTTGGTCCCCTTGCTACTGTTTCATGCCCGTAGTGTTTCGCCCCAGCGTGATGGGGTCAGATTGTGCACTCTTCCCACACTGCATCCACAGTATTGTCCCCTGCAGTGCTTCAGTTTAGTGAGGGGCATCCTATCTCGTGGTGGGGCTGGTCCTATGCTCCTCTCTGTGCTTTGTCCGCTCCCAGCAGAAATATCATCCTTGGAGTTTGGTGGGCCAGGATGTCCTCCCCTCCCTTTCCATCCCTTTTCATTTCTTCCATGTGCTTTAATCAGACGCGTCCCTCTCCCCAAGCTGTAGCCCCAGTGCTGTCCTCTGAAGTGCATTCTTCTGAGGGAGGGGTGCACATAGTCAGGATCAGGACTGGCTCCACACTACCATGTCTTGATATGAAAAAGAAATAGTTAAGAAAATTTCTACTCGATCAAACATGGATTGCCATTATTTAATAAGTTATTAGCTAAAGAAAGGAACCCTAATTTTAGCTTATTCCATTCTAAAAATGATACAATATTTGGTTTAGGATAAAGGAAATGACTTTAATAAAATGGAGAAACCATATTTTATAGTACACTGAATTCCCATATCCAAAGCTCAACACTCATTTGGTGAATTTTTATTTTCTATAAATTCAATAAGAGAAGTGGTATTGAACCATCATATTGAATATAATGAAATGACTGATATGAATTTACTTGGAGATTTACAAACTCTGGGCAGTTGGAAACAAATTGGTGGGGCCCCCAGATTAAACTGTTGTCAGTCCCAGAGAATACTACGTTATGAGGGAACTTAACAAAATAAAAGCAATTTGAAAGAAAATTTTAATCCAGTTTTGATGTTACCAATCCCTATATGAGATATTAGTTTCCAGACTAACATCTAATATTGTAAATTGGAAAGCATACCCAGACTTTAACATCTAACTAATTCACTTGATACTCTAATTTCTTCACAAACCCTTTAAAATTCTGAAGATACAATGACAGGAAGACTTTGATCAAACATTAGCCCTGTAGCTTATAGGAAATACTCTGTTCATGTTATTACATTGTGGGTTATTGTTTCTGTGAATATTTATTTATCAGTGTCCCAAAGGTTAATTCTCTCTGTCTGTAAATTAAATAGATTTGTAATTAGAACCTTTGTTTAATTTGTGGTAAAGATTGTTCCTGTTTATGTGTGGACTGCAATTTCATTTTTAAATGTAATTGCTTCTTAATCCCTGAGGATGCTAATGTAGATTCAGACAAACACATTTTAATACTAAGAATTATGATTAAGGATTAATAATGTACAGTTTCATAAAGAACACTAAATACAACTTTCTCTACGATCCCTTCTGATTGTGATTTCATGCTATATGGAGAATTTAACCCCCAGCAGCCCCAGGACATTACTTATGTAGCAGCTACTCCACCCACGTCCATTGTGGAACACAGGCTTCCGTAAGTCAGGCTTTTCCCAGAGAGAGCACAGGGGGACAGAAGAGATGATTGCAATCTGCACAGTTCCTATTGTTCAGATTCTGTATTAGAGCCCTCTAAAGATCGTCTGCAGGGATTCAGAGGGACTTTAGATGGGAGCTAAGGATTTTTCAATTATATCATAGTACATGAGTCAGCTATATCCTCAAAGCAAAATGCCTTATCCAAACTTCTCACATCACAAATTCCGTCCAGAGTCAGATGACAGGATGGCTGGGCACATACACACAGTGACCATTCCTAAAGTGTCACCAGTCACCAGACTGGAGTGAGACGATACTTGTTTTTACTTGAAATCTTTTTGGAGACAAAGCTGCTCATAGATGGGAGGAAGCACCCACTGGGCTTATGGAGTGTTCGGGAGGTCGGGCACCCTAACGTCCTGTTGGCACCGCTTCCTAAGGAGCTGTGTCTGGGTGACTGTGAGTTTGTTTTTCCTTTGCAAAGAAAAGGACGTAAGTTCCAGGTCAATATGGATTTTCCAGTAGTTCTTCTGGAAAGGCTGGGATGTCACAACGAGGCCATTCCTTATGCTTTCTCTTACACCTTATTCAGGATCTTCTCAAGAAAAGTGTTGATGAAATATTCAAGTAAAAATTTTAAGAATCACTGAATTATTATCATCTTCCATGGTGTCTCATGTCAGGGCCTAGTTCTGCCTTTGAATGAAGAAATTAAGGTGGGCTAGGTATCATCAAAGGAGCCCAGGTGGTGTCGGGGTCACCCACTGGGCTGCTTCACCAAAAGATCCATAGTTTTGAAACCACGAGCTGCTCCTCTGGAGAAAGAAGGGGCTTTCTGTTTCTGAAAAGAGTTACAGTCTTGGAAACCCACAGGGGAAGCTCTCCTCTGTGCCGTAGAGAAGGGTAACAGCGAATCAGCTTTAACTCCACGGCTGTGAGTGTGGGTTTAAAGCTCTATGGAGCACGCTGTGCACATGACGCACAAATGGTGACCTTGAATAAGAATTGATTCAGCAAAGCTGTCACTGCCCTCGAAAACAGGCCTCCATCCCTAAAGTAGCCTCTTACCGCACTATGTGCTCACATGAGACGGAGAGTTCAATGTCAAAGGTACTTACGAAAAAAGAGCCAGGTGACTAGCGCCATGGCAAGTGTTACAGAGGTTACAATAAAAAATAAATCCCATGGTCCTCAGCAACGAGCACAGAAGCTTCTTAGAAGAACAAAATTAAATCCAGCCCCTAGCAAATCTGGATCCATTCTGTACAAGCCTATGCTATTAATTTTGGCACTTATAAAATATGGAATATATCAAAGCAAAACGATTCTGGGAATCAATTTGCATTTTATGCCTCATATGTGTGTTTGCATATATCTGAGGTGTAGAATTTCCTAGGTCTGTATCTAGTGACCTCGTGGTCAAATTACAAAAGCAGAAAATTCAAAGCGTTTAGCAGTAGTCAGATTTCAGCTGAGAAATAGAGGAAAGAGCCTTTATGCACAGAAGCGAACTGAAGAGGAGGGAAAGATTGCTTCAGAAATTCAATCACGCCGACCCCCTACCTGGATAATTCAAGGGAAAATGAGAAAAGCCTTTCTGCAATTCTGTCTCTTTTTTAGAGAAATTAGCAGGATTATCCTTGAGAAATGAGCCCTGAGTTCCCTCTTCCCTCGGTGGGCGGAGACACAGCTGGGCTAAGTGTAGAGGCCAAGGCGCTTTTGATCCAAATGAAGGGGGAATCACAGTAGGGGCGCAGAAATAAACCTCTGCCTCTGCTACTGCTCTTCTTGTAATCCACATTTATAAAAGTTCTTTCTCTCCAGACTGGGCTATAATTAAAGCTTATCAAATTATCCCACCCATTTCCCTATGCACCATTGTTTCACACTAATTTATCAAGGTGCCCATAATTTTTTTTCAAGAATGCTTTTGGATAATTCTTGAAGAACATTTCTTTTACCACCCAAGCTCTCTTGCTGGTTGGACTCAGTGATTTCCTTCACCTTTTATGATTATGATTCTGTTATAATCTAAAGAGTTTCCCTTTCTCGTTTGTTCATACATATTTGTTGAACAAATTCATTCAGACATGTGGTGAAGGATGGAGTGAACGAATCAGTCCTCTTGGTACTTAAGCCAATGTAGGCACTAGGTCTAGCAGAGAGGGCTAGCATTAAGAAATTAAAACATTGAAGAAATTAAAACTGTCAGGAAATTTTCTTCTGTAAAATGCCTTAGTAAACATGTTAGCCCCAGATCGTTCAAGGGCGTTTTCAGCAAATATGATTCTTGTGTTTTTTATTATGAATGTAGCCATAATATTGATGGACCTTAACAAATGCTCTGACATTGAACATCATGCCGTTCACCTAAATGACAAAATATTGTCGAAATGAACATGTCACTCTAAATGGCTTTGCACTCAGATCTTGATAACCTAATATTTGTTTTCTTTTTCTAAATTACTTTCTATCTATGTATAAATTTCCAAAAATAATGACTAACTACTGAAGACTATGTATCATTTCAAAATCTATTATATCCCATATTTCTTATTTTCAATTTACGCACCCATAGTAATATTCCACTGTAGCACAATTTTTATATAATTACTATCCCAAATTTCTATTTTTGTTATCTTTTCCCTGATCTGTTTCCCCCATGTGTGTTTTGAGCTTTGTAGTTGTTGTGCATTACCATTCAATATACTCAAAGCAATAGATTTTCTCTGTACTTATCTGTATTTATGATATCTTCTGAGTAACATTATCTGTCAATCTGGCACATGTATACAACACTTAAAATTCAATGAAAAATTTGAGAGGAAAAATTACTTGCCCTCAATTCTAATATCAGCATACATTATTTGTGTCAAACAAGTTATCCAACAGTTTTCAAAATATTTTAAATAAAATCTTCAAGAATCAAAATCAGGAAATTTGCAACTAGCTATAATATTGAAAACTAATGCTCAGCTAAACTATTATAATTCATTAGATTTTTTCGATTTCATAGTAATAAAATGGGCTTATATTTTCATAAACTTACATTTTAAATAAATATTTCCATTTCTTTTTATTTCCATGTACTTGTGAACTCTGGTGGCACAGGGGGTTAGGCATAGGTCTCTTAGCCAAAAGGCCAGCAGTTCAAGCTGACTGAACACCCCACAGAGAAAGTAAGGTGTCTGCTTCTGTGACCAGGTGCAGCCTTGGCCACCTGTGGAGACTGTGCTCCTCCGACCTGCAGGATGACTATGCATCAGAATCAACCCAGTGACCCTGTGCAGGGGCCAGGGGTAAGGACAAACATAGAAAATACTTATGTCTATAACAGAATGCTAAGCTCATAAAAAAGCTAAATAACTAGGAATACCAAAATGTTAATAGTAGTTATTTGTAAATATTAGGATCATTGATTTTTTTTTACTTTATGCTTTTCTGTATTTCTTAATTTTTTTCTACAATGAATACTTATTACTTTGAAAAGATATTTTAAAGCGTGCTACATAACCAAATATTTATATTCAAGCTGATAGATTATTATATATTGTGACATCTTCAAATCCATTCATATTGAAATATGTGGAAAATTCATTTTTCTGATCATTGTGGATAACCAGATATCTTGTTCAGCACATGTGTATAATTTTATGGAACTTGTCAACATAAGCTGGAGAGGGTTAAAGTAAATATTGAAGCAAATAATACAGCATAATTACTCATTCATTTAATAATCACTGTAGACATGCCATATTATATTAAAATTATTATATCTAAGCTTAAAAACAAAGATAGAGTTACTTATGATTACTTGTTGAATAGAGAAGACCAAATAAGAATTGATTAATTTGAATTGTGGTGTTGGAGAAGAATATTGAAAGTACCATGGGCTGCGGAAAGGACAACTGACTCTATAATGAATAAAGTTAGGCCAGAGTGCTTCTTAGAGGCAAGGATGGCAAGACTTTGTCTTGCATACTTTGGACCTGTTGTCAGGAAAGACCAGGACATCATGCTTGGTAAAGTGGATGGGCAGCGATGAAGGGAAAGGTCCTCAGTGAGAGGAATTGACACCTTGGCTGCCTCAGTGGGCTCGGACCTGAGAACAATTGTGAGGATGGCACAGGACCATGCAGTGTTTTGTTCTGTTGTGCATAGTATTGCTGTGGGTAGTAGCCTACTCAATGGCATATAACCACAGGACTATTTCAGGAAAGGATGCTTTCTTAAGGCATAAATTCAAGATAAAAAGGAATCTAACTTTGGAAATAGTAACTAACTTGTGTCTGAAAGTTCTGCTGGTGTCGTGGTTCTCTTGGGCTGCTCACCCTAAGGTCAGTGGTTTGAACTCAGCAGCAACTCCAGACAAGAAAGATTCAACTTTCTTCTTCCAAAAAGATGTACAGCCAGGGAAACTCAAAGGGTCAGTTCTACCCTATCCAACAGAGTCACTGTGAGTCACATATGACAATGAATTTTGTTTTGATTTGAGTTGATTTGTGGGTAATCAACCACCTCTAATCCCTAACTCCTGCATTCCAGACAAGTAGGCACTGGATTTTCTGAGAGTAACTTGACAGAATTGACTTGCCCTGACTTGGAACATATGTCACCTTGATCAAACTAATGTTTCGGGGGGTGGGGGAGAGAAGATTTCTAAAGATATTTTTTTTATGTTCAATTTTTTTTAATTTATTTTTATTTATTTACATTTTATTATGGGCTCATACAACTCTTATCACAATCCATACATAAACATATACATACATCAATTGTATAAAGCACATCCATACATGCTTTGCCCTAATCATTTTCTTTCTAAAAATATTTTAATAAACTTCTAAAATAGTGACTAAAATTACCCTGACATCTCACTCTTACTTCACCTCTGATGATACAAATCCTGAAGCTATCAAATTTCTTTGGACTATCTTCAGTGGTGTATTCCATAATCCATGAATAATTAATCAGATAATAAGTGTTTAATGTTAATTTTGACTTTGTTTCCATTATCAAAAATCAAAAATTGTTTCACATTTCTTATATCCGAAGTGGGGTTCCCTAGGTATCCTCTGCATCCTCAGGGCAAATTGCCAATCTCAACTTTCAGTACAGAGCTGAGCTGATTGGGCTTCTTAGTCTTCAGTTTAACCTGAGGTCATTCAAATATGTATATATTTTTTCTTGGAATCTGAATAGATCTAAGATTTAATTTTTGATTTGTGTTCTGAATAGTCCATTTTTGAACTGTTGTCCTAATGAGTAGTGTACTAATGAGTAGTGTACACTGCACTATTTATTGTGAGTTTGATGAATTGTTGAATTTAGGACAGTCTCAATGTAGACTCTGCTGAATCTAAGAGAGCAGCTGATTTTCCTAATTGAACTCTGGCTCACTATAAGGCCAAGAACTATAAGTAAAGGTCTTGTTTGTGCCTGGACCTTTTTTTAACTTACAAATCCAGAAAATTTTAATTCTAAATAGCTTTATTTTTAAAAGCCCACTGTTTCCAAATGACCAGCAAAAAATAAATAATAAATGTTGAAGAAAATATTTTTAAGAGGATAGGTGAAGGTGAATGTGTCAGTCTGGGTACTTTAGAGAAACAAATCCACAGAAATTCATATGTATAAGAGAGAGTTTTATATAAAGGGGAAGTGCACAACAAGAAAACATCCCAACCCAGTGCTGCCCAAGCCCACAAGTCCAACATTAGCCCATATGTCCAATACCAATCCACAAAGACCTCCTCCATCTCATAAAACAGACACAATGGTGCTTGACTGTAGGAGGAAAGCTGAGTCAGTGAATATGTAAGCATCTCAGCACTGGCGGAGATCTCCACACGGCAGTTCCAGCACCCAGGGCTGCATCGGGGTAGGTCCATGCGGCTTCTCCTCAGGGATGTCTTGCAGGAAGTGAGCCTTGCCAGCTGAAGCAGAGAACTGGTTAAGACAGCAGCACCCTGGTCCGACCATCACAAAGCAAGAGACTGGAGAACTGGAAATGCAAGGCTCACTGAGCCATTTATCCCTTCGCCCTTCAATTAACCCCACATGTGTTAATCGGTCAGGTTGGCACAATAAATTTTAACTATCTCAGTTAATAAACATGATCTCCATTAAAGATGAAACACTGCTTCCTTGGCAATTCAGAATGTCACTTTATGATATGAATGGGCAGGAAAAGACTAACTGTCCGTACTTGCCTTACCTATAGTACTGATCAATTAATGGTCAACTGCACTACTTAGGAATGACTTGCTAAACATTGAAAAAATAAAACACTTAATTCTGGTCATACCCTAACACTTCAGTGGCATATTCCATGCATATGACTGTCTGAAAGAGTTCTTCTACCTCTCTCTTTGCCAGCTCAGCAGCATCTTTACAATCGGATCTTATCTTTGCGTAGCTTCACTTTTTCTTTCTGTTCTCAGTGGCTTTGGGTCTTACAACCTCATATCCATTGACAGAAAGATTCATTGCAAATGGTTCTCTGTAATTAGTTCTCTATGACATGCCACTGACAATCAAGGCACAGAGTGGTCATCCAGGATAAGCAATTCAAGACAGCATCACTATTAGGAACAGGCTGGTGTTGAGGTGGCTGTTGTATTCCAAAATTTCATGGTAGTACCATCTTTGTGCAGCAACCTGAGCCTGGGTCCCTATTATCAATTTCAGGATCATAGAGTAATTCATCATTTATTGGAATCTGGTGTCTTTTCTTCATCGTTTTCTTGGTCACTTGTGCTGCTTTGTCTTCATCCTCAGAATCAGAGTTAAATAAATAGCATTCTGTTGGATCATAGCATTCTGTTGGATCTGTCCCAACTTTCCACGTTCCTGAGAAAGAAAGACCATGTTTGCAGAGAAGATGATTTATTCTCTGCTGCTTTTATGGTAGAATTTAATTTTGATTCAATTTCTCTTTCCAACTCTTCTTCATTTGATTCTATTGCTACAGGGAGACCTTCTCTGATGACAAGGTTGTGGTCCAAAGTCCCATGGGGAAATGTCTCCCCTTCATCGTCAGAGCAGCTCTTCACGTAGGGGTCACAGTCCCTCCATCGCTGGTTAATAATGAGTGCCCGCAGCGACACAGGTGGGCAGCTGTGTTTAGATTTTTCTTTAAGGTTCCTAACACTCATTTTTAAACCAGTGACACTTCAGGGTACTTTCAGTTAGAGACATAAGTATATTTAAGTCCTAAAATAAGAGACTAGGTTGATAAGTAAGAATATAAATTAAGAATGAAACCAGGTTTTTTGTGATTGTTATTATGGAATCTAGACTCTTTGGACCTAAGAAATATGCGAGCATATATTACATATCTTAGATGACTATATGGTACTCACCAGTGACAGAAAGCCACCCATGTAGGATAAATTGGAACAGGAGATGGGCCAGACCAGTAAGCTGCTACCACACACAGGGAAATTCAAATGCAAAAGAGGTACAGTGTGAAAGCAGACATGAACAAGCCTGACAGCAAACTACTTGCTAGGAAGTCTATTTGACCTTGGAAAATCAAGGTTGCAACCTAAGAAATAAGATTCCTCACATCCTTGATAAAGAAGTCTGTGTCCTTCTTCCCTCCCACCACAACTACCAGGACTACAGTTTGTAT
The DNA here is from genome assembly GCF_050624435.1 of Tenrec ecaudatus. Taxonomy (NCBI): domain Eukaryota; kingdom Metazoa; phylum Chordata; class Mammalia; order Afrosoricida; family Tenrecidae; genus Tenrec; species Tenrec ecaudatus. Next base: position 112,610,341 of record NC_134535.1, on the reverse strand, counting down.
TTTGTTTTTAAAATTCCATAAGCTAAATATGCTTGAAGTGATTTATAATTTCAGTGATTGCTTTGGGGAAATAAGTGCTTACCGTATATACTTGTGTAAAGACCTTTTTTTTCAGCACAAAAAAATGTGCTGAAAAACAGGTTCACCTTATGCATGGGTCAGTGGTACCCCAGTGATGTGTAACATCTCGCTGGGTGCCCCCCACCCCCGCCCCGAGGTAACTGGATGAGTGCCCGTTATCTCGCGGGTGATTGTAGTCTCTCCGTTGTTCATTCAAAACCCCCTTGACACTGCAGGGATTTGAATGTTTGTTTACTCACATCTAACCAATCAAAGCCATCCTATGACATGGACAACTCCAATTTGCAGAAGCACCCATAGCGATTGACTAACACCAGCAGCTGAACTGGTAAGGATGTTCCGTCAATCCCTTCTGGTCTCTGTGTGAATTCACATCCTGCATCCCATGCCCAAACAGACTCCACCCCCTCCTCCCGGCTAACACATCGTGGGTGGTGGGTGGGGGCGTGCATTACAATGAAAGTTCTTTTTCAAAGTCTTGTTTTTTTATCCTACTAGAAATGGATACTCTTGAACCAAAACAAAACGCCAGTCATATGAGGCTGGCTTCAAAATGAAGGTTGTATCAAAAGCAGAAGAGAGCAATAACAGTATTGCAAGTAGGGAATTTTGTGTTGACGAAAAGCGAGTGAGGGAGTGGCAGAAAATGAAGGCTGACTTGCAACAGATTCCAAAAGCTAAAAATGTTCATCGTGGTTTAATATCTTTTTATGGGGCTCTAGAGTGAATTGCATAAATGGGTTATGGAGTATTGTCAAAATGGTTACTATGTAACACACATGGGAATCTATATACGTGCTCTACAAATGGCTAAGGATGACAAATATAAAGCACCAGGCATTGAAAATTTGCTGCATCAGCAGGATGGTATACCCGCTTCATGAATAGGTTTGGCCTACTATGTTTGAGACAAAGAACAAAGATTCCTCAGAAATTTCCACAAGACCTTGAAGGAAAAATTATGTCATTCCAGTCATTTATTATAAAACAAAGAAGGATTTATAATTATGACCTGGCAGATATTGGGAATGTGGATGAAACTGCCATGACTTTTGATCTTCCAAGCAACAGAACTGTGGCAAGTTTAAGAGAAAAAAACATTTTTCTCAAAACCACAGAAAATGAAAAAAAAACACTTTACAGTTGTTCTAGCATGTTTGGCTAATGGAACTAAGCTGTGTCCTGTCATTATTTTTAAAAGAAAGACCTTGCCTAAAAAGATCAATTTCCCACCAAGAATTTCTGAGTGTGCACATGTTAAAGGCTGGATGGATGAAGATGGAACAAGAAAATGGCTGGAAGAAATTTGGAACTGACGACCAGGAGCAGCCTTAATGAAAAAGCCATTGTTACTTATTTGGGATATGTTCAGAGCCCACCTATTGGATGACATAAAAAATTGGCAAAAATTTGTAAAGTTACTTTAGCCGTTATTCCAGGTGGGCTTAAATCTGTACTGCAGCCTCTGGGTGTATCTTTGAATAAGCCTTTTAAAGACCATGTGCGAAGGATGTGGCATGAATGGATGTCATCTGGTCAAGCCAGACTAACAAAAGGAGGAAATCTCATGAAGCCTGAGTTAATAGCACAGTGGGTTCGAGATACATGGGAAGACATTCCAGAAGACATGGTGCGATGTGCCTTCCAGAAATGTAGCATTAGTAATGCTATGGATGGCAGTGAAGACTGCTCTTTGTATGAAAATAACAGCAGTGATGGTGATGACGGTGATCTCAGTGAGGACAGCATCTATGATGACCTCAACTAGCTGAAGCTCTGCTTTGGGATACGGATGATGAGGAATCCAGGTTTGAAGGAGTTTAACTCTACATTTTAGCTTGGTTGCTGATTGAGCTCAGGGAATAGTACTCTTAAGGTATCATTGTTGATACCTTATTGTTTTTGTTGAACCTATTTTCCACTTACTGTGCTGGTTTGCTAATGTTAAATGACTTATTGTCCTTTTATTTGTTTTTATTTAAAATAAATATTTAAATACATTACCCCACTGATGTCTCAAATTTTTGTAATTTTATTTTCATTTGTTTTGATTATTGAAACTCACCAATAGCTTCTGCATTTTCCACCCTAGGCTTATACTTGAGTCCATCAGTTTTTCTGGTTTCCAAGGTAATAATAAGGTACCTTGGCTTATACTCAGGTTGGCTTATATTCGAGTATATGCGGTATTTGTACTGTCTTTTGTTTGTCTGTTTGTTTGTTTGCTTGTTTCCTTTAGAACATTTGATTTATGCTCACTTCATCAGAGACTCAGGCTTAGGTCACTCCATCTGAGACTCTAGTAAATTAAGGAGTGTATGTAGGACCTGTTTTTTTCCTGTAGAATTCAGATCTCCTCCAAGAATTGTATGCATTTTAAGAAGCTGGTTTTCCCCGTATTTCTCTCCTGTAGTGTTGAGAATAGGCCTAGGTTTTGAGCTAGCTTCATAGAACAGTGAATTTATGTGTTGTTGTTTTTTATTTCATTTTTTAAGTCATTTTGGGAGGAGCTAATCCAGACATTATACCATTGCATAGTTTGATCACGATCAAGCAGGATTCTACAATTGTTACCACAAGCATTTTCTTCCTTCTTGAACTCTATATCAGCTCCCCTGTTCCTCCATGCATCCGCCACCCCTTCACTGTGCTCCCCAGAAATCCTTATTCTAATTGTTGTCTCCACAGGTGCAGCAATCTTGGGTTTCAAATACCAAAAAAAAACAGAAAAACACATAACAAAGATTTTAGACAGCTACCCACAGTGATAAAATGCATCTGAGATAAACCCCAACATGAAAAAGACACAGAAAATACTGAAAACCACATGGAGCCAAAAGAGTATCACAGGAGAGAACGAGTGTCAGGTTTCCATTGTTCAGGTCAGGTTTATCCCTTTGATCTACGATGGTCATCTCTGCAATACTCTCTGTTTGCTAACCAGGCTACTCCCATCCCTCAGGGATGGGTAGAGGGAAATCCCCAAGCTTATTTCCTGTGTGGATCTTGCAAATGTGTTTGGGGTTTCCACTGTGATCCATTCCATTCTACAAACTAGAGTCTCACAATTTAATTTCTGATCTCAGTCTTTCCTTCAGTTTTGGATTATATAATTTACAATCTTTGGGTCAATGGGTATTGGTGTGCTTCCTCCATGTAGACTTAGTTGATGTCTCACTTAGATAGCTGCTTGTTTAGAAACAAGCTTTTAAGACATAAGACACTACTCTATCTGATACATGAGCACCATCTAATTTCTTCACCACACTTTGCTCTAGCACCATATCTTCTGTTTCCTTCATAAGGGCAAGTATCAAGCAGGGCCATGTCATAAGAACTAGTTGTTCGTAGACTCTCTAATTTTATGCCTGAGTTTCTATATTGCTTCAGGCATATATTGCTGATAGTTGCTAGGTTTCTCTTTATTCCCATTTGTAGTCTTTTAAGTATTGGTATTTCCCCTTTGTTAAAAATAATGCTTTTTGTTACTGTCTTATAATCTGGTATCTACGTAGGTATATTGAGAAATAGCATATAAAAATAGATTTCTTCCTATTAAATACTTTAATTAAATTATGTCATCTGATTCAGAGTAAATTGTTTATCATCTTACAATAAATTCTTGAGTTCATGTTGAAGTAATATGCTTTGAAAGGGGGGAGGGAGGTGAAAAGGTGTTCCCTTTAAAGAAAAAGAACTTTAAATTCATTTAACGTGTATGACTTATATGAAACATGTCAAATCAGAAGAACCAAATTTTCTTTGAGGTACAATTTTTCTGCCACGGATATTTGCCTGGCATTAAACAATAAGCCCATAATATTATGACATCATTTTATTATTTCAATTGCTACCTTGGTCACAACTTTTGTTTCCTTGAGTGTCTAGCATCATCAAGCCAGTAGTTACAACCGAGGAGTTCATTTTATTTAGCCTTGGAATTTTATTACCACTGAGGTGCTTAGAGCCTGGCTTAGTATATGCTATAGCTGAAGCTCACACAGAGGCTTTATCAGAAGGGGAGGAATGGGGCTGTAGATGGTAAAATCAAAGACTGCGTTACGTATATTCACTCCAGAAAACTTGACTGCTACCTGGCCTCACAAAGCAAAAGTGTAAGACAAGAAGTAATCTAACATTTTAGAAATTTTATTTAGTTTGTTTCTGTAGATTTATATAGAGTCAACAGCTCTGCAAGCTCCAGATAACCTATGTTATCTGAGTGTCACATGGATTGACCCCTTGTTATCTGCAACATTTGCCTTGTTTAGAAAATTAAAATATCAGAGAAGGATTTTGAAGAAGGGTATTGTAATGAACCTCTGGAAAACCAACTAAAACTACCTAAAATTCTCAAACTCTCTTCACTCCCCCAACTATACTTATTTGTAATCATAATAATAACAATAATAAACCCATATACTACCATATGTATTTTAATATGCTATTTAAGCTATCTGTTCCTTAATTCATGAATCAATGATCAAATCATCTTTAGTATTATTTTAAAATTTATTTACACTCTCAGGATGATTTTCCAAAACCTAAGCATCTTACAAAACTCAGAGTCAATCTTTCTTAGACTTTATTTTTAAGGTAACAGTGTTTTCTAGCTAAGCTATTTCTCCACTTACAAGAAATTGTCAAAGTGTTATTCTCTTGTGCTGTTAAGATAGACCTAAAAACCGTCTGTGTACTGTAAAACCATCTGCATACTGTAAAACATATACAAGGGACCTTTAAAAAATTGGTGGAAAAATTTCATTGGCTTTCATTCAATTTTTATGAGATTTTGAAACACCTTTGTATAACTACTATTATTTTTTAAATGGTGTGATTTTATATAAGAGAAGTGGTTATTTTGGAAATTGATGATTTATAAAATGTATTCACTTGCCATATTGTCAGCAAATATATTTACATAATATTTCACTTTAATATACTTGTCAAAATTCATGCTATCATAATAAAACTATTTCAAAAGCAGCAGAAGTAAATCCTTAGATAATACATAGCAATCTCAACAAGAAAAGAAGGTAGTATAATATAATTAGTAAATAAGTTTTGTTTTTTTGTTTTTTTATAGCCTGCCCCTCCCCCACTGCTCAGTAAATAAGTTTTTATGACGCCATTGTGTTTTTGTCTGTTTCAATTCCTAACAGCCTATAGGAAAGAGTAGAATTGACCCGTTGGATTTCCAAGCAGATGAGCAGATTGCCTCATCTTCCTCCCTCATAGCGGCTGGTGAATTTAAACCACAGATCTTTTACTTAATAAGCACTTTAACCACTGTGTCACAAAAACACCTATTGTGTTTTTAGCACTTGCCTTAAACCTACCTCCATAACTGTAGAAGGAGTGAGTGCTGGAGAAACAATGTTTAAGCACTGCAGGTGAAAACTCATGGTAACCTGGTTCTGCAATGATTCTACTAGGATTCAAATTTGATTCAATGGATATGTTAGGTTGATTCTCTAGAGGAGCAAAACCAGTGATGCTGCTGAAGACAAAAAGAGTGCGTAAGCAAAAGTGGTGAAGGAAGCTGATGGTGCCCAGCTATCAAAAGATATAGCATCTGGGGTCTTAAAGGCGTGAAGGTAAATAAGCAGCCATCTAGCTCAGAAGCAACAAGCCCACATGGAAGAAGCACACCAGTCTGCGTGATCATGAGGTGCTGAAGGGATCAGTTATCAGGCATCAAAGAACAAAAAACCATATCATTGTGGGCTCACCTCCATGATACAATCGCTGAAGAAAAATGGGTGCATAAGCAAAGGTGGCAAAGAAAGCTGATGGTGCCTGGCTATCAAAAGATATAGCATCTGGGGTCTTAAAAGTTTGAAGATAAACAATTGGCCATCTAGCTCAGAAGCAACAAAGCCCACGTGGAAGAAGTACACGAACCTGTTTGACCACGAGGTGTCAAAGGGATCAGGTATCAGGCATCATCAGAACAAAAAATCATATCATTGTTTATGAGGTGGGGAGTGCAGGGTGGAGACCCAAAGCCCATTTTCAGACCACTGGACATCCCCTTACAGAAGCATCTTGGGGAGAAGACAAGCCAGTCAGGATGCGATGTAGCAACGAGGAAACATACAACTTTCCTCTAGTTCCTAAATGCTTCCTCCCCCCCCCCCACACACACACACACATTATCATGATCTCAATTCTACTTTACAAATCTGGCCAGACCAGAGGATGTACACTGGTACAGTTAGGAACTGGAAAACAGGGAATCCAGGGCGGATAATCCCTTCAGGACCAGTGGTGAGAGTGGCGATACCAGGAGGGTGGAGAGAGGGTGGATTGGAAAGGGAGAACCAATTACAAGGATCTACATATAGTCTCCTCCCTGGGGGACGGACAAGAGAAAAGTGGATGAAGGGAAATGTCAGACAGTGCAAGATATGACAAAATAATAATTTATAAATTATCAAGGGTTAGTGAGGGAGGGGAGAAACGGGAGGGAAGGGGAAAATGAGGAGCTGATGCCAGGGGCTTAAGTGGAGAGCAAATGTTTTGAGAATGATGAAGCCAATGAATATACAAAAGTGCTTTACACAATTGATGTATGTATGGATTGTGATAAGAGTTGTATGAGCCCCTAATAAAATGATTTTTAAATTAATTACAATATGAAAAGAGCTGTATGAGCTCCCAATAAAATGATTTATTAAAAAAATATCAGTGATGCTGAGAGAGAGAAAGAGAAATATATATCAAGAAAAGGGCTCACAGTGTTGTAAAAGCAGGCATATCCATCTGAGTTTCAAGGGTTCGATGTTAAATAGGAGAGTTCTCCAGATTGGCATAGCTATAGGGGCTGATGAACCCAAGATCGGCAGGAACACCAGGGGCTTATATCAGGCTGAAGTAGATCAGCAAATCCGGCTTTGACTGGAGAGGTAAATGAATTCAAGATGCGGAGGCCAGTTGGCAGGTCAAATAGCAGGCTGCTGATTCCTCCTGAAGTTGGTAGACAATGTGCAGCTATTGGCTCAAATCCAAATAATCAGAATGAGTTAGATATAGGATCAGACTCAGCAAGAAGGCAACCAAGTTTTCCCACGGTGTCCACTTTTATCAGAAGTAGGTCAAGGAAACTTCCTTTTAATTGCATCAGGGAGTGCCACTTGAATTTTCTCATAACTGCTTGGCTACTCACAGTAGAGCCCATGATGAAGTTAATTCCATTGTGTTTGGTCACCTAATGGGAAATACAAGACCTCAACTGCAGAGCCATTGAGAATCCTGGGCCAGCCGCGTTGGCATTAAACCTATTACAATGACACAACAAAAACAAAGCCTACTCAACTGTAAACGGAGTTTAAAGCATGACCTCTTTGTGATCAATGCTAACGGCTCATTTAGAGGACACGCAAACCTCCTCAAAAATTGAAGAACTATTAGGCATGGCATTTTGGTGCTATTAAAAAGGACCATGCCTATTCAAAGAAACGGGAGAGTAAAGTCATAGAAGCTCTAAAAGAGGAGGAAATCAATAAGGTCCTAAAGGATGAATATGGTCTAGTTAGGAAATAAAAGGGAAACTGAATAAATAAACACAACGGAGTCTTTGGTTTGAAGTTGATGTGGGGGGAGGATAAAAGAAAAGGAATGAGATGGCTTAATGAGCTAAAATAATGGAATGAATAGCGATAAAGTGAAGCTCAGGGAATGGTGACCATAAACATGTTTTCACTCTGACAATGAAATTAAATAGCACTGAGCCCATCAACGCAAAGCCAAGACTTCTTAAGAGTTTCTTAGGAAAAAAATCATTAATTCAAACTAACAGATATAAAGCTTATTATGGGTAGACACAGGTTGATGGTCTGTATCTTAGCACAGTCTTCTTGTCAAGACCTTTCTCCAAAGGTTTATTCTGTTTTAAATTTGGCTGCTTTGGGATATTGCTTTATTCCTCAACTCTCCTAATTCATTCTCAGGCTCCAGTCCATCAATTGCAGTCTCATTAAGTAATATAATTCCTGTGGATCCATGTGTGCAGTGGGAATTGAAGCTGACCTTACTCACAGTTATATTTTATAAAAAGCTAGATCATTTATCATTTGAAAATCTATGAAAAGATAATGTGATACATAAATGTTACATCAATTCCATATTTGTAGGCAGGCTGGTGTTTAGGAATTATGTAAATTTACTGAGCTAAAACTGCTTTATGAGAGAAAGCATGAATCGAATCTTTCCTTTTGGGGTGTTTGGAAAGAATGAAGGGGAAATTATTGGAATGAATATGGATTTGTTTTGTACAATGAAAACTCATATGTGGAAATAATCTATAGGGCATTCAGTTCAGCTTCCTGTCAGTGTGAGATCGCTTCCTAACAAAAATCCTCAGGCACTGAGCTCAGATTGTTTGAAAATACGATTCAGCTGCTACCAGATGCTAAGGAAAATGGTGTGAGTTCTGGACAATATACTTAATTATAAATGATGGCCTCCTTCTGTACATTTCAATACATGTTCACATCTAAAAATACTTTTTTCCTGCTCATAATTTGTATTAAGCTAGTAAAAACCTGAGATGTATATATCAATAGCTGCCCCCTTATAGATTATTAAATCAGGGGGTACCCTGCCCACCATACTCTGTCCTATGCCTGATCCAATAAATTCAGATAGCCCCATCCTTATGCCAGGCTCTGCACTTGGGCTGGCATCCCAAAGTAAACTGCCAACCACTGAGTTGGTTTTAGGCAATTTCCCTGGTATTTTTCTGGTTTCAGTAAAGGTAATCGCAACTATGCAACACCCTATTATGAAACTGCCATATGAATGAAAAGGCTTACGTCTAATAAACTCAAGTCTCATCGATCTATACCAGGGTTAAAATATACACCCTTCAGTGAATTCCCATCGTGTTTAAAATAACGACCAAATCTTCAATATGGTCTACAGAGCCCAGTGGCTCTGGCCCTGGCTATCACTTCAGCTTCAGCAAACGTCTCTGTGTATCTGCTTATGTTTTTTTTCTTTTTTGCGTTCTCCTTTATTCTCACATTCCTTCTAAATGTGCATGTTTCCTCCAGCCTCAGATTTCTTGTAACTGAAGTTTGCACTGAAGGTGCTTTGCTACCAAAATCCATCTTTCAGCTCTTATGTTCAAATGCTGCTTCTTCAAAAATAGCCTTTTTGATGCTTGAAAATAGATGAGTTATTCCTGACCTACAGCTTTATATCTACCTGCAATATAAGCTGAGTGCTTGTCATTTATTATAGTTAGAAATTTTCCAAAACATAATAGAATATTATTGATCATTTTCTAGGACTGAATTAAAAGCATGCTAAGGACATGACTCTGTAAGACCTGCTCTTTCTGTGGTTACCACAACTTGCGCTCCCACATCAGCATGGACAAATGCTATCTTGCTTTTCTTTTTCTCTTAGACTGTTGGAATGCTTAAGGTTTCAATCTCCAAGCAATCAAAGCACTTCTCAAACATAGAGACAATTGAAGCACAGATATTTATGTACATAGGAATTGATTGAGCAACATGAAACTATAAAAATGGAGACTAGCTGTACAGAAACCTATTGCAGCCCAGTGTGGATGAGTGTCCCACTCAAACTTGTCACTCTGTTCCATCTACATTTGACCAGATTAGAAGGCATTACTGGAAGACCAGGAATAAGATAGATGTTATCCATCAACAAAGGTCTAGCCCATTGCCATTGAGCCAATTTCTACTCGTAGCAACCCTATAGGGCAGATAATTGCCCCATGGGGAATCCACGGCTATAATTCTTTACAGAAGCAACAAATTTCTCCCACAAAGAGGTGGGAGGGCTCAAACAGCCAACCATTTAGTCAAGCACTTAACCATTACACCATGAGAGCACCTTAAAAAAAAAAGTTGAAAGAGCTGGTCAATGTTAGTAAAACTAAGGTGTATATTTTGTATCTTTTTGCTGTCTCATTATAAATTAATTAAAACTGTGAATCTACTCTTAAAGAGGATTGCACCATCAGGATGAGTTAGGCTACGCTATAGTTATAAAAAAAACCCCAGTGGGAATATTTCTTACTCTTTCTACATCCTCAGTGTGACTAAGCAGTGGAATTCTGCTCATTGTAGTGATTCAAGGGTCAGCGCAAAAGGGTCAGCACATCCTTCCTTGATGTGATAGCTGGGCTGTGGGTCAGCTTCAAGATGCCTGTGGGAAGGTACGGGTGGAGCCCAATCTATCAGGTCACATCTTGATGAAGTTTCTCGGGGCATTGACATCGTCCTGAGAGACAATGTGAAGGACTGGCCCCTCTCTCTTGCCACTCTCCTTCCTGTTTGACTAGATGCTGCATCTGCTTCTGGGAGAGGCAGCCCACTGGACTTGCCAGTCCTGTGAGCTGTGGGCACCTGCCATGATCCTGTGAACCTTGAATCCACATCACTCTGCCCCCACCTGCTGGCAATCTCCTAGCTTCCTGCTTTGTTTCCTGCTTCTTTCGCTGGCGGCTGTGTGAGCCTGGAGGTGCCTCTAGCTACCATTTGACCCATGGACTTGAGTTGGACTGGGCTGGACCTCTTCTTTAGTATAAATTTCTTTCTTGATTTAAAGTTCTTTCTTTTCATATATGACTGCCATTAATTTTATTTCTCTAGAAAATCTAATAAAATTGATCGAACGCAGTATGAGGTGAAAAGAGGAACTCATGCCCACTCTTGAAGTTTCTTCCTAGATGTGTCAAGCAGCAATTCCACTCATATTTCATTAGTGAAAGCAAGATATGTGGCTATGACTAACCTCAAACTTGTTGAATAAATGCAATCCTAATATGTTCTGAAAATGAGAAGAAGCAGTGCTAAAGAATATCACTAATAATAATAATAATAATACAATATAGTAAGGGTTTATGGGGGTGGTAGGGTGGGGCAAGGATGGGATAAAGGCAAGCTGATATCAAAGAGTTCAAACAGAAAGAAAATGTTTTGGGAAAGATGGTGGCAGCAATTGTACAACTATGCTTGATCTAATTGAATTATGGATTGTTATACTATTGTAAGAGCTCCTAATAAAATGATTAAAATGAAAAAGAATACCGGAGGAAATAGTAGAATTGACAATTACCATTCAAGTTCAGAAACAGCAGTTATCATTACCTTGACTTCTCTGGTCATTACCAAAGCTGGGACTGGTGCTGAACAGAAGATAAATGGGAGGGGGGTAATTCTCAGAAGCTCAAGTAAGAGTGACTCTGTAAGTACAGAGGTGACTCAACAGGAAAATAAAGAAGTAAGGAAATTTCTGCTTCCCCTGTTCCCATCCTCTGAACTCTGTATGTGTTTCTCCCATGTATATAGATATGATCAGTTGATATAAAATTCTTTTCTTTCTAGTAATACATTGCATCTGCTCATTTTGTCATCTGCTCACTTTGTCATAGTACTGTCATAACAGTATTAGAGCGCAATTATGACTAGTCAAAAGTTAAAGGTTGTGATAGGTCTGTTTATTGTGCCAACATGGCCAATAAAACACCCGTGAGATTAATAAGGTTGCAGTTTAATCAAAGGGCAAAGAGATAAATGGCTCGACGGGCCTCACCTTTCTTGTCTCTTGCTCTTTGATAATTGGACCAGTGTGAAGCTACCTTGGCTGGTTCTCTTGTGAGCTACACTACCTGTGGAACACCCAACCCATAGACTGTGTCACTATAATTTGAGGTTCCTTCAAGAACTGCTTCGCCACACTGCTGGTGTATACATCAGTAGAACTGGGGACTATCGGACCCTGTCATCTGGCTGACTGTTGGTGGCCTGCCCTGCTGTTTGCTGCATGTGGCCAGATTACCTGAATTGCTCTATAGAAGATCAGCCGTCTGATTCCTTGACTTACACCCAGCAGCCCTCATGAGTTGAAAGACTGCCAGTGTATTAACTGTCTTACAGAAGTGAGTTGCACTGAGCCATTTGTACTGCTCTGTAGACTAATTAGCTGTTTACTTCTTGTGTTGGATATATCTCTATATCTAATCATCTATATTGATATAGATATAATCATAGGTATCCTGGTTTTGTTTCTCTAGAGAACCCTGTCTAACACAATGACATTTAGAGGATGAGTTAGGAGGTTGTATTTGTTAGAGAAGCAAAAACGGTGATACTTGTATGCATATGTATATAGAAAAGGGTAGAAGTAGGTTAGACCAGTCTGGTCCAAGTCCACAGGTCAGATGTAAACTAAAGACTTCTCCTAACTCATGTAGCTGCAGGAGCTGACCAACAGAAATCAGAAGGATGAAGCAGGAGGGACACAGCCTGGTGAGTGCAGGGCTGAATGAATCCAGGGTCAGAAGTCCTCTGTTGGCTTCTGGGATCAGCAGGTAATATAACAAAAGATTGACGAACTAGATGCAGCAGGAGGGGCAAGAGAACTTTGTATTATTTAGAGACTCTCTTTCACTAAAGCAAACGCATCCCCAAGGAGTGATCATTAAGCAACAACCTGATTGAGAGATGGGCTCCATCCCTACCTTCACCCATGTACGGGGAGGTGACAGAAAACCTAACCACCGGGGCGGGGGGTACAGCAATGATCCTTTTAACATAGATCTGCAGCAGTTTTCAAAACAATTATAAAAACAGCAACTACAGAAACTCCTGAGACAAAGGGAACCGTCTTAATTAATCAGAACTACTGTACTAGACATTCCATATGAGGGTAGATCTAAACAACAGAAATTATTTTCTCGCTATTCTGCAAATCCAAATTAGCATCTCAGACATGTCCATTCCTTCTGTAAATCTCTCTCCTCGTTGGGATGCCTGCCAGTGACCCTTGATGCTCCTGGGCATTCTTTGATGTTTCTTACCATCTGTCTTCCCCTTTATGTGTCTTGGTGTCTAGTCTCATCATTTTTATATCTCAAATGTGATTAGCTTTAAGGTCTACCCTACATTAATATGGCCTCGATAACTTAGACTAAAAAAAAAACCTCATGTCTCCACACATGGATGTATTTACAGGTCCAGAGTTAGGATTTCTAGAAGAATTCAATTCCTTCCACAACAGGAACCCAATAAAATAAAAATAAGTCTCCTACGAGCTCTGCCTCCTTCGGGGAGAATGAAGTGGGTTTACTTACTGGTATATGAATTCATATTTTTACTCTATCCCATTTTACCAAGCAAATAGCAGGTGCTTTATATTTCCTCATTGAGGTGCTATATTCTGAAGGCAGCAGGTGACTGAACGCATCGAGGGTCCTTATGTGAGTGTCCTCAACCAGTTGCCATTGAATGATTCAGACTGCGATGATCCTATGTATAGCAAAGAACTATGCTCCATAAGGTTTTTAATGGTTGATTTTTCAGAAGTAGATAACCAGGCTTTTCTTTCTAGGTTCTGGGAAGACTTGAACCACTAACCTTTCAGTTAGCTGCTAAGCATGTTAAGCATTTCACCACCCACGGACTGATAATTTCTTGGAGAGGAAGAAATAAAGATGCATGACTTGAAAATAGGGAAACAGAGAGTATATGCATAACATAGGCTCACCTATCCAGACATTAGCCCTGTTGTACAGCACAAACCTACAAAGGTCACTGAACTCAGATTGCCTGGATGGAAGTACAGCTTACAATACCTCTGAATTCTGAACAATTTGAAAAGCAGAGACTAAATGATCCAAATTTGAAAAACAGAGAGTAAATGATCCTTGAGCAAAAATTTGCTGCCAGCCTCACCAAAGGAGGGGCTAGAAAACCAATTTAAGTTGATGTAAGAAACAACTACAGAAATATCCATTTTGTATCCCGGAGTTTACTGGTAAAAACTAATAGTCCCCATTGATGTATGTATATGTATGGATGGTTGTGATCAGAGTTGTATGAGCCCCTAATAAAATGTTTACAAAAAACTAATAGTCCTCAAAGAAGGAAGAGCACATGAACTTGGACCAGACTTATGAAGACCATTGGAAATGGACAGCTGATTCTACCTCTGAAAATTTATTTTTGTCTGACTTGAGATAAAAGAAAGAAAAAAATTAGAGGCCAGGAGAGAAATCCTGCAGACATCAAACGTTAGCTCTGTTCTTAGAATACGTATCTAATGCAATACCTAAACCATGAAAGCTGTGCACTCCAAAAGATGTCGGAAGCTATATTCAGCGTGCTAAAGAGACTAGGAAAACAGGGGTCGTCATACCTAAGAGAAGGAAAGCAGGAGACGTAGACAAACAGTTGGATGATCAAGCATGCTCCAGATTCAGTTTGGAATCAGGATGTCATCCGCCATGTTCTCTTTAGGCGTTTAACATATAGGCTGCCTTTTGTTGTTACTGTTGAGAATATACACAGCAAAACACCCGCCAGTTCAACAGAATCTACAGGGACAAGTTAGTGGCATGAACCGCATTCTTCAAGTGGTGCTGCCGTTCTCATCCTCTCTTTTTCTGAGTTGTCCCTTCCTCCTCAGCATGTCCGCATCCACTCGCGGATCCCTGAGGGTCTTGTGGAATCTGCTGGGTTGCAGTTGTCTCTTTGATCCACCTTGGTGATGGTTCTCAAAAGATCACACTGCTCAAGGCAAATCTCTTTTACTTTACCATTCTGTTTTCGGGTGACCTAGTGGGTAATATGATGGGATACTAAATGCAAGGTTAGCTGTTTGAAACCACAAGATGTTCTGTGGAAGAGAGATGAGGCGTTTTACTCCTCTAAGGAATCATAGCCTTGGAAGTCCACGGGGCTGGGAGCCGAGTCAGAATTATCTCAACAGCAGGGAGTTTGTGCTTTAATTTAAAGAATATCTCAAATCAATAGTTTCAGGGGGTCATCCAGTCTTTAGGGATCCAGAAAATCTGAATTTCGTTTGAAACCATCAGATGCTCCACAGGAGGAAGATGGGGCTTTCTACTCCCACAAAGAGTTACAGTCCCAGAAACTCTCCAGGGCAGCTGTACCCTGTCCTATGGGGTCATTATAAATTGGCATCAACTCAGTAGTAGTGAGTTTTAAATACAATTTTGTCTTTCCTACAGACTTAGAATCTCCTAAACTCTTAGTAAATACCAAATGATGAACTTTACCCATAAAACAAAACTCCTTATTGTCTATATATACCTTCTGGTCATACCCATTTTCCCCCAGATCCCCTGTAACAGAAATAATGTGACATAGTATAACCACTTTTGACTGTTAAAGACTTGCAAATGTAATCCAATGGTGCCCAGAAGGAAAGTGTGTAAAGCGTTAGTATCTTAGTAGAGATCTGGCTTTTGAGTTGTCAATCTGTGAGGCTCATCAATAGAATTTTTAGAGAGCTTTCATCACTAATTAATAATGGTATGTCAGACGAGCAGACTTTATACTGAGGAAACTAACAGATATACATACCAAAAGCTACTTAACACAGATTTGTTCAATGAAAACTGACACTGGGTATATTAGACCAATTATCGCATAGAAAATAGCGTGTAAAGTAATTAGAGTCAAGCTCTCACAGCCAGGCTCTCTCCCCTGGCTCTCCAGCTTCTCCCTCTCTCTCGAAGACAAACCATTTCTTCCAGCCTCAGACCTTCCAGCTCCTTGCTTAGTTCCACAGGCTTTTCTCAAGTGATTCCTTTGGAATTGTCCTGTTTAACAGAATCTGGTTTCAGAGTAGTATTAGGGTTACAGAGACATTTAACAGAAAATACAGAGCGTTCCCATATCTCCTTTCTCCGTCCTTAGCCCCCCTACATTCACTTCTTGCATTGGTATCGTGCTCAATCGTGTTGCTCTCTTATTAACTAAAATCCATAGTCCGCGATCACGAACACTCCCTCGGTGTGCTAGATTTCTGCGGGGCTCGACAAATGCATAATGTGTCCGTCGTTACAGTCTCGTGCAGAATTGCACTGACCCGAGAATAACTTATGCTCCAGCTATTCATTTCTTCCCCCACCGCTGCCCCTGTGAAAGCCAGAACCTCAGTTGGAAACTTGTCCAGGAAGGAAAATGCAAATATTTTCCACTAACAGAAGCAATAGAAAAGTGATGACTACATCTTGTCAAAGGGGGGAATTTTCCAGACCCTACTCCCAAATAAGGAAGCCCCATTAAGTCCCAGCTTTCCCAGGTCTGATGGTGGTTGGGATCTTCCAGTAGGTCGTCTTTTCAGATTGGCTTCTTTCACGTAATGATCCTCTATATTCTTCATGCTATGACAGCTCGTTGTATTTCATTGTCGAGTCACCTCCATCGGATGGAGGTACTTCTCTGCATTTCAGCCTTTCTGAGGACCACACTCCAAATTGGTCGTCCTTGAACCCTCGACAGGTCTTAACATGGTCCTTGTGTGTGAAACTCCCTGCCATCCGGTCAAAACTGACGCGAGGCCAGGGTAGAACTAACTCTGAGAGTTCCCGAGACTGTGACTGACAACACCCCATCTTTCTACCAAGGGGCGGCTGGTGGTTTCAAACTGCCAAGCTTGCAGATCACAGCCCAACCATAACCACTATCCCAGCCAGGGCTCCTGTGTGTGGGAAAAAAAGTACAATAAAGGCTTACTACATTGAACTGAATTTTGGCTATGGATGTCAGTCCTTAGTTATAGCCGTCTTCCTACTATGGGCCAAATAAGGGCTTCCCAACTTGGAAGTCTTCCATAAATCTGACAAGAAAAACAAGCTTTTAAGAGTGGAACATAAGAGGAGTGAAAGAAAATGGAGAGGGAGAGACTATAAAACTGCACCATACAAGGCTACTTCCCCGGAAGAACAACTTCCTATTGCCATCAAACGAGTGTGTTGGTCAAGTGTACAGATGCTTAGGAAACATCCCTATTTAGTTAATAGCGCGTGAGAGACCTCTTCAGAATTAGTCTCCATTCTTTCGGGAGCTTTGCGGGGTTTTGTTTTTAATGTACTTATTTATTTATTTTTCATCTCAGTTTGGGGAACGCTTGGCGTGCTCTCTGTTGAGATTACCTCTGCTTTGGGATTCCACAGCTCTCCAAGGCACTAGAGGAGCGAATCAATTCTGCTTAGCATGAACGGCCATGGGTAATTAGATGGACCATTGAGTTTATTTGAAGACATGCCTTGGATGTGTGAAATAATTTCAATAAAGCCCACATCCAGGGCAGCATTAATAGGGGCATTAACCTCTTGAGGTAGCAGTGGTAAGCATGATTATTTTATACATAGGCACTTCAGTCTTTATCAGTGATGTGTTTAAGGTCAATGCTTTATGCTTACACCATAATGAAGATAATAATGTTTGTGAAATATCTACTAGGTGCCAGGCATTATGGTGTACACTTAACAAACATTATTTCCTTTGAATACTCATTAAGAATAACAAGTATTAATGACTTCTTTCAACAGGTAAGGAAACTGAAGCACGGTGATTATAAATAACCTAACCAGATTCACACAGCAAAGTAGAAGAGTTGAAACTGAACCCAAGACTAATTTCATGCCCTTTAGTGCCTGTATTATGTTAGGTTCCAAGTTAACAAAATACCCCCAGCAATTCATTGTCATCAGAAATATTAGCACAGTTAAAAAAAAAAGTTGGCCATTTACTTTTTTAATTTTCACCAATGGGACTTTAAATGGAGATTTTAAAAGGCACCTGGGAAGTTCAGGAAAATCGTTCTGCCTTGGAAAGTGCTCAAGAAGAGGCAGCATTTCCTCTGCTGCCCCCATCTGAGTGTTCAGGGGGTTCATGCTGGGCTGCAGTGGAAGGGGCAGTGTGAGGCAGGTCTGCTGACTCCTGAAAGCCCTGCTCTCAACTCTCCAGGCGTAAGCGAAGAGCAAAGAGCTGCTTTCCTGGCATCCTCTGGAAGGCTCGTGTTCTGCTCTCCAGTGCTGTGTTGAATTGGGCTAAGGCTACACAGAAACAAAGTTAACAAGTGAAGTGGAGGGTTGATGATCACCCAGCTCTTCTGTGCTGGGTACGCATGCCAACAGTTTAAAATGTTTAGCAGTGGCTCAAAAACATAAACAACGCTCTTACCATATTTTCAGATGCCCCAAAACCGAGTGAGAAGATGAATGTAATCAAGGCACTATAATAAGATTTAAAATTACTCAATGAACCAAAACACTAGGGGGAAACTCGGTAAAAGTTAACAAGAGTAAATACAGCACATTTGAGTTCAAAAATTGCAGAAACTGAACTAAGAGTGAGGTAGACTTCAATAAGATTTTGTGGAAAGCAGCATATTCACAAGCCAGATATGCCAGCAGCCAAGGGAATTAATACAAACCTGAGGTCTGTCTGGAGGAAAGTGATGGAGATGGAAGACTGTTTTCGGTCCTAGGTGGTACTGTTTAAGATCAAGTCTATCCAGAGCACAGTGGCCCACCTAACGAGAGGTTTAGAAAGCTAGGCGCGCCAGGACCAGCTAGAGGAACAGAGGAAATTTAGCCTGAGGAGAACAGCGCCGCAGGTGAATTTCATAGGCCTCTGTAGGGTGTCATGGAAGTACCCTGGGCCTGGGCCAGAAGTCTCAACTGTAATACTCTGAAAACCAGATGACCACAAAGCCTGTCAAATTCTCTCAGACTTCAGCCTATATGACTTGTTTCATTCTTAAATTATCTAGGCTCAGTGGAATACTGAGGACCTGGAAATATGGGAGAAGGGGGAAGATTTTTGACACCAGAAGTCTGATGGTCATGGTCCTGAGACAGCTGTATATTTTAACCACTGGCAGAGTGATTATGGGGGTGCAGAGGTCAGGCCACTTACCTTCAGGCAGCATGTTTTTCCCTGCCACTCTTGTTACAATAGTGGACATGATCAGCTTAAAATAAGTATGTCAACAGAAAGTTTTTCATTTTGTATCAAGCTAAGCAGCATGATACTTATGCACCAATATTGATTTCAGCATTGTTCCCAATTGAAGATGAAAACAGCCAGTGTCCATCAACAGAACTATAAAGTAAAAATATTCAATACATATGTACAATGGAATACTAATAAAAATAACGTTTTGATAGATGCCACAACATAGATAAGCCTTGAAAGTATCAGACACAAAAGGACAGATACTGCAGGATCCCAGTAACAGGAGATCTCCAAAATTGCTAAGACCCAGACTACCAAGGGCAGTGGAAGAGGAGAAATGGCAGATGTTGTTTAAGGAGAACTGAGTTTCTGTTAAAGAGCCCTGGTGATGCCGTGGTTCAGTGCGTGGGTGCTAACATAAAGGTCAGCAGTTCAAATTCACCAGCGGTTCTTTGGGAGAAAGATGATGCCGTCTGCGTCATCAAGGTGACAAACTTGGAGCCCTATGGGGTAATTCAACTCTCAGTAGCATCACCATGAGTTGGACCGGCCTCAACAGCAGTGGGCTTTAGTGGATTTTGAGATTGTGGGAAGGGTGATAAAGAATGCGGAAACAGATAGTTAAGATGATTGCACACTATGGTCAAAATAACCAATGCCCAGGAACTGCACATGTAAAATGAGTTCAAATAGCACAAGGTTTGTTATATAAATTTTACCATAATAAAATTGAAGAGGAGAAGAAAAGCAAGTTACTTGTGTTGGGCTGGCTTTAGAGACCAGAACCGGAGGCACTCCGATATGTAAAAGGAAGAGCTCCCTGTAAAGAAAGCAGCCCAGTCCAGTCCAAGTCAAGTTCTTAATCCAATGCTAGTCAGAGGCCTGTTCAGACACCTGTAGCTGAAAGTCAATGACACAGAACGGTGAAGCAAGAGATCACAGGATGGTGAGTGCAGGGTCACATGGACCCAAGGTTGATAGAAACATGTAAGGACACGGATGCTCCCAGGTTGGCTCTCATGGTCAGTGCCCCACCCAGCGGGGCTGCCCCTGAAAGCAGACACAGAGTCCCGGCAAGCAGGGAAGGTAAGGGGCACCGAGAGAAGGAGAATGTCTGTCTTTCAAGGAAGCACCATCAGGCTGTGACCTGATTGGTAGTTGGACTCCACCCCTCCACATTCACGCAGGGTCAAATAAAGTCGAACTGGCACCTTAAGCAACAAGTGTAACAAAAGTTATTCCTCTTATGAGAATTCGATAACCTTTCACCATGACCCTCATCACTCCAGCAGAAATGATGCATCTCTCTCTCTTTTTACTGTAAGCCTCACTTCACCCCATTGTAACCCTCATCTCTCACTCTATCTGCCACAGAGTAGGGTCAGCAATAACAATATCATTTTTACTGATTCCTGTGGCTTTTCTGTAAATCAAAGGATAGTTGGGGTTTTTTTTACATTTTATTAGGGGCTCATACAACACTTATCTCAATCAATACATATACATACATCAATTGTATAAAGCACATCCGTACATTCTTTGCCCCAATCATTTTCAAAGCATTTGCTCTCCACTTAAGCCCTTTGCATCAGGTCCTCTTTTTTATCTCCCCTCTCTTCCCACTCCCCCCGCCCTCATGAGCCCTTGATAATTTATACATTATTATTTTGTTATATCTTGCCATATCCGGAGTCTCCCTTCCCCCCCTTCTCTGCCGTCCATCTCCCAGGGAGGAGGTCACCTGTGGATCCTTGTAATCAGTTCACCCTTTCCAACCCACTCACCCTCCACTCTCCCAGTATCGCCCCTCACACCCTTGGTCCTGAAGGTATCTTCCACCCTGGATTCCCTGTGCCTCCAGCTCCCATATGCACCAGTGTACAACCTCTGCCCTATCCAGTCCTGCAAGGTAGAATTGGGATCATGGTAGTTGGGGGGAGGAAGCATCCAGGATCTGGGGGAAAGCTGTGTTCTTCACCAGTACTATATCACACAATGACGGACTCATCTCCTCTCCTAAACCCCTCTGTGAGGGGATCTCCAGTGGCCAACAAATGGGCTTTGGGTCTCCACTCTGAACTTCACCCTTCCTTCACTATGATATATATATTTATTTTTTTTTTTTGCATGATGCCTTATACCTGGTCCCTTTGGCACCTCATGATCACACAGGCTGGTGTGCTTCTTCCATGTGGGCTTTGTTGCTTCTGAGCTAGATGGCCGCTTGTTCACCTTCAAGCCTTTAAGACCCCAGACACTAACTCTTTTGATAGCCGGGCACCATCAGCTTTCTTCACCACATTTGCTTATGCACCCGTTTGTCTTCAGCGATCGTATCATGGAGGTGTGCAACCAATGTTATGATTATTTTGTTATTTGATGCCTGATAACTGATCCCTTCGGGACCATGTGATCACACAGGCTGGTGTGTTCTTCCATGTGGAATTTGTTGCTTCTGAGCTAGATGGCTGCTTGTTTATCTTCAAGCCTTTAAGACCCCAGTCACTATCTCTTTTGATAGCCAGGCACCATCAGCTTTCTTCACCACATTTACTTGTTCACAGGCTTTGGCTTCATCAGTTGTGTCAGGAGGGTGAGCATTGTAGAGTTCAAATTTAATAAAAGAAAGTATTCATGCATTGAGGGAGTGCTTGAGTAGAGGTCCAAGGTCCTTCTACCACCTTCATACTAAACCTATAAATATAGACACATAGATCTATTTCCCCATCCTCATATATATATTTGCATGTACATGTCTTTGTCTAGACCTCTATAAATGCCTTTTGCCTCCTAGTTATTTCCTCCACCCCCCTTGACTTTCCTGCCCTACTACCATGCTCTGTCCCCACCTGGGTTACGGCTATACCTCTTCTTTACGTAACCTTACCCTTGATCATTCCCTACCAGGCCTGCCACTCCCCCCTAACTACCATTTTGGGTCCCATGTTGTTCCCTTGTCCCTGTGTTTGTTAACACCACTTCCTTAGCCCCCCACTTCCCCCTATCCCAAGTCCCCCCGGAACTGTCAGTCCCGCTGTTTTTCCTCCTGATAGTTCATCCAGCCTGTCTTATTTAGACAGACCTGTGGAGACAATAACATGCACAAAAACAAGACAGAGGAAAACAAAGCAACAGTATACAGCCAGACAACAAAACAACAACAAACCACTGACAACAAAACAAAACACATCACGAAAGAAAAGCTTGTAGTTAGCTCAAGGATAGTTTGTTGGTCCTTAGGAGTGTTTTCCAGTCGAGTCTGTTGGGGCACCACGCCCTGGCCCCAAAGTCCACTTTCAGCATTCCCTGGGGACCTTGCCACTCCATTCCCTTGCTGTTCCATTGCACTTCCCCAGTGCTTTGCCTCAGTGTGGTGGGATCAGGTCAGGTGCAATTCCCACTCTGTGTCTCCGGTGCTGTCCCCCGTATCACCCTTGGTCACTGAGGGGCATCATGTCTCATAGTGGGGCCAACCATGTTGTTCTCTCTGTGGACTGGCTGCTCTAATCAGGAACATCATCCTCACAGCCTGGTGGGCCAGGCTGTGCTCCACTGTCTCCTCTTCCTCCTTCATCTGCTCCCGTGTGCTCTGATCAGATATGTCCATATCCCGGAGCTACAGAATCAATGCCATCCTCTGAAACAAATTCTTCTCGGGGGAGGGGCAGGAATCCACTTAATTTTTGGTGCTGGGGCCAGGCTCCCAAACCTCTCCACTGGTTCCCTACTCCACACCGGGATATTGCATTCACACCTTGCGGCACTGGGTTGAAGTCTGGTCCCACTTTCCCTGTGGAGATATAAACAATACCCTCCCCTTGGGTGGATTAGTGCCCCATGCCCCCACTACCCTTTTCTTCCTTGTATTCATCCTTTTGTTTTCCTTTCCCCACCTCCTCCACTGTTGTCTACCATGTGCATCCCTGGTTTTGATCTGGTCTCTGCCATACTACACAGTCTTCACCCCAAAAATGTTTGTATACTGTAGCTTTTTCCCCTATGCCCCTTTTGCATTTTTTTAATACTTACCTCAGCGGGCTCATGTCGTACTTGTCCTTTTGTGCCTGACTTACTTCGCTTAGCATGATTTCCTCCAGTTCTTCCCATGCCGCTATGTGCCTCATACGTTCATCACTGCTTTTTAGCGATGCGTAGTTCTCCATTGTATGTATATACCACAGTTTTTTAATCCAATCATCAGTTGATGGAAATTTGGGTTGCTTCCAGCTCCTTGCAATTGTGAACTGTGCCGCAATGAACATTGGAGCACAGATGTCTGGCCTTGGTTTGTTCCTTGCCTCTTCTGGGTATATACCCAGTAGGGGGATTGCTGGGTCATATGGTAACTCTATTTCCATCTGTTTTAGCTATCGCCAGATTGATTTCCATAGTGGCTCTACATACTTACAGGTCCACCAGTAGTGAATGAGAGTTCCTGTCTCCCCGCAGCCCCTCCAACACTTGTTGCTTTCTGATTTTTTGAATTGGGCTACCTTTGAGGGTGTCAGGTGGTACCTCATTGTTGTTTTAATTTGCATTTCTCTTATGGCTAAAGATCGGGAACATTTTCTCATATGTTTGTTGGCCATTTGGATTTCTACCCCTGTGAAACTTCTGTTCCTTTGCCCACCTCTCAAGTGGGCTATTAGTTTTTTTCTTTTTGGAAGCTAGCAGAGTAGTGTAGAATTTAGTAATAAGGCCTTTGTCTGACGTGTCATTGCTAAAGATGTTTTCCCAGTCTGTGGACTGTCTTATTACTCTCTTGGTACACAAGTGTTTTATCTTCAGTATATTCCATTTGTCAATTGTGCCTCCTCTGTGCTTGTGTCCTTCCCTATTTCTGATAGCCTGTGTATTCCCTGTACCAAAGTTCTCAAGTTGGTCCTAATTCCCTCATTGATGGCCCTAATAGTTTGGGGTTCAACTTCCAGGTCTGTGATCCACCTTGAGTTTATTCTTGTGCATGGAGTGAGATAAGGGTCTTGCTTCATTTTTCTGCATGTTGATATCCATTTTTTCCAGCACCATTTGTTAAAGAGGGCATCTGCTTCCCATTTGATATTTTTGGGGCCCTTATCAAAGATCAGCTGTGTGTATGCTAATGCTTTTATTTCTGGGTTTTCAGTTCTTTTCCATTGGCCTCAAAGTATAGTTTTTATTTACTTACCTATATTTAAATTTCATCGAACTGAACTTCATTCAAAGTGTATATACCGTCATTCTTAGAATATCAAGGTGTGGGCGTGCGGTGAGTGATTTGAACCATTGAGTGCCAAGTTGATGGTCTGAATGTAAACCCTTCACTCAACCACAAGAACAAATAAAAAAGGTCCCTGGTGTCCAGTCAAAGTCTCATGTGGTAGATTATCTGGACCAGAAGAGCATGTGCAATGCATGCCAGAATTGAGCGTGCAAAAATCAAGAAGTTAACCAGGCAAGGAAAAGGCTGCTCTTGGCTGAAGGAAAGGCAAAGGAAAAGGTCCAACATCGAGAAAGGAAAGATCGATGGGGAATTTCAAGGGGTCTGCCAGGCCGAGGCACAGCTGAGTGAAGAGGAGGCGGGCCAACAGAGGCAGACCGCCAAAGATCTCCCGTGCCATTGTTGCTCTGGCTTTAGTTCTCAGTGCCAGGGAGAAAGAGCAAAGGACTTGGAGCAGGACATGAAGTGCCCAGATAGGCACTTTCAAAACTTCCTTTTTGGCAACTGTCAGGCAGAAAAGGGACTGGACGGTGAGAGGCTGGAGGTGGGGAGACCAGTGAGAAGGTTTCGTAGTTAGACGAGTAAACAATGATGAAAGCTTACACTGAGACGGCAGGCATGGTGAGGAGGTACAGCCCTTCCCAGCAGTTAGTAGAAATACCGAGAAGGTAGAATCAACAGGATTTAATGAGAGTGTTAGGAAAGCTAAACAAGTAGCTTCCAACTCTAGCTGTACCGCAGAGGTGCCTTGGGAATGCCTCTCAATGCAGACCCCTTGGCCCTGTCCCAAGACCTAGTGCATCCTTGTTTGTTTGTTTGTTTGTTTGTTTACTATTTATGCCTTAAGACTATCTTCCAGCCACACTCTGAGACTGAACATTTAATGACTAGTGTCTACCTCGAGAGGACATTTCCTGTCAATCTAGGCCTATTAAAGAAAAGTCCCACAGGAGAGAAATCAGTGAAAATGGTCAAAGATAGACACCAGTACCTGGAAGTCTTGCCGTTAAATAAACCAGCTAAAGGAAGGGCATTGAAGGGTTTTTTGTTTGTCAAAAGAATTTGAGAGTCTTGAAGGCCCTCCAGGGGCAGAAAGCTCACCATGCGTAGCGAGCAGGAACCAAAGCCAAGCGGAGCAGCCAGGAGCATTCAAGAGAAACTGTCTGCCTGACCCTGTGTGTGAACCCCCTTTTCTCTAGCTGTGGCTTCAGAAGCTATCTGGCTCTGACCTGGTTTGGATTTCAGTTTCTGGAATCCTTAAATGGTCTCTGTTGCCATGACAACTCAGGCCTGGGCTGAGTCACGCTTACAGCCTAACTGCTGGGAGACCCTTCCATGAGACCCTTCCCTGTGGTTTCCACCTGTCACCATCCCAATGACCACTCTTGGTCTGGCCCATCTCACACCTCATTTTGACTCCTCTTCAACCCTCCCAAGCTCCCTGTCTGTTCATGCTCACAGGCTGACCCCTGTTTTTGTCCTCACTCCTGGTCAACCGCAATGCTGGTCCATAGGCGATAACATCCGTCCAGTAGCCTCCAGTGAGCCTAGGAGGTGGGAGAGCGAAGGCATCAAAAGTATAGGCTTTGCATTCAGACTTAAATTCACATATGGACTCGTAACCATAGGCAAGCCACCTATGAGTAGTCTTCCCCAGTTTGCATTACTAAAGCTGCTTAAAGATGATAAATACACATTATCTTGTGAGTTATAAGGTATCCACTGCATAGCTAGCTTCGTAGACTTTTAAAAAAAAGTCTGCATGGCTGGCCCCACTATAAGACATGATGCCCCTCAGTGACCAATGGCGATACAGGGGACAGCACCGGAGACACAGGTGGGAATTGCACCTGACCTGATCCCACCACACTGAGACAAAGCACTGGGGGAGTGCAGTGGAACAACAAGGGAATGGAGTGGCACGGTCCCCAGGGAATGCTGAAAGTGGACTTTGGGGCCAGGGTGTGGTGCCCCAACAGACTGGACTGGAAAACACTCCTAAAGGCCAACAAACGATCCTTGAACTAACTACAAGCTTTTCTTTCTTGATATGTTTTGTTTTATTCTTCATCAGTGGTTTGTTGTTGTTGTTTTGTTGTATACTGTTGCTTTGTTTTCCTCTGTCTTGTTTTCGTGCATGTCAATATCTCCACAGGTCTGTCTAAAACAACGGAACCGACAGTTCTGGGGGGACTTGGGATAGGGGAAGTGGGGGGCTAAAGAAGTGGTGTTAACAAACACAGGGACAAGGGAACAACATGGGATCCAAATTGGTGGTGAGGGGGAGTGGCAGGCCTGGTAGGGAATGATCAAGGGTATGGTAACATAAAGAAGAGGTATAGCTGTAACCCAGGTGGGGACAGATCATGATAGTGGGGCAGGAGGAAAGTCAAGGGAAATAGAGGAAAGAGCTAGGAGGCAAAGTGCATTTATAGAGGTCTAGACAAAGATATGTGCATGCAAATATATATATATATATATATATATATATATATATATATATATATATATATATATGGATGGGGAAATAGATCTATGTGTCTATATTTATAGGTTTAGTATGAAGGTGACAGAAGGACCTTGGACCTCTACTCAAGCACTCCCTCAATGCATGAATACTTTCTTTTATTAAATTGGCACTCTATGATGCTCACCCTCCCGACACAACTGCTGAAGCCAAAGCGGATGAATAAGCAAATGTGGTGAAGAAAGCTGATGGTGCCTGGCTATCAAAAGAGATAGTGTCTGGGGTCTTAAAGGCTTGAAGATAAACAAGCGGCCATCTACTCAGAAGCAACAAATTCCACATGGAGGAACACACCAGCCTGTGTGGTCATGTGGTTCTGAAGGGATCGGTTATCAGGCATCAAAGAACCAAAAATCATATCATTGGGTACACAACTCCATGATATGATCGCCAAGGAAAAACGGGTACATAAGCAAATGTGGCGAAGAAAGCTGATGGTGCCTGGCTATCAAAAGAGATAGTGTCAGGGGTCTTAAAGGCTTGAAGGTGAACAAGTGGCCATCTAGCTCAGAAGCAACATAGCCCACATGGAAGAAGCACACCAGCCTGTGCGATCACGAGGTGTCAAAGGGATCAGGTATAAGGCATCATCAAAAAAAAAAATCTTACTATAGTGAATGAAGGGGGAAGTGCAGAGTGGAGACCCAAAGGCCATTTGTCGGCCACTGGAGATCCCCTTGCAGAGGGGTCTAGAGGAGGAGATGAGTCAGTCAGGGTGCGATGTAGCACCAATGAAGAATACAGCTTTCCTCCAGTTCCTAAATGCTTCCTCCCCCACAACCCCCCACTACCATGATCCGAATTCTACCTTGCAAGTTTGGATAGAGCAGAGGTTGTATACTGGTGCATATAGGAGCTGGAGGCACAGGGAATCCAGGATGGATGAGACCTTCAGGACCAGGAGTGTGAGGGGCGATACTGGGAGAGTAGAGGGTGAGTGGGTTGGAAAGGGGGAACCAATTACAAGGGTCTACATGTGACCTCCTCCCTGGGGGACGGACAACAGAAAAGGGGGTGAAGGGAGACGCTGGATAGGGCAAGATATGACAAAATAATAATCTATAAATTATCAAGGGCTGATGAGGGAGCGGGGAGCAGGGAAGGAGGGGAAAAAGAGGACTTGATTCAAAGGGCTTAAGTGGAGAGCAAATGCTTTGAAAATGATTAGGGCAAAGAGTGTACAGATGTGCTTTATACAATTGATGTATGTATATGTATGGATTGAGATAAGAATTGTAGGAGTCCCTAATAAAATGTTTTTTAAAAAAGTATGCTCAGAGCTCCTTCCAGTTATAGTAGATAACTCGTGCTTCTAGGGTTTGAACGCCAGGGCTCCCTATCCTGCATCTGTCACTCCGTCTTTTAGCCGCAAGCTTCTGGTTATACTTACATTATCAACTGGAAGGCCCGGTAAGAGCTCATACTCCTGGGGATGTTTGTTCCTCTCACTTAGTCCCCGGGACTTCTTCTAGAACTGGCTATGGTCTTGACCCCAAGTCAGGATTCCTCCCAAAGGGTTCCCCACAAGGCCTCCCTGTAGATTTAGAAGTGGTAGCTGCTTTTATCATCTGAACTCTGCACTGCTGTGCATAATCCCTCAGTAAATAAGATTCTTCAAACTGCTTCCTGACTCCTTCTAAATCACAATTTAAATTTAAATTGAAGGTGTTACATTGGCTCTCAGTTGTTTTCATCTAAAATATTTCATCAAAGATGTTAGGACAGGAAGAGATCATCTCAAATGAAATATTCTTTTAACAAATGGTGGAAAGATGCCTACTGAGGTTGATCACCCCAAACTAGGCTACTTGGTAGAAGTGCTGATCTTAAAACCTAAACCCCAACGCAGTGGCCTTTCTATGCCTCCAGCCAGCAGTCTGGCAAAATCATGACTTTTTCCTGGAAAAAAAAAACAACACTATGTTAATGTAATTTATGGGCACAATAATAAATAAATAAAACACAGCACCTCTCCTAAGTTCATGGGCTTTGCTTTTATTCTTCCTTCTGACCATGCTTTTCCTGTCCCGAGCCTTTCTTCTCTGCCCTGGGAGAGAAGTGAACGATTATACTGAGAATTTCTGCCGCATCAAACACCACGAAATACTTAGCTAACTGGTGCTGACTCACATTGTTGCATTGAACGCTCTTCACAATGACCTGCTATTAAATGAAATCGACCTCTGAGGAAACTGAGGCTGACAGGGTCTCTCGACTAACTATCCAATCCAGTGTGTCTCCAGAGCCCCTTTCTCCCTTCGCTATTGTTTTTATGCAGTGCTTCCTGCAAATCACTCAAGCCTTCAGGCTGCCTTGTGCCCACTGGCCTCCTTGCGTCTCCCCACCCACCCGGCTACTCCTCCCTATGGTTTTCAGGCCCAAACGTAGCCAGCCTGCGTCAAAGTCCATTAACTGGTAAGAGCAAACTAGTGGAATAATTTCCAATAAGTGAATTTTGAGAACTAAGTCACCCACCTATTCTTACTCGCGTTCTGTATTTTTTTAAGGAATTTCTAGAGTCAAACTTAATGTGGTCTTAACAGCTGTGGAGATAATCAAACTGGAAGTGCTGCACTGTGTGGGCATCGGTTCTTATTAGAGAGAGAGACGTAACTGCAAGCTTTGTTGAAATGTTCCCAGTGTTGGGAGATCAAGAAAAATATCGCTTTCAATACAAACATTTAATTAGGAGTCCACTCATCTGTTCCCCAAACTCTGCTGAGAACGGGGAGAAATAAGCAAGATTCTGCAAATGGAGACCTGAAACAAAGAACAGTGCATTCAGTGTGAGAGAGGACGGCGAGGAGAGAAGGTTTGCAACCAGCTTTCAAGTCTGAATGGTGGAAGGAACTGAATTCATAAGGAAGTATTACATCTCACTGCATTCATTTGTATGACTTTTTTTAGTATTTCACGTTTTTCCACCTTTTGTCTTTGATAAGCTGCAGAAGGGCAGGAGCTGTGGCTTATGCATCTTTACATCTTCCACAGCCCAGAGCAAGGCCTTCTCTGTAGATGAAGCCCAACGTTCTCACGGACTGAGCACAAGCCAGCCTTCACACTGGCTTTTCCACGTGACGGACGCCCTCTCTAAGGAATCATGTCTTGGGGTTAGGGCCTATGTCATGCAAACATTAGCATGATATTTTCCAAGATAGGCGTCAAAATAAAATTGCCTAAAAGAATCAGGAGCGTCATAGAAGGACATTCTCAAAAGAGAATAGAAATCCAGGCCAACATTCATCAGCGCCTGGGTTTTCCCCCTTTTACAACAAGCAGCTTTGAACTCTTCACTGTTACTGTTTCTTCTCTTCTTCAAATACTTTTAGTACAGAATATATGTTTAAGGCACAATACTGTTCTGCAGGCATTAAATTGGTCGCATGTTATGTACAAAAGGGCTTGCTGGGCTGCTATGAGGCTCTGGTATCCACCCGCACACTGTAAGTTGATTTTCCACAGTTGCGCATTCGCAGCTGTTTTTAAAAGCTCTTCGCAGGACTGGTGTGCACGTTTTCCCTCCACTGTAGGATTTTGTTTTCTTCTTTTGCCGTGGTATCTACAATCCTACCTCCAGTTAACAAATTGGGGAGAGAAATTAGCATTAAAATAGTTTACAGGTTTGGTTTGTGCTTTTTGTTTTTTAGAAAATCAACGAAGGGGCAACTATCTAAACACATAGGGCTTGTGACGTCATCACTTTTAAAAGCACAAGTGTATCGCCTTTACCTGAATCTTTCAAACTGACCTCAACGATTGCCTAGCAAAAAGAGCCTCTGAGGGATTCTGTTGTTTGTGCATTTTTGATCTTTGCTGATTTTTTTTTTCTCTGGGTTGCAGAAAAAGCGGCTTCATCTCTTTTGAGGGCTGTATTCCCACCACGCTACTGTTACAGGCGGGATTCCTGCATCTTCCGTTGTGGAGAGCACCGTGTCTTCTGTGGGCTCACGGGGCCGAGCAAGAGGACTGAGTGGGCGCAGGGCACGGTTCTGATCCGCCTGTGTCAGCCCATTTGAACCGAGGGAAACAACCAGCAGGCAGTGTAGGCTACCTTCAGTTAAATAATGTTCAGACAGGTACTGCATGTAGGGCCTCCAATTCTCAACCGCAACTGAAAATTAGACTCTGAGAGGCTAGCTCGCTCCCGCCCCAGCTCATAAGTCATTTTAACAAATTATGATGATTCAGGAGGAGTCCAGGTGTCATCTTCTCCTTTATCACTCACTAGAATAACGGCATCCTCCTTCCTTGTTGTTGTTACTCTACACTGGGCACCAAGAGAGTTTGCCATCCTTGTGTGTTAAACTTAAACTAAATTATGAGTTTACTATTTAACTCAAAAACAACTGAAAAGACTTCAAGAGCCATTGAGTGGAGTTTATATATCCCTGCAGTTACCATGATACAAAAGGAATCTTGTAGTTTTAGGCTGAGCATGTGAAATATATCAGGCGGGCCTCTCCTTGGACACTCTGAGTCTTGCAGGGACAAAGCGGAAGAGGAAAAAGCCAACGTGCTGTTGACCAACTAACACAAACTTGAGTGAGAGCCACAGCGATGCCGCAGACTAGAGAGCTAATCCTGCTTGACTGGGCTAAGGATGAAGGAAGGAGGTCAGGAGAGAGGCGTCTTGGCATGGACTTCCGTCTAACCTACTCTTCCTTCAAGAAGCCACCAATCCCACTCCAAGCTTTTCTGGGAAACTAAGAATGCTTCTATGACTGGGACTCTTGGTGCTACTTCTGTAGACACTAAAAAACAACTCAAAGTTGCCTTTGCTCAATTCACCTCATGACGACCCCCAACATTAACTGTTAGCATTCCTCAGGGACCCCCTCTAGAGTAGTGTCTTCCAAAAAGGGGGGAAACTTCCCTCTACGGATGCTGGACTGATCCTGGGTCCTGCAGAATTCGAGACCTGCCTTTTAACCTAGATTATGGAGTATAATGCACAGGTTTGAAGTGCCAGCGAGAGCTGTGTGACTTTGTCAGGGATAGCTGAAATTGAAGCATTGAGGTCAAAGAAGCCTGGGCACCTTTGCCCTGGATCAACTGTTGTTTCATCTTATAGCAACCCCACACAGCAAAGTGGAATGAATGCCAGCACACGGTTTCCTTGACCAGAGAGTGAAAGGAGATCATCAGCCAGGGCTCCACAGAATGGCTGGGGGAGGGCCAGAGTCACATCGTCAACCTCTCCGTTACCATCCACGTAGCTTTACCTCTTGGATCACCAAGAATCTTTTTATTTTTAAACAGTTTTAATGGCACTTCACCCCCATGTGATGCAAGTAAATCAATCATTCACTCATCCCAAGAAGACGAGTACAATCATCGCCACGATCAGTTCTAGAACATTTCCTTCTTCCTTGTACTTCTTGTTATTCATGTAATTTTTCAGGGTTCCTTCTATAGACACTCGACACTGCTAATGTTCAGTTCTTGCCTCAAACGACAGAACGTGCGATCAGAAATTACACATCACATGTAATATGTTCCCAGTTTGTAAGTTAAAATTTAAATAGAATGGTCTGGTCCGTTGATCTAACACCACGTGGTCAGTAATGACACAGAATATCTTGTTTTTACTGATTCTAAAATACATGTCATTTTATTATTTCACCATTACTGAAATAAGAATGTGTTTTATCATTAATGGCATGTCAGTTTAATTGGTAGTACTTTTATCTTTATCAAATGGCACACAACAATAACAGTACATCTTACAATCATCAGAATGTTAGATTGAAAAATAAATATTTGACCTCAGATTATTCTAGAAAATTCAACGACTGGTAGCTGCATGGCTCTTTCAAATACAAGATGCAATCTATTTTTCTGTCATGTTCAATATGCATTAGCTTTCTTCTCAAACCTCCCCTATTTCTTTAATCCCAACTGGATTTCTGAGAGAGGGCATGATGGTCAGTTTTATATGTCAATGTAGCTAGGTTACAGTTTCCAGTTATTCATTCAAATACAAATCTGTTTCTATAAAGGTACTTTGTAGCCAGGTTGACATCTACAACCAGTTAATTTTATGTAAAGGAGATTTCCTCGATAATCAGGGTGGTCCTGATCCGCTCAATTCGATGGCCTGAAAGGCAGCACTGAGGCCACATTGAGGAAGAAGGAATTCTGCCTGTGGGCTTCAGCTTCAGCTCCTGCCCCAAAATTTCTGTGTGCCCTTCCTGGCAGCCTACCTAGGAGATTTTATACTTGCCTAGCCACCTGAAGCCCTTCCCTTCACACCCCGGAAAGCTAATTCTGTGAAAGCAAATCTTGAATGCTAATTCTGTGGAGGTCTTAATTAGAAATATGTCCATTTCACATAAAAGTGCTTACATAGTACTTTGTGTTGCAAGAAATCTGGATTGTTTTTAATAAGATAGCAAAATCTGTAATGTGTGTGAAGAAGAGGGAAGAAAGAGAAATGGTTTGTTACCCATTGCAGATCAGAATTTAAACAATGGGACTTCTGCTAAGTCTTTTGTCCAAATGCTTTCTCCTTTTGGAGTGTCACATGGGATGAAGCAAAGAGTCTAATGTAAGTAATTTAATTGCCAACACAAAATAAAAGCTTCAGGCGGTCTGCTTCCATTTTGGCTTTTCCTTCTTCTTTTCTTTTTTCTTTTTTTTTTACTATTTCTGTAAATTACTAACTGGCCAAATGTTGTAAGATCAAAGACTCAATGCAGTTTCCCCACACAAGACTGAGTGGCAGCTGCGCACATTGATCACACATCACCGCTGAGTAGCTGAGACAAAACTCCACTTTAAAGTGCATGGCATGGGTACGAATGAAAAAAATGAGCCAAGAAAAACTTGAATTGGTTGCATTTCTCTGAAAAGTCCATTGCTGAAGAAAAAAACATCTTGCCAACAGGTGAGCCTGATATCCGTTTGTGCCACCAATATACTACTGCAATTAAATGTTGGGCAGTATCTATGGACCCAGAAGCTGGAGGGGAAAAAAATCCCTCCCTTTCTGGAAACTTCAGTTTATAATTAACTGTGTTATATTAACAGATTCTCCCTCCCTTCTTTCCTGACTGGTTGTATGTTCATTGGACTCTGTTAGGATGTGGAGTTTAAAGCACAAAACCAAAGAGAATAGTTTATTTTCAGTACATCATTTTTATGCTTCCTGCAGACTAGTGCCTTACATATGTAATAAGCCTCCTGCACAAAAATGAGGCGTTCTTAGAATGATTGACCTACATGAATATCTCAGTTTAAAAATAGAAAAATTCTGTGCAAAGATGTACAGCTAAGACACAGGATCTGCATTTATTTCAATAAGTCAGAAGTGACTGGGGCCCTCACCCTAACGGGAGCTGCATACAAGGCCCTGGACATCAGAACACCCTTCAGTGGGTTGCTTTTTAATTTAGGAGTTTACTAGAGCCTGCAGCTATACTGCTAGAGTCTGTGATAGTGTTAGATCCCATAACTGAAGCGTGGAGGACTTGGTTAGCAGCCTGGGTAGGATGCCAAAGAACTCCCTAGGGACATGGAAATTCAGGACTCCAGGCAGCCTTCATTTCTGTGAGCCAGTTCTGAATCAGTGCCCCCTAATGGTGTGAGAAGCACTGCCGTGCCATCTCTAACATTCACTATAAGATCCGTACACTTAGTTACGAAGTCCCATTCTTTGGTTCCTGCAGGGTGACTGTAAAGACAGTTGGTTGTAGCTGCCACATTAAATATCCCTGCAAGCAGAGGATGCCTGGCACCCCACCACTAGCTAGGCTATCCTGGAAAACCCTACCTGCTTGGTTGAAAATCAAAAAGTAATAGACTGAACACATGAATGAGCAGAAAAGAGAAAATAATGGAGCTGGCGTCTTCAACACTTCAGCCCCTATGGACCTAACTCGGGAATAATTAGGGAAATAAATAACATACGAGGACCAACTCCTGTATCTTTTAATTTCTTGCTTCCAGCACCCTCATTGCAAGATTAGAGGATGAGGCTATTTGGGAGTGGCACGCTAACATTGCCCAGGTATTTCTACCACTTTCTTCTAAAAGTGGGGAACTGGGAAATTATTGGAGGTAGTTGATTGTATGGATGGGTGTGGCAGTTCCCAGTCGGAGGCGAACATGGAAAGTTCCTTAGGAAACAAGGGAAACTTACTATCATCATCGCCACCATCGTGGCCATTGACTTAGTTCTCAGCTGCCATTGAGTCGATGATGATCACAGTGAACTCACAGGACAGAGTAGAATTGCCCCTGGAGGTGCAAATCTTCATGGCAGGAGATAACCTCGCTTTTCTCCTGAGGAGTGGCAGGTGGGTCTTCCTCTTTGTGACTGCCCCTCTACTTCACCAAGCATGATGTCCTTCTCCAGGGACTGGTCTGTCCTGACATCAGGTCCTAAGTGTGTGGAAAGAAGTCTGGTCATTCTTGCTTCTATAGCATTCTGACTACGCTTCCTCCAGACAGATGTGTTGGTTCTTCTGGCAGCCCGTGGTACTTTCATAATTTTGCCAGTACTTCAGTTCAAATGCAATGGCTTGTTCAGGTTTCCTTATTCCAGGACCAACTTCCACGCAGATGAGGCTATTGAAAATACCACGGCTTGGGCCAGGCACATATTAGTCCACAAATTAAGATCCCTGCTTTTCAACATTTTAAAGAGCCCTTGTGCAGCCTGGACTTTCCACATTATGAGGGGGGAGTTGCTTCATCTAAAAGACATATTTTTTAATTATGCAACTGCATTCTCTGCTCCTTCTCACTGTGATGCCCTCCAGCTCAGTTGCATGATGCTGAACGATACCAGCAATGATACCGACACTTTTTTCTATCTTTCTACCACATCAATGTGCCAAAGACCAAACATCCATCCAGAGGAATATGCCTAAGGTTGGCAAGGCTGCCACTAGCTTCAATGGCCAATTAAAAGTTAAGCTGTCTGCTGGGCCATTTTCCAGCTGGCCAAGGCCAATAATATCTCTCAAAGAACTTCTAATGGAGTCCCAGATATGGAGAATTTGTCATGAAAAAAGAGTAAAACTCCTCCCCTGCCCCCTCAAAAATAAAAGAAAGGAAACTGCTTCAACCAAGGACAGAGAAGAGTCAAGGAGCCTGCATAGCAAGCATTTCAAAAGAAAGTTATTTTATGCTTGCCTTTCTCACATCAGCTAAGTCGATTTGTATACATACAAAGCTATAGATGTACATTATTGTGGAATGGATTCCACCTCCCCTGCTCTTTGGGGAAATTAAGTTTCTAGAAATTCTGCAACGTTACATGTGCCATGAACGGTTAAGCCCACAGATCTCTCTGAACCCATCCCTCTCCACCTGCCTCCACGAACACATGAAAGGACCTAAAGGCCCCCAGCTCTATGTGCCCAATAAATACATGATATGGTACAACATGTTAGTGAGCACAGATTTTCTTTTCATGTGTCTGTTCTGCCTTTGTCTTCTATTTTTATTTTCCAAATCCCAAATCAATCTTTTGGTGCCTCAGTGTAAGTCCTGTGACTACTTCAGAAGACACCAGAAGCATTCATTAAGTCTGAGTGCTTTGAGATCTCCCAACCCAATTATTTCTTAAGTACTCCTTCCCACAGGTAATGGAGGTGCATGCTCTGCTCAGAAGCAAATTGTTCATCAGGAGCCTTCTCACCCACGTGGCCTTTCTGGAGCAGCAAGAGAGCAGGAGGGAGTAGTAACAAGGTGCTAAAGTGAACTCACCCTAATAATGAAACATATCGTACATGTTAAAACTGGGTTTCAATATCTTCTACATCAGATTTTCCTGGATTTGTTAAAGTTATGAATTCAGCCTTTTATTATTGTAAATGCTCATATCTCACCCAGATGTGGTACTATTGTTACATCTATATCATATTAGCTAAAGAATGCCACCTGGATTTGTAGAATCCTATTGTTCCTGCTGATACCAGGGAGCTCAGTTCCATGGAATCATCCCTCCATGAGACTCTCTTTCAACTGTAGCAAAGAAAACATTTAATAAAAAGCATACCAGTTAGTTTCGTCAAGTTTCTTATATACAGAAAAACAACACACCAACATGTTCATAGTGCTTATTTCTTGGTAGTCAAGTTCCAGGGGATTCTTTTTTATTTTATTCTTTTCTCCATTTTCCAACTCTTCTAAAAGGTACTACATGTAGAATCTCAAGAAAATGAACTGTGTATATCATTTTAGAATCCATAGATTGTCACTTTAGATCTATGTTTTTTCCAGCTGCTTAGGCTGTATTGGAGGACGGAATATATAGAGCCTTGATAACTTCAATTTCAGTTTATTTCCCAATAGTAGTCTTTCAATATTAAAATGTGTGAATATGTGAAAAAGAATTCAAATGCTATGAATTGGAGTACCAGTTATTTATCTATAGCAATAATGAACCTTTGAATCCTGTATTTTGTGCAAATATACAAGTCACGTGAAATCTAGTCTAATGTAATAAACAGTTAGTCTAATCACAATAGCAATTTAAAAAATTACTAATCTGGTAGTCACTAACGACAATTTCAGATAAAAAGAACTGCTTTTGTCCAAGAAAAAAGACTTTATATACTGAGCTATGGGCACTCAAAATCATAGTCTTAGAAAATACCAAGGTAAATTGCTATGGCAGAGTCTACAAAGAAAATGTTCTACATTCTACATTGATAAGCAGGAACTAAAACATTTTTTTAACTCACAAGTGTCCATCTAAGGGGCAACTATTGGTCTCTCCTTATCCAGAGAGAAGAGTGAAGAAATAAAATACATGGAAGCAATGATGACAGTAGACGTGCGAACATCAGTCTTTACAACCTTGGGACCAGAAAAACTCGACAGTGCCCAGCTACTGATACCAAAAGCTCTGAAAGGGATCACACTAGAAGGTCCTGGATAAACTGCAAGAAAAATGTGAAACAAAACTCAAAATAATCTGTGCTCACTTACTGTTTGAGTAGAGACTGACCCTTAGCTACACTCCAGGTCTGGAAATGAACTCACCCCCGTGGCTCAATTTTCAGCCAAGCAACAGTTGGGTCTATAAGAGGAAGAACAGTAACATAAGGGAGGGATACACACTTTGCACAGTCGACCGTTTCATTTAAAAAGTGGTTTTTAAAGGCAGAATTTTCCAAAGGTGGTAGATCCAAAGGATTGGGACTGAAGGAGGAGTGGAGGAATGGAAAGTGAAAACACAGGGAGGAAGGATAGGTGATATTACATTGTGGGATTGCAATCAATGCTATGAAACAAAATTTGTATTAAGTTTTGAATGAAAAACTGATCTGTGTAAACCTTCACCAAATTCCCAATAAATTTTAAAGTCCTTATAATAACTATTATTAATTTGAAATTTGCCAGAAAATTGCTTTCTAATGCAATCCTTCATAAGTGAAGAGTAATTAAAGGATACTTATCACTCTTCTGATAACCAAGATAAACCTCCTGAAATGCTTTCTTTTTTCACTCATTGAGAATATACTAGAAAATAATATATTGCCATTTCCCAGTCTGAGCCACCCCTTCACCTCTCCCCTGTATCACTGCAATAGTTCCAATTGCCATGGTATAAATTCCAATTCATGGCCCTCCCGGGTGTGTCAGAGTAGAATTCGCTCCTTAGGGATTGCAATGGCTCATTTTGTGGGGTGGGTGGGGAAAGAATCTAAACCCTAGCCTTAGGGTCAGCATTCAGTAACCTCAGCAGTTTGCAGGATGCAGGAACTACACTGCCATAGTACCAGCTACCAGTCTGTTCCCCCACAAAGAAGAAAAGGATGAACTTTCCAAAAAACGCACTAGGTCAAGTCGATGTCAGGCATTAAAGCTTACAATAGCTTTTAGTATATGATCCAGAAACCAGCTGATCTTTTATTTAGTCTCTGTTCATCTTTCCAGTCTCATTTGGTCCACTCTCCTCTATTTCTGGTCCACTACTACAACAATAATCTTTTCAGTTATTCCATTGCCACTAATATCCCCCTTCTTTTCTATCAAATCTCTTAAGCTTCTTCTTAAATCGCCTTTCCTGATCATCCAAATGAAATCAGGCTGCCCCTGTAGTTCGTAGTACTAATTTTAGTTAGTCAGTGCTGCTGTAACAGAAATATAAGAAGTGGATGGCTTGAAAGAATAGAAATTTTTTGCTAACTCTATATGATACTAGAAGTCAATAGAGTTCTAGGTCTGTAGAGTCATCTGCCTTCATCGTCTTCAGGTAAGATGTCTTCTTCCATGTTTTTGTGTGTCTCTGTGTCTGTGCTGCTTTTTACACCCCTGAAATGATTAGGTTTAAGACACACCCTACACGAGGATGATCTTATTATCATAACCCCAAAACATTATTTCCAAATCGGATTATATTCACAAGTATAGAAGCTAGGGTTCAAACACAAAATTCAACCCATACCAGTAACCTACACTTTTCCTTTAAAGGTCCTATCACACTTTTATTGATATATTTTTATGTTTAATGTCTTCTTCATCCACAGATTTGTAAATACCATCAGGGCAGACATCTATTTTGCTCATCAATATACCAAGTTTATCCAAGTATATAAACCATAAGTAGTGTTTATTAAATATTGGGGGGATCAGTATCAGCTCTTGATATAAATAATATATTTTCCTGCTATGTTAGAAAATAAAAACATCAAGTGTCTTTCTTTGCCTGGAAGTATATCCACTCAGTTTGATATCAAAGTTGACCACTTACTGACCAGAATCTCTGTTTGGCCCTTACAATGAATGATTTTAAGAAAAATATATTGATTTATTATTATAGTTAATATGTC
Organism: Tenrec ecaudatus; assembly: GCF_050624435.1. Classification (NCBI taxonomy): domain Eukaryota; kingdom Metazoa; phylum Chordata; class Mammalia; order Afrosoricida; family Tenrecidae; genus Tenrec; species Tenrec ecaudatus. The sequence goes on along the minus strand of NC_134535.1, from coordinate 112,570,993 downwards.
ATCAAAATTAGATTTGAGGTTGCAAGAATGTTTCAAATATCTCCCAGGAAAACAAGAGCAAGATGAGGATCCTGGCATCTCAGTTTTGAGAATCGACTTCTAGCTCAAGATAGTATATTATGCACTCACATTATTACCTCTATTTTTTAAATATCCAATTAAAATGATAATTATTTCTATCCAAGGGGATAGATTCATTTCCTCAAGAAGGAAGGAGTGGCCATTCACAAACCAAGATTTTGGATGATTTCTAGAAAATAGAAAGCAAGTGGAATTATATAGCGGGCAAAAAGAATGGGAGGGGGCATGAGCAGAAGAAGACTGCAGCGAAGATAGAAGCCATTCTTCCCAGCACAACCCCAGAAAACCTTTAAACTCAGAATTCCAGTGGGAGGGTGCAGAAAACAGGATAAGCAATCAAAGGGCTATCTACAGATCCGCTGCAACAGTCAGCTCCACCATTACCCGCACGCCTCCCTTCTCACTCATGCAAAGTGACGGGCAACAGTAGACTTTTCCCCAAGACCAGAATCAAAGACATGTTCTCTAAACATATTAAGCAATAAGCCTGTGTGGGGCAGAGTTCCTATCCTGAATGTGGATGTCACAGAATAAATTGTCTCTTTAGTCAGCAGGAAGCCGGACCAACCTGACTATATACTCCCTGGTCACACAATCCCAGCTGACACACCCACCCACACACTGCACACGCTCAGTAAGCCCCTCAATTTAGGAGAGAGCCTTTTGGGAAAAATCATCCTACACATATCAGCTACCTAGATTCATCAATTGGCTCCTTTAGTTCGTATTTATTAAGTACAATGAGTGCCTGGAAGATGCAAATGATTAATGTGCTTGGCTGCTAATCAGGTCCACTCAGAGGCACCTCAGAAGAAAAGCCTGGACATCTATTTATGAAAATGTAACCAGAGAAAATCATATGGAACAGTTCACTTTCAGATGCACTGTTTCACCATGAGTCAGAATCAAGTCAAGGGCAACTGGTTATCATGGGTGAAGGAAAGTCATAAGATACCATTCTAAAAAACGAAAGGCCAAGTTCAGTTACATTGAGTTCATTCCAACTCATGACAACCCTGTAAGACAGGGTAGAACTGCCCCTGTAAATTTCTGAGATCATACCTGTTTATAGGAGTAGAAAGCCACATCTTTCACCCCCCGATATAATACATATAAATTATAGTTTTAAATATAACACTATACTAGATAAGATAGGTGGGATAAATAATTTAGAGATGTAAAGAACAGGACCAATGGTTCCAGGGGTATATGGGAGAAGGGGAGGTGGAAGAAAGGAAATTGGGGGTGGGAGGAACCAACCCAGGGACAAGGGAACAACAAGTGAACTAAAGTCAATGGAAGCAAGGTCGTAGGATGCTTAGGTGGGACTCAATCAAGGGCACTGTAGCAGCAAGGAATTACTAAACCCGAATGAAGACTGAACATGATGGTGGGACAAGAGGGAAGAAAAAAGGAAATATAAGGGGGAAAAAAACAGGAGAAAAGGGACATTTATAAAATTGCAGAAGGACATTGGGCCTCAACTCAAATACTCCCTTAGCACAAGAACACTTTGTTCTAACAATCTGGCATTCTGTGATGTTCACCTTCCTGACATGATCGCTGAAGACAAAATGGGTGCATAAATGTGGTGAAGAGAGCTGATGGTGTCCAGCTATCAAAAGATATAGTGTCTGTGGTCTTGAAGGCGTGAAGGTAAACAAGCAGCTATCTAGCTGAGAAGCAACAAAGCCCACATGGAAGAAGCACACCAGCCTGTGTGATCCTGAGGTTTCGATGGGATCAGGTATCAGGCATCTAAGATCCGGAATAAAATCATACCCAATGTGAATGAGGTGGGGGGTGAGACATGGAGTAGAGACACAATCCTCATCCATAAACAATAGGACATCCTCTCACAGAGGGGTAATAGGGAAGGGATGAGCCAGTCAGGGTGTAGTATAGCACCGATGAAACACACAACTTTCCTCTAGCTCTTTGGTGCTTCCTTCCCCCTACTATCATGACCTCAATTCTATCTTACAAAACCAATTAGACCAGAACCTACAACACAGGAAATCCAGAATAGATAAACCCCTCAGGGTCAAAAAAGAGAGTAGAGATACCAGGAGGATTAGGGGAGGGTTGGGGGAGAAAGGTAGAATCAATAACAACGATCAACCTAGAACTCCCTCCTAGGGGGAGAAATAATGGAAAAATGGATGAGGGGCAACGGGCGACTGTGTAAGACATGGAAAAAATAATCTATACTTTATCAAGGGTTCATGAGGTAGAGTGGGTTAGGGAGGGAGGGGGAGGAAATGGGGAGCTGATATCATGGGCTCAAGAGGGAAGAAAATGCTTTGAAAATGATTATGGCGGCATATGTGTAAATGTGCTTGCCACATTGGAGGAATGTATGGATTGTGATAAGATATCAATAAAAGTATTTAAATATATATTTATAATACTATAAAATATATCTGAATGGATAAAAAATTAATGAAAGAGAATTTCAAGTTTTCAAAGAACTTGTTGCTTAGCACTAGGTTCATAATCCTCACTCTGCCAACACTATTTCTGCGGTTGGTAAGATAGATGGCATTTGCCTGTCAACTCCCGCTCATTCCATGCTTTCAGAAGCATTATTCTGTCTTGCTTCTCCTCCCTCTTTGGCTGCATCTTTCTCATTTTATGCCCTGGTTCTGCTTCCTCTTTCTTAACCAATCATGATTATTCACTGCAAGCTGCATGTGAATACATTAGAATACAAATATTATATCATAGGGGAATAAAACTAGAGATATGCAGACTATCAGAGTCCCTGATTGGTGCAAAAGGCTGCCCATGAAAAGATTGAGTCCCCCAGAGGTACCTCGAAAGAAGGGCATGGCGATCCATTGTTTTAAATCTGAGAGTGAAAATCCTGTGGAAGGCAATCCTACTCTGATACAAATAGTTGTTGTCAGTAAAATTCTTTCTTCAGTACCATTGGTTCTCAATCACATGGAACCTATTGAAATGGTTGAATGTCAACTGCTTCTTTTGGGGACAATGTCTCTGTATATTCCTTCCATCTTTTAACTCTTGCTGCATCATTAACTATTTTGCCCATAGAATCTTTCAATATTTCAACTCAAGACTTGGATTTCTGCTTCAGTTCTTTCTGTTTCAGATCCACGGAGCATTTGCTTCCATTCTGGCTTCCTAACACCAGTTCTTTGCACATTTCACTGTAGGATTTGACTGTCTTCTCGAGCTGCCCTTTGAAATTTTCTCTTCAGCTCTTTGACTTTATCATTTCTTCCATTTGCTTTGGCCCACTCTACAATTGAGAGCAAATTTCAGAGTTTCTTCCGACATCCATTTTGATCTTTTCTTTTTTCCTCTCTCATTAATGACCTTTTGCTTCCGTCATGTATAATGATCCGGATGCATCCCACAGCTTATTTGGTCTTCTGTCATTAATGCTCAGCGCATCGAGTCTGTTCTTGAAATACTCTTACAATGCAGATAGGATTTCCTCAAGGTGACATTGTCCTTGTGGACTTGTGTCCAGTTTCTTCTGCTTCCATCTGAACTTCTGTAGGAGCAATTGCTGCTGTGTCCCACAGAGAGCCACTGGCCTGGTTTTCGCTGCCGCACTGCGCTGCTCCAGTGTCTCTTCCCACGGGTGTAGCAGATCTTATTTCTGTGTATTCCATCTGAAGAAGTCTACGCATCCTGTCACTATTTGTAGAGCTGGGGAAAGAAAGTGCCGTTAAGAGGTCTCTGGTCTTGCAAAGTTCTATCGTGTGTTTTCCACCTTGATTGTTATCACCAAGACCATATTTTTAAACTGCTGTTTCTTGTCTCCAACTTTTGATTCTAATCACCAATAATTATCAATGAATCTTGACCTCACAGTTGATCGATTTCAAATTGAAGAGGTTGGTAGAATTGGCGCCTACTCACAATACCCATAGTCTTAGGAACTCCTTTAGTCTCTATCAATCGAGTAAGGATTTTTTTGGTTTTGGGGAATTTGAGTTTACTTCCACATTTTCTTCTATTCCATTTGGGACTTTTTATTATGTTCCTGGACATAACTGTTGTACTAGTCATTGCCATCGAATCAATTCTGCCTCATACCAACCCTGTGGATTTCCAAGACTGCAAATCTTTATGGGAGTAGACAGCCAAGTCCTTCTCTGGATGGGCAGCTGACAGTTGTAAACTGCTGAGTTTGCAGTTAAAAGTCACCAGGCCTCTTATTTGGTATCAGTGACCAGGCACAATCTAGTTCTTCTGACCTCAAGTTAGACGAGGTCACGGTTCATGAGGGCTTTTGGTCTTGTTGAACAGTTACTTCTTTGACTATTGGCTCTTTAATATTCCTTTGCACTATATGGAGAGTTATCAATAGTTGTCCCCTACTCACAGGGCTGCTGATCTATCTGATGAACTATAGGATGAAATTGTGGGTATACATTTTGTAGTTCTTAGTGTCCTAAGTATGAAAATTGCTTTTGAAAAATGTTGAAATCTTGAAAACGTTCATTTTGCAGCAACCGTCTTTCCTATCCTGGTTTTGTTATCAACTGAGCAATTAGAATAAATGAGTACAGGAACAAACAAATAGTAAAGGCACCATTGATAAAGCTGATTTATTGATAAAGGAATTTCACTTGCACCTGCAGGCAAGTGAGCTTAAACACTGAACCCAGAATTAGATAATTTCTCCACCCACTTTCTGCCCATTTACCTATACGTGCCACTTTACAACCAAGTTTCCAGAATGACTAAAACCACGCACTCCTGTGCAGGGGTATTCCTCCCTACAAAGTGAGGGGAAGGACTAATCTTTGCCCAATTTCTCCTTCCAAACTCACAATCTGTTTAAGTCACTCTTCTCTGAGGAAGAGGAAGAGGGGCAAAGATGTGTAAGGAATCTTATACAATGCAAGTTCTTCTCCATGAAACCAACATCAAGAATGAAATCAAAGCTCTTCATCCCAACATAAATGTCCCCGAGGGATGCAGCAAACAAAACACTTGGCAGCATCCCCATAGTAAATGCAGTGACAAATGTACTAGGGTTCTTATAATATGTTTCTGACAGAAGCTGAGGTTGTAGCATGAAAATTCAAGTCAGTAAAAGCAGCACAGTGGCCTCAACCATACAAGTAGAAAACACAAATTCTCTAAAACAAAGCTTCATCCTACCACGGCTCTCATAAATACAGCCTTCGGTTCTTCATTTTGTCCTGTGATAACAAGAATAAACTACCAACTGTCCAGCTCATTCCACCTTCAGCAAATGTATGTTTTTTCTTCACTCTGCTTTACTCCAGATAATGAGAGACCACTGTTTGCATGAGCTTTTACAACTCCCGTCAAGACTCATCAAAGTAGGATGTAGAATATTGTATTTGTGGACTATGTGATACCAGTTGGCTTGTGTCCCCTGAGACTACGGTCCTATGGCCCCATACCCAGTGACTCATTGCCTCAAGTTATCTACTTATATCCAAGATCATTTTGTGACTTGTCTCCTGTAACTTCCACCACATTCACAGATATATTTGCATCAAAGATAAATGCCCATGTATAAATATCTTGTCAAACATACATAATATGTAGATTCTCCCACTTTCCCTTTTACACTTATTCAGTCTGCATCTGTCCCATACATCCACCATTACTATTGTAGACTTGGTTCCATGTTGAGCTGTGATCCTTATGGTTGTCAGTTCAAAGCCCCCAGCAGCTCCACAGGAGAAAGATTGGAGTTTCTAGTACTGTAAACAATTACAGTCCCTGAAATCCACAGTGGGTCGCTGGGTCAGTATTGACTTGATGGCAGTGAGTTTGGTTTGGATTTCTTCTTATTGTGGAGTGCCTTCCCCTTCACCAAACTTAATACTTGTGTACCAGGTATTTTAGCCAGTATTTTAGCTTTTCTTGCCCTCTCCTCCCTGCTAATCATCAAAGAACATTTCTTTTAGGTTTTAAATATTTCTTGTCTTGTTACAATAGCAATCTAATATAGTTAATATTTGTTCTTTTGTGATCGACTTATTTCACTCAGTATGGTTTTCTCCTGATTCATCCTTATGTTTTGCAGACTCATTATTAGTCTTTACTGCTGTGGAGTGTTCCATTATGTGTATGTAACATGATTTGTTCATACATTCTTCCACTGATGTACATTTAGGTGGTTTCCATGTCTTTGCTATTGTAAATAGTGTTTCAATGAACAAAACAAGAAATCATTACCATTGAGTCAATTCTGACTCATAGCATGAACATAAGTGTGTAAAACTATCCATTTGTGTGCCAAGTAGAAGGATCGCTACTGAGTCATATGATATTTCTATTTCTAACCTTTTAAGGAAACATTGTGTTGTTATCTACAGTGGTTGCACCATTTTACAGTGTGTTAGTCTGGGTAGACTAGAGAAACAAATCCAGGGAGAAAAGCATATGTGTATAAGAAAGAGCTTTATACACAAGAGCAATTGAATTTGGGGAAACATCCCAGCCAAGTCCAGATCAAATCAGTAAGTTTGAGATTAGCCCATATGTCCAATACCAATCTTTAAAGTCCTCTTCGGACTCACGGAACACATGACATGATGCCAAATACAGGAAGAACACAGGCCAGTGGGTGAAAAGGCTTGTGGATCCAGTGGTGTTGTAAGCATCTCAGCGCTGGCAGGGGTCTCCACATGGCTCCTCTGGCTCCAGAGCTCTAGCGTAGCTTCATGTGTCTTGTTGGCAGGAATGTCTCGCAGGGAGTGTGATTGTGTCCTGCCTCCAGCGAGCTATTTATCTCCTTAGCACCTCCAAATGAGGTCATCAAGCTGCGACTTGATTGACAGGCTAAACTCCACTGCTTCATTCTTATGTCTCAAATTGACAACAGATTTTGTGACTACCACACACAATAGCACCAGCAGCATATGAGGGCTCCAATCTCTCCAGAGCCTCGTGAATATCTATTGTTTCAACATGTGTGTATGTGTTTGTGTGTGTATTTGTGTGTGTGTGTGTGTGCTTAACTATACTATTCATGTGGGGTGTTTTGATCATCATCTCTGAAATGATTTATGATCACAAGCATTTCTTTGTATATTTGTTAATTGCCTGGAAGATTTCTTTACTGAAATAGCTGCAAATGTTCTCTGCTCATTTTTTTAGTCATTTGTCTTTTTCATGCTGATATGTTGAAGTTTTCAATAATATTTAGAAATGAATCAATTGTCGAATATATTATTCCCAATCTGTGGACGTGCTTTTGACTCTCTATGTAGTAGTCTGATTTGTAAGAGTCCTAGTCAGCTAGCTTTTTCCTGAAATTCATCTGTTTTCAGTTGTATTTGGTAGAGTATTTATGCATGTTTCAGGATCCCTAGATTTCCCCCTAATTTCTCATGGATGGTCTTTATGGTTCTATATGTTACATTAAGTCTTAGATCCGTCATGAGTTCATTTCTGTGTGAGAATTGGGTCCTGTTTCCCTTTTCTGCAAATGGGCATCCAGTTTTGCCAGCACCACTTGTTAAACAAATTATCTTTTCCTATTTAAAACTTCACAACCCTTTATCAAAGATCAACTGTTAATAATTAAATGGATTTCCTTCTGGATTCTCAATTCTGTTTTATTGGTTTTTGTGCTTCTTGCTGTCTCAATACCAGACTATTTTGCCTGACCCACAACTGGTACATGTCTGTGTAGCAGGATTTTGGGGGGTTTTTTAAGGTTGTTTTTTTTTTTTTTGTGGCAGGTTTTCAAAACAAGAAATAATAGAACTTCTACTTTGATCTTCTTCACTAGTTCTTTGCTTACTCTTGGTCTCTTTCTTTTCTATATGAAGTTAGGGATGTTTTTCTATATTAGTTCATTGCTTGTTGTTGGTCTCCTTTTCCATATAAAATTAGGTATGTTTTCCAATCTCTTTAAAGAAAGGTACTGGAATCTGGATCAGGATAAGTCTTCTTATCTATAAATATAGTATAGTCTTCCATTTGTGTGGGTCCTTTGGGGTTTCTGGTAATAATATGTTATAGTTTTCTTTGTATTGGTCTTTTGTCTCTTTGGTTAGATGTATTCCTAAATATTTTGTCTTTGCTGTGGCTAGTAGAAATGATATTATTTTCCTGCTTTCCTATTTCTATTTGTTGATCTAAAGGATTCTAATTTTTGTGTATTGATCCTGTAGTCTGCCATTTTGTTGAGTCTTAAAATTCGTTCCAATTATTTCCTTGCTGAATAATTATGCATTCTTAAAAAGGTTAATGTTGAAATTATATATTTTTAAAGCTTTACACATAGCTTTAATTATTATTATTAACTACTATTATTAACTCTCATAAAATCTTTACTTGCTTATTATACTATAGTAGTTATCTTTGTTGTGATTGTTGATTTAATGGTATTGCACACAAGACTCAACCCTGCAAAACTACAAAAGTGGTCATTTGTTCACCATTGAAAGAAGCATATTGTGAGTGCTCATGTTTTTAAGCATGAGGTAAGCTTAAAAATGGAAAGGGGATATAGGGGGAAAGCTCTATATGCATACATTCCTGGGGTGAGGCCCAGGTACTGTGGCAGGGCCAGACCCAATCCAGGGGTAAATATGGGAGCCAACTAAAAAGGAGGGGAAAATAAAGAGAGAGACAGAGAAAAGACATGGGTGGTGGGGGAACAGGGCTCTAATCCACCCAAGGGCGGGGGGGGGGGGTATTGTTTATATTCCACAGGAGAGAGCAAGAGAGATCAAACTTCAACCAGTGTGCCAAGACATGAATACAACATACTGGTATGAAGCAGAAAACCAAAAAGAGGTTTGCAGGGCCAGCCTCAATCCCACCAGAAGAAGGCACTTCAGAGGACAGCACTGAAGCTACAGCTCAGGGAGAAAGGCATGTCTGATCAGAGCACACAGGGGCAAACAAAGAGGCAAAGAGAGAAAGTGGGGCACATCCTGGCCCACAGAGCCCTGAGGATCATATTTCTGCTCAGAGCAGCCAATAGACAGAAAGAACTATAGGGTCAGCCCCACCATGACAGCATCCTGCACTGACCCATAACCCTAAAGGGAACAACACTGAAGACACAGTGTGGGAATTGTGTCCAATCTGAACCCACCCCACCAGGGCAAAACACTAAGAGTGCACAACAGAGCAGCAAGGGAAGCAACACAATGAAGTCCCTGGGGAGTACAAATATAGACTTTGGGCACCCCATCAGACTAAACAGGAAAACACTCCTAAAGGTCAACAAACAGATCTGTTGTTGTTTTGTTTTCTTTTGTTTCGTTTTTGTGTTTATTATTGTCTCTGCATGTCTATATAGATAAGCTAGGTGGGATAAACAATCTGAAGGAGAAAACCACAGGACCAACAGGAGAGAAGGAGGTGGGGGAAAGGAAGTAGGTGTTAATAAACAAGGGATAAGGGAACAACAAGTGATCTAAAATTGATTGCAAGAATAACACAGGATGCCTGGTGGGCTTAATCAAAGGTAATGTAAACAAGAGAACGTACTGAAATCCAAATGAAGGCCAAACATGATAGTGAGACAACAGAAAAGTAGCATGAAATAGAAGAAAGAACTAGAAGGCATGGGACAGTTATAGAGGTCTAAATACAGGCATGCACATAGGTAAATATATTTTTATATAATGAGAGGGAAATAGATCTATGTACATATATTTATATGTTAAGTATTAAGGTAGCAGATGGATTTTGGGCCTCCTCTCAAGTACTCCCTCAATGCAAGAACACTTTCTTCTAATAACCCGGAATTCTGTGATGCTCACCTTCCCGACATGATTTCTGAAGACAAAATGGGTGCATAGCAAACATGGTGAAAAAAGCTGATGGGACCCAACTATCAAAAGATACAGCATTTGGGGTCTTAAAGGCTTGAAGATAAAAAAGCAGCTATCTAGTTGAGAAACAACAAAGCCCACATAGACGAAGCACACCAGCCTGTGGGATCATGAGCTGTTGATGGGATCAGGTATCAGGCATCAAAGACCCAGAACAAAATATCATATCAATGTGAATGAGGGGGAGCCCCAAGTGGAGACACAAAGCCAAAGGTCACAAGGAAGGGATAAGCCAGTTAGGGTACAGTATCGCACTGAGAAAGCATACAACTTTCCTCTAGTTCTTTAATGCTTCCCCCCTCCCTCCACTATCATGACCTCAATTCTACCTTACAAATCCAGCTAGACCAGAGCATGGACACTGGTACAGATATGAGCTGTAGACACAGGCAATCTAGGACAGATAAACCCCTCAGGACCAATAATGAGAGTAGCAGTACGAGGAAGGTGGGGGGGGGGAGGTGGAAATGATCACAATGATCTACATATAACCCCTTCCCAGGGGAGCAGACAACAGAAAAGTGGGTGATGGAAGACATCGGTCAGTGTACATGAAAAAATAAAAATTTATAAATTATCAAGGGTTCTTGAGGGAAGGAGGGTGGAAATGGTGAGGGGAAATTAGGAGCTGATATCAAGGGCTCAAATAGAAAGAAAATGTTGATGGCAATATATGTACAAATGTGCTTGACACAATGGATGGATAAGAGATGTAGTAAGAGCCCCAAATAAAAGGATTTTTTTAAAGAAGAAAGAAGCATGTTGTATGTGTTGGCTGACAACTTAAAAGACAACATCTTACTATTTCAAAGAACTACAAGAGTTTCTTTGTTGGACGTTTAATAGTATTAATCAAATTTAAAGATTATTTGCACATAAGTTATACTGGTTATAGAAATTATATTTTAAAGAGGCAAAAATGTGGGGGGAATTCATACTCCCCAGAGATAAGCATTCATTGTTATATTTTTGTAGCTTCTTTCAAGCTTTAATAGCATGTAGGCTTTATATATATATATAGAGAGAGAGAGAGAGACTGGACATTTTCTTGTCAAATACACAAATACAAATTCAGTATCCCTTTCTTTAAAATGTAGGCATACTTACTTCTTTATAATTTATTATAAAGCAAAACAAAAGCAGGGGGTCTGTGTCGTACTTGCTACAGAGTGCCTAGAGACCCTCGGCATAATGGTCCAACAGCTGATATCATCTAACCAAAATTATACTTATTAAAATTTAAAGATAATTACAGAATCATGACTAATACTTTAGAAAGACAATTTATTAAAATATTGCATCATAATTCTTCACACAAATCTCAAAATATTTTGAGAACTTGTTTTAGATGAGAGAAAAGCTTATAATGTTTAGATGCTAGATTATGAGAATTTTTGTACCACTGATGATCTTATTAGTATTTTTAAATGGTTAAAACTGAAAGGGTTCTTATATGAGCCTGGACCACTTTGGTGCACAGTAAAACAGGTAAGAGTAGAAGATCAGAAAAAATTACTTTATTTTTTATGTTAATCAAGCATCTTATTGGGTGCCCTTACAGCTCTTACAACAATCCATACATCAATTGTATCAAGCACAGTTGTACATATGTTACCATCATCATTTTCAAAATATTTTCTTTCTGTTTGAGCCCTTGGTATCAACTCCTCTTTCTTCCCTCTCTCCCTCACAGAACAAGGGAACACTGCCTGGTTTAAAATCAGGAAAGGTGGGCATCAGGATTATCCTCTCACCATACGTATTCAATCTGTATACTGAGCAAATCACTGGAGAGACTGAATTGAAATGCTTGAATTTCTTGAAATGCTTGCTGATGAAGGTCAAGGATTGCAGCCTTCAGTATGGATTACAACTCAATGTGAAGAAGACCAAAATCCTCACCACTGGTAACACATTGCATTGAAGAAATCTGCTACACAAGACCTCTTTAAAGTATTGGAAAGCAAGGATGTTACTTTCAGGACTAGGGTGCTCTTGACCCAAGCCATGGTATTTTCAGTCGCCTCAGATGCATGTGAATGTTGGACACTAGATAAGAAAGACAAGAGAAGAAATCAATGCATTGAAGTATAAGTAGGGAAGTATATTAAAAACACCACAGACTGCCAAAGGATCAAGTCTGTCTTGGGAAAAGTACAGCGAAACTGTTCCTTAGAAGCAACGATGCAGACACTTATCCCACTTACTTTCAACATGTTATCGGGAGAGGCCAGTCCCTGGAAAAGGACATCACGCAGAGAGCTTGATGTAGCGGGGCAGCAAAAGAGAGGAAGCTTCTTGACCAGATGGATGGAGCCTGTGACTGCAGTGACGGTTCAAACATGAGAGCAATTGTGAGGATGGTGCAGGACCGGGTGGTGGTTCGTTCCGTTGCTAGGCATCAGAACCAACTCTAAGACATCTAGCAACAGCACACCAATAATCAAAGAACATGGGCATTGTAAAGAAAGATGCACTTTTAAATCATTTAAAAATTAATAAAATAGTAATTCTCTAATAGAAATGAAAGATAGGTCATTTATTTAATATACATTCCTGCAACAGCTACTTAATACACATGCATAGTCAGGCATACAAACTCAAATTTTTGTGAAGTGTAATTGTGTGTGCTCTCAACAATATGCCTGATTAAAAGAGTCAAAAGGACCCCCTTCTACAGAAAAATTAAAGATTGGAAATAATGTACTACTTAAAATGTTATTAATATCCAAAAAATATGAAATTCTTCCAAGGGCATTCTGTGTTAAAAAAAAAAGAGAGAGAGAGTAACTAGAGGACCTCACATTTGCAGCCTAGAGAGTCCTAGTTTAGGGGCACTGCCAGGTACTGGGGAGACAGGAGTGGGGAGAATTCTTTCAGAACCATTTCTCAAATTTCCAATTTAGTCACAAAGAACACCTACCAGTAAATCCACAATACACTTGGAAATGTACCACTATTGACTGAAAGGAAAAGGAAACAACAGGCCCAAGAGCTGCGGAGATGGCCTTGTAGCCACAGAATATAGACACACTACCTGCAAAATGACTAAGGACATAAAGAATAAGATCAGACAATACCTAGCAAAAGAGATTTCCTAAAATGATAGATTGTATTTGAAAGAAAACACCCATAATTTCTATGAGAGAGAAAAATCATCGCATTCTTAATCATGGTCTAAACTGAAAATGACACAGCTGACATGAGACTATTAGTAGACTAGTATAAATATATATATACTAGAGCCTGGGAATATATATATATATATCCATATATGTATATATATTCCCAGGCTCTGGGAATTAAGGAAAACGGATTGGAAATTTTCAACAATGAATGCAGAAATTTGGAATACAGCCCTGGCTAAGCAACTGGAAAATGTCCATATTCATGCCCATTGCCAAGAAAGATAATAACCAGAATGCGGAAATTATTGAGCAATGATTGCCGTATCATGAAGGGAACTACCAGCAATCCAGGCCAGACTAAGAAAGAGATGTGGAATGAGGGGTATTAAATTTTGATACAGACATTTTCCATAAAAATTATTGACCATAATTCTAGTATTTTATATAAAATAATCTTTATATTTCAGAGAGCTGTTTTGGGATTTGTTCCAAAGTTTAGTTGCAGAAATAGGTGATCGTTTCGAATGACTAAGAGTCAAACGTTCAGGGTGTCCATCAATAGGTGAGGAAGAGAAAAGATGGGTCAGTGAAATTAAAGTAGCCTTCGTATTTTATGTTGCAGTTCCAGACATAAAGCTGGTGACACGTTGTTGTCTATCAAAATGATTCATTGCTTAGACCTAAAACCTGAAGCCTTTCTACAAAATTTTTAGTTAAAATATTAAGAAAAAACTTGTAATTCAACAACTTTTGTCTATTTAAAAAGTCATTTGCTTCTGTTATTCTTCTCCAATCCGATAGTTATATTACGTACTATGACACATCTCATTGCCGTCAAGCTGGTCCTTACTCACTGCGACCCTGTAGAATAGGGTAGAACAGCCCTGTAGGGTTTTGAAAATGTAACTTTACAGAAGCAGAAATCCTCATCTTTCTCCCATGGAGTGGCTGGGGGTTTTGAACTGCTTGCTTTGAGGTTAGCAGCCCAACATGCCGTTAACTATACCAGGCTCCTGTGGTTAACAGCCGAACAGGTAGCTCACTATACCTGGGCTCCTATATGATGTAGTATAAAACATTATATTTATACGTAGGTGTTATCAGAAACATGATCTTTCACCTAATCTTCCCTACTACCCCATGAGAAGGAGCCCTGATAGCATAGTGGGTTAGAGTTGGGCTGCTAACCACAAGGTCAGCAGTTTAAAATCATCAGTGGCTTTGAGAGAGAAAAAAAGGAAGCATCCTACTGCTGTGAAGATTTGCACTCTCAGAAATTCACCTGGGCAGTTCCTCTCAGCCCTGTAGGGTCACTCAGAGTCCGAATCTGCTCGATGGCTGTGAGTTGGGCTGTCCTGTGAAGTGGATGCATTGCATACCTACCTGCTACTTTTAAATTAGCAGACTGAGGCGGAGTGAGGCTCCAAAGCTCGACTCAGATCACGAACTTAGCCAAAAGAACATGGTCCGTTAATATTTTAAGTATTGTGATTTTTTAAATAGTGGAAAACACTGTACTTACTTGAACATTCAAAGTTCAAGTCAATAGTGTATGATACCAAATGAAACACTCGTTTCTAGATTATAGAAAATTTCCTCTCATCACATACTCTTTTAAAGCTCCCAAAGTAAAATAGCTTACTTCTAGTTGATCATCGTTGAGTCTCTCAGATCCTCCTGTGATGGGGCTCTCGTGAAATGAGATGACTTCAAAAGTTGGGCAGAAGCCATGAGCCGAAGGAAGCATCAATAACTGAGCTGTCTCCTGTAAGGGTAGGATCTATATCTCTATTGACTTCACACTTTTAGACAATACTGGGGATAAATTAGACCTCTATTGATGTGTAAGCAAATAAAATATGATTCTAACTCTCTTAGGTGAGTCTCACAGACACTTTGCATCTGGCAATACACTGACAGCTAAACAGACTGTTGAAAAGAGACAAGTTTCCATTGGATTGGCAGACATGTCACTGGACAAAATGGCCAGTTTCCTTAGATGGCATTTAGGGTGGCGTAGTGTGCTTCATCTGTGCTTCGAAGGCTGCAGCCTCACTAAATAACACTGTCTCACTGAAAACACCATTGCTAATGTGCTCCTTTACTTCTGGAATGACCTGTTTCCAAGATCATACAAAACCATACACCATCAAGGGCTAAAAATAAATTCAGCATGAGGCAGAGTTCATCTCTTTCATCTTCCACATTCGAGTATTAATACAATTTTAATGATCTGCCTAGAATTTTTCATACACTGTTCCATTTGAAAGGAGAACAGGAAAGCTATTGAATCACACCAATCTCCCTGAAATGTTTACAGCTACCATGCAGTGGGAATATATGCTTGCTCTAAAGAAAGAGTCGGGGGAGAGTAAAGTAATCAAAAATGCATCACTTTGGTCTGTTATAATATACTGCTTTTCCTTTAAGGAGAACAGGTAGATGTGTTTTGATATTGTATATTTAGTTACTACATTATTCCTTTAAGATATCCGGAAAGTTAGGAGTCACCCACAGATGCACACACAAAAAAAACTTTCTAAATATTATTGATGCTTTAGAATCTAGTTCTACCCCATGTAATCATTTGATTTCTATTTGTCTAGCCAAGCTGCTGCCATTTTCTCTGCAAGGAACATCTAACATATTTGTTAATGATTGAAAGCTCATTCGGTACAGTCTAGAAATCTTCTGCAGGCATACCTCGCTTACTGCACTTTGCAGATGTGGGGTGTTTTACAAATCGAAGGTTGTGGCAATCCTGCTTCACCTAGTCTGTCAGCGTCATTTTCCCAAAAGCATGTACTCAGCTTGTGTCTCTCCATCACATTTTGGTAATTATCACAATATTTTAAATTTTTCCATCATGCTATTGCACACTTAATAAACTACTCCCACACAAACCAAACCTACGACCATCATGTGAATTCTGACACACAGTGACCCTATAAATGTTATGGGCAGTGCATCTTTATGGAGCAGGTACTCTCATCTTTCTCCTGGGGAATAGCTCACCTACCCTGAGACAAGCAGCCTCCTGACTATCCCATCAGAACTCCTGTTTTCAATAGACTATAAATTTGCATAACCATAGCCTTTATATGCACTCAAATCATGTCGCATTTTGGTTTGCTCAGTATTTGGATATTTTGATTTTCCTTTTTGATTTTGCTTCTAGATTAGTTTCTAAGGAGCCCTAGTGGCACAGTGGTTTACACTTTGGACTGTTAACTACAAGGTCAACAGTTTGATTTTTCTCTTCAGAAGAAAGAGGCTTTCTACTCCCATAAAGATTTAGTCTGGAAAACCCACAGGAGAAGTTCTTTCCTGACCTATAGGTCGCTGTGATTTGGCATTGACTCCATGACAGTGAGTGAGTTTTAGTTTTAGGCCATGTTGACTAGAGAAACAAATCCAGAGACACTCATATATGTATAAGAGAGAGCTTTAGATCAAGAAGTAGTTATGTATCAGAAAAACATCACAGCCCACTCCAGATCAAGTCCATAAGTCCGATACTAGTCCATAAATCCCTCTTCAGACTCACACAAAATTGTGTTAGGCCAGGTTGACTAGAGATACAAATTTAGTCTCATGTATGTATAAGAGGGAGTTTTATATCCAGAAATAGTTGTCACAGGAGGGGGAGGTGTTTCTAGAACACATTGTGAGTGCATGAATCATCTTAAAGGTGATTTGACCATGGGGAGTGGGAAGGTTCTAAAATTGTTGTGGGAGTGATTATACAATTGTCCGTGATATGATTGAATGATTAACTGTTTAATTATATAATATGAAAATTACTTATAAATAAACTGCTAGGAAAAAAAGAGAAATACCGTATATACTCAAATATAAGCCGACCCAAGTATAAGCCGAGGTACATAATTATTACCTGGGAAACCAGAAAAACTGATTGACTCGAGTATAAGCCTAGGGTGGGGAATGCAGGATGTGAATTAACACAGAGACCAGAGGGGAGAGATGGAGCGCAGCCACAGACACATCCTTACCAGTTCAGCTGCTGGCATAAGTGAATCACTATGGGTGCTTCTGCGAATTGGAGCCGTCCATGTCATAGGGCCGCTCTGATTGGTTAGATGTGAGTAAACAAACATTCAAAGCCCTGCAATATCAGCAGGGCTTTGAGTGAACAGCGGAGGAACAGCAATCACCCACGAGATGTTACACCTCGCTGGGGTACCACTGACCCATGTATAAGCCGAGCCCCAGTTTTTGTTTTTGTTTTTGCACGGCCCACCCCACCCCCTCCCCCCCGTCCCGCTCACCGCCCCCTCCCACCCTCGGGTCGGAAAATCCGAGCCCCAGTTTTTCAGCATATTTTTTGTGCTGAAAAACTCGGCTTATACACGAGTATATACGGTAGTTATATATCAAGAAAACATTCCAGTCCAGTCCAGATCAAGTCCATAAGTTCAATACTGGTCCATAAATCGGATACCAGTCCATAAATCCCTCTTCAGACTCACGCAGTCATATGCAATGATGCTAAATGCAAGAAGATCCCAGGCTGGTGGGCAAAACGTCTTGAGAATCAATAGCAGTGGAGGCACCATGGGGCTGGCAGGTCTTCAAGTGGCTCATCAACAGGAAGGTGAAGCAGAGAGAGAGGAGGTTCCCAGGACCCTCCTATGAGAAGGTCACACCCACAAGGAGGTACCATCAAGCTGTAACCTAATTGACAGGCTGGACTCCACCGCTAAGCTTTCGTATCTTCAAGTTGACCAAAAAAGTATATAACTTCCACAGTTTTTAATTATCTTGCTTTCTTGTGGTTGGTTAAAACAAATCATTATATTAGTAGTAAGGTCACACAACTTCTTGATGACAAACTGGGGGAAGGATAGCTTTTCATGGTGATTTGAACAGATGCTTATAGAGCAAATTGACTTTCCTCTCAACAACATATACATATTTATGACATTGATTACAATCCCTACAATGTAATATCCTTTCCAAGTTCTCCCTGTATTTTCTGTTTACATTCACCTTTCTTGGTTACCCCTTCCTGCCTTCTGAGCTTTATTCTTGGGCAAATGCTGCCCTTTTGATCTTGTGTGAGTGATTGTTCTAACCTCTTTAGTGTTCTCATTCACCATTCTTAGAGATCTGTCTCTAAAGTGTTTGGCTGAAAGTTGAACCACAAAGATGAGTTCCGTTTCGGGCTTGAAGGACAAGTAAGGGCCCTAGTCTAAGGGTTCCACTCTTTCTAACAAACCAGAAATCTGGTCTTTCTATTATTTAGAGCCTTGGTCAACGTTTTTCTCCCACTCTTTCTTGATGTCAAATTTTTATATTATTCACATTCTTTGTGGAAACCATTATTTTTGGAATCTTGACTTTCATGGTATGATTTGGGCCACCCTAGGATTTTTTCACATTCCTTGACTTTGAAATACAAGGTTGACAGTCAACCCACTCAGTGGCTTTGCAGGAGAAAGATCTAGTGATCGGCTCCCATAAAGATTACAACCTAAGACACAGTTCTACTCTGTCACATGTGAGCTGAAAAACACCTAAAAGCGGTGTGTTAGTTATATTGCTTCTTAAATTTAATATCTTCTTTTTTAATGATTATGCTTTTTCTTAATGTACACAGAAAAATAATGTTCAGAAAGATAAATTAATCGCTTCTCGGCCTTTTGGCTAAGATCAAGTGCAGAGAAGGTAAATGAGAGATAATTTTTCAACTCCTTGCTTCCTGAAATGATTTTGTGACCAGATGTAGAGCTGCAGAATCAAATCTTTCCCTTCAGAACTTGAAGCTATTGAAACATTATCTTCTTACATCCTGTGTTGTTGGTGAGAAGATTGATACAATGTAATTGCTTTTCCTTTGTAGGCGATCCGTTTTCCTCTGAATAAATTTTAGAGTCTTCTTTTTATCCATCATTTCCTGAAATTCAATAGGATGAATTTGATGTGAGATGTTAAAAGCTATTATTCAGCAGGGCAGTTCATAAGTCTTTTTTAATCTGAATGCATGACTTTCTTCCACACTGACTGAGGAAAAAACTCTTTGCATTTTCATTTCTCCTTTTTCTTAGTACTCCCCTTTTGGATTATCATTGGATGCTAGTTTTAGTTCATGGAGAGAGTGTCTGTTTGTCTTCATATTTATGTACTTTTGCAATCATATTTCTAAGAATATCTACTTTTTTCCCTAATAGATATTTTTTCTCAGGCTACTTTTAGTTCACTGTTTCGAGAAGTAACCATATTAATGGGAATGAAAAAGGGTGTTAATGGTAAGGAAATAAGGACAATGAGATTTGAAAAGTGTTGTTGTCAACAATAGCAAAAAACAGAAAATGGTAAGTAGAGGTCGGAGCAGACTCAAGTGAAATTTTTTAATTCTTTAATTTTTTTACTCTGTAATAAGGAAAATCAAAAGAAGGAATTGAGAGTCCTTAGAGGACTATGGCTCTGTCCCTCATTACATATATACATAGGCCTTGTTTTCAGCACGCTAATCAAATTGGGGAAATGTTAAAAAATACTGCATTACTTTCTTAATCATTAATAGCGGTCATTGTCCTAACTCCTCTGAGTGCTCTATATCAGCCCAGCTTCCCGAAAGCTGTCCCAGCAACTTCTCTGGAACTACCTCGACCTTGCCTCAATTTAGAAATTAAAGCTTTATGCCTATAACACGAGAGGAACTCTAGGACTCTTCTTGTGCTCAATGAGAATCCTGGTTTGATTACTGAGTTCAAGTCGATCCCAAAATTGTCAGCTCTTCCACAAGGACCCCAGCAAGTTCATTTTGGCCCCTGCATTTCCGCTGCCCATAACCAGACAGACTGGACTGACACCACAAGGAGCTGCCCTGGAACTGACCAGCACATTGACCTGCCATCTATCTACTAGCAGTCTTCCCAGGAAATACCTACCTGCCCGCCGATGCTCCCAATAGAATAAACCTGAACCCACAACATGGAGTGGGAAAGGGGCAATCCTGGGAATAATCTTGGCACTTTTGGATAAATTCCAGGTGTCTACAAAGCCCTAGTACAGGAAGCAGAAGGAAGCATCCGGATTGGAGGAGGACTTATTAAGAACCTGTGATATGCATCTGGCACATGCTTGCAAACGTGAGGAGGACTAGAAGGATGTGCCTATGAAGATCAAAGATTGCAGCCTTCAGCATGGATACAACTCCAGGAAAAGAGAGCAAAAATCCGTACAACTGGACCGATAGGTAAAGCATGATAAACAGAGAAAAGATGGAAGGTGTCAAGGATTTCACCTTGCTTAGATCTACATTTAATGTTCAAAGAAGCAGCTGTAAAGAGAGCAAACAAAATATTACACTGGGTAAATCTGCTGCGCAAGAGCCCTTTAAAGTGTTCAAAAACAATGGTATTTCTTTGACGTTTAAGGTACATCTGATCCAAGCCATGGTATTTTCAATCACCTCACATGCATGTGAAGGTTGGACGCTGAGTAAAGAATTCATGCATTGCAATCATGGTGCTGGTGATGAACAAGAAAGTACCATGGACTGCCAAAAATCAATCCAAAATCTGTCTAGGAAGAGGTCCAGCCAGAGTGCTCCTTCGAAACTAGCATGGGGAGGGTTTGTCTCATGTACTTGGACATGGTATCTGGAGAGATAAGTCCCTGAAAAAGGACATCAGACTTGATAAAGTTGAAGGGCAGTGACAAAGAGGAAGATGCTTAAAAGGATGCATTGATACAGTGGCTGTAACAATGGACTCAAAAATAACAATTATGAGCATGGTGTGAGACCAGCTGGTGTTTTGTTCTGTTGTGTATAGGGGTGGTTCTGAGTCGGACAGAACTGGATGGCACCTAAAAAAGAAACCTTGGTGACATGGGGCTTCTAAGTGCAAGGTCAAGGGTTCAAACCCAACAGCAGTTTCATGGGAGGAAAATGAAGCTGTCTATTCCCATAAAGATTTACAGCCTCAGAAACCCTAGGGAGCAGCTCTGCTCTGCTGGATAGTGTCACTCTGAGCTGGAATCAATTTGATGACAGTGCATGTGAATGCATGTTCTGTTCCCATCACACTCCCAAGGTCAAGGTAATTGCCACCAGTCAGGAATTGTCCTTAGAAGATTATTGTGGACCCTACATTTTTTAGTTACTCCAGATTGTATTACTGTAAGTGTTGGGCTGAGTTCTCTAGAGCAAAGCTCATTAACCTTTGTCCATTCGCAAAGCCTTTTCCCGCGAGAAATGTGCAACATAGGCAATCACTACCACAACTACCTTTGATTCGTTATGGGTTTGATTTTGAATTAATATTTTGTCATTGCCTATTCAAAAATCTTTATTGTTGCCATTTTTTTCAACCCCATATTCAGTTATGTCACCCCATAGAGGGTTGAGACCCACAGTGTAAGAAACTTTACTCTAAAAATGACCACTTGTCTGGCAATTTACCACACGGAGGTGGTTTGTGTGTTGCTATGATGCTTGATGCTGTGTCACCTGTATTTCAAAAGCCAGCAGAGACAACCAAAGATAATAGGTTTCAGCAAAGCTCCCAGAATAAGAATAGACTATGAAGAAGGAATCGACTCTACTCTTGAAGAATCAGTCACTGAAAACCTTATAGACAGAGTGAAAACACGGTCAGATAGTGAACATTTCATGAAAAGAAGCAGAACCTTGTCATAGATAATGCCAGAAGATGAGTCCCTCAAGTCTGAAGGTGCTCAAAATAGACTGAGGAAGAGCTGCCTTGTAAACGGAGAGTCCACTGTAATGATGGAGCCAAACGCTGGGAGGACAGCCTTCCGGAGCTTCATGTGCTGATGGGGCTCAACTCAAACGGAGAAGAAAGTGCTACAGACATCAATTAATACTCAAAGCCTGGAATGGATGCAGTAGGACTCTAGGAAAACTGGAAGCCATAAAATGGAATGGAATGCATAACAATAGATATTGTAGGCATTAGTAAACTGAAATTGAATGGTCTTGGCCATTTTGAAGCAGAAAACCATATGGTTTACTGTGCTGGGAATAAAACAATCAAGAGGAATGGTGTGCATTCGTTATTTTTTTAAAAAGGACATTTCAATGTCTATCTTTAAGTATAATGCTGTCTGTGATAGGATTGGATTTATTCACATTCAAGAAAATCCAATCAATACAACTATTATTCCAATTTGTGCACCAACCACGAAATCTCATGATGAAGAAATTTAAGAATTTCACAGACATCACCTATGTGAAATTGATTAAATGGCAATCAAGAGGCATTGGTAATTATTGGTGACTGGAATACAAAAGTTGGGAACAAAGAGCAAAGAACGGTAATTGGAAAATGTGTCATCACTGATGCTTCCTGGGATCTGCAGGCATTGAGATGGGAGGTCGGCAAGCCTGATGCACTTCCACGTCCAGCAGAAGTGACAACCTTTCCCACCTAGTCAACTTGAAAAGAGGAGGACACACTCCCGAAGAGTCTTCCTTCCAGTTGTATCAAGGCTGTGACCTACTTGATGGGGCTTCGTTCCACCACAACTGCGAGCAGCTCATAGAGTTGATTATATTATGGTAGAGTTCATCATGGAGTTGATTATATTATGGTAGAGTCCATCATAGAGTTGATTATATTATGGTAGAGTTCATCATGGAGTTGAATATATTATGTTAGAGTTCATCATGGAGTTGATTATATTATGTTAGAGTTCATCATAGAGATGATTATATTATGGTAGAGTCCATCATAGAGTTGATTATATTATGTTAGAGTTCATCGTGGAGTTGATGGCATTGCACTAGATCACAACAGGGGTGATTGCTGCCAAACTTCTGAGGACCCTGGCCCAGCCAAGTTGACACTGAGCCCAAATATCACATTCTACTTCAAATCCATTATCTCATAATGTAAATGTTGACTAAATATATGTCTACTTCTACTTCTTCACCATGTAGTTAGGTTCAGCAGTCTCATTACTATGGTGGTCATGGACAAAATCCAGGAAATCTCCTTGAGAAAAAATTAGAGGAAGAAAAAGAACATAATTTATAAGAATTTTACAAACATGAAATGGAAAATAAGAGGATATTTACATCAACTTTATATCAGGGAATTTGGAAGTTAGATGAAATGGAAACATTACTAGAAAATAAAATTAATCAAAACTTGCTCAGGAAATGTGATATCTGGTGAGTCTCAGGGCCACCAGCATCACCAGTCCCAATTAAAACCATTTGAATCAAGACTTTAAAAATTAATGAACCAGGAAACTCCAGGTCCAGATGATGTTCCTGGAAAGTCCAACAAAAACCTGAGGAAAGAATGTGTCCGTCTTCCTCTCCAGCTAATGTATAAGACTGCAACCTGGATTTGAGGCCCTTAGGAATACGGCTCCTAAATAAAATATCAGCAAAATAAATCCCACAAAATAGGAAACTTGTAATAAATCATGACCAAAGTCAATTTATCTTAGGACTAAAAGGTCAGTTTAATATCAGAAAACCAACTAATGTATTCACTATATTAAGAGACTAGTGGAGAAAAGTTCATTTCAACTTCTGGAGAGAAATAATTTATTGAACAAACTTTTATAAATAGTTTTAAAATATTTTACTATACCAGACACAGAAGAGATAAAAAATAGGTATCTAGGGGGAATAAAAGGTCTTCATACTATACAGCATGTCCAAAAACACAGCTCTATTCTTTAAAGAATCTAATTGTAAAAAAATCTTTAATGATTTTAAAAGAAACCATAAGAGAAAAAAATTTGACTTTGAGGTAAATAAGGGTTTTCATATTAAGACTCATAGGTCACTATTTTTAAAAGGAAAACCAGTAAAATATATTAAAAGCAAAGTTCCATTTTGTCAAATGACAACTTTTAAAGAAGGAAAAAAAGGAAGCTGCAGAACGATTTTTCAATACATACGACCAACACTGACCTAGAATTCGGAATCTGTAAATAATTCCTCAGTTTAATAAGAAAAATATCGGCACAATATAAATAGAGGCCAAATGCTCAAGCAGCCATCTCACAAAGGAGAAAATGTAAATGATAACCATACCAATAATCAGGGGGGAAATCATTACAACCAAAATCAGACATCACAATACACACACCAGATCAACAAAAATGTTAACTCTGATAAAGTGAAGTGTTAGTGAAAATATGAAGCTGGAGGAAATATAAAACAGTGGAGTTCTTTTTTTGGAATACAGTTTGATATTATCTAGTAAAATGCTGTATATATATCCCATTACTCAGCACTACAGCAGGGAAAATGAACAATTTACACAAATGCATCACATCTGAGCACTAATAGCAATAGCAATAATACTTAGGAGATATATAACTGCATACTGTATGATTTCAGTGATATATAATTCAAAACCAGAAATGAACCATTATGATGTGGAGTTATACAGAAAAGGGTAGTGAGACCATTTTAAAAGGCAAGTAAAAACTTATTGCAAAGTCAAGAACTTGCAACTATGGATGCAAATGTAACAACACTGGTGAAGACGGGTCCGGAAGGGGCAGTGCTCTCGTCTGTGAGCATGGGGTCGAACTGAGTCAGACCTGGCTGGACAGCACACACACCAGCAGTGCCAAGAACAGACACATGGGAATGGCATGCAGGGCATCAGGGGACGATGGCTATATTCTATTGTTCAACTCAGGTAGTGCTTTTGTGGATATTTGCTATAAAAGTTTTATTAAATAATGTATTTATTTTCACATACCTTTTTATGTGCATATTATATTCTAATTTTTTTTAAGGAAGCATTTCAATGGGAGGCTGGGTGATAATTTTGTAGATGCTCTTATTAGTAGTAACTGTTAAGCCACTCCAATGTAAAGAGATTTATATATAGCAGAGCAAAATATTGCCCAGACCTGTAGTAAAATGCAGGACACATATCCCATTACTCAGCAGTACAGCAGTGAAAATGAGCAATTTACACAAATGCATCATATCTGAGCACTAATAGCAATAATATACAAATACATCATATCTGTATAAATTATGTAAATTATCCATAAGCTTTTTATTGGCTAGTTTTCAGAAACACATCACCAGGCCCTTCTTCCTAGTCTCTTAGTCTGGAAGGCCACTGAAACCTTCTCACCATAGGTGATGCTGCTGGTATTTGAAATATTGGGGCATAGCTTCGAGCATCACTGTAACTAGCAGATGGGTGATCTAGAGTAATGTGCAAAACAGCATGAGGCCTTACCTGCAGCATCCACTGAAACCGAACAACCTTTCAGGAAACCAGCCACGCCCACATGCTGGCCTCTCCCTGTGAACTACACATAACATTCATCATATAGATATAATAGCCATGAATAACCTGAAGAGCCCCGATAATATAAAAAGTGAAATATTTATGAATAAATTAGTTTAGTGTATATTAATTTTGTTTTTAAAATAAATTGCTGAATTATAAGTTTACATAATTTAACTTTTAATAATGGCTGCAGTTACTAACCAGCTACATATACAGACTCTGAAGTATGCAGCGATACTTAATTCAGAGGTCTGTCACAACACTAACTACTCAAGGCCTTTGAACACTAATGGAGTCTAAAATTCCTTAAGAAACAAGTCAAATAGTGTCTGAGGTCATAAAGGCTTGAAGATAAACAAGCAGCCATCTAACTGAGACGCAACAAAGTCCACGTGTAAGAAGCACACCAGCCTATGTGATCATGAGGTATTGATAGGTTCAGGTATCATGCATTAAGACTCAGAACAAAAAAAATCATATTGTGAATGAGGGGAAGTATGGAGTGGAGACCCAAAGCCCATCTGTAGACAATTGGACATCCCTTACAGAAGGTTCACAAGAAATAGATGAGCCAATCAGGGTGCAGTATAGCAATGATGAAACATGCAACTTTCTCTAGTTCTTTAATGCTTTCTCCCACTATCATGACCCAAATTCTACCTGAAAAATCCAGCTAGAACAGAGCATGTACATGGGTACATGTAAGAGCCGGAAACACAGGAAATCTAAGACAGATAAACTCCTCAGGACCCATACTGAGAAGAGCAATACCAGGTGTGTATGGGGAAGGTGGGGGGTGGGGGAAACTGATCATAATGATCTACATGCAAACCCCTCCCAGGGGACGAACAACAGAAAAATTGGTGAAGGGAGATATCAGTCAGTGTAAGACATCATGAAAAAAATAATAATTTATAAATTATCAAGAGGGAGGGAGGGAGGGGGAAAATTAGGAGCTGATACTAAGGGCTCAAGAAGAAAGAAAATATTTGAGAATGATGATGGCAACAAATGTACAAATGTGCTTGACAAAATGGATGAATGTGTGGATTGTGATGAGTTGTATGAGCCCCCAATAAAGTGATTTTTGTAAAAAAGAAATAAATCAAAAAATTACATATTAGTCAAGGGCAAAGAGAGCTTCACATTAGTGTGGAAACTCTAGAGACTAAGAAGGACTCACTTCTAAGGATACTCATTGATAGAACATTTGCAAATGAGTTCATGGAAAACTGAGTTTAGACATAGGATGAAAAGAAGCCATGCAAAAGAAATAGGAAAAGTAAACCAAGAAGACTGAGGGGGAGGGTTAAGAAGGGAGGGAGGGAGGGAGCATGGGTTGATGTCTCAGGAAGATATATAAAGAATCTTGAAGGAGCTTAGTCTTTATGAGAGACTAAACAAATTATTTCCATCAAATTTCAAGAGAGCAAAGTGATGAAGGAGAAGTACTAATATCCAGGAGCTATCACTGGAGTCCAAATGGTGCCACCGACGCCGTGGGGACCCTTCAGAGTTCCCTAGACAGCATGGAAAGCTTAAAGAATAAAGCGGTAGCCGGGGCACTGTGATTTAAAACACGGGGTCCTCTGAAGGACCTGGCATTATATGTGGTAAAGACTAAGCCGATTGTATGCAAAAATTAGTAAATGGACAAATGATATAAGCATGTGTACGTTCTTCTCAATATTATCAATTTAGTCTTAACTTGTTTCCCCATGATTGTGAATGTTAAGTTGATGCATTCCTTTACCTGCCAAGTACTGGAATCTTAGAATTTCTCTATGGTTGACTATTTTTAAATACAGAGGAGTGGATACATAGGAAGCTATAGTTTTTGAGAAATAATTGGGCATACCTGTAGGTGTCAAATGACAGCTGTTGGTCAAATTCTGGACTGAATTGTATTTTGTACTGACCTATGTTGTATTGTACTAGATAGTCACACTAATTTACAATAAGGAGGGCATGGGAAGTTGAGTGTGTTTGTTTGATTGTTTTAGTTGTTCGCTGTTTTTTTATTCTTTCCTGTTCTACTCTTACAACTTTAGAATGTTCCTTACATTTCCCATTATTTTATTTTAGATATACACAGCAGTCAAAATGGGATTTAGATGAAATCTTATGCATTTTATTTGTACTTTCATAGCCAATCCTAGTTCTGATATTGTATAAAATCTGAAAAACAGAAGAGAAGGCTTAGTTAGTCCCTGCCCTGGGGGTTTTAATCTCAGCATGACAGGCAAAATCTTAATGGTCTGACTGCTACAATTAGGAATGATTGAGTTACCACCTCCTTTTTACTTTTCGCTGGGAACATGTGAAATTATATATCACGGGACTGAGAGGAAGTGGACATTTTGAAAAGAGAGATGTTAGACGCCTTTATGACTACCCCACTCTCAGCCCCACTCTCAACGTGGGGACTAAGAGAGAAAACGCAGGAGAGCAGAGAGATCGTACTGCTCAGATGGTTTTGTCTATGGTCTAGGGCCTTCCTCTCTTTTGCTTCCCCTCAACTTTACCAACCGTGATGTCCTTCCCCTGGGACTGGCCTCTCCTCAAACCTTGTCCAAAATCCATGACATAAAAACCCCTAAGGAGAATTCTGTCTGTACTTCTTCCAAGATAGGTTTGCTTGTTCATTTGGCAGTCCATGGTACTTTCGATATTCTTCACCAACACCACAATTAAAATGCATGGATTCTTCTTTGGTCTTTCTTATGCAATAGCCTACTCTCATATGCATATGAGGAAATAGAAAATATCATCGCTTGGGTCAGGCACACTTTAATCCTCAGAGTGATCCTTGCTTTACAGAATTTTAAGAGATCTTGTACAGCAGATTTACCCAATGCAGTGCGTCATTTGAAGTACTGACTGCTGCTTCTGTAAGCATTGACGAGGAAGACAAGCAAGATAAAATCCTGGACAGCCTCTGTTACCAATTGACCCAGGGATGAGAATGTTCCTTTCCTTTATATTGTGTTATGATCCTTATCGAAGGCTGCATTCCTTGATCTTGATCAGCAAGCACTTCAATTCCTCCTGACTTTCAGCGAGCAAGGTTGCGTCATCTGTTATCACAGGTTGCTACTAAGCCTTCCTCCCATCATGATGCCACCTTCTACTTCGTGTAGTCTAACTTCTCTGATTATTTGCTCAGTACACAGATTGGATAAGTATGGTGAGAGGGTATAATCTGGCATACACCTTTGCTGATTTAAAATGATGAGTGTTCCCTTCTTCTGTTCCCACACTGCCTCTTCATCTATGTGCTTGCTCCCCCCGAGCACAATGAAGTGTGCTGGAATTCCCATTCTTCTCAAGCTTATCCACAGCTGGTTATGACCCACACAGCCCAGTACCTTTGCATAGTCATAAAACGTATAAACATCTTTCTGGAATTCCCTGCTTTCAGCCAAGATCCTACTGATCTCAGCAATGATATCCCTTGTTCCACATGTTCTTCTGAATCCAGCCTGAGTTTCTGGCAGTTCCCTCTCAATGAGTGTACTGCTGCACCCTTATGGAATGATCTTCAGCAAAGTTTTACTTGAATGTGTTATCAGTGAGACTGTCCTGTAATTGGCAAATGTTGTTGGCTCACCTTTCTTTGGAAGAGAGACAAACACAAATCTGTTCCAGGCAGCTGGCCAGGCAACTTTCCTCTGAGTTTCTTGGCAGAGACATGAGAGCATTCCCAGCACTTCATCAGCTTGTTAAACATTGCAATTAGGATTTCATAAGTTTGTGGAGCCTTGTGTTGGCATAATTTCCTCAGTGCAGCTTGAACTTCTTCCTTCAGGACCACAGGTTCTTGATCATATGTTCCCTCTTGAAGTGATAGATGATTGACTAGTTCCTTTTGCTCCAGTGACTGTGTATTCTTTCCATCTTCTTTTGATGTTTCCTACATCGTTCAATATTTTTCCCACAACACAATGAGCAACATATAACCCCCTCCCTTGGGGATGGACAACAGAGAAGTGGGTGAAGGGAGACAACATTAGGTGTAACACATGAAAAAAAAATTTATAAATTACTAAGTGTTCATGAGAGAGAGATGGTGGGGACTGGGGGAAATGAGCTGATAACAAGGGCTCAAGTAGAAAGAAAATGTTTTGAAAATGATGATGGCAACATATGTATAATGGATATATGTATGGATTGTGCTAAGAACTATAAGAGTCCCCAATAAAATTATTTTTAAAGAAGAATATTTCAATATTGCCACTTGAGGTTGACTTTTTCCCTCAGTTCTTTCAGCTTAATATCTGCTGAGACTATTCATTTTTGTTTTGTTTTCTAACTCTGGGTCTTTGCATATTTCGATATAATATTTTACTTTGTCTTCTCAGAATGTCCTTTGAAAGTTTTGGCTCAGCTCTTTTACTTCATAATTTCTTCTCTTTGTCTTAGCTCCTGTACCATAGAGAACGCGTTTCAGAGTCTCTTCTGACACGCACACCGATCTGTTCTTTGTTTCCTGGCATTTTAATGAGCTTTTGCTTTCCTCGTGTGTGATGCTCTTGATGCCATCACGCAGCTCATCAGGTGATCTGTCATTAGTGTTCAATGCATGAAATCGGTTCTTGACATGTTCTCAAAACTCAAGTGGAATATACGCCAGATCATACTTTAGCTCCCTTGGACTTCTTTCAATGTTCTTTTGCTTCAATCCTAACTCACATAGGGGCCATCGACAGTCGCTTTAACAGGCAGTACCTGGCCCCATTTCAGCTGCTGATACTGAACGTCCCCATTGTCTCTTTCCACAGATGTGGTCAACTTGATTTTGAAGTATTACATCCAGGGAACTGTACACTTCTAGTCTTCTTTTACATTAGTGGGGAAAAAAGGTATTTGCAGTGGGGAAATCTGGGTCTTGCAAAGTTCTCTAATGTGATATCTAGCTTTGTTTCTATCACTAAGGCCATATTTTCCAACTGCCGTTCCTTCCTCTTTGTTCCCAACTTTTGCATTCCTGCCACCAATAATTATCAATGCATCGTGATTGTGTGATCTATTTTAGACTGTAGACATTGGTAAAATTCTGGAATTTCTTGTCTTCACTATCTTTAGTGCTTGGTGCATACATTTGAATAACAGTTGTAGTGATTGGATTTCCTTATCTGTGGATATATATTATCCTATCACAAACAGCATTGTACTTCAATATAGATCTTGAAATGTCATTTTTTAAAGATGAATGTTATGTCATTCCTCTTGCATCTGTCATGTGATTTTCTGATTCAAAATAGCCAATATCAGTCAATTTCCACTCACCAATCCCTATGGTACCAATCTTTTGCATTCCATTCTATTTTTGATGACTTCCGTTAGGTTCATACTTCATCCATCCCAGGTACCAATCACTAATAAGTGTTTGCAGCTGTGACTTCTCAATCAGAGTTGGACCCCATCAGCAAAAGAAGGCCCAAAGGCTTTATGCCACCTGCATTACTATCGTCACGTCTATTTAGAGCATCTTCCATGTGAAGGGCTCATCTTCTGCACAAACTCTGACAGTGTTCTGCTTGTTCAGTTACTATTCACAAGGTTTTCGGTGGCTAGTTCCTCAGAAGGGGATAACCTTTTCCTTCTTCATACTGGGTTTGTAGTCTGGAAACCCTGCCAAAAGCTAGTCCCTTTGGATGGCCCTGCTGGAATTGGAAGTCTCAGTGACACAGCTTCCAGCATCACAGCAACACACAAGCCACAAGAGTATGACAAACTGACAGACAATGTGGTGGACATACCTCTGTAGCAGCTCACAAATGCAAAGTGCAATTAAAGCTCAAAACATTTCTGCTATTTCCTCCGGGAATTAAGGTCTGAATAGTAAAGAGTTGACTGTTTAGAGTGACAAAAGTTGCATGTTGGGAATAATATGAAATGTTTTGTTGAGTTGGCTATTGTGGGCCCACGCAAACATTTTCCTCAGCTGTTAGTTCTCATTTCTGTTTGTAGCTCAGGCTTAGCTAGAAGTGGTTCACCACCTATGATATTATTAAAACCTACCTTTAGATGTTTAATTTTTGAAGTCATAATGTCAGTTCTACACGTGCATTCAAAAGTTCACAGATGATGCCTCCACAGTGTCTTTCCAATCCCTTCATGCTCTACCTGTACCTTGAACGTTGTCTAATTCACCCTGTCCTACACATCCCACATGGGTCTCCTTCTAAGACCCACCACCTTTTGTCCTGCTTAAAATTGTTACTGCTCCAGGTTCCCCAAAGACAGCCCCAAGACGGGTGCTCCACGCTGCTTCCATCCTTTCGACGTTAGTCTTGTGGGTTGGTCTGAGGAGACACTGCTTCCCCTCCCCCACCTTTTTTTTAGCACACTCAGTATACAAAGAGCCAGATGGGCCCTGTGGGTGTTGGACATTGTGTGTCCATGGTCTTAACACTCTGAGGTCTAAAGTATGGACACAGCCACTCTTTCCCCTTTTGCTGCCTTGACAAAGCTCACGGAGAGGGCGTGGCAGGAGCACATCTTCAAATGTGTCAGCTCCAGCCTCCCGTGCCCAGCCATGTCCACCAGAGAGCAACCAGAAACTTCAAGTGTTGCTCTCATTGCTCAGCCTGGATCGGGCTAAGCAGGCCTCATTTGCGTAACACCCCTCTCCCCAGGGAGAAGGAAAAGGACAAGAGAATCAAATTATTTCTTTTTTGGACAGAATCTGAAATTAGAGTTGAAATGATGTTATGTTCCCCCTCCTGATGTAGCCTTCTTTCCTGCAGAGAGTTTCTGAATTTAGAGCCCTCTTATCTCTGTGCCGGCTTTACCACATGAGCTCTCTAGCATTTAACTTCTTTTTTCTTTTTTTTCCCCTCCTTTGGGAGGGGTAGAAAACTAATGAATAAAATTATAGATTCTTATCTCAGGAAGATGCAAAAAACCATGGCAAAAGAAAGTCCATAATTTTTTGAAGCTGAAAATAATTATAACAATTGTATTGGCTGTAGTACATTTTTATGTTGTATCTCTCATATCTTGAGGACTATTGTAATATTGCTAACAGTTATTTTCAATAGGTTGACAGACTGTAACTTGTGAGCTTGGTAGGCCCAAGGGATGTCATGAGTAAATGATTATTATTAGAAATACTCATTTCTGCACCAGGGCTTAAAGAAACATACAGTGACATCGGGATTGGTGCTGAAATTTTAAACCTTTTATTGACTTTTTATGGGTCTGCACATTGAATATTAAACGCATGAGTTTCTTTCTGTTACAGCACTGAACTAATTTTGCATTCTGTTTTTGTTCAGTCAGTTTGTCTTTTCTCTTTAAATTTTGGTTTAAGCTAATTTTATTGCACTGTTTTGGACCCACCTAGCTTCGCCTTCCAAACCTGCCATTTCACACTCGGTCATCTTGCTGTAAATTGGCATGGTGGTGCACACAGGGCACGTTTCCAATGATCTGGGGTAGTGCATGACTGTGGGGCATAAATAAACAAAAGCTCTAGATAATCCCCAAATCTCTCTGTAGCCAGTACTGCAGTTTAGAATTCTCCTCCACCAAATATTTCATAAAATTTGCTAGAAAAATCAGTTGCATTTCCAATTTGTGTTCCTGGCCATGGCAACCCATTGAAGACAGTGATAGTGAACAGATAAATAATTCATGGTAGTAACAGGCGAATCATAATGGATGTACAAACAAGCCAGCTCTAAATTTCAATATGCCCTTTTTCAAAAACAATGCCCTATAGAGAGGGTATGAGTTTGAGCCTGTGTTTTGTACTAGGACTCCTGCATCTGAGCCTCTCTGGGGCTTAGCAGGAGGGTGGCAGGGGAGGAGGGTGGTAGGGGAGGAGGATGGCTGGGGATGAGTATGACAGGGGAGGAGGGTGGCAGGGGCGGAGGGTAGCAGGGGACTTCAGTGTCCTGGATCAGTGTTATTTCTCTGGATGGAAGAAATTGGTGTCCAGTCACAATGGTCAGTCCACCTCGTTCAGTTCTGAGGGAAATCCAGGCCTAAGCGTCAGGCATCACTGAGGCCCCTCTGTGTAGACAAAAAGAAAATTGAGGAGCCATCTCCTGCAAAACTGAAAGGATCCAATACTGAGCATGCCTGCAACACACTGGAGGTTGATCTGTGTAAATAAGAACCAGGGAATAGTCTCCCTCCTGATATAACCCTGCTGCTGCCTTACAGGTCAGGCTGAAGCAGTCTAGGAACGGCAGAATTGCGGACATGTCCAGGAGTGCAGCACGATGGTTTGTGGGACGTAGCGGAGGTTCTTGCGAGTTTGTTTTTTCATGTTTGTGGCTTTGCCCCTTTTCTTTCCCTCACCTGTGGGGCTCCTTATCTGATGCATGTTCTTGGACGATCTCTCTTCATTCATATAACAGTAATCAAGGGAAATGTTATCCTTGTTCTGATAGAAAATTGGGATGATCTGACTACATCAAGTCAATTCAAGGTTTGGAAATACTCAACCCTGGGCAGGGTTTTGCTTTACATTGCATCAGACATCTTAGGCTCTTTTCTAAGCCAAAAAGAAATACATTTATGTATACCAAAAATAAAACTAGGAAAAAATGCACTGTATGCCTCCCCTTGGCAATTATTCTCCCTTTTTCTGTGCAGTAGCATGAATATTTTTTTATTTAGCAAAAGAAAGTGAGGCTGCAGGGCTGGCCTTGGGCCACCCCTTGACACATTCACTGACTACTGGCCTGGCAGAGTGGGAATTGACGCGTTCTGCTCTGTAGACACAGCTCATTCCTGTCAAAAGGAGCTCAAACCATTGTCTGGGATCTTTAAGAATCTAGGGGGAAAGAACGATGCTTGTGAGACCAGAGACAGGAAGCAAAACCTGACATGTTTTCCCCAAAAATTCAACAGAAATCTGGATCCCATAAAATGCAGAGTGGTGTGTTTTGCTTAGAAGAGTTTGAACCACAAGTGAAGTTTCTTAAACCAATAATGGGAAACTTATTTTACTGGAACTGAGACTTGAAATCACATTTCAACATCAACATATTCAAGTCTGCTGTTCTTACGCTCTCACTTTAACCAGTTGCTTAACTTCCCTGAGCCTCGGGGTTCTATCTACAATTCACATGATGATGTCTCATGTGTGGGAGTATGATGGGGGTTAAATGAGATGGTGCCTAGAGAGTGCTGAGCATGGGCATGGCATATTATAAAGACAGCTATCATTATGGTTAGAAAAGATTGAGAGGGTAGTGAATGGATTCAAAATATATAAAGAGTGACCATGTGGAAGATGAAAAGACTTGTTCTCTATGGTTAATAGGTAGAACTTGAAAACTGCTATAAGCTTGGTCTATGGAAAAACTATTGAACAATCTGAACCATATAACATGAGAATCATTTGCCTGAAGAGATTAAAAATGAGAATGATTTGCTTTAAGAAATGTGTCTTGCTAGATGGAGCAAGACAAATATCAGCTGGGCAGCTTAGAGTGTGTCAAAGTTTCTCCAGTGTTAGGGACAGTTGGACCATCATGCACTCTGAGAGAGAAGTATGAGGCCTTCCACCCCCATAGAGAGTTACAGTGCAGAAAATCCAAAAAGGCAGTTCTGCCCTGTCCTGTAGGGTTGTGATTAGTCAGAATTCCTCCGGAGCAGTGAGTTTTGTTTTTTGACTACTAGACAGCTGTTAACTAGAAGTCTTGGCCACACAGTGGTTAGCATGGGGCTGCTAAGGGCAAAGTCCGCAGTGTGCAGCCACCAGGCTTTCCACTCCTAGAAAGAGTCACCGACTCAGAAACTCACAGGGGCAGTTTTACCCTGTCCTAACCAGTTGCTATGAATTGGCATCGAATGGATGACAGTGAGTGAGACAGTTGTTATGATTCTATCAAATTATAATCTCCTACCATTCTATTATTTCTTTATCATTTGAAATAGAAATGAGAATAAAATCAAACTTTAGAAAAGACAGAAAGACTACTTCCTGATACATATTAAATGGCAACTATTCCTCAAAAAGTGGGGGGATGTTGGGGACTGTCTGTACCTTTAAAGATCTACAGTCTCCAAAACCCTATGTTCAGTTCAAGTCCATCCAATCAGGTCCCTATGAGTCAGAATCAACTCAATAACAGTGAGTTCGATTTGAGTTCTCACTCTAGAAAGGAACCCTGGTGACACGGCGGGTTCAGTGCTTGCTGCACACTGCAAGGTGATTCAAACCGACCAGCCGCTCTGTGGGAGAAAGATGAGGCTCTCTGCTACTGTAAAGATTTACTGCTCAGGAACTCTAGAGAAGGTCGCTGAGTCATTATGAAACTGATGACAGTGGGTATGCTCATGATGCCAGAAAAGAAAAGTTCTGAGAAGCATTATCGTGAGTGATAATTATTTCTAGTGCTCCAGAAGACAGATTGGAATAGACTCTTTTTCAAATAGTTTTATTAGGGGCTCATACAACTCTTATCAAATTCCATTCATACATCAATTATGTAAAGCACATTTGTACATTCATGGCCCTCGTCATTCTCAAAACATCTGCTCTCCATCCAAGCCCCTGGCATCAGCTCCTCATTTTTTCCCTTTCCTTTCCACTACCCACTCCCTCATGAACCCTTGGTAATTTGCAAATTATTATTTTGTCATATCTTGCACTGTCCGACACCTCCCCTCACCCACTCTTCTGTTGTCCATCCCCCAGGAAGGAGGTTATATGTAGATCCTCGTAATCCATTCCCCCTTTCCAACCCACCCTCCATCTATCCTCCCAGTATCGCCACTCATACCACTGGTCCTGAAGGGATCTTCCATCCTGGTTTCCCTGTTTCCAGTTCCTATCTGTACCTGTGCACATCCTCTGGTCTAGCCAGATTTGTAAGGGAGAATTGGGATCATGATAGTGGGGGGAGAGGGGAGGAAGCATTTAGGAACTAGAGGAAAGTTATCTGTTTCATCGTTGCTACATCGCACCCTGACTGGCTTGTCTCCTCCCTGAGATCCTTCTATAAAGCGATGTCCAGTGGCCTACAAGTGGGATTTGTAGGCCACTGGAATAGACTTTAATAAGACATTTCTTAAGGCCTTTAAGCACATCTTTCAGGACAGTCTTTATAGCTAGCTCTCTGGTATATCCAGAGTACATATCCACTCATATCTTGATTCACATGGGGAATCATTATTGAGTGTAGTTACATGCCAGGAAGTAGGGGATACGATGTTTTATAAGATAGGTAGTCTCTGTTCTCTTGGGACTTGTGGCTCCTCCTTGTGCATTTTGTAACACTACGCTTGTTGTCTTTAGCTTTGATTTTATCTGGGTCCCAACTGGGGACTCAATGATGATTTTGAAGCCTCTGCAGCCCCTACACTGACCACAAAAACTGCCCACCTGGGCGCCTAGAGCATGTATTCCAAGCATTAAGGTGTGCTCTTAGAGCCACTTAGGTCCTGCATTAAGAAAGATTTCCTTTGCCCATTAACTGTTCGATCCAACTACAGACCCTCATCTACATTCTCTAAAAGCCGTTTACTTACTCACTATTGATTCATGGTTCTTTATTCCTAGCACAGTCCCGGAGTACCTTCTAGAAGGGACAAGAAAGCTCACGGCTGCCTCACACTGTGGAACTGTACCCCTGAACATAAGTGTGGCATCTGAACACAAGTACATGGGACCGGAAAGAGCAAAGTCATAAAAATATGGAGGTATACATGCTTATGTAATCACATGTGCTTATAATAGTGCTTCATTTTGGTAATCCAGGACACAGAATCCTTGCAAAGAAAGCATTTTTAGTTCAGTTGTATTTTTTTTTAATCTTCAAATGTCTGCCTAGCAAAAGTTCTGGCTATTTTTACCCTAGTGTGGACTTTAGTTCCACCTTGAACTATTCAGAGCCGAGAGAAAAGCTAGAAGTTTTCAATATTTAGGCCATTATTTTACCTGCTTTCTTTTGGGTAGAAAAAATTCTTTTTTTAACATACCTGGGTACCAAGGAATGTAGATGTTAAAGTCTTACAAAATACATCAAGGTGAGTGTGCAAGAGTGAAATTCCTTCACACAGCTCCCCATCACATGATTGGGTAGGATAGGTTGTAGCTCTGGCAGAGGGGATGGGTCATTTTTCATTACCACTGCCCCCCTGTGGGGATGGGCCATCTTTGAAGCAGCAGGAGAGAAGAGAGAATGCCCAGGACTATTTTTGAAGAGCACATCCAAGATCTCTGTCCAAAGTGACAGGGACCATGGAGAGCCAGTGTGTCAGAGATTATGGCTCAGAGACTCGGGAGCAGCGCCATGGCTATGAGGTACCTTCTCAACTGGCCTGAGACTGTGGAACAGTAGGACAAAGTGACTGGGGTACTGACTTCCTGGGCCACAAAGGCAAAGGCCAAGGGATAATGTGGTGGAGAGATTAAAGCCAAAGAGAGACTTGGCTCCTTTGAATTATTGATGGCTTCAATGAATTATCAAATCCAACATCAAGGTAGAATGATGTAGGAGGAACTGTTGGTTTCAGAACAGGGAAAGAAAGAGAAGGATGGAGGCTTGTCTGACCCCTGCCGCGTGGCAGTAGGGCAGCCAGAAAAGGTCAGATATGTCTGCTTCACTTGCCATTTATTGCCTTCACTAGTACATTGAGGAATCACAATTCTCGGGTTGTTTGTACCCATCCAGGCACTCTTTGAGAGAAAGGTCGGGAGATCAGTTCCTGTAATGGGTACAGCCTGGAAAACCGTCTGGGGCAGTTCTACTGTGGCATATGGGATTCCTGTGCATCATAATGGATATAAAAGTACCTAACAATGCTATTACTGTAAATTCGACATCAGTATTGCAATGTAGATGGAGCTATTACAATGTTCATAATCTTGAAATTATTTCTTCTCACCTGAGAGCAGTTGCCATCAAAGAGTGAAACTAGGACTCTAAAGAAAGCATTTGTATGCCACCTTATAGTTCACAGTTAAAACACATAGTGTGCCCTTGACCCTGTACCTGGAGCAGACAAGGTCACCTCAGCTCTTTTGTGGCACAAGAAGGTCTCATGCCAACGGGGACCATACTTGGTAGTGTTTGAAACCTGCCCAGCCTAACCAATAGAACAGTCACTTATCCTCAAAGATAAGGATGATGCCCTTGTTCTTTAGCAGAGGAAATAAAAGTCTAACCATGGGCCGTATTCAAGATTCTCTGATGATAAATATTTCTGGGAGTTCTTGTTAAATGTACGAAATTCCTAAACCTAATTATAACCACTAACAACTGATTCAGAATCAAAAAATGAGTGGGATTTACTAAAAATGAAATACTTGTGTAAAGCAAAATATTTCATTTAAAGAGTATAAACAGAGCCCACAGATTGGGAGAAGATATTCAATGACATAACAGGCAACAAACTAATTAAGCACAAAATCTACGGTATATTACAAGCTTACAGCAAGAAAAAACTAACAACCCTCTGAGAAGGTGGGCAAAGGATCCGAATGGATGATTCACAAAAAAATGACACCCAAATGGCTAATAAACACATCAGAAAATGCTCTCATTCACTAGCCATCCATGAAATGTAAACCAAAACAACCATGACATACCATCTAACACCAAGAACCTTAGCCCAAATTTTAAAAACTGAGAACAAGAAATCCTGGAGAAGGTGTGGTGGGATTGGAACACTTAACTCACTGCTGGTGGACTTGTAAATATGCACAGGCACCGTGGCAAGCAATGTGGTGATTCCTAAAACAGATGGCAAATGAAATACCATATGATCCAGCAATCCCACAAGTAGGCATATACCCAAAAGAAACAGGAAACCAACCATGACCAGACGTATGCTCCCCCATGTTCATTGCAGCACAGTTCACAATAGCAAGAAGCTGGAAACAGCCTAAATTCCCATCAGCAGAAGATTGGATTAAAAACTCTGGTACATACATACAATGGAATACCACACATTCCAAAAAACACAGTGATTAAGCACCCACGACATGGAGGGATCTGGAAGATATTATGCAAAGTAAAGTTAAGTCAATCATAAGGGAGAAAATAGTGTGTGCGTCCACTGCAGTGTTGCTGTGGAACAATCACAGGCTGGGCACAGGCTCAGGCTTGTCTGTCAGGGGGGCCTGACTGTGCCAATGAACCGTACCCCATCCATGCGAGGTATGCATCTTGAAGGTCACTTTGCCGGAGGGTGTCTCACGTCGATGGGGTCACACTGTTAAGGAGTGGGGAGTGGATGTTGGCTACAGAGTGGCTGCCCTGAAAAGCTATGACAAGGTCCCCCAGACATGGGGACATCCTATCAGAGGGACGAGGGATACTGGTGGGAAAGTCAAGTCAGGAAAGGGGAATGGGAGCAGACACATTCGGGGTCAGGTTGTGGGGACTGCATGACTGTTGGTAAGAGAAGTAGGAGGGCCCATCTCTGGTTGGGGAGTAGCAAGATTGTTGAACTGTTGGTAGGTGGGAAAACTTGCTACATCGATGCCCTATACACTGTATTGTTATGTATTATTCCAGCAAACGTGTTACATTCTCAGTGATTATTATTTTAAATTTCCCTGACAATCCCCGTTGTTTGTGTAAATAGCGTCCAGTCAAGAAAGGATTGATTCTGTGCAAGGGAATAATTCAGGTACTGTGATATGGAGTTAGCCTACATTGGCCCAAAATCCCTTTCTCAACTGGGCTTTAAAAAATAATACCAGGGACTAATTATAGACAATATTAAAGGAAGATCATTATGCCCTAGGGGGGTGATTGATAAGACATTCTACCATAAATTAATAAGGGGCATGGAAAGGGAGCCAAAGGCAGATTAAAACACACACACACACACAGCTCCAGGAATGGGACTTGGGTTCACATTAATTCCTTGCTCCAACTTAAGAGCAATTGGTTCTTACATCATGGTTTTACTTGACACTCCCCTCAGGAAAGAAACACAGAAGATACGGGTGCTAGAGCAAAATGTGACAAAGATATTAGATGGTTCCCGGCTATCAGATAAAATAGTGTCTGGGGTCGTCAAGACTTGTCTCCAAAGAAGCAGCCATCGAAGAGAGATGTCAGCTAAGTCCACATGAAAGAAGCACACTATCATCAGTCACCGCAGGATGAATGAATGAATCACATCATTCAAAATTGAAGGAGTGCTTAGTTTCTGAGTCTAAACTGTGAGACTCTAATTCACAGAAGACTGTGGATGACCGTGGAAGCCCAAGACGCAACTGTGGAAACTGCACAGGAAATAATCCTCGGGTGATCTCCCTGTAGACATAATTGAGGGACAGGAGGAGAGTGGCTGCTAACCAGAGTGCTTGAGAGGGATGAGTACAAAGGATCGCAGGATACATCTGACATGAACAGGTGGAACTTTCGTCAGTTATCCCCCTCTGATGCACACTGGACCTGATCTGGCTTTCAACATTTTCTGTATTTTTATTTTGGTTTTTGTTTGTGTTAGTGTTTTTCTCAGAAGTCGTCACCCTCTTGAAGTTGTCTTACATGTCTTTCTGATTTTCAGTATATGAACCCCAACACTGTTGACTCTATAGGGACAGCATGTAGAATAAGGGTTTGGGGTGAGTACAGGGTTTGGGGTGAGTACAGGGTTTGGGGTGAGTACAGGGGTGGGGTGGGGTGGGGTGGGCTGGGGTGGGGGGTGGGGGTGGGGATTAAAGAGAACTGACGTCAAGGAGTTCAAGAAGGAAAAGAATGTCTTGAAACCGATCGTGGGTGCAGTTTTACAGTTCTGCTTGATAGGATTGAACTATGGAACGATAGGATCACTGTATTAACTCCCAATAAAATGGTTTTGAAATAAATATATAGTTCTCAAGGCACCTCCTGCATTCCAGTTAATTGGGCGGGAGGCTCTGTGCTGCCTTGAGTACCACCTTGCTGTCAATCTTCCAGCACTTTCAAACACTCTTAGTAATAGACACCTCAGTCAGTCATGCACCCCACATGGCACCGAAGAACTGAGTGTCCGACTCTGATATAAACCAAAGTATGCTTAGTTAAGCAGTATAGACGAAATAAAAACCATACAGTTCTTTAGAGAAGTTGTTTCCAGTAAGTCTCTCAAAGTGTTCTAGGAATAGAAAGGCAAGACCAATGCTTTAGTTGGCATAATATTTGAAAAAAACCGTTTCCCTAAACCAGCCTCCTCAAAAAATAAAGTTCAGCATTAAAAGTTTAGTGGGGACACGTCGTTGTTTGTCATGAGGAGCTGTCGAGGTTTTTTCAACTCACAGCGACCCTGTGAATGACAGAAGGAAACACCGCGGGTCCCGCACCATCCTCGCCATGAGATGCTAACCCGCGGATGTAAAATGCTCATCTCAGATCAAGCCTAGACACGGGTTCATTTAACTCATTGATTGGTTGATCTGTTGTACATGGGGACAATTATGTATTTTCTAATCATATTCTACATATAGTTCATAATCATTACAAGACAATCCTGATGGTATTACGATGTGATATAATAAGATGAATTAACTTTTGTCACAAATGAAATTTAACCCTGATGAAGTTGTTTCACTAGAAAGCAAAACTAAACTCAATGCCATTGAGTCCCTGTCAATTCACAGTGAACGAGCTTATAAGGCAGAGGAGAGCTGCCTCGTCAGCTTCCAAGACTGTAAATCTGAGGAAGTTCCCTGCCGCATCCTCCTCCCGTGGAACTGATCGCGGGTTTGAACCACAGACCTTTTGGTTAACAGCTGAGCATGTTAAGCACTGTGTCAACAGGACTCCTAACCAAAAGCAAATCCATATTCTAAATGGTTCCCATATAGAGACTCCCGTGGCTGATTTTGTCAATAGCAATGAGTTAAACTTCTCAGAAAATAGCCCGTCAAGGTGGCTCCAACTCTTCCATGGCATCCTCTGTGGTCACCTGTCGCCCTTGAAGATCTAGTCACTGGAAGATGAGCAAACTTTTTTTAATGTGTCACATTTTTTAGGCTTTTTTTCTCTCAAAAGTTTTTAGTATGTTTGCTTTGGCCCCTTTGGCACTGCCCACTGACTGGACGCGAGGCAACCAACTAGGATTCATACTAGAAGGTACAGGTGAGAATCGGAACGTTGTCTAGCATATTCGGATTGTTGTGTAAGACAGAGAGGGGGGAAACGAATTCTCCTATTAGATACTTTAATTTTTAGTCTCTTTGAACAGACTGGCCTGTACAAAGAATACACTAGCATAAATGACCAAAATGGCAGCCTTTGTGGAGACATTGGAGCCTATACATCTTACTGGCAGGAATGGGACATTGGAGCCTATACATCTTACTGGCAGGAATGCAAAATGGCATGGCTGTTGTGCAAACCTGTGTGGCAGGTTCTCAAATAACTGAAAATGTAAGTGCCGTGGGACCCAGCAATCCCACCCTCGGCAGACACAAGACTTGAAGTCAGAGTTCAGATGCTTGCACACCGATGCTCACTGCAGTACTTGTCACAACAGCTGGAGGTGGAGACAATCTAAATGTCTATCAACACATGAATGGATAAGCAAAATGGGGCCCATACGTGCAGTAGAATACATAGTCAATAAGAGAAATGAGGTTTAAATACCTGCTGCAATACGGCGGGGGGGGGCATTTGAAAACACCATGCTGAGTGAAATAAGGTGATCACAAATGGATAAATGGCCTCATTTATGTATTAAGACAAGAAAAGACATGTATACAGGCAATAAATCATTTGTGTTTAATGCTAGGGAGGAGAGGCTATTGTTTATGGAGTATAGAGTTCAGTTTATGGTGATAAAAAATTCACATTGATTCAAAAAGGCTTACACAGTTTATTAATACAATTGTTGTCAACAAATTGTACAACTATAAAAATTAGAATTTGCATAGCTGTGTAATACATTTGCAACAATGGTTTAAAAGCAGTTTCAGCAGCTGCTGATATACAATCAAATACCTCACATGAGCCGGTTTCTTGAAGGTTTGGCGCCTTGGTTTCATGGGACATCTTGGTTAATTGACTTAATAATCAGTTAGTGCTTCTGTCTTACCTCCTAGTTCACTGCATGGTACCCTGGTTTTAAACTTGCAGGCAGCCCTCCAAGGTGCAATGGCTTCTGTTTGCCTAGAGCAGAGGGGGAACTTCAGGCCCGTGGGCCATGCCCATAAAAGCACTTGGTGTGGCCTTCTGAGACAGCCAGATGGGACTCAAAATGCAGTAATTCTAGGAGCTTTTTTCATAGCAACATAAATTATGTCAAGTGAATGATAATAACATTCAATTTTGAGGGACAAGCAAGCCATTGTGGAATAAACTGGATAGATCCGTGTGCATGAGAGGACAGACACATATGTTTCTCCTCAGCTGCCCTCCAGCCATCTGTCTGCACTGTGGTGACTCCGAGGAGAGGCAGTGTCAGGCAGGCTGGGAGGATACATGTTTCCAAAATGTTACTACGCCGTGGCAAAACCGGTGATCGCGTAATGATGACACGAGATGCGATGAGATGATCCCTCATGGTGGCAAACATGTGGTCTCAGATCAACTTCAGTGTTCTCTACTTCTTTGTCAATGCAGACGATCACTCCAATCCATCCTTTATTCGCCCATCTACAACCAACAATTCTCAAAATATCTAAATCTCAGGAGAGAATTAAGGAAATTACAGGACACAGAAAACACCTCAAGCGTCATTTATACAAATGTTGGATATGTTCCGAATCCACGACACAGATTTGTTCTGAAACAGCCATGAAAACAAAGTTATCACATTGCTAATGACTGACACCCACACTGGATAAACCAAAACCAAGCTCACGTCCACAGAGCGAAGGTGACTTGAAGCAGCCCTAGAGGACAGGTTACAATTGTCCCTTTGAATTTATGAGACTGTAACTCTTGGCTGGAGTAGAAAGCCATGGAGAGGCTGGTGGTTGCGAACTGTGAAATTTGGAGATCACAGCCCAACACATAAGCACTATGTGACCAGGGGCCCTCCGCACACTGGAGAGTTATTCAACTTAAAGTGATGTGACATCCTATGAAGGATGAGCCAGCAAAGTATAGACCCGTTGATGCATGGTGTTGATCTTTTCAAGAGAAATGAACAAAAGATATTTTTTATTGTGAAAGTCGAAGGCAAAACCTGTGTGCCTAGTTCGCGGTGATGCATTAGCAGTACAGTGGGGGCGGGGAGCGAAGGGGAAGCCAATCTGGAATGCCGTTACTGCTCAAAATGTCCTAAATTCAATGAAATGGCAGGCTAAATGTGTCTAGATCAAATCAATGCTTCAGCAGAGTGTAGAATCACAACAAGCCACTGTCATTAGGCCTCGGTGTGACAGAAATCACACTCAAAAGAGGCATGTACTGAGTGAGCTGCTCACAGGAAGCTGAGCCTCATGTAGAGAGCGAGGCTGGGAAAGTGCCTGGTGGCTGCTGCCGAGATCTTAGCACCACGCAGTGTAAATTTGTCTCTGAGAACCGTCTCACATGGGATTACTGACTTAGCACAAGGTAATGAAAAAAAGCCACTGAGGGATTCTGCAGGAAATTTCCAATTTTTCTCTCAGGCTTCTGTCAAGACAAGAGGCATAGCAAATACTGCCCAGCTGGCTGGTTTGCAGACTTGGACATGGACGAGG
This sequence comes from Tenrec ecaudatus, assembly GCF_050624435.1. NCBI lineage: Eukaryota > Metazoa > Chordata > Mammalia > Afrosoricida > Tenrecidae > Tenrec > Tenrec ecaudatus. The sequence continues at coordinate 112,526,094 of NC_134535.1, read as the reverse complement.
AGCTGCTAGCATGGAAAGCCCAACTCATGGCACGATAAAAGGTGAGGCCTTGTTTGAGAGACTTGTTTTATCAATGAAAAACTCAAGCTACCATTTGAAAAGTTCAGTGGCCTTCCTACAGAGGGCACTGCAGCCATGGTTGCCTTGCAAAAAGGGTGAATTGCCCCTGTCAAGAAAAAAATTGAATCGTCTCCATCTTGATTCAAGTGATTTAATCATAGACCACAGCATCATATACCAAGATCACAGGCCACAGAATCCTATACCAAAATCAGGGACCACAGCATCATATACCAAGATCAGGGACCACCGCATCATATACCAAGAAAATCTTTGTGCACAGTCGTTATGGCTTAACAATGTGATGTGCATAAATTTTGTCAAAAGCAGAAGGTTTAACAGCTGCCAATTTAATTAGCTACCAAATGACCTTGACTTTGATTACATTGACCTTGTTTATCACTGCGGAGTGCAGAGTCTGAGGTGCGGGAGCATGCTCACGGAATTTTACAAACTGCAGGATGAAGTCAAGCAGTTGATTGGGATGAAGAGAAAACCTGTCAGAAATTCAATCAATGTGTGATTCGGTGGACATTACCAAGTACTTCTCAAAACTGAATGTCAAGCTTCAGGGCCCAACCAGCTTCTCAGCTCCCTGCTTTCAAACATGAAATCATTTGAAACTAAATTAAACCTATGGAAAGTCCAACTTGAAAGAAAGATCATTGGGTATTTCCCCACTCTGGATGGACAAAAAAACTTAGAACAGCAGTTCTGAAGCTGTTCCGACCTGTCCCGACCACTTTGGGGGTCAAATGACCCTTTCACAGGGGTCGCCCGATTCATAACAGTATCAAAATTACAGTTATTTAGGAGCAAAAAATAATGGAAGTGAATTATATAAACATATCGTTTATATATAAATATATAAATAATGGGTCACGTCATTAGGAAGGTTGAGAACCACTGCCTTAGGAGGTTGAATACTTGAATAAGCGGGTAAATGTGTGAAACTAATCGAGCCATTAATGACAGATACAAAGTTGTGAATGGTAAACAAATGTAATTAAACATCTTTGCTACACCATTCAATCCACACCAGCTGCTGGGCCTGATAACCTACAATGGGAAACCATTCTGCTACAAACTGAGGATGCACTGAAAGCTAGGTACAACAACCTCCCACGGCTTGAGGTCTACAAACGCTACATGAGCAATCATGAATTCCCGCTTTGAAGAGCCACGCATCTGTGTTCAGAATAACGTATCGCAGTGAGTTCTTTACAGAGCTCACCATCCCAGAGTCAACTCTGCTCCAGACTGACAGATGCAAATCTGAAAAAGTAGGTGGGAGTCAGTAGTAACGCTATCAATACCAGCTAACATCACATCCTCACCAAAGAGAAGCCCTCCCAGCCATCACTGTAGGAAGAAGTTAATTGTCTGACCAAATATAGCATGCTGGTTTTAAAGGGATAATAACAATGATTTTATAAATAAGCAAATAGCCTTGGCAGAAAAAAGATCTCCCTTGAGGTCGTTAGTTTATTGTGCCAACCTGGCCGATAGACACATGTGGAATTAATTGAAGGGCAGTGAGATAAATGGCTCAGCGAGTCTCGCCTTTCTTATCTCTCGCTCTTTGATCATCACAGACCAGTGTGCGGCTGCCTTGCTGGTTCTGTGCCTCAATTTGCAAGCTACACTACCTGTGGGACACCTAACCCGTGGACTGCGTCGCTATAATTTGAGGTTCCTTCAAGACTTGCTTCGCCACACCATTGGAATTTACATGTCTTGAGCTGAGGACTGTTGGACCCTGTCATCTGGCTGACTGTGGGTGACCTGCCTTGCTGTTTGCTGCCTGTGCCTGGATAGTCTGAATTGCTCTACAGAGGACTACTCAGTGGCCCTCAAGACTTGAAGGACTGCCAGTGTCTCACAACTGTCTCTTGGGAGTGAGTTGCACTCAGCCATTTGTACGGCTTTATAATTTAATTATCTATCGATCTATCTGTATAAATATATATGTATATATATAATTATATATAATTATTAGCATTCAGATTTTGTTTCTCTAGAGAACCTTGTCTAACACACCGCACCCCTGGCCTACAGCAACACAGGGAAAGGAAAGTTAAGAATTGCAGGAGAAACTGGGATATGTGGCCAATTGTCTCCTGAGCAACTGTCTCCTTTGCCCTGAGACCAGTAAAAGTGACTGGTACCTGGTGACCATTACTGAACATTTTGATCAAAGGTTCTATAGAAGAATCCTAATTAAAAGAGGTGACATTCAGAAGCAAATTTCAAATGAATGGAATCCACACTTTCTGACGTCATCGAGGCTAGATGCACCCTTGAAATTCTTTCTCTGAGATCATCTTCAACTTTAAAGACAAAAACATCCTCTGAATTTCTCTTAAAATTAAACAGCAGTTTAGCTTTACTAGTAAAGAATGTCTGTCTTGAGTATTGGGTTCTGTTGGCCTAGTTACATGGGATCAAATTAACAGTAACTCAAAGGAAATGATCGGAAATTTATGGGTCAGTTTATGGTAATAGAGAAAGAACCATTTGGAAAAGAAGGGTGAAATGTTTGCACAAATGAACAGTGTAATAACAATTGTAATGTCATTGAATTGAACTTGTAGAAATTGCTGAATTGGCATATGTTCCACTATGTGTAATCTCAACAACAAAATAATAGTTAATTATAGAAGAGGCACATTTTTAAAAAACATTTTATTAGGGGCTCATACAACTCTTATCACAATCCATACATATACATACATCAATTGCATAAAGCACATCTGCACATTCCCTGCCCCAATCATTCTCAAAGCATTTGCCCTCCACTTAAGCCCTTTGCATCAGGTCCTCTTTTTTTTTTCCTCCCTTCCCACTCCCCCCTCCCTCATGAGCCCTTGATAACTTTTAGATTGTTATTTTGTCATATCTTGCTCTATCCGGAGTCTCCCTACTGCCCCTTCTCTGCCGTCCATCTCCCAGGAAGGAGGTCACATGTGGATCCTTGTAATCAGTTCCCCCTTTCCAACCTACTCGCCCTCTACTCTCCCAGTATTGCCCCTCACACCCCTGGTCCTGAAGGTATCATCCACCCTGGATTCCCTGTGCCTCCAGCTCCCATATGCACCAGTGTACAACCTCTGCCCTATCCAGTTCTGCAAGGTAGAATTCGGGTCATGGTAGTTGGGGAGAGGAAGCATTTAGAATCTGGGGGAAAGCTGTGCTCTTAATCGGTACTAAATCGCACCCTGACTGACCCATTTCCTCTCCTAAACCCCTCTGTGAGGGGATCTCCAGTGGCCGACAAATGGGCTTTGGGTCTCCACTCTGAACTGCACCCTTCATTCACTATGGTATATATTTATTTGTTTGTTTGTTTTACATGATGCCTTATACCTGGTCCCTTTGGCACCTCGTGATCGCACTGGCTGGTGTGCTTCTTCCATGTGGGCTTTTTTGATTCTGAGCTAGATGGCCCCTTGTTCACCTTCAAGCCTTTAAGACCCCAGACACTATCTCTTTCGATAGTAGGGCACTGTATTGGACAGGGTTCTCTAGAGAGACAAACCAGATTTCTAGTAATTATATATAAATATATTTATAAAGATAGATATATAATTCAAGAAATGAACCGTTAAATTATATACAGATAGATAATACAAGAAATTAACAGTTAAATTATATAGCAGTGAGACACTAGCAGTCCTTTAAGGTTTGAGAACTGCCAGTTGCCAGTCCCCTTCTGTAGAGAGAGCTGGGCTATATATATCCAGGCAGCAAACAGCAAGGCCGGTCCCCAATTGTCATCAACTGTTGGTCCCCAGCTCCAGAGACGAACATTCCAATCGTGTGGGCTTAAAGAGACCTCAACTTACAGTGACACAGTCCACAGGCTAGGCATCCCACGGGTAGTGTACCCCTTTAAACTGAGGCACAGAACAACCAAGTTGGGGCTCACCGAGCCATTTATCCCTCTGCCCCTCAGTTAATCCTACTTGTGTTTATCGGCGAGGCTGGCACAATAAACTATAGCAGGCACCATCAGCTTTCTTTGCCACATTTGCTTATGCACCCATTTGTCTTCGGCAATGGTATCATGGATGTGTACAGCCAATGATATGATTTTTTGTTCTTTGATGCCTGATAACTGATCCCTTCGGGACCACCAGATCACACAGGATGGTGTATTCTTCCATGTGGGCTTTGTTGCTTCTGAGTTAGGTGGCCACTTGTTTATCTTCAAGCCTTTAAGACCCCAGACACTATCTCTTTGGATAGTCGGGCACCATCAGCTTTCTTCACCACATTTACTTGTTCACCCGCTTTGACTTCAGCAGTTGTGTCGGGAGGGTGAGCATCATAGAGTGCCAATTTAATAAAAGAAAGTATTCATGCATTGAGGGAGTGCTTGAGTAGAGGCCCAAGGTCCTTCCGCCACCTTAATACTAAACCTATAAATATAGGCGCATAGATCTATTTCCCCATCCTCATATATATATTTGCATCTACATGTCTTTGTCTAGACCTCCATAAATGCCCCTTGACTCCTAGCGAAGAGGCACATTTTTTTTAATCTTTTTTTTTTATTTTAACAATTTATTGGGGCTCATACAATTCTTTTCACAGTTCATACATATACATACATCAATTGTATAAAGCACATCTGTACAGTCTTTGCCCTAATCATTTTTTTCTCTTTTCTTCTTTTACATTTTATTAGGGACTCATACAACTCTTACCACAATCCATACATATACATACATCAATTGTATAAAGCACATCCATACATTCCCTGCCTCAATCATTCTCAAGGCATTTGCTCTCCACTTAAGCCCCTTGCATCAGGTCCTCTTTTTTTTCCCCCCTCCCTCCCCATTCCCCCCTCCCTCAAATGCCCTTGGTAATTTATACATCGTTATTTTGTCATATCTTGCCCTATCCGGAGTCTCCCTTCCCCCCTTCTCTGCTGTCCCTCTCCCAGGGAAGAGGTCACATGTGGATCCTTGTAATCAGTTCCCCCTTTCCAACCCACTCACCCTCCACTCTCCCAGCATCGTCCCTCACACCCCTGGTCCTGAAGGTATCATCCACCCTGGATTCCCTGTACCTCCAACCCTCATATGCACCAGTGTACAGCCTCTGTCCTATCCAGCCCTGCAAGGTAGAATTCAGATCATGGTAGTTGGGGGGAGGAAGCATCCAGGATCTGGGGGAAAGCTGTGTTCTTCATCGATACTACCTCACACCCTAATTAACCCATCTTGAAGAGGCACATTTTTAAGAAAAGTTCCAAATGTTAAGTCTATCACTTTCAAAGGACTACAGCCATGGGTCAAAAATAGCTCATGCAGGACATCAATGGCAAATTTCCTATCACCTAGAGGAAAGAAAAGATAGAACATACACCTAGAGAGAGAAAATTAAGTCACATATGAAGGGATAGAAATCATCATGGCTGACTTTTCACCGACAACACTAAAAGCTAGAAGGCCATGGCGCAATGTCTTCATAAGGAAAAGAGCCTAAATCAGTAGCACACAACTCAGTGAATTTCCACGTAGTGAACACGTGAGTAACCAGCACCCAGGTCTAGAAGCAGAACATTCATTCTCTTCTGGTGAACTCTTTTCAGGCTCTCATCCACCAAAGGTGGCATCTTTGACATGACTTTAAATATTTACATAGTCGAAGTCAGACATTATGTATTCATTATGTATTCTTTTATGCCTGACCTTTTTCATTCCATGTTATTTGTGAGATTCACCTAGGTTGAGTGTTCTGTTTTTGTTTTATTGTTCTCATTGCTCAAAGTACCTTATCTTACGACTGTATCACAAGTAGCTTTAAAAGGTGGCATTCTTGAGAAAAGGAAAAATAATAGGAATTTCAGAAGAGCTATAACCTCAACATAGGCACTTTACAATGTATATTAACCCTTGCTGAACTTTTATGTTTAGACAAGGCTTTCTATTCCTGAAAAGGTTTACAGTAAAAAAATAAATTTTTTTAAAAGGGTTACAGTCTTGGAAACCCACTGAGGCAATTCTACTCCACTCTATAATATTGCTGTGAGTTGAGAATTGACTCCCTAGTAATGAATGTTTTGAGTTTTTAAAAATCAATAAATCTTTTTAAAGTAATTATTGACCCTTCTAACTTGTAATACTTACTCTGATATACACTCTCTTTTGATGTTATTGTAAAACACTGTATGACCTTTTAGGTTATTTATGTTGTAAAATGAACTTAGAATTGTAATCCTTTAACTGTCAGCAGATCCTGGCAAAGTTCAGCGGATTCATAAATAATGAAAGTTCATATTCTGCTACAATATTTATGAAAATTTTAAAGCAGAGGCATATAGATTTTAAAATAAAAAGAACATATTTACATGAGCTATTCGGATCAATAGAGGCTACCTTTCTATAGTGAAAGTTTCAAGGAACAATTTTCATATGTCTCTAGGAAAAGAATATATTCTGTCATATTATATAAATCCAAGAAGTCTGAGAATCTTTGAAACAGAATATTAAAATTCAGTAGATATAACTATTAAAACTCACAGCACTTTCCTGTGCTTTGGTCTCTCAGGTATAACTTTGGGAATACCTCCTCACATGGTCCCCACCTGCTTTGCCCAATACCATGGACATGAGGAACAAAGCCATTGATCTCTGACTAGCTGTCTTCTTAGAAAATGTTCGAGATCCCCAAGCCCTTCAGATTGCCTTCCTTGTCCTGTTGGTAGCAGGCATCATGGTCTCCTCTGCAGCTTGCGTGTCTTCCTGCTTCTAGAACTTTATGGTCCATGCTCCATGCTTTCCCAGGCCAAGTTTTCTACCTTGAGGTGGGGTCGTGGGGGGATCAGGGTGATTATCTCTGTCAGTTATGCACTTTTGGTTTTAGGTTACTGAAAACCCTCAGATAGAGGAACTTATGGCTGAAGAAAACCTTATTGACAAAATGAAATTCCAATGACTAACATTCAGATTGGACATAAAAAGCTTTAAAATATTTTATGCAATCACTAAAGCAAAAGTATGAAAGACTAGAGTCCCTAGAGTTAGCAAATAACAACTTGGTGTCCCAATTAAATTTGGATTTCAGACAAAAAAGAATCTTTTCATGTGTGTCCTATTCAATATTTATGATATACTAAAACTTATTCACCACTTATCTGAAATTTAAACTTTACTGAGTACCCTGTATATTATCAGACAACCTTAAGTAAAGATAGCATCCATGAATAAGACTCATATAGCAATGAAACATATTAAATTAGTCTGGGAGGGATTCCAAATTCTAACATGTTACTAGCCAAGACATAGTAAGTAAATGAGGCAGGTGGCTAGCCAGCTTCTACTTGCATGGGTTAATTCCCATGGAAGGAAAAGGCATATACAGAGAAGGAGAGACGGGCAGAGGGAGCCGAGTGCAGCATCTGCTGCTAGTCTGATTCCCAGCCTCACCCCAGGACCTCATGCTGAGTCATTTTAAAGAGACAGACTGTAGGCCCAAGCTAAATGAGAGGTCCTAAGAATCTCTGGGTCAAAGTACAACATTGCATTTGGTATCCAGGTTACAAATGACGATGTGACCCAGAAAGAGGGACAAAAGTTCCATCCCATTTCTAACCTTGCTGCTTGGAGACCACAGTAGGAGCATTAAAAGCCCATCACTGACCACCCTTGAAGCAGTCTCCCCAGTCCTCGGGATCGTCAACATGACCGAAAGAACCAGAAAGGACAAGATGAAAGCTGATATGGCTTTCCATGTTCCAGCTTAGTCTCAAAGTTATCAAGAAAGGTATTCAGAAAGAAGCACATCGCCTGCCTTCGAACTTCATCCCCACTTACTACACCACAGTGTCTGCTTTAAGTGGTTTCAAGTAATTGCTTACAACCAGAAGTGAAATCTCATCCATAAGTAGCACTTTGTGTAGAGTTTAAAGTGTAAGCTAGTTCTGAACAGCTGATAGTTATTAGGAGAAGCTGGTTGTTCAAATCCATCTCTAAAATGTGCTTTTGGAGGAAAGTCAAGTCTCAGAGACACATAAGGATGTGCTGCTCCAAAAGACAGTCAGGCTATCTATCGCCCCATGGGAGACTTGAGACACTTTCTCCCTCGCCATCTGTCCTTCTCTGGCTTCATCTTCTATGAATGGTGGTTGTGTATTAGATCAGCCTCTTATTATAGAACAGTAAGATGTAAGGTTTGAGTTTAGGCTAAAAGAAAAGGAAATTTCTTAGACAGCAAGGCTCAACCACCAAGTACAGCCTAGTTTAGAAGAGTTCTCTCTTGGAACAGGGAGCAAAAGATTTCCTTGTTCCTCAAGTTCAGTGGTTCTCAACCTTCCTAACACCGCGACCCTTTCATACAGTTCCTCATGTTGTGGTGACCCCCCCAACCATAAAATTATTTTCATTGCTACTTCATAACTGTAATTTTGCTACTGTTATTAATCATAATGTAAATATCTGTTATGCAAGATGTATTTTCACTGTTACAAATTGAACATAATTAAAGCATACTGATTAATCACAAAAACAATGTGTAATTATCTATTGTGAAATATTTATTTCTAATTACAAATAAATGAAATTTTGTCCTGAAGCATGGTGTAGCATGGATAACAGTCTTAATATAACAACAGTAAACTACATTTGCTACATTTGCCATCATATGCGTAAAAAGCTAACGTCAGTGCAAAGGTTGAGATAGCTTCTTTCTCACCAGATCAGAAATTCTCAGGGCAGTCTTTATGAGAACGCAACAAAGATCATCTTTCACAACACGTCTACTTCTGTATTTAGATGTGATAACCAATAAGATGGAAAACCCTGTTTCACAAAGATATGTTGCTGGAAATGGAAGAAGAAGGCACAACACAGTCTCAGACAGAACAGGATACGACTGCAAACACTTGATCCAGAATTTTGTAACTGGCATTGTGGAGAAATCGGTTCTTGCTGCTTCGCTGTTAATAAGTTCAATGAACTCCTCTTGTGCTGTCTCAGGAACATCTTCAACTTTGACTGTGAATGGGTAAGTGCAAATGGGATGTCAGGTAAATTTGGAGAGTACGGTGAAATTTCATCTGCGAGCATGTGCAAGTGTTCTTTCACAGAAATGATCGCTGCAATCCTTTTGTCGGGTTCAATGCCATGGCCTTCAAAGAAAGCAGATAAGGCAGGCAACATGGAAACTTTATTTTCATTTAATTTTTTTTTTTGCCAAATCTGGTTTCATTTGGAATGATCGGATCTTTTCAGACAAATTGAGGCATGTTGCATTTGGTCCTTGAAGTGATCAATTTAACTCGTTGAAGATGGCAAAGATGGCGACCAAGTAAGCTACTTTCTCCATTTCACTTTTTATCACTAAAAAGTGCTTCAAACTGTGGTCATGCTTCCTGATTTTAAAATGTTTGAGTTCATCGCGAAGCTCAAAAACACGTTTTAAAACTTTTCTTCTTGGCAACCATCTCACTTCAGACTGTTCAAAGTGCTCACCTTTACAAAATTGACAGAACTTATGACACTTTTCATTACTGTGGGTAACTCTTGTGGCAGCGTCTTCATTGCTAATATTTCCCAATGAATCATACAGTGAGTTCGGGTGACTTTTGGTGACTCATTCAGTACCAAACATTGAAATCCAGATCGACATCCTAGCATAGCTGGAGCACCATCTGTGCAAACACCACAAACCTTTTCCCAAGAGATCTTCTGCTCTTTCAGAAATGAACCAACTGTGTCAAATACATCACGTGCAGTAGTTGTCATTTTGAGAGGTTTGCAAAAAAATCCCTCATCTTTAAAGTCGCCATCATTAATATACCTGATATAAACCAATAAATGAACAGTTTGCAATGTCTGTTCATCCAAATTCATCAAGCTGGATGCTAAATATTGGAAGTGAGCAGATTTAATTTCCTGGATTTCCTAGTCAAGAATATCAGCAGACATGTCATCTATTCTGCAGACAGTCTCATTAGATAAGGAAATTGCACTCAATTTCATAACAAATTTGCCTCTGATCATAACTGGAACAATGCTTTTGGCCACTGGCAACAGTAAATCCTCAGTGTGAGGTTTCATAGCTCTGGTGATTCTGAGTGCCACCAAATATGAAGTTTCAATGGCTGCTACGTTTTGTTGATGGTACTTGCCACCAGTGTCAAGTCTGGCTTTCGTGAGTCCATCAGCTTTGCTTATAAAATAGTTGGTATCCCATCTGGCAAAGCTCAGATGCTTGCTATCAAAATGGCAAATTATTTTGTTCAGCTTCATAGATTCAGTTGATAGAACTTCACAAGTAACACATTGCAGTTTCTCAATTCCTGCTGTCATTATTGAGGTAAAACCATACTGTAAAATAATCCTCACTATATTTTCTTTTCTTAACATTCGTCTCTACAAGACCCATTGTCATGGGATGGTTTGCTAATGAAAATAATATATAACAATAACTTTAATAATACAAAAGATGATACATGGCATAGTTCAGTCAATAGAGGTCATTAAAGTTTCCTATGATTTATCATTCTCTGTGTTTTGTTTTTTTACATACCTGTTACTATCATAAGGGGGCCGTATTCACATCAGCCACAGCTGAATATAAAAAGATCAATCATCATCCAGATTAAGTTCCCATGGTACAGATTTTTTGCAGTAGTTGATGATTTTACAGCACGTGATATTACATTTACCCAGTAATTATAATTCATGAAGTGTCATTTTACCTCCAATACTGCTGCTTTCAACACAGTAGCTTCTTGTAACAGAGTAGCTGCTTTCAACACAGCAGTTGCTTTCTACACAGTAGCTGCTCTCTACACATGTGACTGGTCCACAAGTACATTATGGTGCCAACCCTGTCACATACACCTGCATTTGCACTGGGTATATGTGAGGGGGTTGGTTCAATGATGTCATCACGCCAGGTACACATATGTGGGCATGTCTGCATATGGGTGGACCCCCTGGAGACAAATAGAGGAGCTGTGTGTCAGTTCCTAAGGCCATCCCTCTGTGAAAGGGTTGTGCGACCCCAAAGGAGTCACAGCCCACAGATTGAGAACTGCTGCTCTAGTTCTTAAATGCTTCCTTCCCCACCACCCCCCCACCTGACTATCATGACCCCAATTCTACCTTATAAATCTGGCTAGACCATAGCATGTACAGGGGTACAGATAAGAGCTGGAAACACAAGGAATCCAGGACAGATAAACTCCTCAGGAACAATATTGAGAGTAGCCATACCAGGAGGGAAAGGGGAAGGTGGGGGGAGATAGGGAGAACTGATCACAATGACCTACCTATAACCCTCTCCCAGGGGGGGTGGACAACAGAAAAGTGGGTGAAAGGAGACATCAGTCAGTGTAAGACATAAAAAAATAATAATTTATAAATTATCAAGGGTTCATGAGGGTGGGCGAGGGAAGGGAAAAATGAGGAGCTGATACCAAAGGCTCGAGTAGAAAGAAAATATTCTGAAAATGATGATGGCAACAAATGCACAAATGTGCTTGACACATGGATGGATGGATGGATTATGATGAGATGTATGGGGCCCCAAGAAAAATGATTTTATATATTTTTTAAAAACGGATTCCTTTTTTATGATGTAATGTCTCTTGGGAACTTTTAAAAATAGGAGTCTGAAAACCTGGTCAGGCTTCAAGTAGTTCCTGTGTTCTTAACCAAAATAACATCTTAACATTAACCCAAATTCATCAGATCCATTACTAGACCAAACTAGTTGATTGTAATTTATAAACATAAGGCAGATTAGAACTCCCTCTTATTGGGTTTCTGAGTTAGGCTGGGTTGTGTAGAGATCCATACATATAGAAAGATATAGAGATATGGGTATGGATATATATAGAGAGAGGGAGAGAGAGAGAACTTTTTATAAAGAAAATGGCTCATCTAGTGGTAGAAACAGGTAAATCCAGTCCAGTTTAACTCCATGAGTCAGATATGAAACTGGAGGCTTCTGTTGACTTGCCCAGCGTTAGCTGCTGATCTACCAGAAAGCAGGAAGATGAATCATAAGAGCCATGGCCATTGGATGCCCAGGTGGATGAATCCCAGGTCAGCAGGTCAGGCTTGTAGGGGCACCGCCCAAAGCCTCTGAGGACAGCAGCTCACATGGCAGCTCAGATGGCAGGCTGCGGCTGAGTCTCTGGAATATGGTGGGCTGTTGGCTCCAAACCAAAGAGCACGGCATGGATAAGTCAATGCTGGACCTCCACCAGCAAAAAAGCAAGTTTCCCACACAGTCTACTTACCTAGGTAATAGGCCGCAACCCACGAAACTTCATCACGGTTCTGATCTGAGAAAGAGGGCTGCTCGTCACCCTAATCCTCCCACAACTGCTGGTCTGCTCCCAGTAGATCCCAATGTTAGCTGGACAGGACAGGCAAGGGGAGAGATGATGATCTGGTAGAAAGCCTAACACAATGGGGAGGAGGAGACATGTTTCCGTGCATCCCTCTCCGGCCAAGAGAAGGTGAAGGGCAGACAGGACACATTTCCTCATCAATGGAAGAGGCCAGAGAGAGTGAAAAGGCTGGGTGGAGAGAGACAGGATGTGCACACTACCCCACAACGCCTGAAGGGACTCATGGCTTTGAGGTGTGGAGACAAGAACACAGCAGGAAGGCTGGGATGGATGGCTGGGATGGATGGCTGCAGGAACACACATGCACTACAGAGCCAGCCAAGAGCAGGAGGTCCACTGTTAGCCGACTAAAAGACCCAGCTCTACTTTCTCCCAGGACTTTTTTGACGAGCTAAAGGCCCTTTCGACTTACTTTCCAAATTATCCCCTTCAATACACTTACCTTTTTGTTTAACTCTTTTCTCTGACTCTTGTCAGAATTTTATCCCTTGCCTGAAATCTTTCTTGCAAGAGGGACAAGAACCTAGGAATGGAGAGGCTCGAAACCTGGAGTCCCCTCCCGGAAATAGCATCATTGTTTGAGTACATGAATTTGGGTACGACCCTGTGGGTTCTAGGTCAAATAACTGAGATTCTTGGCCCAGCCAACTTTACACATGACCCAACTAGTGCATGCTCCAAAGCCATCCATGTTTATGGAAGCAAACTGGTGTAGCTTTCTCCTGTGGGGTTACTGGTGGCTACCGTGCACTGACTTTGTGATTGTCCACTGGGTGTTGAAATACTGGGCGCCCGGGCTCTTATTGTAACATGGTGTAATCCTGAACACACGAACACTGTGAGAGGGTGGCTATGAGCAGGAATGGATTCAAGAGAGTACAACTGAGCAGGGTACCAGAGCCCCGAGAGACACAGCACTCGTGGATGTGCAGGGACGGGACTTGGCGAGCGGAAGGAAGAGACGACAATGGAGTGCTGAGTGGGAACTAAAACAAGGAGCAATTTTGACCATTCATATTCCTGGTGGTTGTAACAACCTCCGAGTCTGCCAAAGATCTTGAACAAACAGTTAATAGGCAACAGATTCTGAGAGACTGAAAAAACAAAAACTCACTGCCAGGGAGTCGATTCTGAGTCATGGGTTGTCCTATAAGCCAGAGTAGAACCGCCCCTGTGGATTTCCAAGACTGTAAATCGTTACTGGATGGAAAGCCTCCCCTTCTCCCTCGAAGCAGCTGGTAGTTTCGAACTGCTGACCTTGTGGTTAAGAGCCAACATATAACCCACGAAGCCACCAGAGATTTATAAAAGTAATATTCTAGAAACACTTATCTTACCTCATATAATGAGTAACACATGAGATGTTCAAATTAAACGGCTTACTGTAAACATGCCACGCAGTAGACTTTTTAATCTAAGATTGGTGAATGGATTGTTTCTCTTTTATTTTCTGTTTATCTATTATCTTAAAAGGGGGATTGTAACTAAAATTCATAACTAAAATATGTAGGATTCTAATTATTTTAATCCTCTAAACATTTCAGTAAAAGGTATTTCAAAAAATATATTTTCTTGTCATTTTAACTATAAAGAATAAAAGATTTTATTTTGTTTATTTAGGAGAGGTGCTCATGAGTAGGTGAGGAAGTAAAGTCTCAGAATTTGTATTGGAGACATTATTTGAAAACACTAAAATAATGATGGCTTTAATTTTGGAAAGAAATCAACTGCCAATGATAAGTCATAACCTCAAACAGGTGCTTTAGAAAAGGAAATTAAATAATGATGTTCTCAAGATTTGAGAGTTGGGAAAGTCTACCAAGGTTTATTAGTTGCTGGATAAACTATACATACTTTGAGGATTTAATTGCAATGGAAAAATGGGTGCTGTGTTCAATGTGCGCTTTGGGGTTGAATAGTTAAGAAACCCAAAGGAAAATGCTATCATAGTGTTATATATGCATTATAATTACAGTAATTTATTTAATTACAATAATTTAAGCAATTAATATTATAATTTTAAAATGTTGTATATATGGCACAAAGCAACGGGGGAAGAATAGCAACAATGTGTGAAGGGTACTATAATGGCTGTTTCTTTGGATTTAATTCCCTTTGCTGCCAAAATCCCTCTCCTGATCCCTTGCTCTCTCTTGCTTCCTTTTATTAAATTCGGAATAGGGAGGAGCTTACATTGTGGATCATAATTTTTGTATTCAACAACTTAAGCAACATGTTAAACCCCCAATTGCTTGTCCTGTAACCCCCCCCCCACACACACACACACATACACACACTTATTTGCTTTTCTTCCTCTTGTAGGATCCAATCTATCCCTCTCCCCAAGTTAACACACATGGTCTACCCTTTAACCTATTGCCCTCCTCCTCCTTCCCTCGTGCTTCTGGTAACCATCAGAGAGTCTATTTCTTTTGACATGAACACATCCATCTTGGTGTTTGTCCTTTATTACAGTGGGTCTCATACAATATTTGTCTTTTGTGATTGACTGACATCACTCACCATAATGTCCTCCAAATTCATCCATGTCATGAACTGTTTCACAATTTCATCATTATTCTTTAGCAAGGTGGAGTATTCCATTATGTGTACATACCAAAGTTTATTTATCTATGTTCTAGGTTATTTCCATCTCCTAGCTATTCTAAATATTTCCAAGATGAACATGGTTGTGTATGTATCTGCCCATGTTTTGCTCCTTATTTCTTTAGGGTAAATATACAGAGGAACCAAAGAGAAAGGAATAGTAGTTGGAAAGTATGGCCTTGGTGATAGAAGTGAATCTAAAGATCACATGGTCCAATTTGGCAATACCAAAGCTCACTCATCACAAATACCTCTTTTCAGTAACACAAAAGGCGACTGTACACATGGCCTTCTCCAGATGTAATACACAGAAATCAAATAGAAGACATCTAAAGGAAGGACTTTTGGGTAACCTCACTAGCAGCAGCTAAAACCAGGCCAGGGCTGACTGTGGAACAGACCACCAGTTGCTCATATGTAAGTTCACATGGAAGTTGAAATTGAAGAAATAAAAACAAGTGCATCTGAGCCAAAATACAACCTTGAATATATCCTACACAAATTTTGAGAACACGTCAAGAACAGATTCAATACTTTAAACACTAATTACAGAAGATATGGTGAGCTGTGGGGTGACATCAAGACATCATACATGAAGAAAGCAAAAGATCATTTCAAAGACACATACAAGCAAAATTTTGCTAAAGATCATTGAGATAGTTAAGGTGTATTATGTCAACCTGGCCATGTGGGGTTCATTGAAGGGCAGAGAAATAAATGGCTCAGTGGCCCTCGCCTTTCTAGCTCTCAGGTCTCTTGCTTTGTGATGGTTGGACCAGGGTGCAGCTGCCTTAGCCAGTTCCTTACTTCAGCTGGCAAGGCTGACTTCCTGTAAGACATCCCCAAGGAGAAGTCGCATGAACCTACCCCACTGTAGCCCTGGGTGCTGGAGCAGCCATGTGGAAACCCCTGCCAGCGCTGAGATGCTTACACATTCACTGATTCGGCTTTCCTCTGGAAGTCGGTGTCATTGTGTCTGTTTTGTGAGATGGAGGAGGACTTTGTGGATTGGTGTCAGACATATGGGTTAATGTTGGACTTGTGGGCTTGGGTCCCACCAGGTTGGGATGTTTTCTTTATGTGCCCTTACCCTGTATATAAAACTCTCTCTTATACATATGAGTTTCCGTGGACTTGTTTCTCTCAAGTCCCCAGACTCACACAATCATCCAACAGCATTTGCACCAGTACACTTACAGGGAGCTGCCAGAGATTCAGGCCCAATTCAGAAGAGAAGTTGAAACAAGGGACGTCATTGCTGATGTCAGGTGGACCTCAGCTGAAATATACCAGGAAGATATTTCCTTGTGCTTCATTGACTCCGCAAAGGTATCCTATGGTGGGAATTATAACCAACCACAGATACCCGTGAGGAGAACAGCGGTGCTCATGAGAAACCTGTGTACATAGATCAAGACGCAGCTGTATGAACAGAACAAGGCAGTACGATATGGTTTAAAATGAGAAAAGGCATGCTTCAAGAAACAAATATTGTCAACGCTATCATCTTATGCTATTGTTGGATCCATCATGAGTTTACAATACTCTCTGTCTGATAGTAAAGCTCTTCCAGCCCCTCCCCTGTGGCCCGAGGGGATCTGCCAGAGGCTTCATCTGACTAGATCTCCTACAGATAGACTTTGGGTTCCCATTGTCCTCCATGGCCTTCTAAAAATTTGGCGTTCACCATTTAAGCTCTAATACTTTTCCCTTCATCAGATCTGGATTTTTATGTTGTCATCTTTGGATCACACAGACTGGTGTGCTTCTTCAATGTAAACTTAGTTGATACCTCATTTTGATGGCTGCTTGTTTGAATACAAGCCTTTAAGACCCCAAACATGATAGCCAGGCACCAATTGATAGCCAGGCACCACCTGATTTCTTCACCACAGTTTGCTGTAGCGTCCTTATCTTCAATACAGTGATCTATTAAGCAGGGCCATGGTATAATAACTAATTGTTCATAAGTTGAGGCTAGAATTAAGTGGGAGCCCAGAATCCATCAGCTTTTCCATGGTTTATAAATGACTCTGGTTTAATTTGCAGTTTATTATGACAACAAAAACCAACAACAACAACAAAATAAGAAGAAAAATAATGTATAATAAGAATAATAAGGGTTCCTTGGAGGTATGGTATGGCAGGGAGAGGATAAAGGGAAGCTGATATCAACCACAGAGATAAGACATCCCTCACTGACCCATAGTACTACCAGGGACAACACTGGAGGCAGAGTGTGGGGAATTGTGCCCCATCTGACCCTACCACACTGGGATGAAGGGGAACAAAGCAAATGAGTCCCAGGGGAATATCAAAAAAGGCTTTAGGGCCAGAGTGTGGCACCTCATTAGTCTCAACTGGAAAACACCCCTAAAGGTCAACAAACAGACCTGAAACTATCTATAGGCTTTTCTTTTTTCTGTCATTGGGGTTTTGTTGTTGTTGTTGTTTGGTGGGTGGGGTGGGTGCTATTGTTCTTGAATTTTGTTTTCTTTTGCTCTGTCTTGTTTTTGTGCTTATGATTGTCTCTGCATGTCCATCTAGATAAAATAGGCGGGATAAACAATCCGGGGGAGGAAACATTGGGATCGATGGTTCCAGAGTGTGGAGTGGTGGGGAGGGAAGGGACATAGGAGAGGAGGAGGCAGGGGGAAGGAAGTAGATGTTAACAAAGCCAGGGACATGGGACCAACAAGTGATCTAAAAACTATGGTGAGAGGTGCATAGGATTCATGATGGGGCTTTATCAAGTGCAATGTAGCTGAGAGGAATTACTAAAACCCAAATGAGAGCTGAGCATGATAGTGGGACAAGAAGAAGTAAAAGGAAATAAAGGAAAGAACTAGGAGGCAAAGGGCACTTATAGAAATCCAAATACAGGCATGTACATATGTGTGTGTATGTGTGTGTGTGTATATATATATATTAAATGATAGGGAAATACATATATTTATATGTTAAGTATCAAGGTAGTAGATGGACACTGGGCCTCTACTCAAGTACATCCTTGGTGTAAGAATATTTTGTTCTAATAACCTGACATTCTGTGATGCTCACCTTCCAGACACAATCACTGAAGACTAAATGGCTATTACGTAGCACATCTGGTAAAGAAAGCTGATGGTGTCTGGCTATCAAAAGATATAGCATCTGGAGTATTAATGGCTTGAAGACAAACAAACAGCCATCTAACTGAAAAGCAACAAAGCCCACATGGAAGAGGCACACAAGCCTGTGTGATCATGAAGTATCGATGGAATCAGGTATCAGGCATCAAAGATCCAGAACAAAAAAATCATACCAATGTGAAGGGGGGAGAGGGAGGGGGTGCAGAGTTGAGAGCCAAAGCCAATCTGTAGACAATTGGACATCTCCTTACAGAGGGTCACAGGAAGAGACGAGCCAGTCAGGGTGCACATATCAAACATACAACTCTCCTCTAGTTCTTTAATATTTCCTTCTCCCGCTAATTGTGACCCCAATTCTACCTTACAACTCTGGCTAGAGCAGACCATGTACATGGGTACAGACAAGAGATGGAAACACAGGGAATCCAGGACAGATAATCTCCTCAGGACTAATAATGAGAGTAGTGATACCAGGAGCAGACGGGGAAGATGGGGGAGAAAGGGAGAACCGATCACAAGGATCTACATATAACCCCTCCCTGGGGGATAGACAGCAGAAAAGTGGGTGAAGGGTGACATCAGTCAGTGTAAGACATGAAAAAGTAATAACAATTAATAATGATCAAGGTTTCATGAGCGGGGAGTGGGGAGGGAGGAGAAAAATGAGGAGCTGGTACCAAGGGTTCAAGTAGAAAGAAAATGTTTTGAAAATGATTATGGCAACAAAAGTACAAATGTGCTTGACACAATGGATGGATGGATTGATAGTGATAAGAGTTTTATGAGCCCCCAATAAAATGATTTTTTTTTAAGTTCAAGAAGAAAGGAAATGTTCGGAAACTGATTGGGGTAGCAATTGTACAATTATGCTTGATCCAGTTGAATTATGGAATTTTGTTTTTTATGTTTTTTGTTTGTTTGTTTTTTATGTTTTGTGCAAGTCAGTATATCTGAGTCTATTTCACAATGCTTATAACCAGGAGGCCTCAAGAATATGAATATAGTTTATATGGACCAATCTAATAATATTTCTAGGTCAATTATGGAATGTTATAATATCGGTAAGAGTTCCCAATAAAATCATTAGTTAAAAAGTAAAATAAGTTATTAATAAGATAAACTTAACAAGAACCTGAATATCCATTTTGATGACACTAAAATACTTTTACGCTGGAAAAAGAAACCAACAACAAAAACAAGCAAAAGGCAGAAAAACAAAATCAAAGAAACAAAAAAGAAAAAAATATTGTTAATCATCCCCCTGGACCCCAGTTACCTTGGTGTCTTTTCTTCATAGCTTGCTGTTCACAAATATTTTTTATCTCATTAATTTTAAATTAATGCTTTTATAATTTCAATGACCCCTGGTTTTGCAGTGAGTTAAGCATCAGGTTGCTATCAGAAAAGTCATTTCTTAAGGCCCATCGTTCCACTGTACTGCAGGAAGATGTGCCTACCTACAGTACTTCTAGAAGGACGTAGTCCCTGGGGAGCCATATGGGTCGGTTCTTTAGAGTTGCTATTATGCAGAATTGATTCAACATAAATGTCTTATTTTGTTTTAAATTTTTATTGAAGAAGCACATCTCTGTTAGTTTCTTGGAGTTCAGATCACTGTCATTCATTTTAAACAATGTTCTTCTAAACTTGTCTGCTCATACAATAATAATGGGGTGTAAAGAAGTATGTTTATTAAAATACAGATTTCTGAGTTCTACCACAAAAGACAAAAAGGCTACTGAATTCATCTTTCCAAGGGAACAGTCTAGGAATCTGTAATTTTAAATAAGAATCACAGGTAAATCTTATAGTATAGTCGAGTAACTTTAGGAAATATTACTTTTTCTAAATGTAAATTCTTCCTTTGGAAGACCTTTGGGTCTTTGAACTCTTGAACCTTTGAACTTCTCTCTGGAGTAAATTTGTTTTCTTCTGAATACCTCAGAGAAAGCAAGTGTCCTTGACTGCCTCACTTTTATGAGCTCTCTGTAGTGAAATCATGCTGCTTAGCTGGTTCCTGGGCCATCAATCAAGCTGAAGCTGTGTGAGCTAAAGCTTTAAGAAATTAGTGGAAAGATCCCCAGCCATGAACTTAGGTAAACCTAAGTTTAAATCCCATTTAGACAAACCTGAGTATATATTCAATAGAATTAATAACCACATATCTTGACATGTTCCTTAAAGTCATTGTCTTGGCTCAGTTTTGTTCATCTCTGAAGTCGGAACAGGGTACTGGGTAGAATGCCAAGACACACAGCAAAAATAGGGTACAGCATAAAATGCCCACTTTTGCTTAGTACAGAACTAAACAAATGCCACTGAGTCCACTCTGATTTGTGGCAACCCTGTAAAGCAGGGTAGCACAGCCCCAGTGGGTTTCTGAGACTGTGAATCTTTATGGGAGTAGAAAGACTCGTCTTTCTCCCTCAGAAGAGTCAATGTTTTCCAACTGCTGACGTCTAGGTTAATACCAATAACAATGTATGACCACTCCACTAGGGGTCCCTGTTGAGGACATAGTGTCATTTTATGGTTTCTGTGGAGTGTTTTCCTATTTCTCATAGCTGCTGTGAATAGTGAAGAGCATATTAACAAAACAAAAAAATAAATAAACAACGTTGCTCAAGTTGGAAGAGAGATCAAGTTCAATGATCTTTTCCTAACAGTTTGAGTCTCCTAAACAAGTGGCAAGGACCTTGCGGTTGGTTTCTTTCTTTGACTGGTTAGCTGTTTGCTTGTCATTTGGGTTTTGATTTTTATCTACCACTCTCTCAATCACCACCAAAAAAATGTTGTTTTAGTTTACAGATTACTTTGATTAATTACTTAATCTGACCTACAGAAGGTATTTCCCAATTATCCTGGTTTCCCAGAATCAGCAAAGACTCACATGGGAGGATGTGGTTCATAGATTTAGTTGTTAGAAGCCCTGCTTACTGCCATTGCCAAGTTCCCATTTTGCTGAACATGAAAACCCCAACACTCTGTGATATCCTGTCAAGCATCCTAGGTAATATCTCACCTGCTCACTCTGAGGATAGGGGGAAATGTTTCATCATTTGATTTAGTTTATCTGTATATCAAACCAACCTATCACCACAGTGTCAATTCAAAATCACGGCAACTCCAGGTGCTACAGAGAAGAACTGCCCCTTAGAGTTCTCGTGGCTTCATTTTCACCAAAGCAGAATGCCAGGCCGTCTATGGACAGTGCCACTGGGCAGGCTCAGCTCACTAACCTTTAGGTTAATAGTTGAACACAAACCATTTGCCCTATGAATTAATCAGTTTGTCATTATGGAGAAGGTTTAAATTTTTCTTGAGATGTGAAAGTTTTGTGTGTAGTATAATTAACACTTTAATATTCAAGGCATCAACTGAAAAATCTGGATTATTTTTCAACCACAGGGCCAATTTCAAAATCCCTTCTTGCTTTCAGATTCCTTAATGTCTCAGAGCACATCTGTATTCAGGTTTTGCAATCTCTCTCTGAGAGGTGTTCTGAAAATATAGTTTAGCATATATGTTATTAGATAATTACATAGATTTAGATGGACTACTTTTGCATGCAGTGTTTATATAATTATCCTGGTTGCTGTGTTTCTTTTCTGTGAATTGTAACAATCACAGTAAGTAATAGGAAAACCCTTGCTCAAGTAGAAATGTACTCTGCGGTATTCTTCCAATTAAAAACACAAATATTATTCTAACTAGAAAAAAAACCCTCCGAGTTCTAAGGAGGAAATTGGTTGGTGTGTACAGAGAGAACTATGTGAACAAGTAAAGAAAAATGTACTTATTTTTTTTAAAAAGGTGAGGGAATTTTTACTACATACCTTCAGAAGTTTTATTTTTATTCACAAGGGCAAAAGTCAGAAACTAGCAGAAATTTTTATCTGGTTGTAACACAGAAAGTCCTGCGTCAACCAGTTGTCCTTTTCTAACTTAAGCAGTCTATTTGCAAAACAAAGATCATTCTCTTTTTTTTCTTTCTTTTTTTTTTTTTTTGCTGATGCCAAATTTCTAAATTTAGCCTTCCCTTTCTAAAGTTGTTCTGTTTTGACTGATATTGGCAGCTGTTATTTCTTTAACCTTGTGTTTCTAAGCACCTCGGATGTTCTTGCTACACGTTGCGGTTTTTGCTGTTGCCACCATCTCCATCTTTAGGTGGGTGTTTCAGACCATGCTGACAGCTAGTCTCTAAACGGTTTTTTCGGTCACAGTTGGCGAACATAATATCTTATAGTGAAGGTGGTCATTTTTATGCAGTGCCTCAAAGGACCGTGTGATGAATGATGTGTTCAAAACACACAGCACAAGCACAAATAACAATGCTGCAAGGTTCTGTACGGTCCTCGCCTTAAAGTTTAAGACTTGAGTTATAGGCAGGCAGGTTTTAATCAATGTGGGGAGCGAAGCAGCCATGAAGAAAGCAAAAGGCTTCAGCAGCCAAGATTCATGTAGAATACTCACACGTCTTCATGTAAGAAAGGCAGCACCATGGAGCATGTGGGAACGAAATGAGTGGGTCAGGACAGTAGAGACATTATAGATCATGGTTAAAATATTTCCTTGAGAAATACTATATCAGGTATTCATCCCAGAAGATAAATGTGAACATTTTCTCTGCATACATTTTTCTTACAAAAATTAAATAGTAGCTATATCTCGCTTTATTAAATTATCAAAATGCTATATACCTGGACCACCACGGTCCAGCGCCCCACAGCATTGCCTTGAGCGAATTGTGTTTTAATGCTGCCTTAAGTTTCCATGAAATGTTGCTGATAGTCAAGGAATTTGCCTTCCAGTCCCTTCTAATAGTAATCAGATTACTCATTCCCTCACTTAATGTCTCGTATCAAGAAATGTCCCTTGAGCAAAATTTATTCTAGAATATGCGGCCAAGAAACAATTCATGTTTCCTCCGTAAGATGGTGCTTCTTCTATTAAAACAAGGGGGAACCTATGGCTTACTGTATTTCTGCTTGTGCACTGCCTAACAGGACTCTCACCATAACTCAGTACGACAATAAGTTAAGCCATAGACTATCTTTTTGAATTCTCTATTTTTCCAGGGATCTGATGTATGGGGCTTCAAAAATTTTGTGGGAAAAATTGGAACTTAAAGAGACTATGCATTTTCCATAAGCTTTTTGAAGCTCCCTTTTATGCCACTTTTATTAGCACGTTTAAAATTACTTAAAGCTCTTCTTGGGAAAAGATTGGTTATTAGTAATTCTATAGATGAATTATTCAGAGAGCAGTTATCTGACAACATTGGTTATCCAAAACACAATTAATAAAAATAGATAAACTCGATTAAAGGATTCTAAACAGTTGTAAATGCCACGGATGATTACAGGGTATATAAGGGGGAGGGTATGGGCAATAGGGAGGGGAAGGGGGGTTAGAGGTAAATCATGAGGGCAGGAGGCAAGAAGGAGCACTGGAGCTGATTGTGACTGAAGAGCTCACTTTGGGGGAGAATTAATCTTGTGGGTAGGGAATGACCTAGGATGGATGTGGTGGTAAATTATATAATTTCCCCTACATATATTTGAATGATTGATCTATTCAATTGACCTATTCAATGGAAGAAGTGGGAGAAAGGGAGTGGGGAGCCAACAAACCCACGAACAAGGGAACAATAAGAGATCTAAAATCGATGGTGAGGAGGGAGTAGAATTCCTGGTGGGGGGTGATCAAGCGCAATGTAGCCGAAAGAAAGTACTAAGAGTCATCAAATGAAAGGTGAATGTAATCGTGTGTCAGGAGGAAAGTAAAAAGAAATAGAGGAAAGAACTCAAAGCCAAAAGACATTTATAGAGGTACAAATATAGGCATGCACATATGTAAATATATAAATATATTAATAGGGATATAGGTCTATGTGCATATATTTAAATGTTAAGCATTAAGGTAGCCGACAGGCATTGGGTCTCTACTCAAGTACTCCTTCAATGCAAGAACACTTTGTTCTAATAACCTGGCATTTTGTGATGCTAGCCTTCCCAACATGATCAATGAAGTCAAAAGTGGGTGCATAGGCAAATGTGGTGAAGAAAGCTGATGGTGCCCGGCTGTCAAAAGTGATAGTGTCTGGGGTCTTGAAGGCTTGAAGTTCAATAAGCGGCCATCTAGCAGAGGCTTTCTTTCTACTCCTGTAAATAATTAGTCTAGGAAACCCAGAGGAGCAGTTCTACTCTGTCCTACAGGGTCACGAAGCATCAGCATTGACTGGATGTCACTGAGTTTGAGATAAGTACGTATATTAGAATTGACTGAGGATTTGTTGAAACTAATAAGGTCCTGAACACCCAGTAAGAATCTCTGGGAGTATAGTCCAGAGAACTTACATTTTCAGAACCAAACTAGGTGACTCAAAATAAATGCAGTTGTTTGTTGCCACTTGAAAAAGAAAAGTAGGATTATTTTATTTCTGCGTCGCTGTTTGAAAGGAGGCCTGGTGGCATAGGGGGGATCAGGTGGTGATGCTAACCTCAAGGTCTGCAGTTTAAAACCACTCACCACTCTGAAGGTGAGAGTTGAGGCTTTCTCCTTCTGAAAAGATGTAAAGAGTTGGAAACCTCTAGGGTAGCTCTACTCTGTCCTCTAGGGTCTCTATGAGTCAGGATTGACTCTGCAGCATTGAGTTGAGTTTTACTGGTTGCACTATCTCAAAAACATTTGTGGGTCTCCTTTTCTCAGAACGTTAGACTGCTCCATCTAAAGGAGCCCGTGCCTTGGTCTTCTCTTTGCCTTATAATCACCTTCTCTGTGTTCTCAACCAATCTCAAGAATATGTTCCCACCCCAGAAAGCCTCTGAAGTCAGGACTTACATAGCTAACCACTTATTCACTATCTCTGCTTGGTTGTCTAATCGCTATCTCAAACTTTGGATCCACCTTTCACCTGTGGCTTTATTTGCTTTAGTTGATGGCCCATCCTTCCAATGGGAAGGCCAAATACCTTAGAGCCATCGTTGAATCCTCACTCTCATATCCCATATTCCATCTACCAAAGCATTTCACTCACTTTTTCTTTAAAGTGGATCTCACACCCTCCACTGTGAACACTGTCATCTGGTCCTCTGATTCTTAAAATAGGCTCCTGAACTGGTAGCCCTTCTACCACCATTGGCTTCCCAAACCCCACATCCCCACCCACCCATACATACACACAGAGAATCTATTCTAGAAGCCAAATCACTTTACTCTTCTGCACAAAGTCTCATTTGAATTCAAAGAGACCACCGTACCCTTTTATCTTTCTATCCTCTTTGATCACTCTCTCCCTCCTGCCTCATTCGTTCTCTGTTATTGGACAATCATAAGCGCAGCCCCACTGTATTAATTTTCTATCACCACGATATCAAAGTATCAGCTTAAAACAACATAAATGCATTTTCTTACAGTTCTGGAGGTCAAAGCCTGAAATGCCTTCACTATGCTAAATCCAAGGAGTTGGCACAGCTAATTTCTTCTTCAGAAAATTTGTTTCCAAAATTTTTTAGCCTATAGTGGCTACCCATATTCTTTGTTCTATGGCTCCTTTCTCCATCTTCAACGTGCATTACTTCATTCTCAACTTCCGATATCATATTATCTTCTTCTCTGATTCTTCCTGTGTCCTCTTATAAAGTGTGTGATTATACCAGACACATTCATATAATCTGAATAATCTTCTACTCATCTCAAGATTCTTAATTTAATTACATCTGCCAGAAAATTTCTCTGTCTCTCTCTCTCTCTCTCTCTCTCTCTCTCTCTCGCTATTGCTCTTTCTCTTTCTCTCCCTCCATGCAAAATATCAATCCCCAAATCTTGACATTAGGCTATGGACATGTTTGGGACCAGGTTCTTGACATGGTCAATTTCACAGTCATGAGCGGCTTTCCCAGATGGCCACCCTCTCCCTCTTCAGCTTTTCACTCGAGTCGCCGGATCAGGGAAGCCAGCCCTGAGCACCCGATTTTAAAGGGAACCATTAACAACTCTGCCCCTGATTTCTTGATCATCTTTTCTCTGCTCTAGCGTCTCCTCAAAGCCCTCATTACCTTCCATTACACCATGTAATTTACTTATTCTTTACAATTGCTACTGCCTCTCTCCCTGTTCTGGAATCTGTACTTCATGAGGTAAACCATTCTGGTTACTTTGTTCATCTTCAAATGCCTCTGGCACATATTAGGAGTTAAATAAATATTTTCTGAGTGAGTAAAATATACAGTATGTCTTAGTCCCCATGAATCTAGGACAGTACAAATGATCAGACCTTTTTAATCCAAATTATGATAATTTAGTCTGCTTTAGAAATTGAATCCTCATTACATCTGTTCACAGGCAGGTATCAAATGCTTTTAAAAAGAGTACTCTGCTAAACCAACATACCTTATGACTGCTATGACAATCCCATTCCTTTGGAATGCATTGTTCATGAGTAGACGCCAATTCATAGCTGCCCTGTAGGATGGAGTAGAACTGCTTCATTGGGTTTCCATGTGTTTAAATCTTTACAAAAATAGACTATCACACCATCCTCCCGAGGAGCTACTGGTTGGTTGGAATTGCCAATCTTTTAGTTAGCAACTGAGTATTTAACCATTATTGCACCAGAGCTCATTGGTTTCCCTGTAAAATCAAACCAGTGTAGTGGGTTACTACACTGGAGTACAGTAAGCCAGAGCAGAAATGGCCGTGTGGGTTTTAGAGGCTGTAGGAATTTGCTACAGGAGCAGAAAGCCTCACCTACCTTTCTCCTGTGGAGCAGCTAGTAGTTCACCCCTACCAGATATATAAAATAAAACACGTAGACCCTAACAAGTATTGACAAAAATGTAGAGAAATTGGAGAATGTGGTAAAATGTAAAGTAGTTCAACGTTCTTCAAAAAATTAAGCATAGTTACCATATGGCTGAGCAATTTTATTCTTAAGTGACCTTCCCAAAAGAAATGAAAACATGTGACCAAACTAAAATATGTACAAAATCTTCAAAGAAGTACTATTCACAATAATGAAAAAGTAGAAACTATCCAAATATCTATTAACTTATCAATGAATGAGCACACTCACTGAGCCAATTCTATCTCATAAAGAGTCAACAGGACAGAATAGAACTGCCGACATGGGCGTTCCAAGGCTGCAGCTCTTTATGAAAGCTGACCACCACATCTTTCTTCTTCAGTTAGCAGCCAAGTGCTTAACCACTGTGCTACCTGAGGACCTTTGTATCCATACAATAGAATACTAGTCAGTAATAGAAAGGAATAGAGAACTAGTACATGTGCAATTTGAGTGAACCTCGAAAACACTGTGCCACAGTGGGGGGAAAAAGCCAGGCACAAAAGATCACAGATTATATGGTTCCATTTATAAGAAATATCTATAGTAGTTAGAGCCATTGAGACATAAAGTAGATTGGTGGTTGTCAGCAGCTAAAGGGGGAAAGGGAAATAGATGAGGTTACCTCTTAGGTTCACTGCAAACAGGTAAGGTGCTTTTTGTGAAGAAGGGAGGTGATTAATATGTTCTAAAATTAGCTACTGGTGGTGATATAGTTAAAGTTTATTGTGCCAACCTGGCCAATAAACATGTGGGGTTAATTGAAGGGCAGCAAGATAAATGACTGAGTGAGCCTCGCCTTTCTAGTTCTTGGGCCTACTGTTTTGTGATGGTAAGACCAGGGTACAGCTGCCTTAGCCAGTTCCTGCTTCAGCTGGCAAGGCCCACTTCCTATAAGACATCCCTGAGGAGAAGCCACATGGACCTACCCCGATGCAGCCCTGTATGCTGGAGCAGCCATGTGGAAACCCCTGCCAGCCCTGAGATGCTTACACATTCACTGATTCGGCTTTCCTCCTGTGGTCAGCATCACTGTGTGTGTTTTGTGAGATGGAGGAGGACTTTGTGGATTGGTGTCGGACATATGGGTTAATGTTGGACTTGTGGGCTTGGGCACAAGTTGGGATGTTTTCTTGATGTGAACTTAACCTTTATATAAAACTCTCTCTTATACATGAGTTTCTGTTTATTTATTTCTCTAAAGTACCCAGACTAATACAGGTGGTAGTTTCGCAACTCTGAATATACCAGAAACCACCAAAAGGTAAGATTTATGGTATGTAAGTATCTCAATAAAGCTGTTAGAAAGAAAAAATATCAACTGAAATAATTGAGAGAATCTTGCCCCAATCCTGTTTTTGTTTTAAGGGTTTGTGGTTTGTTTTGTTTTGAATCCATGTTATTTTTCAACTGAAAAAATGTGAGCAATTTCCTTTTGCTTGTGAAAAGATACTGAGCAAAATGTCTGAATTTGACTAGTGAACCAGATCGTTTGAATTGTCTCAGCCTTTAGTGAAGGCTAAATGGGTTACACAAGGCAAAGTGTTCTGGAAAGGATTGGCCCTGAAAGTGTCGCATGTAATATGATACTAATATAATATAATATTGCTCTGTTATGTGTTTCAGGTGCTTTTTGTTTGTTTGCTTGCTTGCTGGGTGTGGTGTTAAAGGTCCATATACAGGAAAATACAAATGTGTGTGGTTTGGGAGAGGAGATTGGCTTTGTTTTTTCTCTCTTCAATAGCCATCTGTGTAACTCAATGAGAATTTCAACTCATCTCTTCCTCCCTCACGAAGAGGAGAGGTTAGGATACTCTATTAGAAGGCTTAAAGCATATAGGAAATAGCCTTCCTCCCTGAAAGCAGTCACTGATCCTTAGCTTGCTTCTAGTGGCCACTGCTCCCTCCCATCCTTCTTTCCCCAACTCCTCCCCCAACCCCCAACCCCCCAAAAATCAATACTTTGTTTTCAAGTGTTAGCAAAGGCTATAAACTAAACAGCTAAAATTAAATGAGAGTGATAAGAACATATATTTTCCTCTTGGATTATTGAATAAATATTTAAGCAATAAGTCATATATCTTTCTCTATATGATCTCTTAATCGATCTCTTATTTAGGAATTACAAAGAACTTGACGGCATTGGAAAGTAGCTTAACGTCGAAATTGAGAAGAAATCTATGTAAGTAACATTATGTGTTCCCCAAAAAAAATGAGTGGGGAAATGAGATTCCAAGTTAAAGATGTAGTTCTAGGAGAAAGCCACACTCATGGTCCTTCACGGCCCGGTCCTTTTTGTGTAAAATGTCAGCGCAGGCACTGTGGAGAAAAGCTAGCGCGGCCATGTCTCCGCTACATCACAAACAGTCCATTCAGGATGCTAGCTAGAGGACTAGCCTCTCCAAAATCTCCTTCAGGAGACATGGCTAACAGGTCACTTACCTTCCTCTAGTGTCTTCAGTCTGAGAATGAAATTTGAGAAAACTATGAGTGTAGAGTTGTAAGCTTAACTCAAGAATTGACTACCACACTGTGCAAGAAATAAATATTTTATAAGCTCAAGTAATGTAGCCAAGAATTAGAAATAATAGCAATCTGCACCTTGATGAACAGTGTGATTTATATTTAGAAAGAAGACAAAGGAACGTTTCTGAGGAAAGTGGATTCCTGAAGACATTCTTAAGAAGAATGTAGCTTGCATTCACATCTTGGAGAACTGGGTGGAAGTTTGGTCCCTTTTTCCCTGTGGAGATATAAACTGGACATCCCCTTACAGAAGGGTCTTGGGGAGGAGTCGAGCCAGTCAGGATGTGATGTAGCGATGATGAAACATACAACTTTCCTCTAGTTCCTAAATGCTTCCTCCCTCCCCCACCACCATCATGATCCCAATTCTATCTTATAAATCTGACTAGACCAGAGGATGTACACTGGTATAGATAGGTACTGGAAACACAGGGAATCCAGGACAGATGATCCCTTCAGGACCACTAGTGAGAGTGGCAATAGTGGGAGAGTGGAGGGAAGGTGGGGTGTGAAGGGGGAAACGATTACAAGGAACTACATATAACCTCCTCCCTGGGGGATGGATAACAGAAATGTAGGTGAAGGGAAACCTCGGGCAGTGTAAGATATAATAAAATAATAATAAATTATCTAGGGTTCATGAGGATGGGGGGAATGGGGAGGGAGGGGGAAATGAGGAGTTGATGTCAGGGGCTTAATTGGAGAGCAAATTTTTTGAGAATGATGAGGGCAACGAATGCACAAATGTGCTTTACACAATTGATGTATGTATGGATTGTGATAAGAGTGCTGTGAACCCCCTGAGCAAATTTACAGCAAAATAAAATAAAATAATAATAATGTAGGATTTAGCTAGAAAAGGAAGCAGATTTGAGAAGTGATCACAATCACATAGCCAACTCCCAAACAAAGCCCACGGCAATTCTGCCTCATAATGCAATTCCACCTCATAATGACCCTACAGTTTAGAGCAGAACTACTCCATCAGGTTCCTGAGACTTTTATAAAAACAGTCTAGCTCATCTTTTTTCCAAAGTGTAGCTGGTCAATTCCATTGGCCAATTTCCATTAACAGTCTAGTGCTTAATCCACTGCGCCACTGGGGCTCCTGAATGTAAGGCAGAGGCCCCCACATCTTTGAGGTTGTTGTTACCTGTACAATTCATCCAATAAAATCGACCTTGTAGAACCATCAAAGGGCTTGCTACCAGGACTTACAAATCGCATATTATCATCTTTTCTAATAATATTCTACATTTCAATCTGGTTTATCATTTATTTCAAAGTGTCAATTCCCACTAAGAACTTGATAAAAGTGACCACCAGATATCACACTGTAAACATGGATGATCCTGGAGGACATCATGCTGAGTGAAATCAGCCAAGGACAAGAGGACAAATATAGTCTGAAACCACTATTATAGATTCAGGAAAAGGTCCCCCCACTACAAGAAACAGATTTTGATGGCTCTCAGGGATGAAAAGAAAGGAAGGGCAGGGGAGTCACAGGCTACGGGTAGTCAGATGTGAACTTGGGTGAAGGGAAAGAGGCGATCCAAAAGGAGGGAGAGGGACAAAGAATGACGGGAACCTCGGGAGTTTGATGAGTTGCTTTAATGCACAACTGGCGGTCTGCTCTGTGGACCTTCACTTAACTTAGCAACAAAAGCTTTAAGAAAAGACTATCACACTATAAACTCTTGCTCTGCAGCTTGCTAGATACACTGAGATGCTCTTGCTCTCTGTTTTATATCTAAATACTTAATTTGTTTTTATCTTTGTTGTTTTCTTTATCTGTTTATGTTTAGCCATTTGAAGTTATTCTCTAGTCTGCATCTATAAAAATCTATTTGAAAGCTAATTATCAGATTCTAATTAACTTGCTTGCGGATAACAGATTATTCACAATGCACATTGTTTTTCATCCAAATAAACTCTAACCAGATACAAGTTGTGGATTCAGAGACCTAGGTTTCTATAAAACCTGGCTTTCACTAACCTAGAGAAATAAAAATGCCAAAGCTCCTCCCTTTTTTAATACACAGAGCAGGAAATCAATTACAATCTGTGTGCTAGGAATCAAATCAATCTTGGTTCCCAGGCCGAGATGATATTTATTCACCATTTATTTAGAAGAAGGGTAAATCATCAACCATACCTGCCCAGATACACCTTAACTCTTAAGGTGTATCTAGGACAGTTTTAATAACCCTTATACCAGAAACAGGACCTGCGCTCTAATTCAAAGTTTTCTGATGATGTTAAAAACCTTGTTAGCAACATTATTAAACATCAAAGACTTTTAGGCAAGTCACTCTTCCTTTGTGGTAACCACGTTTGATTCTAAATATCCAGATACTGAACAATGCTACCTTAAAGAACTGAGAAAACAGTCAGAAACCCTCTCATTCATGAGATGAAGCAGTCTAACTACATCTCAGCTTGCACCTGCATCTTTGGGCTTTATTTTGATCGCAAAACAAGGAAGTTATAGTTTCAGAGCTTAAAAGCGCCTCCAAAATGAATTGCCACTGAGCTCATAGACACAGTTCACTCCTGACATTCTCTGAAACAACACTCATTTGATAATCAACACGCTCATTTGTGCATGTTACCTATCCAGTTGTTACTCTTATTTTTATCTCACTCGTCTGACGCTGTTATAGCACCTCATGGACAATACAGGTAAATTAGCGATTTTTCCCTATAATCTAGAAGTGAGTTCTAAGAAAACTAAAGACAAAGACCTCATTATTTTGTATAAAAAATGCTGTTCGGAAAAAACCTTTTAATCTAAGCCCTCTTACAGCTGAAAATCATTTGAGTCT
This sequence comes from Tenrec ecaudatus, assembly GCF_050624435.1. Lineage (NCBI taxonomy): Eukaryota > Metazoa > Chordata > Mammalia > Afrosoricida > Tenrecidae > Tenrec > Tenrec ecaudatus. The sequence goes on along the minus strand of NC_134535.1, from coordinate 112,493,718 downwards.
CAATTAACTCATAATTAGATTAAGGGTCAGAGCAAAAGACTTCAATAAAATATCCACCAGTTCTAAAAACTTAGCATTTTAAAAAATCTTCAGCCTGATCCCTAACCCTTTGTAAGCCACTATTTATAGTTTAATGAAAATAAACTTTGTTCATCACATCCTGTTGCTAGGCAGCTTGTTTGGTTCCTAGGTGTGTTTGCAAGATTCTTCTAGACAGAAAATGCTTTGCTTCTTCTTTGCAGCATCTAGTTCATGGAGTAGATTTTAAATTAAAATTGGTCCGTCAATAGCACAGCTCTGAAGAAAAGCATACTGCTTGTGGTTATAGACCGACAGGCCCAACTGTGAACGCAATGAATGCTTGGTTCTTTGGAAAGAGCGCAGCGAAGTGCCCAGGAAGTGGATGACTCTGCACTCTCTTCACAGGAGGGGGGGGGGGGTGGGGGTGGGGAGCACAGACACCTGCTTGCCTTCTGTCTGGAAAGAACAGACAGGAATAATTGGGGTGGGGTGGGGGGGAACCGTTCTTGTAGGACTCATGCGAAGACAGAAAGCTGACATCCGCATGCAGTACTGGTTCTTATGCCCAACGACTGTCGTTATTAGTCCCCATTTTGAATCAATAGGGGCCTGGAGAGATTTCAATCAGATCTCTTGTGGTCAAATGTTGATGTTTTTCAATTTCAAGCACAAGCTTTCTTCCTAATACTCTTTTGATGCATTCAATATAAAATCACAGATTAAACTCTACTGCGTTTGGGCTGGTTTCATTTTTCCTTTGAAGCTTATTTCAGCACTTTATTTGAAATGATATTAGGTGGTCCCTTTCTAATTTTTCTAAAATGCACATTGATCGCTTTTATAACTACAAAGCTAATATAAAGAAATTTGATTTGAGGCAGTGTGGCCAACAAACTCTTCTTAGTTATTTAATCTACTCACTGTAGAACTAACACGAGAAAATAGTCCTCTTCCTTGCTATATTTCAAAATGTTCACCCAATCGCAATCTTCCCTTTTAAAAACCCTGCCAATTATTATTTCATTAAGATTGCATGACTCCTTTGAAATATTTATTCCAAATAACCGCACTGACTTTCCTTCCACCCCAAGACTTGGGCTTCGTGAATATTTTCCCATCACAAACCTCTGAGAAGCGTAAAAAAGAAAACCCCCATTGAGTGGATTCTGATTCAGCGAGATCCTGTGGAATAAAGCAGAATGGCCCCACTGGATTTCCAAGGCCAACAATCCTCACAGAAGCAATCTGCAACTCTTTCTTCCACAGAGCTGTTGACCACTGAAACTGAGCGCTTCATCACTGCACAACCAGAGATCTTTAGGCATCTCAAAAGGAGCCGCTGATACTCCAGAGATGCTGCTGCTGCCATCTCGACTCCATATTCAGAACAACATTACTACGAATATATCCATATTTCAAGTACTTGAGAGGAAATTTGGAAATTGTGTCCTAAATCTAAATGAATATGGTACTAAATTTAGTGATGTATAAACAGTGTGTTAGCCCAGGTAGACTAGAGAAACAAATTCACAGATACTCATATGTGTATAAGAAAGAGCTTTATATACAACAGTAATTTTACATTAAGAAAGCATCCCAGCCCAGTGCAGATCAAGTCCATAAGTATGATTTTAGACCATATGTCTGATACCAATCTAAAAAGTCCTCTTCAGACTCAGGAAACACATGCAATGATGATGAATACAGGAAGATCACAGGCCAGTGGATGGGAAGTCTTGTGAATCCAGTGGCCTTGTAAGCATCTCAGCGCTGGCAGGGGTCTCCACATGGCTTCTCTGGCTCCAGAGGTCTGGCTCCATCAGCATCTCTCCATGTGTCTTCTCCATATGTGTCTTACTCACAGGGAGTAAGCCAAAAGAGAGAGTGTCTCCTGCCTGGAAGAAGGAAATACAGGAGTTCCCAGAATCCTCAGGGGAAGGCCACGCCTACACAGAGGCTTCATTGTCTATATCCTGATTGACAGGCTAGACTCCACCCCTACATTCTTAATGGTCAAATTGACACCAGATTATGTAACTACCACAAATAGGCTTCAAAAGTCCATGGAAGACTAACATATTAATTTAATTTTTCATGAGCTTTTTGAAGTTCCTTCATATTTCTAATTCCACCTTAAGTTTGTAACAGGTGGCATATAAGTACACAACTTAATAGATCTGTAATAAGTATGTTTAATTTCAATAATGAGCCATTTTCAGGAAACTATAGTAATATTATTTTAAATAAGCAGCAGGATGGAAAGTAATAGTATTATTGTTAGGTACTACCAAGTTGGTTCTCACTCATAAGAACCTCATGTGCGAAAAGAAAGAAAGAAAGAAAGAACCTCATGTTCAACAGAACAAAGCTGCCTAGTCCTGTGTCTTATTCCAATCATTTTTAGATTTCAATTCTCACAACTGGACAAATAAGTAATATACAGGTAACTGGAGGTAAAGCTGAAGTTGTCAAGGATTTAATTTTGCTCGGATCTGTAGTCATATCTCATGGAAGCAGCAGTTAAGAAATTAAATGATAAATTGAATGGAACAAATCTGCTGCACAAAACTTCTCTGAAGCTTTGAAAAGTAAGGCTATCAATTTTATGACTAAGTAGGCCATGTCATGGCATTATCAATTGCTTCATATGCATGTGAAATTGGACAATAATTAAGAAAGACCGATGATTAATGGACACACTTGGATTATTGTGTTGGTAAAGAATACTGAAAGTACATGTTCTGCCACAGGAACAAACACATCTGTTTTTGAAGAATTATAACCAGAATGCTCCTTAGTAGTGAGAATGGTAAAATTTCCTCTTAAGTACTTTGGACATGTTATCAGGAAAGGCCAATTTCTGGAAAAGGATAGCATGCTTGGTAAAGTAGAGGGTCAGGAAAATAGAGGAAGGGCAGTGATGAAATGGATTGACACAGTGGTTGTAATTTTGGGCTGAAATCTAAAAATGATTGGAATAAGACACAGGACTAGGCAGCTTTGTTCTGTTGAACATGAAGTTCTTTTTCTCTCTCTCTCTCTTTCTGTCTCTCTCTTTCTTTCTTTCTTTCTTTTCGAACATGAGGTTCTTATGAGTGAGAACCAACAATAATCACTTGGTAGTACCTAACAATAATACTATTATTTTCCAGCCTGCTGCTTATTTAAAATGATATTACTATAGTTTCTTGAAAATGGCTCATTATGACGACCATTTTTCTGTTATCTTCAGAAAATTTCACTTGCATATAATATTAATGATACTCTTGTATATTTTATGAATTTTACTTGGCCACATTTCTTTGGAATGGACACGAAGACGGACTTCTTCCATATTTGAAGAAGTTGGCCAGGTAGTTAGTTTTCTTCCAAATTGACAAGTGAATGCTTCAAGTGCTTCATCAGGTTGTTCAAATATATTCTATTGGAACCTACTTTTTTGATAATATCTTCAGTACACCTTGAACTTCTTCCTTTAGTACCACAGGTTCTTGATCACATGCTACCTCTTGAAATGGCTGAATGTAGACCAGTTCTTTATTTAGTACAGTGACTCTGTAGGCCCCAGACATCAAATAGACAAGAAAGACCCTAGATGACTGGGATCTTTCTTTGATTTTTAGTAAACTTTTGCTTTTTTCCTGTATGAGGTTCTTGATGTCATTTTACAGCTCATCTGGGCTTCTGTCATTAGTGTTTAATGAGTCATATCTGTTTTGAGACACCTCAACATGTTGGTGGGACATACTCAAGGTCACATTTTGGCCCTCAGGGGCTTGTTTTCAGGTTCTTCAGTTTCATCCAGCAGTGTACCTCTGAGTCGATTTTGAAATGTTCTGTTTGAAGGTGAATGTTATACCATTCCTCTTGACTTTGTCATGTGATTATCTGATTCAAAAAAGCCTACACTAGTCTGATGCTTAGAATAATACTTTCAATCTCATGAATGAGCTTCTTAAAGAAGCGACAATGAAAGGATTGTTTTCTACCTGTGGCCTTGCGAAAAACAGCAGTAATGTCTCTTAAAATCCATTTAACTTTCACCTCAGGGGTCTGGTCCTCTAGGTGATCTTCCATCCTCTGATTTGAAGGTCAAGTTAGGACCCGATTGTTAAACTTATCCGGGCTGTCTGCCTTGAGGTAATAAAGACTTAGCTTAAAGCTTACATTTCTTACCCAGAGCATGAACTTTACAGTACAGTCATAGTGGTATCACTAAGAATCTTATCAAAGATTCTTTTTGCTGTGGTGGCTCAAAATTGACCCCAACTCAACATAGCCAATCTGCATTTCCTTTCAAGTTCACACCAACAAACAGCTGACAAATCATGCACTGGAAAGATGTCTTGCTATGCTGGCTCAATTTTTTATCATTGAGCATATTTCTTCAACATTCAGAAAGTTCCTCTGAGTAGCTATCTGGCATCATTGAAGAGTGGGCAACCAGCAAAGCCTCCCATGAAATTGCCTTTCTTATAAATGTCGAAGGCTCAGTTTGCTCCATTGCTTTTAATTGGGCTCTTTCCATTGAATTAAATTCATTTATTCACTTAAAATAAATTTTTTGAGTATGCATTATTCATGTTTAACCAATTGCCCAAGCTGAATGGACAAACTAATTTTCACTTGTGTCGGCGAGCCCAAGGGAAAGCATGAGCAGGGTTAAAACACTTTTATATGTCTGTCTTTTGTAGATATTTTAGAGTATCAGCCTGAAGAGTTCAACTGATTTGAGCAGGGTGTTAATGAAGTCAAGGTTGTGGATTCAATCTCTGCACAAGCCAATTAACTCATTTGGACAAAACCAGTATTCCATAGATGCACATTGAACTCTAAAAGACAGTCAGCTATGTCGAAATATGCCAGTGATCTCAAAGGACTATTAAGAAAAGAATGTGATTATCCCAGGACAGGTCACCATCATTGCTTAGAGAAACAAGGAAAATTGGCGTGTCACTGATTCAGTAATAACTATTCCACAGCTACTGTGCATAGTACATCAAGTGAATAGTGGAGAGTGAACATGAAGAAATCCAAGATCAGTATAGCAGCTGACAATCTGGCGTTCAATTTCAAAAGATGCCCTGTCTAGCAAGGAAATAAAGTCTAAAATTGAAGTGGAAACGTGTTTGAAAAAAAGAAGAAGAAAAAGGAGAAGAAAGAAACTACAATAGAAGCAAGAGGTAATCAGTAGGCATAATAAGAGGTATGATAGGCATCTTTAAATTTAAAATGCATCATGGGCTTGCAAAGCACAGAGTTCATGTTCAGCTAATGTGATAAGAAATTACTTTGGAGAAAGATAACTCTGGGCTGGGACTTACAGGATGATAAAGTTTCAATAGGCAGAGAAGAGAGATAGCTGAACAGCTTAAGGAGAACAAATAATATTTTTTAATGTACAGAGGAAGCCAACTGTTGATGGAATAGGAAGTGATTCAACACTTAAGATATACTTCAAAGAATTGAAAGAAAATTCTAAAAAGATAGGCCACAACTAGATCATGGGAGGCTTGAATACTAAGTACAAATTTTAAACTCCATCTTCGAAGAAACAAGGAATGCTTAGAATTGCTTAATGACGCCTGAGCTGGTGTTGTGGACTCCTATGGACTACACTGGCAGCGGCATGTATGATTAGAGACAGGGGAGGCTGGATAAAAGCAGCCAAAATGGAACCATCTTGAGCATCTTTATTCAAAGTCTTAGGGAGAATGGAATCAGATTCAAGAAATACTAGCAATGTGAAAATAAACACGTTTTTTTAATTAATCTAATGAAAGAAATCATCAGAGATTGAGGAATAAAAAATACAAGGTTTCAAAATTCAGTGGCAGGGAAAATGGCAATACCATAAACAGTTTGAAGTGTTGGCAAAACATACAGCTGGACTCAGACAGCAAGCTACTAATCACAACAAGGAATAAGTCAGTAACAGCCAATGTGGCCGAGATCTAGTGGAGAAGGAAGACAGAGAAAGGTCTCTGTGGCTTGATAATCAGGAAGCCTGGTAATCACCAAATTATTTCCAAACACCCCCTTTTTAAATTAATAATTGAAACAACTTTAAAATGGATCAAAGGGGAGCTCAAATGAAAAGATATTTTCATTTAACTCTGTGTGGCGTAGTCGACTTTACAATGCTCTCTGTCTGGTAGCAGGGCCGTTCACATCCTTCAAGTGTGGGCAGAGGGGATTCACCAGAGGCTTAATCCATGTGGGGAGCCTGCAAATGGATTTGGGGCTTCTACTACTAGCCTTCTGCAGACTAGATACTTGCACTTTACACTCTAATGCCATCCTCTCCTTCAGATTGAAATTTTATTATTTATAATCCTTGCATCACACAAGCTGGTGTGCTTCCTCCATATATGAACGTAGTTGACACCTCACTTGGAAGGTTGCTTGTTTGGGCACAAGCCTTTAAGCCCCAGACACTATTCTTTCAGATAGCCAGGCACCATATTAACTTAACCTGTTTTCTTGAAAAATGGTGTGATTGCACTAATTTGCCTGACTCTTAGTTAGATGAAGCCAATTATGGCTAATGAGTTTGAGCAGAAGTGGCATTCCACATTTACAGATCAGACAACCGTTGGTGCAAACCTTGCAGAACTCTTTTCTCTGGCCCAGGAAATCTTAAGATATGTAGGCATCTTCATCAGCCCGGATCTCAGCAGTGGCAATGACAAGGAACAGAGCCCTCAGCCTACTCACCACGGTCATACATTGGTCTACAAAGTAAACCTGTGCCGTGTTACATAGCTAATAATTGACTGAGATTTGGATCATCCTGAGTAATAAATGAAGACTTTGGTGACCCTCAAGATAGCAACTTCCCAGAAATAGTGAAGTAAAAGTCTGTCTTGCAAGGTGTTGAAAAGTGGATGGATGGAGAAAGGTGACGTACTCAGCAAGATCACGGTGTCACTAATTCTAGTAATGAGAATGCAGAAAGAATCCAGTAACCTTGAAAGCAATCAAGGAGAAGGAGGGGTTGTGAGAGGCTTTGTTGGTGTTGTTTTCGTCAGGAAATCGGTCCCAAGAGAGAAAGGACATGAGAGGGCAAAAGATTATTAGAGCAAGATTTCAAGAATTGGAAGAGGGTCAAAGGTTACCTTTGAAAGCAGAGTAGCAGTCCTTCTTCTGTGACATGAATCATGTAGAGAACAAGGATTAATCCTTAAGAAAATATTAAGATGAAGAGAGAAAACTATGAAAGAACTCATGTCAAAAGGTTTCACTCAACAGCATCATCTTCTTACACAAAGTGCGTCGTGTTTCTATATTACCCATCATTTTGTTTCTACTCATGAAATATTAAATAATAACCAAGCTGTGCCTAAAATCAATTAATTATAAAATGAGAAGTTACAAAGCTATGAACACAGTGCTCACCACTGTTAAAAATACAGGCATCAAAGGCATGCATGGTAATCTCTTCAGTAGATTTAGAATCTGAGTAGGGGAAGAAAAATCACAGTAAAATTAGTGGTTGATTAGTAGCCAGAAGGTTGGTAGCTCAAACCCTCCCAGAGGCCCTCAGAACACAGTCATGGTGATCTGCTGCTGAAAGGCCATAGCATGGAAATTCGATGGAGCAGATATCTTCTGTATCCCTGGGACCACCAAGTGATAGCAAGGAGACACAACAAAAAATAATAAGCAGCACTAAACTGTAGAGAGCTTAATGTTAAGATGCGATGCATAAAGAAGAGAATGACAGTGACGTTTAAAAAGTCAGGGACACAAGACTCTTGGAAGCCACGGAGTTTGCCAATAGGCCTCCTACAGAAAGAATATTGAAAATACCATGGACTGCTAAAAGAACAAACAGATCTGTCGTGGAAGAAATACAAGCAGAATACTCCTTAGAGGCAAGGATGGCAAGAGTTCATCTCACATGCTTTGGACATGTTGTCAGGAGATACCCTCCCTGGAGAAGGACAACATGTTCAGTAAAGTGGAGGGGAGTAAAAATGAGGAAGGCCCTTGACAAGATGGACTTACACAGTGGCTGCAACAGTGGGCTTCAATGTAAGCACTATTGTTAGACTGGTGCAGGACCAGGCAATGTTGCTAGTTAGTTTATTGTGCCAACCTGGCCAATAAACACATGTGGGATTAATTGAAGGGCAGAGAGATAAATGGCTCGGCGAGTCGAGCCTCTCTTGTCTCTTGCTCTTCGATCGTCGGACCAGTGTGTGGCTGCCTTGCTTGTTCTGTGCCTCAATTTCCTACACTACCTGTGGAACACCTAACCCGTGGACTGTGTCGCTGTAATTGAGGTTCCTTCAAGATTTGCTTCGCCACACCACTGGAATTTACATCTCTTGAGCTGGAGACTGTCGGACCCTGTCATCTGGCTGACTGTTGGTGATCTGCCTTGCTGTTTGCTGCCTATGCCTGGATAGCCTCAATTGCTCTACAGAGGACTACCCAGCGGCCCTCAAGACTTGAAGGGCTGCCAGTGTCTCACAACTGTCTCAAAGAGTGAGTTTCACTGAGTCATTTGTGCTGCTTTATAATTTAATGAACTGTTTATTCCTTAAGCTATCTGTCTATCTCTCTGTCTAAGTATATGTATATAATTATTAGCATTCTGGTTTTGCTTCTCTAGAGAACCCTGTCTGGCACGGTTGTACTTTGTTGCAGGTGGGGTTATTATGAGTCAGGACTGACTCGATGACACCTGACAACAAATTGGAAAGGAAACTGGAACTACTCAATGTTTCTGAAGGGAATAAGGATATGTATCTGAAACAGATATTTGCTAAATGAATAAACAATTGCTGGATTGTAAAATGAATGAAAAGGATTCCAGATTGTAACATCTAGGCACAAGACAGTGGCGTCATAAATGAAGGAGTTGGGAATGATTGTAAGAGCTCAATGTACCTGTTTTGAAATATTTCAAGCTGAAAATTAACAGTGAGTGGAGCCCTGGTGGAGTAATGGGTTATGTTACTACAAGGTCAGCAGTTCAACTCCATCAGTGGTTCTCTGGAACAAAGATGAAGTTTTCTACTCTTGCTCAGAGATTGACAACCTCAAGAACCTAAAGGGGCAGTTCTGCCCTGTCCCATCTGATCAGTATGTGTTGGAATTGACAAGATAGCAGTGAATGAGAATTGAGTATAAATGACAGAATGCACTATACTCCAAGATAATTTCAAGATTTTTAGAATAAGTCGCTGATGAAATTTAAATTAAAACTGATTTGAGAGATCAGAGCTGAAGATTTTAACCATTCTGTGATGGCAAGTTGGTTGTGAGGACCATCAAGTAAATTTTATTGCTTTTATTTACTCACGGTTGTAAATGTGTGTTGGGTTGTTATTTTAGTTTCAAATTCCTAGTTTATATCTCCTATCTTCTCTTAATAGGATTCTATTTTCCTGAAATTCTTTGAACATATTTTTTATAGTTAAGTTAAAGTTTTGGTCTGCTAAATTTAAAACATAGGTCATTTGGGGTTGGCTTTTATTAACTCTTCTCTCCTTAATTATTGCATTTCCCTATTTCTTTGTTCTTTTTCTCAACTTTATTCTGCATTGAGTGGTTTATAAAGCAGATAATCAGTTTTAAAGTCAACAATTCATGTACACTTTGTCTCACCTCATTTGTTGCAATCCCTTCAGTGTACCATCACTTATCCACTCCTTCCTTTTATTTTCAGTTTCCATCCCCTATTTCCTAACTCTCTGAACTTTGTCCCTGGATCAATATTGACCTTTTGATCTTAAGTAGTTGATTATACTAAGAGGTGGGCACCTCACTGGTATTATTGATACCATTAGAGACCTGTCTATTATTTGACTGAAACATTCAGCTTCTCTAAAATAAGCTCAGCTCCAAGCTGAAGGGTGACTAAGGGCCATATTCTTGGGTGTTTCATCAGCCTCTCTCTGACCAGTTGGCATAGCACACATAGTTCATGAAGACAGTGTGCTACATTACTTTGGTGAATAACAACTGAGTCTTAAAAACTTATGAGCTGCCATCCAAAGTGCAACTACTGTCATTAACCATTTCCTTAATTGCTTGATAATGTTTTGCACTGGTGTTTCTTCATTCAAAATACTCTCTAGTTTTCCAGCTGAGTTCAATAATTCATTGCAATGGACAAATGCAATTCTCAGACAATAGTCATGATTGAGGAAATTAACAGGTTACAATGAAAGTGGAAAATGTTTAGGATACAGTTGCTCAATCAGGGCATGTTACAAAGTGTCTTTCAGGGCTGCTAATAAACACCCAAAGGGCATGCTACTCCTCTTTAAGCCTCAATTCAAAGGCATTCAGCTCAGGCTCCATGGGTGAGCAAGCTCAACTTGCCCAAGTAAGTGGCAAACGGCACTCTGCTCTACTAGTCAGCCTCCTGCCCCAAAGCACGCAGTTTCACTTACTTTGTGGCCTGAAAGTCCACTGTTTTGTCTCATGCTCTGCGACTCTCTGCCACTCCTCTGTCGCAGCTCTCTTCTGGACCACAGGGATTCACTGTGCAGGGATCTTTGGATCCAGAGGCCATACTTCACTTCTGGCTCTTGCTTGCAATTAGATCACATACACACACACACAGTAATTACAATGTATCCCCTTAATTATTCAAAGGTGGATCTTACCAGTGTTTCCCCCTACCATCTCACCCAGACCTATGCAGGCAAATGTTGGTGGTGGGAGTTACAGACTGGCTAGAAGAGCAACATTCAGTAATTCACTGTCCCTGCAACTGGTTATTATGGATAAAGCATTGTGGACGATGGATTTTTTTAACTTCCTTGGAAGACCTAACTTTTATTTTCAAAGCTCAGGTATTTGATGACCACCTTGAGCTTCCATGGAAATCACAAGATGGTATATAAATCCCTCTAATTTGGCAAAATTCAACTCCTAAACTCCATCTCTCCTGTAAATGTAACCAGGGATTCATTTTAGGCCTTGTTCTGATAAGCCTAGTATAAGCTGTATTGAAAGGAGCAGTGTTTAGAAGTCCTTCTGATAGCTTGCCTGGAATTTAAAAGGGTATTAATGAGATGCTCATGATGTCTCTCCATTGTCACCAGGCTTGTTGTATTCTGATGTCCCCCAGCTCTACCCAGCTCCTAGTATCTCTGGTTCACTTCCCACCCCAGAGTGCCAGGGCTCAGGGCTCCTGTAAGTGTTGAGTCGTCAGTCTCACCTGGCACAGAGAGAGTCCAGTCTAGCCAAGGCTCGTGGGGAAGACGCATCTAATGTTTCCCTTCTGCACAACTATTTCCTCTCCAGTGCACGGATCCACACATTCCAATTGCTTCTACTCTCCTAAACGCTAATCTCTCTCTCTTCAGCTCAGCACTAACCCCAGCTTTGTGCCATGATTAAGAAAGGTGGCCAGGTAGAGACGCAAGGCAGTCAGGACTCACCTTGCTAGGTTTCCTTCTCTCACAGTTCACAGTGTTGGTCATTCTGTTGTTCACAGTCCAAAAACATTGTCGTATACATTTTCTGCAGTCCATGATTGTTTATGCATGAAGCTTAGTGAGCATGAAAATGAAGACTTAAAGACTGTGGAGCAGTTGAAATAACCAAATGAAAACTAATAGAGTCCTGGACTATTCATTCTGACGTGGGCCTTAGTCTGGGGCCAGCCAGCTCCTGATGTCTCCAGGGGTTCTTTAATGTTGGAAGGTAGCTATGGTAAAGCTGGGTGTCAACTTCTAGGGCCAACAGTCTCAGTGGTGAGGCAGGCAAGATAGAATAATCCTTTCATGATGAGATCGCCTCAGAGGTATGCCTTCTTCCAATATAAGTGGACGCTGTGGATGGACGCAGTGGGGAAACTTGCTTGCTTTTTACGGGGTCTAGGCCCTACATCAGGCCTATTGTTCTTTGCCCTTGAGCCAGTGACCTGCTTCTTGTTTGGCATCCTCACTTGCAATATTCTTCACTTGCATCTGAAAATGAATTTCTTCGTTGTCATAAATGACATCATTGGCTGTGTGATTTTCCTCCATCATCTTTGCACTGTGGGATCCCATTCCTTTAGAAGTAAACCAGTTAGACAATAGCCATTGTGTGTTGTATATATGTAAAACAGGTACTTCTCTCTGAACACACTATGCTCATCCTGAAAACCCCTTCTCCTTCTGCTGACCTTACGGCAGTTGCAATTGCTCTGATGATATTTTTAGTTCTCGAACACTTTCAGGAATTGAGTAATTCACGCATAATATCATGAGAATTTGGGCCGTAACACAAAGCTGAGATGAATGACAGCGTGTCACCCTCTGGTTATTTGGCGCTTTTTCTCTTTACATTCCATGTTTGTTTACTGAAGTAAGAAACACAAGGACAGGGGGATTAGTATTTCATTAAAAGTATAATGAGGTTTAGGAAATGGATAAATAAATATTACAAGCATAGTTCCATCTAATTTTTTATACCTATGGACAGAATGAACACTACTCCGGGTGCTTAGAATATGCTGTTGCACAGATGAAGGTTAAAAAAGGGTAAGGTATGTAAATTTGTGATCTCCATGTTGAGTGGCTGCCCAACCAGCCACCTTAGAGAGTGCCTGATTACAAGTACCATTTTAACAACTGGTTTGAGAACTCCACCAAACATGAAGTCCTTCTCCAAGGACGTGTCTCTCCTAACATGTCCACAGTACGTAAAACAATGTCTCACCATCCTTCCCTCTAAAGAGCATTCTGGCTGTACTTCTTCCAAGACAGTTCAGAATGTCCTATTAGCGGTCCATGCCGCTTTCAATATTCTTCTCCAGCATGACAATCCAAATGTATCAATTCTTCCTCGGGCTTCTTTATTCAGTGTCCAACTGTCATGTGCATATAAAGCACTTGAAAATACCAGGGTTTGGGTCAGGTACACCCAAGTCCTAAAGAAGCAACATTCCTGATTTTTTAATACTCTAAAGAGGTCTTATGCAGTAGATTTACTTAATTCAATATGTCTTTTGGGCTCTTGTCTGTTGCTTGCATGAACATTGATTTTGGACCCAGGAAGTAGAGTAAATCCTTGACAACCTCAACCTTCTCTCCCTTTATCATGATGTTGTCTATTGGTTCAGTTGTGAGAATGTTGGTCTTCTTTACATTGAGTTGTAATCCGAATTGAAGGCTATGATCCTTGATCTTCATGAGCAAGTACTTCAAGTCCTCTTCACTTTTAGCAAGCAAGGTTATCATCTTCATATTGCAGGTTGTTAGTAAGCCTTCCTCCAATCCTGATGCCACGTTCTTCACATAAACCAGCTTCTCTGATTATTTGCTCAGCATACAGATAGAATAAGTATTGTCAGTGGATACAACCCTGACACACACCTTTCCTGATTTTAAACCATGGAGCATTCCCTGGTTCTGTTCACACAATGGCCTCTTGGTCCATTTACAAGTTTCTCACAAGCACAATGAAGTATTCTGGAATTCCCATTCTTTTCATGTCTATCTATAGTTTATTATGATCCACACAGTTAAATGCCTCTGCATAGTCAATAAAACACAAGTAACTATCTTTCTGGTGTTCTCTGCTTTGATAAAAATCTATCTAACAACAGCAATAATATTGCTTGTGCTATGTGCTCTTCTGAATCTGGCTTGAACCTCTGGCAGCTCCCTGTCCATGTGGTGCTGCAACCACTGTTCAATGATCTGCAGCAAAACTGCTCTTATGTGAGATGCCAATGATATTGTTCTTTAGTCTGAGCATTCCCTTCAGGCACCTTTCTTTGGAACAGGTACAAATGCGGGTCTTTTCCAGTCAGTTGACCTAGTAGCTGTCTTCCCAATAATATTAGGCAACACTGTATTTCCAGTACATCAATTCTTCTCTGGTCTTTCTGATTCAATGGCCAGCTTTCACGTGTGTATGTGGTGAATGTAAACACCGTGCCTCAGGTCAGGCACAGATTACTCCTCAAAGTGCCGTCTTTGCTTTTTGACACTTTAAATAGATGTTGTATAAATTTTCCCAGTGCACTGTATGGTTTGACTTCTTGACTGCTCCTTCTATGAGGCTCCATTGTAGATCCAAGTAAAATAAAATCTGTACAAATACCATCTTTCCCCCTTTATCATTATGTTTCCAATGGTCCAGGTATGAGGATTTCTTTTAAACTGAAGTGCCATCCATGTTGAAGCCTGGAGGCTTTGATTTTCATTCCCAAGGACTTCAAGTTCTCTCAGCTTTCAGTCAGTAAAATAAAGCCGTCTGCATCTAGCAGGTTGTTAATAAGCTTTCCTCCAGTCCTTATGCTGAGTTCTTCTTCACACAGTCCAGTCTCCAAAATTATTTGTTCAACACACGGATTGTGAGAGGATACAACCCTGACACATACCTTTTTGGATGTTAAACCAGTATTCCCTTGTTCTGCTTGCACAACAGTCTCTTGATCTGTGTCCAGGTTCCACCTGAGTACAATAAAGAGTGCTGGAATTCCCATTCTTCTCAAGGCTAATTATAGTTTGTTCTAGTACACACAGTTCAGTGTCTTTGCCTCGCCAATGGAACACCAGTGAACATCTTTCTGGCATTCTCTGCTTTGAGCCAAGATGCATCTGACATCAGCAAGGATACCTCTTGCTCCTTGTCCTCTTCTGAATCTGCCTGAACAAGGATAACGAAAGGATCCAAACTTGAACCCCACCTTCCAAATTTCTTATACCTTGATATATCCCCCTTTTCTTTTGAACGACGGCCTCTTGGTCTGTACAGGATTCACATGAACAGAATTAAAGTGTTCTGGAATTTCCATTCTTCCTAAAGTTTTCCATAGTTGGTTGTAATCCACATAGTTGAATGGCTACAGTCAATAAAACACAAACCTCTTTCTAGGATGCTGTGCTTTGAGCCAGTGTGCAGCAGCGGCAGCATCAGTGGTTCCAGTCCTCCTCTGAATCAAGCTTGAATTCCTGGCGGCTCCCTGGTGATTTACTGGTGCATCAATTTTTTAATTATCTTCAGCAAAATGTATGATGGTACTTGAAATACTGGCAGCATAGCTTCCAGCATCACAGCAACACACCCCCCACAACAACTTGGCAGACAAGTAGTGGAACAGCTGCTTATCAGTCACACCCTACATGTCCCACAAAGCCAGAGGGGGCGTGCACTTGGAAATGACTTGAACCATTACAAGTGGTCGGACGCAGCTTTGGAGTAATAATAGGGTGAAGTGGCCTCTAGTTCAGGAAGGATGTGAGGGGTTTGTTTGAGCAAGGCCCTGGAGTGGCAGGGAACTGCAATCCAGCATACCAGGATAAGCCGGAACTGTCTACCCCTCACCACCCATCCCCTTGAGAGGGAGGGTCTTTCTCTAAGGAACCTTATGCACAGGAGCATACCCAAAACCAATTCATACCCAAAACCCATTGTCATGGAGTCAATTTTGACTCATAGCCACAGGTTTCTGAGGGTTGGTCAATCTGCACAAGGAAGACAGCCCCATCGTTTTCCTGTGGAGCAGCTGGTGCATTCAAACTGCTGACCTTGGTGTTAGTACACTAATGCTTATCCAATGGCATCACCAATTCTTTCAAATATCAAGGCAATACATCTTATTTGGCCTGTATTAGGCCTTATCCCACAGCTATTTAATAAAAGCTTGTGCAAGTTGAATTTTCTTTTTTTTTTTTATTATTGTTTTATTAGGGGCTCATACAACTCTTATAACAATCCATATAATATCAATTGTGTAAAGCACATTTGTACATTCATTTCTTTCATTGTTCTCAAAACATTTGCTCTCCACTTAAGGCCCTGGCATCAGCTCCTCATTTTTTACCCTCACTCCCCCTCTCCCTCCTTCATGAGCCCTTAATAATTTATAAATTATTATTTTTTTCATATCTTGCCCTGTCTGCCATCTCCCTTCACCCACTTTTCTGTTGTTCATCCCCCAGGGAGGAGGTCACATGTAGATCCTTGTAATCAGATCCCCTTTTCTAACCCACCCTCCCTCTATCCTTCCAGTATTGCCACTCTCAGCACTGGTCCTGAAGGGATCATCTGCCCTGGATTCCCTGTGTTTCTGGTTCCTATCTGTACCAGTGTATATCCTCTGGTCTAGCCAGACTTGCAAGGTAGAATTGGGATCATGATAGTCGGGGAGGAGGAAGCATTTAGGAACTAGAGGAAAGTTGTATGTTTCATCTTTGCTACATTGCACCCTGACTGGCTCGTCTCCTCCCCGACACCCTTCGGTAAGGGGATGTCCAGTGGCCTACAAATGGGCTTTGGATAACCACTCTACCCTCCCCCACCCCATTCACAATGATATGATATTTTTGTTCTGATGATGCCTGATACCTGATCCCTTTGACACCTTGTGATTGCACAGGCTAGTGTGCTTCGTCCATGTGGGC
The DNA here is from genome assembly GCF_050624435.1 of Tenrec ecaudatus. Classification (NCBI taxonomy): domain Eukaryota; kingdom Metazoa; phylum Chordata; class Mammalia; order Afrosoricida; family Tenrecidae; genus Tenrec; species Tenrec ecaudatus. Next base: position 112,477,330 of record NC_134535.1, on the reverse strand, counting down.
TTTGTTGCTTCTGAGCTAGATGGCCACTTGTTTAACTTCAAGCCTTTAAGACTCTATACGTTATATCTTTTGATAGCTGGACACCATCAGCTTTCTTCACCATGTTTGCTGAGTCACCCACTTTGTCTTCAGTGGTTGTGTCGGAAAGGTCAGCATCATAGAATGCCAATTTAATAGAAGAAAGTATTCTTGCGCTGAGGGAGTACTTGAGTGGAGGCCCAATGTCCTTCTGCCACCTTAATACTAAACCTATAAATATATGCACATAGATCTATTTCTCCATCGTCATATATAAATATATTTGTATATGTACATGCCTTTATCTAGACCTCTATAAATGCCCTTTGCCTCCCAACTCTTTTCTCTATTTCCTTTGATTTTCCTCCTGTCCCACTATCATGCTCAGTCCCGAACAGGGTTTCAGCAATACCTCTTTGTTACATTGCCCTTGATGATGCCCTACCAAGCCTCCTTCACCCTCCTCACCACCAATTTGGATCACTTGTTGTTCCCTTGTCCCTGGGTTTGTTAGCAATTTGCATTTTCTATTTACAGCTCTCTTAAAGGAAATAAACACGTGAAAGAGCCCTAAGAAAAAATAACTACTTTGAATTCATTGCTACCCTACTGTTAACTCATGTAATCTTCAAAATCATCCTGTGAGATACACATTTCCTCATTTTATAGGTGTAAAAACTAATGGTCAAAAATAATCTTGCCATAATAAAACAATAGTCTTGTAAAGTCATTAGCAATCAAGAGGGGAGAGAGGAGGCAAATGTGAGTATCTGACACCCTCACGGTTTCTGCTCCAGTGTTGTGAACCAATCCTCGGCTTCCTGTCAAATTAAGTGACTGATGGGTTGATTATTTTTTAATATCTTTCATTCGTGTGTGACAGAACAATGCAATTTTTTCCCTAACTTAGTACACTCAAAATCCTGTGGATCTCATACTGCGTATGAGAAAATGAAATTGTTCATAACTATTCAGTACTTTCATTCATTCCTTAGAGGGAAAAAAAAGATCAAACTGAGTACAATAGTTCTCTTATGTGTGTGAAAGTCTAAGAGTTGGAATATTTTTTGCTTTCAAAAAGAATTCTTAGGCATAATTTTCTATCTCTACTCTGCATTTGATGTCTGTCTAGAAAAATAATTCTACCCTCTGGAATTCCACACTTACTCCTGATTGCAATGTTAGAGACTCAAGTGGACTTGAAAAAACCAGAATATTTTCACGGAAACCAAGACTCCCTGTGCACTAGGCTTATGTGCTCCTGGGTTGGGAATTAGTTTATATTTTTCCTAGAGCTATGTTAAGTGTCTTCTAACTAATTATGAGAAATTAGATTCTTCTTATCAGGTTATATTCACAATTAACATAGACAAGCAGATAACATTTAGATACTTTCCCTTTTTTAAAAATCATTGTATTGGGGGCTCATACAACTCTTATCACAATCCACACATACATCCATTGTGTCAAGCCGATTTGTACATTCATTGCCCTCATCATTCTCAAAATATTTGCTCACAGCTTAAGCCCTTGGTGTCAATTCCTCTTTCCTCCCTTCCCTCTCCCTCATGAATCCTTGATGATTTATAAATTATTATTATTTTGTCATGTCTTATACTGTCCAACATCTCCCTTCACCCACTTTTGTGTTGTCTGTCCCCCAGGGAGGAGGTTATATGTACATCTTCGTAATCAGTTCCCCCTTTCTACCTCACCCTCCCTCTACCCTTTCAGTATCACCCACCACTCTCAGCACTGGTCTTGAAGGGATCATCTGTCCTGGATTCTCTGTGTTTCCAGTTCCTATCTATACCAGTGTACATCCTCTGGTCTAGCTGGATTTGTAAGGTAGAATTGGGATCATGATAGTGCGGGGAGGAAGCGTTTAAGAACTAGAAGAAATTTGTATGTTTCATCATTGCTATACTACACCCTGACTGGTTTGTCTCCTCCCTGCAACCCTTCTGTAAGGGCATGTCCCATTACCTACAGATGGGCTTTGGGTCTCCACTCTGTACTCCCCCACATTTACAATGATATGATTTTTTGTTCTTTAATGCCTAATACCTGATCCCTTTGACACCTCGGGGTCACACAGGCTGGTGTGCTTCTTCAACGTAGGCTTTGTTGCTTCTGAGATAGCTGGCTGCTTCTTTACAGTCAAGCCTTTAAGACCCCAGACGCTATATCTTTTGATAGCCATTAGTCTTCTTTTTCCAAACCCTACAGTATTTGAAAAAATCAATAAAAGTCCATTATTTATTAAATATTAAAATATTGGAAACCTATTCCCTAAAATTCAGATTTAAAAGTACATGGCTATATTGGGTTAAGGAATCGAAAATTCAAGTCTACTTTCTTATCCCTATTATGAGGCAATTTAAAATTGCTCTCCTCTAAAGTCTAAGCCATGCCTTCACTTATCTTGCTCAGGATACAAACTTTTAAATGCACTCATTCATGCAAGATATTTTCCCTGAAGCACTCTTTTTGAATCCTGCATTTGCTGTCTCTACGTCCTCCCTGCCCGTTAACGCTCCAATCCATCTCAGTCTGGCTCCATTCCCCATTCCCTCTTATAACTCAGACAGCCTCCTTATTATCAAGCTAATGAACTTAACTGTGTTCATCTCTCCTTCCTTCTAGGCTGCATTTCACCCAACTGAGTCCTTTCTTCTTGCTTCCTCTGTTCTCCTTGGGGGAAAGCTGCCACTATTGTTGGTTTCTTTTCTTCTTCCTCTGGCATAGACTTCAAATGCTTCAGTTCAGCCATTTCTCCAATGCCTCCCCTATGATGCCCTCCAGTATGCACTCTCCAGAGTGGCACCAAGTATAGACGTCTCCTTAGTTCTACCCTGGAACATTTAGATGCCCCCATTGTATCACCACTAATTTGTCCCTGGGACTCATCCACTTCTTGGAGAACTTCCTTATCGTTCCTCAAACGTTAACTCTGCTTGTTTCTCTTAGTGATATAATTAACCTGCTGGTCCACCTGATACAAAACTTTAAAGTTGAAACTTTCCCTTCCCCATGACCATACTTTGTCCAAATCCCTACCTTGATTTCCCGCACTATGCCTGGCATATAGCCATAGTTAACAAGGGTCCTCCTTTGATTTCATTTTATTATTTTTTTGTGATGACCTATTTTGTTCTATACTGTACACTCCAAAATGAAGGGTCTGCATTTTATACACACCGTATAATCTTTTACCTATGCATGTAGTGTGTGCTAGAAGAGCAGGAAGCAGAAGAGATCAGCGGTGGCAACGCGGCTGGCTGGAGCACAGCAGGAATGGGAGAATTGCCTTGAAGCTGAATTTGCACTGTCTGCACCTGTTTACACTCCGGTTGCATGCCTCTTTGGGGTGACTTCTGGATGCTCATGGACATTTCCAAAGCTATAAAGGCCCCAGTAATTCTTTGCACTGCTTCCGCAGGTAAGTGCCTTGCTACGAGTAAATCCTGTAATGGAAAGATCAGAGAAATCTAGCTTTAGAGATGAGGATAAATGCCATCACAGTTATTTCCTGGCAGTCACAGCCAGGCCCCACAGAGTCTAGTTTCCAAGAGCACTAAGAAGCCCCCCTCCTTCTTCCTTCCCTGGGCTCCTTGTCCTTCTTTCTAATTCCATTTCTTATTTTTTCCAGCCTGTGACTCTGTCTGCCTTTCCCCTAGGTAGGCTTGAGACAGAAGTGTTCCTCAGGTCTGGGTACAAAAAAGGAGGAACAAAGAAAAATTGCCTCTCTCTGCCCAGCATCTGATGAATTATCTACATCCAGTTGCATAGTTCTCATGTTTTATTTAAAAAACAAAATCTCTGTCATTTTCTCCATCTTGACACTTTCCCCTTTTGGAATAAGCCAGGACCTGCAGAGAAGGAAAGGCCCCTCGTCCTGAATCAGGGTTTTAAAATTCCATCTGCAATATGGATATTCCCACAAAACTCAACACAGTGACTGCCACAGAAAAATTTGTTCAGTAACCTAACCAATATGTTCTCTGTAAAGAGTCATAGATAAAATAGAAGTCATCTTGAAGCCAAATATACTAATTTCTGATTAATGTGTAGTGTTTTAGAAAATACATTAAAGAATTAATCTATTTTATTTTCCTCGAATTAATGGTGCCTTCCTAATGAATCTAAGTTGTTAATGAATTTGGCTCAGCCCTCGTAAAATCAATGAAGCATTTCTATCAAATCAGTATTCTGAGTATGCCTCTATTGATCTCAGCATAATACTTAGTGTGTTACTTAGTGTGTGAACTACCAAAACAGTTATTTATAATCCAGTACTCAAAGATTCCCTTATTTGTAAGGATTAAGAAAGATGCTGATATTATAGCGATGCCCCAAAATATAGAGTTCTAAATGCTGTCAAAAAGAACGGGAAGCTTTATATAATGGCAGCTGTTGGAGATAGGAGACAGTATTCAGAGGAAATAATGGCTGTAAAAAATAAATTTAACCCAGGAAGCAGGCACTATATGGGTGAATCACAGGTTGCAGCAACAATGCCTTCAGGGAACATATCAGACACTTACAGAGCAGGACAGTGTGCATTGTAAAATAACTCTTGAAACCTATAAAATCTATACCTCAGTTGCTTTCAGCCCACAAACTTCCTCCTCCTAAAAGACTCAGTTCAACTGGTTTAAGAGATAGACCCAGCAAGGGTGTGGATGACCACGAGGTGCCCTAAAGTGGTGGGCCCAGTACTGATGTGGAATTCAAATGAGGAATAAAGGAGTTGAATGCATGCTCCAAAGGGCTCTGGGGGTGTTAGCTGCAAGGTCAGTTTGAAACCATCAGCACCAAGAGAAGAAGGGGCTTTGTACTCCATAAAGAAGTGCCGTCTCAGAAGCTCCCAGGGGCAGTTCTGCCCTGCCCTGCCTGGTCCCGAGGAGTTGGCATCAACTCGATGGCAATAAGTTTGGTTTCCTTTGGTGCGTGCCTAACCAGTTATGCTCAGTATCCCAGATGCACTGGCGACAGGCTTCCTTTTCATTATCCAGGCTCCATCCTGGCCCAAGGCTGCACATGTACCCACTGAAAAAGGGAGCCCCCCTCCCCCACCCACCCCCCCAAAAACCTTACAAAAATCATATGACTGCTGCTGGGAACAAAGGTCTCGGATTGCCTATCGCTGTATCAGTGAAAGACAGAGACTAGATTGATTAAAAAACTCTTAGTTTATTCTGAAACATGAGATAGAAGGAAACAGTAGGGTTTGCTATCTCCAAACTGCTTCAAAAAGCCAGTGGAAATCAAGTAAGTTATATATTCTAAACTCATATATGATAAAAAATTGGTTTTATACAACTTTCCTCTAGTTCCTAAATGCCGCTCCCCTCACTATCATGATCCCAATTCTACCTTACAAATCTGACTAGACCAGAGGATGTACACTGGTACAGATAGGAACTGGAAACGCAGAGAATCCAGGACAAATGATCCCTTTAGGACCAGTGCTGAGAGTGGCAATACTGGTAGGGTGGAGGGAGGGTGGGTTGGAAAGAGGGAACCGATTGCAAGGATCTACATATACCCTCCTCCCTGGATGACAGACATCAGAAAAGTGGGTGAAGGGAGACGTCAGGCAGTATAAGGTATGACAAAATAATAATTTATAAATTATCAAGGGTTCATGAGGGAGGGGGGGAGTGGGGAAGGAGGGGAAAAATGAGCAGCTGATGCCAGGGGCTTAAGTGGAGAGCAAATGTTTTGAGAATGATGAGAATGAATGTACAAATGTGCTTTATACAATTGATGTATGTGTGGATTGTGATAGGAGTTGTATGAGCTCCTAATAAAATGATTAAAATTGATGGCAATACAAAGTAGGTTTTACAATGATCATAGGATACTCCAAGCAATGTGGCCAAAAAAGCAGGTTTTGCTATGATCTTAAGAAATTATCTATACCTAGGTTTCTCCAAGGGTCATCAGACCACCATATCCTGATTCCTCCTGTGCCATGGTTTAAATGGTGGTGGAGGTAGGGGGTGGGGGTTGCTTCTGAGTCTGGCTATTTATCTTAATGACCTTGCTTTCTATCTTCCCGAGTTAGAACATCCCTCCTGATTGAACTTAAAAGGGTTTTCTACCGGGGAATGGGCTGTTACATTTTGTATTGCTAACAAACTAAATCAAAAATGATGTTATAGTTCTAGTACTTTGATTAGCAAACTATGGCTTCCTAGTCTTTTTGTTCAAACCTGTCTCAGACAACATCAGCCATTTTGGCAAACCATGTCCTTCCACTTCCACTAAGTAAACCTATTTATTTATTTCCACTAAATAAACCAATTCGAATAAACGTTAAGTAGTGGAGATTAGACATGCTTGGTCGATAATTTCCCTACACCACACCATTTCAGCATCCACTTGTAGATGCCAGATGGAAAGAAGATTTCTAGGTCTAGAGAAAAGAAATCACCCTGCATAGTGTCTCATCCGTTTTACAACCTGTCTCAGACTCACTCTCAACCACAGACATAGAGAAAGGGGGGTGGAGAGAAAGGTTGAGGTGGCTTTTAACACGTGGTGCTTCATGAGATTGGGGCCCAGGTTAACATTATTAAAGCAGAGCTGGAGAATGTGCTTTTCTCTTGCTCATTTTTGAAAGTAATACAGTATCACTTCTATGTGGTGGCAAAGATGGAAGGCTATCCAGTAGTATTTAGCCATTTTGAGGCACAGTAGCTTTGGAACATTTCAAAAAAGTCTGTTGGATAGAGAAGCAAGATTTCCCCAGAGGCCACTCTAAGGTTGCTTGCAGCTGTCATCGAAGACTTGCATGGGATAGCATGAGCATGCACCAGAGACTGTGAACACCCGTGAATCCCGGAAAGGCTGGAGGTTATGACATCATGCCTGCGGTAATCAACCAGTTAACACAAGAAACCAACAGAACAAACCACAGATGCCAGCTAACACGACCTCCTAGTGATGTTTCAGATATAGACACAAGTGTGGAAACCAACGTCCTTATTCAAACGTAATTCTTCATATGTGGAGTTAACGGAGTAAGAAACTGAAGACTAAGGTTCCAGGTTGAGACATCAGAATATCACCTTTAATTTTCTCCAGCTCTCTCTTTTGTTGATTATGCATTCTATCCAAATAGAAATTACTGTGGGTGTCCTTTTTCAGAAACTGGATTAAGAATAAAATTAATAAATAGTCTTCTCTTAATGAACACGAATACACTTGGGGATATGAAATGAACCAGAAATGACAACTAAGAAATCGAGCAAGAATGTCTACTTGTTTGCACAGAGTACTTCTAGAAGAATATATGATATGCGAGTGAGTGGAACGCCTTTTCCTTGTAAGTCATTTGTGCAATATGTTCTTACCATTGCTTTATTCCCCTTTCAATGCTAAATAATTGACTTTGTATTGAAGAAAAATTCATAGCAAAAAAGATGTACAGAACATCGAATTTACCTCATTGAGCCTGAGTAAAACAAGCATGCCATTTTAACTGAACTAAGCCAGTGAAGATGTTCAGGACCGCCTACTTCTTTCTGATAGCTATTTATAATCTCTAGCAATTACTAGTATATGAAAACTCGTCCTGAACCCTACTATCAAATAGGATGCTACAGTGAAAGCAAATCTCAAACCAATTTTTTAAATCATTTTATTAGGGACTCGTACAACTATTATCACAATCCATACATACATCCATTGTGTAAAGCACGTTTGTACATTTATTGCCCTCATCATTCTCAAAACGTTTGCTTTCAACTTGAGCCCTTGGTATAAGCAACTCATTTTCCCCCTCTCTCCCCGCACCCTCCCTTACGAACCCTTGATAATTTATAAATTATTATTTTGTCATGTCTTACACTGACAACGTCTCCCTTCACCCACTTTTCTGTTGTTCATCCCACAGGAAGGAGGTTATATGTAGATTCTTGTAATTGGTTCCCCCTTTCTATCCCATCTTCCCTCCACCATCCAGGTGTCGTCACTCTCACCACTGGTCCTGAGGGGTTCATCTGTCCTGGATTCCCTGTGTTTCCAGTTGCTATCTGTACCAGTGTACATCCTCTGGTCAAGCCAGATTTGTAAAGTAGAATTGGGATCATGATAGTGGTGGGGAGGAAGTATTTAAGAACTAGAGGAACGTTGTTTGTTTCATCATTGCTACATTGCACCCTGACTGGCTAATCTCCTCCCCACTACTATTCTGTCAGGGGATATCCAGTTGCCTACAGATGGGCTTTTGGTCCCTACTCTGAATTCCCCCTCATTCACAATGATATGATTTTTTTGTTCTTTGATGCCTGATACCTGATCCCATCGACACCTCATGATCACATAGGCTAGTGTGATTCTTCCATGTGGGCTTTGTTGCTTGTCAGCTAGATGGCCGCTTGTTTATCTTCAAGACTTTAAGACTCCAGATGCTATATCTTTTGATAGCTGGGTACCATCAGCTTTCTTCACCACATTTGCTAAAGTACCTGCTTTGTCTTCAGTGATTGTGTTAGGAAGGTGAGCATCATGGAATGCTAGTTTAATAGAACAAGGTGTTCTTGCATTGAGGGAGTACTTGAGTGGAGGCCCAATGTCCTTCTGCTACCTTAATACTAAACCTATAAATATATGCATATGGATCTATTTCCCCATCATCATATATAAATATATTTATGTATGTACATGCCTGTATTTAGACCTCTCTAAATGCCCTTTGCCTCCTAGTTCTTTCCTCTATTTCCTTTTGCTTTCACCTTGTCCCACTATCATGCTCAGCCTTCATTTGTGCTTCAGGAATTCCTCTCAGTTACATTGCCCTTCCTCAAGCCCTTCCAGGCCTCTTATAACCTCCTCGTCACTGGGTTTGGATCACTTGTTCTCTTGTCCCTGGGTTTGTTAACAACACTTCCTTTCCCCTACCTCCCCCTCTTCAATGACCCCATGGAACCATCAGTATGCTATTTTCTCCACCAGATTGTTTATCCAATCTGTCTTATCTAGATAGACCTGCAGAAATAATCATATGCACACAAAAAAAAACAAGACAAAGCAAACAAAGCAACATAACAAAACAAAAACAAACCAATGACCAATAAAAAAGGAAAGCATGTAAATAGTTCAAGGTCTGTCGTTGACCTTTAGGAGTGTTTCCTGGTGGAATCTGATGGGAGGCCATGCCCTCACCCCAAAGTCTCAGACTAAATTTTGTCACATCTATAACTGATAGTAAGTGGGCATGAAAAGTGTTGTACAATCTTTGAGCTTAAGACACTCAAGTATTTTTCAAGAATGGCAGATGTGAGAATACTCTGACTGGAGAATTCACTAATCTCTACTTGGAAAGAGCTTTGGTGGCATGGTATGCATTGGGCTACTAACCGCAAAGTCAGCAATTTGAAGCCACCAGCCACTCCTCAGGAGCAAGACGAGGTTTTTAACTCCCATAAACAGTTAACAGTCTCAGACATTCACAAGGGCAGCCCTATCCTGCCCTATAGGGTTACTATTAGTTGGCATCAACTCGATGGCAGCAAGGGAGGGGTGGGATGAGGAGTGTGGAATATGTGGATCAGACAACAGAATCTTTCATTAAGTAGTAGAACTCTGGGCCAAACGGAACCATCTATTGGCTTTAGTGCCTCTTTGAAGAACATTAGTCTGATAGCATACTTAATTCGTATTAATATAAAATATTTGTATGCAATATTTATAGAGGTGTCTGAATATGTCTTGTAGCCAAGAAACACCTTAAATACCACTTATTTCACAAAAACAATTTTATGACAGACGTAGAACAGTACAATAATTTTAAACACAAGCTATACTTACATTGCCTAGGTTCAAATCTCTCTGTGCCATTTACTAGACACATAGTGTTGAGCACATTATATAAGCACTCTGCCTCTTTCCTCAATTAAATAAACATACTAATAGTGCAAACCTCATAGGATTATTATGAGAATTGAAGGAGTTAATATTTGTGGAGTGTCTAAATCAGTGTCTGTTAGGAAATGAGAGCTTCAAATGTGCTTATTAAATAAGCATCCTATAATAGAGGAAAGAGCTGGGAGACAAAGGGCAATTATAGAGGTCTAGATAAAGACATGCAAATATATTTATGAGGATGGGGAAATAGATCGATGTGCCTATATTTATAGGTTCAGTATTAAGGTAGCAGAAGGACATTGGACCTCCACTCAAGTACTCCCTCAATGCAAGAATACTTTCTTCTATTAAATTGGCATTCTATGATGCTCACCTTCCCAACACAACCGCTAAAGACAAAGTGGGTAAATAAGCAAATGTGGTGAAGAAAGCCAATGGTGCGCAGCTATCAAAAGATATAGTGTCTGGAGTCTTAAAAGCTTGAGGGTAAACAAGCGGCCATCTAGCTCAGAAGCAACAAAGCCCACGTGGAAGAAGCACACCAGCCTGTGTGATCACAAGGTGCCAAAGGGATCAGTTATCAGGCATCAAAGAAAGAAAAATCATATCATTGGGTGCACACCTCGATGATACGATCGCTGAAGATAAATGAGTGCATAAGCAAATGTGGCAAAGAAAACTGATGGTGCCCGGCTATCAAAAGATATAGCGTCTGGGGTCTTAAAGGCTTGAAGGTAAACAAGTGGCCATCTAGCTCAGAGCAACAAAGTCCACATGGAAGAAGCACACCAACCTGAGCGATCAAAAGGTGTAGAAGGGATCAGGTATAAGGCATCACCAGAACAAAAAAAAAACCTTACCATAGTAAATGAGGGGAGAGTGCAGAGTGGAGACCCAAAGCCCATTTGTTGGCCACTGGAGATCCCTTTGCAGAGGGGTCTAGGGGGAGGAGACGAGCCAGTCAAGGTGCAATGTAGCAACCATGAAAAATACAACTTTCCTCTTGTTCCTAAATGCTTTCTCCCCCACTACCCCCTACTATCATGATCCGAATTCTACCTTGCAAGTCTGGATAGAGCAGAGGATGTACACTGGTACCGATAAGAACTGGAAACACAGGAAATCCAGGACAGATGATCCCTCCAGGACCACTGGTGTGAATGGCATAACTGGGAGGGTAGAGGGAGAGTGGATTGGAAAGAGGAAACCGATTACAGGGATCTACATGTGACCTCATCCCTGGGGGACGGACAACAGAAAAGTGGATGAAGGGAGACGTCGGACAGGGAAAGATGTGACAACATAATAATTTATAAATTATCAAGGGTTCATGAGGGAGAGGGGAGCAGGGAGGAAAGGGAAAAAATTAGGACCTGATGCCGGGGACTTAAGTGGAGAGCAAATGTTTTGAGAAAGATGAGGGCAGTGAATGCAAATATGTGCTTTACACAATTGATCTATGTATGGATTGTGATGAGAGTTGTATGAGCCCCTAATAAAATGATAAAAGTAAATAAATGAGCCTCCTTTATGCAAATTAATAACTCTTTAAAAGAAGACTAATAGTGCTCTTAAGCTTGCTTATTACCTTAGAAGAAAAGATATTAAGATCATCTAGGAAAAACTGGCAGCTGTGATTACTGCTCATTATTAATTTTTTATCCCCCAGGCTTATTGTTCCATCCCTGTATGTGCATTGTTTGTGCAGTGTTATTTTGCCCTTTTTTGGGTCACTTTTTAGACTTTATTTTGAGGAATTGTTGACAAACACTATTTCTATGAGTCGTAAACTGCCTTTCATCTTAGATTCAAGAGATTCATATCTTTTGGGAATAGCTATGAAATTATACCAAACAAGGTCATTACCTCACAAGTCGAGTAAAATCTCAGTCCTTTATATTTCTTGACAATATTAAAAGTATAATATAAATAAATTTATGTCAATAAATTATACATCTCAGATTAAATTAACACATATCTCGAGAACCATGACCTACCAAATCTCTTCTTGACATTGGGAAAATAAATTTTTTTTAAGAATTGACAAAAAAATAAAATCTAATGGGGAGTATAGAATAAGGTAAACTTAAGTAAAATTAAAATCTTTTCTCTTTGAAAAATCTTAAGAAAATGAAAAGACAAATCACAGACTGAGAGAAAATATTCACAATTGATATAACTCACAAAGCACTCATACTAATCCAAAATCTCCCTATTATCAAGTCGATTCTGACTCCTAACGACCTTATAGGGCATGACAGAACAGCCTCTGTGGGTTGTTGAGATTGTAAAGCTTTACAGGAGCAGTGGTTTCAAACTGTTGACCTTATGATTAGCACACCAATTTGTAACCCACTGCACCACCAGAGCTCCTACATAATACTCATTTGATATAAATAACTCTTACACACCAATAGGGAGCCAAACGACTCATTTTATTTTCAATGAACTAAATATGTTTAAAGAAGCTTCTCAAAAGAACATATATCAGTAGCCAAGAAACCCATAAAAAGACTCCTTACATCATTATCCATCAGGAAAATGAAAAATAAAGCCATAAAGATATATTAGTACACAATCATTATTTTACCACTAAAATTTAAAACTAGACAATACCGAGTGTTGACAAGGATGTGGAGCAAGCCTTGGAACTTTCTTATATTGTTTGTGGAATGGTCAACCCCTTGGGATAACTCATTCTTGATGGGTGCCATCTAGTCCTCACAGTCCAATGTAACAGTCCACGGTACAACGGAACAAAACACTGGTCTGTCCTGTGTTGTCCTAACTCTATGGTGCTTCAGTTCATCTCCTTGAGAATCTTCCTCTCTTTTTCACTGCTACTATACTTTACTGAGCATGATGTCCTTCTCCAGGGACAGGTCACACCTACAACATGCCCAAAGTTTATGAACAAAATATTGTCATCCTTGCTTCTAAGGCACATCCTAGATGCAATTCTTTTGTTGTTGTTGTTTTTAGCATTTTATTGGGGGCTCGTACAACTATTATCACAATCCATACATACATCCATTGTGTCAAGCACATTTGTACATTTGCTGCCATCATCATTCTCAAAACATTTTCTTTCTTTCTCCTTGATATCAGCTCCTCATTTTTACCCTCCCTCTTTACTCCCCCCTCCCCCATGCATCCTTGATAATTTATAAATTATTGTTATTTTGTCATGCCTTACACTGTCCAACATCTCTCTTCACCCACTTTTCTGTTGTCCATCCTCCAGAGAGGAGGTTATATGTAGATCTTTGTAATCAGGTCCCTCTTTCTACACCCCCTTCCCTCCACCCTCCCAGTATTGCCACTCTCACCACTGGTCCTAAGGGGTTCATCTGCCCTGGATTCCCTGTGTTTCCAGTTCCTATCTGTACCAGTGTACATCCTCTGGTCTAGCCAGGTTTGTAAGGTAGAACTGGGATCGTGATAGTGGTGGGGCAGAAGCATTTAAGAACTAGAGGAAAGTTGTATGTGTCATCGTTGTTACACTGCACCCTGACTGGTTCATCTCCTCTCCACAACCCTTCTGTAAGGGGATTTCCAGTTGCCTACAGATGGGCTTTTGGGTCCCCGCTCTGCACTCCCCTCATTCACAATGATATGATTTTTTGTTCTATGATGCCTTATACCTGATCCCATCGACACCTCTTGATCACACAGGCTGGTGTGCTTCTTACATGTGGGCTTTGCTGCTTCTCAGATAGATGGCCGCTTGTTTATCTACAAGCCTTTAAGACCCCAGACGCTGTATCTTTTGATAGCTGGGCATCATCAGCTTTCTTCACCACATTTGCTTATGCACCTGCTTTATCTTCAGCAATCATGTCCAGGAGGTGAGCATCATAGAATGCCAGTTTAATAGAACAAAGTGTTCTTGCGCTGAGGGAGTACTCGAGTAGAGGCCCAACGTCTATCTGCTACCTTTATACTAAACCTATAAATATATGCATGTATATCTATTTCCCTATCATCATATATAAGTATTTTTACATATGTGCATGCCTGTATTTAGACTTCTATAAATGACCTTTGAATCCTAGTTCTTTCTTCTATTTCCTTTTCCTTTCCTCTTGTCCCACTATCATGCTCAACCTTCATTTGGGTTTCAGTAATTCTCTCTGTTACACTGCCCTTTATCAAGTCCTACCAGGCCTCTTACACCCTCCTTGCCACTGATTTTGGATCACTTGTTTTCCCGTTGTCCCTGGATTTATAAACACCACTTCCTTTCCCCCACCTCTCCCTCTCCATGTCCCCCCAGCACCATCAGTCACCTTGTTTTCTCCTCCAGATTGTTTATCCAGCCTATTTTCTAGATAGACTTGCAGAGATAGTAATATGCACAAAAGCAAGACAGAGAAAAACAAAGCAACACAAGAAAACAAAAACAACCGCTGACCAGTGACCAAAAAAAAGCCTATAAATATTTCAAGGTCTGTTTGTTGACCTTTCGGAGTATTTTCTGGTTGAAACCCAGACCCCAAAATCTATTTTTGGTACTCCCTCGGGACTTCCTTGCTCTGCTCCCTTTGCTGTTCTGCTGCACGCCCCTACTGTTTTGCCTCGATGCGGTGGGATCAGATCAGATGCAAATCCCACACTGTGTCTCCAGTGTTGCCCCCTGTAGGGCTAAGTGTCAGTGAGGGATGTCGGGTCTCATAGTGGGGCCAGCCATATGATCCTCTTTGTGCATTGGCTGCTCTGAGAGGGAATATTGTCCTCAAGTCTTGGTGGGCCAGGATGTGCTCCACTATCTCTTCCTCCGCCTTCATTTGCTCCCCTGTGCTGTGATCAGACATGTCCCTCTCCCTGAGCTGCAGCTTCAGTGCTGTCCTCTGAAGTAAATTCTTCTGGGGGGAGGAGTGGCAGTCCACCTAGTTGGAATTGGGGCTGGCCCTCAGACCTCACCCTGGCTATACTTCTGAGAGAGATGCGTTCATTCTTCTGGTAGTCCATGGTATATTCTTTAGGGATTTCTTATCAAGTTAAATGCATATTCACCATCTAGCCCAGGATGTTCAAAGAAATATGAACCTATATATAAACATAAAACTTGTTACCAAAATTTCATAGCAGTCTATTTCAAATACCTCCCCTTAAGAATTAAAGAAATAAATGACTATCAACAGTTGAATGGAAAAGCAAATTGTGGCATCTTTATGTAAAGGAGCATTACGCAGCATGAGGAGAGAAGAATTACTAATTCGCACAACGAATGAATTGTAGAACCATCGTGCTAAGCAAAAGACTATCCACAGAAGTGAGCACATTGTATGGTTCCATTTGTGTGAAATTCTGGAGCAGACAAAACTAATCTATAGTGATAGAAATTAAATCAGTGAAACCGGGAGTAGAGGATTGACCATAGGCAAAGGAGAATGAGAAAAACTCTAAGCATTATGAAAATGTTGTATATCTTGTTTGGGGTTACGGTGATGGGAATATATGTGATTTGTTAAAATCATTGCACTGTATTCTTCAAATAGGTGCATTTTGTTTTATATAGGTTATTCATAAGGTTGTTTTTTAAATCACCAAAGTGCATACTAGTTACATAAACCCAGTATGTCTTAGCTTCATTGTGGATTTTATCTATAAAATATGAATAATAATATCTATCTTACTGTACCAGAAAGAGAATTCTATTAAATAATTTATATAAACCATTTAGCACAATGCCTGGCTCATAGTGAGAATTATAATATAAACTAAATAACCCCTGGAAAGATGAAGAGAAGTACAGTCTTATCCATTTTGTTTCCCTGGGGGGCTGATTTCTAAGATAACCATTGGAGAAATATATGAATTATTTAGGTATATCAATTCATTTAAAAATAAATGTATTTTTGAAAAACAAAATTCCTCCTGAGGTAAAGTCACCAAGGTGGGTACAGTAATGAAAACCTCACTATGTTTTGCTAGGTGCATCTGGCCTAATGAAAGTTTCAAACAGGCTTTGGAAGAAGAGAGGGTATAAGACAATGAGTCCAGAGATGTGCAAACCTGGCTGGAATATAATAGTGCACATTAGAACTATACAGAGTAATGCTGTAGAGAAATGTGGGCTTAACCGTGGCTCTTGTGGCTGCTGTGTATCAAGTAGATGGAAGCAGGGCTTAACTTAAGACAACCTCAGGGTCAGTTGTGCCACCTTGTTAGGGCATCCTGAGTCCACGTCTAGTCCATGGCAGTGAGTGTGGATTTCTTTTTAAATCTAAGCACATTCGTAGAAAATCTAAGTTGTCTGTCGTATTAACTCCCACGTATTTGTAGGAATCAGTAGGCTTATGCACTGGAGCAGCGACCTTGCCGTCTCTAAGTCAGTGGTTCTCAACCTTTCTCATGCCTCGACTATTAATACAGTTCCTCATTTTGTGAAGACTCCCCCAACCATAAAATTATTTTTGTTGCTATTTCATAACTGTAATTTTGCTACTGTTATCAACCGGGCGATCCCTGTGAAAGGGTCGTTTGACCCTCCCAATAGGGTAGCTACCCGCAGGTTAAGAACCACTTTCTAAGTTGTCTTTCCTAGTATGTGGTTTAGGAATCAGTCAGTTTATGCACCAGGGAAAGAACCTTGCCATCTCTAAGCTTTGCACAGTGACTAGGCCAGGTTCTTTTACAAGCATAACACACTCTAAGTATGAGCCAGGCAGTCTTTTTTTTTTTTTGTAGTAGGTTTTTAGTTTTTTTTTTATCTTTCTTTTTTTTTAATCATTTTATTGGGGCTCATACAACTCTTATCATATTCCATACATACATCAATTGTATATATCACATTTGTACATTCATTACCCTCATCATTCTCAAAACATTTGCTCTCCACATAAGCCCCTGGCATCAGCTCCTCCTTTTCCCCCTCCCTCCCTGCTCCTCCCTCCTTCATGAGCCCTTGATAATTTATAAATCATTATTTTGTCATATCTTACTCTGTCCAACATCTCCCTTCACCCACTTTTCTGTTGTCCGTCCCCCAGGGAGAAGGTTATATGTTGATCCTTATAATCAGTTCCCCCTCTCTACCCCACCTTCCCTCCACCCTTCTAGTATCACCACTCTCACCACTGGTCCTAGAGGGATCATCTGTCCTGGATTCCCTGTGTTTCCAGTTCTTATCTGTACCAGTGTACATCCTCTTGTCTAGCCAGATTTGTAAGATAGAATTGGGATCATGATAGTGGGGTGGGGGTATGAGGGAAGGAAGCATTTAGGAACTAGAGGAAAGTTGCATGTTTTATCATTGCCATGTTGCCATACTGCCATACTGCACTCTGACTGGCTTGTCTCCTTCCCTTCCATAAGGGGGTGCCCAGTTACCCACAGATAGGCTTTGGGTCCCACTCTGTACTCCCCCTCATTCACAGTGATATGATTTTTTGTTCTGCAGATGCCTGATACCTGATCCCTTCAACACCTCATGATTGCACCAGCTGGTGTGCTTCTTCCATGTGGGCTTTGTTCCGAGCTAGATGGCCGCTTGTTTACTTTCAAGCCTTTAAGACCCCAGATGCTATATCTTTTGGTAGCCGGGCACCATCAGCTTTCTTCACCACATTTGCTTATGCACCCATTTGGAGCCAGTCTTTTAACCCATTTTTCCCCATGGGCATTCACATATATCAATAGCAAGTCAAGAAAAAAAACAAGCAAGACTTTACAGTGGGATCAAGGGAGGGAGGGAGAGTTCGGTGCCATTGCAGTGGTCCACATGCTCTCCCGTGTGGGCTCCCGGCTGGATATTTAAAATTGGTGGGGGGAGGGGGAAGAAGGGTAGTATAGCCATAGGTGTGCAACCTCAACGGTTTAGTCTGATAGCCTAGGAATCTGGACAGTTGTTTACTTCTTTTTTCTTGGTGGCCTCTTGTCAGCCTTTTCATTGTTCGTGGCTACTCCATTCTGTATGCTCTGTGCAACACACTGTAGATGCAAAAGAAAAAAAGAAATAAATAAAAACTCAGAAGAGAAAGCTGCTATTTTTAAAAGAAAAATAGAAAACCTACTGGAGATGTTGGTGGTCATTATGATAATCATAGTCACCAGAGAGTCCTAGATCTCTTCCTTTCGGAACATGAGTAGGATTATTACCACCTTTGAAGCTGTAGGTGGCCATATAGCCAATGAAATGTGGGAGAAAATGACATCATTTTTTTTCTGAAGTACAAATTTCACCACATTATCTTCCCTTGGTAAGGTCATATGAAGGCACATCAATTCTCCATCAGCCCCTCTCTCTGAGAAATGAACAGAGCCTTTCTTCTGACTTGCATTAGGAACGCAGTAAGAGCAAGAAACAGGCTTTTGTTGTGGTGGGTGTGAATTAGGGAGTCTTTGCCACTCCTGCTAGGAAGCTTGATTATTCTACTTGTTTTGGAGTGGATTCTGCCTCTTCTTTCCAAGTCTCTGTAACTCTCAGTTGATAATTGGATGGGATTCTGCAAAGAAGGCGTGCGTAACCCTAATAGAGGGGATTGATTAGTTTTAGGGCCCACTCCCCTGCCTACAAAGCATGCGCCGACCAGGCAGGAGGAGTGAAATTCCAGTACCATTGAAAGGGCGGCACATTTGAGATCTGTCTGAAGTGGCGGAGGCCAAGACTAATGGCATCAGAGGTCAAGACCATGGAACAGAACAGAGGAGCAGCACTGAGACCTTGAGGCAGAACAGCAGGGTGGCTTCCTGGAAGACAGAGGCAGAGGCCAAAGAACCACGTGGTCAAGATGCTAGGACACGGAGAGACTTGACTGCTGGTAGAAGAAACGTGTGACTATAAACCAGGAACTAGATCTTGCATGTTTTCTGATATTGGCTTCTGGTAGTAACCTGTTAGATTTGCTAATAAACTCCCATAACTGTGACTTTTATCTGTGGGTTCTATGTCGTCCTTGCAATGAATTATCAAACCCAGAAAACAGTAGGATGTCGTGCGAGGAAAGCTTGGTGCTAGGGAAGACACAGGGGCTCAGCTGTGATTTGTGTGCTGACTAACAAAGAGATGCCTGTGTGTTTCCGCAACAACAAGTATTATTAGGAAAATGAGCGCCGGTGTGCCGCATACCACCTCCGTTTTTAGAAACAAAGACTAAAATGAAGAAGAGCATTATGACTATCATTATATTTGGAAGATTGTTGAGGCAGATTGCTACTTTATCAGCCCCCCAACAATCCATACCTTCCTTACAAACTCCTCACATGCACACCCCTTCAATTAAGGAGTGGCTATGTGACTGGCAGAGGCCAGGGGCATATTAACAGGGCTTGCGGGTGGGCACTTGTCCCCTGGGACTGCTTAATCTTAGAGTCGTACCGCTAAGAACCTTATGACCAGCCTCTGAGAAGTCCAACCTAGTTTTGTGGAGAGGGCACCTGGCGATCTATCAAGACCATGGCTTAGAACCCCAAAAGAGTTCCTATTCAGCCCGAACTGCCATCCATCTAGGTGCACTTCCTTAAAACGGTCTCCTGCAACCTCAATCAAACCATCATGACTGGTGACCTACGATGTAAAAATGAACAGGTTCTTCAGGCCCTGTTACAGTAGGCCCTTACAAGCAAATGAATTGTTGTTGCTTTAAGCTGCCCAATGTTGGGAGCTGCTATACAGAATGATAAATAATAATAATTATTTGAAAGTTAAAAAATTATTTTATATAAGTATTCCTTGTTCTTCCACGGAAGGCTACTTTAGTATTACAAAGGAAATACCACCAGCTTTAAAATAGATTGTATTTTGCTAAGATTCTAGTTCTGCCACTTTCTAACTGGGTGACCATGCACCAAACACACAATCTATGGACCTGTTTCTTTGTTCATACAAAATGCACAAATAAGAAATAAACTTCAGCTTACCATGGAGATTATAATATTCAAAATGTCAGAAACAAAGCCTGGACTCAACAAACAGTGATCATAATTGTTCATATAATTTTGTTATTATAAATGATAATCCTATCTCAAATATGTGTGTCATATCTGCTGTTGACAATCATGTCAGTACTCTACCCTCAATGATCTAACATGTACTAATTTCATTAAATTGTGCAGAGAAAAGCTAAAGTTTTTGTGAAAAGGCTTAGCTGGCAAACCTAATTGAGAAGGATGTGCCTCATGTGAGGTCAAGGTTGGAAGTAGATCACGGTTCCTCGGAGGCATCACTGGGTGGTCTCCAACCTCCACCCCTTTACTAGCAAACCTGGTAACCAATTGCACCGCCCAAGAACACTTCAAATACGTAAATTCTTTCACATCTGAGTAACATTTAAAATGAGTGCAGTGGAGTTACATAATCTGATGTCAATTTGAGAAGATTATGAGTGAAGGGGTGAAGTCTAGCCCATCAATCAAGAAATAGCCAATGAGGCCTCTGTGTGGGCATGTCCTTCTCCCGAGAACTCTGGGAACTCCTGTTTTTCTCCTTGGAAGGCAGGGGAGACTCTCCCTCTCGGCTCCCTCCCTTGGAGATGCTCTATTGACAAGACACAGGGCACTGTGTGCCCTGGGAGCTGAAGAAGCCACATGGACCTACCCTGATGCAACCCGACCTCTGGAGCCGGAGAAGCCATGTGGAGACCTCTCGCCAGCTCTGAGATGCTTATAAGGCCACTGGATCCAGAAGACTTCCAACCCACTGGCCTGTGATCATCCTGCATTCAGCGTCATTCATGTGTTTCATGAGTCTGAAGAGGACCTTATAGATTGGTATCGGACATATGGGCTAATATCGGACTTGTGGACTTAATCTGGAACGGGCTAGGATGCTTTCTCAATATTTAATTACTATTGTATAGAAAGCTCTTTCTTATACACATGAGTGTCTATGAATTTGTTTCTCTAGTCTACCCAGACTAACACAAATGCTAACCAACAATGGAGAGACCTGCAGCCATAATGGGTTATGCTCTGGGCTGCTAACCTACAGGTTCATAGTTCAAAACCACCAGCAGCTCCGAGGAAGCCAGAAGAAGCTTTCTACTTCCATAAAAGGCTCCAGCCTAAAAAAAAAAAATCTCACAAGAACAGTTCTACTCTGCCCTGTAAGGTCACTATAAGTCCCTACAAGTCAGAACTGGCCCTCTGGCAGTGAGATAAAGAGATTTTAACCAGGTGGAGAAGACAGAAAAGAAACCCTGGAGAAAGAAGGAACAGAATACGGAGACACTCCAGCAGGAGAGGTCTTGCACATTTTAAAGGCTGAAGGACCATCGTTGTGATTGTGTAGGGAGCCAGAAAGAGAGCAGCAAATTAGAGACTGAGAGGGAAGTTTTATGTGTTATTAATTGCTCTTTCCGGAGAGGCTAGGCATAGAGTGCTAGAGCCCTGACGTTACCAAGCACCAAGGATGTATAAATAGAAAGTAAAGGTTCAGGAAGCAATCATTTTTAAATAGGGGCCCACAGGTTGTTGCCATGCTGTGAATGGTTAAGTATTGGCACAGAATGGTGAGGAAAGAAAAATAGAGACAAAGTAGAAAGTTTAAAAGATAAACATATTCAAACTAGAATTTTATGTCCATGCCCTTCCTAATTTTTTTCCCATGAAATAACAGTGAGGGTGGTTGGTTTCCTTAACCATGTCCCTCCTTAGAAAAATCAAAAAGCGGCCACCGTGGTACCTATTAACCACATAAGCAACTCTCATCTTTAAAGCAGCCATGCTCAGGAACCGTTGCCTCCAAGGCTTAGACGACTACACCTAGCAGTGGGCCTGAGTCAGTGGTGTCAGAGAACGGCACTCCATAGGCTTGTCAATGGCTGGTTTGGGAGAGTCAGGTTGCCTTCCTCCTGAGGAATCTTAGGGTAAACTCAAACCCCCAACCCCTTGGTAGAGAGCGCAGTAACTATTTGTGTCCCTTAAGGTCTAGATTATTTTCCTCATCCAAAATAGTCAGCTGTTTTGAAAGAGGCTACAGTCAGAATATCAATGAGAGAGCACAAATGGGGGCCTCCTGCAACCCAAAGCGATGGAATCTTTGTTTGCAATGTTTCTTATTCTTCTAAAAAGTAGTCCTTCAGGGACTGTAAGTTCATATTCACATTTGCACACATATAATATCCTTTATGTAGATAATGCATTAAGGAAACAGCACTGTAATTTTTCCATGAAATATAAATGCCAAACTGATGCATAATTTATATAGCATAAAACCAGCAGACCATGTAGTTTTGGTGTTTAATTATGATCCTCTGGTTCCTCCTGATGAGCCCCATTAATCAGTCCAATCAGTGTCTGAAATGTCC
Organism: Tenrec ecaudatus; assembly: GCF_050624435.1. Lineage (NCBI taxonomy): Eukaryota > Metazoa > Chordata > Mammalia > Afrosoricida > Tenrecidae > Tenrec > Tenrec ecaudatus. The sequence continues at coordinate 112,455,182 of NC_134535.1, read as the reverse complement.
TATTTCTGTCTGCAAGTAAACACCTAAATGGCGATGTTAATATATGCTTAATTGAAAAGTACTTTTGTACAAAGTATTTCTCGGCATAAATGTAATAAATAGAATTTAAAAGCAAATAATCGAGTGGGAGATATAAACAATATTTTTGAGAGTTTTAGAGCTACATGGGAAAAGTATAATGTTAACTATCTTGGCCTCTTTACTCAAGCAAAACTTTCTGCTATTTAACTAATTTGTGATTTAAAAAAAAAAAAGAAATAAAACCTCTAAAGTTGCCACTGTAATAGTGATAAGTTTAGAAAGATCTTCATGCTTTAGAATGATATTGTATCAGGATACTCTGTCCCAATGATACCTAAAGGCTAGAGCAGTCTCTCAATGGTTTCACATTTTTAACCTCCCCTCTGTATTTTCAAAGAGAAATAAATTAGACTGACAAGACAGGCTGCAAACATTAAGGCCTAGAATTTGTTTTCACTTGACAAATCTTCTACAACTGCTTCATTGCATTGTTGTCACATGGATCTGTGGACCATTTTCAAATGGCTTGAAAGGACATTTTTCCCACAGAGACTACAAATGTTGGGAAGGTAAACATGACCATCCCTTTTCTCAAAAATAGATTGAAAACCTGGCTTTAACGCTGCTTCATTCACATTAGAAGCTGCCTTGTGATTTGTTAAGCTGTGTCATTGTCTCCTCTCTAGAAGGCAAACAAGCTCGGGCAGAGGCTCTCTACACCAAGTACATCACTGTCTTCACAACAGAGCCGTCTTCCCATTCGTCATGTGGACTCTCTGTGGTCCCTTCACCAGCACACTGCAGTGTATCGCCCTGTGCTGGATTGCAGGTTGTTTAACAAATATCATCTGGCAATTTCGTTCACTGATATGTTTCAGATGCCAAATAGATTATAAATTTGAAACTAAGAATGCCTTCTATTTTATACTTGCCAGTGTGCTTAATTAACATTTTTCATAAACATCTACAGGATAGACGGACGGCACAGCAATAGACAGCACAGACCTTATGTTGGAACCAAACTGGAGGCCTAGCTTAGCTCTGCAACTTTGGACTGCTTATTTAAATTGCCTGAGCCGTGGGTGCATTATCTGTAGGCCAGGGATATTACTATCTATCTCATCAGTGTCCTGGAAAGATGAAATGCTAGCAACATGTTAGGCCAAGAGACAAACACAGAGTGAAAACCAGCTGCCATTTAATTGATTTCAACTTTTGGTTCCCCCATGTATGTCAGAGACCAACATATCATTTTCAATAGCTGATTGGATATCATTTTCAATCGCTGATTTTTCAGAAAACCACCAGACCTTCCTTCCAAGGTGATGCTAGGGAGACTCGAACTTCCAAACTTTCAGTTAGCAGTCGAGCATATTAACTCTTTGTACTACCTAGGGATTCCAAAGCAAACTAAGGGCCCAATGGCTGCTATTGTGATCATTGTTCATTCCACTCATTCAACAACTATTGGCTGAGCCTTGTCTACAAATTCACATGCTGTCAGGAGAGACCAGTCCCTGGAGAAGGACATCATGCTTGGTAAAGAAGGGGGGCAGCATCAAAAAGAGGAAAGTCCTTAATTAAGCAGATAAATTAACACAGTGGCTACAAGGAGCTCAAGCATAGGAACAATTGTGAGGGTGGAGCAGGAGCAGACGGTGTTTCCTTCTGCTGAGCATCCGGTTGCTCTGGGTCAGAACTGACTCAGTGGCACCCAACAACAACAGTCTACAAACTGAGTAGTGAGCAGTGAACAAGACCCACATGCTTCTGCTTTTCCTAGGTCACACAATTTGGGGGGAAGGGACACAATAAAAATGAATGGATCAGTATACAATTACATATGTGAAGTGTGACAGCTTTCTGTGACAGAGCGCACAAGAGGAAAGGGGACCTGCTTTCGATGTAACCTTTAAACTGCAGTCTGCAAGAGGAGAATGTCACGGGAAAGGTGGCAGAGGGAAGTATATTTTCAGAAGGCAGGGGCTAACCAGGAGAGCCTGGTGGCACAGAGAGCAACTGGAAACACAGGGAATCCAGGACAGATGACTCCTCCAGGACCAGTGATGAGAGTGGCGATGCCTGGAGGGTAGAGAGAATGTAGGATAGAAAGGGGGAACTGATTACAGGAATCTATGTACAGCCTCCTCCCTGGGGGAAGGACAGCAAAGAAGAGGGCAGGGGGAGATGTCCGACAGTGTAATATATGATAAAATAATAAATATATGAATGGTGAAGGGCTCATGAGGTAGGGGGCAGTGGGGAGGGAGGGGGAAAATGAGCAGCAGATATTAAGGGCTCAAGTAGAAGGCAAATGTTTTGAGAATGATGATGGCAACAAATGTACATATGTTCCTGACCCAATGGGTGGATGTATGTATGAATTGTGATAAGAATTGTATGAGCCCCCAATAAAATGATTTAAAAAAAGAAAAAGGCCCTGGTCCGGAGCATGCTCCGTAAGAAGTACTGATAGGACTAAACAGGCTTAAAGAATCAAATAATGCAGGACCCGGGGATGAGTTCAGATTGAACATTAAATTGAATTTGTGTTTCTGGTTATGAACATGGCTCTGGCTTTCCAGGATGATCTGGAAAAGTACAAAGGAAGGGGTAGGCACGTTAGGGAGCTATTGGCACATTGCAGACCAGAAGCTGGTGACTTGGGCTGGGCGGCAGGGATGATGGGAAAAGGAAGCAAAATGGAAACACAGACATAGAAGAGACCAGTCTCACCAGGATTTTCCCTAGGGGCAAAGGAGGGGGTGGATTGTTATAATGAACATTTAATTTACTTTTGTGTATGTTTTCTCCTACAACTATCACTTTTTATCTCCCCAAAAGGGAATGAGACAGAGTCATCAACCTCACATATTAATCATTGAAAGTTTTCTTGTACTCATTCTCTTCATCTCAATAGCCATCACTTAAAGAGCCCTGTTCGCTTAGTGGTTATGAGTTGGGCTGCGAAGTGCAAGGTCAGCAGTTCAAACCACCAGCCAGCTCCACAGGAGAAAGAAGACACTTTCTACTCCTGTAAAGAGATGCAGACCTTGGAAACTCGCAGGGGCAGTTCTGCCCTGTCCTTTGGGGGTTGCGATGAGTCGGCATCGACTCGGAGCAATGAGTTCTATTTTTGTTTTTGTTTGTTTACAGACATCACTTACTTGGTTCCATCTCAGAAACTTGCCCAGAAGTGTTTTCCCATTTATATTACTGTCCCCCAAATCCTATAATAACAGTTGAGGTAAACCTAAGTCCTTTATCATCAGGAAATTTTGCCAACTTTTATCCTCTATAGCAGTGGTTCTCAATCCTTTAATACAGTTCCTCATGCTGTGGTGACCCCCCCCCCAACCATAAAATTATTTTTGTTGCTACTTCATACTGTAATTTTTCTACTTTTTTTGGGTAGATATCAAAGTTTATTACTGGTTACTAGGGTTAGTATAGAGAAAGCGGGGGCTAGAAGGTAGGGGTGATGGAAAAACTACATGAGTCATGGAATGGACCATTTGCAAAGAGATTCTTGTAATTGCTATCAATAAGACTTAAACCTCTAAATAACTGAACAGGCAAAAGTTGTGTGATAGACATATAAGGGGTTTCAAATAGTTTGTGGGAAACATTCATTGTTTTTTAATTTATTTGAGTCATCACTGGGGCTACTTCTTGCTGCTGATTTGTTTACTGGCCTGCTCTTCCACCTGCATGGCCGGGCACAGGGTCTGCATGGAACTTTGGAGGGCTGAGAGGTACTTGGTAGAGTTGGCGGGGGTGGATTCTGCTTTGTTCTCAATGGTCTCCAGGTCACAGTCAAGCTGCTTGGCTGTCTCGGGAGAGCTTAAGTCAGGTGGTCCCTTGCTTTGAGCTGAAGAGGTGCGAGGAGTCTCGCGCAGAAGACGCTGCTGTATGGAAAGGAAACGATCTACTTTTGCTATCGGGTGATCCCTGTGACAGGGTTGTTCAGCCCCCAAAGGGTCGCAACCCACAGAGTGAGAACTGCTGCTCTATAGCATCATGAGACTCACTGCCATCCAATTGACGCCAACTTATAGTGAGTCTCTAGGACAAGGTTGAATTAGCCCTATGAGTTTCTGAGACTGTAGCTCTTTGTGGAAGTAGACAGCCTGGTCTTTCTCCCGTGGAGCGGCTGGTGGTTTCAAACTGCGTACTTTATGATTAGTAGCCCAACGCAGAATCACATTGCCACCAAGGCTCCTCGCAGCATCAAGGGAAGATTACGTCTTGATTCAATGGATCAGATGCATTAAAAATCACTGAACTTCCCAACCTGAAATTAGTCTTTTGATTTAACCAGAAGCGACAAATTGTGATGATTTTTACAAGCTTTTTGTTTGTTTGGTTGTTTTTTCAGACTCACATACTTACTCCCATTCCCACATGAGCAATGCGAACAGATGGCATGAAGCATCTGATTGCATAATGATTAAGGCGAAATTTGATGAAAACTCAAAGATTAAGTGTTATTCTTAGAAAAACAGGTAATTGATCTTAGAAAAGTACATAATTCTCTCTAAGGTTATAAAGCTTCTAATGATCGATACAAAAAGACTGCCTAAGGAAACCCATAGTATAATCTTCAGATTGAATTTAAAATCACATGCACATAAGAACCCAAGTTCATTCACCCACAGGCACTGTGCCAATACAGCAGAATACTGCGTGACCCATCGTTCCTGCTGTCAGAAAGTGGATTCTGCAGTTAAACATAATCACCGCTCTTAGCATATTCCACCAAAACACAAGTCACCGAGTTATACAACATGTTCTGACTATTTAAACAAGTGAAAGAAACAGAATGTTACTGCTCTTCCTATATGGGAAACATATATCATAGGAGAGTACTTGAAAAATGTGCAATAGGGCAAACTTCCATGTTCAGTAACCCAGTATGGTGTGGCTTAAAAACATCCAAAGATCCAAATGTATTTGTTGTCATCCCAGAAGCACCCTTCACACCAAAAAATTTATAGCCCAAATCAGAGAATGAATCTTGAAGGAATTAAGTCCTTCTTGGAAATTTCAGAACCCAGAAGAAGAAGCGAAAAACCCCTGAGGACAGCAGAGCATGCTGCCGGGTAAGATGAGATGTGGGGGAAAAAACAGACTAGGAAAAGCAAGACAGAATGATCCAGGATCTGGGAAAGGGGCTATTATGGGAAAATACCAAAGCAGTTTAGCCTAATAGTCAGAATAGCATCCATTATTTATTAAACATTTTCTCAGACCAGTTACTGTACTAGCTACTTACTGTATATACTCGAATATACGGCCACCCGAGTATAAGCCAAGGTACCTAATTATTACCTGGGTAACCAGAAAAACTGATTGACTCGAGTATAAGCCTAGGGTAGAAAATACAGACACTATTGGTGAGTTTCAATAATAAAAACAGATGAAAATAAAATTACTAAAAATTGAGACATCAGTGGGGTAATGTATTTAAATATTCATTTTAAATAAAAACCAAATAAAGGACAAGCCATTTAACATTAGTAAACCAGCACAGTAAGTGGAAAATAGGTTCAACAAAAATAGTAAAGTATCAACAATGATACCTTAAGAGTACTATTCCCTGAGCTCAATCAGCAATCAAGCTAAAATGTAAAGAGTTAAAATCCTTCAAAACTGGATTCCGCATCATCATCTGTATCCCAATGCAGAGATTCAGCTGGTGTGAGGTCTTCATAGACGCTCTCCTCACTGAGATCACCGTCATCACCATCACTGCTGTCATTTTCATACAGAGCACAGTCTTCACTGCCATCCATAGCATTACGAATACTACATTTCTGGAAGGCACGTCACACCATGTCTTCTGGAATGTCTTCCCATGCATCTCGAACCCACTTTGCTATTAACTCAATGTCAGGCTTCATGAGATTTCCTCCTTTTTTTAGTCGGACTTGACCAGATGACATCCATTCATGCCACTGACCCCTGTCACATTTTTTGTGCTGAAAAACTTGGCTTATACATGAGTATATACAGTAATTAATTTGTCTCTAATTCCTATAACAATTATACAAAATAGGCCTTAGAATTCTCATATTATAGATGAGGAAAAGTGTGTGAGGTTATGTACCGTGCTTAAGATTCTTTAGTTAGTAACTAAGAGAGTCAGGATTTGACATCTTTTCCATCCACCTCTAAAGACCAGGGTTGTCCTACATACTCAACTTAGCCAACAGTGGTCCTGTTACCGTCAGTGTATTTACAAAACCATGAGCTCTGAGACAAAGTCCTAAAGGCTAAACATACAGGGTTGCTATGAGTCAAAACCAAGCCAATGGCACACAGCAGGACCAAAAATAGATTTTTTATGAAAGAAAGACCGTATTGGCACAATTTCAGAAATATGGCAGAGTTGTCACGTTCAGAAAAACCCCAACAGGAAGAAAAAGGTAGCACGTGACAGCTAGATTCTGAGCCATTTATTTGGAGTAAAAGTAGCAGAGAGTCCAAAGACCAAACTATAAAACAACTAGTATCTTTCTTCATCAGGAATGTAGCTGCTGCTGCTAAGTGTCTTCTCTTGTTTCGTCTTCCCTTCTCTCTCTGGGACATAAAAGCCCTGAGTTTTAATTAGATATTCCTTTGCCCCTTGAGTCCATACATTTTCCAGTTCCCTTTCTGGGTAGATTCTAACAAAGGAGACACGAGCAGAAATGATGCACACATCTCCTGGGTTACAGCCTTAAAGGGAATCTGCTCGCCAGCTCCTCTGCCACTCTTCACTTTCCAAGGTGCTGGAATACATGCCCGATGGTGGTGAACCAGAAATGATGGCGACGAATTCTGACCCCTCAGAAGAAATGCTGCTGGGCCCCCGGAAGACCTTGGACAGAGCAACTGTCGGGACTCTCTAGTAAGCAAGAAATGGACTTCTATCTAGTTTGGGCGCCTTTATTTTGAGATGTGCAAGGATGGCGACTTAGCTAATACCCTAATGGATGCAAACTGTCCCAGCACTCTGGGATGTTTACGTGTTTGTGGCATTATGGTCAACTCATCAAACATCATCTTCACATGTGAGAGATGATATTAAATGTAGAGCTCCCTAATGGTGGCGAATACTCACATTCTTGTTCATCTGTGAAAGCCTAAGACATCAGAAGCTAAATTTTTGCCCTCTTTTTTCTGCTTTATATTGGAAAACAATTTTGTTTCAGGTCCTGAAATGACCTAAAAAATATATCCATTCATCTGTCTTTGGGATACAAGTGTAGTACAGAAAAAATAGTGTCACTGCATGCATCCTTCCTGATTAAATACCACACGTTAATTCATGTATTTTTGCGGTACTATTGAGGCTTTAAAATACGTGAAAGTAGCATAATGTTCTGCCATTTGATTCAATGGACCTTAAGTTATGCTAGTCTACTGTATTGAAAATATGGACCTAGCAAGTTATGGCAGCTTTAGCCAGGAATGCTGAGAGGAACTAACCAAATACCATTGAACATGCCTGGCCTTTTGCTGTGTCCACCCCAATCTATGGCCCACTGGACAACAACAGCAACAGGAAATGCACGGGAGGCACCAATGCAAAGGTTCTTCCAGGGGACACCCATGGTGGTACACTTCACAAAGTAAACAAGCATGCATATGTCTATTATTAATGACACAGCTCTTTGAATGCCAAAGGCATTGTCTTTAATTATTTAAATCTCTCAAGCGGTCCTAATAACTCGAATAAGAGGTATTGATCTATGTTCCTCTGATGAAAAAATAGGCCCAAATGAAAACTGCTCAGGAAGGCTGCTTGTTCAATTTCATCTAAACGAAGAAGTGGTTGAAAGTAATCACCGCAGCTTCTTTGATTCACTGGGTTATTGAATTCATTGTCTCCGTTGAGCTCTTAATGATTTTCAAATATATTTCGCAGAGGTGAGCTTTCCTGGCAAAGAATGAGTCTTTATGGTAAATTTTAATTCCCCATATCTCTTCTGTCTTTTTTCTGGAATTTCAACATGTCGTGGAACCAGTCCAGCTTTTTAACTGCATGATACAGATTCCTTTTGTAAAACAAAGAAAGTCAAAACGATCACATTAAGCTCAAAAAGAGACATGAGACATATACCCAGGTATGTCATGGTTGAACTGTTTACTAATCAGTGTTTCAAAAGCGTTGTTTCCTTTCCCCCAAACCTTTTCTCTACAGGCCCCAGCCCAGCCCAGTACTTCTGAAATGTTGTACTTAAAAGGATCTGGTCCTCACTGGGGAGATTATCAATTAGGGACCTTCTCCTTGGTTTTTGCATTCTCTGCAGCAATTCAAAGTCTTTTACATATTAAAAACAAGTTCACTTCCAAAAGATGTGGCGTCTCCTGTGATGCAGAAACCTGCCTAGAAAAGGTTATCCTTTTGTATTATGGTGACTGCCAAGGAACCAGGCGCCAGCAAAGCTTCGAGAAACCCATTAAAACTCTCTCCTTTCCATTTAAGCTTCAAACAGCAGTTATCATTTCAAAACAAAATAAAATTGTATCTATTATTAGACTTCATTTGCTAATTAATAATTATGCCTGGGTATGCATTGGATTCCTAACCACAAGGTCCACAATTCAAACTCCCCAGCTGCTCTGCAGGGGAAAAGATGAGGCTATCCATTCCCATAAAGCGTGACAGCCTTGGACACCGGATCTAGGGTTGCTCAATGGCAATGGAATTTGTGTGTGTGTGTGTGTGTGTGTGTGTTGCGGGGGGTGGGGGAGGCACCAGGGACTTTTATGTTTTTGTCATTCTTTACAAAAAAGACTAAAAAACGTAGTTCCTGTCCAGGTAACCAATAGACATTCTTTTAATTTGTAAAAGAAACCAGGTGCTGCTCATCTTCCTTCTTACTTTGATGGACTATTACTCAGTGGGACAAGAAGAATTCTGGTTTTGAGATAGACCTTTACCAATGCCTTTCGTAAGTGTTATGATCATCTAATCTCTAACATTCTGAGTGTGCTACATACTGTGAAATTCAACTGGACAAATGGAAACACAGATCGTTTGTATGTTTGTACGAAATCTAAGTTTATAAAGTCTTTGTATTGTGTGTAGTGCAATTAATTTGTTAAGTCTATGTGGTGAAACTACAATTAATCTGCTATTCTTAAAAATTATATTCACAGCATTTGTTTGAACAGTATGGCATAGTAGACAATAAAGTGTAGTTAAATAGAGAGAATGACCCAAAGGAACAAGAAAAACATACATCCTATAAGCCTGAGTGTACTGATGTGGGTCCCACATCAACCAAGGCCTTGCAAATGTCTATTTCCCATAAATACCCGGCCTCCTCAGAAATCGATACCTAAATCAATCAATTGGCAATCCCAGAAACAGAAATCAACACTACCTCAGTAGGACCTGCCAGCTCTTTTTTTTTTTTTCAGTTTTTTTATTTTTTATTTTTTTAGAATTGGAAAACTCTTTTTTTAAAATTTTAACAATTTATTAGGGGCTCATACAATTCTTATCACAGTTCATACATACACATACATCAATTGTATAAAGCACATCTGTACAGTCTTTGCCCTAATCATTTTTTTCTCCTCTTTTCTTTTTTTACATTTTATTAGGGACTCATACAACTCTTATCACCATCCATACATATACATACATCAATTGTATAAAGCACATCCATACATTCCCTGCCCCAATCATTCTCAAGGCATTTGCTCTCCACTTAAGCCCTTGCATCAGGTCCTCTTTTTTTTCCCCTCCCTCCCCTTTCCCCCCTCCCTCATGTGCCCTTGGTAATTTATACATCGTTATTTTGTCATATCTTGCCCTATCCGGAGTCTCCCTTCCCCCCTTCTCTGCTGTCCCTCTCCCAGGGAAGAGGTCACATGTGGATCCTTGTAATCAGTTCCCCCTTTCCAACCCACTCACCCTCCACTCTCCCAGCGTCATCCCTCACACCCTTGGTCCTGAAGGTATCATCCACCCTGGATTCCCTGTACCTCCAGCCCTCATATGTACCAGTGTACAGCCTCTGTCCTATCCAGGCCTGCAAGGTAGAATTCGGATCATGGTAGTTGGGGGGAGGAAGCATCCAGGATCTGGGGGAAAGCTGTGTTCTTCATCGATACTACCTCACACCCTAATTAACCCATCTCCTCTCCTAAACCCCTCTATGAGGGGATCTCCATTGGCCGACACTTGGGCCTTGGGTCTCCACTCTGCACATCCCCCTTCATATAATGTGGTATATATATACATATATACATATACATATATACATATACACATATATACACATACATACACACACTTATATCTTTTTTTTTTTTTGCATGATGCCTTATACCTGGTCCCTTGGCACCTCGTGATCGCACTGGCCAGTGTGCTTCTTCCATGTGGGCTTTTTTGCTTCTGAGCTAGATGGCCGCTTGTTCACCTTCAAGCCTTTAAGACCCCAGACACTATCTCTTTTGATAGCCGGGCACCATCAGCTTTCTTCACCACATTTGCTTATGCACCCATTTGTCTTCAGCAATCCTATCATGGAGGTGTGCAGTCAATGATATGATTTTTGTTCTTTGATGCCTGGTAACTGATCCCTTTGGGACCACTCGATCACACAGGCTGGTGTGTTCTTCCATGTGGACTTTGTTGCTTCTGAGCTAGATGGCCACTTGTTTATCTTCAAGCCTTTAAGACCCCAGTCACTATCTCTTTTGATAGCCGGGCACCATCAGCTTTCTTCACCACATTTACTTGTTCACCCACTTTCCTGCCAGCTCTTTATTGCCTACTTCCTCTCACGTTTTTTTGTTGTTTCTAAATTGTTTTTTAATTGGGAGTTCTTAGAGTATTTTAATCTTATCAAGAGGGACCGGTTGAGAAAGTACAGTTTGCTGGAAGGTCAGCAGTGCAAGGGGAGAAACTTCCATGAGATGAATGAGCACAGTGGCTGCAATCATGGACACTGACACAGCAATGAGGACCAGCCACAGCTCCTTCTGTCAGAGCCAGCTGGCTGGCACCTAATAGCACCTGCTCAAGGTAATGGCCAGAAGTCCCCCTTCTTCTCAAATAAGGAAAGAAAATTCCTGCTAGCTGCTGTGAAATTTGCCCTGCATAGCGTCCTCATTCTTGCGTGTGTATAGTTACACAAAGCCTTCTGCTTTGTACTGCTCTGTGGGGTTCTTTTCTGACTTTCAGACTACATGTCCCCACTGCAATCCTCAAAATGCCAATAAAGCGTGCAAGTTTATACACAAATTCAATTTCGTGGAAACTTATTTTCATTTCAAATGGCCTCAAGCTTTTGGAAGTAGAGTGGAAGTGTTTCGTTTCTTCTGACGAGAGCTCCACCCTGACCTGCTGGTATTTGAAATACTGGTGGCCCTGCTTCCAGCATCCTAGCAAGACACAAGCACTGAAGTGTGATCAGCTGACAGACAAGTGGTGGAGATAGCCGGTTGTGTTGCTTATGCTCCATCAAGCATATTTTTAATTCCTAGTAGCCTCATAAGACTGGGTAGAAATTCCCCACAGAGTTTACTTGGCTGTAATATTAAAGAAGCGGATTGCCAGGTCTCTTTCCCATGGAGCTACTGGGTAGATTCCAGCCCCCTTTCATTTAGCAGCTAAGTGCTAGAGCTTCTGGAGATACCCACGAGATGGTCATAATTATTATATTTTACCTGAGTGAAAGGAAAAGTGTAATCTATCTAGTGACACATCTCTATTTTGGGGAAAAAAATAAAATTTTTTATAGTATGCATAAACTTCCTTATTTTAGAAGAAGAGTACAGAGGGGAGGTCTATACCCATCCAGAAACCAACTCCGCATTTACATTGAACCTTATAGAATATCCTCATCCCCAGCCTTGTCACTCCATCACATTGTGGCATTATTTCTGCAGGTTTGACCTTGACTCTGCATGAGGCCATCCTACAGTTCTCAATTCCGGCCCCTACTGAGTCTCCTTTGAGCCGCAGGATTTCTGGAGTTAAAGCCAAACAAAAACTGTGCCAATGCTTAGAGTAAATAATAATATAATGGACCTGAAATTATTTGCTAATTTCACTTAATAAAATAGAATTTCCCGTCGCTGGGCCTTACATTAACATAATAACTTCCTTTCTTTGAAGTAGCCCTTAAATGATGGGGAAATACCAAGAGAAACAGCTTGAGAAAAGACACTAGCAGAGCTGGACTGAGAATGTCAGAAACAGAGGGGATTGGAGGAGGGGCACTTGAACCAAAACTTTTACCTCATGTTTCATTTTAAGCGACAATTAATCAAAGACATACTAAATGTCAAGTTTCCTTTGATTGTTATTCTCCCAGCCATGAGGCTGTTTTTCATTGTTTCTCAGGATGATCCTGAATGGAGATATTATACAACTTGAGCTGGAAAGAGAAACTGGTTGCTATCAACTTTGACCACAACAGATGTAAAATAACAGACTGCAATATTCTTTTAGAAGCTTTGGCTTTGTTTGTCTGGAAACTATAAAAAGAAATCTTTGTTGTTCTTATTTTGCTTTGTTAGGGGGTTGGTATTGCTTCCATTCAGACTTGTCTTAAGAGAAAAGCTTTACCCAGCACATCTATTAACAAAGAAAAAGGAGAGCTTAGCATTCCTACATAAAAGAATTCTGTAGAAGGTGACCTGCCATAGGTTTGCACTTGTTCCTAATTCCTCAGGTGACCTATCACTCATAACAAATCTTTGGAAAAGATTAAGAGGAAGACTGTGGGATTAAAAAAGGCTCTTAATGCTCACTGCATTCGATAACCTGAGAAGAACCTTAAAAGGAAGAAAAACCCCCAAGCATTCAAAGAAATGGAGTAGCTGCTAAAATCAACAGGGGATTCGCTTTATGAAAGCAGTTGACAGTTTCTCCTCCCCTTTTCCCGGCTCTGCCACTAGCAACCCAGGAAGAAAAGGCCTGGTTTGCACAGCTGTTGCCCTGCAAGCTGAATAACAAAGAGCCGAAACTTTAACTTCATGTGAAAAACCGTGGACTGGCAACAAAAATGAGGGGAGTAAACAAAGCAGCTAGAAACTTGGTGAGGCCAGGGAAAAGAATTTGTCTCTAGGGTAAGCTCCCTGGTGTTTGAAGAAAATCGGAGCCTAAAACAAGGGCCCAAAACAGCACGATCCTGCACTCCTGCATGGCTGCTGGTGTGTGTGATCCTCAGGACAGCAGGGGAGGATCCATGGCCGTTAGCTGTGGGGTGGAAAAGCATCAAGTTCGCCAGCGCTCGGAACTGGAGGTCCATGTGGTGCACAGTAGGGCAAGTGGAGGCCAAGTGAGAGAAAACTTCAAGGAAGTATTTGCCTGCCATAAGTTGTCCTAACTTCTCAAGTGTGTCTCTGTCATGGGGATAAGGTCCACTGGGAAAGAAAGAAGTATTAGTTCAAAGTCCTTAAATATTTCACATGGTTGTTTTTCTTGTTTTGTTTTGAACAATGCTTAGAATCTCACAAATGAGAAGATGACTGGTGGATTCCAAGTTAGGCCTCTTGGGGAAGCAAGCCATAAGCAAGGTTGGACCCTTTTATGATTTATAAAATATCTGTTTCCAAAAGGAGTGGAAACGATGGAGAGAGGAAAGCACTTCGAGCAGCAATAAGCCAAGGGTAAAGAACAAGAGTGATCTAAACTGGTGATGTTCCCTAAAGGGCAATAATGATGCCTGAGAATACAGAAGCAAGCAGACTTATTTTCTCCAAGTGAGCTGTTAGGTGGAGAATGAAAGTGTAAGTCCAGTTGCAGTCAACTCCCTTCATATTTTCCTTCATTCACCGTGCAGCTGCTACAAAAAGTGCTAATGGACTCTGAGACACCATTCTCGTAACAGTAACCAACTGCTCCTGGGATAGCTACTGTGTGCCGGGCTCCCTTGAAGAGTCTCTGTTACTAATAAGAAACAGAAACCTATACAATCCCAATGCACTATGATTGATTAGGGTTGTATTTCATTCCACAAATACTCGGGCAAAGGCTTTGTGAGTCTGGCAAAAGAAGTCCTGAACTTGGTTGAAGAGACAGAGGAAAAGCATTAGGGATGCTTCATATGAGTTGCATTGGACTGAGAATTAGAGAATGCGGACCAATTTTCAGAGGGAACAGGACATTCCCAAAAAAAATCATGCATTCTAAAAGATGGAGGAAGATCATAGCATAATCCGGAAATTCATACCAGCAAAGGATTGGTGACACAATTGAAGGGATCACTTAAAACCTTGGAAGCCTATAGAGACATTTTGGGAGACACACTGACCGAGAATGAGGTGCGAGGAGGAGGCTGGTGCTGTTGTACATGTGAGACATGACACAGACGAACTAAGCTCACAGCAATGAGGAGAAACAGACATCAATGGGATTTAGAGAACAAATGGATGAGATAGAGATAAAAATGGGACACTACGCACTCTGCCGGAGGGGGCCTCAGGTCAGCTGGGATCAAGGGAGGGGAAGGGGCTGTTGTCTACTGAGTGGGTGCCATACAAAGCTATGATGAGGTCCCTCAGACTGGTAGACAGCCCTATCAGAGGGATGAGGGATACTAATGGGAAAAACAAGTCAGGAGAGGGGAACAGGAGCAGACATGTGGGGGGGAGGGGGCACAAATGCATGTCTGATGGTAGGAAAAGAGGGAGGACCAGTCTCCAGTTTTGGGGGCAAATAACTGAAAGTGTTTCTGGGACCCTTGGGGATGGTTTACACTGACCAAAGCTTCTGGGTTCATCCTGGGGACCCACGTCGGGTACTGTGGAATGTTGGGGCACTGAACCTCGGATCTTCAAGGCACATAGGCTGCTCCAGAGGCTGCCTCAGTGAGATCCGATGCAGAAACTCCACTGGGTGAACTGGACTCAACCTCAGACAGACTTGTAACTTGAGGGTTTAAGACTGAAAATGCATGGTGTCTGAGGAAGCAGAAGACAGCTGTACCAAGGTGGTTGATCTGTTGGTCAGCGGGCAAACATGGACTTGCTACATCGATGCTCTCTGTTCTGTATGTAGATATGTATTATTCCAGCAAACCTGCGAATTACATTCTCAGTGATTAATATTGTAAGTTTCCCTAACAATTAGCACCACTGTCAGCGTAAATAGCATCCAGACACAAAAGGGTTGATTCTGTACAAGTGAGGAATTCAGGCACTGTGATATGGAGTTAATCTCCAGGGGCCCAATATCTCTTTCCCAACAGGGCTTTAAAAAAATTAGTACCAGGGGCTAATCAAAGACAGTGTAAAAGAAGATCGTTATGCCCCAGGGGGATGATTGATAAGACACTCTGCCATAAATTGACAAGGAAGTCTAAAAGGGAACCAAAGGTAGATAAAAACAAAATAATATGAGGAGCTGATACTAAGGGCTTAGGTGGAGAGCAAATGTTTTGAGAATCATGAGGGCAACGAATGTACTAATGGGCTTGACACAGTTGATATATTCATGGATTGTGGTAAGTGTTGTATGAGCCCCCAATAAAATGATTTAAAAACAATAATAATAATAGATCCAGGAATGGGTTTGGGGCTCACACTAAATCCTAGCTCCAACTTAAGAACAATTCGTTCTGACATCATGGTTCTGCTTGATACTCGCCCTCAGGAAGGGAATACTGGTGAGGAATTTAGATAGTGCCCGGCTATCAGATAAAATAGTGTCTGGGTCTTAAAGGCTTGTCTCCAAACTCGCAGCCATCTAAGAGAGATGTCAACTAAGTCCACATGGAAGAAGCACACCATCACTCACCGAAGGATTGGAATCCATGTAAGCAGAAGTCAAAAGAGGGTTTAGTATCAGAGCTTAAATTGTAAGACGCTGCCTTTCAGAAGGTTATGGATGGCAGTGGGAGCCCAAGATACATTTCTGGGAACTAATAGGAAATAAGCCTCTGGCAATTTCCCTCTATCCATTAGAGAGGGATGGGAGGAAAGTGGTTACTAAACAGAGTGTACTGGAGAGATGAGCATAGATGATCAAAGGGATAAAGTTGACTTGAACAGTTAAAACTTTGTTATTGCTCCCCCCACCCCTCCGATGCATGCTGTACCTGATCTGGTTTTCAACATTTTCTGTATTGGGGATTTTGTTTGTTTGCTCATATTAGTGTTTATCTCATAGGTGTTATGTCATTGGGGGTCACCCTCTTTAAGTTGTGTCACATGTTTTTCTGGTTTTGGGTATATGAAACCCAGGACTGATGAACCTATAGGGACAGCAAGTAGAAGCAGGGTTTCAGTGGGTGGGGGACACAGAGTACAGTTGTGTAGGAGGATTAAAAGGGAGCTGATGTCAAGAAGTCCAGGAAGGAAAAGGATGTTTAGAAATTGACTATGGTAGCAATTGTACAATACTGCGTGATGTGACTGAACTGTGGAATGATATGATATATGTACTAACTCCAAATTAGTAATAAATAAAGATATATAATAAAAATGTTGCCATAAAAAAAAGATGACACAGCCTGATACTTAATCCCTTCGGCACCTCATAATCACACAGCCTGGTGTGCTCGTTCCATGTGGGCTGTGTTGCTTCTGAGGTATCAGGCATCAAAGAATAAAAAATCATATCACTGTGTGCTCACCTTCCTGATATGATCACTGAAGACAAAAGGGTGCATAAGCAAAAGTGGTAAAGAAAGCTGATGGTGCCCAGCTATCAAAAGATATAGTGTCTGGGGTCTTAAAGGCTTGAAGGTAAACAAGTGGCCATCTAGCTCAGAGGCAACAAAGCCCACATGTAAGAAGCACACCAGCCTGTGTGATCATGAGGTGTTGAAGGGATCAGGTATCAGGCATCCAAGAACAAAAAATCAAATCATTGTGAATGAGGGGGAGTACAAATTGGGGACCCAAGACCCATCTGTAGGCAACTGGACATCCCCTTAAAGAAGGGTCACAGGGAGGAGACGAGTTAGTCAAAGTGCAGTGTAGCAACAATGAAACATACAACTTTCCTCTAGTTCCTAAATGCTTCCCATCCCCACCCCCACCACCTCACTATCATGATCCCTATTCTAACGTATATATCTGACTAGACCAGAGGATGTACACTGGTACAGACAGGAATTTGAAACACAGGGACTCCAGGACAGATGAATCCTTCAGGATCAGTAGTGAGAGTGTTAATACCGAGAAGGTGGGGTGGAAAGGAGGAATCGATTACAAGTATCTACATGTAAACTCCTCCCTGGTGAATGTACAACAGAAAAGTGGGTCAAAGGAGACATTGGACAGTATAAGATATGACAAAATAATGGTAATTTATAAGGGTTCATGAGGAAGGGTGGAGCGGAGAAGGAAGGGGAAAATGAACTGATACCAAGGGCTCAAGTAGAAAGCAAATGTTTTGAGAATGATATTGGCAACAAATGTACAAATATGCTTGACAGAATGGATGGATGTGTGGATTGTGATAAGAGTTGTATGAGCCCCCGATAAAAATGATTTAAAAAATAAATGAGAAAGAATTAGTCAATCTCTTTATCATTATTCAAATGTTAGCTATACTTGTTAGTGGATATCAATATAAGGAATATACTTTAAAATAAAATCAAAATTATACTTAAGGAAACATAAAAGAGGACCTAGGAAAGTGGCATCAAGGTCCTAATGCTGTTGCCTAGATTTATCACACTTGTAGTCAGACTCACGCAATGTTTGCCTTGTTTCCCACTCCAGCCTCCCTGGAATCTTTGTAACGTTCTCTATGGCTCAAAGACAGAAGTGTACTGCGCATGCATCCAGAGCAGTGGCTCTCAACCTTCCTGATGCCGTGACCCTTTAATACATTTGCTCAGGTTATGGTGACCCCACAACCATAAAATTACTTTTGTTGTTACTTCATCACTGTAATTTTGCTACTGTTCTGAATTGGGAGACCCCTGTGAAAGGGTCGTTCAACCCCTCAGGGGTTGCAACCCACCGGTTGTTCTAGACGATTCAGCCTGAGGAGTGGTGGGGCCAGCTCTGGCTAGATGGTCATTAAAACACCCTAGGGAAAATAAATAAATAAATAGATAGATAGATAGATAGCACCCTAGGAAACTGTGCATCATAAATATTAATTATTTTATCTGATTGTTGTAACAGCCATTTACATCGTGAGATGATCGTGTAACGGGAGTAATGGAAAAATACATGACCCCTCCAAAATGTGCATTGTGGTGTAAAAGTACATAGCCACCATGTATTCTGAGCTGGCCACCATGCAGACAGCCCACACTGCTATCTGTCTTCTCCGCTGGTCTCGCCTTCTAATATACTTCTCCTTGCATCTCTAACCTGGAATTAGTGGACTCGCTCTGCTTCCCCGGAGCACAGAACCTTATCAGAGATAACAGGGCGAACAACTAACCTGGGGAAAGACGAGGTGACATGAAGAACACAAAGCAAACCAACCGACTAGACGACCAGGAACCTCTAAGTATAAAATTTTCTTTTCTTTTTCTATGGAAAACCCAAGTTCTGCCTCCTGATTCCTCTACTCACAAAGTGGAAGTCTCTTCTTTTTTTCCACTCCGTCTCTCTTATTTCAAAGTACTGTTTTGGTTCCTCGACGAATCCTGGTGACATAGTGGGCTGCGCGCTGGACTGCAAACCACAAACTCAGAAGGTCAAATGCACCAGCCACGCTGCAGCACAATGATGAAGCTTTTTGTTCCTGTAAATATTTGCATTCTTGGAAATCCAAAGGGACACACTTCTTGTCACTACTGTGGGGTGACAGTGTGTGAGAATTGACTTGGCAGCAGGTGGATAGATATACTTTCCGGGCAATTTTTGAAAAATGCATTTAATTAACTTTCGATGAAGTATAGTCAATTAAGTATCTTAAAAACTCAGTTGCCTCTATTTTTGCTCAAATGCACAAACCAATAAGTAAAATAACATATAAGAAGCAACAGCAGAGATAACACAACACAATTCTGCTAACTAGAAGTAGATGGCTTAGTGATTAATCAGAGGAAAACAGAAATTAAGTAGTAAATCAACCCCTAAAGTCCTAGAAAGACCAAGCAATTGAAGAGGGAAAAAAATACCTCTAAGAAAATAGCTGTTCCAATGAACAGAAAGTTGGACTATTTGCTGAAAGCCTGATATGGAAAAAAAACCAAAACCACCACACATTTAAATCTCTAAATAAACTCCGCGATCCCATGCGTCCATGTATCTATCAACCTGTCACAAACCTAAGCAGAAATGTGGAGAGTTTCCCTTTGGAGAAAATGCATCAAAAGAATTGTGAACTTCAGTCGACCTAGCTGGAGGCAAGAAGTGTAGTATAATGAAAATTAGGACTCAGTAAAAGGGACTTTTTACAGAGAAATTCTTCAGTGCCTTTTCCCCAGAATGTAGGCATTATAAAACCCAAACAGTTGCCGTCAAGTTCACATCATCTCATGGCAATCCACATGTGTACAGCTACAATCCATGGGGTGCTCAGTGGTGGATTTGTCTAAAGTAGATTTCCAGCCTTTCTTTTTGATCCCTCCGGTCCACGAAACCGACGAGCTTTCTGTTATGAACTGGAGTTGTTAGAAGTCGGGCCCCTCCATAGTCCCTGGACAGAGAGTCCCCATGAAAAGAATCCAGTTTCATTCTAAACACCCAACAGTAAAGCCGGCCCTTGACAAGGCCCACTAGTGCACAGCTTAGTGCCTCACTGTTAAATATAAGAAGATGGCCAAGGTTCACTGGACAAGCGCAAAGCCTGTAATATGAAAGTAAAGGTTAAAACAGTTCAAAGGAATGTGAATCATATACGATGGAAGAAGTAGAAGAGAATTTCAAAACATATGCCAAAGAAAGTACTAGCATCCTCAGATAGAGAGAAGCTTTTAAACCCATGAAATAAAAACAGAATGTTTTCAAAATTAATAATATTCAGAGAACAAACATGTATCTTTGTACGAAGAAACCAGATGGTGCCCAACTATCAGAAAGAATAATGTCTTGGGTCTTTCAAGGCTTGTTTTAAACCAAGCAGCCATCTAAGTGGGTGTCAATCATACCGAAAAAGGATACCAGCCTGGGTAATCTAAGGAATTTAAATAATAAAATCTGAATCTGAAGGAGAGAACAACATCAGAGCTTAAATTAAAAACACCTGTTTGCAGAGTCTGTTAGGGATAGTGGAAGCCCAAAGTCCATGTGGTGGGCCACCGCAGCCGATTAACCCTCGGGTGCATACCCCCACCATAGTCAAGGTATGTGGCCAGCCTTCCGAGCAGGAAAAGAACATTGTAAAGTTCATCATGACAGATATGGTTAGGTTAAAATGTGATACCTTATCATTTATCTCCCTTTTGATTCATTTTTAAGTTGTTTGGGTTTGTAATATTTTCTGCTTTCTTTTAAATTGAGGTTTTTATGTTTTGTTTAGACACTGCTGTTGATTTTGTTTGTTTGCTTGCTTCTTGTTTATGCTTTGTATGATTATCTGTATATGAAATTCAGGATAGGGAAGTCTATTATGACAGTAACTGGATTAATAATTACCTGGGGCATGGCCGGGAAAGATGGGGGGAGGGGAAACAAAATAAATACCGAACAAAATGTTCTAAAATTGATTGTGGTGATTTTTGTTCAACTCTTCTTAATATGAATGAACAATTAAATTGTATCATACATGAAGTACATGCTGATAAAACTGTTCTTAATAAAATGGAAGAAGGCATTTTGAAATTTAATTTTGGTAGAAATAAAAACGTTAATAGAATTGTTGGAAGATAATACTAATGTTTCCCAAATGGAAACAAGATGACCAATGTCAAAAGAAAAAAATAGTTGAGTTTGGTGGAGAGAATCAGAAGAAGTTCAACATTCAAATAATAGAAATACCAGGATGAGAAATCTGAGAAAATGGATATAAGGAAAATATATTTAATTTTTTAAGTATGGAAGGAAGGAAGATAGGGAGAAATAAAGGGAGGGAGCAATGAGGGATGGAGGAATGGATACAAGGAGGAAAGAAAAGAGCTTCCAAACCTGAAGGAGTTCAATTCTCAGATTGAAGGAGTCAGTGAACAACTAGCACAATAAACACACACATCAAGGCATTTTATAAAAATAGATAAAAGGGAATATTGGGAATAAAAAGATTCTAAAATTTCCCAGGGAAAAAAATAAAGATCATATTCATAGGATCAGGAATTGGATTGGCTATTCAAGAACTCTGGAAGACACAAGTCCAATGGAGTCTGAATCCCAAAAGAAACTTATTTTCAACTTTAACTTCTAATCCATTGAAATTATTAATGACAACTTAATAATGCAACAAGGTCATTTTGATATGAGCAAGCTCTCTCAAGACCTTTATCTCGTCTACGCCCCTTCACGGTGCTCCCAAGGCAATATCAGCATCAGCTGGGGACTTGTTAAAAATGCATCCTTACAGACCCCACCCCAGACCCTACTGAAGTAGAAATTCTATACCTTAACAAGCCTTTCTGGTGCAACATAAAGTTTGAGAATAGTTCTGATAGTGAGTATACGCTCTCAAAATGAAGGAATAAACCCAGAAAAAAGATCCCTAAGCTAGCTTCAAGCAACTCAATACAAATAATCAAGATTGCAACAGAATCTACAGGAGAAATATATTTTAGATATTATTTATATAGTATATGCTATGTGTTGGTTATTATTCTAAACATTTCTCATTTATTAAAGTTTTTATTGTTCCAAAATCCTCATAAGATAAGACTTCCTACTTTCTCCATTTTAACAAATGAGGAAAACTGAGACACAGAAATTACAGCCAAGTTGCAAATCCATCTAAATCCATCAAGTTAGTTCCAAGTCATATCAACCCTATATACAACAGAACAAAATAGTGCTGGGTCCTGCAGAATCCTCACAATTGTTCTTACCTTTGAGCCCATTGTTACGACCACTGTGTCAATCAGTCCTTCTTGTTGAAAGCCTTCCTCTTTTTCGCTGCTCTTCTACTTTACATGATGTCCTTCTCCAGGGACTGGTCCCTTCTTGATAACATGTCAAGAATACAAAGTCTCATCATCCACACTCTATCAAGGATCCTGGCTGTACTTCTTCCAGACTGATTTGTTTGCTCTAATGACACTCCATGGTACTTGCAACATTGTTTGCCAATCCTTTAATTCAAGTGCATCAATTCTTCTTTAGTCATTGTCCCGCTTTCATATGCATATGAAGTGATTGAAAATACCATGACTCGAGTCAGGCACCATTTACTCCCCCACGTGGCATCATCGTTGCTCTTTAACACGTTGAAGAGGTCTTATGCAGCCAATTTGCCCAATGCAATACATCATTTGATTTCTAGACTACGGCTTCCCTAAATCCTGATTGTGGATCCAAGTAAACTGGAATTATTGACCATGCAATCTTTTCTCCATTTATCATCATGTTGTCTATCGGTCCAGTTGTGAGGATTTTGATGAGTTGAAATGGACTCAATGGCAGCGAGTTTCTGAATTTACGGGAAGGCTTTAGTCTTGGATTTTTATTTGCAAGTGCTTCAGAGAGGAAGGCTATGTCATGTGAATATTACAGGTTGTTATTGAGCTTTCCTCCGATCTTCTTCATGTAGCCCATGTACTCGGATTATTTGCTCAGCTTGTACATTGAATAAGAATGACAAATGAGAATAATAAACACTGGACATTGATCTAACAAAATATTATGATGCAAAAATGGGAGAAGAGCAGGAGAATACTAAAGGAAAATCCTCATCCTCCATATCTCTAAGCCAATAGATAATGCCTAATATTAAAAACTCAGCATAAATTTAACTTAAAAAGGTTAGCAGCTAAAAACTGAAAAGAGGTTGCCTCTTTGAAAAGGAATTGGCATCAAAGATAGGTGAAGGAGGAGATTTTTGTTTTAATAAGTCTTATAAAAACAATGTTTTTCTTTTCTTTTATTGGGGCTCTTACAGTCTTATCACAATCCACACATATATTCATTTTGTCAGACACATCTGTACATATGTCGTCATCATCTTTTGCAAAACATTTTCTTTCTACTTGAGCCCCTGGCATTAACTCCTCATTTTCCCCACTCCCTCCCCCACAACCCCTTGATAATTTATAAATTGTTCTCTTTTTTTTTTCATGTTTGCACTGATCACTGTCTCATTTCACCCACTTTTCTGCTGTCTGACACCCTGGGATGGGGGCCATATGTCAATCATTGTGATTGGTTTCCCCTTACTCCACCCCTGATTCCTACTCTCCTAGAATAGCTGCTCCCCTTACTCGTCCTGAGGGGGTTATCTGCTTTGGATTTCCTGTGTTATGAGCTCTTATCTCTTCTACCAGTGTACATGTCTAGCCAGACTTGTAGGATAGAATGGGGGTCACGGTAGTGGGAGGGGAAAGGAGCATTAAAGAACTAGAGGAAGGTTGTGTCTTCCGTCCGTGTTATGCTGCACCCTGACTGGCTCTTCTCTTTCTTATGGCTGTTCTGACAGGGGGTGTCCAACTGGGTCTCCCCTCTGCATTCCCCCTCATTACCATTGATATGCTTTTTGTTTGTTTGTTTTGTTTTGGATCTTTGATGCCTGATACCTGATCCTGTTGACATCTCAGGATCACACAGACTGGTGTGCTTCTTCCATGTGGGCTTTGTTGCTTCTCGGCTAGATGGCCACTGGTGTATCTTCAAAACTATTTCACCTTATAGAAACTATTTCACAGGTCCTATATTGCAGTTGTTAGTTGCCGTCAAGTTGATTCCAACTCCCGGCAACACCATGTGTGCAGGGTAGAACTGTACCAGGGCATTCCCAGGCTGTGGTCTTCCTGAAGTGGTTCACACATCCCTTCTTCCTTCCCTAGGCCTCGCTGTGGTTACCAACTGCCAACCTGTTTGACCACGCAGGGACCTATATTCCCACATTAGTTTGATGAAAGTAAAAAAAGAAGAAGAACAAACAAACTTGGTCCATATACGTGTCAAGATTTAACACATGTCTCCAAATAACTTCTGACAGGCTGGATCAATGTCTGCCTTGCTCTGCTTTCTGACTCTCAAAGTAGGACAAAAGCTCTCACAGCTCCTTCCTTGAAGTCAGTCGCAGGAGCAGTCATGATCCGTCGGTATCAGGATGCCTCTGGGCTTCCTGTTCAAAGGGATCATCACTGAGGACACCCTTCATCCCAGTGCTCCCATCAGGTGTTAGCAGAGAACTGCTTTCCCTCTGATGCTTTCTACAGGAACAAAATCAATCAGCTGGAAGGGTATTTGCATGCATGAGATTGACATGACTTTGTGTTTTAGTGTCCATAAATATGACCTCTTTTTTTAAATCATGTTGTTGTGGTTGACTGCCACAGGGTCCGTGCCGATTCATAGCTACCCTATACACAACAGAACAAAACACTGCCCCATCCTCACAATTGTCCCGGTGCCTGAGCCCCTTGTCGCTGCCGCAGCGTCAATCCTCCTCTTCCAGGCCCTCCCTCTTTTTTTCTGCCCCTTCACTGTTGATCATATTTTCATTGACTCATTCCTTCAGAAAAGTAAAGAGCTGCCCCTGTGTGCCATAGCATCGACTCGACAGCAGAGTTGACTCGACTATGTGCCAGGAACGACCAATAAAATTCATTCTTATCTCTGCATACTTTTCAAATTTAGGAATTACCATGTTTCCAAGCTTTTTCTAATCCCTGTCTCTTTGTGTGTTAATTAGAAAAGTCGACTTTCTGGGTTGTAATGATTGATTTTAAAAAGAGGATAAACTCGATTATCTGAAGAAAGGAAAATCTTTGAAATTTATTTTCTAAATTTAGATCAAGTCAGTTTAAATTTTTCTCTCATCCAAATTGTGAACAAGCTCTCTTGTCACAAAGATAAATGTTAGTATTTCTCTAAACAGGTTATCTACCTCTTGCCAATGGTTGCTGAGAAAACACTGCTGTTTCATCTCATGAGAGAAAGTACATGTAAGTGGTAGACTAATAGTTTGAGGTATAATCCAGAAATCCTTACTCTATTCTTATCCTCCACCCTCTACTTCAAGACCAAGCCCTTTAATCTCCATTCTATCATTGTCCAAAGGAGAATTATTATTGCCAAAGCAGAGGGGACGAATTCTTGACTGTGAAATTCACGAGTTGTGGTCCAGCTGTAAAAGGACAAAATTGGTATCAAGATTTTCAAGATGATTTTTGGTTTTCCCCTTCGGATTTCAAAGTTGAAAGAAAATCAAAAAGGAGTGCTATAGTATAAGACGTTGCTGAGATTCTCTGGGTAAACATCTTACTTCATGCCACTTTTTCTTCTTTACTGCCAAGAAAGTGAAGAAAGAGGAGCTTCAAGTCTAGGATCAGAATAGAAGAGGCCTGCGGTAACATTTCTGCTTGAACTGTGGGAAGTGCCACTTTGCAGACTCTACCTGCACCTCTGACATAAAGACGGGATAAGATAAAGATGTTGGCATTCTCTGTTAGTTGGATGATTTTATGTCAACTAAACACTCCTGGCTAGGGGTGGAGTCACACCTGTCAATCAAGTGGTAGCTTGAGGACACCTCCTGGAGGGTGTGACTTTTGTCTAAAAGTGAGGGTCTAAAAGTGAGAGACACTGGCTACTGCCTCTCTCTGTACCACTTGGCCTTCCTCCTTGCAAGTGGGACTGTGGGTCTGCCCCCAAGGGTGGCCCCATGTGGGCTGCTGACCCCAAGAACTACTGGCACCCTGTTTGTCATGTTTCCACCAACCGTGGATCCACAAGACTCTGCACCCACCAGCCTATGATCTTGCTGCTTCCTGCTTTACTCTTGGCATCAGCTACATGAGTCTGAATCTGAAGAAGGTCCCTGGCTAGCACTGAAACTGTAGACTTGAGTTGGACTGGGCTGAGGTGCTTTCTTGATATAAAATTGCTACTTGATATAAAATTCTTTCCTATTACATAGATAAGTATTGCTGGATTTGGTTCCCCAGACAACCTACGCTCACAAAGATGACAAGTACAGAGAAGGCCTGAAGCAACCCCTTTGACCAGACTCTTGTGAGAGACTTTGGAATTCTCCTCTCTATCTGTTATATCTGCATACAATCATCTAGCATACCAGAGGAATATACATGCCATAAATGGCATGGAGGACCATATCTAACTTCTTGTGGCTTCACAATTGCCAGGAGTCTGGGGTCAGACATGCCTTCACTCTTCATCTTGGTCTATCTTTTGAGACACCAACTATTCCTTAGCACTCTACATCTATGCAATGGCCACACAGCACTGACAGCTAATGCTGAAGATGAAGGGGGTTTATGAGGGGAGTTAGCGGATTACCACAAGCCAGAAAACATTAAGGTTACAGTCCTTGGTCCACACCCTTCCTCCACCAGCAGCAAAGTCTGTCTCTAATCCTCAACCTCTCTGCCCCAGGGTCCCTGGGCTTCTATCTCTGCTAGCCTGCTGCTGGGCCACAGTCCAGGTACTGCTCCTCTGTTATGTCTCCTGGCATCGGCCCCTGGTGCCTGGTCTTTCCCTCTGCCACTTCAGAGATCTCAAATGTGCTCCCTTACTATGCTCTTGGAATTTCTCTCTCGGCTCCTGCCTCAATCATTAGAGTCAAGGAAGTAGTAACAAAAACTGACCAATCCCCTCAATTAGTGTTGTGTAGCATAGTCCTACTCAAACATTTGGCAAGCATTACAGAGACAGAGGTAGACAAGGCTCAGTGAGGTGTCCAATTCAGCCACGAAACCCCAGGAGGGGTCAGTGGGCATTCAAATTTAGAATCCCACACTCCAGAAGTAGTTAATGCTAACAAACACCTTCTGTCATTCAGCTATCCATCAGTACTAGAAAATTGTCTTATTGTCACAAATAATATTGGTGATTGGTTCTCATTGTTGAAATGAGTAGAATTCAAGTTATGTTGTTTAGTGGCTAGAATATAAAAATCAACACAGGTCTGTAGCCTTAAAGATATTAACTGAACTTAAGGCATTTTTAAACAGACCTGTGACGGAGGCCGGCCAGGAGAGAGGAAGAGAAAGAGAGAGCCAGACTGGACCCCAAGCTAGCACACCAAGCTCAGAGGATGCTGGGAGCTAATGGGACACAGAGCGGCTGGGCAGCCGACAACATCACGTGTCACCCTGTCCCCTTACTGGAGCAGACTGTGACAGAGGACATTTCTGGGGTCACATGGTGGGGAGGCAGTGAGGTCTGAACCCCCCAAGAGGAGTGAACCAAGAAGGGAGCATACCAGACCAGCAGCTGGAACAAGGCTGAGCTATAAAGCCCCTGAGGAGCCCCAAGGTGGGGCTGCAGGCTGGGAGGGGCAGTTCCTGGACAGTCTTGAAGACCAGTGAACAGACCTGGAATTTTTGTATATTTCTTCTCTCTTTTTTTTTCTCTTTACTTTTCTCCCTATTCTTTTTCTTCTCCTTGTCTCTATTCAATCTTTTTCTTTTTTTAATCAGTTTGAGCTGTGTCGTAGTTGATGTGCCTACCTAGATAGGCAAAGGAGGCATGCCCAAGGAGAGAGCAACGGGACCAATGGTCCTGGGGCAACCTGGGGGGTGAGGGTGGTGGGGGAAGGGAGAGGTGAGCAAGCAGCGCCATGGACAGGGAAACACTGGGATGTTGGAGTCAATAACAAGGAAGAGATATGGATGGAGTTGGGGGCGGGTGTAGGAGCAACAGCAAATTAGCTAAAAGGAAGTGCCAAGGGGCAGAAATAAGGGGAAAGTGATGGTGGGGATGGAGGAAGGTAAAAGGAAACAGAGGAAGGACCTAGGAAGTGAAGCAATGAATAGAGGTATAAACATAATGGTGTATATATGTAAATACCTTAATCCACAAAAATAGAGGTATTGGCCCATGTACATATATTTATACAGCAATACACTGAGGTAGGGGATGGACTTTGGGCCTCTGCTCACACCTTCCCTCAATACAAGAATATTTTGTTAAAAATCAGCACTCTGAAATGTTCACCCTCCCGACATAATCACTGAAGACAAAACGGGTGCATAAACAAATGTGGTGAAGAAGGCAGATGGTACCCGGCTATTAAAAGATATAGCATCTGGGGTCTTAAAGGCTTGAAGTTACACAAGCTGCCATTCAGCAGAGAAGCAACCAGTCCACATGGAAGAAGCACACCACCAGTGCGATCATGAGGAGTCATAGAGACGAGGTAATAGGCATCAGCCGACACAAAACAAACAAACAAAAATATATTGCTGAGAATGAGGGGGGTTGGAGCAGATATCCAAAGCCCATCTGTCTACAATGCAACAATCTCCCCATAGAGAGGCCACAGGGAAGGGATGAGTCACCAGGGAGCAGTAAAGCATCGATGAAATACACAGTATTCCTCTGGTTCCTTGAGGCTTCCTCACCTCCCACTACCATGACCTCAGTGCTGCTTCTCAATTCAGACTAGACCAGAACATGACACAGGTTAGATAAGAGATGGGAGTTCATGACACACAGATTCCAGGAACAGTAGTGGGAATAGTGATACCAGAAGGTTAGGGGGAAGAGGGGGAGAGGAAGGAAGAAAGGGGGAACCAATCGCAATGATCGACACACATCCATATACCCCTCTCCAGGGGGAAGAACAACAGAAAACATGGGGGAAAGGAGACAGCGGTGGATGTGAGATATGAAAATAATAATGATGTACAATCTATCAAGGGGTGGGGGGGAAGGGGGAAAGGTGCTGATATCAAGAATCAATAGAAAATAAATGTCTAGAAAAGAATGACAGCAATATATGTACAAATTCACCTGATGGAAGAGATGTATGGATTGTGACGAGTTGTACGAGTAAAAAAAAAGTAATTAATTAGTTTTAAAAATAATCATTCCTGTTTGCCTGATGCCCATTTTCTGGTACAGGATTCTGCCTCTGGATAACGTTGTATCTGCCTTGAGTGAGGATTTCACGCACAGTGCTGGTGAAAACACTCAAAAGAGGAGAGCGCTGGCACTTCATGCATACAAACAGTCCGTAGAATCAGTTTCGAGCCTCCTTGCTGATAAATGTTTGCTTAATAAGATCTCTATGTATGGTACAATTCATGGAGAGTAGTTACCCTTAACTAGCTCACCTTCACTGTAATTACTATTATTCCTCCCTCCCCCCACCAAATAATCTGTTACAAAAGCAAACTATCTCAAAATGGTAGCGCAGAAGAGAGGATCAAGAGTTCTTGCCTCTGGCTTCGTTTCATTCTATCTCGCTTTATCTCTTTGACATCTCCTTTTGGTGTTTTTAACTTAAAAGCAGGTTCCAGGTGGTCTCTTTTCAGTTACAAATAAACTCATACAGGCAACCAAGAGATAAATGTCGCTAGTAAGAGAAATTAAATAACCATACTTTATTTACCTATCTAAAGCTAACTCTGGCTGTGGGGAGGGAGTAGATAAAGGAAACATAAAAGTCAGTGAAACTATTAGTTATACTATTAGTGGTGGTGGGGGGAGGGGGAGAGTCTCACTGCCATCTAGTCAACTCCTGATTCAGACACCCTCTAGCAGTGGTTCTCAACTTCCTAATGCCATGGCCCTTTAATACAGTTCCTCATGTTGTGGTGACACCCCAACCATAAAATTTTTTCACTGCTTAATAACTATAATTTTGCTACTTCATGAATTGGGTGACCCCTCTGAAAGGGTTGTTCAACCTCCAAAGGGGTCGCAGCCCACAGGTTGAGAACTGCTGGTCTAAAGAGGTCTCTTTTTTTAATCATTTTATGGGAGGCTCCTACAACTCTTATCACAATCCATATATATGTCAATTGTATAAAGCACATTTGTACAGTCATTGCCCTCATCATTCTCAAAAACATTTGCTCTCCACTTAAGCCCCTGGCATCAGGTCCTCATTTTTCCCCTTCCTCCCCGCTCCCTCCTCCTTCATGAACCCTTGATAATTTATAAATTATTATTTTGTCATTTATCTTGCCCTGTTTGATGTCTCCCTTCAGCCACTCTTCTGTTGTCTGTCACCCAAGGAGGAGGCAACATGTAGATCCTTGTAATCAGTTCCCCCTTTCCAACCCACCCTCCTTCTACCTTCCCAATATTGCCACTTACACCACTGGTCCTGAAGGGATCATCCGCCCTGGATTCCCTGTGTTTCCAGTTCCTTTCTGTACCAGTGAACACCCTCTGATCTAGCCAGACTTGCAAGGTAGAATTCAGATCATGTTAGTGGGGTGGGAAGGAAGTATTTAGCAAATAGAGGAAAGTTGTATATTT
This sequence comes from Tenrec ecaudatus, assembly GCF_050624435.1. NCBI lineage: Eukaryota > Metazoa > Chordata > Mammalia > Afrosoricida > Tenrecidae > Tenrec > Tenrec ecaudatus. Next base: position 112,424,942 of record NC_134535.1, on the reverse strand, counting down.
CATCGTTGCTATATGGCACCCTGACTGGCTCGTCTCCTCTCTGAGACCCTTCTGTAAGGGATGTCCAGTGGCCTACAAATGGGCTTTGGGTCCCCACTCCGCACTGCCCACCTCATTCACTATGGTAAGATTTTTTGTTTTGATGATGCCTTATACCTGATCCCTTCAACACCTCATGATCGCACTAGCTGGTGTACTTCTTCCACGTGGGCTTTGTTGCTTCTGAGCTAGATGGCCACTTATTTCCTTTCAAGCCTTTAAGAACCCAGATGCTATATCTTTTGATAGTCGGGCACTATCAGCTTTTTTCACATTTGCTTATGCACCCATTTGGCTTCAGTGATCACATTAGGGAGGTGAGCACACAATGATATGATTTTTTGTTCTTTGATACCTGATACCTAAACCCTTAAACACCTCATGATCACACCAGCTTCTTCCATGTGGGCTTTGTTGCTTCTGACCTAGATGGCCGCTTGTTTACCTTCAAGCCTTTAAGACCCCAGACGCTATCTCTTTTCATAGCCGGGAACCATCAGCTTTCTTCACCACATTTGCTTATTCACCCACATTGTCTTCAGTGATTGTGTCAGCAAGGTGAGCATCATAGAATGCCAATTTAAAAGAAGAAAATATTCTTGCATTGAGGAAGTACTTGAGTGGAGGCCCAATGTCCTTCTGCTACCTTAATACTAAGTGTATACATATATGCGCATAGATCTATTTCCCCATCCTCATATATAAATATATTTGCATATATATATGTCTTTATCTAGACCTCTACAAATGCCCTTTGCCTCCCAGCTATTTCCTCTATTTCCTTTGACTTTCCTCTTGTCCTACTATCATGCTCAGTCCCCACCTATGTTTCAGCAATTCCTCTTGATTACATAATCCTAGATCACGCCCTACCAGGCCTCCCACACCTTCCTCACCACCGATTTAGATCACTTGTTGTTCCCTTGTCCCTGGGTTTGTTAACATCACTACCTGTCCCCCCACCTCCCTCTCTCCCATGTCCCCCAGGAACAGTCAGTTCCGTTGTTTTCTCCTCCAGATTGTTCCTCCAGGCTATCTTATTTAGACAGACCTGGGGCAATAATAACATACATAAAAACAAGACAGAGCAAAGCCAAGCAACAATATACAAAAAAATAAAACAAAACAAGAAAGAAAAGCTTGTAGTTCCAGGACTGTTTCTTGCCCTTTAGGGATGTTTCCCAATCCAGTCTGTTGGGGAACCACACCCTGGCCCCAAAGTCCACCTTCAGCATTCCCTGGGTACCTTGACACTCCATTCCCTTGCTGTTCTGTTGTTTTGCCTCAGTGTAGCGGGATCAAATTAGGTGCAATTACCACGCTGTGTCTCTGGTGTTGTCCCCTGTAGGGATATGGGTCAGTGAGGGGCGTCATGTCTCATAGTGGGGCTGGCCATGTTGTCCTCTCTGTGGACTGGCTGCTCTTATTGGGAACATCATCCTCATGGCCTGGTGGGCCAGGATATGATCCACTCTCTCCTACTCCCCCTTCATCTGCTCCAGTGTGCTCTGATCAGATATGTCCCTCTCCCGGAGCTGCAGATTCAATGCCGTCCTTTGAAATAAATTATTCTGGGGGGAGGGGCAGGTGTCCACTTAGTAGTTGGGATTGGGGCCGGCCCCCAGACCTCTCCACTGGTTCCCTACTCCACGCTGGCATGTTGCATTCACACCTTGGAGCACTGGGTTGAAGTCTGGCCCCTCTTTCCCTGTGGAGATATAAACAATACCCTCCCCTTGGGTGGGTTAGTGCCCTGCGCCCTGCTACCCATTTTTTTTAATATGATTGTTTTCCTTTCCTCACCTCCTTTTTAGTTGTCTAACATGTATATCCCTTCATTTGGTCTGGTCCCTGCCATATTACCTGGTCTCACCCCAGGAATGTTTGTATACAGTAGCTTTTTCCCTATGCCCCTTTTACTTTTTTTTTTTTTAAGTTTACCTCAGCGACCTCATGTTTTACTTGTCCTTTTGTACTTGGCTTACTTCACTTAGCATGATTTCATCTGGTTCTTCCCATGCAGTGATGTGCTTCATATGTTCATCACTGCTTTTTAGCGATGTGTAATAAGCCGTTCTATGTCTATACAATAGCTTTTTAATCCAATAGTCAGTTGATAGAAATTTGGGTTGTTTCCAACTCCTTGCAATTGTGAACTGTGCCGCAATGAACATTGGAGTACAGGTGTCTGGCCTTGGTTTCTTTCTTGCCTCTTCTGGGTATATGCTCAGTAGGGCAGCGGGATTGCTGAGTTGTATGGTAATTCGATTTCCATCTGTTTTAAATATTGCCAAATCAATTTCCATAGTGGCTGTACATACTTACAGGTCCACCAGCAGTGAAGGAGAGTTCCTGTCTCCCCACAACCCCTCCAAGACATGTTGCTTTCTTATTTTTTTTGAATTGGGCTACCTTTGAGGGTGTTAGGTGGTACCTCATTGTTGTTTTAATTTGCATTTCTCTTATGGCTAAAGATTGGGAACATTTTCTCATATGTTTGTTGGCCATTCAGATTTCTGCCCCTGCAAAACTTCTGTTCAGGTCCTTTGCCCACCTCCTCATTGGGAAATTAGTGGGGTTTTTTTTTCTTTTTGGAAGCTAGCAGAGTATTTTAGATTTTAGTAATAAGGCCTTTATTTTATGTGTCATTGCTAAAGATGTTTTCCCAGTTCATGGACTCTCTTATTACTCTCTTGGTGAATTCTTTCAATGTACACAGGTGTGTTATCTTCAGTATATCCCATTTGTCAATTTGTGCCTCCTCTGTGTTTGTGTCCTTAACTATTTCTGATAGCTTATGTATTCCCTGTGCCAAAGTTCTCAAGTTGGTCCAATTCCCTCACTGATGGCCCTAATAGTTTGGGGTTTAACTTCAAGGTCTGTGATCCACCTTGAGTTTATTCTTGTGCATGGAGTGAAATAAGTGTCTTGCTTCATTTTTATGCAGGTAAGTATCCATTTTTTTCTAGCACCACTTGTGAAAGAGGGCAACCACTTCCCATTGGATATTTTTGAGGCCCTTATCAAAGATCAGCTGATGGTTTTATTTCTGACTTTTCAGTTAACTTCATTTTTCTGCAGGTAAGTATCCATTTTTTTTCCAGCACCACTTGTGAAAGAGGGCAACCACTTCCCATTGGATATTTTTGAGGCCCTTATCAAAGATCAGCTGATGATTTTATTTCTGACTTTTCCGTTATTTTCCATTGGTCTGAGTATCTGTAATTGTACCAATACCAGCAGTTTTGACAACTGTGGCTGTATAGTATGTGCTAAAGTCAGGTAAAGCACGCCCTCCCACTGTGTCCTTCTTCTAGAGGAGTTCTCTGCTAATTCTGGGCTTCTTCCCTCTCCATTTCAAGTTATTAATCAGTTTTTCCATTTCTTTGAAGAAAGATGAGGGTAATTGTATCTGGATTGCATTAAACTTATATAGTGCCTTTGGCAGAACTGACATCTTGACTATATTGAGTCTTCTAATCCACAAGCATAGGATATTCTTCCATTTGTTGAGGTCACTCTTGGTTTCTTGTAATAGTGTTCTATAGTTTTCCCCATATAGGCCTTTTGTTCTCTTAGTCAGGTGTATCCCTAGATATTTCTGTTTGTGTTTGGTTATTTGGAAGGGTACCACCTTTTTGATCTCCTCTTTTATGGTCTTATTCAATGTGTATAAAAGTCTGATGGACTTCTGTTTGTTGATCTTGTATCCTGCCACTCTGCCAAGCTCCTCTATTGCTTCCGGTACTCCCCTTGTGGAACTTTTGGGATTTTCCATATATAAAATCATATCATCTGCAAATAACGACAGTGTCACCTCTTCCTTCCCCAGATGAATACTTTTTTTAAAATGTTCATCTTACATTACCATGCTTCTTTTTTTTTAAAGCAATGTATTAGGGGCTCATACAACTCTTATCACAGTCCATACATATACATACATCAATTGTATAAAGCACATCTGTACATTCTTTGCCCTAATCATTTTCTTTTTTTTTCCCTCCTCTTTTCTTTTTTTACATTTTATTAGGGACTCATACAACTCTTACCACAATCCATACATATACATACATCAATTGTATAAAGCACATCCATACATTCCTTGCCCCAATCATTCTCAAAGCATTTGCTCTCCACTTAAGCCCTTTGCATCAGGTCCTCTTTTTTTTTCCCCTCCCTCCCCGCTGCCCCCTCCCTCATGTGCCCTTGGTAATTTATACATCGTTATTTTGTCATATCTTGCCCTATCCGGAGTCTCCCTTCCCCCCTTAGATGAATACTTTTGATGTCTTTTCTTTGCCTTATGATGTTTTAACACCTCTAGCACGATATTAAATAAGAATCTTTTGTAGGGCTGAGTTTCTTCTAACATATTCTTTGAGTTTTTCCTTGTCTGAAAAGACTTTTACTTCTCCATCTGTCTTGATCAATAATTTGACTGGGTAGAGTATGCTTGTGTTTGCATTTTTTTTCCTTCAATTTTTAGAATATGTTACTCCACTCTGTCCTCTTCTTCATAGTTTCTGCTGATAAGTCTGAGCATATTCTTATTTGGGAACCTTCATATGTGATTGCTTGCTTATCCCTAGCTGCTCTCATGATTTTCTCCTTTTCCTCAAAATTGGATAGTTTAACTATATGTGCCTTGGTGACTTCTTTTTGGGATTCATTCTAGCTAATATTCTTTTAGCCTCCTGAATGGTTGGTTGCCTGATTTTCATTCATTAAGCTGGAGAAGTTTTCCTCCAAGAATTCTCTTACTATTCTTGCAGATGACTTCTTTGTTGTGTCTTCCTCCAGGAAGCCAATAATTCTAATGTTCCGCTTCATAAAGCTGTCTTATGCAGAGGCTTTACCCAATGCAACACTTTCCTTGATTTCTTGTCTGTTACTTCCATCAGAATTTATTGTAGATCCAAGCCAGATGAAATCCTTGACAACTTCAATCTTTTATCCATTTATCATGATGGTACTACCTATTGGTACAGGTGGCCCTACATAGGAGACGCTTATTCTTACACTAATTCTACCACTGAATCATCACAATCCAGGACTATTATTAGTAGGTTGTAGATTAAAGGTAATTTATTTCAATTCAATACGGATCAGTCTTGTCATTTACTCAAGGGTAGACTGGATATCTGACCTTTCACAATTTGAAATTATGTTCAGACAAAACTCAGGTTAAGAATCTCGGTTTTATTGTTTTATAAAAAATTATTTAGATAATAAAATAACTGTTGTAGCTACATAGTTTTGTGTCAACTTAAAGATATAAAAGTGTAGGGGTGGAGTCTAGCCTGTCAATCAGGTCACGGTCTGGTGGTACCTCCTTATGAGTGTGGCCTTCTCATAAAGATGGTCCTGGTCCTTCCCCCCTTCCCCCCCTCCCCCGCTCCCTACCTGCTTCACTTCTTGATGGTGAGCCATTTAGAGACCCGTATGCTTCCACTGCCATTTGATCCACAAGATTTTTCACCCAGCAGCCTGTGATATTCTAGCATTTTGCATCTTTGTTGTGGTTACATGAGTACGAAAGGTAGTTATGAACTAGTATTGGTCTTAAGGACTAATATCAGATTTGATTTGGATTTGGCTGGATTGTTTATTTGACATCGGGTTACTCTCTGATTAAAGCTCTTTACACATATGAGTGTCAGTAAATTTGTTTTCTAGTTAACCCAGCCTAACACAGTGACCAATTTTAGATATTTCCCATTTTATAATATATATTATGTTACATATATATGCATGATATATAGTGTAGTGCAGTGGTTCTCAACCTTGCTAATGCAGTGACCCTTTAATACAGTTCCTCATGTGTGGTGACCCCCAGCCATAAAATTATTTTTGTTGCTACTTCATAACTGCAATTTTGCTGCTGTTATGAATCAGGTGACCCCTCTGAAAGGGGTTGCGATCCACAGGTTGAGAACCGCTGCCCTATAGTCAGAGTAGAACTGCCTCTTTGGGGTTTCCATGACTTTTGATCATTAAAATAGGCCAGACAAAAGACAGAAAAGGTCTCAAACTAAAGTAGTAAGAGGAGTAAGAGGAAGTTAGACGTAGGAAGATAAATTCTAGAAATAAAACTGACAGGCAATCACAATCTATATTACCCCTGCAGCTTTGTTGATACCTTTGAATTATGTGTAGTAGGCAGACTACCTTGTACTCAAAAGCACAATTAGGTTTAAACTTAGTCTAAAAGCTGAAGGAACACCGCAGATAGGATTTTAAAGGAGAGGTGTAGTAACATGATTAGACTTAAGTTGTTATAGAATTCTCTGACGTCCCAGAGAATGATAGAATGAAATGGGACAGGAGTGGATTTGTTGTTGGGTGCCTTATAGTGGCTTCCCATTCAGAGCAGCTCTATGAACAACAGAAGGAAAGCTGCCCAGTACTCGATGTCCTCACAATTGCTCTTGGTTTTAAACCGACAGGTGCAGCTGCTGTGTGAATCCATCTTGTCACAGAGCTTCCTCTTTGTGCATGACAGTCGATGAAGCATGATGTCCTTCTCCAAGGACTGGTCTCTCCTGTAGTGTCCAAAGTACCTGAGACAAAGTCCTGCCATCCTTTCCTCTAAGGAACATTCCAGTTGTACTTCTTTCAAATCAATTCTTTGAGCTTCCTAACTTTTGTCCAGCTTTCAAGTAGATCGGAGGTTCTAGAAAAGACCTTGGCTTGGATCAGGCATACTTTAGTCCCCAAAGTGGCATCCTTACTCATCAACCCTTTAAAGAGATTGTGTGTAATAGATTTACTCAATGCAATGTATCGCTTGATTTCTGGACTCTTGCTTCCATGAGAATTGATTGTAGTGGATCCAAGCAAGCAAAAATGCTGTACAATTGCAACCCTCTCTCTATTTGCTGTGATGTGATTATCTGTTGGTCTAGTTGTAAGGATTTTGGTTTTCTTTACATTGAGTTGTAACCCATTTTGAAGGCTGTTGTTATGAATTTCATCAGCTAGTACATTAATTCCTCCTTACTTTCAGCAAGCAAGGTGTGCCATCTGCATCTAGTAGATTGTCCACAAGCCTTCCTCCAATCCTGATTCATGTTCCTCTTTACATAGTTCAGTTCTCAGATGATTTGCTTAGCACACAAGTTGAATAAGTATGTGGCAAAACTGGGGCCTTGTTCTTTTCAAAGATAGTCTCTAGGACTATGAACAGGTTCTGCATAAGCACAGTGAACTTTTCTGGAATTTCCATTCTTTTCCTTGTGTACCCATAATTTGTTATAATCCAAAGAATTGAATACCTTTGAATAATCAATAACTTTTGTACAATCAATAAAACACAAGGAAAAATTTTTCCATTGTTCTTGCTTTTATCCAAGATCCATCTGATGTCCCTTGTTTCACATCCTCTTCTGAATTTGGCTTACATTTCTAACAGCTCTCTGTGTTTAAATTTCCACCAGTTCTCTGCTGCAACCATTAACCGTTGTTGAATGATATTCAGCAAAATTTTACTTTTGTGTGTGATTACTGCTATGTTTGATAATATTTGCATTCTGGGGGTCACCTTTCGTAGGGATGGGTACAAACATGAATCTCTTACCATGCATTTCCAGATTTCTGGGCATTGACTAATGAGGATTTTCAGTGCTTTATGAGGGTGTGGAAACATTTTAAGTAGAATTCTGTCAATTTCGAGAGCCTTGGTTTTGTCTTCAGCGCAGCATGTACTTCCTCCTTCAATCCCACTGGTTCGTGAGTATAGACTACCTCTCGAAATGTCTGAACATCAAGCAGTTGCCTTTGGTGCTGCAATTCTCTGTATTCTTTCCATCTTCTCTTGATCCTTTCTGTATCCCGCATCAGTATGCTGCCCATAGCATTCTTCAGTGTTGACATTCAAGGCCTGAATTTTTTTTCTTCATTTCTTTCAAATTGAGAAATGCTGACTTTGCCCTTCCTTTTTGGCTTGCTAATGCCAGGTATTTCTATATTTCATTATAATACTTTGCCTTTTCTAACTACCATTTGAAATTTTCTTATACTTGTTCTTTTACTTATAATTGCTCCCTCACTTTGCTTTGGCTCTTCTATATTCAAGAAGTGGATTTAGGGAGACCATGTAAGTGACTTTATCAGCAAATGTTTTTAAATTTTCAACTGCAGACTTTGATACTAACAACCTGAATTCCAGGGATAATCTTTTTTTATATATAAATCATTTTATTGGGGCTCATGCAACTCATCACAATCCAAGCATACATCAGTTGAGTAAAGCACCCTTATGCATTTGTTGCCCTCATCATTCTCAAAATTCACCTTCCACTTGGGTTCCTGGAATCAGCTCATTTTTCTTTTTTTCCACCCCCCCTCCCCGCTTTCCTCTCCCTCACGAACCCTTAATAACTTATAAATTATTACTCTATCCTATCTTACACTGCCCAGCATCTCCCCTCATCCACCTTCCTGTTGCCCATCCCCCAGAGAGGAGGTTACATGTAGATCCCCGATATTGGTTCCCTCTTTCTACATTCCCTTCCCTCCCAGTATTACCACTCTCACTACTGTTTCCGAGGGGTTCATCTGTCCTAGATTCCCTGTGTTTCCAGATCCCAAGAGCACCGCTATGCATCCTCTGGTCTAACCAGGTCCGCAAGGTAGAATTGGGATCATGATTATTGTGGGGGGAGGAAGCGTTCAAGAACTAGAGGAAGGTTTTGAGTTTCACTGTTGCTACACTGAACCCTGAGTGACTCATCTCCTCCCCACTACCCCTCTACAAGGGATGTCCAGCTGTCTACAGATGGGCATTGGGTTATCATCATGCACCCCTCATTCACGATGATATGATTCCGCCCCCCACCTTTGTTGCTTGAAAATTGGTCTCCTCAGCCCTTTATGATCACACATGTTTGTGTGCTGCTTCCATGTGGGCTTTGTTGCTTCTGGGCTAGACGGCCACTTACTTACTTTCAAGCCTTTAAGTCCCCAGATGCTATATCTTTTTGATAGCCGGGCGCCATCAGTTTTCTTCACCACATTTGCTTATGCACACGTCTGTCTTCAGCGATCATGTCGGGAAGGTGGGTATCATGGAATGACCATTTAGCTGAGCAAGGTGCTATTGTATTGAAGGAACGTGTGCGAGGAGGTCCAATATCCACCTGCTACCCTACTACTGAACCTATAAATATATGCACATAGGTCTATTTCCCCATAATCATAAATATATTTACATATGTACATGTCTGTATTTAGGCTTCTATGTATGCACTTTGCCACCTACTCCTTTCCTCTATTTCCTTATGCTTTCCTCCTGTCCCACTACCATGTTCAGCCTTCATTCTGGTTTCAGTAATTCCTCTCAGTTACCTTGCCCTTGGTCACTCCCTACCAGTCCTCCCATCTCTTCCCTCCACTGTTTTTGAACCACTCATTTTTCCCTTGTCCCTGGGTTGGCCAACACCTCCTCCCAGGGATAATCTTAATCAGAACAGGTCATCTTGCCGATTCTGACTCATACTAAACTTGTTTAGGACTTTTTAAGTTTTATTCCACAGTTTTTTCTTACTTTATCCAGGACCTTCCAATGTGATCCTTTTCAGAGCAACTGGTAGTTGGCAATGGCAGTAGCCCAGTACCATGGAATGTTTCTGATTCCAAGGTTATGGACTTGGGATAGTTCACGAGTTCCTTACACTAATGGTCTCTATGTGTCTTCAATATCTTTGCTCTTCTTTCCACTGGATAGTGAAAGACCAATGATTGCACTCATGAGCTTTTAAGGCCCAAGTTGTTACTCACCAAAGTAGGATGGAGAACATTGCCTTTGTATAGTGTTTTGCTGATTGTCCTTGGTGTCCCTTAAGACGATGGTCCTGTATCTCCAGGCCCAGTGACTTATTATCCCAAGGTGTTTGGTTATGTCTAAGACATTTTCATAACTTTTCCCCTGTGTGATTCTCCGTATGCAGGGTTGTGTTTGCAGCAACAGTAAATAAATACCCATCTATATAACAAATAGCCTCTGTAACATCTGTATACGCACGTAGTTATGGTACACGCCCACTTTCGCTTCCAGATCTGTTGCATTGCATGCTTGCACGTCTATTCTTGAATCGACATGTGGATCACTGTGAGTATAGAATTGTGTCTATAACAATATTGTTGCCTTTAACTGGTGGACTCCTCCCAGTGTCTTGGACTGCCTCCATCACGTGTAACTGACACCCCTCTGATTGTGTATTGCCTTCCCTTTCACTCAAGTAGCACATGTCTACCCACCCAACAGCAATTTATCTTTCCTTGCCCTGCCACTTCTGTTCACCATCAAAAAATGCTTCTTGTAATTTGAAACTCTTTTCTTGACTTTTTGAACTAGTGATCTCATATAATATTCATGCTATTGCAACTAATTTCACTCAGCATACTACTCTATAGGTTCATCTATGTTGTAAGGTTTCATTAAGGTATTACTCTTCTTTAATATTTCCCAGTGTATATGCACCGTAGTTGGCTTACTCATGCTTTCTTTCCTTGGTGCATACCTAGGTTCTTTCCATGTCTTTGCCATTGTGCATAGTGTGATGATGAACCTGGTGTGCATGAGGCTTCTCTTTCCCTGAAGTAGGTGCCCAGTCTCTAGATTGCTGCGTTACAGGATATTTCTATTTCCAACTTTTGAAGGAAGTGCCATGTCATTTTCCCCAGTGGTTGCACCATTTTGCAGTCCCACGTGAAATGCCAGCACTTGGTGCTTTCTGGTTTTATGAACGTTGCTATTAAAACGTGAGTGCAATGATATCTCATTGTTTGAATTTGCATCTCTCAAATGGCTAATGAGCCCAAGTACGTCTTCATCTGTTGGTTAGCTGCCTGCATGTCCTCTTTGGCAAAGTGGCTGCCATGTCTTCTGCCCACTTTTAAATGTGAGGATTTGCCTTGGTTTGTTGAGGCATTGCAGTTTTCTATAAATTTTAGATGCCAGTCATTTGTCCACTATGGCCTGACAACTGATGGCTTCAATTTCTGTGTCCTTGCACCATGCATGGATTGAGTTGGCCTAGCAGGATAGTAGTGCATCCAGAAATGGAGTTCTTTTAACTCAGGCTGGCCATATCCTCCCTGGTTTCAGCTCGACTTCTGAGCCCAGGTCAAGGCCCTCACCGTGTTTTCCCTCTACCTGTCCCAGAAATAGCTATGAACTGAGACTGCTAGAATCATAAATTTAAATTTATCATAAAGAGTGTCTGTTAACTATCTTTTTAGAACAGTGGTTCTCAACCTGTGGATTGTGACCCCTTTGAGAGTCGAACAACCCTTACATGGAGCTTGCCCAATTCACAACAGTAGCAAAATCATAGTTATGAAATAGGAACAAAACTAATTTTATGGTTGGGTGTCACCACAACATGAGGAACTGTATTAAAGGGTTGCAGCATTAGGAAGGTTGAGAACCACTGTTCTAAAAGATTCCCTTTTTGCTTAAGAGAGCATGCTTACTTTTATGAGACAGCAGGTAAGATTTGTTTTAAGAATAATGTTTCAGTGTTCCAAATGAAAGTGGGTGCTGTTCAGTCTCAAATCTGAAGGTCAGGCAAGGGTAAGCCAGGTGCTGGGTCCAGAGGATGCGCTCCACTCCTGGCCCCTGCTGTTGATGAGATCACACGCCTGGCTTCTCAGAGGGCTCATTTTGTACAAAGCAGAATGTCTTGCAGGGAAGGACTGTTCACAGTTGCTCACATGCACATCCTATCAGAAGCTTCATCTTACTTCTTACCAGACCCATGCAGTTTGGTGGAAGTTACTTCGAATATCAAATTAAAATATTACCTTCACCCAAATAGAGCTCCCTGGCATAGAGGATGTGCACTGGGCTGGGATCCCACTGAGCTGTAAGCCCTGCAGTGTAGGCAGTTTGAAACTCCTAGCAGCTCTGTGAGTGAAAGAGAAGGGTCTTTCTACTCCCATAAACAGATACAGTTTCTGAAGCTAATGGGCAGTTCTACCCTGTCCTATAGAGTCTATGAGTCAGCGGTTTTTGGTTTTTAACCAGATATTAAACTATAATTTATTCTCCACTGAACTGTATATTATTATGCACACATGACCTGGGGCCTCTGGCAGGATGTCTCCAGTAGGTATTGCCCTCCTACTAATCAGACCAGGCTTTCTTCCCCCAGGCCACTCCAGAGAAGCTTTTCTCCTCTCAGCTGTAGCACACCACTGTTTGTATGTTCATTACAAGTAAGAGTAAGCAAGATAGCCTTTAAACAAAGAATGTGGTCTAAAAACAATAATGCCATTAAAGGTGCCATTTCAATGTCTGTTAGCCACTGGCACAATGGTTTTCAAAATAATCAGAATCACATTCTATGGCAACAAGTATCAGAAGATTTGCTAGCTCAGAATAATTTTGAACAATGTTTCATTGTCTGGCATTGGGTTGCTTTTTGGGGGTTTTTTGCTTTGTTTTTTTTTTAAGATCACTTTATTGGGGGCTCTTACAACTCTTATAACAATCAGTGCATCAATTGTATCAAGCTTACCATATATACTCGTGTATAAGCCGAGCTTTTCAGCACAAAAAAATGTGCTGAAAACTGGGGTTCGGCTTATACACGGGTCAGTGGTACCCCAGCAAGGCATAAAATCTCGCTGCCCACCCCAAGGTAATGGGACGAGCGCCCATTATCTCGTGGGTGATTGCCATTTCTCCACTGTTCATTCAAAGCCCCGCTGACACTGCAGGGTTTTGAATGTTTGTTTACTCACATCTAACCATTCAGAGCTGTCCTATGACGTGGACAGCTCCAATTCGCAGAAGCGTAGTGATTCACTTACGCCAGCAGCTGAACTGGTAAGGATGTGTCTGTGGCTGTGCTCCGTCTCTCCTCTCTGGTTTCTGTGTTAATTCACATCCTGCATTCCCTGCCCACACAGACTCCCGCCCCTCCTCCTAGCTAACACATCGCCGGAGGGGAGTGGGGGGGGGGGGTTACCATGAAAGTTCTTTTTCAAAGTCTTGTTTTTTTATCCTATTAGAAATGTATACTCTTGAACCAAAACAAAAACGTCGGTCATGTGAGGCTGGTTTCAAAATGAAGGTATGTCTAGAGCATAAGAGAGCAATAACAGTATTGCAAGTAGGGAATTCTGTGTGGACGAAAAGCAAGTGAGGGAGTGGCGGAAAATAAAGGCTGACTTGGAACAGATTCCAAAAGCTTAAAAAGCTCATCGTGGTTAACGTCTTTTTATGGGGCTCTAGAGAAGGAATTGCGTACATGGGTCATGGAGTGTAGTCAAAATGGTTACTGCATAGCACGCAAGGGAATCCACATACGTGCTCTACAAATGGCTAAGGATGACAAAAATAAAGCACCAGGCATTGAAAAAATTTGCTGCATCAGCAGGATGGTGTACCTGCTTCATGTACAGGTTCAGCCTATGTTTGAGACAAAGAATAAAGATTTCCCAGAAATTGCCACAAGACTTTGAAGAAAAAATTATGTCATTTCAGTCATTCATTCTAAAACAAAGAAGGATTTATAATTATGACCTGGCAGATATTGGGAATATGGATGAAACTGCCATGACTTTTGCTCTTCCAAGCAACAGAACTGTGGCAAGTTTAGGAGAAAAAAACATTTTTTCTCGAAACTACAGGAAATGGGGAAAAAAACACTTTACAATTGTTCTAGCATGTTTGGCTAATGGAACTAAGCTGCATCCTGTCATTATTTTTAAAAGAAAGACCATATCTAAAAAGATCAATTATTTGGGATATGTTCAGAGCCCACCTATCAGAAGACATTAAAAAATTGGCAAAATCTAGTAAAGTTACTTTAGCCATTATTCCAGGTGGACTTACATCTGTACTGCAGCCTCTGGATGTATCTTTGAATAAGCCTTTTAAAGACCATGTGCGAAGGATGTGGCATGAATGGATGTCATCTGGTCAAGCCCGACTAACAAAAGGAGGAAATCTCATGAAGCCTGACATTGAGTTAATAGCAAAGTGGGTTTGAGATGCATGGGAAGACATTCCAGAAGACATGGTGCGACGTGCCTTCAAGAAATGTAGTATTAGTAATGCTATGGATGGCAGTGAAGACTGTGCTTTGTATGAAAATGACAGAAGTGATGGTGATGACGGCAATCTCAGTGAGGACAGCATCTGTGATGACCTCACACCAGCTGAAGCTCTGCATTGGGATATGGATGATGATGAGGAATCCAGTTTTGAAGGATTTTAACTCTTTACATTTTAACTTGGTTGTTGATTGAGCTCAGGGATAGTACTCTTAAGGTATCATTGTTGATACCTTATTGTTTTTGTTGAACCTATTTTCCACTTACTGTGCTGGCTTACTGTTAAATGACTTATTGTCCTTTTATGTTTTTGTTTAAAATAAATATTTAAATACATTACCCCACTGATGTCTCAATTTTTAGTAATTTTATTTTCATTTGTTTTGATTATTGAAACTCACCAATAGCGTCTGCATTTTCCACCCTAGGCTTATACTCGAGTCAATCAGTTTTTCTGGTTTCCCAGGTAATAATTAGGTACCTCAGCTTATACTCGGGTTGGCTTATATTCGAGTGTATATGGTATTTGTACTTCTGTTGCCATCATTATTTTCTAAACGTTTACTTTCTGTTTGAGCCCTTGGTATCAGCTCGTCTTTATACCCTTCCTCCCCCCCACCACTCTTCTGACCCCTTGATAAATTATAAATTATTATTATTTTCACATCTTACACTGACCACTGTCTTGCATGTGACATCACTAGAGAAGCTATAGGGGAATGAACCACACCAGGTGACATCGTCAGAGGCTGTGACAGCAAAATGATTGTCTATAAAAGTTATTTATTCTGTGTGTCAAGAGAAATTTATTGTTTTTATAAAAAATAGCTCTGTGGCCGGGTGGGAGGAGTCAGGGGTGGGAGGGTGAAAAAAAATACCTCTGTAAAGAGTTATAAAAATAAAAAAACATTTTTGTAAACCCAGTTTACATGTATCAATATACCTTTGAGGCTAAAACTTTGTGCTAATTTACTTTTTGAACCTTTTGATGGACTCTGGTAAGAACTGTCATTTTTACAGCTTAGAATAAATTAGAGTGAGCTCAAACTCGTGTGGTTTAACCTCCACATGCTTTAAGCATAGGCTGTGGTTTTCATTGTTGCCAGCATTTTCATAGTCTCTAGTTTGGTCAAATTTTCTTATGTTTCAAATACAAGTGGTAAGTGATATTTGTGAACTTACATAGATAATTTATTTGAAAAGTGCAATAGTAAGTAAAGTTAAAGAATAGCATTTTCCCAATGTTTTCTCCATTTTTTGTGATGTTGTTTATTACCCAGTTGTGATTATTATTATTTTCTAATCATTTTATTGGGGGTCTCTT
Organism: Tenrec ecaudatus; assembly: GCF_050624435.1. Classification (NCBI taxonomy): domain Eukaryota; kingdom Metazoa; phylum Chordata; class Mammalia; order Afrosoricida; family Tenrecidae; genus Tenrec; species Tenrec ecaudatus. The sequence goes on along the minus strand of NC_134535.1, from coordinate 112,409,515 downwards.
ACAAATCTTATAACAATCCATATATCAATTGTATCAATCACATTTGTGCATGTGTTGCCATCATCATTTCCAAAGCATTTTCTTTCTACTTGAACCCTTGGTATCAGCTCCACCTTTTTCCCCTCCCTCCCACCCTTGTTGACCCTTGATAAATTATAAATAATTGTTATTTTCATATGTTACACCATCCACTGTCACCCTTCATCCATGCTTGTTGTTCATACCACTCGGTGAGGGGAGGGGTAGGAGTAATGCATTGATCATTGTGATCATTTCACCCAATCTCCCCCTTCTCCCCCAACCTTCTCCCTACCCTCATGGTATTACTACTCTCATTACTGTTTTAGGGGGTTTATCTGTTCTGGATTCTGTGGGCTGAAAGCTCTTATCTGTACCATTGTCCATGCTCCGGTCTAGCCAGATTTGTAAAGTAGAACTGGGGACTTGATAGTGGTGGAAAAGGAAGCATGAAAAAACTAGAGGAATATTGTGTGTTTCATTGGTGCCCGTTGGCTGACTCATTCTTGTGACCCTTCTGTAAGGGGGTGTCCAATTGTCTACAGGTAGGCTTTGGGTCTGCACTCTGACTCTCCATGTTTGCTTCAATAGCATTGTTTGTTTTGGAGCTTCTGTTACCTGATACCTGATACTTGATCCCATCAACACCATGTGATCACAGACTGCTGTGCTTCTTCCATGGGGGGTTTGTTGCTTCCCTGTTAGATGGTTGCTTGTTAAACTCCAAGCCTTTCAGACCCCAGATGCTTTATCTTCTAAAAGCTGGGCACCATCAACTTTCTTCACCACATTTGCTTATGCACACATTTTGTCTTCAGCGATCATGTCAGGATGGTGAACCTCACAGAATGCCAGGTTATTGAGAGAGGGCTTGAGTAGAGACCCGATTTCCACCTACTACCTTAATACTTAGCATGTGCATAGACCTATATCCCAATTATAATATATTAATATATATACATGCCTATATTTATACCTCCATAAATGTCTTATGCCTCCTAATTCTTTTCTCTATTTGAAAAGGAAAAAATTTTAAAGTTTCCACTCAGTTACTGATAAGTTATAACTAATAGTGTTATGATTCATTTAGAGAGATTTTACAAAACAATATGATTATTTACTAAAACTTAGTAAATATTACATTTAAGCAAAGTAAAACTGTATTATCACATATTACTCTTTTTATCATTTTTATTGGAGGCTCTTTTTTTAAATCAGGGGCTCATACAACTCTTATCACAATCCATACATACATCAATTGTGTAAATCACATTTGTACATTCATTGCCCTCATCATTCTCAAAACATTTGCTCTCCACTTAAGCCCCCTGGCATCAGCTCCTCATTTTTTCCTCTCACTCCCCGTTCCTCCCTGCCACATGAAACCTTGGTGATTTATAAATTATTATTTTGTCACATCTTGCACTGTCCGACGTCTCCCCCCACCCACCCACTTTTCTGTTGTCCATCCCCCAGGGAGGAGGTTATATGTAGATCCTTGTAATCAGTTCCCCCTTTCCACCCCAACTTCGCTCCTCCCTCCCAGTATTGCCACTCTCACCACTGTTCCTGAAGGAATCATCCACCCTGGATTCCCTGTGTTTCCAGTTCCTATCTGTACCAGTGAGCATCCTCTGGCCTAGCCAGATTTGTAGGGTAGAATTTAGATCGTGATAGTGGGGGGGGGAGGAAACATTTAGGAACTAGAGGAAAGTTGTATGTTTCACCGTTGCTACACTACACCCTGACTGCCTCGTCTCCTCCCCATGATCCTCTGTAAGAGAATGTCCAGTACCTACAGATGGGCTTTTGGGTCCTCACTCTGTACTCCCCCTCATTCACCATGATAATATTTTTTGTTTTGATGATGCCTGATACCTCATCCCTTCGACAACTAGTGATCACATAGGCTGGTGTGCTTCTTCCATGTGGGTTTTGTTGCTTCTGAGCTAGATGGCTGCTTGTTTATCTTTCAGCCTCTAAGACCCCAGATGCTATATATTTTTATAGCCGGGAACCATCAGCTTTCTTCATCACACTTGCTTATGCACCCATTTGTCTTCAGTGATCTTGTCAGGAAGGTGAGTATCATGGAATGCCAGTTTAATAGAACAACGTGTTCTTGCATTGAGGGAGTACTTGAGTGGAGTCCCAATGTTCATCTGCTACCTTAATACTAAATGTATACATATATGCACATAGATCTATTTCTACATCCTCATATATAAATATATGTACATATGTACATGCCTGTATTTAGACCTCCAAAATGTCCTTTACCTCCTAGCTCTTTCCTCTATTTCCTTTTACTTTCCCTTTGTCCCACTATCATGATCAGCCTTTATTAGGGTTTCAGTAATTCCTCTTGGTTACATTACCCTTGGTCACACCCTACTAAGCCTCCTACACCATCCTCACCACCAATTTGGATCACTTGTTGTTTCCTTGTCCCTGGGTTTGTGACCCACCCCCCCACCTCCCCCTCTCCCATGTTCCCTCGGAACTGTCTGTCCCGCTGTTTTCTCCTCCAGGTTGTTTATCCAGCATATTTTATTTAGACAGACCTTTGGAGATAATAATATTCACAAAAACCAGACAGAGCAAAACCAAGCAACAAAACAAAACAACAAGCCAATGGAAAAAAAACACAACAAAAACAAAGAAAAGCTTGTAGTTAGTTTAAGGACTGTTTGATGGCCTTTGGGGTGTTTTCTGATCAAGTCTGATGGGGCGCCAAGTCCTGGCCCCAAAGTCTATTTTTTGTATTCCCTGGGGACTTCATTGCTCTGTTCCTCTTGCTGGTCTGTTCCACCCGCTTAGTATTTTGCCTCGGTGTGGTGGGATCAGATCAGGCGGAATTCCCACACTGTCTCTAGTGTTGTATCCTGTAGGGCTATGGGTCAGTGAGGGATGTCATATCTCATAGTGATGCTGGCCATATGGTTTTCTCTGTGGATTGGCTGCTATGAGCAGGAATATCATCCTCAGGGCTTGGTGGGTCAGGATGTGCTCCACTCTCTCTTCCTCCCCCTTCATTTGCTCCCATGTACTCTGATCAGATATGTCTCTCTCCTGGAGCTGCAGAATCAGTGCTGTCCTCTGGAACAAATTCTTCTGGGAGGAGGGGCAGCCATCCACGTAGTTGGGATTGGGACCAGCTCCTTATATCACATATTATTCTATGGTTTAATTTGAAAATAAACACGAAGGATTCTGTATGGTTTGGTATAGGCGTGAAAGTTAACACATGAGTTACTGTGCTGTGTGACAGCACCCTTGTAATGCTTCTAGCTAACTCTGCATGTTTGTCTGGATTTTGTGCAGTAAACGTGATACACCTGAGTGAATAGAAAGATTGGCATCTGAAAAGGAGTGGTATGAATTGAGGCATTGCTGGCATTTAATCTGCAGCAGGTGCACTGTTAGATTTAATAAGCATTTCTGGTTATTCAATTTTTTCTTCATCCTTGAAATGCATGGACAAAATTTAAATCAAAATATGAAATACAATCCTTCAAGGGTACAACAAATAATTCTTCCTGTTAGCCTTCTCTTTACCCCTGAAAAAAAAAGAGTGTCACAAATTGTTGTAGTTCACTAGGATGCTTTTGTTTTTTTGCTTGTTTGTTTTTTTTTTGGCGGGGGGGGGAGTTGTCTGTTTCCAGTCCAGGGAAAGTATGATCTTCCATAGAAACTTAATATCCCAATCCCTAAAACTGAAATGTGAAAAACAGTAATAAGTTTCCAGATCCAATCTTCTTAAACTTGCCTTTGGGATTCTTCTTTAAACCTATTTTTCTAAAAATAGAAATCTCTGTGTAACCAGAACAAATGCAAACTGGATGAAAAATATTCCTGCCACGTTGTAAGACTAATGTGAATTAAAGTAGCTGAAATGTAAGCATGTCTTATTGTAGTCTGGAGTGTTAAAGCATGCCCTTCAGCTAAGACATGCAAAATATTTTCAAAACAAGCGTCATGTGACACCTGGTAGATTGGGTCATGTTATGGCGACTCTCCAGAGGAGGTAACCTGTCTTGTAGAGTCTTTGAGATCTTTGGCTAAAATATGAACCCTGAAGGCAGCTCAAAATTCTCCACGGTGCTATGCACACATTTACCTTTTATTCAGTTAGCTATCAAAAGTACTAAAGAAATCTCAGTCTTTTACATGATAAAGAGATGATGCATGACAGTGAATGATGAAGCTTCACCACGTCAGGTGATTTGATTAGGTTGCCTTTTGTGCTCTGTGGAGTCCCCCACTGCATTATTAACTCACTGGTGTTCGTGCTTTGTAAGCTGTCCTCAAATTTGGGAATTTCTTCCATGCACGGATTTCTAAAACACTTCCTAATCTGTAGCTTAGGTTCATTTTCCTGCAGTGATGAGAACATCAAAGAGCCTCAGAAACTGGAGCTGCCGGTTGGAAATTACAACTCCCAGATCCACGTGAGTAGAAATAAGTAGGCTCCCAGAGGACAGGTGAGCAGGAGCGTCAAAGAGATCCAATGGCAAAGCCCCTGTGGGAATTACAGAAGAACAATGTTGTTATTTCTGCTCAGGAGACATGCAAGTACAATGGAAGGGAGAATAATATCCAAGCCTAGAGAAAAACGAGGCACGGAGGAAGGAACCAATTTTTGTTTTTGAAAAGTTCCTGCGAGAGAGTCCTACATAAAAATATACCCTCCGTTCAGCTCATTTATCATGTCCTCCTTTTATGTCCTTGGTTTTCCTGCATAGGTGCCTAGCTCTGGTATTCAAAGGTTTTCAAACTATAATGTGTTAGTTTTTGTGTTTGTGTATCCAGCAGCATGTTGTTATTAGCTGTTGTTACATCTGCCCACAACTCTTGGCGATCCCCCATGTTACAAAGCAGGCCGGAGACTAGGATTTTCTTCGTTGGATTATTTACAGATAAAAGGGTTTTGCAAGACTCTTCTTCCAGTGAACTGGATTAGAACTGATCATCTTTGGGTTAGCAGGCAATGTCAAAGTGCTGACACCAACCAGGCACCTCTTTTTTTATAGCCCCAGGTGTCTGGCAACTTCTAGCTATATTTTGAAACCAGTGCCTATTTGTCACCCATTTCCATAGTTTAAAATTCTGGCTAACTTCCTTCTGCTTTGATTGGTGTTGTTTCCACCGAGCTCTTTCTGCCTCCATTATATTGAGCTGGCATAGAGTTCTGATCAATCTTTCAACAGCTGCCTCCTACTGCTGCTGGCTGCAAGAGGTTCGGGACACTGGATAGCCAAAATAGGGCTCAGGGTCACTAGAGAAATCCTAAATCTATTCCTTCAAGCACTGACAGAAGGAAACAGCTGGGTCTCTTTCTCTGAGCTATTTCAAAGATCCAGTGAGAATCAAACAGTGTACCCCAAACTTTGTGACAGGTTGGAGGATATAATTAACAAGTGTTTACAAGGATCAGAAGGCCTTCAAGCAATGGGACAAAAGAGAGCAAGGTTCACAGGAAACAGTTTAAAATTCTCCAAGGGATTATCAGACCATCAATAAATATCTTCCTTACTCCCCTGAGGGTGAGGTGTCAGACTGATACTTCTAAGGCTTCAGTCTCTACGCTTCTTTTTTTCTACTAGCCTCTACGCTTATCTAAATGGCCCTACTTCCCCTTTCCTGCAACTTCAAATAATTCACAGGGTTTAAAGGGAATTTCTACTATTTAGGAGGGAGCTATTACACCTTGGGTCACTTTTATCAAAACTAAATCTCAACAGACCAAATCCCCAACTATGTTCCATTCCCGGTGTCAGCTTAACAACAGGTTAACTCTTTTACCTTTGCCAAAAGAAAAGAAGAATCCACTCCTTTTGTGGGCAAAGTTATTAAGGTTTTACATGGTCTAATTTGTCATCCAAATAAGCGAATTTGTAATCCAAATATACCTAAGAGCAATGAGAGCTGAACGATTTCATCATTACTATTAGTGAACACAGTTGAGACAAAGCAAATGTTCTTTTTAAACTAGCATTATGATTAACAGAAAAAGTATTTATTTTGTCTCAGGTGCTTTGGATATTATAGTTTAGTACATTTAGCTTTCATAGGACAGAAATCCTCTTTTTTTTTTAAGTTCATTTAACCAATAGAAGATCAAGGTTTTGTGGGACCTGACATTGTTTTCATTTGAAAGAATACTCTTTATGGATTATGATAAGAGTTGTACGAGCCCCCAATAAATTGATTTAAATAAATAAATAAATAGTTTTTTAAAGTATACTCTTAAAAAATAATAATATACAAAAGTATAAAAATAAAATTAGGGGTGAATACATGTTTGGAAATAGAAATCACAAAATACAACAAAAACTATGCTAAACATGCATAAATACAGCATAACGCAACAAGAAGCAAACATTATTTCCTTTTCCACACTCCCCCTGTCCATTAAAACAGCACACTAAACTTCCTTTTCAATATTTTAGTTACTTAAAAAATATGGGGTACAATTTGCTAATAAAACTTCTACTTTCTATTATTGATTATCCAAGACTAGATTTAAGGAACCCTGGGGTGTAATGGCTTCCTATTGGGCTGCTAACAAAGAAGTCAGCCAAAAGCCAAAACCAGCAGTGTGTCTGGGAAGAAAAACGAGGCTTTCTACTCCTGCAGAGAGTCACAGTCTCGGAGACCCCCAGAGGCAGCGCTGCCCTGTCCTAGCAGGTCACCAAGAGTCAGAATCCACTCCATGGCCGTGAGTTTTTAAGAAGACCAGATTACATTTTTACATTATCTGTGATAAAACAAGTAAGCAAATATTAATTCCCAAACAAAATTCAAGCAATTATGAATTAGCTAAAAAACACTCCATAGAAGAAGGCATCTATTTTCTGAAATTACATATTGACTTCAGCTTTATATTTGTTCTCTCATTCACTATGTTAGGCTGGGTTCCCTAGAAGCAAAATCAGTAATCAACATGTATGTGTATATAAAACACACACATAGATAGCCACTTTTTGATATAAAATAATAAAGAATTTTATAATAAGGGAGCTCTCACAGTCATAGACGGAGTTAAGTCCAGCCTGGTTCAAGTCCTTGAGTGAGATGGTAAACAGGAGGTTTCTCCTGCCTCTCATGGCTGTTGTGATCAATGAACACAGAAACAGGAAAATTAACCAGGAAGGAGTCAGACCATAAACTTATGGAGGGGTTAGGTGTCTCTCTCCAGGCTAGATTACAGCCTCGGTCCTTGGCTCCACACAAGAAAGAATTCACGCCGAAGCCGGGCTCGTGATCCAAGTGAATTTAATGAGATTTAAAAGAAGCTTCAGGTTTTACGCAGCACCCATAGGATTCCTCTGACCATGCGGCCTGGCAGAGACTGCTCCGGGACACGCAAGGATCTCTCTCTCTCAAGTTTTCCTCCAAAAAAGACCAGACAAGCCAAGATAAGCCCCTCTCCCTCTCGGTTCCTGCCATTTCGAGGGTACCCGGGGGAGGCGTGGTGAACGACCCCAGGTCACTCCCATTGGCTGAATTGCAATCACCTGGCCCAGGTGGGCTGCTCCAGGTTTAACGCCTATCCATGCCCACCGGCAGGAAAATCCAGCTTTGTCCTATGCTGGCTCTCCTGGGCATGCATCAGTGGACTTCCCAATCCCTAGGCTAAGCTACCTAACAGGCAGAGCAAGGGCAGCAAGTCCAATTTGTGGTTGTAGAGTGGGATGATTCCAAGGTCGGCAGACAATATGGCTGGCCATTGATAGCTACTTTGGGTGACTTTGTCAATGAGCCAGACGCAGGATCTGAACCAGCAAGACATGAGCTAGCTCCCATGCAATGTCTATTTATACTAAGAGTAGGTCACAGGACTGATGAAACTTCCTTTCAGTAGTATCAACAATGTGACCACGCTACCCAATTTTTCCTACAACTTGGCTGCTAACAGAAGATCCCAACATGGAATTTATTGCATTTTATTAGATCACATGATGAAATACTCGTAGGCCAGCCAAGTCGACATTAAACCTATCACACTCATGTATTAATTTAACAAATATTTGCTATACATGGAATTTATAGACTATTGGTCCAGACAGACATGCTTTAAATAATCACAAAAAGAAATATACATTATAATGGCACACTCTGACCGATGCCTTCAAGGAAATGTTGTAAGAAAAGAATACTAGCCCCAACATTTCTAAAACTGAAAATAGTAGATGGTGCCTGGCTACCTCAACTGGCTATTCTGAAAGAGATCATAATAAGAGGTCCTAGATTGAGAGGGAGAAAAAAATCGTGCACAACTAGATATGATAAAAAGTATCAGGATTACTGGTCTGATAGAAACTGGTGGAACCCCTGAGACTCTGAGTCTAAGACCCTCCTCAAGCCTCGATGTGAATTCTCTCCTGGGCTCAACGACCAGCCCCATGGTAGACAGACCTCTAAGGTAAATTCATACGACCAGTGAGGGATACGTCTCTGAGAAAAACCCAACCTGCAGTTTCGAAAGGCTAGCATTGCCCAGAAGTAAAGATAAGAAGGAAGGAACTGAGAGGAAGGAAGGAAGACTGGCAATGTCATAAACAGGGAGAAAGTTGGGAAAGGTTTGCTCCATTCTGGGAATTGTTATCCATGGCACCAAAAAAAGGGGTGTGAATTGTTGCACAGGAAACTAGTGTGCTCTGTAAACTTTCACCCAAATTACAATGAAAGGTTTTTGGAAAGCAGAGATAGAAAGGTCGAACCAAGCTTTTGTGGGAATTTGTTTCTTGGGGGTAGCATATAGGAAGAGTCCTCGGGCCACAGCTGTTGAGCAAGCATTTGGCTGCTAAGCCAAGAAGCAAAATGGTTCAAATTACTGAGCAGTTTTGTAGGAGAAAACTCAGGTGGTCAGTCTGTTTCTATAAGGACACACCCAAAAAAACCCTCAAAGGGGCAGCTCTATGCTGTCACTTAGTCACTGTGAATCAAAATCACTTAGCAACTGGTGAGTTTGAGGTCAGACCCAGAAAGCTCGTCTAAGGCAGTGACGATTGGGTTGGGACTGACTATGAAGAATGAACAAGACAAGTGGAGGAAATGAGCATTGCAGATTGAGGTTGTATAGCATGAGGAGCTTTCCAAAGGTGTATGGGGAATTTCCCTTACTTTTAGTTCCATTTTCCACGAATTTTTTGAAGCCTTTTCATGTGTGAGAAATCTAAAGAAATTCGGAGGACCAAAAAAAGTTTGTGGGGCAGAGCACAGTAAGTAAAACGAAGAGTAACAGAAGACGAAGCTAGAATTGACCAGAAACTAGCTCATACAGAGAACCCAACATTGGGGGCAATGAAGGAGCTATAAATAGGGAAGATTAAAAACAAGATAGAAAAGTTGTGGGGAGGAATGCTCTAAGTATATCATTGCTATCATGTTTAACTTTGAACTATGTTAATATTTTTAAAACAAAGATGTATACATATTATTCCTAAAAGGGAATACAAATTAAGTTGTTGTTACTGTTGGTTCTGGCTCCTATTGGACTGTACAGTCAACAGAATGAAAGGCTGCCCAGCCCTGCATTCCCACAACCCTTGCCATGTTTGACTCCAACCTTGCAATAAATTAATCTTACTATATTTCAAAAGATTAACATAACTACATTGGGCCAGAAAATGGTCAGGGAGTGGCAATCTCAGTAACTCTTGAATATAGCATTTAGATATTGTACCTTCATGCTCAAGACAAAAGGCTGTAAGTAAATATTGGATGTGTGGCTTTTCATATATGTCATAAAAGAGGGAGACAAATAAAGAAGTAGATAATAGGGGCATGTGTGTGTTTGTAGGTGTGTCTATAGACTTGTGCTTCTTAGCCCTGTGCCCCATGAAAACCTAAAGTAATCATTCCGCAAAAGAAATGAAAATTAGTCATGCCCCAACTAAACACATTTTCCACCAAAAGAAACCAAGCCTCCTTGGAAAAATGGCTGATTCCTGCCTGGGACAGAGACAATGAGACATGAATGTGGGACAGCATGGGCCAGAAGTAAGAAAGTAGTTCCCATAGTTTGGTGATATCCAAAATCCACAGAATCCAATTAGAAAATAGTTTTATCTGACCAAATAGGGGGAAATTTTACCACAGGATAATAATTCTAGCACATTAGAACTCTCTAAAGAAAGAGTTTATGAAGTCATATTAATATAGATAAACAAGTGAATGAGTAAATGAGAACACACATATAAAAACTATAGTAATAATTGATTTCAGCAAACATCATCAGTGGATACCTAAGCTCATAGATAAAAGTGTCATGATGGACCAGCGATTGACATGGTGTCACAGAATACTAGCTCCTTAGAAAATATTTGTTTTCTAAAATGGTAGGGGAGAGAAACTTTAAATAGAGAATCTTTTAACAAAGTCATCAATGTCATATAGGTCTCAAATTAAACTAGAGATTCTAGCTACTGAAGTAAGGTAAAGGCAAAAGAGGCATCCTCCTTGGAAAGGTAAAATAAAACTATCATTATTCATAGATATCGTATAATCTGTGGAGAAAAACCTATGAGGAAACAGAAATGCTTCCACAGAACTAATGAATGTGCATAGCGAAATTCCAGAGTACACTATACAAAATGAAATTGTATTTCTGCATACCCGGGACATTGGATGGGAAAGAAATATTTATAAAATATCATTTTAAATAGCATAAAAAGATTACATACCGAGGGAGAAATCTAACAAAAGATGTGCAAAGCATGTAACTTGAATGTAAGGAAACATCGCTGAGTAAAATTAAAGTTCAGGAGAGACACAGTATATTTATTGATCAAAAGACTCAATTTTTTTTTAATCATTTTATTGGGGGCTTGTGTAACTCTTATCACAATCCATACATACATCCATTGTGTCAAGCACATATGTACATTTTTTTAACAATTTATTGGGGCTCATACAATTCTTTTCACAGTTCATACATATACATACATCAATTGTATAAAGCACATCTGTACAGTCTTTGCCCTAATCATTTTTTTCTCTTTTCTTCTTTTACATTTTATTAGGGACTCATACAACTCTTACCACAATCCATACATATACATACATCAATTGTATAAAGCACATCCATACATTCCCCGCCCCAATCATTCTCAAGGCATTTGCTCTCCACCTAAGCCCCCTGCATCAGGTCCTCTTTTTTTTCCCCCCAAGACTCAATATTTTTTAAATTTTCTTTTAAAACATTTTATTAGGAGCTCATGCAACTCTTAACACAATCCATACAAACATCAATTGTGTAAAGCACATCTATACATTCACTGCCCTCATCATTTTCAAAGCATTTGCTCTCCACTTAAGACCTTGGCATCAGGTCCTCTTTTTTTGCCCCTCCCACCCTACTCCCCCCCTCCTTCATGAGCCCTTGATCATTTATAAGTTATTATTTTGTCATATCTTGCCCTGTTTGATGTCTCCCTTTGCCCCCTTTTCTGTTGTCTGTCCCCCAGGGAGGAGGTCACATGTAGATCCTTGTAATCGGTTCCCTCTTTCCAAACTACTCTCCCTCTATCCTCCCAGTATCGCCACTCATACCCCTGGTCCTGAAAGTATCATCCGCCCTTTATTCCCTGTGCCTCCAGCTCCTATCTGCACCAGTGTGCATCCTCTGGTCTAGCCAGACTTGCAAGGTAGAATTAGGATCATGCTAGTGGGGGGAGTGGGAGGAAGCATTTAGGAACTTGAGGAAAGTTGTATTCTTCATCGGTGCTACATCGCACCCTGACTGACTCATCTCCTCCCCTAGACCCCTCTGCAAGGGGATCTCCAGTGGCTGACAAATGGACTTTGGGTCTCCCCTCTGCACTTCCCCCTTCATTGACTATGGTAAGATTTTTTTGTTCTGAAGATGCCTGATAATTGATCCCTTAGGAACCTCGTGATCACACAGGCTGGTGTGCTTCTTCCATGTGGGCTTTGTTGCTTCTGACCTAGATGGCCGCTTGTTTACCTTCAAGTTTTTAAGACCCTAGGTGCTACATCTTTTGATAGCTGGGCACCATCAGCTTTCTTCACCACATTTGCTTATTCACCCGCTTTGTCTTCAGCGGTTGTGTCAGGAGGGTGAGCATCATAGAATGCCAATTTAATAGAAGAAAGTGTTCTTGCATTGAGGGAGTACTTGTGTGGAGACGCAATGTCCTTCTGCCACCTTAATACTATTCCTATAAATATAGGCACATAGATCTATTTCCCCATCCTCATATATATATTTGCATATGTATGTGTCTTTATCTAGACCTCTATAAATGTCCTTTGCCTCCCTCTATTTCCTCTATTTCCCTCTATTTCCTCTATTTCCCTTGACTTTCCTCCTGTCCCACTATCATGCTCAGTCCCCACCTGAGTTTCAACAATACCTCTTTGTTACCTTACCCTTGATCATGCCCTACCAGGCCTCCCACACCCACCTCACCACCAATTTGGATTACTTATTGTTCGCTTGTCCCTGGGTTTGTTAACACCAATTCCTTACCCACCACCTCCCCCTATCCCATTTCCCCCTGGAACTGTTGGTTCCATTGTTTTTCCTCCAGCCTATCTTATTTAGACAGATCTGCGGAGATAATAACATGCACAAAAATAAGACAGAGCAAAACCAAGCAACAATATACAACAAAATAACAGCAACAAACCACTGACAAAGAACAAAACACAACAAGAAAGAAAAGCTTGTAGTTAGTTCAAGGATTGTTTGTTGACCTTTAGGAGTGTTTTCCAGTCCAATCTGTTGGGGCACCACGCCTTGGCCCCAAAGTCCACCTTCTGCATTCCCTGGGGACCTTGCCGCTCCATTCCCTTGCTGTTCTGCTGTACTCCCACAGTGCTTTGCCTCGGTGTGGTGGGATCAGGTCAGGTTCAATTCCCACACTGTGTCTCCGGTGCTGAGGGATGTCATAAGAATCAATATTTTTAAGACATCAGCTCTCCCCCAAATTATGAGAGTCAATGCAATCTCAATCAAAATCCCAGCCTCCTTTTTTGTATAAATTGACAAGTAGATAGTATAAGTCACATGGAGATACAAAACACTTAAAATTGCCTAAACAACTTTTAAAAAGAACAAAGTTAGAAAATTTAGACTAACTCTAAGACTTATTTTAAAGTTATGTTATCCTAATCAACTCGGTGTGATATTTTTGTTAAAAATATATGTATTTGACAAAAAAGAAAGAGTCCAGAAATAGGAACATACATATTTGATCAACTGATATTCAACAAGGGTGAAAGGAAATTAAATATTTTAATAATTAGCACTAAAACAATGCAGTACTCAAGTGCAAAGAAATGACCTTTATACATATGCTAAAATTAACTCAAAATGAATCATTTCCAAGATTGTTATGTAGAAAATATATTAATTCCAATTGGTTCTAGGATTATTAAGTGAGTTTAGTAAAGTTTTGTGTACCACATCAATAACATTTTTTTTTTCAATTTGCCTCATGTGCATGTGAAAATTTGGACATTGAATAAAGGAGACCGAAAAAGAATCATTGTAATTGAATAGTGGTGCTGGGGAAGAAGAGTTAAAGCATCATGCTTTGCTAAACGGGTCAACCGATTTGTTTTGCAAGAAGTACGGCCAGAGCAACTGGAAGCAAAGATGGCAAGTCTTTGCGTCTTAGATACTTTAGATTGTTGTCGAGAGACCATTCCCTGGGGAAGGACATCATGTTTGGAAAGTAGAGGGCAGCGAAGGAGGGGAAAGTCCTCAAGGAGCTGGACTGACTCTGTGACTACAATGGGCTCAAGAATAAGAACAACGGTGAGGATGGCATAGGATCGAGCATTGTTGTTGTTTTCTTCTGTTGTGCATATTGTTCCTATGGGTCAGAACCAATTCGATGGCACCAAATAACAGTACATATATATACACACATATATATAACAGTACATATATATATACAGTACATATATACACACACATGTATACATTATATATGTATATGTATCATTCATGTGTGGTTTTTGTTTTTGTTTGGGGGGGTTGTTGTTTGTGTGTGTGTGTGTGTGTGTGTGTATAAAATATAAGAGAAAATCTCTGTACCCTTAGGCTAAGCAAAGATTTCTTAGAAAAACTCTAGAAACTGTGATACATAAAAGAACAAGTAATAACTTTGACTTCATCAAAATTAAGAGTTCCAGGTTTGTGGTAGTTACATGATATGGTGTCAATTTGGAACTTGAGGTGCATTAAGAATGAAGGGGTGGAATCTAGTCTGTCAATCGAGTCATAGCCAATAAGGTCTCTGTGTAGGCATGGCCTTCGGCTGAGGATTCTGGGAATCTGTGTATTTCTGCCTTGGAAGCAGGAATGACTCTCTCAGCTCACTCCCTGAGAGACTCTCTGACAAGACACGTGGAGCTATGCTGATAGCAATGAGAGGCCTGGACCTGGAGAAGCCACATAGAGACTCCTGCCAGTGCTGAGATGCTTACGCCACTGGATCCATAAGACTTGCCTCCAACTGGCATATGATTGTCCTGCATTCAACATCATTACATGTGTTTCGTGAGTCTGAAGAGGACTTTATAGATTGCTATCAGACATATGGGCTAATATCAGACTTATGGACTTGATCTGGACTAGGCTGGGATAATTTCTCAATATTCAACTGCTCTTGTATATAAAGCTCTTTCCTATACATATGAGAGTGTCCATGAATTTGTTTCCCTAGTCTACCCAGACTAACATAGGGTTTTAGTTTTTTTATTTAATCATTTTATTGGGGGCTCGCTCATACAAGTCTTATCACAATACATACATAAATCCATTGTGTCAAGAACATATGTACATTTGTTGCCATCATCACTCTCAAAATATTTGCCTTCTACTTGAGCCCTTAATATCTGCTGCTCATTTTCCCCCTCCCTCCCCACTGCCCCCTTCCTCATGAACCCTTCATAATTCATAAATTATTATTATTTTGTCATATATTACACTATCTGATGTCTCCCCCCGCCTTCTTCTCTCCTGTCCATCCACCAGGGAGGAGGCTATCCGTAGATTCTTGTAATCAGTTCCCCCTTTCTACCCCACATTCTCTCCACCTTCCTGGCTTCGCCACTCTCACCACTGGTCCTGAAGGAGTCATCTGTCCTGGCTTCCCTGTGTTTCCAGTTGCTCTCTGTACCTATGTACATCCTCTGGTCTAACCAGATTTATAAGGTAGAATTGGGATCATAATATTGAGGGGGAGGAAACATTTAAGAACTAGAGGAAAATTATATGATTTATCGTTGCTTCCCTACACCCTGACTGGTTCATCTCCTCCTCACAACCCTTCAGTAAGGGGTGTCCGGTTGACTGCCAATGGGCTTTGAGTCTCCACTCTGCACTCACCCACACTTTCAATGATATGATTTTTTGTTCCTTGATGCTTGATACCTGATCCCTTCGACATCTCATGGTCACACAGGCTGGTGTGTTTCTTCCATGTGGGCTTTGTTGCTTCAGAGCTAGATGGCCACTTGTTTAACTTCGAGTCTTTAAGACTCAAGATGCTATATCTTTTGATAGCTGGGCACCATCAGCTTTCTTCACCACATTTTCTTATTTCACATTTGTCATATCAGGGAAGTGGGCAACCACTGATATGATTTTTAATTCTTTCGTGTCTGATAACTGGTCCCTTCTTCACCTTGTGGTCAGACAGGCTGGTGTGCTTCTTCCATGTGGGCTTTGATGCTTCTCAGCTAGCTGGCCGCTTAACACAAAGTTTTTAAAAGACATTGTTAGAGTAAAGAGACAACCAACAGAAAGGGAGAAAATATTTACAAAATCACATATCTGATAAAGGAGTATATCTCAAAACCCAATTAAAAAAACAGCAACTAGAGCAGTACCTAGCATATACCTGCTTAACAAATTATATAATTTCATTATATTTACTCTTTTGTTTAACATTTCAACAGTGGTAGTTTTCTGACATATTAAATGCAATATTTTAAGTAATTTTATTGGGGGTTCTTACAGCTCCTATAACATTCCATGCATCAGTTGTATCAAGCATATTTGTATGTGTGGTGCCATCATCATTTCCAAAATATTTTCTACTTGAGCCTTTGGTATAAGCTCTGACTTTTTCCCCCTCCCTCCCCCACTCTCCCACTCTGTTGAATCCTTGATCGATTATATATTGTTATTATTATTATTTTGTATCTTACACTGTCTATTGTCTCCACTCACATTTCTGTTATTTGTCCCCTTTTTGGGGGGGGGGTAACTATATATCCAATATTGTGATGGGTTCCCCTTTCTCACCCCTTTCCCTCCCTGACCATGCCCATACCCTCATGATATCACTACTACCCTACTGTTCCGAAGGGGTTTATATTTCCTGAATTCTATGCATCAAGAGCTCTTATCTGCACCAATGTGTATTCTCCACTCTAGCCAGATTTGTAGGGTAGAACTAGGATTGTGGTGGTTTGGGGGAGGAAGTATTCAGGAACTAGAGGAATGATGTGTGATTCGTCAGTGCTATACTACAGGTTGGTTGAATCATCCTTTCTTTATAACCCTTCTGTGGGGCGATATCTAATTGACTACAGATAGACGTTGGGTCTTTACTCCAACCCCCTCATTCACTTCGATGTAGTTGTTTGTTTGGGATCTTTTGATACCTGATACCTGATCCTGTCAACGCCTCATGATCACACAGGCTGGTGAGCTTCTCCCATGTGAGCTTATTTATTTCCCTGCTGGATAGCAACTTGTTTGACTTCAAGCATTTATGATCCTAGATCCTATATCTTTTGATAGCCAGGCACCATCTACTCCCTTCACCACATTTACTTATGCACCCATTTTGTCTTCAGCGATTGTGTCAGGAGGATGAGTATCAAAGTGCCAGATTATCAGAACAAAGTGTTCTTGTGTTCTGGGAGGCCTTGTGTAGAGGCCCAAAGTCCATCTACTATCTTAATACTTATCATATATATATATATATATATATATATATATATATATACACACACACACACACACACACACATTGGCCTCTACCTGTTTCGTTATAAATTAATATATTTACATATATGCATGCCAATAGCCATACTTCTATAAATAGATTTTGCCTATTTCTTCTTTCCCTTTCATCTTCCTATCCCATTATCATACTCATCCTCCATTTGGCCACAGTATTTCCTCTTGGATACATTGTTCTTGATCAAACCCCACCAGGCATTATATGTCCTCCCCACCATCAATTTTAGATCTCTTTTTGTTCTCTTATCTCTAAGTTTGTTGGCTCCCACTCCCCATTCCCGTCCCTTCCTCTCCCATGCCCCCCACCCCACCCAGAACCACCAGTCCCATTGTTTCTCATCAGGATTGTTTATTCTGCCTATCTTATATAGGTACACATAGGGTGAAAGAAAAGGGAAAACATAATCAAATAAGCAAACTAAACACCCAATAGATAGTTGCAGGTCTGTCTGCAGATCCTTATGTATGTCTTCCAAGCTAGTCTGATGAGGTGCCAAGCCCTGTCCCCCAAGTCAGAAATCTATTTTCAGGATTCCTTGGGAATTTGGTTACTTTGTTCTCCCTGCTGCCCAGTTTCACCCCCTACGCATTTCACCCCACTGTGCATGGGCCAGACCGGGCACACCTTCCACACAATGTCTCCAGGGCTGTCCCCCATAGCACCATGGGTCCGTGAGGGAACGTTGGGTTTCAAGGCAGGGCTGGCACTATGGTCCTCTCTTAGCATGGATGTCATCCCTGAGGTTTGGTGGACCATGATGAGGTTCCCACCCAATCCTCCCGCCCCCAATCTTAATTTGCTTCTGTGTGGTCTGGACACACCCGCCTCTCTCCCTGGCTATATCTTCAGTGCTGTCCTCTGTATTGTCTTCTTCTGGAGAGGGGGTCAACAGAGCTCACCTATTAATTTTAAATGAGAACTTTTATATTACATTAATGTTGTTCCCTATTTTGATGTGCTTCATTTTAAAGTGATCTGCTATTACCCATTACTGCCTTCTTTTCCTGCCTGTAATCTCTGATCCTCCTCTGGATATTATTTGAAAGCATCATGCCTCTAATGCATTTCTCAAGATTTGTACAAATTGAGAGAGGGAAGAAAGATCAGATGAGGTGCTAGGAATGTGTGGAAGGTATTTTATACTTATCAAGAGGCTTGGCAAGAAACCAGGACTTTTAAGAGGCAAGAGGGGGGGGGGGGAGATACAGAAATTCATTTTTTCCTGGTATCACTGTTTTCTTAAACTTGATCTTTTCTTATTCAGGGAGTCTGTGGCCTTTCGTAGCTGTTGCTCCTAGAATGCCCTTCCAGATTACTGAAATGATGGAGAGTCATGAGCTGATCCCCTGCTGTTTATTATAAAGGATGCATAGTCATTGTCACAATGTAGGACTGAAATAATAATGCTGGAATGGTTCCCAAATAGCTGCACTGTTGTTTCGTCTCTAGTCTTTGATTACATACTGCTGGCCATTCTCAGCCCTTAAATAGCACAAGATAAGCATCTTACTGTGAAAGCCAGTTTCTCACTCGGTCCTGCTGAGGTCACCTGGTTGCTTACAGAAAGAAAGCTGCCTCAGGGATGACGGGTTTCTTTATTGCTTAACGAAAAATCATAAGATGACTTTTGTGTAGGATATGAGATAATTCAAAAGGAACTAAGACATCAAAAATAAGGACAAAACTTGAGGATGGATATTTGGCAAGCTTTTAGGAATATAAAAGACACAAATCTGAGAACTTATAGAGGAAAAGCTATTTTGATCTTCCAATTGGGAGTACAGAAATAAAAGAAGAAGAAGAAGATAGTGAGGAACCTAGAATACAGGAGGAGTCACTTTTGAATGTTATTCTTTATAATAAGAATGGATAAGTTTGAAATTGAATAGATAACTGCTGACAGATATGACTAAACTGGTTGATATTGTTTACAGCAGGGCTCCTTGTAGGTGGGAATGTCACCACAGCTCATTTTCACTCTTCCCCATCATTGATGACTCTCCTCTAATTGCCACACAAAGAGGTCCATGGTTCAGTGTTGAAGCACTGGATGCTAAAACTGAAATTAGTCGTCTGAACCTGCTAGTGACTCCCTGGGGGGAGAATCTTTTCCATTCGCTTCCATATATATGAGCACCTAGGAAGCCCGCGAGGGCAAGTCTACTCTTTCTGCAGTGTCTCTGCGAGTCGGAATTGAGTTTAGGATGCACATCTACCACCACTCTGCATTTATCAACTTGGTTAAGTTCCAAAGATAAGGTCTTCATGCCAAAATTTGCATTTTGCAAAAATGGTGAAAGACGACATCAGATCACAAAATGGACCTGTTGTGCAACGATCATTATATAATTGTCAAATTACATCATTACATGGCTCCCAGCATGCTGAGAACTATGGCCCAGAAACTTGACCCAGGACCATAACCATTACAGCCAGTATTACTCCCGCTTCACACCTCCAAGTTAGTAAAGGCCAAAAGTTCATCATTAATGAACAAAATCAATAGATTTTCCCTTATTTTCATAAATGTTAAACTCTTGAAAAGCAAATGATAAGTGAGGAATAGGTATACTACTAATTAATAATAATAATTTCCATTCGCCTCTCCTCTGTGCTTCATGACTTAAATACCTGAAGATGAATGTCTGCCTCCACTATTAATGTTTTCCAAAGCAGATCATAGCATTACATATCGCAAGACTGCCAAGAGGGGTGTCAAGATCTAACAAATGTTTGCTGCTACTGTTTGCAATTCCTAAAAAGAAAAAGAAAGGGGGAAAAAAGACCATTTCATGCTAAATACTGTCTCATACTCATAGATCATTCTAGAATCTATATGACCCTTAGGCAGAATACCAGAAGGAATGCCTACTTCTTCCTTTGATTCTCTTCCCACTGATGCCTCTCTCTTCCTACACATTCATAAGGAAGACATCTGCCTGACAATATTCAGCTATTCAAATTACAAAAGAAACAGCCAACTCTTCCTTGTCATCTGCACACAAAAAAACCCAAAACAAAACAAAGATGTCAGAAATATGTATGCTTTGTCTTGCCCTCAGCTTATTCCCTGCGAACTATAAGAGGAATGATGGTGCAGAATGGTTTTGCAGTTCTTTTAATTATGAGGCTCCTTTCTGACAAGTGAGCCTTCGTTGCGACTGAAGACCATGAGCTGCATACATAAAATAGTTTTGGTGGGGGAGCGTTTGCTGAAGAGAAGAGCAGATGCTAAAAATATGTGGCTTTTTCATCTATTCAATATTTGATCCAATGTGCAGGAAACCCCAACAACTAGAGATCATGAAGGAAGCTGGATAGCGGGGAAAAAGAAACAAACATGCTCCCTACAGGGTTTAAAAATCAGTTCCAAATTTTTACAGATAAACTACAAGTAGCATATGATCAGGAATGGATGGTATTGAAGACATTTGCACTGAAGGCATTCATGAAAAATAAGAGTCTGAGAATTAGTAGAATACTAATCTACATGTTATGACAACGACTTAAATGCCTGAAGTGTTTCCACCATTGGAAACACTCAAAATCCTGGAGGGACATGAGAGCGTGGGAGGTAGGGGAAGGGAGGAGGTGTCACCCAACACAGGGACAAGGGAACAGGCGGTGGTTCAAAAGCAGAGGAGGGAGGGGAGGGGAGGACTGGAAGGGAGTGACCAAGAGCAAGGTAACTGAGAGGAATTACTGAAACCAGAATGAAGGCTAAACATGGTAGTGGGATGGGAGGAAAGCGAAAGGAAATAGAGGAAACGAGTAGGAGGCAATGTGCATACAGAGATGCCTAAATACAGACATGTACATATGTAAATATATTTATGACTATGGGGGCAATAGACTTATGTGCATATATTTATAGGTTCAGTAATAGGGTAGCAGATGGACATTGGGCCTCCTCATGCATAATCCCCCAATACAATAGCACTTCGCCCTGCTAAATGGTCATTGCATGATACCCACCTTCCCGACATGATCACTGAAGACCAGCTATCAAAAAGATATAGTGTCTGGGGTCTTAAAGGCTTGAAGGCAAACAAGTGGCCATCTAGCTCAGAAGCAACAAAGCCCACAGAGAAGAAGCACATGGCCTAAGCGAATACAAGGCGTTGAATGGACCATGTAGCAGACACCAAGGAACAAAAACAATCATTGTGTAATCACCTTCCTCACATAATCGCTGAAGACGAAAGTGTGCATAAGCAAGTGTGGTGAGGAAGGCTGATGGTGCCCGGTTACTGAGAGATGTAGCGTCTGGGGACTTAAAGGCTTGAAAGCAAAACAGCGGCCATCTAGCCCAGAAACAACCAAGCCCACATGGAAGCAACACACCAACATAGGTGATCGTAAAGGGCAGAGGAGACCAGGTCTCAAACAACAAAGGCGGGGTGGTGGTGAGAATCACATCACCGTGAATGAGGGGGAGTGCGTGATGGGGACCCAATGCCCATCTGTAGACAGCTGGACATCCCTTCCAGAGGGGTAGTGGGGAGGAGATGAGTCACTCAGGGTTCAGTGTAGCAACAATGAAACTCAAAACCTTCCTCTAGTTCCTGAACGCTTCCTCCCCTCCCAATTATCATGACCCCAATTCTACCTTGCGGACCTGGTTATACCAGAGGATGTACAGCGGTGCAATAGGGATCTGGAAACACAGGGAATCTAGGACAGACGAACCCCTCAACACCCGCGGTAGGAGTAGCAGCACCAGGATGGAAGGGGGTGTAGAAAGGGAGAACCAGTCTTGGAGATCTATGTGTAACCTCCTCTCTGGGAGATGGGCAACGGGGAGGTGGGTGAGGGAAGATGCCGGGGAGTGTAAGATAAGATATAATAATTATTTATAAACTATCAAGGGACCAGGGGGAATGGGGGAGCGGGGAGGGAAGAGAGGGGGAAAAAAAGGGAAACCGAGCTGATTCCAGGAACCCAAGTGGAAGGTGAATTATGAGAATGATGAGTGCAATGAATGTATAAGGGTGCTTTGCTCAATTGATGTATGTACGGATTGTGATAAGAGCTGTATGAGCCCCAATAAAAAGATTTATTAATTTATAAAAATAAATGTTTTTGCTGACAAGAAAAAAAAACCGCTGCCCTAGTGTCAATTCCTACAGTCATTAGTCTATGCACAAAAAAGGAAGAAGACAGCTTACCTGGCAAGTCATGAAAGTGATACATATCTGTGTCCATTCCATAAAACAATGGCCCAAAAGAATGCAAATATGATTGGTAAACACTATTAATATCCTAGGCGAGTAAAATTTTGTGGAAGATAATCAAAAAACAGTTGCAGTCATACATGGACAGGGAGCCATTAGACATTCATGCAGGATTCAGAAGAGGATGTAAAACATGGCTTACAACTGTTGATGTCTGATGAATCATGGCTGAATGAAAAAAAATACTGGACAGATTCGTACTTGTGCTTCATTGCCTTTATAAAGGCACTCAACTATATGGATCACAACAAGTGATGAATAACATCGAGAAAACCAGGAATACCAGAACATGTAATCATGCTGATGTAGAACCTCTAAATAGACCAAGAAAAAGTGGTTCAAAAATATTTCAGATGCTTCCAGGGCTTAAAATGAGAAAAGGTGTATTTCAAGGTTATACATTTTTACCACATTTATTTAGTCCACAATGCTGAGCAAATAACCTGGGAACTGGACTGTATGCAAAGGAACAGAGCATCAGGATTGGAGTACGGCTCGTTAATAATTTGTAACAGGCAGATGGTACAGCCTTGCTTGCTGGAAGTACAGAGGACTTGAGGCATGTATTGATGGAAATCATGGACTGCAGCCTTCAGTAAGGATTACCACTCAATTTAAACAAAAATCCTCACAAATGAATCCATAGACAACATCATGGTGAATGAAGAAAAAACTGAGGCTGGCAGCGGTTCTCAACCTATTGGTTGCAACCCTTTGGGAGGTCAAATGACCCTTTCACATGAGTCGTCTGATTCATAACAGTAGCAAAATGACAGTTATGAAGTAGCAATGAAAATAACTTTATGGTTGGGGGGAGGGGTGTCACCACAACATGAGGAACTGTATTAAAAGGTCGAGAACCACTGTTTTATTGGATGCACACTGAGAATCATAGAAGCAGCAGTCAAGAAATCAAAAGAAGTATTACTCTGGTCAAATCTGCTGCCCTGGAACTCTTCAAAGTGTTAAAGAGCACGCACACACACACACACACACACACACATCACTTTGAGGGTTAAGATGCGCCTTAATGTGCATGTGAAAGCTGGACAATGAGCATGAAAGGCTAGAGAAGAACGGCTGCATTTGAATTATGACATTGACAAAGAAGAGTTAAGGCGCCATGGGCTGCCAGAAGCACAAACAAATATTTCTTGTAAGAAGTACAGCCAGAACGCTCCTTAGAAGTGAGCGGTGAGCATGGCAAGACTTCATCTCATAAACCTTTACCATGTTTATAGGAGAGGCCAGTCCCTGGAAAGGGGCATCAGGCAGGGTCAGGCACAAGTCAGTGAAACAGAAGGCCCTCGAGGGGCTGGATAGACACAGTGGAAGTAATAATGCAAACATAACCCTTGTGAGAGTGATGCAGGATCGGGCAGAATGTCCATCTGTTGTGCATAGGGTTGGTATGTGTCAAGAGCACCTAAGAACACACCTACAGATGACATAGGTAAATGGATGACACACCCATACCTGTGCTTGCTTCTGTCTTTTGCCCCATTCAAATTTATTCCCCCTCTTCTCTTCTCCTTTTCCACATTTTATTAGCATATTTATATATAATGTAAAATGCAATGGAGAAACAAAAAAGCCATCTCTTATGACCACTTAAAATTGTTTGTCTGCTGCTCTGAATTCTTTTTGTGCATTCTTGTTGTTATTTAAGATAATTTTTCTGTGACTATTACATCTAGAACGTGATGGTTGATGCTATATGTCAGCTTGGTTAGCCCAAGATTCTCATTGTTATGTGTCACAAAATGTGTTTTGTGATCTCGTGTAAGAAGTATTGGTGGGGGGATGGGCAGCCTGCTTCTAATATATATGGTTATGTTGACAAAGCTCACTCTCAATCCTGGATCTGACTCATCATCCTCTGACCCCTGGTTCTTGAGATGTGAGCCAGAAGCTGCTGTCTGATCTGCCAAATTTGGGTCATCAAACCCTGCAAACACATGGGTCAGAAAACTCAAGTCTTATACCTGGTCAGTGGATTTGGGATTGCCAACCTACACATGTGCATATGTGCAGAGAGACACATTTCCCTGGCTTTTCTCCTTTAAGAATCATTTAGCCTAAGACATGTAATACAAAGGATGGATCGAAAGAAAACCATGAGGATAAGTTTTATTAATTTATTTTCTAGTCCTAAAGGTCTAGGGATTCTGCCTCCAGTAGAATAGAGGGCACTGCTAAGCCAGAGTGTGAGATGGCAAAAGAAATATGCAGAACATCACCACCCACGGAAGAAATATGTGTGAGACAAGGCTCTGGTCATTATTGTTTGATACTTTTCAACATTTTTGTCAGAATGAAAAACATAAGGAAGCTGATTAGTTGCCCCTAAGTGTTGGGCTAGGTTGTCTAACGAAACAAAACCAGTGACACTCACATACGTATAAGAAAGAATTTTATATCAAGAAGGTATTCTCGCCCAGACAGTCCAACTTAAGTCCATGGGTCTGATGCTAGACAGGGCCTTTTTCAGACTCACAGAGCTGCAGGCCCATGACACAGAAAGGTGAAGCAAAAAGCAGCAAGATCACAGGCTGGTGAGTGCCAACTTGCATGCATCCAAGGTTGATGGGATCAAGGCAGGATACCAACAGCTCCTAGGGTTGGCAATCCACATGGGGCCACCCATGGAGACACACAAAGAAGCTAAGCAAGGAGGAGAGGCTACGGGCAAAAGAAAGAGAAGATCTCACGCCTCCCTATATAAAGGCCACACTCCCAAGGAGGCATCACCAGCTATTACCTAATTGACAGGTTGGACCCACAGGTACCATCAAGCTAACATAAAATCTAAGCACCACACGCTACATTTGCTAGATAAAGTGATGAAAGAAAAGGGAGGAGCTCACAGCTGAACCACTATGATCAACACTTGAGCGTTGTCACTTATGCCTTGAAAGTTTTATTTCTTTGTGTGACAAACCTTATATTGCCCAAAACTAAACCAAATGTCAGATCCTAAAATGGCTAGATTAAAATGCCTATTTGAATTCCCAGTGTCAGAGGGTGGGAAGAAATGGGATCCTGAGATGGGAACAAATAAGCAGATCATCATAAGCTAGAGGCATTTAGCCCCTAAATTCCATTGAATCGTTCCTACCAAAAGATGCGACGCTCTTACTCCCTTCTGCAGAGGCTACTCCAGTTTTGTCTTCTGAACAACCCTCCCTTCTAAGGAGCCCAGATGGTAGAGTAGGTTTCAAAGTGTGCTAATCACAAGGTCACCAGTTTAAAACACACAGTGGCTCCATGGGAGAAAAATGAGGATTTCACTCCCATAAAGATTTACCGTCTCAGAAACCCCCAGGACAGTTCTACCCTGCCCTATAGGCCCACTGTTAGTTGGAACCGACTCAATGGTAGTGAGTTTGCTTTTCTCAACTGAACTACCCTCCCAAGTAAAACCATAATCCCTTACACTACCATCTGCTTAGATTGATCCAACTGTACCTGGGGATTCTTTGTCTGAAATATCACCTATGGAAGTTCTCGGGAGCATTAACTAGGTCATTTCTTGGGCAGATGCCATACAAGTCAGTGCTGAATGTCCACAAGGCCATGACCACTTTCTATTTTCGCTTCTAGATCTATAACCAAATTTTACTCCTAGTAAACCCCCAAGGTGACGTATGAAGCGTGACCAAGGAGGAGGAGGTATGCTGTACTCTAAAACCACTGCTTGATTTTTCTTTTTTTATGCACGTGGGGTTTGATTTTTTTTAGCCACGTGGGGTCATGCAAGAAACAAAGTAGGATAAGTCTAAATTTACTGACACAGGACCACTGACCACAGATTTGTCCATCGATGCTTCACTTTGAGAGGTTTTAAAAAGTCCTACTACTTTATTTCATTGATTCACTAAAGCATAGATTACATGCTTGGCACAGGTAAGTAACCTAAGGAAATGTCTGCCGTCCCACTCTTGTCATGTTACCTTCTCTCTCCCAGTCTGAACCTACAGTCTCAAATGGTATTCCTTATAATCAATTGACTGAGAGACAACTCCTACTTGGCTTATAGGTGGTTCTGCAGGCACCATTTAGAATGTGTCTCATGTGAATGCTCACCAAAGGGTGACCTTGTCAGAGGAGAGTTTTAACAATCAAATAGAAACCAGTTATCTTCTTTCCCTAATCATTCCTGCCATTGCTCGATGTATTCGTGGTCATATTTGTAGGATGCAGGTTATGCAGGGGTTCAGCAAAGGAATGCCCACTCAGTAAAGCCAGCATGGCTGTTACCACTACTGAGCGTAAAATTTGGCAGCAGTAATAACCACTCCTGCGTTCTTAATACGGCACTATTCACAATGATCAGTCAGCAACTTGGTGGCAGGTTGATTACACAGGACCACTTCTATCATGGAAAGGGTAGCCTTTGGTCCTACTGAGATAGACACTTACTCTGGATATGAATCCAATGCATCTGCCCAAACTACCATGTATGGATTTAAAAATGTTTCAGCCACTGTCATGACATCCCACACAGCAATACCTAAGATCAAAGGACTCACTGCACCACAAATGAAGCGTGACAGTGGGTGCATGCTCATGAAATTCAATAATCTGTCCCTGATCTTCGTCATTCTGAAGCAGTTTGTTGGCTGGAACAGTGGAAAGTTGTTCTGAAGAGAAATTATGGTGCAATTTGGCAATACTTTGCAGATTAGGACAATGTTCTCCAAGAGGTTGTGTATGCTCGAAATTAGAATCAGGTATATATTTCCAATACTAGACTGAGTTCTGGAAATGAAGGGGTGGAAAAATTTATTATTCTCCTAGGAGTTCACTTAAAGTTTTTTTTTTCTTTCCTGTCCCTGCAGCTCTGTGCTCTGTATGTCAAGAGGTCTTACTTCCATAGAGAGGAACATTGTCTAGAGACACAAAATGGTTTCCATTAAGAATGCCATCCAGCAACAATGGCTTTTCATTCTTCTTGCTCAACAAAGAAGCGAGATACCATATTGACTAGTCTGGTAGGTCTTGTTTACAAGGGGAAATTAAATTGATATTACATAATGGAAGAAGAGTATGCATGCAATAGAGAAGATACTTTAGGGCACATCTTAATACGTCTATGCCCTGTGAATACAGTCCATGGGAAACTATAGTAACTCAATTCTAACATGACTACTAATGACCCAGACCCTTCAAGAGTGAAGATTTGGGTCACCCCACCTGGTGGAGAATCACAACCAGATGAGGTGCTTGCTGAAGGCCAAGTAGATGTGGAGTGAGTAGAACAAACACCCCGTTCATTTAAACATTCCATTATCTTTCCATTCCTATTTTCCATGAACATTTTGAAGTCCCTCTGTAGAAAAAAAGTAATTCTACATACCAACTGCAACCATGTCCCAAGGTGTCGAAACAAAGACTGGGTGGCTTTTATGAGTATTTCTTCCTAGGTTTGCTGTAATTTTCTGTGTTTGTGTACACAAGGGGCCTCTAAAAATTCATGGGAGAATGGAATTGAAAGATAATGGAATTTTCCATGAATTTTTGTTTATACATGCCATTAAGTATATCCCCACTCTATACCTATAGAGTTGATCCTATAGGACATATATAGGTATAGAGTTGAGACTATAAGACATGGTAGAACTGCCACTTAAATTTTTCCAACACTTTACAAGAGTAGAAAGAGTCTCATCTTTCTAGGTGGCCTGGTAGCTTAACGGGTTACATACTGGCTTGGTAATCACAAGAGTCTCATCTTTCTCCCACAGATCAGTTAGTAGGTTCAAACCACTAACAGTTCAATGCATAACCAGCACCAAAGATACAAAGATGAAGATATACATATATATTTGTTTATTTATTTATATAAAATATCTAGAAATATTTTTGTTTCTTATTTGTAAAATAGAAGAGGCTAAGTAGTGCATTTTCAACTGTACACTGTTAGATGTATCATGTTATGAACAAATATGATTTTATAATTGTTTTTATTTAGAGATTATGTGTGGTTAAAAAATGTGTACAAATACCAAATTGATAAGGGGGGGGAACTCTGCTGATTAAAATTATATCTCAAATTGGTGAGACCATGTCTTAGTATTACGTAATTATTCTCAGTATTACATAGTTATCTTCTCTTTTGTAATTCGATATAAGGATCATTTTCTTAAAAGTGTAAACTGCATCTAATATATATAAAAACGTTCTCACAAAATTCGCTTTCTCAATTGTGGACCCAATCATCAATATATGAGTTCTAGTCATCAGAACATGAGCCAACAACATGGCATCTGACTGCTGATTTTGTGCTCATCGGCTCTTTCGAACTTGAGAGTCAGAAGAAATCTCCAGTCTAACTCCTGACACACAGATTTAGGACTTGCCAAACTCCACAAGCCTGTGAACCATTTTGTTGAAGTAAACCTCTCTATATATATGAAAGAACTTCAAGGAATATATGGAACATGGATTTAAAAGGCAATGGGAAAATTTCACAAAATTCTAAAGTTTATATATATAATATGTATAAAATATGTGATATGTAAAACATTTACATATATATAAATAAAAATTTAAAGACCAGTGAAGTGTGTATGTGTATAAAAGTGTGTGTGTGTGTGTGTGTGTGTGTGTGTGTGTGTGTACATGACAGGGTACCCAAGAAAAACTAGAAAAACTTTCCACTGGGCAGGGTTTTTATAGTATGCATTTTTCCCCACCATGTGAACATCTAGCATCTCGCTCTTAGTGCACCCAATGGTGTCCACTGGGAAGGTTCTTTCTGGTTCCAGATAATTTTTTTTTGTGAAAGCAGTTTTGCTCAAGCCTCATTTTTTTGTGCTGGCTGATTTAAGAGAACAGCGTGGCTGTGAAATTTTTTTTCCTGCTCCAGAAAAATGTCACAGAAACTGTTGTGATGTTGTACACAGCTTACAAGGACAACACTAAAATTGAAGAGTATGAGTGGTTTTCTCATTTCAAAAAAGGTGAAATGTCGATTGATGACAAATCTTGTTCTGGACATCCATCAACTTCCCAAACTCACGAAAATGTCAACTTGTCATTTGGAGTTCAGTTCCACCAGGTCAGACTGTTAGTCAAACTTTCCATTTAGTTTCTGAAAAGATTGTGTAACAGTGTGTGACAAAAAAGACCTGATTTGTGATTGCTTTGCACTACAATGTACCTGTTTGTGCAGCCATCTCAGTGCCCCAGGTTTTGGCAAGAAATAGCAGGCCTCCTTTGCCCCATGCACCTTACTCACCTGACCTCACTCTGTGTAACTTTTTTTATTTCGATGAATAAAGAGGGACATGAAAGGACAGTGATTTGATGAAGGAAAAAACGAAGGAGGTGCTGTCAGCCATCCAAACAGATGAGTTTGAAAAATGTTTCCAAGAATGGAATCACAGATTTGACAAATGTATTAAGTGTAATGGAGAGTACTTTGAACATGATAAAGTTGTTTTGTAAAAAAGACTAAACACATAGCTTTTGGGGAGGAATCCAGTTTGGGGGGGAAGGGGGGCCCTTGTGTAAATTCACACACTTTAATGGTTTGGCTCCTCTAGATAACCTAGGCAGTATTTAGTGTGTATTATTCTATTGATTTATACATCTGTCTTTATATTCTGAATTGCCTCTGCTTCTTCAATTGGTAACCAATTCAAAATACTGGTTCCATGGTGGACATTGGTTTTTTTGTTTGTTTGTTTGTTTTTTAACATTTTATTAGGGGCTCATACAACTCTTATCATAATCCATACATATACATACATCAATTGTATAAAGCACATCTGTACATTCTCTGCCCTAATCATTTTCAAAGCATTTGCTCTCCACTTAAGCCCTTTGCATCAGGTCCTCTCCCCGCCCCACCGCCCCCAACCCCGCTGCCCCCTCCCTCATGAGCCCTTGATAATTTATAGATTGTTATTTTGTCATATCTTGCCCCATCCGGAGTCTCCCTTCACCCTCTTCTCTGCTGTCCGTCTCCCCCGGAGGAGGACACATGTGGATCCTTCTAATCGGTTTTTTATTGGCTACTCAGTTCTGATTTCCTGTATGTTGGTAAAGAAGCAAAGGCGATGAATTGCCTATCTCTGAAAAAAAGAGGGTCAAATCCTTTTCAAAGGTCATACATGTGACAAACTGAACTAATCAAGTTTAATTACTTTCAGATCATTCATTACAATCTGCTCAATGGACTATTTTCCATCCCACCTCCTACTCATGTTTCCTATTTTAACTCCTCCTCTCCTGCTGACCCTCTGCCCTCTGTCCTTGAGTAACTGCTTCTTTTTTGATCTTATGTCACTTAACTCAAAGGTGAGTTCAGTTCTTAGAGCCATAGACTTGAGGATCCCACCAGTCTTTATCAGACTAGTAAACGTGATCTCTGTGATGGTTTTGAGCAGGATTTCACATCTCCCCCACCCCCCACTCTATCCAGGACCTTCTAATGTGATCCTTTTCAAAGCAGTTGGTAATGGTAGTCGGGTGTCATGGAGTCCTGCCTGGCTTAGGGTTGTGGAGACTGATGCCTTTCGATTTTCATCATTCTTTTTTCCCTCCTGAGGAAAAAAAAAAAAAGTTGAATCTTAGATGGCTGGTCATGAGTTTTTAAGACCCGCGTCTTAATTGGATGTAGTACATTGTCTTTGCAAACTATGGTATGCCAAGTGACCTTGGGGGCTATGAATGTTAATGAATGATGCAAGAGTGAAGAAAATATTTTTAGAAGATTTCAATTCAGTGGCAGCTAAATAGAAAAAGTGTGCTAATCAGGCAGTGTTTTCCATGAAATGGTTGCTGTTCTCTCTGCTTTCTAGCTCCTGGAAACTCCTTTGGTTCTTCCTGTCTCCATGCCTGGCCTCAGCCTCTGAATCTGCTATTCCTACATAAACAAGCACCATCTTCCATTCCCATCCCTGCCACTGTATGCTCACGTAAATTCCCTTTTGTTTAACATAACAGCAGATGGTTTTGATTAATCACAACTGTAATAATTGACAGGATACCAGGGACATAAAAAGGAATTTTTAAAAGATAATTTACAAGCAATTTCTGATTTCAATGAAACTACATATGAAAAGAAATTTTGATACTGTTTCTCTCCTCCATGGAAATACAGACCACAGAAATCTTTTAGGAACATTTTTAATCTCTTTTCTCTTTTAATAATTTCTGAATGCTTTGGGGAAATAGGAGCCACATTGAAGCAGTTAGTGATATGAATATTATTCCTGCACTGTAGGGCAGAGTTAGTGTGAGGATATTTATAGATAAAACCAAGGACTTTGAACTTGACATAATGTGAAGCCTGAAAAAGTTTTAAATTTTTCTAGGTTAGGGAGAGCTCTGGATAAAAGAGGGACTGATCAGAGTAATAGCAATGGAGTGAGTGGATGTGACAAGAGGACATGTCATCAGTGGCCCCAATTAACACTGTTGTTGACAGGCAGCTGAGTCATGAAATAACAGTGAACAAAGCACTGTGAATAAATAGAGAGAAGCCATGGATGAGATAAGAAAATGAAATTTTGTACTCCTAGATAAAATTTCAGGATGGCTCAGTTTAGTTAAGAGTAGTTATTGATTTTTAAAATAAATTCCACTTTCTATCAATTGGAGTTTACCTTTGAAATATGTCTTTGAGTCCTTTTATTTTAGTCTTTTAATATAACTATTTTAAAATATTATAATCATTCTGTATAATATTAATGGCGTATATTGTGGGCAACAGAGAACTTGGATTATATATATGTATATATATAGAGAGAGAGAGAGAGAGAGAATATGTGTGTGTGTGTGCATGTTTGAGCATATATATACAGAAAACAGAGGGATGGATTGAAACCTATGATAGTTAAGTTCTATGTCAACTTAGGGAGCCAGAATCTTCAGGAGTTGGGTAGTCAGGTCTCCCACATAATGTGACCTAATATAATATAGCAAGCAGTTGTGAGAGGGTTAGACGTGCAAATTCGGAACCAGTAGAGAAGTCTGCGGGGATGGCCCCAGTACCAAATACTAAGTGGACGCCTGCCTCTCCTCCCAGAAGATTTATTTCGGGGACAGCA
Organism: Tenrec ecaudatus; assembly: GCF_050624435.1. Taxonomy (NCBI): domain Eukaryota; kingdom Metazoa; phylum Chordata; class Mammalia; order Afrosoricida; family Tenrecidae; genus Tenrec; species Tenrec ecaudatus. Next base: position 112,377,184 of record NC_134535.1, on the reverse strand, counting down.
TTGTGTTTGCAGCTCCAGGAGAGGTACATATCTGATAAGAGCACACGGGAGCAGGTGGCGGGGAAGTAGAAGAGAGTGAAGCACATCCTGGCCCACCAGGCCTTGAGGACAATGACCCCAATTGGAGCAGCCAGTCCACAGAGAGGACCACAAGGCCAGCCCCACTATGAGACATGACACCCTCACTGACCCATGGCCCTGATGGGGACAGCACCAGAGACATAATGTGGGAATTGTGCCTGATCTGATCCTGCCACACTGAGACAAAGCACTGGGGAAGTGCAGCGAAACAGCAAGGGAATGGAGCAGCAAGGTCCCCAGGGAATCTGAAGGTGGACCTTGGGGCCAGGGCGTGGTGCCCCAACAGACTGGACTGGAAAACACTCCTAAAGGCTAACAAATGATCCTTGAACTAACTACAAGCTTTTCTTTCTTGTTGTGTTTTGTTTTTTTGTCAGTGGTTTGTTGTTGTTGTTTTGTTGTATATTGTTGTTTGGTTTTGCTCTGTCTTGTTTTTGTGCATGTTGTTGTCTCTGCGGGTCTGTCTAGGATGGGCTGAATGAACGATCTGGAGGAAAAGGCAGCAGGACCAAAAGTTCCGGGGGAACGTGGGAGAGGGGGAGTTGGGGGGAAAGGAAGTGGTGTTAACAAACCCAGGGACAAGGGAACAACAAGTGATCCAAATTGGTGGTGAGGTGGGTGTGAGAGGTGTGGTAGGGCATGATCAAGGGTAAGTAACCAAGAGGAATTGCTGAAACCCAGGTGGGGACTGAGCATGATAATGGAAGAGGAAAATCAAGGAAAATAGAGGAAAGACCTGGGAGGCAAAGGGCTTTTATAGAGGTCTAGATAAAGACATTTACATATGCAAATATATTTACATGTGAGGATGAGGAAATAGATTTATGAGAATATATTTATAGGCTTAATATTAAGGTAGCAGAAGTACATTGGGCCTCCTCTCAAGTACTCCCTCAATGCAAGAATACTTTGTTCTATTAAACTGGGATTCCATGATGCTCACCTTCCCGACACGATCGCTGAAGACAAAGTGGGTGCATAAGCAAATGTGGTGAAGAAAGTTATGGTGCCTGGCTATCAAAAGATATAGCACCCGGGCTCTTAAAGGCTTGAAGGTAAACAAGCGGCCATCTAGCCCACATGGAAGGAGCACACCAGCCTGTGTGATCACTAGTTGTCGAAGGGATCAGGTATCAGGCATCAAAGAACAAAAATCATATCATTGTGAATGAGGGGGAGTACAGAGTGGGGACCCAAAGCCCATCTGTAGGCAACTGGACATCCCTTTACAGAAGGGTTGCGGGAGGAGATGAGGCAGTCAGGATGCAGTGTAGCAACGGTGAAACATACAACTTTCTTCTAATTCTTAGATGCTTTCTCCCCCTCCCCCCCCCCCCCCGCCACTATCATGATTCCAATTCTATCTTACAAATCTGGCTAGACTAGAGGATGTACATGGGTACAGATAGGAATTGGAAGCACAGGGAATGCAGGACAGTTGATCCCTTCAGGACCAGTGGCGAGAGTGACAATACCGGGAGGGTTCAGGGAGGGTGGGTTGAAAAGGGGGAACCAATTACAAGGATCTACATATAACCTCCTCCCTGGAGGACAGACAACAGAAAAGAGGGTGAAGGGAAACGTCGGACAGTGTGAGATATGACAAAATAATAATTTATAAATTATCAAGGGTTCATGAGGTATGGGGAAGCGGGGAAGGAGGGGAAAAAATAAGGAGCTGATGCCAGGGCCATAAGTATAGAGCAAATGTTTTGAGAATTATGATGGCAACGAATGTACAAATGTGCTTGGCACAATGGATGGATGTATGTGATAAGAGTTGTATGAGCCCCCATAAAATGATTTTTAAAACAAAAAACAATTTTAATACCCCAAGTTTGTACACTAGACTGATCCATCATTTATACTGTTCTGGATATTTTTTACTAAATCCTTGGCTAAGAGTGTATTTAAATGGGGTAGAACGTACATGAACTCCCAGAATCCATTTGGAATGATGCATCGAAGCCTCATGATGAGAAGGGAAAAGGGGAAAAAAGAGGAAGGTGATAGCACAGAAACACACTCTGCCTTCTTTATGATTATTTCCTCTGGTCAAACTTGGGATGTATGGGGAGTGTTCTGTTTCACGTTCAGCAGTCGTGACTTTCTAAAGTGCTCAGAGGGTAAAATAAGAAAGCTTTCATTAATATTCAGGCATTCGTAACACATATTCATCACATATTCATTTATACATCGCCTTTATTCCCAGAGCTCTGGGGACTTCGCAGACACATCACAATTCGATCTCAACTTATCGCCATGAGTGTGTTGCTAAAGTGTGTATGGAGGAGGTGTAACTCTATTATCTTCAGATAACAGACACAGAAATGAAAGCACAGGCAGATAACGCAATTTATCTGTGGACTCACTACATGTAAGTGGTTGAGCAAGGAATAGAACCAGTAATGTAATAGATACCTCGCCTGTCAGATAAGAGCACCAGCATCCCACCCCACCTGGGGCCTGCCTTATCTTGAGTCTGTAGCAGCACTGACGGATGGAAAGTGAGGAGGGCGAGGGAGCCAGCAGTGAAATAAAATTGAACAGTTAAGTCCCTGACAAATCAAAGTGAAGACCATCTCTATGACTTCCTGGACAATTAGGTAAGTCAAGAGCCAGGAGGTGAGTCTGAAGTTCAGAGCAGCTGTCTGTCCATTGGGTGAGCCTGGGTGTACCATGTAAAACCTGTGGGCTGCCTTTGTTGCTCCTGACCACACTCGATGTCAACAAGCTTTCACTCCAGGATTGTTGAGCAAGCCCCACTGCAGCTTCAGCACACCCAGTGGGGCCCTGAAGCCACGTCTGGCATCTCCACCCACCAAGCCAGAATCACAGGGTAACCACTCTTTAAGGTAAAAATTGGGGCATGCAAAAAAAAAATGGAGCATGCCCAACTCTGGCAAGGACCCAGATTCTGAGGGAAGCCTTTCACTGTTCCATCAGCTATTTCTTTTCAAAGGTCATTGATCTGAAGAAAACAGAAGAAGCCCTGGGATGAGTATTTGCATATTAGAATAACAAGCACACTCATTTATTATTTTTGTTTCAAAACATCTACCTACCTTATTTTTGAGAAAGAATGAAATGTGAGGTGGAGGGGGACACTAAAAATGATTGTTTAAGAGTAAATGCTTAAGAAAATTTAAGTAAAATGTGATTTAAAAATGTTTAAGGCCTTAAATGAAGTCTTCTTTATGTTTGAGACAAACGTGAGAAAAAGGAACCGGGGCGTCAAAAATGCACAAATAGCTTACATAAAAGCTTCTTACTCTGCCACTGAACAGAAACCTAAATAAAGGTTTCTTTTAATTTTAAAATCCCCTTGCTCCTACTTCCCTAAGTGTACCTGACCGTGAAGAAATGCCACCATTTCTCTTCCTAGAATGCTTCCCACTTCCCTGTATCTAGCTCATCCTGAAGGCTGCAGCCCTTGTTTAAGGCTGCAGTTTCTGATCTTCATGAGGAAGTGTGCTTCAGATGCGCTTGCCTTTCAAACGAGCAAAGGTGTGTCATCGGCATATTGAAGGATGGTAATGAGTCTTTCCATTTCAATGCCATATTCTTCGCAGTGTCCAGTTTCTCGGATTATTGACTAAGCAACAGGTGGAATAAGTCTGGTGAAAGGATGCAACTCTGAAGCACACCTTTACTGATTTGACTCCATGCAGTATGCCTTGTTCTTCTTGAATTTCTGTTTCTTATTATATATACAGGTTCTGGATGGACACAACTAGGTATTCTAGAATGTCCATTTTTCATAATGTTATCATAGTTCGTTATGATCTGCACAGTTGAATGCCTTTGCAGAGTCAACAAAATACAAGTAAACATCTTTCTGATAGTCTCTTTTTCCAGCTAAGATCCTTTTGACTTAATGATACCCTGGTTCCATGTGTCCTTTTGAATCCAACATGAACATCTGGCAGTTCCTGCTGATCTATTGCTACAACTTGCATGTGGCATTAGTGATATTTTCAATAATTTCTGCACTCACAGTGGAATACTAGTGTCTACTATAACATGATGAACCTCGACAGCATGCTCTATGAAGTCAGTCACAAAAGGAGAACTATTGTAGGACCCAAAGGCGAATACATAGTTTATTAGTGTTTATCAGAGATTGGAAGAAGAGTGAAAGAGAGAGCCATTGCTTAACAGCTGAGTTTCTGTTAGTGGTGACAGAGTACTTTGGAAATGCATGGTAGTATAGTTGCACAACATGAGCATAATTAATGTCACTGAATTGTGTCTATGAAAAAAATGTGAATGCAACATACTGGCAGGAAACACGGAGCCAGTGGAGAGGTCTGAGGAGCCGGCCCCAATCCCAACTATGTGGACAGCCACCCCTCCCCCCAGAAGAATTCACTGCGGGACATGTCTGATCAGAGCACACGGGAGCAAATGAAGGTGGAGCAAGAGGGAGTGGAGCACATCCTGGCCCACTAAGACTGGATGACGATATCCCTGCTCTGAACAGCCAATGCAGAGTGGACCATATGGCTGATCATAAGCTAATGTGGTGAAGAAAGCTGATGGAGGCCAGCTACCAAAAGATACAGCATCTGGGTCTTAAAGGCTTGAAGATAAACAAGCAACCATCTAGCTGAAAAACAACAAAGTCCACATGGAAGAAGCACACCAGCCTGTGTGATCATGAGGTGTCAAAGGGATCAGGTATCAGGAATCAAAGAACAAAAAGTCATATCATTGTGAAAGAGGGGAGTGCAAATTGGGGTCCCAAAGCCCATCTGTAGGCAACTGGACATCGCCTTACAGAAGGATGCTGGGGAGAAGACAAGGCAGTCAGAGTGCAGTGTAGCAACGGTGTAACATACTACTTTCCTCTACTATCATGATTCCAATTCTACCTTACAAATCAGGCTAGACCAGAGGCGGTATACTGGTATAGATAGGAACTAGAAACACAGGGAATCCAGGACAGATGTAACCCCCTCCCTGGAGGACAGACAACAGAAAAGTGGATGAAGGGAGACACTGGACAGTGTACAACATGACAAAATAGTAATAATTTCTAAATTATCATGGGTTTGTGAAGAAGGGTGGGTGGGGAGGGAGGGGAAAAATAAGCAGCTGGTACCAAGGACTCAAGTAGAAAGAAAATGTTTTGAGAATGATAATGGCAACAAATATACAATTGTTCTTGACATAATAGATGTATGTATGGATTTTGATAAGTTGTACGAGCCTCCAATAAAATGATTTTTTTAATGAGAAAAAATGGTGAAAGGGCAGAATGTTTAGTTTTATATATATATACCTAGCACAATACAAATTATTCTAAAGTAATTCTTTTAAAAATTAATTCAAATACACACCAATGGTAAGATAAAAACAAGAACAACAAAACCAACCCAAATCCACTGCTATCAATTCTATTCTAACTCACTGCAACCCTAAAGGACAAAGTGGAACTACTCTTTGGGTTTATGAAGTTGTGGATCTTTGGGGAAATAGGAAGCCTCATATTTCTCCCTCATAGCAGTGGGTGGATTCAAACTGCAGACTGTGTGGCTATCAGCCCAGCATGTGATTCACTACACCACCAGGGCTCCTTAAAAGTAAGGTGGGTCAGTTAAAAATCAAAATTTTTAAATTATATGTGTAGTATGTGTGTGTGTGTGAGAGAGAGAGAGAGAGAGAGAGAGAGAGAGAGAGAGAGAGAGAGAGAAAGAGAGAGCTTAATTTAGAAAAGGAAATGTCACTACAGAGCAGGAGTGTCAGCAAACATTGACCAGATAATAAATATCTGGCTTTGTGGGTCACATAAGGTCTATATTGTAAATTCTTGCTTTAGTCTTTGTTTTTGTTTTTTAACCTTTTAAAATGTAAAAATCTATTTTTAGCTTGTCTCTTGTCCAAATAAAAAACCATTCATGGGTCACAGATAACCTACAAGCTATAGTTTTCCATCTTCCATAGTGATCATACAGGTATTCAAACCATCATATACCAACCCAAAACTCCACATGACATGAACAAAACCAGAAGTTACTACTTGGCATGACCGAACTATGGAATGATATATGTTTTAAGTATCAATTAATAATAAATTATAAATAAATTAAATTAATCCAAAAATTAAATTTTAAAAATTAAACTAACACTAGAATAAAAAATAAGTTGTCTTGTAACTAGTAAAAAAACAGGATTATTCATTTTCCCAGTGAAAATGACAAGACCAGATGGCTTTGCTGGTGAATTCTACCAAACATTTAAACAGACTTTTCTAGAGATCAGGAAATGAGTGATTTCTTCCCATCATTTTTGAAAGGGGTGTCATAACCTTGATATCAAAATATGACAAATGCATCATAAGAAAGAAATGTCTAAGCCAATATTACTCAGAGCACAGATGGAAAAATCCTAAACAAATCCATTTCAGCAAAATATTAAACATTGGGCTTTTTCCAGAATGTAAGATGGATTGAGTATTCAAAAATCAATCTATCACATTAATGAAATAAGAAAAGAAGAGCCACGTGATCATTTTAATAGATGAGAAAGACACTGTGATAAAATTCAGCATTCATTCAAAATTAAAATTTTCAAGAAACTAGAAATAGAAGAGAATTTCTTAGGCTGACATAGAGTATCAAAAAAATGTAAACTGCGAGTGCCGTGTTCAATGGCCAAAGGGTGCAAGCTTTCCTTCTGGAAACAAGATATTTGTGTCTGGTATCACTGTTCCCACTCATCGTTGAACAGGAGGTTCTGGCCCATGCAGAAATGAATACATCAAGCTTAGAAAATAATAAAGAAAACAAACTAACAAAAATAGAAAGGTACATATGATTAGAAAGTAAATAACAAGCTATCAATCATTATTCACATGGTACAGGGGTGTATTCACAAAAATTACAGAAGAATTACAGATAATCATCGTTAGGAAGAGAGTTCAGTAATGTGGCTAATAAGACACTCTCATACATAAAGGGTTTTTTCTTCTGCTTGAGGTCATGAAGCGAATCTTCTGTTAGCCTCTGGAATGATGTATTTGATTAGATGAGAATCCGGTTGCTATGGATTTTATCAATTCCAATTCTAGCAGCCGTGTAGGGCGAAGTATAACGCCCCTGTCGGCTCCCACGGCTGGAATCTACGGAAGCAGATTGTCAGACCTTTCTCTCGTGAACTGGCTGCTGGGCTCAACTGGGCAATTTCTCAGTTAGCAGGCAAGTGGTTAGCCACCGTCACCAGTGAATGCATCTACACACACACAGGAGTTTTAAAGAGTTCGTATGAAAATAGAATTTAAAAAAAATGGAATTTTTCACTGAAGTTTTGGTAGCTTCTCATACATAAAAGGGGGTTTCAAAGAGTTCATGGAAAATTCCAATTCTGTTTCTTCTACTTCCATTTTCCACACACTTTTTGAAGTCCCCATGAATATCTATTGAGCACGTATATAGAGCACGTATATATAACGCAAAGGTATTTCAATGCATTTTGATACCAGAAGTAAATAGTACGAAAATTTTAAATTGCAATGATATGATTTATAATTAACAGTAAAATAAATTCTAAAATATTAAATTGAGCAAAAGAAATATAGTATTTTATGCAAAAAACCTATGAAGTATTTTTGGTGGGAAGTAAAGAAGCATGATGTCTCCATCATCTCATGCTGCTGCAGCAGCCATGCCACAGTGGCTGGCATAACGAACGTTTATTTTTCTCACAATGAAGGCATCTAGAAGTCCAAGTGCAGGATGCTGGCTCTAGGGAAAACTTGCTCTCTCTATCAGCTCTTGAAGGAAGGCCTTTTAAGTTTCTGTTCCTGGGCACTCTTCGTGTGACTTGTTATCTTCCTTCTTCTGTCAGGGAAACCAGCCCCTAACAAATCGTCACAGGTCTGTCTGGTGGGTGCAATTGTACAGCGATAATAAGTAAAGATTATAGCAAAGTCGTAGAGAGCATGAGTGATAGAAAAGGGATTAAAATAATGGAGTCAGACACATTTCATGGTAGTATGCTCACCACAGCCTCACTTGGTGGTCCACGTGGAGAGAGAGAGAGAGAGAGAGAGAGAGAGAGAGAGAGAGAGAGAGAGAGAGAGAGAGAGAGAGAGAGAGAGAGAGAGAGAGAGAGCTTTATTGCTAACCAAGGCTTATATATCTTTTGCGGGGCATGCAAGTCCACTAATCACAGGTAAAGACATACATCACAGGAAAGGTTGTGCTATAGGTACTACAGTAATGAGATGGGGACAATCTAGGTGTATCCACGCAATAGGAAGGGGAGGTGCTGGGGTACACATGTGACAAAATGGGCGGATCCTAGATTCAGGGAGGCAGCTTAATTTTGGATGTCACTGAGCCAGTTTGACCTGTACTCTGGCTCTCCATGGAGCCATTATCACAGGGTGTAAATCCCACCTACACGGACCAGACTGAGGGCTGCAAGGCCTCAGTGAGAACTAACCCATTGTCCTTAACAGCAGGGAGTGGACCCCTCTTGTGGTGAGACCAGACTGTAGTCTGGCAATTGTATGCCTTCAGGGAGGCTGTCTCTAAGCATCTGACCTCCCACCATGTGCTGGCAAACAGCCTCTAAATTTGGCATATCTTTGGGGGAGACAAAGCTGGGGAAAAGTCTTTTTATAATCCCCACATTTTTCCATCTCTATTGCTCTTTTATATCGCAAAATAGATTTAGACTCACTCTACACTAATTCTAACTCATGCACATAGAAAAGACAGCCCACCCCCAAATAGGCTCATCACCACAAGCCTAGAGGTTATGGTTTACAACACATCGTAACAAAAGACATAAAGGAGGGGACATACCAAAACTATGAGTTTGGAAACTCAGTAACAGGAAGTTGATTGTCTACCAATTTTCTGTAGATTCAGCGCAATTCCAGCTAAAATCTGACTGGCTTTTTATTCTTTTCTCTTGATGTGTGTATAAGGAACCCTGGTGGCATACTAGTTATGTGTTGTGCCACTACCTGAGAAGTCAACGGTTCAAAACCACCAGTCCTTCCACTAGAGAAAGATGGGCTCTCTGCTCCTGTGAAGAGATGCAGTCTCAGGCATGCATAGGGACCGTTCTGCCCCGTCCTGTAGGGTTGCTATGAGTTGGTATCGGATCAATTGCAATGAGTTTGTTTGCTGTTGTTTATATATGTGTATATATGGGTGGTTTTGTTTTCTTTAGTTTTATGAAACTTCAAAAGTTGATTCTAAAACTAAACTTAAGGAGCATGGCTGATTCTAAACTGGAAATATATGGAAATGCAATTGACCATCAGTAGTGAAGCTGCTCTTAAAGAAATATATTATGGGAAGGTTTTCTCTTTAGGACATTGACATTTCAATTTAAGTGATATTGGTGAAAACCTGGGCAAATAAAACAAAAGAATAAAGATGAGATTCCAAAAATATCCTGATACATACAAAGATCCTTGAATTCTGCTTAAGATGACACCAGCATGTGGACATTCCCATGGGGAATGAGGAAATGAACCTCAAATCTAATCACATACCATTAAGAAAAACCGGTTCCAGGTGGATTGCAAATGTAAGTGTGAAGCAGCAGAACTCTGAAGCCTGAAAGCAAATGACAGAGGAGCATACCCTTAAGGCCAAAGGTAGGGAAAGAGTTCCTTAGCAAGACGCAAAAAACAGAACATAAATAGAACGATGAGCAAATGCGCTGTGTTCCATTGATCGAGACACCAGTGCCCAGTGCCGTGAAGCCAATTCCAATGTATCGTGACCCTGTGGGACAGAGGAGAGCGGTTCCATAGGATTTGTGGGTTTGTAATCTACACAGAAACAGACAGCCTTTCGCCTACAGAGGGAATGGTGCCTTGAACTGCCAACCTCCCAGTGAGTAGTCAGACACTTAACCGACCACACTACAGGCCTCCTAAAACACCAATAAGAAAGGAAAAAGTGAGACAGAGAGAAAAACAATATGTTTCATACATATAAACAATTCTACAAATCAATAATAGTAATTTTTAAAGGACTGGCAACCAATCAAAATAATGACCAGGAGTGTTTAACAGGCAGGTCACATTAGATGGCACCAACTATCCAATGAGCATATGAACATAAGAAAGGTATTGAACTCGTAAATTATCAGGGTAAATGTACACTAAACATACATGAGATATTACTACCAACTCTCCATTTTGCTTAAATTGAAAAGGTTGGCAATACTAATTGCTGAGGCAAACACAGAGCAACAGGAGACTAATTCAGTGCCTGCTATTGTGATTGTGAACATGAGCACTTCAGAACAGTGTGGCGTTATCCACACAACTGAATGCGAGCATCGGGCACTTTCCTTCCTGGGCACGTGCACAGTCAAGATGTGTGGCATTTTCACCAGAGACAATTTGGAGAGTGCTCTTTACAGTATAATTTCTTCTTGCATCCTTTTAGAAACTATCCAAATGCCCACTTACAAAATTACAAATAAATTTTAAGTATATTTATGTACTGAGATATTGTGAAACAGTGAAAACGAGCAGGTTACAGCTAAAATCAAAACCAGAATGAATTTCATAAATAGATGGGGCAAAAGAAGTTAGTCATAAGAGAATTTATACTGTGTGATTCATTTACTATAAAATCCCAAATGGATCAAATGAAACTGTAGAGTTTTAGGATATCATCCTTGTGGTAAAACCAAAACTCCAAGGGAGGAAGTAATTCATCAAAATAGCCAGAGGGGCCTCTGGTGTGGTTCACAACTATTTACTTCATTATAAATCATTAAGCTACAGATTTATGTCTTACATATTCTACCATATGCTTTATATTTCAAAATGTAAAGGCTTTAAAAGTTTTCAATATGAATCACCTGTAGGTGTCCTATGACACAGGTACTTGTAGTTGTCAGCTTATATCAGCGTTTGTGTGTGTATGTTTCTTGAATAGTCTTTTATACCCTCACCTCACTTATCAAAATGATTAGATTCCAAAGATCAGGTCATTATATGAAAATGGGAAATGACCACAACTAAATGATAAATGAGTACATTATTATTTAACTGCCAAATTATATCATTATATAATTGCAAATTACATCATTACAAACTGCCAAATCACTGAGAATCATGGCCCAGCCAAATTGACACATCACCTTACCTCTCAGAGACATGATTACTCTAGCCTAGCACTTCACTGTTCATAACCACTAAGTACAGCATGTCATTAATGTAAAAAATAGATAAAGAACAATTTGTTACGATTGTAAATTTAAAGTGTTGGCTAACAACATAGTTGTGAGGAGTAGGTATATTTGCACAACACAGCAACACTTACTGAAGGTGACTTATGAGAACTTCAGAAGAGAAAGAAGAGCAACAATTTCAAATCAGACATGATTTTAATTAAAAATTTCTGCTGGATGGTCATTGAGCATCTACTCAAGTACTCCCTCAACACAAGAACACTTTATTCTAATAACCTGGTATTCCATGATGCTCATCTTGCTAACACAATCACTGAAGACAAAATGGGTGCATAAGTAAATATGATGAAGAAAGCTGATGGTGCCTGGCTATCAAAAGATAAAGCATCTGGAGTCTTAAAGGCTTGAAGATAAACAAGCAGCCATCTCGTTGAGAAGCAACAAAATTCACATGGAAGAAGCACATGAGCCTCTGTGAACATGAGGTGTCGATAGGATCAGATATGTGGCATCAAAGACCCAGAACAAAAATTAATATCAAAGTGAAGGAGGGGGAGTGTGGAGTGGAGACCCAAAGCCCATCTGTAGACAATTAGACCTCCCCTCACAGAAGGGTCATAAGGCAGAGAGGAGCCAGTCAGGGTGTCATATAGCACCAATGAAACATACAGCTTTCCTCTAGTTCTTTAATGCTTTCTCCCCCCTCCCACTATCATGACCCCCAATTCTATCTTAAAAATTCTGCTAGACCAGAGCTTGTACACTGGTACAGATAAAAGCTGGAAACACAGCAAATCCTTGGACAGATAAACCCCTCAGGACCAACCATGAGAATAGATACCAGGAGGAGAAGGGGAAGGTGGAAGGAGAAAGGGGGAACCGATCACAATTATCTACATATAATCCCCTTCCTTGAGGACAGACAACAGAAAAGTGGGTGAAGGGAGACATCGGTCAGTGAAAGACATGAATAAACAATAATAATTTATAAATTATCAAGGGTTCATGAGGGTGGGAGGGTTGGGGAGAGAAGGGAAAAAATGAGGAGCTGATACCAAGGGCTCAAATGGACAGCAAATGTTTTGAGAATGATGATGGCAACAAATGTACAAATGTGCTTGACACTATGGATGTACTTATGGATTGTGATAAAAGTTGTAGGAGCTCTCAATAAAATGATTTTTTTAAAAGATAGCATGCAGAAAATACAGATTGTGATAAGAGCTATACAAGCCCCCAATAAAATGATAACAAGGTCTCCAGTATTAAATGTCAAACTTTATTTTATGAAGCAAACATGACCAAATCAGACAAAGACACTACTTAAATAAAAAGCTGCAGACCAATATCCCACATGAACATGTATGCAAAAATTTCAAGAAAATACTGGCCAGTAGAATCCAAATATATTTATTTGAACAAGTAGGATTCAAACCAGGCACACAAGGATGGTTCAACTTTAGAAAAATAATCAATAAAATCCCCGCATAAACAAAACAAAATATTAGAGCCATATGATCATATAAATCATCACAGAAAAGGCATTATGCAACACACATTCCTGATAAAAACAGCAAAATAGGAATGAAAGAGAAATTCCTCAACATAATAAAGACCACATATGAAAAAACCAATGGCCAATATATCACTCAACAGGGAGAAACAGAGAGAAATCATTCCCCTTGAAAGCAGGAACCCAACCAGGATGCCCCTCTCTCCACTTCTCTTCACCCTTGTGCTAGAAGACTTTACCAGCTTAGGAAAACAAAAAGCAACCCAAGTAATCCAGTTTGGCAGAGAAGAAGTGAAACACTGACTATTTAAAGATATTAGGATTTTTGTGCATAGAAAATCTCAAAGACTCAACAACAAAAAAATTGTGAGAGACAATTGAAAGGCACAACAACATGGCAGGGTACAAGATTAACATACAAATGTCTATTTGATTCATATATACTGACAGAGAGAGCTCTGAAAAAAGATATCAAGAAAATACTGCTATTTACAATAGACACACACACACAAATACTGAGGGATAAAGTCAACCAGAGAAACAAAAGATTTGTACAAAACGAAAACTACCAGGCAGTATTCACGAAACCAGAAGATGCCTACATAAAGAGAATCACACTAGGCTCCAAAAGCAAAAACAAAAGTAATATGGACCAAAGACTTAAATGTAAATCCCAGAACTATAAAGATCATCAATCTGACAATAGGGAATAACTTAATGGCCCTATTGCAGCGAGCAGACATACTGTATAATCAAATACAATGAAGGAAAAACACAGTACATGGCAAAATAGAGGACTGTGATCTACTAAAAATAAGGCATTTATGTGCGTCGAAAGGCTTCATCAGAAAACTAAGAAGAGAATCCACAGACTGGGGGAAATCGTTGACAATGGCAAAGACTAATCTCTAAAATCTATAGAAACCCATAACAGCTCAATAAGAAACAGGCAAATTCAAGGACAGTGACAGTCAAGGTCAGCAAAACAGAGCATAACAAATCGTGCCGAACCTGGAATCCACAGACCCTGCTGGTGGGGCTGTGAATCAGTACAACCTCTGTGGGAAGCCATGAAGGCTCCACTTCAAACAACGGGCGAACAGAAATCTCATACGGTCTCTCTGCAGGGGAAATAGCCTAGATAAATCAGAACCATAGCATGAATAGTCATGTGCACACCCATGATCAGTGCGGCACTGCTCACAAGGGTAAGAAATGGATCAGTTGAAACACGCAGAAAGAAACTGGTACATATATACACGCATCCCTAAAAAACAATGACAAAGCCAGGAAGCAAGCTATGACCTGGATGGACTTGGAGAACATTCTACTTAGTGACATGAGTCTTTTTCTTTTTCCCACAAGGACAATATTTATATAAGGCCACTGTGATAACGATGGGGGGGGCAGATAGAAAAAAACAAGATAAAGAATTTCATACCAAAGGGAATATCGTTAAAGTTAGCCAAAGGGAGAAGGGTGAGAAAGGAAGGATACCGCCAAGGGCTAGATGGTTGAAGTGCAGGAGAGCGCTTCATAAGAGGGAGAAGGGAAATCACGGAGCATGGGCAGGGACAAAGGTTGGGATTTTGATTGACAGTTTAGATAGTGGAATGCAAAATTGACCATCTGAAATGCAAAACCCCGTGGAAGGCGCAATTTCTTTTTACGTTCATTAAAAACAACAACTTCTGCTGTGACTATTTGCTGTCAATCCGTCCTGACTCATAGCACCCCTGTGTACAACAGACCAACACACTGCCCCTGCACCATGGTCATAACTGTGGCTGCCTGAGCCGATTGTTGTAAGCCACTTTGTACATCCATGACAGACAAGTGGTAGAAAATTGTCCCAATAGGAGAAAAAAATGATCTATAGCTGCCCCATCTATGTCCCTGCAAGGCCTCAGATGGAATGCTCTGCTTGTCTTAGTAGGACTGCAGACGTGCACCAAATCAAGGAGAGATCTGGAAGCAAAGAGCAGCAGCCCGGCCCAGGAAGAGCAACAGAGCCAAGGTGAGTTATTTTGTTACCGCTGAAGCCTGCTGTCCTTGACAGCTTTTAATGTATTGGCTTCGGCAACCCTCACCTCCCTCGGCATTCCAATTAAGTTATTAAAATTAAAGTGGAAATGTTTAAAGCTAAAGTGCTGTGGTTGGAGTCTTTAAAAGGGTCAGAAATCGGTGCCCCGGGTTTTTAGCAAAATGCTTTCCCAGTTCACTGCTCTTAAGAAGAGAAAATTCTAAAGGTTCCAATCTGTATGCTTGCAGCTTCATTGGCTTTCTTAATTTCTATTCCACCAGATTCATAGTTAGCTTCTCACTGTCAAAAAAAAAAAAAAAGCCCAAACCCTCTGTTTTGCATGAGAAAAGAAAAGTTACTCTGGATTTTACAATCTTCTCAACTTCCCCTACTCCAACCAAACTTCAATTTTCTTTGACCAAGAGCTCAAGACTAGTGTGTATGCCCACAGCAAAAGAAATCAAATGGGACTGTTAATGTGCTGAGGTAAACCCTCTTCTGTTATGAAGTAAAGGTAGCTGCCTTTCCCATGTGGGATGTACTGGCTTATTAACGTTCTATGGTCAAGGCTGGTGAGGGCAGGGGAGGAAGGTGGAAAGTGCATATTTCTGATGTCAGATGAAGCAGTCTAACACATTCCAGGTTACCCACCAGAGAAATCTCTTAATGAAGATATTTTTCGAGCTAAAGCCTTCTCCTAAGGGAAACAATTTGAAGTGACATCGTTTGAGACATTTAAATTACAGTGGATAAAATACTCAAACCCACCATGTAGAAACACTCTTTGTAGAACTCATGGGAAAATTACTGGGATTTATAAAAGGCCTTTTCTATGAGGAAATAAGCCTAGGGGGCAGGCCTGCTGTTGAATAAATGTTTTTTTTTAATGCAGTGTGGCTGTATTGTAACTTGGTTCCTTCTTCTATAGTGAAGAGCGTGAATTGGTAGGTTAGCTCAAAATAAGTCTTTTTTTTTTTTAAGAAAAGTCGATTTCTTGAAAAAGCCTGCCAAATTATGTGTTTTTCCTCAAGAGCCACATGAACTTTAATATTCCTTTTTCTTTTAACTGTTTTTAAATGTTATCTACCCATAGAACTTCCGATCCATTTTTTCCTCCAACAAAACAGAGAAGAAAAGTTCTGAACCAACACTGCTTTGAATTTTAAGTGCTTAAATTTAATCCTGCTCTTTCTGCACAGAATCAATTTAATGGCTAATCTCCATGTGAAGGCATTCTCCCTGTGGGGTCGCCCCTGCCACCAAGAGTACAAGGCTTGTTTGGAATGGGCACATCAGAGGTAGTGAAGCTGGCTTTTACAAAGACTCCTCTAGGAGGACAATTGCCAGATTCCATGCCCCTACTGCTTTGTCTTCCCTGTTGAAGAAACTCCATTGCATCCTTACATGTGTTCTGACTCAGTGCTGTCTGTACTTCCTCAAGATCTCTCTGTTCCAGGTGTCTGAGAGACTCTTTCCTGAATTGGTTCGGGGCGATGACTGATGAATGACCAGATACAATTCTGATTAACACTCCATAATTAAGATCTGCCTTTACTTCGAGAGCTTTTCGTAAGTTCACAGTTTTGACCTCACTACCTTTTTTTCCTCTTGGTAATTGCTGAAACCTGACAGCCACTGTGTTTGCTGCCTGTAACATATGGCTAATTGAATCAGAGTTGAAGAAGGAGTGATTGGTTTCCTAATTACAATCTGCTTCACACATCTGAACAGGTTCGGAAAAAGGAATAGGCCCCAGAGCCTAGAAAATTAATACTATACAATGATTGTGGCAGGATTCAATTATTTCAAGAAATACCTGAAGGATAGGCGATGATAGATAGATAGATGATAGATAGATAGATAGATAGATAGATAGATAGATAGATAGATAGATAGAGATAGATAGATCAGGTTTGTTGATATAGGCATTCTTTCTTTCTCTTAATCACAGAAGATAATAAGAGATTAGGGATTTATATTTTTCTATGTGGTTTTTGAAAGCCTAGACACTGTACATTTGATTCTTGGTCTACAAAAGAATCACATAATTATAGTGGGATTATTTACAATGCTAATAAATTAAATGCTGAATCTTCACTTTGTAGCTCCTTAGGCATCCTTACCATTCCAGTTATTGAGATGAGGAATATACAAAGGGACTTCAGCTAGTTCATGTAATAATGAAATTAAAAGACAATGAAATTTTTCCACAAAATTTTGAAGCACTGTCTTATTTTAAAATATGTGATTCCATTTTAAATGAATTTTTCTCTGGCAGTTAACTTAATGATATTTCCTTTGAGTATTGGAAAGAATTAGGCATAAAAGAAATAAACCAAGGATATTCATTCAAAATAGATCATCACTGAACATTCAACTACAAGTTCATAATTTTATAAAATTTTAGGTATGAAGAGTATGCCAATGATTAAGATGAGCATTTTCAAATGTTCAGTGCTTATAAAGAGAAACAAGATTAATGGTAGTAAAAATAATGTAAGATCTGATCAATATGAGTCATAATTTACTCAATGGTAGTGAGTGAGTGAGTGAGTGAGTGAGTGAGTGAGTGAGTGAGTGAGTGAGTGAATATAGATTGGGGATAAGAAAGATTTGATTAGTGACCCACTACTAAAATGAAAATTTGGTTAATGTCCTTCTACTGACCTATGCAGGGAGCATCAAAAGAATATAGAAATAATGCACTAAAAAGCACTTCTTCAACCATTTCAAGAAGTACTGTATAATAGAGAATAGACGATTTTAACACTGGAATGAAAGCATTAAGCAAAAATAAGACTCTGGGAATTGATAAAATACCAATTGAAATGTTTCACCAAACTGGCCAACTGACTGGAAGAGATTCATATTTGAACCCATTCCAAAGAAAGATGATCCACCAGAATGCACACACAGTAGAACAATGTCATTGATAATGCACGCAGGCATAATTTTGCTGAAGATCCTTCGACCACATTGACAGGGAGCTGCCCGAGATTCAGACCAGATTCAGAAGAGAGCGTGGAACAACGGATATCATTACTCAGGTCAGGTGAATCTTGGCTAAAAACAGAGAATACAAGAAAGATGTTTACTGGTGTTTGACCGCCTTTGCAAGGTGTTCAACTGTGTGGATCCTAACAAGCTATGGATATGTTAGATCTCTCTGGGGATAGAGTTGCACCTCTCGGTCATTGGCCCCACGTGAGAAAGAATTCACACCGAAGCCGGGCTCGTGATCCAAGTGAGTTTAGTGAGAGTTAGAAGAAGTTTCAGGTTTTCCGCGGGACCCATAGGACTCCTCCCGACCATGCAGCCTGGCGGAGGCTGCTCAGCGGCACGCAAATATCTCTTTCCCTGCGACTCTATGTTCGAGATCCCCTCCAGTTCTCTTCCAAGTCCTCCTCCTCCGACTCTCGGCTCCTGCATTTTCAAGGATTCCACGGGGAGGCGTGGTGGACAACCCCAGATGGATCCCATTGGCTGAATTGAATTCATCTGGCCCAGGTGGGTCGATCCAGGTTTAACGCCCCACCCATGCCCACAAGTGGGGAAACTCTGGGCTTCTGAGCATGTGCAGTGCGCCGCCCTTTGTTCTCGTGCTTGGCTCTCTGGGCGTCAATGGACATCCCAGTCCTGTCCTATCTGCCTAACAGATAGGCTTGAGACGAATGGAAATTCCAGAACATTTCATTGTATTCAAGTACAGCTTGTACATGGATCAAAGGGGAGTTGTAAGAACAGAACAAGGAAATACTGCATGGCTTAAAATCAGAAAGGTTGTGTGTCAGGATTGTATCCCCTCACTTGTATAGTTGGAATGCTCATCTATATGAAGAAGAATTCCGTATCCATATTGAAGGAAGGTTTATTAACAACCTGCGATATGCACACTGTGACGCAATCTTGCTTGCTGAATGTGAAGAGGATTTGAGTACTTGCTGATGAAGATCAAGAATTACAACCTTCTGAAGAAGATCAAGGGACAAAGCCTTCAGCATAAGCTACCACTCAGGGTAAAGAAAACAAAAATCCTCACAACTGGTCATCAAATGATAAGTAGAGAAAACATTGATGTGATCAAAAATGTCATCGTGCTTGGATCCACAAGCAATGCTTATGGAAGTATCAGTCAAGAGATCAAATGACTTTGGCATTAAGTAAATTAGCTACACAAGACCTCTTCACAATGTTGAAAAGCAAGTTGCAACTTTGAGGAAAATGCTACTTTGAGGAAGAAGGTACAAAGCCATGGTATTTTCAATGGCCTCCTATGCATGTGAAAGTTGGATATTGAATAAGGAAGACTGAAGAACAATTGATGTATTTAAATTATGGTGCTGTGGGGAGAACAATGAAAGAAAGCACAGTGGACTTCCAGAAAAACAAGCACATCTCTCTTGGAAGAAGTACAACCAGAGTGTTCCTTAGAAGGAAGTATGGCGAGATTTTGTCTCATCTACTTTTGGACATGTTATCAGGAGAGATGAGTCCCTGGAAAAGGATATCATGCTTGGTAAGGGAGAGGGACATCACAAAAGAAAAAGGCCTCCACAACCAAGACCAGCACAGAGTATGCAGCAGAGACCAGAACAGGGTGTGCAGCAGAGACCAGCAGGGGGTGTGCAGCAGAGACCAGCACAGAGTACGCAGCAGAGACCAGCACAGAGTACGCAGCAGAGACCAGCACAGGGTGTGCAGCAGAGACCAGCACAGGGTGTGCAGCAGAGACCAGCACAGGTTGTGCAGCAGAGAGCAGCACAGAGTATGCAGCAGAGACCAACACAGGGTATGCAACAGAGACCAGCACAGGGTGTGCAGCAGAGACCAGCACAGGGTATGCAGCAGAGACCAGCACAGGGTATGCAGCAGAGACCAGCACAGGGTATGCAACAGAGACCAGCACAGGGTATGCAGCAGAGACCAGCACAGGGTATGCAGCAGAGACCAGCACAGGGTATGCAGCAGAGACCAGCACAGGGTGTGCAGCAGAGACCAGCACAGAGTATGCAGCAGAGACCAGCACAGAGTACACAGCAGAGACCAGCACAGAGTACGCAGCAGAGACCAGCACAGAGTATGCAGCAGAGACCAGCACAAGGTATGCAGCAGAGAACAGCACAAGGTATGCAGCAGAGACCAGCACAGAGTACACAGCAGAG